>NC_045621.1:6250000-7500000 GCF_009829155.1 Mustela erminea
GGCATTCAATCAAGTGGAAATCTAAGTCCTACATAATCAAACACGCTTTAAACTTGATGAGTAACTAAAAAATATTCACCACATTACAGAAAAATACTACTTAAATCATAGGATTGTCCTTATTCTCAGTTATTGAACTTATAAAAGCTTTGATACTTCAATTTCTTCACCAAAAAAAAAAAAAAAAAAAAAAAGAAGAAAAGAAAAAGAAAAGATTAAGGTAAAGCGATTAAACTTCTTCTTTAAAGCATTTTGATTTTGGTCAGTATTTTAATGTCTAACATTTTTATCAGTCTTTTCAGTTTTCAAAAAAGGCCTTTACATCCATTATCTCATTTGACCACCACTGTAAGCCAAATGAGGAAGACATTAGTATTCCCGTTTTAGAGAAAAGAAGCTGGAGTTTTCAAAGGCCAAAGGAAGTTTATATAGAGTAGGAACCACACAGAAAATCTCCATTTCCTCTTAGTGATTTCCACAAAATTTGTCCATGTCCTTTGGTTCTTCTCGCATGATAAAAAATAAAATTAGTCCCTTTAAAAGATTTTGCCTCCCATTGTTTTGTTTAGGAAAACAAACAAACATTATCTTGGTTAAGAAGATTGTACTAATTTATTCTACTCTGGCCTATATTTTCAAAATCAAATTCTTTAATTATCTCTTCCGACTAACACTGAAACATGTTCAATTTCCTATATTAAAAATTAGCAAATAACCAACAAAACTAAATAATTCTGAAGTTTAATATCTTTGTGCAGTACCCAAAAAATACAGAACTCTGTATGAACTCTTATCTCAAAAGAGCACATGGTAGAGCCACAACAGTGTCAGTGACTCTTGGCAATCCTAAAGCCCATACAAATTTCTGATTAAATAATAAACTTTTTTTTTAAGATTTTATTTATTTGACAGAGAGAAACCACAAGTAGATGGAGAGGCAGGCAGAGAGAGAGGGGGAAGCAGGCTCCCCGCTGAGCAGAGAGCCCGATACGGGACTCGATCCCAGGATCCTGAGATCATGACCCCAGCCGAAAGCAGCGGCTCAACCCACTGAGCCACCCAGGCGCCCCAAATAATAAACTTTTATAATCTCCAAGCTCTGGGGTTCCAAAACCCAAGAAAGATTTGAAGCAGGGAAGGGAAATGGTTTATATCCTCCATACTTTTCTGAGTGGAACTCAAATATTGATTGTGTCCCAAACCTCAAAATACCTGTTATTCAGTAATTTTGATATCTGGGGATGTCGTGTTTCTAACAATAGCGTTCACTCCAGGTCAGGTACAGGATGGACAATGGATGCCATGATAAGTGTTTTCAGTTCTCCGGTCCTTAATTCAAGCCTTTCTCCATTACCCAAATTCTCCTTCCGCTCTGTGTAATGTCATCATCAACCATTCCCAGGACTTACTTCAGGAAACAACACATTCATGCTACTCTATATTCTTAGTTTAATTTTTGAAACATTAATTCTTGTTGACAGATATATTCCAAAAGTATGCTCAAGTGTTCTGTATGTTCTTGAACTGTAGGTACTCTGGTAATACCTGTTTACCATTCCTCACCAGGCCCTACTTTAATTCAAAGACCATGAATTACTATAATGTTGCTTTTATAACCTAAACGTAAATGTCTACCTATAAGTCATAATAACAAAGGCAATTCAGTGCATGCTGGTAAACAAAATTAGCTCGGTTTAGTCCAGATTTACAGGAGAGAAAATGGACTTTTCTTTTATTTTCTCATTACTAATACACTGAGCATCAATATTTCTTCAAGCTTCAGTGCATGACCATTCAACATTTAGAGTCTATTGAAAGCAGAACTTTTACAAATGAGCTCAATTCAATGGATATTCTCTTTCAAGTTATTCTTAAAGGTCTTAACCTGAAAAGTAACTTGCCCTCCTTGGTAGAAAGCAAACTCTATATTAGAAAGCTCAAAGAATAAAGTCAATTATGCCCTTCAGTTTTACTCATTTATAACAAGTATTTGTAGGGTACAGACAGGTAACCTTTATTTGTCCTCACAGATGGGGCTGTTAGTTTGAATAATGTACCTCTTGCCATTTTATTTCTTCATGATTCTATAAGGCAACCCATTTGTTATTTTTATGAAGCTTTGTTTGAATATGATAAAAAAAAAACAATGCAAATATTTGTGATGTTAGAGCTATTGATGATTTGCCTTTTAGTCTAACTTTTCAAAGAATACTTTGCAGCAAGTAAGACATTTTCAAAGTTAATATATTCTTAAAAAATCTTAGTGGGAAGGTTTTTGCTTTATCCTGATTTGTCTCATGCAATGGTATGTTGATATCTAGTATAGTTGCCGAGGGCATAGACTCTAAAACCAGACTAGACAGGACCACAGATTAATTTAGAAAAATAAGCTGCTTGGAGTAGTTTCAGTACATCATAAGCACTAGGTAGGTATTAATCAATTATTAGGAATTTTGTTCTAACCAGAGAACACTACTGTTATGTCATAATCATTTCATGTCTGTGTGTGTGTATTTGAATATTATATCATGTACAAGTAAAATATCCATTTGTTTCTATTGTTAAATTTTTGCAGAAGATGTTAAAAATCTTCAAATTACTTTTTTCTTTTTCTTTTTTTCTTCCTTTTGAGAGCACAAGCAGGGTGGTAAGTGGGAGAGGGGGAGAAAGAGAAAGAAAGAATCTTAAGCAGGCATCACACATAGCTTGGAACCCCACACAGGATTTGGTCTTACTACCCTGAGATCATTACCTGAGCTGAAATCAAGAGTCAGGAGCTTAACTGACTGAACCACCCAGGTGCCCTTGTCTTCAAATTGCTTAAGTAAAGATTATAGTTAAATATATTTGCAAAGCCTATTCTTTGAGTGTATTACTTATTCCACTTAATTTAGTCAAGTTAAGATGGGTTATTCAAATTGGTGAACATTTTGAAGTATAAAATATATTAAAATATTAATTTCAACAAATATAAGTCATTGTTATACATTTTAGATGTATAATATCTAATATTACTTTACACTGCATTTTAATTTTTTGTTTCTTATAAAAATGTCAAGTATAAATGTCCAAAAATATATAGCAGCCCCTGCTATTTTACCACCCAGTATTAATAGATGTTACCATTTTGCTATAATGTAACACTTACCTATTTTAACAAATAATAACAGAATACTATACTAAATACATTTTCTCCCACCAGCCTTTCCCCTGCCTCCCTAATCTGGACTGGCTCCTATTTCTGAAGTTGGTATATATAATGCTTGTGTGTCTTTTACATTTTTTTGCTATATATATATATATATATTTCCCTATATATATATACATGATATATATGACTATTTATCCCAATAAATATTATTCTGTGATTATTGAAAATGTAAACAAAATATAGAAAAATCTGTATTCTTTTTCACTTCTTTTCCCACTCTTTAGCTTCTAAAAATAATAGTTCACTTAGGAGAGAAAAATTACAGCAGAATTTGTCTGAATTATCATATACTATGAAATAGAGGAAAACAGATTCATGAGGTTTTGTTCTAACTATATCTTCTTTTATGTGATTTGTATTTCATAAACCTCATAAATGCACATAAATCACAAGGGAACATTACAAGAGATTTATTTTGACTTGTAATCAGAATTACTAAGACTACATAGCTATATCCAATATTCATTGAATTATGAAGTAAGGTTGTCCTCAAAATCTTAGAGATACATCAAAAGATGTTAAACATCATTAGCCACTAGGGAAATGTAAATTAAAGCCGCAATGAGTTATCACCACATTCACATTAGAGTGGCTAAATTAAAAAATAATAGTAATAATGATAACACTAAATGCTAGAAAGAATGCAGAAAAACTGTATCTCATGGATGTTGCTGGGGGCAAATGTAAAGTAACACAGGCACTATGGAAAACAGTTCTGCAGTTCCTTATCAATTTATTAATTTATTTTTTTGCTGTGTTATGTTTGTCACCATATGGCACATCATTAGTTTTTGAAGTAATGTCCATGATTCATTGTTTGTGTATAACATCCAGTGCTCCCTATAATCTTTGCCCTCCTTAATACCTATCACCAGGCTCACCCATCCCCCCCTTTCTAAAACCCTCAGTTTGTTTCCCAGAGTCCATAGTTCTTTATAGATCCTGGATATCAGCCCTTTGTCTGTAGTGTCATTTGCAAATATCTTCTCCAATTCTGTGGGTTGCCTCTTTGTTTTGCTGACTGTTTCCTTTGCTGTGCAGAAGCTTCTTATCTTGATGAAGTCCCCAAACTTATCAATTTATATACTTAATCTTACGTTATACTTAACATAAGACCTAGAATCCCATTATTGGGCATTTATCTCAGAAAAAAAAAAATGGAACTTGTGTTTGCACAAAAATTTGAACACAAAGGTTCCTAACAGCTTTATTTTTTATAACTTAAAACTGCAAACATCCCAAGTATCCTTCAAAGGATGAGTGGTGAAGCCAACGCTGGTATATCCATAAAAGAAAATGCTACTCAGCAATAAAAAGGAAGCCATTAATGATACACATAACCACTTGGATGTATTTCAAGAGCACTAAGCTTAGTGAAAAAAGCATCCTATCTCAAAAACTTACATTTTGTATAAGTCTATACATAATACTCTTGAAGTAATAAAAGAATAAATAGAAAATATATTGCCAATTGCCATAGGACAAGGACAGTGGTGGGCAGATGAGTATAGCTACTAAGAAGTAGTATAGAGAGTTTGTTGCATTTTGACCATGGTGGGCACATGAATACACAAACACACACACACACAGAGTCAAATTAGAACTATTCACACATGTACACACACAAAGGAGTACATGTAAAAACTAATGAAAGCTGGAAAAGTTCTGTCAGTCTAGTAAATGGAATTGTATCAATGTCGTTTTTCTGGCTTTGATATTAATCTACAGCTTTGTAAGGTGTCACCATTCAGGGGAGCTGCATGAAAGGTTTATCAGACTCAGCAGATCTTTTTGATTAGGTTTTGCTTTGTCAGTATGTAAATAAGGCATTAACACATTGACAGTATGTTTTAAAATTGACCATAAGTGTTCTGACAGGAATGGTGCATAAAAATTTAAAAAAAAATTGTAAAGCAGATTGACATTTAATTAGAATACTTATTTATAATCTATCAATATAATCTGATTTTATTTTCACATTGTAGTCTCTTTTTGACTTCATACTTCTCAGTCCTTTAAGACTCATGGCACTAGTTGGAATTTGGTTATAACTAACAGAAATTACTGGCTATTTTAAAAGAAAGATTTAATGAAGGGAAATGAATATATACAATGATGTTGGGGGAGATGGAAGAGTAGCCTCCAATTTAAACCTCTAAGAAATAAAACGAAAACAACCCTACGGAATTTGCCCATGTGGACATCTCCTACTCCTACCAAAATTAAGAAGCTGAAACTCAACAGAAAACCGCAGGGACTGCTGACTGAAAGGGCATATTTCTTTACCTTTGATCCAGAACATTGGAAGCGGCCATTGCTACACCTGCTGGCTCTAGAAAAACATGCTATTTCTGATACGTTTTTACTACTGAAGCACGGTAGCTCACACCCGCATCTCAAAACCCAAGTAGTGGATGATTATTAGGCAATTTTATACAGAAATCCAGGTTCTCCATGACTATAATTTCTAGTAGAAATACAGAAGCACTAAAATTATGATCTTTGTTTTATTTCATATCCATTGTCATGTGAATTGATACTACAATTATTTCTGTGGCGAGTCACGAGAATCACGAGACTACAGCTGGTATTCATAATTGTATTTTTCAATTTTTTCCATGTTTTCTTTACCCTTAACCAGTACTTCAGCTGGTTATGGTGATTTGCCTGGTGCATTGACTAAAACATCATTCATGGGAAGCCCTGAGTAATTCTGTTTCTTTGAGGTTCCCATTATATTAACTTTTGTCATACTGTGTAACAAATTGCTTCAAAATGTAGTGGCTTAAAAAATTATCTCAGGGGTTTATGAGTCGGACATCCAGATGTGACTTAGAAGAGTCTTCTGGCTCTGGCTCACAACATGGCAGTTGCGGACAGTCTCAAAAATGATTCCCAGAAACACTTGTCCTATTATCTATGGCATCCTGTAATCCTCTACCCTTGAATGCTGGCTGGCTTTAGTGAATCCCTTTGTGAATAGAATATAGCAAAATGTAGGAGATGTCACATCTGAGATTATGCTACCAAAAGACAGTGACTTTTTTTTTTTTTTTTAAGATTTATTTGAGAGAAGGAGAAAGCATGAGTAGGGGGAGGGACAGAAGGACCGGGAGAGAAAGACTCCTCAAGCAGACTCCCTACTGAGCACAGAGTCTGGTGTAGGGCTTGATCCCAAGGACCCTGAGATCATGACTTGAGCCCAAATCAAGAGTAGACTTCCCAACAGACTGAGACACCCAGACTCCCCAAAAGACTGTGACTTCTACCTTGCTCTAACTCTTTCTTCCACTTTTCCTGGGAGAATTCAACTGCCATATTGGGAGTAGCCCTATAGAAAAGTCCACATGGTGGGGAAATGATATCTCCAGTCAACATTCTGTGAGAACCTGCCATTTTACTAATAAGCAGCCACATGTGGAGATTTGGAAGTGGATTTACTCCCAGATGGTGTTTGAGATTACTGCATCCTCGCCGGGGACCTTGACTGCAGCCTTATAAAGGAGCCAGAGCCAGAAGACTCTTCTAAGTCACATTTGGATGCCTGACTCATAAATCCCTGAGATAATTTTTTAAGCCACTAAATTTTGAAGTAATTTGTTACACAGTATTAGACAACTAACACAGCAGTATTACAGGATATTCTGGGTTTCATGAGAGTTCCATTATCTCTCACAGCCCTATTTTCTCTTGATAAGTAGGGTCAGTTTTCTTAGTGATCTGTGATCTGTTGCCTAATGGGATGAAAACGAACGGTCAGAAGTCTGTCTTAAGCCCAGTTCAGTGTAACCATCACTGTGTCTCCTGAATGAAACATTTCCATATTGGATATTAGAACTGAAACCAAAACTTCTCACAGCTGCCTTAAATTTCTAACTTCCTATTTTTTCCAAAAGTTAGGTTTTTAAGTATAATGGGTATAAATCATTCTCCACATACTTGGATGAGAAATATAATTTTACTTTCTCATGGCAGGTCTAATTCCAATAGAGAGACCACAAATTGACATGATAAATTTGGTGCTTCCAATTCTTCTCAGAGTTCATTTCTAAGTTTTGTGCATTTATTCGATGTCAAGTCATTGGTCAATGGAGCATCTGATTCCCTAATTATTTTTTTTAAACAGGCATCAGTTGAACAATCCTTGGACACTTCTGTGCTAAGACACTGAATCCCACAGAAAGCTGTTCATTCATTCCTACTCTGCTCTTTTAGCTCCAGGCTTGTTACCATGTTACTTTGTAGTTGCTGCCAGTATCTAACTTGTATCTTCCAGCTTCTCTGTGACTGCAGAATTTTCCCAGGGAATACAGCCCATGGCCCCATCGCTCTCTGTCCTAGCTCTCCGTCTCCAAGGCAGCCACCTCCCCAGACGTCACAGATCAAAAGGCAACAGCTCCTTCTCTATGTTGGTAGGATAGATCCTTTGTTCTTTTCTAAGGATATAGAACATCTTTATTGCGATAAAGCCACATACCATATAATTTATCCATTTAAAATGTACAAATCAATGGTTTTTATATGTTCACAGACATGTTCAACTACCACCACAGTCAGTTATAGTACATTGCTACCACTTCCAAAAGAAACTGTCTGCTGTATCACTTCCTTGTCCTCTTATCCCTGCCAGTCCTATAAACCATGACCTGTTTGTGTCTGTAGACAGGCCTGTTCTGATATTTCATTTAAATATAATTATATATTACGTGGTCTCCTGTGACGGGCTTCTTTTACTTAGCATGGTATTTTAAACTTCATCCGTGTTGTAGCAGGTAATGGCACTTAATGCCTTTATATAGTTGAACAATATTGCATTGTGTGGATATGCCGATTTTGTTTATTCATTCATGCTCATGGATATTTGTGTTGTTTATACTTTTTGAGAATTATAAATATATAATTCCGCAATGAACATGCATATATAAGATTTTGTGTGGGCATATGCTTTCATTTCTTCAGTATATACCTAGGAGTATAATTACTGAGTCATATAAAACATTGGTGTTTCACCATTTGAGTAACTTCCAGACTATTTTCCAAAGTGGTTGTATCATTGTATGCACCCACCAGCGTTGTATGAGACTTCCAACTTCTCTACCTCACTGAAACTTGCTATTGACTTTTTAGTACAGTCAAGCTAGGAAGTGTGAGGTGATATCTAATCATGGTTTGATTTGTATTTCCCTAATGGTTAATGACTGGGCATCTTTTCATGTGTCTACTGGTACATCCTCTGTGAGGAAGGGTCTATATTGATCCTCTGCCTATTTTTTGTTTTTATTAATTTTGATATATTTTATATTTTAATAGATTTTCATCCTTTTTAGGATCATAAAACTAACACACTTTATAAAAAGTTTAAACATAATCTAAAGAAGAAAGAAGATTTCGAAACTTCCACCCATCATAGTGGGTCATTGAATGGTTTGCTACATGAATCTCAGGCGCTCTCTCTCATTCGATCTCTCACACACAAATTCCTTTACATATATGTATATGTACATGTTGATATGGTAAATATGTGGTTTTTCCAAACAGAATTCTAGATGAAGATTGTTGGTCAAAATGTTTCTTCATATAAGAATATCCCTTGAGTTTTTTCCACGTTGGATGGCATAGATTCAACACACCCCCTCAGCTGCACACTATTCATTGTACCTATGTACCACAATTGATCGATCAATCCCTTGGATACTAATGTTGTTTATAATTCCTTTTTACATAAACCAGTCCTATCATTAAAAATGATAATATAATGAAATGTCTGGAATATATGCATTTATATAAAAATTGTACATAAACACATATACAAGTATATACATCTATTTGTAAATGGGATCATATTCCCGAAAAACAAAATAAGATATTCTTCTTTTTTTCTGCATAATTCTTTGAAATAATTAGGAAGATGTTTTAGTCCACAGTGAGTGTGTGTCTGAGGAAGAGTGGGTAGTGAGGAGGTAGGCAGAGGGAGAAATACCAACTGAATGCTAACTTGAAAATAACACTGCCAAATTATAAATTCTTATTTTTTGATTAGGTGTTTTTTTCTTAAATGGCAAGGAGAAAAAAGCAAAGTCAAGTCATGTCTCTTCTACTATCTGTCTTGATATATGCTTTCAATTTTGGGAAAATGGTTACATAGAAGATGATTTTTAAGTGATGGTTGCTTTCACTGGAAATGCATGAAGCTCAGGAGGCAGAAACGTGTAATTGTTTCATCAGTTATTTCTAATAAATGACTTTCAAATAGATGTGATAATATCAGACCTAAGTTATAAATTAATTGTTCAAAAAATACTGCAGCTTTGCTCAAGGTCATATTTTTTGTGGGACAATGGAGAACTCAGAATATTAAAGAATGAAAGTTTGGATCAACTCACAGGTGGGTTAGAAAACCTCCCAAACAAGTTTTGTCTGGAGGATCTTCCTTCTGGGTGGGAAGAAGGATACCACATCCTTCTAAAAACTACAGTCTGGAGACCAATTACAGAAGCTAGGGTTATAGAAAAGTCGCATATCTTCTTTCTTGTTATGTTTATATGTTTCCCTGCATTTCTTAAATATCCTCTTCCTTCTCCTTCTCCCCAATAATATCTTATATTCAAGTTGTTGGTAGTTTCCCAATTCAGTATTTAGGTAACAAAGTATTTAGTGCGGCTGCTGGGGGGGGCGGGATGAGAAGTGATAAATATAGCTCGGTATTGGTAAAATGTTGGAATTCTGTATTTGCTCATTTTCAGAAAAGTTTTGGAAATTGTTTTTGTTTTGTTTTTATAACCTCAGAAAGCTGCCTCTTGCTAGGCGGACACAGAATTGTTTTACTCTGCATTGAAGTCCTAATGTGTGTTAAAGGGTGAACAGGAAAGCTGAGTTGCCAAAGGGACGGGCTGGAAGATCTCTCAGTTTGTTCCGGCTCAGAACCAAATGCACCCTTCTTTGTTCTGCTTCGTAACACCTGAGCTGGATTCAAAAAACAATTTTTTTTCCCTTTGCCATGTGGTGCGGTATTAGATTTTGTCAATAGAGGGAGCTAGTAAGACACTGACAGTCAACACAACGTGCGCGGCGGTGGTGTTCTTTCCCCCAACACAGCGGCTGCCGGTGAATGGGGCTGTGGAGGCCTCGTGGTGCTCCCTTTCCGGGCGGCATTCCGGTGGCCCAGCAGAGCATTTCCGAAGGAGCAGACCTGACCCAGTGGCCCTTCTGTGGGGACGTCTTGCCCACAGTGCACGCAGTTTCTATGGACCAGTGTAGCCCACCTGCCCTCTTGGGCAAGATTCCCAGCCGTACAGGGGCCAGGGCTGCAAACCAGCTCCATGCCACCCAAAGGGCAAGCTTCTTCGCATCAGCTTTTCAGGGGGCAGCTACGCCCTCCAGCAACATGCGCATTTTAGCCAGGGAGCAGTGTGCTATTTTCAATTCCTTTTTTCTCTCCTGTTTACCCTTGCTTATCCCTGTAGGCATGCATACTCCCTTTGTTTGCGATTTCTTTATGTCTTAGAAGCTCCCCTTGCCATCCCCTGCTTTTTTTTTTTTTTAAGTAGCTAACCACTTTTTTACTAGTTAAAAATTCCTTATAATGAAATTTTCCTCTTTGAGTAGGAAAATTTATCTCCTGACTAGAACCTGACTGATACACCTTCATTGCCAAAAGTTGTAGTTTGCAGAAACCTGGTGAGTATTTCTGCTTTAGCACAAAGTAGGATGGGCATGTTTTGACAATTATTATTATACAATAGCAAGATATAATAATAGTAAACTATACAGGGACATCAAACATCCTATAGAATCAAGTATTGATACCAAATTATTTATGGTTAATTTAAACAAAACTACATTGCATTTAGCTGCTGAATATTTATTTGTGGTTGATTTTTCCTTTCTTGGTCAAAATTATGGAATAATTTTGTTGCTATTTACTAAAAAAGGTATTGTTTTATAGAACTGTAAGACAGTGAAAGAACATGTTAACTTATATCTCAGTTTCTCGAATTGTGATGATTTGCCTTTTCACCCTGCTTGATTAATGAATACTTAGTAAAGTGAATAAAGAAACAACAATAATTTGATTCAAAATTCATGATATAATTGCCAATATAAGCAAAAGATATTTGTTTGCAGGGTAACACCAAAGAGATTGGCTTAATAAAATATATTTTTTCAGTATGTTTCCTAAATAAGATTGAAATTAGAATAGGGTTAGTTATTCTTTATCTTTTCTATACAAATATTTCTATTTTGAGGTTTTACAAAATTTAGCATTTTCTTCACATAACAAAACTATAAACAGTGCAATGGAGGAGTTGACTCATTCTGGAGGAGTCCTAGCATTGGGACAGGAGATCAAGCTTTCCATGCCAATATTCTCTTGAGTTTTATATAACCAGTATGTTTTACTTGTGAGGAATATTCATGTTTCTTTAAATTTAATGTATTTTTGCAATGTGTATATGTATAGATATATCTACAAATAGATGGAAAAAGTTTATGATTGATACACTAAATAAGTTCTGTTTCAAAAGCTTTTACTATGAACCATAGAGTTTACTCAAGGTATTCTGAGAATCGTATATGGAGTTGGTTCTGTATTCTATTTTGACTTTTGTTTTCTACGGCTCCTTAGAACGTCATCAAGTCATGTTAACAATGGATAAACAGAAGATTCTGAAGAGACTAGATTGTTGGTTGACTTTTATCTGGACCTTCTGATAAATCTAGATTGCTTTTTCAGGAGCCCCTGGAATTTATCTGCAAAGCATATCATCTCGTAGGGAAGGCCTATCTCCTAGAAAGAAGACCTCTTCTTCCATCCCCATACTATTACAAACTGAAGATGATGACCAAAATTCTGTACAAAATATTAAGAATGCCCCTGGAAATTCAAAAGTTGTAAGATTCCTAGACACCAAGAATCTAAAAATCTTTATGATTAAATTAATATTATCTGGCACGGTAAGAAAAATCCCTAGAACTTTGAGTAATATGACCTATGCCATCTAGCGGCAAAAATAGACTAAGAAAAAAATATATGTACCAAAGATAGAAGAACGGAATTAAGAGTATATTTACCTTGATGAACACTGAAAAATGTATAGAATTGCTGAATCATATTGTACATCTAATACTAATACAAATATATTTCAATAAAATTGTGCTATTTAATATGGATGTTAAAGGCTTACATTAAAATTAACACTTTATCTTTTTCTCACACTCATATTGTGGTAAGAATTATATGAAAATATTTCTATTTCTCCTTTGATAATGTAGCATGAAATAATGCCCCTCCCCTCAAAGTCTTTAAAAGAATAACAGTTCCAGGGGATTAAATATTTTTAGAAATACTACATGCTAAATGTAAGGTGATATTCTAGGTAGCAATCTGTTTATAATCTGTAATAACAATATAATTATGCTACTGTTCTTTACATATTCTCATTTGTGTTGTAAATTAATTATGAAATGTTTATCAATTATACTGTCATCATGAAAGAAGGGAAAATACTCTCGAGAGCATTTCTAATGATTTAATTAAGTAAGAAGTATTATAAAGAAGGTAATGAATCAAGCTTAAATAGAAAAATTGAACAACTCTTTTGGGATTCACATAAAATTATTTATAGACGTGTTAATGTGTGTTTTAGTAACATAGAAAAGTAACTCCAAATAGTACTTCAACAGATTTTTAACAAGAACACGTTGCAATAAAAGCAAAATATGTGTGTGTTTGCTTAATATGGATTCATATTTAACTTTTTTAAACTGCTATAATACATTTCACTTCATGCCAAAATAACATCATCCAAATGAATTTCCCGTCCCCCTTCAACATAAACAAATTCTCCTAATTGTAACATCTTGCATTAGTGTAGCACATTTGTTATAAATGATGAGTCAATACTGATACTTTATTATTAGCTAAAGTCCACGGTTAACGTTAGTATTCCCTTTTTGTGTTGTACATTCTACGTTTTGGCAAATGCAGAATAACATTTATTCTCCATTATAGTATCATACAGAATAGTTTCACTGCCCAAAATACACCCTGGGCTAAACTTATTCATTTCTCCTTTCCTCCCCTCAGACCCCTTATAGCCACTGATAGTTTTACTGTCTCCACAGGTTTGCCTTTTGCAGAGCACTATATAGTTGGAACATATGGTATGAATCTTTTACAAGCCCATATGTTGGCAATATGTATTTAAGTATCCCATGTCTTTTCATGGCTTGATAGCCCTTTTTTTTTTATTGCCGAATAATATCTCATTGTATGTCACAGTTCATTAATCCATACACCTATCTTGGCCCTTCCCACCTTTTGGCAATTAAGAATAAAGATATGATAAACATTTGTATGCAAGTTTTCGTGTGGACTTAAGTTCTTAATTTGAGTAAGCAACGAAGAGCGAAATTGTTGGATTCCTTGGTAGGTAAGAGTGTGTTTCGTTGTGTAAGAAACTGCGAAATTGTCTTTATAAGTGATTTCTCCATTTTTCATTCCTGCTAGCACTTAATGAGAGATTCTGCTGCCTCACATCCTTACCAGCATTTGGTGTTGGTATTTTGGATTTTAGCCATTCTGACAGGTGTATAGTATTTCATTGTTGTTTATATTCACAATTTTTTCCTAATGTGTCTTGTTGAGTGTCATCTCATATGCTTATTTGTAATCTATAGATCTTCATTGCTCAGGTGTCTGTTCACCTTTATTGTCTACTTCTTAATTGCCTTGTTTTCTCTCTTACTGCTGACTTAAGGTTTCTTTGTATATTTTGGACACTAGTCCTTTATGAGATACACGTTTTGAAAACATTTTCTTCCAGTCGGTCACTTGCTTTTTATTCTATTGACATTAGTTTTTTACATAGAAGCTTGTATTTTTTAATAAAGTCCAATTTAATATTTTTTCTTTTATGAATCATGTTTTGGAGCTGTATCAAAAAAATCATCAAACACAAAGTCACCTGTTTTATGCTATCTTCTAAGAGTTTTGTAGTCTACATTAAGGTCTGTGATTTGGACTTGATTTTTGTGAATGGTATAAAGTTAGTGTGTAGATTCATTTTTGTGCGTGTGGATTCCTAGTTGTTCCAGACCCTTTGTTGAAGAGGTTACCTTTTCTCTGTTCAGTTTGTCAGAGACCAGTTAACTATATCTGTGTGGGTGTATTTCTGGCTTCTCTATTCTGTTCCATCAACAAATTTATCTGTGCTCTTGCCAACATCAGGTTGTCTTGTTTACTGAAGCTTTATAATAAGCTTTGAAGTGAGGAAGTATTAGTCCTCTATCTTTTTTTCTCTCCTGCAATACTATGGTGTCTATTCTAGGTCTTTTGATTTTCCATATAAGCGTTAGAATCAGTTTGTTTATATCCATAAAATGCAACTTGATGGCATTTTCATTGAGTTGGAATGAACCAACATCTTAGCAATATTGAGTCTTTCTGTTCATGGACATGGAATATCTCTCCACTTTTTGGATCTTCTTGGATTTCTTTCATCAGAGTTTTACAGTTTTCCTCATATAGATCTCTACACCTAAACATTTTTTGGTGCTAATTAAAGTGTTCTTAATTTGAAATTCTCATTGTCCATTAATAGTATCTAAGAAAGCAGCTGAGTTTTGTATATTAACCCTTTATCTCTTCTACCTTGTTATAACCACCTGTTAATTCCAGGAAGTATATTTTCCTGATTAAGTCTTGTCATTTTCTGTGTAGACAATCATGTCATATGCAAAGACAATTTTATCTCATCTTATTACATTTGCTAGAATTTAAGTAAAATATTGAAATTGTATTACTGGTGAGAGCAAACAGCTTTGATTTTTATCTTAGCATGAAAGCTTCTAATTGTCATTAAATATGAGGTTGGCTCTAGGTATTTTTGTAGATGTTCTTTTTCAAGTTGAAAAAGTTCCTCTCTGTTCCTAGTTTGTTGAGAATTTTTTCTCATGAGTGTTGAACTTTGTCAGTTTTTTTTTTTCCTATACTTGCTGATATTATCATAGGATTTTTAAAGATTTGGCCTGTTCCGATGATGTGCTACATTAATTTTCCAATAGTAAGTCAACCTTGCATTTCTGGAGTAAATATTACTTCACTGTGACTTTTTATACATTGCTGTTCTTAATTTACTAATATTTTGTTAAGAAATTTGTACCTATGATCATGAGAGATTGGTCTGCAGGTTGCTTTTTTAATAATGTCTTTGGTTTTAGTATCAGGATAATGCTTGTCTCGCAGAAAGAATTAAAGAAAAAATTCCTTCCATTTTCTGGAAGAGATTATAAAAATTGATGTAATTTCTTCCATAAATGTTTGCAAGAATTCACCAGCGAACCCATATGGGCCTGATTCTTTCTGTCTTGAAAGCCTAATAATTATTGATTTAATATCTTTAATAGATACAGGCACAGTCATATTATGTATTTCTTATCTGAGTTTTCCTGTATTGTCTTTCAAAGATTTGGATCCTTTTATCTAGGTTATAAAACTTGTGGGACTCCAAATGAATATTTTTCCTTTATGGACAATGCCATCGTATGCTTTGCTTTTTAAAGTATACAAGGCTTAACCTTTTTAATTATTGTTAACACTTTAATATCTCATTTGTTCTGATTTCAAATGAAATGTGCTGTTCTAAATAACTGACTATGCTTAATATCCAAAGGCTAAATCTTTAAGCAGTAGTATTATTTTAGCTGTGTTTAGTCAATGGATAATTTTTCAAAATATGTTACACATCTTTCTTTGGAAAACCATTTGGTAAACATGTGTTGACCTCATTTCATTAACGAATCAAAACTCAGTTCATCCTTATCATAATCTAAGTTGAAACATTATCTAAAGAGGAGTAACCTCACATTTCTGCTAAACTTTTGTACTCTAATTGTAATACTTCTGCCTTGTCATTGTAGCAGGCTCTAAAGTGTTCTCCATTGGGATAACGCATCTGAGTTTGGGTACACAACTGCAGTTTTTTTATTGCTTTTGATTACCGCCAGGCCCTACTAATTTTAGTGGTAATTTAAGGAATCTGGTATTGGAGAGGTCATTGCCTCTTTCCAGAGAACAAATATTCCAGAATTTTGAACTTAATCAGCAATTTGAATTTTATGAGTGAGAGAATTCCACTGAAATGTAAAAATAGTATAGTACCCAGTGAAAATATTCTTAATTCTAAATAGTTTACTATTTACAATCTACAAATAATTGAATAAATATACAGACCAGAGGGAGTTTAAAGAAATAAATCTACCTCATAATTACTTTTCAGTATCTTAATGAATATTTAATTCATTATAAAAATTGATGTTATTTAATCTCATTTATTATGCTTATTTTTGTAGCAGTAAAATGAGTGAAAATCAACACATTATTTCTCAAAATGCTTTGAATAAGTTGGCATCAAACGGAAGTACCAAATTGAGCAAACACAGCAAAGCATTAAATGTTTAGACAGTTCCACATGATTATTAGAAACGAAAACGACACATTTCTATGCTTGAAACTCAATGTAAATTCTTATATAATTAGAGGATGCTATAACTACTTTCATCAACTTAAATAATTTTCTTTAATGATGAAATGTAATTATAGCTCTTAATAGCCTCACAAATAAAATTACATAACTGACATTATTAACTGGAAAGTCCTACAAACAGAGTCCAAAATGGAGCTTTGATACAACTGATAATCACAATGATGAGGAACAACACACACTTAAAATGATTTCTAAGATTTAATCTAAATAGAAGATTTTGATTTTATGACTTTAATCCATAGTGCTACCAAGGATAGAATATTTTTCTGTGTATTAAAATAATGTTCTGCATCTAGCTTATTTAATAATATTTATATTAGCCAGAGGACTCAATGATCTGGCCATGCTATATAAAATAGAGCATTTATAGAATGTCTTATCAAGATTTTTGTTTGATTTTAATATAAAATCAATACTAAAAGTAACATATAGTCTAAGTTTCAACGATGTGAAGTGGGACGCTCGAGGGTTGGATATGCAGCTTCTGCCCATGGAACTTCCGGCAGGAGGACTTTGATCAATATATGTACCAAAGGTAAAAATCCACTTTCCAGAAGACAGATAGCAACAAAGATGTTTTTTTCTTAGACTAATAATATTAAAAATACTGACATCCTTAAATTTGAGATATTTCACATTTGGAAAAAATTTATGGTTTCTATGAAATACCTCCAAGCAAATAGGTAATAACTGAGTAACAGAAAAGTTCTAAGGTCTGTTCACCACAATCCCCATTCGAATCTCTCTTCTCATTGATCTTCTCCCCCATGGAATTGAAATATTTGAGTTTAACTCCTATACTTGATTTTCCAAACTTAAAACCTTGTTGCTGTTGCTGTTTTATAATTGGATGATTATAAAAACCTTTATTCACAGAACAGCTTAGAGATCAAGTAAGGTGAATATTTTTCTGTAAGCTATCGTGTCCCATATAAACTCTCTAGTCTTTTTAAACTATCATTACCCCAGGAAGAAAGAGGAAAGCCAGATGGCATTGCCACATATGCACAACTTGTATATTTATGTATATGCATATGTATGTATTTCAGCACTAACATGATTCATGTTCTCCTGGAAAAGAAAATCCCATTCTATAAAATTGCATTGAAATTCGTGTGAAAAATAAAGTTGATACCAAAACGTGTGCTACAGTGTTGCTAAAGTACATTAACAATAGTTGGTAGGGAGGAAACATCTTGGATCATCTAGGGAGGCAATTCACAATGGCTGAAGGCTCCCACAGCAGATATTAAAGATGCAAAAATTCAAGGCAGCAAAACCAATAGAGTCTTTTAGAAGCACTTTAAATGAAGCAGCGTTGGCTGATAGTGAGGCAATGTTGGGCTTAGAGCTCTGAGTCAGTGAAGGTGTTGAGTAAGAAAGAACAGGCAGTGCAACATGTCAAAACCTAATGGCTGGGACGCCTGGGTGGCTCAGTTGGTTAAGCAGGTGCCTTCAGCTCAGGTCATGATCCCAGCGTCCTGGGATCGAGTCCCACATCGGGCTCCTTGCTCAGCAGGGAGCCTGCTTCTCCCGCTGCCTCTGCCTGCCATTCTGTCTGCCTGTGCTCGCTCTCTCCCCCTCTCTCTCTCTGATAAATAAATAAAATCTTTAAAAAAAAAAAAAAAAAAAACCTAATGGCTGTACAAAGCTGGGGATGCACTTCTCAGCTCCTGGGAGCAAGTGAAGTAAGGCAACCCCAGAAACAAGTGCTTATATTTACTTTTCTTTTTTTTTTTTTTTTTAAGATAATAGCTAAAAGGGCTGCTGTTTCAGCATAATAATTAATGGAACAGGTATTTTCCTGGCAAGAAGATCTAATTTTCTTTCTACTATTCTGTTTCCTCTTGTGTTAGGAAAAATTGCAATAAACTGAAATCTCAATTATACTGCTATCATGGTCTTCATTATAAAATTTTTATTATCTAACCCATATTGCACACATGCATGTTGTGGATGAACAGACTGTACGTACAGGCATACACATAGACATGGTGTTTGTGACGAGGGAGGTATTGGGAGGTTGGGGCTGGCAGCGACCCCCCCCCCCGCCCATGCATTAACTTAGCATTGCCTTCATTGTATGTTTCTGGGTTAATATTGGTCAAAAAGTAAAAGTTTGTATAATTTTTCGAATTGGAAGTGAAGTAGCCCCCATTATACTCCGAAAATTATCTTTTGATTAAAGTGGGTGAGACACGTAAGACAGCGTGTCATCAAATTCCAGTTTGTTTGCACTCATGGCAAATTTCTGTTTAGTTCTCTTTCCTAACGGCCAGTTTTGCTGACCAGAAGAGACCCTATGTTAATCATCAGATGTTCCCCTGTGAACTCACAGAGGTGTGTAGTCTCTGGAGACCAACAACCTTCCAGAGTCTTCTATATCAGCTTTTATTTTAATTTTCTGTGTTTATTTATTTGTAGTCCTCTTCCTGCATTTGGATACACTTAACTCCCAGATTTTCTTGCAAGTTCCAACTCACCTCCCCCAGGGAAGGTTAGCGGGCTTCACTGAATTGCTCAACTATTGGGTCTCCACTATACTAGCTCCTCACCAAACTCTGTAAGGTCTAATCCCTGTAACCAATCTCTTCCTCCACAAAGCCCACGGTGGTTTCTTTTCTGAATGTACCTTGTAGGAAACCATGTTCCAAAGACGGCCACAACAGTATTTCCAGTTATACCCAGGCTTTCCCAAGGTGACCTTGCCTGCCTTCCTACTCTCAGACCTTGAGGCTGGTGGCACCTTTTCATTGCTTAGCTTTTAACTGGCACAGCAGCTTTTACTTTCTGTTTCAGGAAGCCAGTTCCGATGTAAGAAGAGTGACTCTACTGAAACCTGCCTGCCGTGAGAAATTCAAGCCACGTCGCGAGTCCCTGGAGGATGAGGTACCAGAGGGACAGAGAAAGAGGCCAACAAGAACCTCGGCACCAGACATGGGAAAGAGGATGGCATCTTCCGAGCAGACCCCAGCCGCCCCACATGGACGCAAGAGGAAAACCACAGCCAAGCACTTCTTAAAAATTAGAATGGAAATTGTGAAGAAAATAACTATTTTAAGCAGCTTAGTGTTGAACTTTGAAATCCAGCAATAAAGAGGCAGACTTTTTCTTATTCCCAGTGAACATCCTTGATGTACCAAATAGCTTTGTTAGAGATGGCTCTGGGCTCCTATCGTGAGTCAAAAATAGTAAAAATTAAGTTTTAAATATTTGTGAATACAAAATGATGATGAGAAAGTAGATCTATCATCTTAACTGGGTATTGCCTAGCCTCATAGTAATCCAGGACTTTATTTTTCACACTGACGGACTATGGAGGTTGAAGTTTCTGACCCTACATACTTGGCTTCTCCAAGATTAATTTCTTTCATTTATACATTTGCCTTTTATAATGACAACTTATAAATCACCATGATTCTAAGTAGAAGGAATTATTATAATCCTTTAAGAGTTTGCACCATTGTTCCAAAAGCGACACAGGGACAGTATATATTTGATATATTGAGACTGTTCTTGCCAAAAAGTCACAACAAAAGGTGAAGTGTTCATCTTAAAACAATTTATCACTTCAAGTACGTATAAGGAAACTATAATTTGTAAAACGACTTCTTGAGTGAATTGTAGGTTTTATTTTATTAACACTGCTTCAGTCTATGCTGGTGCTGTGTCCCCCAAATTTACTTTAACCCACCAAAATATATTTTGCTAAGTGGTATTCCTGCCCAAAATGCATAAATTGAATTTGTTTATGGGAAACCAACGGGCAACCTCAAATTGAGAAACACTACAAATTACTCTACATATTTCAAAATATCACGGTCAAGAGAAATAAAGAAAAGCTGAGATGCTGAAACAGATTAAAAGAAACGAAATGTAGTTTTGCATTCGGTATCATGATAAGAACTATAACTGACGATTTGTGCAGAGGCCTGTCGGTCTGCCTGCCTGTCTGCCTATCCGACCATCTACACACGTATTCTTTCATTAAAACATAATTTACATACAGTACAGTACCTAAACTTAAGTGCAGAGCTCGATGAACTTTTTATATGTTCCTATTCATTCACTGAACATTCATATCAGATATAGAACATGTCCAGCCCTGCACACAAGTTTTCTTTCTTTCTCTCTTGCAGTTGCTTCCATCCTCCTGGCATGTCATCATCATAGAGTAACTCTGCCTCAGAATAAGATCCCACTGGAGCTGGACCGGCTATGGCCCACCAGAGGGCAGGAAACATGTGAAGGGCAGCAGTTTGGGGCTGGCCACAGGAGACACCACTCAGTGGAGGTGCAGGGTAGTACGAGGGAGCAGTGGGTGTGGACCTGCAAGGCTGCTGCCTGTCAACATGATACTGGCACTCACTACAAGATGTCTATCACTGCGTCTCTATCTCGACACTACTGCACGACTGGCACAGAAGTTACCTGGTAGTGACCCAGCCATGGTAAACAGTCACAATGACAGAAAAAAGCACCAGAATTAAAGAGACCCATTTTTCTCTTGCAGTCTACACACGGCGCCTTTACTGACAAGACCTATGTTTGCACCAGCTGAGGAATGTTGCTGGAATCCAGTTCAAGGATTACAAATCAAGGCAAAAAAGAGGTGTATTTGAATAGAGAGTTTTAAAAATCGAAGGGGCACCTGGATGGCTCAGGCACCAAGTGTCTGCCTTCAGCTCAGGTCATGATCCCAGGGTCCTGATATCGAGCCCTGTATTGGGTACCGTGCTCAGCAAGAAGCCTGCTTCTCCCTCTCCTACTCCCACTGTGTGTGTTCCCTCTCCTGCTATCAAATAAATATATTTTTTAAAGATTTTATTTATTTATTTATTTGACAGAGAGAAAGATCACAAGTAGGCAGAGCAGCAGACAAAGATAGAGGGGAAAGCAGACTCCCTGCTGAGCAGAGAGCCCGATGCGGGACTTGACCCCAGGACCCTGAGATCATGACCCGAGCTGAAGGCAGCGGCTTAACCCACTGAGCCACACAGGCACCCCTCTTGCTGTCAAATAAATAAATAAAATCTTAAAAATAAATAAATAAAGACAAATAAATAAAAAATTGGAAACTGGGACATACCATTCATACTAACTGTCCAAAAAATCACCTCAAGCTTTACCACGTAATGAAACAAGGATTGCAGAGAATAAAAGGAGAAAGCAAGCCCCAATGTTGAAGCACTTTTCTCCCACTGCATAAGCCATGTTTGCTGTCTTCCATTACTATATCAGCCAAAGCCAGCCTAGGGTCTGTGCATTCAAGGACCTCATAATGTCAGGAACAAATTAGAGCCACTGTTGCTACAACTACCTACTAGATTGTTGTGCAGCAGACGACCATTTGTGCTGTTTCCAGTTTCTTCCCCCATTATGAATAGAGCTGCTACTATTTTTATATATGTTTCTGGTAGGCATAGCACTCATTTCTGTTACATATATACCCAAGAGTCGAACTGCTGGATCATTGGATAAATACATTTAGCTTTAATAGAAAATGCCTGAAATATTTTCAGGTAATTATAATAAATTTAGCCTCTCACCAACAGCAACGAAGGACCCAGTGTTTCTATATTCTCATCAATCCTTGAATTGTCAGTTGTTTTAATTATAGTTCTTCTGGTATGAATGTAGCTTTTATCTTTTTATGGTGTGAATTTGCATTTCCATGGTGACAACAGCATTGGGCACCTTTTCATTGGGTCATTTGGATTTTCTCATTTGTGGAGTGCTTGAAAAGTCCTTCAATCACTTTTTCATATTTGGTTGTCTTACTGGTTTCATTTTCATTTCCAGGAATTTATTGTACATTTTAGATACCTGTTTTTTTATTATATACATATGCGTTACAGATGTGTTCTTTCCAAATGGCCTGTCCTTTAAGTCTATGTGTTTTTTTTTTTTTAATCAGAAGGTCTTATTTTTAATGAAGTACTGTCTTCTTCAGTTTTATGGTTAGAGTTTTTGTATATTTTTAAATACTTATATATCCTAGCTTCACGAAGACAATCTTATTTTTCTTCTTATTTTAGAAAATTTCTTGGTTTTATTTTTCACAGTTGTTCTATTTTTCCCTCCTTTTGAATTGTGTGTCACAGAAAACATGGGACAATATTTTTTTCACAGAGATCAGATTAATAACACCATTTTCTGATTAGACGATGTTGTATCTTAGCATCTCTCAAAGGCAGACCCCACAGAGGAGTTTGTTTGTTTGTTTAAAGATTTCATTTATTTATTTGATAGACAGAGATCACAAGTAGGCAGAGAGGCAGGCAGAGAGAGAGGAGGAAGCAGGGTCCCCGCTGAGCAGAAAGCCCAATGCGGGGCTCGATCCCAGGACCCTGAGATCATGACCTGAACCAAAGGCAGAGGCTTAACCCACTGAGCCACCCAGGCACCCCTTGTTTTGTTTTTTAAATTCTCTTTACTCTATGTTGAGTAGAGGCTGCACTAGCCATGTGTGTTCTTTTCTGTGTGCTCCTTTATAAGAAGAATTACAAATTGCAGGAAGTACATGAGAGGAATGGCTACAGTCCTGACAGTTTGGCCAGAATAGCAGAAATGGACACCCTTGGAAATCTGAAAGTGGAGAAAAGACATCAAAGGGGATAGAGACAGAGACAGGAACCCATGTAATCATCATATGATATTGTAGTACATAGAGACAGAGACAGGAACCCATGTAATCATCATGTGATATTGTAGTACATAGAGACGGAGACAGGAACCCATGTAATCATCATGTGATATTGTAGTACATAGAGACGGAGACAGGAACCCATGTAATCATCATGTGATATTGTAGTACATAGAGACGGAGACAGGAACCCATGTAATCATCATGTGATATTGCAGTACATAGAGACGGAGACAGGAACCCATGTAATCATCATGTGATATTGTAGTACATAGAGACGGAGACAGGAACCCATGTAATCATCATGTGATATTGTAGTACATAGAGACGGAGACAGGAACCCATGTAATCATCATGTGATATTGTAGTACATAGAGACGGAGACAGGAACCCATGTAATCATCATGTGATATTGCAGTACATAGAGACAGAGACAAGAACCCATGTAATCATCATGTGATATTGTAGTACATAGAGACAGAGACAGGAACCCATGTAATCATCATGTGATATTGCAGTACATCTCCAAGCTGCCTGTACATAAAAATGGCTGGAATAAGTATATCAAAGATTTTGAGAACTGAATTATGGTGTATACCACTGCCCAGAGTAGCTCTTGTGTCCACAGAATCCAGACCGGAACTTCAAGTGTAAACACTACCAGGTGGATTGTCTTCTGAACAAAACAAAATTATATAAACACTTCCTAGAAGATCCTACAGACCCCCTAGTCTCATCAAATAGTAATCAGAATACACATGATACAATCCAAGATCACCCGACATACACTGAACAAGGAAAAATCTAAATAAATCTAATGGAAAATGTAAAAAAAAAAAACCAAAAACCAGAAACAAAAACAAAAGAGACACCAATACCAAATGACCCAAATGTTTGGATTATCAAACAAAGTTTATAAAACAGTTATAATTACCATGGTCCAAGAAGTAAGGACACAACCTGGTAAAGAATGAAATGATAGATGTTCTCAGCAAAGAAATAGAAGTCAGAAAGAACAACCAAATGGAAATTCTAGAACTGAAAACATAATAAAAGAAATAAAAGTAAATTGGAATGAAAGAATGGTTCAGTAGAAGAATAGAGAGATGAAAGAGGAAAAAAATCAGAGAACTTGGAAGATTGATCAATAGAAACTTCTCTTTCTGAACAACAGGAAAAAAAATTAAATTAAAGGAACAGAACCTCAATGATCCCAGGGAAATATCGAAAGTTCAATATTCATGTCCTCAGAGTATCAGAAGTTTAGGAAAATATGATTGGTGCAGGAAAATATTTGAGAATATAGTGACAACTGTCCAAATTTAATGAGATATAAATATTATCTCAGAAGTATAATGAGCCTTAAACATATAAATCAAATAAAACTGCCTTCAGGGGCGCCTGGATGGCTCAGTGGGTTAAGCCTCTGCCTTCAGCTTGGGTCATGATCTCAGGGTCCTGGGATCGAGCCCCACATCAGGCTCTCTGTTCAGCAGGGAACCTGCTGCCTCCTCTCTCTCTGCCTGCCTCTCTGCCTACTTGTGATCTCTGTCTGTCAAATAAATAAATAAAATCTTAAAAAAAAAAACCAAAAACCTGCCTTCAGACACATAATATAGAGTGAATAATTATTTAAATTAATGTGAATTTCTCATCAGAAATGACGAGAGGCAGGGTGGCCTGGGTGGCTCAGTGGGTTGGTTAATCCTCTGCCTTCGGCTCAGGTTATGATCTCAGGGTCCTGGGATCGAGCCCCACATCAGGCTCTGCTCTGCGGGGAGCCTGCTTCCTCCTCTCTTCCTCCTCTCTGCCTGTGTCTCTGCATACTTGTGATCTCTCTCTGTCAAATAAATAAATAAAATCTTAAAAAAAAAAAAAGAAAGAAATGATGAGAGGCCAAATGAAAGTTTCAAATTAAAAGAAAATAACTGTCCTTTTAGAATTCTTTGTTTAACAAAAATATCTTCAGAAATGAATGAAGGAACATTAAGGGCATGTGACTTTTTTTTTTTTTTTTTTTAAATGCCAAAAGAAGTTCTTCAAGTAAACAAAGTGATAGGAATTTGGAACATCCAAAATGAAGGAAGACCTACTCAACTGACATCTTTTTAAAATTGATAATTACTGGGTGCCTCGGTGGCTGGCTCAGTGGGTTAAGCCTCTGCCTTCGGCTCGGGTCATGATCTCAGGGTCCTGGGATCGAGCCCTGCATTGGGCTCTCTGCTCAGCATGGAGCCTGCTTCCTCCTCTCTCTCTGCCTGCCTCTCTGCCTACTTGTGATCTCTGTCTGTCAAATAAAAAAAATCTTTAAATAAAACAAAATTGATAATTATATATATGGTTTATATTAGAGATACTATTACCTTTGTATAGTAAAAAATATAACTGAAAGTAATTCACATTGACATGACCATCCAGGCAGGAAATGCAGGGTAAACAAACAAAAGTCAGAATTTTTTTCTTCTTTTTAAGAAAAATCCAAACCTATCAGAGTAATGTTATGCTTCTTCATTGCATGAAAGTAGTACCTAAATGGAGAGAAGAGTAATATATCCACTTAAGAAAACAACTTGAAAATTGAAACTGTATTTAAATATTGTATTTATAGGAAGAAAACAGTCTATTTTTCCTTCACTCTTATCTGTTCTTAGCTGTCCTTTGGATGTTCATATAGGACCAAGAGAACTAAACAGGAAGGAAGGGAAATGATCGTGCATGTAAATATAATAGCTATTGCTACCTAATCAAAGGAAAATAAAGTGTGCTGACTAGTACCTATATGTAAAACATTTAGATATTAGAAACAACATAAAAAGACTTTCCAAAATAGTTAAAAGTGTAATAGTAGGTAGAACTGGAAATACACAGGAGAAAAGGGATTCAAAATAAGTATCGGTGTGAGACAAAGAAGGGATTTTAGTCCAGTCTGTTTCATATTATGCCAAAAGATTTTTTTTAATTTCACCCAAAAAATAAATAAAATAAAAATAACCCTGATGAGAGGACTTCATAAACTAAAACCCGCTGAAAGTAAAAGTTAGTATTGTTATTCCTGTACTCATAAATTTAATTCTATTTTTTATGTTTGTGTTTTTAAGTGGAAGTGGAAACTGTAGATGCAGAATAAAATTACCATATTGCTACATTGCAAATGCACTTAGATTACAGTAACAAAATAGTATAATCGTCACTAAAACTCCAACTTACAGTATTGCCTTATCGAGAGAAAAAAATTCAAATTTCATACAGTACGTTGTGAATGAATAAATGCCTCTCCTTATTCAAAGCTATCGTCTTGCCTTTTTAAAGACAAAGCATTGTTTTATTTAAAAACCAGGAAGCATATCCCTCTTGACTAGCAGGCAAATATTTCCCCCTTCCCATTTCATCTGAAATGCTTTGAATGTGGATTGAGAATAAATAGAGATTTGTTGTCATTTATCACATTGGGCTCATAATGCCAATGCTCAGAACTCTATTTTCTCATTTTCTTTTTAAATCTTCAGTTAGGGTATGATGCCTATAAGAAATAGATACTTAGTAAAAATTTCATGATTTGAGCAGCTAGACATGTTTAATTAAACCAAAGAAGAAATAATAATTTTATATTTAGTTTTGCTGCTTTCTATTAAAGTAAATAACTTTATTAAAAGTATTAAAATCTAAATTTAAATATTATAAACTAATTAGCCACCAGTCATAAGATTATAGATACAATCAACACATCCATAATTAGTATGATAGCAATCAAAGTTCATTCAAATGTTTTAGAGGATATTTGGGTTGTTTCCACCTTTATAAGAGGCAGATAGTATTATATATGTTCCCCCCCTCCCAGATAATTATAAAGGCTGTCAGTGGTGTCAACCCACCAAAAGTATTAGCAACCCACCAAAAGTATTGACCCTTTTTAGTGTCCATGGCTGGTAAGTGTTACATTTTCCTATTTTCTGACCAACTGGTTATAACCAAGAACAAAACTCAGTGCTAACACCAGCTCCTGCAAACCCTGCCTATTGGAAGGATGGCACTAGACTTTAAATTCACTACTTTTGAGACATGTCTTGTCACTGTCATATTTTTCTCTGATTTTACCTAGTCTTGAGAGTTACATTTCTATCAAAATTATCATGTGGCTTTGGTCTTTTATCTATCAGAAGGTCCACATGTTTTAGCTAAAAATATAAAACAAGAAAAAAAATAATAGAGATTTTTCACACTAGTTTGTCAAAGTGTGTCTTTCATGGACATATTACTTATGTTGTTAAAAAGGAAGAAATTATTTATGGTTTCTTGTCTTTGTATAAGATCTTCTTGTTCTGGGGCGCCTGGGTGGCTCAGTGAGTTAAGCCGCTGCCTTCGGCTCAGGTCATGATCTTAGGGTCCTGGGATCAAGTCCCGCATCGGGCTCTCTGCTCAGCGGGGAGCCTGCTTCCTTCTCTCTCTCTCTGCCTGCCTCTCTGCCTGCTTGTGATCTCTGTCAAATAAATAAATAAAATCTTTAAAAAAAAAAAAAAAAAGATCTTCTTGTTCTTGTTGAAGTTATTCTTTCTTTTGCCTTCATGCCAAGTAGTGAAAAGCAAAGAAAAACCCCACAATTACACAGCAATGAACCTTAAATATCTCAGACCTATTTATGAATGCTTTCTTCCACTCACCAAGTACCTTTTTTACTAACAAACTAATTTTGACCTAATTACTGATGACAGTAATGGTTACTATTAGCCTATGTTTAATATTTACAAACATCACACAAAAATTGTTTTGTTTTGGTTTGGTTTGGTTTGGTTTGGTTTGGCGGGGAGAGGGAGAGAAGGAGAGAGAGAATCTTAAACGGGCTCCACACCCAGAGCAGAGTCGTAGAGGAGGGGAAACCATTATCTAAGCTGAAATCAAGAGTTGGATACTTCACTAAGCCACCAGGCACCCCCCAAAATTGTGCTTTTATTACTAATATGGATGTGGGCAGATGTTTAAAATAATTATATTCTTAACATTTCTTTTTTCCTCAGGGAAGTGTCTAGTAGCCTTCCAGCTTATACGCCAATATGACTATGAATCAGTCTGCTTGTACTGAATTTTTCCATTTAGAGTAGAAAACATCAAGTTTTAAACAAACCGAAAGGAAAATTATACAACGAAGTTCTAAGTTTTTATCGCTATATGACAATAATACATTACTATTCCTGGCATATTTAAAGGTGTTATTTAAAGATGACTGCACAGACTCAGTCCTCTTTATATGGCTCCTGCTCTCCCCCAACATAATAAACAGCAATATCACAAGCATCATTTGATAGCAAATATCCTGAGTATGCATGAACTAGAAGAAAATTGTAAGACTTTAGATTCTGAGGAAAACTTGGAGCACCAAGTCCCATAGTCCTTGAATTTTTTTGGCTAATATACTCCTTTATGAATCTGGTAAATCTTCTGGACCCACTCTATGAAGCAAAGCAAATATGGACATTCTATAGCTGGCATTAATTAACTCATATAATGTACAAGGGTCTCTGTTAGGCGCCGGTGAAAAAACAGATACAAACTTTCGTAGTGAAATTTATAATCTGTTAGGAAGAATTATGTTAATCAAATAATCCCACACATGTAATTTTACAAACAGATAACTACTCTCAACTAAACATTGCAAGAAGCTTCAATGTCTGTTAAATCTGTCCAGTGCAATGTTAATACCTGTAAACAATGAGTAATTTTGTGAAAATCCAGGCAGAGGGGGATTTATATCTGTGCCCTCCCAAAAGCCATGCTTGAAGTACCAAATAGAAGTACTTGGAGGTAAGACCTTTGGGAGATAATTAGGTGATAATAATGGAAATCCTCATGAATGGGATTAATGCCTTTGTGGAGACAAGAGAGAAATAATCTCTTAATCTCTACCCTGTGAGGACATAATGAGAAGATCTTTATCTTCAAACTTGCAGAACAGCTCTCATCTGACCTGGAATCTGCTGGCACCTTGAACTTGCACTACCTAGTCTCCAGAACGGTGAGAAATAAATGTTTGTTGTTTAAGTCACCCAATCTGCGGTATTTAGTTATGGCAGACTGAGACAGGAGGCTAGTAAGTTAGTAAGGGGAAAAGGCATTATACCTTTCAGACAAAATCTGTAGAAGCCCTAACGTAATAGGAAGCATGAAAAAGCAAAAAATGAAAGAAATTCAGTATGATGGAAATACTGACCTCCAAGAGAAAACTGCATGAAGAGAGGTTTGAAGGCGGGGGGGGCGGGGCGGGGCGGTTGCTGCTAGAGAACTTAAGTCCTTAAAAGCCATTTAAGAAATCTTCAGCTTTATTCTAATGTAATGGGAAGTCGTTACTTATTTTATGTTTAGAGATGTGAAATGATCAATTATTTATTTTTTATTTATTTATATATTTTTAATAAATATATAATGTATTATTAGCCCCAGGGGTACAGGTCTGTGAGTCACCAGGTTTACACATGAAATAATCAACTTAATGTTAAAATACCACTGTAGCAAGAACAGTTTTAAAGTGTCAGAAGGAGACAATCACGGTTGTGCAGAAGTTTGTGTGTTCCTTCCCGCCCCAAACTCGGTTACAGACTTTTGTCTTACTGCAGGTCTCATTTATAGATGAGGAAACTGAAGGAATAGTAATGAGTGAAGACAGGACTGTTGTTTGCTGAGGCTAAGCAGGCAAATTAGGAAGGGTTTTGTATAGGAGGATAAGGGGTTTGAGGTTTATTCACAAAGGAAAAGGAAACTACAGAGTGAATTAAAATTGTGAGTCAGTCAAACCTTCACTACGTCTACTCAGTATTTTCCTTGGGTGCTTATGTAACAGATGCTATGCTAGATCACAGAACATAATTGTGACTAAGATAGGCAAGACTGTAAAAATAACCAGAATACAGAAAGATCACTCTGATAGCCACATGATTAATTACATTTCAGTCAGTCCTGATGAACGGACGCCTGGGTGGCTCAGTCAGTTAAGTCTTCGGCTACGACCCCAGCCTCCTGGGGCCAGTCCTGCCTTCCACTCCTGGCTCAGCAGAGGGTTTCCTTTCCCCTCTACCCTTCCGTCCTGCTTGGGATCCCCAGCTCTCTCTCTCTCGTGCACCCACACGCACAATCTCTCTCTCTGTTAAATGGATAAAATCTTTAAAAAAATATATACTCCAGATGAAGTATAATCAGGGCCAATATTAAACAGAAAACAGAAGATATTTAAAATATATTAAGGATATGAAACTATTATTTTTAAATAGATTGATGTTCATGTTAAAATAACTTATTTTCTTAAAACATTTAGAGTAAATATATATATTTTGTATGTAATCTGTGTGTGTATGTTTGAATAAGTAGTCTAAGAGTATAGTAAGTATATAAAAGAGGGAAGCTAAAGAGATAAGCAGGTCACTGACTTCAAAACATTTGACATGCAGGTTGAACTTAAGCATTTTACGATTTTTTTTTTTAAGTCAAGCAAAACAAGGGCGAAAGCTCAAGAAAGTCAGAAAACCACCTAAGGGTGGAGACCTGCCTAGTTTTGGAACTACCAAGCATATGAACCTGAGCATCGAAAACAAAGATAAATTACATATAAATCCATCCCCGCCACCTCCACAGTTCATGGATTACAAAAATAGAAAAAAAAGTCTCCCCAGATAATTGAACCCAGAGCTGACCTTACATAGGTGTGCTCTCTGAAATCATACCAGTTCATGTTGTGAAAGAACCCAAGCCAAATGTGCGGTTAAAATGATTCCTTCCGCACAGACATGTGACAGAGGTCAATGCAAATCCTCTGTACAAGAAACTAACCTTAAAGCAGGCCTCAAAGCATTTTTAATGGTAAATTTCAGCAAGTTTTAGGTAAATTATCAGAAAACAACAAATAAAATTATCTCATATACAATAAAGAGCAGAACTTGCAAAGACTTCAGATACTGGAATCAGCCCCTATGAAATATACAATAAAAATATATCCAGTAAGATTTAAACAAATAGATATTGTGAGAAAAAAAATAAATAAAAGGACTAAGCTATTTAGAAAAGACACAACTATAAATATAAAATATAATCAATTTAAAAAACTATTAGATTTCACCAATTGATAAATACAAATATTAGGAGAGTGGCTATTTCTGAGGGGAAAGAGAATGAGATTAGGTAGGAAGAGTCGACAATTTTTTTTCCAGGTTAAAAGAGTGGTGTTTATCATTTTCCATATCTATATATCTATATCTGTAGATATATATAATGTATTTTATACACATTTACATACATATAAAACATTCTTTTGTACCAGCATTTAATAAAAACAGTGTGGCAAGTTAGCAAGTTTTTAGGGATGGAAATGAAATTTGATCGCAGTGGGAGGGAATCAGAGGACTTAGAACTATGCACAGGCTCCCGCTCTATCAGGTCATGTAACTGAGAAAGATACAGAGGTAGGAGAAGGTGTGAGTTTGAAGAAACACGCATTTATTTTTTCTAAGAGTTTATTCACTTGGTTATTTGAGAGAGAGGGCAAGGGAGCAGGGGGAGGGACCAGCAGTCTCTGCTGAAACACAGAGCCAGGAGCAGGGCTGACCTCAGGACCCTTGAGATCATAACCTGAGCGGAAATTAAGAGGCAAAAGCTTACCTGACTGAGCCACCCAGGCCCTCTTAAAGAAATGCGCATTTAAAACTGCATTTGGTGGGATGCCCGGGTGCCTCGGTTAGTGAAGTGGCTCCCTTCGGCTGGGGTCATGATCCCAGGGTTCGGATTGAGGGCCCCAGCGCTCAGTGGGGAGTCTGCTTCTCCCTCTGCTGCTGCTCTCCCTGCTTTTTTGCTCATGTTCTCTCTGACAAATAAAAGCTTTAAGAAAAATAAAAGGATATAAAATAGCCTTTGATTTAGGTCATGATCCCAGGGTCCTGGGAAGGAGCCCAGCTTTAGGCTCCCTACTCAACAGGGAACCTGCTTCTCCCTCTCTCTCTGCCCCCCCCCTCAACTCATACTCAACTCTTTCTCTCTTTCTCTGCCTCAAATACAATCTTTACACCAAATAAAAATAAAGCTTTGCATTTAAAATGTCTATGGAGCACGTAGGTGGAGATACAGAGGTAGTAGTTAGAAATGTTGTTAAAAATTCAGTGACGATATAGACAAAAATCAAGGATGTTCAAGATGTATGTAATGAGATGCAAATCTAAGACAGAGGGTAAAGAATCAATAGCTACGTGTTACGCAGAGTGTTGTCAATCTCACACTGTCTCAATCCCATAAACCTGAAGACAGTTTGATGTCAAGGTAACAGGCAGGAAATGCTGGGGCACTAGCTGAATCGCAGTACTGCTAAGCTCTTCCTGTTGTAGTCCTAGAAGTCGGAGGGTTACAGGTGAGCAGGTAGTAGTGCGAGGGCCGTAGAAACCAGTGCAGGACCCGCCCGGCCTGGCAGTGTATAGAGGGAAGGGGCCGCTGCCAGGGAGCCTGGGCAGGGCAGACCAGGCCGGCGGGTCAGCGCAGCGGGCCAGAGCAGGGCAGAGGACCGTGGACACCTGAGTAGGAAGCAACCTGGGAATTCCCAGGTTGGGAACAGAACCACACAGAACACTCACATCTAAAAACTGACAAAGGACTAAAAGAATGAGAACCACTAACTGTTGAAGTAAAAGGAATAACAAAAGAAAAATCTTCGGCATAAGTGGAAGGTCACTTTCAAGAAGGGGGAAGGGGTGGGCCAGACGCTTTTGAGAAGGACTCAAGAAAGAGGCGGGTAGCCTGTGTGCAAGGACGTGGCTGGGGTAGAGGAAGACCAGAAGCAGGCCAAAGCCCAGCTAGGCCAGAGTTCAAGCGGAGAGTTCGGGACACATTCAAGAGGTTTTTCTTGGTTAGAATCAGCAAGGCTGGGTAACAATTTGAACATACAAGAAAAAGGTGACAAGAAGCGGAATATTCCTCCTACGGTTTCAGCTCAGAAATGTAACAAAATAAGAAACACCGAAAGAGGATGCTGGCCACGAGAAATAGAATTCCCTCTGAATTTCATCTTTAAACGCACATTACACCTACTGAGTATACCACACGTCCAAGGGCATGGCAATGTCCAAGGGGAACATGTCATAATAGAATTTGGGTTTCATCCGTTGAAAATGAAAATGAGAAGTCTGGATCTTTTCAAAACTCGTTCAAGCCATAGCTGCACTTTTTTTTTTTTTTTTTTTTTTTTTTTTTAAGCTTGGGGCTTCAGATATTAATCAAATTCATAATAATGCAAGGTATTTATTCTTCACACATACTGGATCACTATTAGATATGTATCCAGTGTATTCAGAGTGTAGAAATGTGATTACCCACACTTTGCCAATCAAGTTATCGTTATAAATCATTATAAACTCTTTCCGTTTACACTCAGTGGCCTTGGTAATCAGTGAAATCCAAGTAGCAGGTCTGATTGGGTTATCTCATCAGATCAAACAGAAATATTCCCTCTCTCTCTCTCTCTCTCAATTTATTCTTCTCTGACCCCCAGGCTGCCTTTCCATGTGGGCAGCCTCACATTTCCGCAAGGGAACACGGATGGTAAGTAGCTCTCCTCTCTCTCTCGTGGGGCTGGTTACGGACGTCTTATGCAGATGCATCCGTGCTGGTCCCTTGTTTCCTGTGTGCCCGCTGACAGGTTTTAGGAAGGACAGAAGTGCACAGCTGCCACCTCGTTCATGAGCCCATCTCTAACTTTGTATCACGTGCCTTTCCCCATTTGCGCTTGTTTTCCGCAGTTTCCTTCTCGCCAGCAAAGGTGACATCACTCCATGGTTGTGCAGATGATTGCCTCCCACTTGGTACCGTCACAGAGTCCCTTGGTACCTCATACAGCTTCTTGAGTTCTACTTTCCAGTGGTTTTGGATGTCTTCCTGTGCTCTTAGCACTTTGCCATCTGCTGTCCTGATGCCGCTGCAGTCTTTGGGTAAAATTCAATGTTTATAAGCCCCTTTGTAGTGTTTTTATCTACCTCTTGTTTCCAATATTTTTTATGACACTGATTTTTTTTTTTTAATCTCTCATACTTGGATTTAAAATTTTCCCAAGCATTTTCTGGCATTTCAGAGGACAGAAATAATTTTATTAAATGCATCATGCTAAAATATGTAGCCAATACTCTAGCAAATGATGTTCACAAGTACCACAAATATTTATTGAAATGAAAGTGATAATAGATTTATATCCATTGGCCTTAAAAGTCCAACAGTTTCCTAAAATTTTATAGACTTAGCTCGTAAGTAAGCTCTATGCATCTAAGTTGTCATGGTTTCAGATTTTTTTTTAAATGCTTTATTTTTCAAATCTGAATCCATCCCAGGATATGCTGACCATTTTCCTTGTTGTTGTTGTTTTATTTAGAATGATTTTGAATGACCATATAGCATCAATATCCTCTACATTTTAAAGTGTTTAATCATTAAACTACTATGAAAAGAACATAAATGTCTACAAATCTTTGAAAGTAATTATCACTTTATTTACAGTTTTTTCCCTCATACTATCACTACTGACAGCTCTCTGGAACATATTTAGACATGCCTGCCAGGTTCCTCAAAAAAAATATATTGCTTCAAAATTGGACAAAAATATATTTCTGCTCCTGACAAGATGAATTTATGTGCTGCACATCAGAGTTACACAAAATAAACGTCTTCATGGTTTGTATTACCATCACCTTTACATTTTCTTCTGTTTTCACAAAGAGGAACTAGTTGTGATGGGGAAATTCACAGTCATAAATAAAAGTGATATGATGACACATGTTACCAAGTATTGTAGAAGTATTTCACAGAATCCAAGGGAAAGTTTCTAAAAGCTCTAAAAATTACAAGTGATGACAAAACCATCTGGATGAAAATGATCATATATTCACTATAAACTAATTCTGTTGTTGCTACAGAAAAGCACTAATTCATGAGAACTGTTCAATTTACCTCACATTCTCCATTTTTTCCAAAATTAGGATTTCCTGCTCATCCTGCTTATTAGCAATACTTAATTGGACTATTCACTTTTGCTAAAATATATATGAAAAATAGGGATTCAAAAGGGATATACCGAGTCATTTAGACGTACCATACTTTATGTTAGTTATATATGAAAAATAGGGATTCAAAAGGGATATACCGAGTCATTTAGACGTACCATACTTTATGTTAGTTCACTTATCCCTTTCAAAGACCTCAGAACAAAACAAATAAAACAAACAAACAAAAAATAACCAGAGGTTGACCAAGGCTGACCCGTCACTCTCTCTTCTGTCTCCACATACCTTCAGTTTTAGTTATAGTGGAATCAAAGTTCAGACAATATAAAATGTTTTTGTGTGATCTTGTCTTGTAATTGGCTGCATTAATATTAGTATCTTTAATAAGATGGCTAAAGCTACTATCATCATTAGAAAAGTTAAAGTTTAATAGGATTAGAGTTCATTGAGCATAAAGAGCTTTAAGCATTCTGGTACTAAAACATCCTGGTAAATTCATATATTCCAAGACATCATTCCTCTGTGAATCAAGTAAACTTCCTTTGGGTTCTCAATTTTATTTTTCTCAGTGCTCCCTTGCCCCCAAGAGTCATATGCTTTTGTGAAATTTCTGAGGCTACAGGTAGTGGAGTAGCAGTCAAGTGTAACTAAACCAAATGGGTGCAGTGAAAAGAAGTCATTATGACAGAGTTTAATTCCTCAAAAATACTGATAATACTACTACAACATAGTAACATGTATGCTAGGAACATGGGCATAATGTCAGTTACCAAGTTTTAGTTAAGAACAGAAGTAGTCCTTATGAATTGAAAATTTAAGCAGAACAAATGTTCAATTTATACTGATAATAAACACCTCTCTAAAAGTTTAGGAAAATAAGAAAGCAAGTTGGTGTGTCTATCTGATAATTAAAAGCCATAACACCACTATCTAGTGGTTTGGTTGGACAAAATGTTTGGTCTAACATTTTGGTCTAACAAATGGTTGGTCTAAAATGTTTGGTCTTAACCAAACATTTTATTGGTTGTCTCTAATGTGGTTCTATTCATACTAGACAATGTGCATGTGAAAAAGCTTCAGATCTAAGGGCTGACGGCAGGCTATACCCCTTTGATTAATTCATTAATAGTTGGGAGCAAATCAAAGAGCATGTTTTAAGTGATGGGTCTCATTCACTTTTTTCAGAGGTGGTTTCTTTTGGTAACTGTTATCTAAAACACATGTTTATTTGGGGTGCCTGGGTGGCTCAGTGGGTTAAGCCGCTGCCTTCGGCTCAGGTCATGATCTCAGGGTCCTGGGATCGAGTCCCGCATCGGGCTCTCTGCTCAGCGGGGAGCCTGCTTCCTCCTCTCTCTCTCTCTGCCTGCCTCTCTGCCTACTTGTGATCTCTCTCTGTCAAATAAATAAATAAAATCTTTAAAAAAAAAAATAAAATAAAACACATGTTTATTCTATACTATTGAAACCCCTCAAAAGCAAAATGCCAATACCCATACTCCTAGTTGGAAACTCGAAAGTTATTTGCAAATGACATTACAGATAAAGGGCTGGTATCCAGGATTTATTAAAAAACTTCTCAAAGTCAACACCGGAAAAACAAATAGTCTAGTCAATAAATGGACAGAAAACATGATTAGACACTTCTCCAAAGAAGACATACAAATGGCTAACAGAAATATGAAAAAAAGCCCAACATCACTAGCCATCAGAGAAATACAAATCAAAACCACAGTGAGATATCACCTTACACCAGTTAGAATGACAAAATTTAATAAGATAGGAAACAACAAATGTTTACAAGGATGTGGAGAAAGGGGAGCCCTCTTATACTTTGGTGGGATTATAAGCTGGTACAGCCACTCTGGAAAACAGTATGGAGGTTCTTCAAGATGTTAAAAATAGAGCTACCCTACAACCCAGGAATTACACTACTAGATGTAGTGAAGATACAGATGTAGTGAAAAGAAGGGGCACATGTACCCCAATGTTCAGAGCAACAATTTCCACAATAGCCAAACTGTAGAAGGAGCTGAGATGTCCTTCAACAGATGAATGGATAAAGATGTGGTTTGCATATATGGTGGAATGTTACTCAGCCATCAGAAGGATGAGTACCTACCATTTGCATCAACATGGATAGAACTGGAAGGTATTATTCTAAGTGAAATAAATCAAGCGGAGAAAGACAATTATCATATGGTTTCACTCATATGTGGAACATAAGGAATAGTGCAGAGGACCATACGGGAAGAGAGGGAAAACTGAGTCAGAATAAGTCAGAAAGGGAGAAAAACCATGAGAAACTCTGGACTCTGGAAACCAACCTAACTAAGGGTTACAGAAGGGGGTGAGGGGATGTGTCCCCAGGCGATGGGTGTGAAGCAGGACAGTGTTGTGCTGAGCGCTGGACGCCGTACTCAACTAGTGATCGCCAAACACTACGTCGAAAACTAATGGTGTAGGATATGCCGGCTAATTGCACATAATAAAAAAAAGTTATTGGGAATGTTTTGTCCCAATTACTTCTCACATTTAACCATCTTTTCTTTTTAATATCCTATCTCCCCAGATGAGCAAAAGGCTAACTGTTCTTTATGTCCATTGCCATCTTCTAAGATCTCATTACGTTTTCCTCCCAGGGCATTTGGGAACGCATTGCCCCTTGGACTCCTCGAAACTGAAGATCTGCCGTCCCTTAGTTTAATATTTCCAATTTAAAAATAATAAATGAGTAAAAATCCTTCGATTATGAGGTTACTCACTGACAAGTCTTGATCGGTATTCTCTTGCCTCTTCTCTCTCCACATTCCCAAATACAACCTGTGATTTTGCAACTTAGGTTATGCATAATGGTATTCCCAAATGTCTCCCACTCACATCTGTATGTTTACATAAAGCACATTTTATCCTGCTTTTCTCTCCTTTTCTCTGATACTTGTCTTATCTCTTATTTGTTTAGATATTCCTAGGGGCCTAAAGATGTAATTTTATAGCAAATATCTGAACAACTCAATATATCCTTGACACAGTTGCTTATTTTTTATCTTTACTATTTGCTCAGTTGGGAATATTGCAGTACGGAAATACTTATCAGTAAAGTAAACCTTCTTTCTTTGATTTTTCATCTTAAAGGTAAAATCATCCTACTGTTACCATTAAACTCTTCAACTCATGTATAAACACGCTGTTAATTCCAAATAGCATGTTTAAAGTAGGTTCGTGGATGGTTCTGAGAGGGTTGCACATTTTCAGTATTTTCAGTATTTCTAAAGATTCAGTTCCACAGTGAATTGTTTTAATGCACTGCAGAAAACATTAAACTGTTTAATTCATTACTGGAACACTTCTGTTACAGTAATAACAATTTAACACCCTGCAGTGGCAATTCTGAAAGGAAAATTAAATATATATTTGTGCTAGCCTTGGTTATTTATATGTTAAATGATACAATCTTGGTATACAGGATATTGTTCTTCAGAGAGATGGATATGCTTTCAAGTAATTAGTTTAAATGCATCAGATCAATACAGAACATTGTTAGGTTAATTTCCTATTTTTCCATTTAATTGATTGAGGTATTTTCAGAACATTTTTCCCTTGGAATTTTAATGTAAAATATATCAGTATGAACCACAAACAGAATGCATGAAGGCAATGGAAAGGTTCCCATCCATTCTAAGTTTGCGAGATTAAACCAGCAAGGAAAAAATCCTAAACATACAGTATCATTTAAAAGTAGCTATACCAATAAACCAGAAATGGACTATATGTCTTCATTTTATCTGTCATGAATTAAAACAAAAGAAAAAAGTCTTTGTGTATGATTTTAACTTTATGGATTCATTTAATGCTTTAGGGGTCAAAAGCTAATTTAAATTGAACTCTTATCTGTGTGCTATTTATCCCTATGTATCTATGCATCTACATAAACTAAATTCTAAAATCTGCATCTAAATCTTTTGATTTTTAAAATCATGATGCTTAAAACATATACTAAAACCCAATTTTTTTAATCACATGGCAAAAATAAAGCTTCATTGTGATGGAAAATTAAGATATAGATTATTTGTTAAATGATCAGCCCTACAAGGTATATTTGACCAAACCCTTCTAAGTTAGGCTTGTTGTCTGATTGACTATAGAAGTTTATCATAATAAAAAAAATTATGTTTCTTGGCTCACAGTCTACCTTATATCAGTTGGGGATATCATGTATTTGTATTTAATTTATGTGAATTTCCAGGGGGGAAAATTTGTTCTTGAACCACTAGTTAATATAAATGTTGTTCTTTAAGTGAATGTTTTGCCTTGGGAGAACATAATCGAGAGAATCAACGCACTCCTTCCACAGTTACCCTTAGTCTAACTCTAGATCCGTATGTTAGGCTGTGGAATGGTACAGAATTATTCATTAATATTTACTTGTGATCATCTAAAGTTGTAAGACAGAAAGACTAACTTTTCAGACAACTTGCAAAATAGAGGACTAAGCTTTTAAACCGTGTGGCCAAGACAAGCGAACCATAAATAATGCTATCATAGACACTGCACTCCGAGTTTGTTTCTTCCACCTTATTTCCAACTTTCAGTGGGAAGTTTTGCTAAAAGTTTGACATTAATCATTTCAGACCTCCATCTATCTAGGTACTACCTATGCATCCACATACTATGGATAATTAAAGATGAAATAATCTGTGTGTTTTCTCCCATCTAGATCTCTTTGAGAAGTTGATTTTTTTAATTAATTATTTTTAATAACACATAGTGTATTATTTGCCCCAGGGGTATGGTTTATGAATCATCACGCTTACACACTTCACAGCACTCATCATAGCACATACCCTCCCTAATGTCCATAACCCAACCACCCTCTCCACACCCCCCTGCCCCCAGCAACCCTCAGTTTGTTTTGTGAGATTAAGAGTCTCTTATGGTTTGTCTCTCTCCCGATCCCATCTTGTTTTATTTTTTCCTTCCCTACCCCCTCAAGTTCCCCACTTTGCCTCTCAATTTCCTCATATCAGGGAGATCACATGATAATTTTCTTTGTCTGACTGACTTATTTCGCTCAGCATAATACCCTCTAGTTCCATCCACATCATTGCAAATGGCAAGATTTCATTTCTTTTAATGGCTGCATAGTATTCCATTATATATACCACATTGATTTTTTTTTTTTAATTCTTAGAAAAACAAGCTAGATATTTGGGGGACTAGGGTAACTAACTGGGTGGCAGAAATTAAGGAGGACACGTGATATGATGAACACTGGGTGTTATATGCAACTGATGAATTACTGAACTCTACCTCTGAAACTGATTTTGTACTATATGTTAGCTAACTGAATTTAAATTAAAAAATGAGATAAGTCTCAGTTTTTATGCTACCATTTTTAAATAGTTTTGTACAGGTATCTGAACTACTAGTAACTGGGTGCCTCTCTAAGCTTTCCATAAGAAAATGACAAACTTCTCTTTTTGCCCAGAATATGCAACTGATCGAATCAAATTTCAAGTTATAAACTTAAACTGAAGCAATTAAACATATTGTCCATAATGCAAGAAATCAATTCTATCATTGGCTTATCAATTATCAGAAAAGATATTTATTGCTACCACCTCCTTAACTCTTAAATAAGGTTAATTATGGGGTTGTTAACTGTGCTCCAAATTAGAACTTCTCTTTATCAAAACTTGTCCTCAGGATCTATTTTGATTTAGATTTTTACCATTCATTAACTATGGTTGGGGACATTATAAAGAAAAGCAGCCACTGGTAGAAGAACTAAAATAATCCATTTTAAGCTTTGTGATTCTTACATTCTCCATCAATTTTTAAATCTTCTATTTCATATGTAGACAAAGTCATAGATTACACAGGCAGCTAATAAAATTTCTATATATGAAGCTATTCACATAATAAAGAAATTACATGTTCCTATCTCCTTTCTTACACTCCAAAATTCAATCTCTCGGAAGTATATCCTAAGTTTAATTAAATTGTAAATTTGAAATCCCCAATGAATCAAAAATCTTCTCATCCAAGCTGCAGATTTTATGAGTTTCAAAAATGAACATATTTTCAATTGGACTTGATATGTTTTTTTTTTCCTATTGGCAAGTATCCAGAATATATCATTTCCCATTATACATGCATGACTCATAGGAGAGAAAGCAAATTTAATGGAATTGATGCCTTTTTAATGGCTGTGTGGATCCCATACGATGTCCCTGTTGTGTAAAAAAATGGGTGAAAGAGTGATTAAGTGGGAATTTGGGGGTAACACTGTGCTGCCAGGACTGCTGATGGTAATGTCAATAAAATAGAGAAAATCTAAATTCTTTTAAAAATAGTTGAAGAGATGATAAAAAATTATGTTGATAAGAGTATGAAAAAACAAGCACTATTATACTCTTTTTTTTTTTTAGGTTTTATTTATTATTTGACAGAGAGAGAGATCACAAGTAGTCAGAGAGCCAGAGACAGAGAGAGGAGGGAAGCAGGCTCCCTGCTGAGCAGAGAGCCTGATGTGGGGCTCGATCCCAAGACCCTGAGATCATGACCTGAACCAAAGGCAGAGGTTAACCACTGAGCCACCCAGGTGCCCCACTATTATACTCTTGATGGGAATTTCAACTGGTACAATTTGGGGGCCAAGGGTAGATAATATTTATAAAGTTAAAATAAACAATAGAAATACTCTTTGACCCAGAAATTTCTCTTCCAGAAATTTATGAAGCTATATTAACACAAGTATAAAGAGAAATTATTGCAGCATTTCCTATAATAGCAAAGCTCAGAAACAGGCTGACAACTACCACAGTGCACACTTGATAGAAAATTAACTTCTGGGGTGCCTCTGGCTCAGTTCATGATCTCAGGTTCTTGGGATCAAGCCCACATCCCACATCGGGCTCCCTGCTCAGTGGGGAGACCTGCTTTCCCTTTCCTACTCCCCCTGCTTGTGTTCCTGCTGTCTCTGACTCTCTCTCTCTCTATCAAATAAATAAATAAAATCTTCGGAAAAAAAAAAAAAAGGGAAAAAAGAAAATTAACTCCTAACTCAGAAGTTCTTAAATTGATCAAAATCACCCTGATCTCTCTGAAATGAGGAATTTGAGAAACAGGTTGGGGGTTCATAGGAGGGAAGGGAGAGTACAATGAAACAAGAAAACAAGATGGGACCAGGGAGGGAGACAAACCACAAGGGACCACAAGGGTCTCTCAATCTCTGGAAACAAACGGAGGGTTGCTGAAGGGGAGGGGGGTCTGAGGGATGGGGTGGCTGGGTGGTGGACACTGGGGAGGGTATGTGCTATGGGGAGTGCCGTGAATTGTGTAAGACTGATGAATCACAGACCTGTACCCCTGAAACAAATAACATATTATATGTTAATAAAATTTTTAAAAAATAAAAAATAAATCAATGTTAATCAACCAATGTCAGAATGTTTTAATACACTGAGACCCATCATTATATAACCACACCATAACATTGTATTAAATGAGGACTATATTATGCTAATTTTATGAGATCATTAAAATACATTATAAAGAAAAAGATAAATTAACAGCCTTTCCCTTTTAAACAAAAGGGGACATCAGCAATGAATCCCTTCCTTTTCCTTTTCTTTTTTCTTTCCCTCTCCTTCTCTCCCTTCCCTCTTCCGCTTTCTCCCTTTCATTTTCTCTAGAAACTAACTTACTGGTTGACTCTGGGGAGCAAGAGTGTGGGTTGGTAGGTAGGAAAAACAATACTTCCACTGTTTTATTTTTATCATGGTTTTTATTATTTTTAGTAAGACTATTTTATTACGAAACAGAATTCTTGCAGTCAGCTCTCGCAGTCGTGTCCTAGGATTTCGCCCCCCTCAGACCATACAGTCTGTACCCCGCAGAACACTGTGGCCCCACAATACTGATCCGTCTCTAATCCCACGACCCACGTTCATTCTCCCCGGCTCAGCACAATGATGTTCTCTACTGAGGACCTGTATGTAGGAATCAGGAGATTAACAAAAAGTTCTCTTAAAGTCATGGTTACTGGAAAACTAAGACCAAAATCTACAGATTCATACTTAACTACAGGTCCATATTAGAAATATGAGTAGAAGGGCGCCTGGGTGGCTCAGTGGGTTAACCCGCTGCCTTCGGCTCAGGTCATGATCTCAGGGTCCTGGGATCGAGTCCCGCATTGGGCTCTCTGCTCAGCAGGGAGCCTGCTTCCTCCTCTCTCTCTGCCTGCCTCTGCCTACTTGTGATCTCTCTCTGTCAAATAAATAAATAAAATCTTTTTAAAAAAATGTTTAGAAATATCAGTAGAACATTTAAGAGAGAGATATCCATCAGCTTCTTCTCTGTAAACTCTGGTTCAGGATGCCTAGGGAAAGCCCAGCATATGTATGTTAAAGCTCCATTTCTGTTTCTGATCTACAGCCTTGACTTCTCTATAAAATAGAGTTTCAACATCTTATGGACTATGTATGTACATGTTAACTCTTAAAAATGTCATCCCATCTCCTGTAAAATACACACACACAGAGACACTGGAGGTACTGAAGGTGACACGGAGGTGTGACAGAGTTTAAGGCCAGGCTTTTCCTTCTTTGTGCAGCCCTTCTAGTTCTGCCCTGGAGCCCACTGCTCTATGAAAGGAAGTCCCGTTTTTTTTTTTTTTTGTTTTTTGTTTTTTTTTTTTTTTTTATTAGTCAGTCACCCAGCCAAGCTAAATCCTCACGATCTGTATCTGGGAGGAAGCACACTCAGTTTGTATCAGGATCTCAGTTAATGTCATAATGTCACAAAGTATCATATTGTTAATACGAAGAGAACAAAAAGAATCATTAATTTCTACAATTTCCAAACTGTGCTTCAGAAACAGTGTAATATTTAAGAGTTTCAGTTAGCCAGCATCATTAACACCGAGTACGTGAGGTAAGATCTGCCGTTGGCCGTGGTTTGGCCCATGTCAGGAGACAAAGTGAGAGAGCAGTAGCAGAAAGACAGTATGTGGGATGTGGCACCTCTCAGTTTGGTTAAGATACGCCACAGATGAGGACAGGAATGGCAGATCTTCACCGAGGTCAGTTCCAGGTCCGTATTGTCAAGGAGAAATCCCAGTCCCGCAGCGCCTCCCCATAGTGACGGACGGTACTTTGATACACTCCCCGCTTTACACTGGCTTAGAGACCTCCCACATGCTCTAGGGTTCAAAGCTCCTCCTGCTCAGGAAGCATGTTGGGATGATGTTTCTGCATTGGAGCAGGTGGGTATGAGTGGATAAATCTGTTTGAAAAGCAAGTGAGACTATGAGCAAAGCAAATAATGACAGGAAGGGAAAACTCTTCATACGGAGTCCTCTCGAGCATTACTGAAACCTCTTGGTACAATAATTGCATTTCATTATGAGATTTTTTTTCCTTGCTGGGATATAGCCCCCTAGGTAATGCCCAAAGGCAGAGAATTTTAAGGGAACTATTTCAGCCTTTTTATTTAAAATATATATAATGATGGCAGTGTATTATATTTTTGTGGATCTCAGTATATATAATATTGTCACATTTATTATCACTCTGAATTCTCAAAAATATTTTAAGAATATTCTCAATGTATGTATTCTGAATAATCTCAATACTATGTATCCTCAATACCTCCATTTTATAGAGGAGTGTGGTTCAAAGAAATCAGCTAACTTGCTTAAACTGAAAAGGTAGCAACTGGCATAGCCATTTTTTTTTCTACCTTTAAGTTCAGTGTGCTTCTGGCACAGCACATCTGCCTCCCATTTTTAATAATGAATAAGTAGTATTTGACTTTCTGAGATTTTTATGAATAGTACATAATTTTTACTGCTTGTCAAAGCTTTCTGGCCTTGCTACTTCATTCAATCAAAGTTTAATAATGTGACCTCCTTGAGGTATACTATTAGAAAATAAAATTAATTAGTTGAAGCCCAGTGGTGCGGATAACCTAACTACTGAAACAACTAGTTCTCCCTTAGGACATGTACTCTGTGCAGGGCAAATGTGGAAGCACAGATTTCATTTTTTTTTGTTTTGTTTTCTTTTCCTAGTGGGAAAATAATTCACATTCTTTTAATAGACAACTGCATAAGAAATTTATTTTTAAATATGCTCTTTAAAGGTTAAATTGATGTTAAGATGGTTTTCTAAGCTAATACACCAGATGAATTTTCAAGACTGGGGACAGCTGTCTGTTCTTTTGCATCGCACTTCCGACAGTGCCATCTCCGAGACATGCTGGCAAGAAACAGGAAATCCGTTTCAGCCAAATTCCCACATTTCAGAGTCTTGCTGATGAGAGCAGAAAAATAGTCTCTCGACAAGAAGGTGTGGGCGGGTGAGCAAGCCCGTGTACACAGTACACCACAAACTCACGCTTGCCTAATTCTAGAGGAGGAATATTTTTATGTCTAGTTTTTGTGTTTTAGATAAATACCAACTATTTCGGAAGCGAGTGTTTCAAGAAGGGAAGCAAGTTACTAAACAGTGAGTTGTGATTTGAAAATTCGGCAATCACATTAAAAACTTTCCTAAGCTCAACTGGTCTTGAGAACTACAGAACAAGGAAGTAAAAAAGGACATATGTTTTAAATTCAAGGACTTAAGCATTTTGTGCCTTTCAAACATATGTTTCAGAACATTTTGTAAGTCCTAAAATGTCTGAGTTCAATAAAAACTATGATTTTTAACCTAACCAATGACACTCATGATATACAGACAGAATGTACCTTGCATATTAATGCCTCATTCAAATGTAATCTAAATACTAATAATTTAAATTATGCTATATTTTATCATTGGTATGTGTAATCTGAAGGAATAGCAATTGGTTTTCTCTCTTCAAACTTTGATAAACACAATGTTCCCAATGGTGTAGCAAACCTATAAAACATTTTTGAGATACATTCACCCACTATGTTTTCTTATAAGTCACCTCTAACCCCTACAAAATTTGTTTTCTTCATGGCCATTTATTGTTTTGGCACATATTATTTCCTCTTTGGCAGTGATTTATTTTTTAAATTATACTTACAAAAAAGAAAGCACAATATTCATTAAGTGAGTTTTTAAAATCTTGTTGGACCTTAATATATCTTTGTGTTTCCTTTCCTGGGACCATTAAGATAAATGGCAGAAGGGAGGGAAAACTTTAGAAACTTCAGTATGTATAAATTATAAATTTTATTTCATATTCTCTTGCCTATGTTAAAAGCAAATGAAAACTTTGAGGTATTCATTAAAATCAATGCATGTCCTGAAATTTGTCGCCGTTACCCTGTTTTACTGCTTTCTTTTTGGAGATAACATCTCTCGGGCAACATCCTGTAATCCCACTTGTAGTCCCACAAAGATGTCACTGTTTCATCAGGGTGTCTTCTCCGTCCAGTGCATGCTGAAATCTCTTTGCACTGCCCAGAGTGTATTCAAGATTCTTTGGAGATATTGGAGATATCTAATTGGATATATATATATTGGATATCTATTGGAGATATATACTTTGGAGATATTGGAGAAACTTTTCCCATTTGGTCGCCAGATATAGTCAGCTTAAAGGAGATCCCAGAGTTGCTGTATCCTGATTTCTTTCCTTTTTAAACCACTCAGCCTATCTTGAGAATCTCAGTTCCATCTCCACGGCTTGTGTCAAGATTGTAATCAGGTAGGAAGCGGACTTTATACAATAGCTTTTTAGAGGATCACTATAAAGATAATTTTTTTCAAGTTTTTTAGAGAAAAGCATCTGGAGACATAGCCTACAAAGGAAAAAAAACAAGGGTCCAGAAGGTAAAGTTAGCAGAATAGGCAGTTCTACACTCTGTCTCGATGGAAGAGAGAAGGCAGCTGCAGGCAGTCCCATCTCTGCATGAACGTGCTAATGACAGATTGAACAAGCAAGGGACATTTCAGGGGAAATTCTTCAATAGGACACACTTGGTTGCCTAGAATTTCTTTTTTTTTTTCTTTCTTTCTTTTTTTTTTTTTTAATTGAGATATCCTCGACAGATAGCACTGTATTACTTTCAGGTATACAATAGATTTGATATACATGTATATTACAAAATGATCACCACAATAATTCTAGTAACAGTCATCACATCGTTGCAATAGTTTCCTTGTGATGAGAACTTTTAAGACCTACTCTCTTAACTTCCAAATAGTCAATCTAGTATTGTTAGCTCTAGTTATCATGTACATTATAACCCCGGAGCTCATTGTACACGTGGAAGTTTGTACTTCTTGACCACCTCCCATTCATTTTGCACCATCCCGCCACCCCACCACCAAACATTGCCTAAAATTTCTTATAGAAAGAAAGAAAACCCTGGGATACATGGATTTATGGCACAGAGCTCTTTGGAAAATATCACACAACATGTGAAACGCACTGAGTGTGAAACAGAGGTCACGATGAGATGGCGCTCTTGCCCACAAGTGAACTGCGTAAATGACTTAGCTCATGTATTAGTTTCCTGTTGCTGTAAAAAATTACCACAAACTTAGTTGCTTAACAACACAAAATTTTTAAACTTACCTTTTTGTAGGTCAGAAATCGGATACAGGTCTCACTGGGTTAAAATCAAGGAGCCAGCCAGGCTGCATTCCTTCGGGAAAGCCCTAGGAGAGCGCTCTCATCTTCACTGCCCAGCAGCCTCGCAAAACCGCCTACGTTAGCTCACGGTCCCATGTCTCCATATTTTCTCTGATCTCTGCATCCGCCTTCTTCCATTTTTAAGAACCTCTGTGATTACATTGAGTCCACCTAGATAATCCAGGCTAATCTCCATATTTTAGAGTTGGCTTGTCAGGAGCTCAGCGGAGCTGGAGTGAGAGCTGACCTGCCGGGTGCAGAGAATTCAATTAAAAACCATGAGCCAAAGTAAGAATGCAGCCTCTAATCTTGCACTGTGATGGGATAAGCAAGGGTCTCAACCGGGAGAAAGTGCAGACTTCTCCCTCTCCCATTCCCCTCCGTGGGATGGCCTACCTGCGGAACGGTAAGGTGGGTTAGCACCGCTGAGAGGCTTGTCCGACTGCCAAGGAAGCCCCAAACAGAAGGTTCTGGCAATTGTATGCCCTAATTTTAACACCTTGAGGCCTGGGGAAGGGAACGTGTTGAGGCAGAGTTGCAAAGTGTCTCTTCATAGAGTCCTCTTCCTCCTTCTGGAAGGAGGCCCTGTCAGAAGCACCTGAGGAAGTCCTTTCCCCAAGACACCACTGAATACAGGTCCCTGACATAGGAATGAAAAAAAAATTAAAAAAAAAAAAAAATAAAAGCAGCATGGTCAGCCAAAGGGATCAGAGTTCTTGATTGCAGTTCTTTTCAGAAAGTCCAGTGTAAGGGCTGTGAGTCAGTTCTGGAATCAGCCCCAGCTGAGTGAAAAATCACACACAGGTGTTTTTGGTCAAGAAGCGGATACCTTACAGCTGACTCATAGCCTGGGTTCCATCTGCAACAGTCATTCCCCTTGTCTCGGTGACCCACCAGACTCACAGAGTCTAGGATCAGGGATAAGACACCACTGAGGGCCCGCTATTCTGCCTACCATACCTGACGTGTAAATCCGGACAAGTACACAGAGCAAGCAGAAATATATAATATGGAATACAGCAGATTTCATGAAATTAAGGTCATGAAAGTCAACAAAGTCAAAAGTTAAGTCTTTGTAATAGTCAACAAAATGACGAAACTATTTAGATTGAACAAGAAAAAATGAAAGACAAATTATTAAAATCAGGAATTCAAGAGAAAAATCCTCAATCTACAGAAATACAACAATTATAAGGGAGTACTATGAACAACTTACACCAAACAACTTGATTCCTGTATAACTTACTAATGTGTGTTGTTTGGGATGAAATGGAAAAATTACTAGAAAGACACTAACTACCAACACTGATTCAAGAGAGAAGGGTTAGTAATTTTAAAACTAACTGAAAGGAAGAGCTCAGACTCAAATGGCTTCGCTCATGAACTCTGACAAACATTTAAGGAAGGAGGAACACAGCCCAACTCAATCCATGTGGCCACTGATATATTGGCACCAAGCCAGAAAGATTCATCATACACAAAATCAGAAAAGTACAGACCAGTATCTCTTACGAATAAAGACACAAAATTTCCCAACAGACTATGAAACTTATCCAGCAACAAATTAAAGAAATATGTGCCATAACTTATTTATTCCAAAAAAAGAGGATGTACCATTTGAAGATCAATTAATGTGATCTATCAACAGAGTAAAGACCAAAAACCTCATGCTTATCTTAGTAAATGCAGAAGGATTTCCCAAATGCCATGCCCCTTCATAATTAAAAACATCAAATAAACTAGAAATTCAAAAGAACCTGTTGACCTGATAAATAGATCTATGGAGTTTCCACAGCTGACCTTATCCTAGATGACGAAAGACTGCATGAGTTCACATAGTACCACAACAAAACTAAGGTGTGTTCTCTTGCTGCTTCTATCAAACATTGTACGGGAGGTTTTAGCTGGGTTGGTTAGGCAAGGAAATGAAATTAAATGCAACCACATTGGAAAGAAGGAATAAAGTTATCTCTTTTTGCAGACGAAATGATCTTACATAGAGAATATTCTAAGGAATCTACTAAAATACTATTGGGGAAAATAAATTCAGTGAGGTTACAGAGTAACCTCTGAGACACCAATAACCCTGATGAGACTACTTGGGAAGCCAAGGAGGAGAGCCCAAACACTGGGCCTCCTTTGAAGTTTCTTGGCTGAAAACAGCCAAATTTTTACTGCAGCTCAAGGTTATCATCTAGGGACTAAATATTTAAGTTTTAAGGGAAAACAGGCACTTGTGTTTGTCACGTACCTCACGAACTGCTTGCCTCCTTGTTTGGCACTGCACTTGGTGTATTGATAAGACCCTAATAAAAGCGGAGATGAAGCTTGGCTTGAGGCCTTTTGTCTTAGAACTTCTGGTCCCCAGTTTCTCCTTTCTCCCACTGAGGTGTCTGGAGTAATCTTTTCATTTGCCGTCTCGAGGTTTGCTGGCCAAACCCGACAATCCAGAAATAAACTATCACGTTTACAAAAAAATAGAGTTTTGACAAGGATTCCATGGCTGTTCAATAGGGAAAAAAGAATGTTTTCTTATCGAAAAAAAGCGTGATGATTTGAAAATTACATACCTGCATGCAAACGAATGAAATTGCATCCCTTTGTTACTCCATGGACTCGTATTAACTCAAGCTGGATCCAGGCATAAATGTAAGAACTAAAACTATAAAACACTTCAGAGAAAATATAAGAGGAAATCTTTGTCACTTTGGCTTAGGAAAATCCTTTTTGGCAATGACACCAAAACCACAGGCAACAAAAGAAACATAGATCAGTTAGAGTTAATCAAAATAACTTTTTTTTTTTTTTTACTGCAAAAGACATCATTAAGAAAGTACAGACAAGCCAAATAATTGGAAATAGAAACGTTTGCAAATCATTTATTTAATAAGAGACTTGCATCAATAATATATAAACAATAGAACCCAAAATACATAAACATAAATAATGCAATTAAAAACAGGTAAGGGTCAGGGTGCCTTGGTGGCTCAGCTGGTTAAGTATCAGACTCTCGATTTCAGCTCAGGTCATGATCTTAGAGTTATGAGATGGATCCCTGTGTTGGGCTCTGTGTTGGGCAAGAAGTCTGCTTAAGAACCTGTCTCTCCCTCTGTCCCTGCTGCTCCCCTGACCTGCACACTCTCTCTTTTTCAATTAAAAAAAAAAAAAAAAGAGAGTAAGAAGCATGAAAAGACATTTCTCCTAAAAGTATATTCAAATGGCCAACCAACACATGACTCAGAGCTGAATATCATTAACTATCAGAGAAATATAAATCTAAAACACAATGAAATACCACAAGGATGGTTGCAGTCAAAAAAGCAAATCCTAATAAGTACTGACAAGGATATGTAGTAAAGGGAATCCTCATATACTGCTGAGGGAATGTAAAATGATGTAGCTGTTTTGAAAAACAGTCTAGCTGTTTTCAAAAGGTTGGACATAGAGTTACCATATGTCCCAGCACTTCTATCACTGTGTATATACTCAAGAGAAATAGAAACATATGCTCACATAAAGGCTTGCAAGAAATGTTCCGTAGTTGCAATATTCACAACAGCTAAATGGTGGAGACAACCTAAATGTCTGTCACCTGTTCAACGGATAAACAAAATGTGGTATATCCACGCAGGGAGTACTACTCAGCGGTAAGAAAGAATAAAACACGAGTATAAGCTGAATGAACCCTGAAAATCTAATGTTAAGTTAAAGTAGCCAGTCACAAATTACCACAGTTTTTTGGTTCCATTTATTTGAGATTTTCAAATAGGCAAATTACAGAGACTGAAAGTAGATTAGTGGGTGCCGATAGCTAAAAGAGTTGGGGGAAACATGGGAGCAACTGATAATGCATATAGCGTACTTTGGAGAAAGACAAATATTTTAAAATTGAATGTTGTCGTAACTGTCCAACTCTGTGAAAATACTAAGGCTACTGGATTGTCTAACTTAAATAGGTGAATTTATTGGTTCGTGAGTTATGTCTCAATAAATGTATTATCTATAAAACTACAAAAATATTTCTTATCCATAGACTGTGCATTATTGTGTCACTTTTAGGCTGAAACATTTGATGCCAGTGCAAAACCCAACTATGTGCTCTTATTTAGGTCTTCATCAATGAACTGATCAACAATAATTCTATGCATAACCCAATCTCTAAGTTTTCTTGTAAAGACCTGTGCTTCTCACTGAAACTAGGAGCCAGTGTGAGACCAGCTAGGCTTGCATGTTCTTCGATTTCAGTCTGGGAACACGTAATGAGAGGACAGCAGCTCCTGGGTCCTGCCTTTAATAAAAATGGCAGGAGAGGAGGGGCCCTACCAAACTGCCCAAGCACACGTAAGGGGCATCCTTTATTGACTTCTGCCAATGTTCTTTTGGCTCTAGCAAGCCACATAGGCCAAGTTCAGTATTGGTAGGGCCAAATCACCAATAACACTGGAGGGAAGGAGAGCACGTATAAAATAATAAAATCCTTCGCACCGCGTTACATAACTGTGGAGGAGGCCACATGTTGCTATAATGGCGGCGCAAGACTGAAGCAGACTAAATTGCTGTGTAGAGAAGACCGCTGCCTTGGAGACTTGATGGAACCCATCGTGTTAATTAAATCTTTACTGAGCTAAACTACTGAAATTTAGTCTCTTCTAACAAATACAAACATTTTTCTCCTCATGTAATTCTTCTTGATAGTCCTCTTTGTATTACTTTCCAGAACCTGGACACAAAATTCCAGAGTACACTCACTTGATCTTAGCCAAAAGGCCAAGAAGCGATCAGATTATGCTCAAAACGCACGTTTTTCTTCTTTATTTATCTTCTGCAAATCTAACCAATCGATAATGCTCAGGTTATATTGACAAAATATACGTTATTTGGGCTCCTTTCTTTCCTCTTCATTTTTCTATCTCACTAGAGGCCCTTTCTTTCTCAATTAATAATTATTGCTAATGTTTATTGAACATTTGCTGAATGTTAGAGACTGTCTTAATTGTGTCTATTAAATATAGACATTATTGTTATTAGGCTTCAGAGATAAAATAAATAACTGCTCAAAACTTCAGTGAAAATAAACAATGCCCATAAATGTTCCAAAATGCACCAACCAACACAAATTAAATAAGCTCAAATTTCTTATTTCAACAAAGTTTACTATAAATATGTGCTAAGCTAACTTCTACTTCACCCTACATTGAATTGGTAATATCTCATTTGATACTGTTATTCCTGATTTTTTTCTATGTTTTTCATCAAGATTAGCTCTCTGAAATAGAGCATGAGATCCATGACTTAGCATGACACTAAGTATCACTCACGTGTCTATTATGTAAACTGCATAGATTTTTTTAATTGTTTTTCTTTTCTTTTCTTCCTAATCCTCTTCTTTCTAACTTGTTCCACCTGTCATAAGACAGTCTTTAAAAAGTGATAAATAGCATGGAGGACATGGGGACTTAGAGTGGAGAAGGGAGTTGGGGGAAATTGGAAGGGGAGGTGAACCATGAGAGAATATGGACTCTGAAAAACAATCTGAGGGTTTTGAAGGGACGGGGGGTGGGAGGTTGGGGTACCAGGTGGTGGGTATTATAGAGGGCACGGATTGCATGGAGCACGGGGTGTGGTGCAAAAATAATGAATACTGTTATGCTGGAAAAAAAAAAGTGATATTTTTTTTCCTGTTTTATCAATACCTAACTGACAAACTGTAATGTATAAGGTTTAAAAAAAAAAAAAAAAAAAAAAAAAGGAATGTTCACTTGAAAACTTCCCAGGTATGAACTGTGTATTTTTCCACTAGTGTAGCTCTGGCCACAGTGAGGAGAACCATAAAGAAAACCTAAATCCAGGGGTACCTGGGTGGCTCAGTGGGTTTAAGCCTCTGCCTTTGGCTCAGGTCATGATCGCAGGATCGAGCCCCATGTCGGGCTCTCTGCTCAGCAGGGAGCTTTCTTCCCCCCCCCCCCTGCCTGCCTCTCTGCCTATTTGTGATCTCTGTCTATCAAATAAATAAATAAAATCTTTAAAAAAAAAAGAAAACCTAAATCCAATGATAACATACTAATATTGATTTAACCAATCACTTACATAATTTACTACAAACGATGGTAAGTAGCAAACTGTCAAATGTAATTTTCATCTCCTATTTCTTACCACTTTTTGGTGTAGGTACAAATAAGCAGCAGAGAGTAAGTGGAGGCTTGCTTAGAAAGAAGGCAAAGTGAGATACTTCACAGGTGTGATCATTCAACTCTGAATAACTGATAAGTGAATAAACAGTGGCTAAAACTCCCATCAAGCGGATCGTAAATGACATCCGGAGATAAATGATCTTTGCACATAATATTTTAACAACATATTTTTCCTTAGGAGCCATTAATGGAGTCTAAGCTTTTTCATCCAAACCCACTGTACACACACACACACCACACCACAGATGCACACGTACATGCACAGATGCCCACACACATCTACACATGTGGAGAGCTCAGTAGCCTTTTCTCACTCATGAGTGTCTCCAATAAAATAATGTATGAGAGCATGATGAGTATTCCATATACGTACTGAAAAATTTATGAGCATTGTCCCCTTAGGTGATGAGCTGCGACTCTTAAAAATTAACTCTTTATTCTAGTTAGAATAATGAATAAAATATGGTCTTTTAAGCATAGAGAATGGGTTCAAGCGTAATTCTCTTGTGGTTAAGTAACAAGGTCATAGCTTATGAAATCTTTTCAATAGGTTCCATAAAATATTATAATTGTTCTGCTTCTGCTTAACAATTTATTCTTTCTGTGAGACCAATGAAAATAACAAGCGTAGAGATAAATTAAATACATAATCTCAGAGACTACATTTGTGCTGTTATTTTAAAAGCATGAGAACAGGACTGGCTTAAGAGAAAATAATGAAGTAGGTAAAGTTTTGTCTTTATCACCATTTGAGTCTTATTCTCCTCATGCTTTCTGTACTATAGCAGTTGTTTAAATATATATCTTATAAATTGCAAATATATACATATGTGTATATAAAACTATTTGATACATTTTATTTGTAGACTGAATTTTAAAGAAAATCTGTCACCATGTTTCCACTTCCACCCAGCAAAGTATCCTTTTTCGTGACGCTCCGTAGCTCTGTGCTCAGACCTATTATAGCATACATTCTATTACTCTGTAAATGCATAATTTTACATGTCTCCCCAACAATGAACTCTGTACTTCATGAGAGCAAGAGATGTCTTATGTATCACATCCCTAAATTCTAACATGGTGCCTATTATATAATAAGTAATAACATATGGTTAAAAAAAAAAAAAGAACAGTACAAATATATAGTTTAAAAAGGCCCCTGGGCAGCTCATTCAGTTAAACAGCTGCCTTCATCTCAGCTCATGATCCCAGGGCCCTGGGATGAGCCCTGCATTAGGCTCCCTGCTCAGTGGGGTGTCTGCTTCTCCTTCTCCCCCACTCATGCTTCTCTCTCTTTCTCTCTCTGTGTCTTAAATAAATAAATAAAATCTTGTAAAAAATAAATAAAAAGTCATCTTTAAATATTAAAACACAACTTAGAACATCAGAAACAAAAGAAGCTTGCTTCTCTAATATTTTCCATAAAATATAAAAAGTAAAGCCAGTCTAATCTTTGATAAATATTTCATTCTAGAATTATTGTTTATGAATTAGTTGCTACAACAATAAAGCCTAATTTATCATTTATCCACAATATTTTCAAATGAAACCCAATGTTATCTAAAATTCATGAAGAATCTAATAATTCACAATTTTTAACATATTAGGATAGACTTTTTCTTTTTCTTTTCTTTTCTTTTATTGTGGTAAGAACACTTAGCTTGAGACTAATCCTTTTTACAAACGTTTAAGTATGCACTACAGTGTTGTTAAATATAGGCACAATATTGTACTGTGTCTATCTACAATTCTTGCATCCTTATGTGGAGTATTTAAAATGGTCAAACTCAGAATAGGGAATAGAATTTTTGCTATGTAATACTTGTCCCAGATAGCTTCAAAACCTTGGATGATCTTTATTTAGTTCCTCTTCCTTGTTAATGTCCTTGTTTACTCCATTGCCAATTCTTCCTGAAATACACATATGGTCCCCTAGAATCACCCTTTAGAATGGCTCTCTCAGTATTCTCTTCCTAATATTACACCATAATCATTATGAAAGACAAAAACAGGGTACTGAATTCACTGTACTACATACATCCATTCCTATCTACAACTTCACTCTAATCCATATTATGTTATGCTTTCTAACTAATCTATTGAGATTCTCTTAGCCCAATCTCTCTTGAATACTGCTTACGAAATTCATTAATCATTATCAATTGTCTATAAACATACTATGTTAATGAATATGCATCACAACAAAACAGAATTCAAATTGCTAGGTAGCATATACGTCTTCCACACTCTCACTTCTACCACTTCTCAGCCGTGTTCTCCATTTATCCACCATAACCCGCTACCAGGTTGCTGTGAAAGCACTAGTTCCTCCTTTGTGACTATGTAATTACAGCCATTCTTTAAGGCCTCTCTCCGTTACCGTTTTCCTGGTACTCTCACGTATTTACGGAATTTACTGCCAGCCTGACATATATGAGTTTGTTACATGCTTCTTTGTATTAGATTAATTATTTGTTTACCATATTATCCAATCTGGACTTGAGAGCTTCAAAAATGAGAATAATATTGCATATTTCCCTACATTCTCCAGAAGACACACATGCACATGTGTACTGCACATGCATTGCCCATCTGATAAAGCATTAGCGATGGTTTAATTTAGAATTTGCATATCATTTGAATACTTTTAAATCAATTATGTAACTGAAATAAGAGTGCAAAGAACAGAGATGGGCTTTGAAGCCAGATAAACTTGAATTCAAATTGCACCATTGACCTATTTATCTGAGCCTGAAATAATTAAAGAGGTCATATATTTATGTAACCTTGGAAAAATTACTAAGTTCCCTGAGTCTGTTTTGTCATCTTACAATGGAGATAATAATACCAACTTTTCAAGTCATTGTGAGATTAAAAGCAGCCAAGTTGATAAAGCTAAGACTTCCTAGGTACTCCCTTGAGTAATGAAAGAAAGGAAGAAAGAAAAAGAAAGAGAGAGGGAGAAAGAAGATGAAAGAAAGAAAGAAAGAAAGAAAGAAAGAAAGAAAGAAAGAAAGAAAGAAAGAAAGAAAGAAAAGAAAGAAGAAGGTGGAGGAGAAAGAAAGGAAAAGGGAGGAAGAAATGTGATTATTACATTGTTCCATTCTGATATATTCACAACCTGAAAATGAAGGTTTTTTAATACAAAGATAACAAATTTTACATTAAATAAGTTTCTGGGGGCACCTGGGTGGTTCAGTCAATAAAGTGTCTGCCTTGCTCAGGTCATGACCCCTGGGTCCTAGAATGGAGCCCTGTGTAGGGCTCCCTAATCAGCGAGGAGCCTGCTTCTCCTTCTCCCTCTGCTGCTCCCCCTGCTTGTACTCGCTCTTTCTCAAAAAAAAAAAAAAAAAAAATCATAAATAAATAAATAAGTTTCTAAAATTTTCCATTTAACAACTCCTAGACTGACATCAAAAAATTCTGTGAGGTGCCTGGGTGGCTCAGTCAGTTAAAAGACTTCCTCTGGTTCAGGTCGTGATCCCAGGGTCCTGGAATCGAGCCCCACGTCGGGCTCCCTGCTCGGTGGGGAGTCTGCTTCTCTCTCTCCAGAGCCCTGTGATCTCTCTCTCTTTCACTCTCTCTCAAATAAATAAATAAAATCTTTAAACAAACAAACAAAAAATCTGTGAAATGATTATAGTTATGCAATTTGGTGGCTTCAGTTTTGCAAAAGATTAGACTTTATTATTTAGGCAAGTTAAAATCCTAATTCCACTTGGGAAGCTAGTTTAAAAAATAGATTAACCCAGAATGACTAAAAGCTACCTTGTGTAGAATTTGCCTAACTCAAACTTATATTTTACTCTATGTATGTAGCTTCTCAACTATCACACATATTGTGCAAAAAGCAATAACTTGCATTGACATTATACACCATGTATGTCTTTATTCAATTACATCCCACCTCAAGCAATTTTTTTTTTCATACACTGCATCGATTTAGTTGTTTTTCAACCTTTCCTCATTTCTTCCCTTCAATTCTCTCTAATTCCAGATGGTACATCAAGATGTCTTTACTGATTGTTTTGTAATAAAATCTCTCACAGACAAGGAGAATAGATCTTTGTGTTTATAGAAGAAAAATCCAGCAATAAACTAGAATGCCAGTGGAAAGATTCTTTAAATATACCCAGAGCACTAGTGTTGGCAATTTGTTCGTAAGCTTACCTTGAAGATACTTCAATACTGATGTGAATGAATTTCAGATCTCATTTTAAGTTCTGAGAGGCAGATTCCTTAGGAAGATTAAAAAAAAAATTCAGAAACTAGGAGACCTTGATTTGAAACCTAGCTCTGTCATCCACTAGTTTTCTGAGTTTGAGTAAGCTGCTTAATCTTCTAGCTCTCAAACTATGCATCTATAACACAATGGGATAGAATTGCAACAGCACTACGGGAATTAAAAATACTGTGTATGGGACCACTACATTCTCTAGGACTAATTCTCAAAAGACAAAGAATCTGCTGATATAAATAACTTTTATAGATACCAAAATTTTAGGGCAAATATTAAATTTGCTGGGAAGAGGGGCACCTGGGTGGCTCAGTCAGTTAAATGTCTGCCTTTGGCTCAGGGCATGATCCCAGGGTCCTGGGATGCAGTCCTGGATCTGACTCTCTGCTCAGCAAGGAGCCTGCTTCTCCCTCTGCCTGCCGCTCTGCCTATTCATGCTCTCTCTCCGTCTGTCTGTCTGTCAATAGATAAATAAATAAATAAATAATCTTTTGAAAAGTTGCTGGGAAGATTATAAGTCATATATTATATTATGTTATACATTATGTGTTATAATATATATATGATTTATGGCCTTCATTTTATTACCCACTTATATATAATTTTGATATTCATAATAAAAAGTAAGACCCACAAAGTGAAGTAAAGTATGGCTTATGGGAAAATATATCTTAATGACAAATATGCCAGCATAAAAAAAGGCGATGTAATATGCACAGAAATTTTTGTCATGTATACAGGATTTAAACAAACTTATTCTCAAAAATTTTGAGTGCAGTTATAATTAGTGTGCACCACACAGGAATTTGCACTGGCCCATCACCCACATTTGACAAATGGTGATGGTTTGCAGCTAGAATAAGCAAAGTTGTTTTATATTTGTCATACATGAGTTTAATGGTTGGCTAATCTTCCTTTATTGGAAATCCATTGTAATCTATACATAATGGATATAAAGTGCGTCCAGGAAATGTTTTCCGATCAGAAGCTCTAAGAAGCTGTACCCTAAGGATTTAAATATATTGCAACTCAAAGTAAGCTGCAATTTAATCATTCAGTGGGTTAGGAAGCTTCCAGAAACAATATCTAACAAGCCATCAATGCCGAGATAAGACACTGTGGTAAATAAATATTTGACTTCCAATATTCAATTCTCAATATATATGAAACAAGTAATACAATGAGATTATGAATAATTGTCTTGTCTATTCTTGTCTATTATCATTTTTACTTGGTGCAAATTCCAAATGTTGTGGGTAAAATGCACAAAATTAGATATTTTGTTGAGAATGCAGATTGAAATAATACAAAGACCAATAAATATGCAGTGATGTTGTTTACAAAGGCAAACAATGTGGAAAAGAATTAAAAAAAAAGTTCAGTCCCTGCAATAAACAGATAGTCTCCAAAGGGTCTAGTTAAATATTCATAGTTATTATCTTTGAAGAGTTTTGTTACATTGTAATTGGTATGTTTCATACTGTTATTTGGACCTTAGATATGTTTTACTTAATACATTCTTACTTTTTTATCTTTTAGATTCAATTATGAGTTTGTATTCTTCAAACAACTGGAAAGATTTTAGTTCTATAAATTGAGGAGGTAGCCTACTCAGTTAATTCTTATCCATGTTGTCCTGTAGTAGCACATTTAATGCATCTCATGTTGTTCCAGTCAACCATAATGAAGTCTGTAGTTCAGAGAGATCGATTATCCTGAAAACAATGGTAAAAGTGAACTTTACGTAACAGGGGATGCATTTTAGAAAAGAAAAAGAAATTCACATCTGGTGAATAGATGATTTTTAAGGAGAAGTTTTCAAGCTGAGCAGCATTTAAAGTGGAAGCTATTTAAACTTAAACACAATTATTGATTCTTTTGAAGGACTGTCATGTAGAGGTCAGGCTACTTTGGGTTTAATAGTCTTTTTCTGACCACACAAATTGCAAAAAAATTGAACTATAAAAAGTTCCCCAGTGCTCGATTACCTAAAAGTTGACATTTTTAGTTTTCTTACTTTGAAACAATGATGGAAATGTCATTAACTGCTTTCCTCTTCAATGACTTCCCTTTGCTACAGCATATTTTCTTAAAATGATTTGTGATGTTGCATGACCAACCAAACTTCTGTCTCTCCAGCTCTGATGTACCTTGTATTTCAGACTCAGAATTATAAACCTCTGAGAGTTTCCAGTACACAATCCTGGCTTGTGCCTCCAAGCTTTTATGCATTTCAATTGCTTGTTTTTGTACTTGTTCACTCTACTGCACCATAGATACAAAATAAAACCTGATCCAAATGTTATTGTTCCTGTTGCAAGATTCTCTCCCTTCTCTTCTCTAATTCTCAAAAACGTAACTATATCTGTACTTGTGCATATGTGTTACTGTTCCTGACTTATACATGGACAGCTTCAGATTTCACTGGGCTATGGATTCCTTATAGTATGCTTATTTATGTGTGCGCACCAGTACCTGATATTTGGAAAGTACTCATTTAAAATTTATTAAACTTTTGAAAGGAGTGATTCTTTCTTTATATCCCCTGACTTTTTCTTTAATGAACTTTTTCCCCTCAGTTTTGTGGTTATTTTTTATTACTTTTATCACTTATCATTTATCAGTATCATTTAATCATTTCACCTTATTCACACACCATTTAGAAATAAGTTAATAACTTAGACAATACATTTAGAGTAATAGTAAAGTTGATTCTTATAAAATTAACAATTACTAAAAATTTGAAAAGGTATTTTTTATTTAAAAATATTTTGGTTTCATAGTCATTTATTAATGTAGTATATCACGTTGACTGATTTGCGAATATTGAACCAACAGTAAAGCTAGAGACGTCACAATTCTGGACTTAAAGCTCTATTACAAAGGTGTGATCATCAAAACAGTATGGTACTGCCACGAAAACAGACACATAGACCAATGAAACAGAGTAGAGAGCCCAGAAATGGACCCACAACCCTATGGCCAACTAATCTACGACAAAGCAGGAAAGAATATCCAGTGGAAAAAAGACAGCCTCTTCAACAAATAGTGTTGGGAAAATTGGACAGTTACAGTCAAAAGAATGAAACCGGACCACATTCTTACACCATACGTAAAAATAAATTCTCCCAGGGAAGACACTGGCTGTAGCAGCTTCTTGATGACAAGTCTCTGGAGACAAGGGAAACAAAAGCAAAAATGAACCATTGGGACTTCATCAAGAAAGCTGTGGGGGCTCCTGGGTGGCTCAGTCAAATGTCTGCCTTTGGCTCAAGTCATGACCTTGGGGTCCTGGGATTGAGCTCTGCATCCGGCTCTCCGCTCTGCAGGGAGTCTGCTTCTCCCTCCTGTGATCTTTCTTGTTTCATCTCTCTCAAATAAATAAATTAAATATTAAAAAGAAAGAAAGGAAACTCTGCATAGCAAAGGAAACAATCAACAAAACTAAAAGGAAACCTAGGTAATGGGAGAATATATTTACAGATGACATCATCTGATAGAGGTTAAGATCCAAAATCTATAAAGAAATTATCAAACTCAACAACCAAAAAACAAATAATCCAGCTAAGATATGGGCAGAATACATGAAGAGACATGATTCCAAAGAAGACATCCCAATGGCTAACAGACACATGAAAAGATGCTCAACATCACTCATCATCAGGGAAATAGAAGTCAAAACCACAATGAGATACCACCTTACCCTTGTCAGAATGGCTACAGTTAATGGCAGGAAACAATGAACGTTGGTGAGGATACAGAGAAAGGTGAACCCTCTTATACCATTGGTGAGAATACAAGCTGGTGCAGCCACTATGGAAAACAGTGTGGAGATCCCTCAAAATGTTAACACCAGAGCTACCCTATGGCCCAGCAACTTCACCACTAGGTCTTTACCGAAAGGATAAAAAAAATACTGATTCAAAGGGGCACATGAATCCTTCATCATAGAGCAGCATTATCAAAAACCAAATATTGGAAAGAGCCCAAATGTTCATCAGCAGATAAATGGAGAAAGATGTGTATATTTCTGCAAAACAATATTACTCAATCCATGAAAAAGAACGAAATCAAGTTGTTTTGTCATATTTTTATAGTCCAAGAAAAAATTTTTAAGAACTTTATGTGTTAGAGGAACACTGAAGTGTTCAGGTGATGTTTACTAGTAAACTTCCACAAAATTCAATTGTACCACAAAATATGTTTTCTCCAAAATTCACTGGCTCATCATTGTACACAAAGTGGCATTCACATATAAAATGACATTGGCCTGCTCTCTCTGTATAAGTTTATCAAGCAAAGGGAGTTTGTGTGGGAAGTCTCTGAACTCCACAGACGGTACTTACAGAGTCTACAAATAGTGTTTCTGTGATCAATTTTCAATGACTTGGATGGAGATAGAGTGTATTGTGCTAAGCGAAAAAAGTCAGTCAGAGAAAGACAAATACCATATGATTTCACTCATTTGTGGAATTTAAGAAATAAAACAGATGAACTTGAGGGAGGGGAGAAATAAAGAGAGAGGGAAGCAAACCATAAGAAACTCTCAACTATGGGGAAAACACTGACGGTTGCTGGAGGGGAGGTGGGTGGGGGTGGTCTAAATGGGTGATGGGGGTTGAGGCGTACTCTTGTGATGACCGCTGGATGTCATATGGAACTGATGAATCACAAATGCTACTCTTGAAACCAATATTAAAGCATATGTCAAGTAACTAGAATTTTAATAAATCAAGTAACTAAAATTTTAATAAAAGTTTAAATTAAAAAAATAGTAAACAAAAATATTTTGGTGCCATATGCAACACCAATATAGTATTATGAAATAGGATCTTTGACTACATATTCTGGCGACCAATCTGTTTCTATTAAATGTATCAGCTTGTCCCTGCAATTAGGGGAGCTTTCAAAAATTTTTTTTTTCCTAAATAGAGTAAGGATTCCCTTCTTCCTAGTAGTTTTTCAGCAGTAAAAAACATACATGTATACGGTGTAAACTTCTCCTGGTGTAGCTCTCTTAAATTACACATTCATGAACCCAGACTACCGAGATTTTGCCATAGGGCACGTTTTATCTGCATGATGTCTTGGAGGTATTTGCTAAAGATTAATGTTATTTTAAGAACTATAAAATTACATTGGAATAAATCACAGGCATAGAAAATTAAAAAGGTTGCTTTTGGGAAGGAGTCTGTGCCATACCACATATTAATTCCAAATACAGACTCCTGGCAACTCAGCTTCAATGAGTTGGAGGCTGGAGAGCAGACGAGGTAAAGCCTGCATGGAGAATCGGGGCACAGTCAGGCAAGGGAGAAAGTATCCTGCAGATAAACACCGAAACAAAACATAGATTTACAGCCACAGGCATCAACTCTGGGACCCGGCAGCCGCCGGCACGGCGTGCTGTCATCTGGTCATCTCAAACGGGACGGTTCCCTCGGAGCGCATGAATCATTCAGCATGTGAGGCAAAGAAGCTGCTCCTAAAGCAGCCCTTGATCATGGCCTTGCCGCAGTGGCTACCGGGGCTGGTACAGGCCACACACGCACACCAGCCGAAGGAACCTCAGGTAACAAATCCGTCGTAACAGCACACACAACAGTAGCACTGACAGTTCTTCTCATGATTTCTCGGAGTAAGAGATAGCGTTCTGTGAAATATAATAAGGTACTTTTGAAATTCCCAAAGGAGGTGATGCTCCGTTTACATCCACCGATTGCATAATCTCCCCACAAGTAGTTTTGTCGTATTTTTATAGTCCAAGAAAAAATTTTTAAGAACTTTATGTGTTAGAGGAACACTGAAGTGTTCAGGTGATGTTTACTAGTAAACTTCCACAAAATTCAATTGTACCACAAACTATGTTTTCTCCAAAATTCACTGGCTCATCATTGTACACAAAGTGGCATTCACATATAAAATGACATTGGCCTGCTCTCTCTGTATAAGTTTATCAATCAAAGGGAGTTTGTGTGGGAACTCTCTGAACTCCACAGACGGTACTTACAGAGTCTACAAGTAGTGTTTCTGTGATCAATTTTAAGCTATAAAATCAATTGTGGAATGGTTGTCAATGAGATTTAGGAAAAAGATAATTGCTTCTCTTATGTATTTTTAAAGTACACTTAGATTTAGGATATGGTCACACTGTATGTTTTGGAAAACTCAGGAAGTATACAAAATATTTATGAGAAAATGGTTACTTAGACTTATTATATAGTTGCCACTTGACAAATGTAAATACATTAAATATTTGCAATTACATATGTGTAGAATTATCCAAATTAATATGGCTGCTTGTTTACAGACTACTACACACTTAACAGAGAGTTTGAAGCAGAAAACTTTACACTGAAATTTTAGCATTCTTTGTCAATTGAGAAATGAAGACAAACATATCCTTGAAATTGTGTACTTTCAGTGTCATATTTGACTCAATTTGTAAGACATTATTTATACCTGAATTTTTTATGTGTTTCATACAAATATTGTACCTCTTCTTCATATCAAGCAACGGAGAAAATGGACCTCAAACATTTAACAAAAGTCTATTTAATGCACATATATTGGATGCTTATGAAATCTGAGGTATTTGATGGTCACAGTAAGATTCAGAAAAAAAAATCATTCTTCACAGAAGCTTGCTCACTTCTGAAACGCGCTCTGGCGGTCGCTTTGCCTCCTTGGCTCTGCTCTTTCACTCACGTCAACCTCGATCTCATCAGAGCGGACCTGGCCTGCTTCCCACTCATCACAGATGCTCAGGTCCTGGGCTCTAGTCAACTGTCCCGTCAGTTGCTCTGCCTGTCGGAGGGTTGGTAGAGATCTTATCGCTGCTGATCACAAAGACCTTGCTTGGCTCTTTATCAACTGTGCAGCCAATTTCCTCTATTAAATGACTTCTGTTAAAAATAGGCTGGGTGGTTTCTGAAAATTTTCCAGAATGACTGAAACTATTTTCAGCAAGGGCTATGCCACCTGTCATGAGAAACACCGGTTAATTCTTATAAAGAGCCACCATAAATTTGACAGACTGGTAGAACTGAAGCTTGAACATTAAATATCCAATCTGCTTATTTTACAAACGATGAAACTGAGGTAAATTGGAGTTCTATTTGCAATTGTAGGATAAATCTTTGCCATCTGTCAACGAGATAATTTTTCTTTATTTGAGGTATATTGATTGCGTAGTAGAATCCAAGCATTTAGGAGGTCATTTCTCAAAAGACAACTTCATTCCTAGGGGTGGGGATGAGAGTAAAGTTAATACGGGTGAAAAGTTGTTCACAAAGAAGTTTCATTTTTGTGTGCAGTAGTTTGAGGGAAAATTAAGATCTCATTTTTCATATTTCTAAAATGGCATTGATTAAATAAACAAAAAGGATGACCTAAAAAGTCACAGCCCTGTGTATACTATTGAAATTTAAAATTAATGGCTATATAAACTTTGAATATTTGGAGATTTCATTGGCTTTCGTTAAATTTGTTATAGAAAAACTTGGCTGGAAGTGAGGACCAGAGCAAGGGCACTTACAGTCATTTTCCCCCCAACAAAATTACATCCTATGTATAATGAAGTTTATTCAGAGGGAGTGTACTGACTCTATAACCAAGAGTTCTGTCAGAACCATTAACGGAGGTTGTAATTTTGTATTCAGGGATTCTTTAACAGTGATTATTGAACCATGAAAATGTAGTCATTATAACCTATAAATATTTCTTCATCATTGTAGTTACAGTTTTTTTGAACAGGGAAAAATAGTGGACAAGGAATTAGAACAGGTATTGACTATCGCTCAAGAATTAGCAGAGATAGAAGCTTGAATAAGGGATTTAACTCTCCGACCAACACCATTTTGGGGCTGAGGACCACTCTGACAGCTCACAGAAATGATACAAATGTAAATTTAAAAATTAAATTTGGAATTATACATGGAGATTATGCAAAATTACATATATTGTATATTATAATAATATAAATTATATTGATATTTGGGGGATATTATTATTATTTTTAAAAGTTGCCATTATATTTAGTGAAGAGGGTTGGTAAGTATATGATTAAAGTAAAGCTTTATTTAGCTACTAATTATAAATTTCTATATTTGTGTCTGCTCTATGGAAGAACTGTGACTGACTTATGTTGATGTGTTTTCCTTTCTTAACATAAGGAAACAAATAAAATTATGCAAAAAACAGAGGATTGAAAAGGGTAAATGACTCTTGAAATGAATGCATTACGTTGAAAAGAGTTCATCTGCATCAAATGGGTGAGGAGTAACGGAATTATTCGTAGATACTCACTGGTCTCCTACAAACCTGCTTTTATGATTTGAGTAGTAATAGTTTCTCAGGACATAGAGGTAAGATCTCAGTGTTACAAGTGAGTTTACATTTGGATGCCCATTCTTTAACGTGGTACTTGAACAGCTACTGTCCCTGAGGTATGGGAACCCATATGGTGTAGACCAGTTATACACAGATATTATTACCCATTTTATACCAGTTTTATACTTACACCTTAAACATCTCTTACATTCTCCATAACCTTATGTTTGATTCATTGATTTAAATAGCATACAAATTAAACAAGATGCAATAAAAATATTAAGGTGCATCCAATCCCTTTTCAGATCTAAGCTGAAGATGAGATCGGCGCTTCAAGGTAATTGTGTCATAATTACATTGGAGAAAATTATTTCTATTTCTATTCAAGGAAACTAGAGTCGAGAATTTAGTGGATATTCAGAAACATTTTGGCTCACCTGCTCCCACATTAAATCCTCTGTCAGCACAGCTTCAAGTGAACATAGGCTGGTAAAGGGTACGAAGTGATGGCCAGTGCAAAAGCCCCAAATTAGAGTAGCTGCATACTTGTGTATGCCTTTGCCCTAAGGTGTACAATGTTTCTTTTCCCAGATTTACTGCTTGCCAAATTCTTCTCCAAGAAAAAGAGGAAAGAAAAAAGAGAAGAAGGAAGGAAGGAGAAAGGTAAACATAAAAAGGCAGGTCTAGCTAATACGGTAATACTTAGAAGATATTAGCAACTCTATTGTTTCAGGTTCTAACATGTAGGCTCTTGTAGCCGAATGTAATGTAATTAGAAATGTTTAAGGTAGGCATTCCTTAAGACATTGCATAAGAAATTATTATCCTGATGTATTGGCTATGATCCAATTCAAATCTTTAGATGTGCTGTTTTAATAAAATAATGAATAAAATAATCAAAAGAAAAAAAAATCATTTGTTCAGCTACTTCACTCCAACTCGTATTTTTTCCCTTTTCGACGGACTCTGATATTCCCCAAAAGAAAGGAAAGAAGATACTGTTTTCAAACAGATAAGATTAAATATCTGGACTGACTGATTTTATAATGTTGATATTGATTCAGAAGTCCCTATGATACAACCAGAAAAAACGTACATACCGGGAAACTGAATGACACATGAGCCTAAAAATTTAGCATAGCAAGCCAAAACAAGGTTTTAGATTTTAGTACATTATTCTTTTACGACTTTGGATCTTACCTGTTTGCCTCCTTTGAGAGGATAGTTGAAATTTAAGCTGATTTTACTTTTCATTTTATAAATTGGAAATTACATTATTAATCATCCATAATTAGGTTTAAAGAAAACACAATTTATATATTGTGTGAACTACTGATAATAGATATTGAAGACTTAGAAATTATATTCCCGGACACAAATAATAGCTTGAAAATATAAAAAGGACTTGGTTATAATTTCAGACGGAGTAACACTGAATCCAAAAAGAACACAGAATATAATGTTTTCAGTTTATATTTTGTTTAGGCTCTTCGAATAACAAAAACTATCTTGTTATGTTAGTAATTTTTTAAAGTTACAAATCTCACCAGTTTCTACAAGAACAATGAAGATAGTAGATATTATTGAATATATATCTCTATGTTTCTGTTTACCAAATCAATTTTATGGATTTATTACTCTTCATTTATTCACTGACAAATACATTTTAAGTTCTCACATGCTTACTCAGAGCATGCACTGTTCTTTGTAGTGGGAATACAATATTGAGTGAAACAGACACAAGTCCTTGCCCCCGTGGACAATAGCTCTTGTCAGAGAGAAGTAAAGACACTTGGAAGAAAAATAAAGAAGAGGGAAAGAGTGTTGGGAGCACTATTTTAGAGTGTTTAACAGTGCCGAAATTTGAGGAGGTGACAATAGAAAGACTTAGAATAAATTATGGTGGACACTTTTCATTGTCATTGCTAAGGGAAGTGACAAACTGATAACATCAGCATCATTCATCCAAACCCATTGAAGTTGCCTTGATAATAGGAACTGATGACTCTACTTGCTCTAATTCTTTTTATTTAAAAAAAAAAATATATATATATATACATATATATATATATATACATATATATATATATATGTCAGAGAGAGAACAAGCAGGAGGGGTAGCAGAGGGAGAGAGAGAAGCAGACTCCCCACTGAGCAGGGAGCCCGATGCAGGGCTCAATCCCAGGACCCTGGGATCATGGTCTGAGCAGAAGACAGAGGCTTAACCCACTGAGCCACCCAGGTGCTTCAGTATTTTCTTTATTTCTGAGAACCTAATCACACTGCACAAATGGAATCTGACTGATTACAATCTCAATGCCATGGATTATGATCTTTTTCATTTACAAAGTTAGGCATTTTTCCCTAAATTATCTATTTTGACTGCCCTTGAGATGGTAAAAAACAAAAAGCTTTTCAAAAAGAAATGTCTTCATTTTTTTAACTTACTATTTAAGTAAAAATAATATTATAGTTTTATGATATTATAAATAAATCAAAATCACTGACTCTTCATGATAAATTGAAAGTATGAACAGTTGTTATCAATTTCTTAGGCAAACGGAGGTATCTTCAACTTTCCATACCCCAAAACAAATATGATAGGTTAAGTTTGTTAATGGTTCCCTTCTAAATTTCTACTTCCCAGATGGACTTCTTTACCTTTACTCAAACTTCATGGGAAAATATTGATGGAATGTAGCTAGTAGATAGGAGGCAACTTGGATGAATGTAAAAAAATCCGTGTGTGTGTGTGTGTGTGTGTGTGTGTGTGTGTATTTATGTGGGTACCCAGTTTCCATTCTAAAATCATCTTTTTGAGGGAAGAAAAAATGGAAGTATTTTGACTGATTTTCTTTTCTGAAATGAGGAGAATGTATTAAACCCCTAACTTTTATATATTTTTTCTAAAAATAAACGCCCCAATATTAATGTATTTGATGACAGAGTACAGTTGAGAAGGACCAAAATTATGCTGAATTTATCTCCCTGTGGAAGCTTCTTTACCCCATCCCAATGCCCGTTAAAACTGTTGGTGAATTTTATGAGGTTTTCCTTGAAAAATATTTTAGCATATATAACAATTATTGATTTATGGTTCTTTAAGTAACATACAAGCTGGTTAATATTTCCACAATGCTTAAAATCTCACTTAAACAATTATAATGTAAACAATTACATGTTATGTCTTTTTTTTTTTTTAACATTTTACTTATTTATTTGCAGAAATCAAGTAGGCAGAGAGGCAGGCAGAGAGAGAGATGGAGGCAGGGTCCCTGCCAAGCAGAGAGCCAGATGCAGGACTGGATCCGAGGACCTTGACCTTAGCCAAAGGCAGGGGCTTATTCCACTGAGCCACCCAGATGCCCTACATGTTATGTCTTAATAGTATCTTTAAAAAAATTTCTCAGTACTATTTTAATAAAAGAAATAAGGCATATACTATAAAGTTGCTTTAAAAATATTCTATAATAAATACATATCAGAAGGCAATAAATTGGGTCAGAAATGTAAATATGGATTTCAAAATTCTATGATACAAGAGCCTAAGTTTTACTGTATTGGTGAGGCACAAGATATGTATTTAAATAAAGTGAACATTTTTTTTAATTTTTTATTTTTTATAAACATATATTTTTATCCCCAGGGGTACAGGTCTGTGAATCACCAGGTTTACACACTTCACAGCACTCACCAAAGCACATACCCTCCCCAATGTCCATAATCCCACCCCCTTCTCCCAAACCCCCTCCCCCCAGCAACCCTCAGTTTGTTTTGTGAGATTAAGAGTCACTTATGGTTTGTCTCCCTCCCAATCCCATCTTGTTTCATTTATTCTTCTCCTACCCCCTGATATGAGGAAGTGGTGATGCAACATGGGGGCTTAAGTGGGTAGGTAAAGTGAACATTTTTAAAGTACATTGAACTACAGATTAAATTACTAAATAAAAGTACAGATATAAACTTCAATCTAAAGACAATTATTTTATGTATATTTTTAATTCCTGAAAAACAAATGAAAATACATTTTTATATCTTTAAAATTTTCACCAGGATAATATCTTGAGGCAATGAAACATTATCAAAACAGCACTGATATTGAAGAAAACATCTGACCAGTCTTAATAGTGGTGATAATTTTAATATCAAATCAATAAAGCATAACATGTTCCAGTGAGGAAACGGACTTACTTGCCACTGCAATGGGGGGGATAATGTTCACTACACCCACCATTACAGTGACCACACTGTTCTTCCGTGATGAAGCTGATGATCCCGTGGGCTGTTCACAAAAGTGTGAATGCATTGAGGACAGTATTGATCCATTTGTACATAGGCTAACATTTTGAAATTAGAAAAATAATGATTAAAATGCCAACAAAAATTCTTGTTTAAAAAAAAAATCCTTGTTTTCCCTACAAGGTACATGTATTTCAATTTCAATTTCAGTCTCAAAATTGGGTTGACAGAGACCTTAATTACTTCATTATCATTTGCAGGTTTTGTGAATTGTATTTTTTATAAAAATAAATTATATGATTCTGCTTTTTAAAGCCATGGAAGCCCTGGAACATTACTGAACTTTGTAATGTATAAGTGTGATTCATCACACTTACAAGCACAAAAGCATTAAACTCGAAATCATAAACAGTAATTAATATTTTGCTAGTTTATTATTATAGTAACCAATTTTTCTTGTTTATTATTCATATATAAGTAAAAAAAGTTAAGTGCAGCATAACAGAGACCATGAAATTTCCAAGGTTGCATGCGACTGTGTACATGTCTTTGGAACAATAAAGATTGCTGTGGTCTCCACAGGCATTGGAGTCAAAATGCCATCAGTGCTATATGTTGCCTCAGAACTATATAAGGCTATTTTATGTCTTCTTTTATGAGTCTGATATTTAATTATATTGAATTTCAATATTAAGTAGTTATTAATATATTCCATTAAAACATGTTTGAATAGGGGTAATGAGCTATCTCGGTCAAAGGATCATAGGACTCTTGATATTGGGGTTGTGAGTTTGAGCGCCACATTGGGGAGTTAGAGATTACATAAAAAAATAAATATTTAAAAAGTGTTTGAATAAACTCATCAACTTAAACTTAGCTTACACTGATTTTTTTAGAACATTTGTAGTTGACAACCTCTTTGTTCATCACAAAACTTAGAAAAAAGGGTGGTCCTTGTTATGCACCTATTGTTATTTATAGGGCAATATAATAGGCTCAAGAGCAGTAAAAATAGGGGCGCCGGGGTGGCTCAGTGGCTTGGCCACTGCCTTCGGCTCGGGTCATGGTCTCGGGGTCCTGGGATCGAGTCCCGCATCCGGCTCTCTGCTCGGCAGGGCGTCTGCTTCCCTCTCTCTCTGTCTGCTGCTCTGCCTACTTGTGATCTCTGTCTGTCAAATAAATAAATAAAATCTTAAAAAAAAAAGAGCAATAAAAATAATGTACTTTAATGTCTTTTTTTTCCTCTTTGATTTTGAATGTTTTGGGAAGGAGACTCATTGGCCCAAAGCATGGAGTATTGCACAAATGTTGGGCAATTATCAGGCATGCTCCAGTATACGAAACGTTTCTACTTGTAAGTGGCTTAAACTGTCATTCATGCATAAAACAATTTTTATCTAGTTAATAGTCTGCTATCTATTCCTTACGGATTCCAAAGCCAGCCTTATTCTCGTGCCTTAGAGGGGAATGAGAGAAAACCGTAGCTATCCGGTGGTCTCCGTTTACTCATCTGTAAGTGAACATTATATCACATCTAGAAAATTTCTTGGACTGACATGACAAAGAAGTTTCTTATGACATTACTGTACTGAAATACATCAGTATACTTTTTTTTTTTTTTTTCTCCTTCAGGGAAAAGTACAGCATCCTGTGTTGTTTTCGGATTGTGGCCCTCCAGAAGCGTTTCCCTCTCATGCTAGAAGAAACTCAACACTGGCAATTGTTTCAGTGACCATTTACGTGTTCCTACCAGCTTATGGCTCTGGCAGGGTCTCCCTCCTGTCAGCAGATCTCAGTGCACTCTCTCTGAATGAGCTTGTCTCCAGATTTCAGGGTGGTTTGCCCTGAAACCAGTTCTCCAACGGAATACCTGTTTTTGTCTCTCTTCAATCTCCTTTGGTCTTTATCTATCTGTGCATACATATATATGTGTATCCCTTAATACATAATGAAGGGATAATGATAAATTAATTATATTATATTTATAATTAATTATATTATAATTAATTAATATATTAAGGGATCATTATACATTTGTGTATCTTAATCGGTATGACGATATTGTGAGAATGATACCCTCTTGCATGTAATGAACTACTCTTATAAAATCAGGATTTTCTTTGTTTTTTTTTTCTTGAGAAATCAGGATTTTCTTATTGTATATAGTATAATATATGCTTTTTAGAAGAAAAATCAACCTCCTGTTCATATATTACAAAGTCTTTCAATCCTAATATCAAAGAGCTGTACGCTAGTTAGTGTGAAGAGACCTCAATACGCCTCCTCTTTGATCTCTAAATCCTGCGCTGACTTACATTAACTTTTCTCTCCACTTCTATTCCACATTAAATAGCGTTTCATTATCCAACAATAAGTCTTTTGAATGTCGCTGTAAATCAGATACACGTGCTTCTGATAGTGTCATCATTAATAGGAATATTACTCATTGACATCTGTGAACTTGAATTTATACAGTGGCCCCGAATATCATTACAGCAGCCGTGCAAATCATTGTGTACTCAAGGCCGCAGGGAAATAAATCTGAGTCTTAAGAAAATTAGTCAGCGATTTCAAGTCCTTCAGTAGTTACAGACAGCATTCGTAATAAAACCCAGACTCTTCACAGAAGCCCCTCAGGACTCCAACCTCGTCTTCCCAACTCATCTCCCTCCCCCGCCTTCCCTTTTGTCCAGGCTTAAACCAAATTCTGTTATATCCAAATTCATGGAGATCCATGTGCCTGTGCTTGGCGCAGTCTTTCCCTCTGCCGGATGTGTTTCTTCCAACTTTTATTCTTTCAAGTGTCCACACAAAAGTGAGTATATTATAAGACAGTAATAATAGAGTTTCATATGAATAATTGCGTAGCACGAGGGATGTGGCAATGAATAAAAATAGTTTCTGTCCTCAAGTGGCCACCTATTGGTAAAACTCTTTTTTTTTTTCTTTACACTTCAGTCTGTGACTGCCAGATGCCCTTCTTTTGTTTTCTCAGAATAACCTTTGCATATTCTTATGGAAGTACTGAATTCCTTAATTATAATATTCATGTACTTGTTAGACTCTCCATAGACCCTGAGATACATTGTAGTAATGAAAGTCGTCTAGCACAGGCACCGGCAAGCGGCAGGCCAACTCCAAATAGTTTTCGAAAAGATCAATGTATAAATTAAATAAATGGAATGTTATAATGTAACACTTAGCCAGCATCTAAAGGAGGTAAATATATATAAATAAACTTTTATTTAAAAAAACTACCTCATTGACATGTAAGCATTTTTACATTTAACCATTTTGTATTTTTAAATAAATAACATATATTTATAATTTCCTACCAGTGTAATACAGTGTCTCCACAGTACTGTAATCATATTTTTTGTGCCTTTGATTTTCATTTGTGATGACTGCTTCTGTACTAAACAGTGAAGTCTTTAAGGGCATTGGGGTTAGTAGACTATTTATATTTCCATTTGTTTTCCAGACTATCTTTACTTGTTTTGAGACACTGATTTGAGATTTTATTTTTAAAATAAGTTCTATTATTTTCACAATCATGATAAGAATGTGGCACTTGCTTATCATGCTGAGAAATACCTCGCAATCTTCAAGGCACTCAAATGTGTGCATTTTCAAGGTTGACTTTTTTACTGGCTGGGAAAGCAAAGGGAAGTATCCAGTGAGGTCCCGGATAAAGCTCCCATTAACACACTGGGACCAGCTCTAATGCACAGAAAGAGCTTTCTCGCGTTTTTTATTCTCCCAAGCTACCTGCTACCTGACATTCTAGACCTATGCGTTTAGTAAGATATGCTAGCCACACATGACTATTACAGTGAAACTGATTAAAAGTAAATCAAATTAAAAATTGAGCACTTCAATTACACAAGTCATATTCCAAGGGCTCAGTGACGACCTGTGGCTATTGGCTAGTCTGCTGGACAATGGAGAAATAAAGCATAATCATATTTTCAGGGGTGCCTGGTTGGCTCAGTCGGTTAAGGGTCTGATTTCAGTTCAAGTCATGATCTCAGGGTGCTCGGGTAGAGCCCCCCACATCAGGCTCCCTGCTCAGCAGGGAACCTGCTTCTCCCCCTGCCCCTTCCGCCATTCCTGCTCACTTGCTTTCTCTCTCTCCCTCTCTCTCTCTCTCAAATAGATAAATAAGATCTTAAAAAAAAATTCATATTTTCATCTTAGCAGACATTTCCATACTATTAAAGGGAGAAGTGACGTGTATGTAAAACACTAAACCACAAACTACAGGTAGTTTATACTTCGAATTTTTTTTTACAGGTAGTTTATACTTCAAATTTTTTAATAAACTATACAGGTTGCACTTTTCATATTGTGCCATTTTTTTCATATGGTAATAAAATTTTGCTTGAAACCTTCCACTCAATAACTCATCCCATAATGTATCATGCATAATAACCATATACACTGTTAGAAGTGAAGCACTTACCAAATTTAAATGGTTTAAAAGTAAATGTGATCAAATCCAATAAAAAATAGAATATGAACATATTTCCAATTAACAAAAATAAGTTGTGCTTCAATTGTCCTTTCTCTAAGATGTGTAATTTATTTTATGTTTTGAAAACATGAGTCATGCTTATATACAGGCTATTTAAAAATGTAGCAATATTGGTTATTTAATTTTTGGTTTATTTTCTAAAATCTTCCAATAACTAATTTAAAATTGTATTCGTCCTTCTAAAATACATTTTTATTATTTCAATAACAATATGTATTATTTCAATACATATTAAAAAATTATATTATATATATCACTTAAGGTCCTTAGAGTTGCCAGGTAGGAAGTAAAGGGAATGTCCATATTGTTTTCAGAATATTAAAAGAGATTAATATATTTGAGAAGTTGCTTAGTGGTTTTCTTACTCATTCATTTCATTTAAGAAATATTAATTGATGTGATATACTTTTTTGCTTATTTGTTTTGGGGATCAGTGAGGAAATAATTGACATTCTCTTCTAGTAACATTTTAATCATCTCCGAGATATAATCTACTTTTCTTGGTCCTTTAAACAAAAATAAAAGAACAGGAAAGAAAAATATATCCAACAACATCTATCTTTTGACAATTGGAGGAATCTTATTAGAAAAGACTGGAAGGGGCGCCTGGGTGGCTCAGAGGGTTAGGCCTCTGCCTTCGGTTCAGGTCATGATCTCAGGGTCCTGGGATCGAGTCCCACATCGGGCTCTCTGCTCGGCAGGGAGCCTGCTTCCTCCCCTCTGTCTCTCTGCCTGCCTCTCTGCCTACTTGTGATCTCTGTCTGTCAAATAAATAAATAAAATCTTTAAAAAAAAAAAAAAAAAAAAGTAAAGACTGCAGGAATCTTTCATCAAGGGTGCTACACCGCTGCCTAATTAAGATTTCCTGGGATGCGGGGGTGACTCAGTTGTTGAGAGTCTGCCTTCCGCTGAGGTCATGATCCCAGGGTCCCCGGACGGAGCCCCATGTAGGGCTCCTGTTCAGCGGGGAGTCTGCTTCCCTCCCCCCACTCCCCCTGCTTGTGTTCCCTCTCTCACTGTCTCTCTCTCTGTGTCAAATAAATAAATAAAATCTTAAAAAAAAAAAAGAGATTTCTTGATCTTCAAAAGTTCTTAGCGCTGTGTGATGTTAAGCATCAATTCCTATTTTTTGTGAATAATTCCAAACAGCAGTCGACTTGACTTAAGCTTTTGGCACCAATAAAACTAACCGAGTCCATATATCATGTGAAAAACATGATTATCTGAAACCTAAATAACAACCAGGGGCGAGGATCCCCTTATTGAGTGGACAAATAAAATCATTTCTTGTAACCAACACTTCTTGGTTTGCACGCGAGAAACACGGCCGGGCCACCGGCACAGGCCAGCGCGGCCGACCGGCCCAGCCCCGCCGCGGGCCGTCGCGGTCTCCTGCCCCTGCCCCTGCCCCTGCCCCTGCCCCTGCCCCTGCCCCTGCCCCTGCTCCCTCTAGCCTCCTCCTACTCCGTGGACAGCGGATACCGCAAAACATCCCGGGAAGAAAGTCCTCTTGTTCCTGAGGGTTTTTCAAAGCTTCCATTTGTGCAATTTGGGATCGTACAGGGGGTGGCGCTGGTAAGAAACCCTTTCCCGCCTCGTCGGGGGGTGGTGACAGCTCCGTCCTGGCGCGACGGACCCCGTGGACCCCGCGGACCCCGCGGACCCGGTGGACCCCGCGGACCCCGCGGACCCCGCGGACCCCGCGGACCCCGCGGACCCGGTGGACCCCTCGGACCCCGCGGACCCGGTGGACCCCTCGGACCCCGCGGACCCCGCGGACCCCGTGGGCGCAGCGCTCGGACGCATCCTCCCGGGCGCCGTCGGGTCGCGTCGCTGCGGCGGAGGAGAGGAAGAAGGAGGAGGAGGAAGAGCCGCGCGGGAAGGACGGAGGGAAACGCAGGAAGCCGCGGAGGAAGGAAGAAGCGGCGTCGAGGGCGGGACCGGGATGGACAAGAGCCCTGGGAGGAGTCGCCGCCTTCGGGGAAGCCGCAGCGTTTCCCGGGGGATCACGGAGGGACTCTGCGAAGGCTCCTCCCTAACATGCCTTCACCCACCTGCTCTGCACGTGTTCCCCACGGGGCAAGCGACGCCGCTCGCTCCAGCCGCACGGCCGCGCGCAGGGAAGGGGCAGCCGGGCCCGGAATCCGTCGGGGCGCAGGACCGTGGCCTGCGGGCGACGCGCGTGGGCAGTCCTCAGGCAGCGCCTGCAAAGGTGGGCTGCGAAACGGTGGGCAAGGCGATGCATTGGCTAAAAAAGGAAAATAAAGTATAATTATTTATACTAAATTATAATTAAGAAAACAGCCTTTAGAAAATAGATTCTGTCTTAATTTGCAAATCCCCAGGTTTCAGAAACGAAATAAACTTCTCCAAAGTAAAATTTTATCTTCAGGGTTGATCTAGGATAATTAGATCCCGTTTTTCCTTTTCTCTGTTCTATAAATTATAGGGTTTTTAATTTGACCTTTAGCTGACTTTGCTACTAAAAAATGCCACCTAGAAAACAATGAGAAAAAATTGCTTGGTGATTTACATAAATGGGCACACATTTTATTGTTCTGTTCCAACCAGCACACTGTAATGTTTATAATGCTTCACTAATATATATTTGAAAGTAATTGGATAGTCCTGCCCAGATGAAATTGGTTATACAAGTGTTCCGATGCAGAACACTGCTGCTCGCTTGCTTTAATCATCCCTAAGTGGGTTAGTTGCGTTTATTCAGTCATGAATCATATGATGTTGCTTCATTTCTACATTGTAAGGGAAACTTGCTTACAGATATCTGAGTCACGTACATGAAAATAAGCTAATGTAAATGAAAAGAAATTAAGATAAAATGTATGTGAAAGAGAGAAAAGCAGGATGAAATATCATAAATTTCACCTACCTAAAAGTTGGAAGTAACTGTTCATCTATTCAAAGATGCTCACTTCCTATATTTTAGCTTTTGCTGCTATCTTCTATTCCAGGAAGGTCACCGTTAACTGTGAAATGACAACAGCAACTCAGCAATAGGAAAACTAGATCTTTAGGAGAACTATATCTTTCTTGTGTTACTTTGCCTCCCATGAAAATTAAGTATAAGAATAATTTTCTACTCCCTGGCCATCGTGAATGACAATCATTTTGCCTAACAAATTTGACTTTGCCCCTGCTAACAAGGCCTGTACTACTAATCCTATTAAAACTATTAAATATCTTAAAAGGAAGACAGAGATAGGAGTATAAGTTATAGCATTGTATCACATTATTTTACTAAACTCAATTGATAAGTTAATATTTGCAATGCTCCCCAGTATGACAAATTTTGTCAGAGAAAAGATCAGATAGGACCTATGGATTTAAAAAACTTTTGAGGTATATATTTTTATTATTGTTTTTAAATTATGTTAATTTAGTCACCATACAGTACATCATTAGTTTTTGATGTAGTGTTCTTTTCTCTAGGGATATGAATATCCAGTCTGGGAATTCCAAGAAATACATTTGTGACTAGAGATGAGCAATAAATTAGTGTTTTCAGTGCTTTTCAGAAAGGTCAAGTATTGTATGCCAATAGGTTGTTTAATCCCCGGCTTGAATTGGTTAAAAGATTGTAAAATACATAAATACCAAATCTTCAACTTCCTATCTTGGTTGGAATATACTTTACTGTGTTTCACTAATTTTTAAGGATACTGATATTCTGTATGCCAAAGGCCAGAAAATGAATGTTTCAAAACCCTTTGCAGATAATTGCATTGATTTCTTCCATTCTATTCTAATCTTACACTTATTGTCATTTGATATTCAACAAGAATGCTGAGACAGTTCAGGAGATAGAGAATAATCTTTTCAATAAATGGTACCTGGATGAGTGGATATCCACGTGCAAAATAATGCTATTGGGTCCATTTTTTAATATCACTCATAAAAAATTAACTCAAGGGTTGCCTGGGTGGCTCAGTCAGTTAAGCATCAATCAGTCTCCTTGCTCGGTGGAAGCCTCTTCTGCTCCCTCTGCCTGCCATTCCCCCTGTTTAAGCGCCTTCTCTTTCTCCCTCTCTCTCTCCCTGACAAATAAATACATTTTAAGAAATCTTTAAAAAACTTAACACAAACTTAAATCAAAAGAAAACCTTGGAATAAATCTCATAACCTTGGGTCAGGTAATATTTTCTTAGACCTGAAACCAAACCCCCATCAATAAAAGAAAAATAATGCCAAATTATATTGCATCAAAATTAAAAATTGTTGTGCTTCAAAGGATAAATATCAAGAAACTGAAATGATAACTCACATAATTGGAGAAAATATTTGTAAATTACATACATGATAAAAGATTTATATCATGAATAGGTAAAGCACTCTTGCAACTCATTAGTAATAAAAACAAATACTTAAGAATGATAAGAGGATTAGAATGCCTATTTTCCAAAGAAAATACACAAGGGAAGCAAGCACTAGACCAAAGAATATATTGTATATATAATAATATATAATATATATTACAATCTCTTGTTTAATCCCATATTTATAACTAAAAATACACCTAAAAATGCTTATCTCTACCTATCTTTATTTTTTCTATCTTTAAATTATTTAAAATATCTATCTTGAAAATGATATTTGGAAAACATGAGCAATTAAAATCATAAAAGTTTGGGTGCCTGGGTGGCTCAGTGGGTTAAGCCTTTGCCTTTGGCTCTGGTCATGATCTCAGGGTCCTGGGATTGAGCCCTGCATTGGGCTCTCTGCTCAGCAGGGAGCATGCTTCCCCCGCCCCTGCCTGCCTCTCTGCCTATTTGTGATCTCTCTGTCTCTGTCAAATAAGTAAATAAAATCTTTGTAAAAAAACATATAAGTTGGAAGACAAAAAGCTCTGTTAGCATTCATGATATAACAATAATTATTCACAAAACCTACCCAGAACATTTATAAAAATATTGAATTGAATTATTTAGAATTAATATATATTTATAAATATATTAAGTTAATTTTAATGTTTGTTTTAATGAGGTTATTTCAGTTATCAGGAAAATACATTCATATGATATATTTCATTGCATATTTACCTTAAGTGGAATAACCAGCTACAAATAAAATAAGGAAAATGATATTCCTTTATCTGATCTGAAAAAAGTAGAATAAAATCCTTCCTGAAAAAAATGGGTTTGAAAATAGTTTTTAATGGTTTTAATGCTAATAATGCTGTATATTGAATTTCAAAGTCCATTGCTAACTCCATTTTATTTTTACTTTTCATACTTATGTAATAATAATAAGTATAATGAAATAGATCCACATTGAACTTTTATAGCATCTTTGCTGATTATAACACTTACGTCACCTACTAACTAGAAATAGATTTGATCAGACATTTGTGCCCTCATATGTCTTCTTAGAGATTCTACATGTATCTATATTAATTAATTAATTCAATGAATAGTTAATCTGTATTTTCAAGTATTGTTTATTTCGTGTACTTCTGAGAAAAGTGGAGAACAAGAGTGAGGGCTTGTGCTAATGGAATGTATGGATCAAAACTGATAGTAATTATCATTACTCTTAATAATCTAAGTGCTACTAATAAATAACATCATATTGACAAATTTTTAGTTGTCAGCTAATAGACTGCTCTGAAGAAAAGTGGATTTAGTGAGCACATAACAAAGCATTACCTAGACTGTGGAATAGCCTTCCGTGGAACCCAGGTGATGCCGAGCCTTCAGCACAAAGTTCCTCGTGTATCAGTTACGTTTATCTCTGCATCTCCAGTGACAAGCACAGTAATTAGCAGATAGTAAGTAATGAGACAATTTACTCCATTGACTTCGTGTAACAATAGCATTTAAAGGCTTTATATGGCCAGCATTATAAGAAAAATGATTATTAAAAATAATTAATAGACGAAACTAAAGCTATCAAGAGATAAATTCAGTGAAGATCCCTGATTGTCCTATGGAATACCATAAAGAGCAAAACTTCCCTGCGCTTGATTTCTTTGGAAATTTTTTTGGAGTCCATTCCATGAAGGCTGACACAGAGAACAGAGCTAGACAAAGGCATGTGTGTTAGTGCGGATTGATTTGTTTATTGCATTTTGAATAGATAAGTGGTAGAAACTAGATATCACTCATGAGATAACTAGAAGGCTACTGTGATATCTTACTTCCTTCACATCACTTTGATTATCATTTCAGTCATTTAGGGAAATACAGCCACAGTCAGGAAGTTAGGAACCACTTAGCTTTCATGGAAAGGATACTCCCTTTGGGGAAAGCCCGGGAGAGGTGTGGGAGGCGGTGGGAGGGCTTCAGAAGGATTTCTGTCACCCTGTTAGATTAATGGCCGTCATCACCTAGAGGCCTTGGGCTTGGGCTCAAAAGCTAATGGACTAAAAATGGGAGTTATTGGTTCAAATGTTAACAAACCTAGAAGTGTATTTTGTGGTACTACATACCGGCCTTTTGAATCATTTAAAAACATGTCAGTTGTTGAAAAACATACTATTTATACATGTTGAGGTGGTTACAATTGTTCAAAATCCCATCAACATCTTTTATAGCCATGGAGGTGGGACGTATTTCAATAATATTCAGTTTAAGTTTTGTTGCTTTCTATTTCAAATACTGCTAGTAGGGTGTTAATTCACATTGCATGAATTGTATTCGGTCAAGTCACTAAGGCTATTCTTTAAATTTAATTGAAAAGCCAACATTCAAATAGAACAACAGCAATCACATATTTAAGCAATGGTTCAATTTTATGCTGGTGTTGACCCAGTGTTAATAGTGGTGATGACTGATTTAGGGTTGCTTTCTTTGACTTGGGAAATATTACTAATGTGATGAAATACATGAGTTGTATTTATTTAAAAAATCCCAAACTTCAATTGCCATTTATAAGTTTCTGTGTGAATGTTTTAACTTTTCTAACCTGTAAAGATAGGTTTTGGTGGACATTTATAATAAAGGGAAGTTTTATTTAGACATATTTATGTTAATTGTTAGATTAGATCTATAACGAAGCACTACAGGAGGTATTTTTTTCAGATTTTTTTTCTGTATAAATTTACGAAAAATGTTTGTGAACTGTGGAATTCTTGATGACTTCTGGATGGTTGCATATGGTCTATGGGAGCTGAATGAAATCAGCCTTATTGTCTGCATGAAATATACAGGAGGCTAAGTTTTAGAGTTGGGCAGAAGGGATGGGCCTTCCAGTTTAAGTGTAAACAGTAACATGACATTATTTGAGGGAAAGAAACGCGCGGAAGCGATAACAATGTATGCCTATCTCTTTTCTTCTTTCAATGAGGTATTTTTTTTTCCTTCAGAAAATATTGAAAGTACACTTTCTTTTTCCTTTGACATTTGATATTGTCAAATGGAGATAATCTTGCTGAAATAATGTTATTCTACATGGTTTTCTTGGATCCAAAGTAAATATTAATTTCCAGACCTTTGTATTTTTTCACAGGGGGCTGTCAGAGTTTCCAGTTATGAACCTTATTCATTCTGCTATAGTTAGAAGGCTTAAGCAAGCGTTTTCTAATGGAACATTGTATACCTTATTGAGTTTATTCTTTTTTTCTAACAAAGGGAATCCGAAACATAAATCAATAGAATGTCTTAGAAACAATTTAGCCTGGCTTTCTAATAAGGGCAAAATAGTATTAGACTTGTACTAGCACACCTTTTCAAATATATGAAGGTGGGATTGAATATCATTTTAACAAAACTCGAGTTTCTCTAACAGAAATTTTCTCTCCACTATAGTTCATATTAATTGTTCCTATTAAAACCAACTTTGAAAAAGACTAGCATGAAATAATTTGTCTTGTAACTGAAATATATTCATTTTTCACCTTTTTTTAAATCAATTTGTTCTATTGACATAAAAGGAATAAAACTTGAATTCATTTTCCTTGTGAAGTTGGATACTCAGTGGGAAATCTACCCAGCTAGATTTCTCTGAAATGTCCACAGAGACATCCAACACACGAATATCTCCTTCCCTTAATAGGCTTATTTCTATGAAGAGGTTCACTTCTAAAGTACTCAATTAGGCCAGCATTGGAGCCCTCCTCCCTGTCCGCCTTGTGCTGAGCCAGTCAGGCTCTCAGGAACACAATGAAGGCTCAGAAATTGGAGATTGCTCTCTCTGTGGGACCGAGTCTAGTGCTGGTTACCTTGATGCTAAGGATACTGCAACCTTGGGGGAAAAAAAAAAAAGTCACTTATTCCAACATTAATGGGATTAGGAGCAAGCCTACTATTTCTAAGTTGTGTTTTTTCTTGGTTCAGCAGTTGCGGGATTGCTATCAACATTTGCCTATTTTCTTGAGTTATTACAAAATTGATTCTGACAGATTTTGCTCAATATTTAGATGGTTCTATGGAGGAGCAGGTCCCTGAAACTGTCTACTCTGCATTTTCACTAATGCCATGTTCTCTGCATTTGTACTTTAAAATTTTATCACTAGTTGCATATGCACTGAGAATTAAAATATATTCCTGCCTCATTTATCCTTTTTTAGTTTCAGAATATATTCCCTCATATCTACCTGGACTATATAACTGAAAGTCTAATTAGGCTAGGATCTATACACCAGATTTTCTTAGGTTCATGGTTGTATTGTATAGCTTTTCTCATCCTTTTACGTTCAAAGTATCTGTGTTCTAATAGGCAAAGGAGGTCTTTTCTCTGTATCATATTGTATATATTGTACCGTATTCAGTCTAAAGAGCTTTGCATAGAAAATAAAGGAAGCTACATACATAGTAATGTCTACTCTATTGCTGGGCCAGGAGAGCCCACACTGTTAAGTTATTATCTACTTCCAAATTGATTTGTATGTTCAGTGTTATTTCTGTAATATCTGAGCATGAGAGGAGGGGGCAGATTAAGAAATCGAGTTTTTGGGGCACCTGGGTGGCCCAGTGGATTAAAGCCTCTGCTTTTGGCTCAGGTCATGATCCCCGAGTTCTGGGATCGAGCCCCACATCGGGCTCTCTGCTCTGCAGGGAGCCTGCTTCCTCCTCTCTCTCTCTGCCTGCTTCTCTGCCTTCTTGTGATCAGTCTGTCAAATAAATAAAATCTTAAAAAAAAAAAAGAAATTGAGTTCTTTAAATATAACTTTTTTTCTTTGGCTCTTGAAAATGTTGCGACGCACATGGAGAGGGATAGTTTCTTTCTTTCTGTATTTATCTTGCTTGGGTTCACAGAACTTGTTGTATCTCTGGCTTTATATCCTTTTTCATCTTTAGAAAATCTTGGCCAGGGGCGCCTGGGTGGCTCAGTGGATTAAGCCGCTGCCTTCGGCTCAGGTCATGATCTCAGTGTCCTGGGATCGAGCCCCGCATCGGGCTCTTTGCTCAGCGGGAGCCTGCTTCTCTCTCTCTCTCTGCCTGACTCTCTGCCTACTTGTGATTTCTCTCTCTGTCAAATAAATAAATAAAATCTTTAAAAAAAAAAAAAAAAAAAAAAAAAGAAAATCTTGGCCAGTATAACCTCAAGTGTTCTGCTGCCACATATACCATCTCCTCAGCTTCTGGTCCTCCAGTAATGCATCTGTTTGGTCTTTTTCCTGGTTCCCATATATCTCAGTATTTTCTACACACTATCGTTTTTCCACTGTGGTTTAAAAGAAATATTTCCTATTGACTTGTTTTCAGACTGAAACATCTTTTCTTCTCCTGTTAATGTACTACTTAAATGCAATACTTAAATTCAGTACAGATACTTTTTATTTCTAGCATTTTCACATTTCTTTTTCCATTTTCCATTTAATTTGCAATCTTTCCTACTGAGCCTTGTGCACGATTCCATTTTCTCTCTTTTCTCAGCATAAGAACTATCCTTACTTTCCTACTTTATTTGGTGGCTGCCCTAGAGTTTGCGATCTACATTTACAAGTAATTCAGGTCAACTTTCAAGGAATACTAAGCCACTTCACAGCTAGGGCAAGCACCACATAACGGCAAACCATCCCCCTTCCTCCCGTTCATTCCATGCAACGTTGCTGTCATTCATTTCTCTTCTCCGTAGGCGATAGTCATAACCACCCAATACATCACTGCTGTTATTATTTTGAACAGATATCTATTACAACGATTAAAAATAAGAACATAAGAATGCTAGAAAATTTTTACACGACCTCACCTATATTTCTTGTTCATTAAATTATGTTGCGTTAGTCACCATACAGTATGTTATTAGTTTTTGATGTAGCCCTCCAGGATTCACTGTTTACGTGCTCCATGCAGTAGATGCCTCCTTAACACCCATCACCAGGGGGAAAATGAAGGGGGAGAAGTCGGAGGGGGAGAAATCGAAGGGGGTGATGAACCATGAGAGACGGTGGACTCACTCAGTTTCTCATGCCCTTCCTTTCTGTGTAGATCCTCCCACAAATCGCTCTCTCCTTCCCGCCATATCTCCGCAGTGATCCTGCCAATAAACGGACGTAAGGTAAAACGTGAACTGATGTATGACCCTACTGTGGACATGCATTATTTTTTCACAATTTAGTCTTCAAAATATGGGGACTGATTCACTTCTCTTACCACTAAGTTAGCGAAGAAGGAGTAAACATACTTCTTTAACGTATTTGTTTTCTCGTACGGAATATTCCCAACTGTGTGAGGAAAGGCTTAAGGCAGGCTGGTTGGCTTACTTTCCGTGTCTGTGAGGTTGGTATGACGGATTTTATTTTATTTTTCACCTTGTAGTTAGGTTCAAATAGAGTCTCTGCCAGTTATTAACAATCTCTGGACCTTTAAATAGTTTTGATAACTCTTTAAGCTTGGTTTCTACTCTATAAAAAGAGGGATAGTATTACCTATCTCACTGGGTTTTGCTAGTACGTAATTAGCCGTGCTACGTGCTGTATTTAGTCTCCTGCTTGAATGCGCTTAGTATACTGCTTGCCAAGTCATAAAACACTCAGCACATGACCCATTTATGGATAGCACTAAAACGGTATTCATTGTTAATAGTAGACAAGTTTTAGGATCACTTTAATATCGTACCTTAGAGAAAAATTTAAACATGACAGTTATACAGGGCTGATCAGTCAATTTTACTAACTTAAAATAAAGGCTATCACTTATTTCTTAGATCTAAAATTATTGCTGAAATTACTCTCAAATAGTCTGCATCTGAGAACATCAGGCAGCTTAACATCCTAACTTGTGTTTTACATACTGGCTTGAGCCACCATCACTAAGCAGTGACAAGTATGAGAATCATTATATGGTATGCATATTCTTTTCTTTTTCTTTAATTCTTCATACAATGCCAGATGGAATGAGCTATTTCTGTCTAATTGACAAATGTAACAGTTTATTGGGCTAAGTACTTAGAGACTTGCAATGAAAGGTTTTCAACATCAGTGCCCAGATCCTGCGGCTGCTATCAGCAGTCACCTCTGCCCAATAGCAATGTCACCCCAACGTCACCTGCCCTCTTGGATGTGTTAATTTCATGGCAGCAAAGTGCTGAGAATTCTCACAGCTGGTCAAGTGGGACAAAGTATCTTGATGCTCACACTCAGAAGTTCTGTTCTGCTTTTATACAGCTGAATTACGTCTTCATCTTAACTCATCTTGTTACGTCTGCCTCTGCTAATATTTGTCCCTTGGCTGATTGACACGAAAGACCCTTGTCTGGGTTTCAGCCAGTCACCGCAGGACATATCCAGAGTGTGATTTCAAAGATGTCCTGGTACAAAATTTACATAACACTCATCCTCTTTATACTTCCCAAGATTTTATTTTTACTCATCCATATGTGTCATCTTTTGTTCGTTTAACTTTTAGCTATGGGTACAGTTTTCGTCCAGCCCAATACAAACGCAATCGATCTGCAAAATCCATGTTAAGCTGATCCGCGTGCTGAATTCTTACCCCCTTGTCTATTTTTTGTTATAAATAATTCCCACGTGTGATTTTCATTTTATTTTTGAATATGTCTTAACAAATAATGACATTATCATTAATAAGAAATAATCAGTAAGTAAATTTGCTAGAAATCCAAGAAGTATGACTTCAGCCAGCACTGTCTCTTATTTTGACACAGGCAGGCCCCCTGTCTGATGTATAACTCAAGTATCAGTAGGCACCAAGTTTCCTGACAGCTTTAGTCTCACCTGTTTATGAAGATCTGGATACACTTTGCAGGCTGTGGAGTCCTTATTTTGTGGGTCAAGTTTAAACCATATTGCAGATTCTTGGCCTCTGATACCCCTCCCTGTTTACCCTTTTTGTTATACTGACTCGGGGTGTCACCTTATATTTCTGCTTCATTTTTCTGTTCCTTATCAAGATAATTCCTCTCAAAAACCATAACTTTCCCATAAACTTCAGTACTTCTTCAGGAAGAAGAGTGCAGTCTCTCTTGTTTGGTGGCACGGTGCACTTGAGAACTTTCTTGAGTCTTGAGTCCCTCTAGTTTCCCCGAGAGAACCTCCCCCTAAGTCGTGAGATGACCACGTTAGAGCTGCAGGCTCAGGATGTGACGCGAGAGGACACTGGAAATAGGGGCTATCAGTTCAGAAACATTTCAAGAAAACCAAAACCTGGAAACGGATTCAGGCAGTTGATGCCGAGAGAGAAACGAAAACAGTAACCAGGAGGGCTCGCTGTGGCCGGTGGCTGCTGGAGCTCAGCTTCCAAGCCTTGTCCAGGTGGGACCTTCCCCCGCACCCCTCCTGCTCCTCATAGCTGTGGTGGGTACTGTTGCTCTCCTCATTTTATAGGGAAGCAAACCAAGTCACAGAGAGGATGGGTGACTGGTTTAAGTTTACACAGCTAATAGAAGATCAAAGTACAATGTGCCTTTTTGTGCTCCCAAGTGATAAATGAAAAGGAAGTGACGTGGTTTGAAGTGGTGGGGTTCAGAGCCGAAGGCCAAGAAAGAATTCTTGAGACGTCTGTGATGCGAAAAGGTGGCTTAATTAAAGCACGGGGACAGCACCCGCGGACAGGAAGAGCTGCACTAGGGCTGTGAGGAGTGACGAATTACAGAAGATTTTTCTATCCTGTGGAGGGGACGGTGATGTTAGGGGGATAGAAAATTGAATCTATAGGTTTCTGGAAGTTTGGGATCCATAAGATTGCTTGCTTGCTTTCTTTCTTTCTTTCTTTCTTTCTTTCTTTCTTTCTTTCTTTTAAGATTTTTATTTATTTATTTGACACAGAGAGAGCGAGTGAGACAGAGAGCAAGTGCAACCAGGGTGGACAGCAGGCAGGGGAGAAGCAGGTTCTCCGCTGAGCAGAAAGCCGATGTGGGGCTCGATCCCAGAACCCTGAGAGGATGACCTGAGCAGAAGGCAGACGCTTAACTTACTGAGCCACCCAGGTGCCCCAAGACTGTTTTTTTTTTTTTTTTTAATCATTAACATAGCTGCAAACTGATGGAGACTCAGGCCTGCATGACTGATCTCTGTCAGTTAAGCACTCATTTTTCCCTTTCCTTTGTTCTAGGGCAGCCAGAGTGCCTGAGGAATGTCCCATACATCCCACAGGGGATGGGGATGGGTTGGGAGGGTCTTTGCAGGGTGTTAGCTTGTGCTGTGCCCTCAACTTACCTCTGCTTTTCAATCAGAAGGAGACACCTGCATGTGGTGCAGCAGTGATCAGACTGAAAAAATACTTGAGATGGTACCGACCAGGCTTAAGATACCGAGGGCTGCAACGCAAAGCTATGAAAATACAATTTATCATCTAAACCGGGGCACTTTTGAGGATAAAAAAAGGGGCTATTAATAATTATCCTGAAACTGCAGGCTTCATTTAGGACCATCCCAGGCACTCTGGACATAGGATCCCTGAATGCATGAATGTAAAGACGTCTTCCTCCATCTCTCGGTGCTGAAAACGAGGTCAGTGCAGAAGATTGCTACATGGATCTAGCAAGTAGGCGTGAGCCAGGAAACAATGGTTTTCTACCAATTTTTATGTAAACATTTGGAGCCATAGATGAGTTACCTCCCACATCTGTCATAGGTTTTTGGGCAATACTGTAATATACTTTCCAGAATATCCTTTACAGAGTTTCATGTTAATGCTGCTTTCTCTGATTTCTATTTCAAGATAGAAGAAATAACCATGTTAGTTCTCATAGTGGAGCTGTTTAAAGATGGTTTTGTAGCAAGCAGACATTGTTTCACCCTTACTAAAAATGTCACATATGAAATATTTTATTTAGAAATCAATATTAGAAAACATTTTTTCCTTAAAACTAGACAGGTTTACTTTTTTATGATTATGATTATTATTTAGTTAATTGATTTAATTTGGCCTGTGAAATATACTGGCTGCTCTAACCTGCATACTTTTATTCTCATGTACATGGTCTTCACTTCCTCTTGTGAAGATTTACATTTCTTCTTGTCTGGAGTTTCTTTGTGTCCAGATCTTCTATTTCAATGTGAATAGTTTCAAAATATTATAAGTACTTTTTTATTTTTAATTTTAATTTTATTCACTTTTATTTATTTATTGCACATAGCTTTATGTCTTCATGAAATGAGGATAAATACAATAGGTACCTCTAAGTTGTAGTAGGATCTCAACACACCTTTCATTATTATCATTCTGCAGAAAATTGTTGATAACATTATTGTTCCTTTAAATTTCTTTTCAGGGAAGTATCCCAAATAATGCCCACTGATGACATCATCAGTGTTTCAATATAGCTAATTTATGTGCACTCTGCCCACTAAACCAAGAAAGTTCAGCCTTATTCACAATGCTTCAATTCTTGCCACTAGCTCCCCTAAGTGGGGAAGGCTGGCAAAACACTGATCAAAAAATCAGATGTCAAGTGTGTAACACAAAAGCCAGCATGAATAGAACCTACCAAGAGGTCTCTTTTTTATAGCTGTCTATGTCTATTGAGATGATAATATGTTTAGACCTAGAAGAGAATAGGTCTCAGTGTATTTAATAAAAAAAATTTTAGTTTGTATCATGAAAGGAATTTTATAATTTGAAAGGAGGAACAAAGACTTCTGCGTATTTGGAATGTTATATGTGAATGTGTTATTGTGTTATATGTTAATGATGTGAACAACAACATGTCAACAGCACTTGATTCTAGAACAACCACAACAGGAGAAGAGTCTGCTCTTGTTTGTCCCACCCTAACTGAACGACTTTCAGACACAGAGATTTAGTTGAAGGAGGTCTCTAACATTTCCAACACCTTAGGATATGAATATAAAGAACACGATTTCAGACATAACTAGACAGAAAAGAATGGGAGGCCCGAGAAGAGATCAAGGCACCCTCCAACACTGGATAAAACAATAAATAAAGGGAGTGGATTATCCTTAGTCAAAGGAACACAAATATTAAAAGATAAGCATGGGAGGCACCTGGGTGGCTCAGTGGGTTAAAGCCTCTGCTTTCGGCTCAGGTCATGATCCCAGAGTCCTGGGATGGAGCCCCACATCGGGTTCTCTGCTCAGCGGGAAACCTGCTTCCCCCTCTCTCTCTGCCTGCCTCTCTGCCTACCTATGATCTCTGTCAAATAAATTAAAAAAAAAAAAAAGATAAGCATGGATCCCATAAATAATTTTGCAGTGGTTAGAAAAAGGATGTTAGTCCCAATGGAAAAGCACAATTAAAGAAAGACATTTTCTGTGGCAAACCTCATAATGTTATGTGAGTAATGCTGTCTTTAAAGATGCCAAGGATCAAGATAAATGGGTGAACATAAAGTAAAATGAGAACTATGGGGCTCAAACTGTGCAGATTTAAAATATAGAGACAAAGAATCCAGGCGGTAGAGGTCACTCAGGACAAATGAAGGATTAACAGTAACGGAGGGCACAGCAGGACACTTTCATCTTCTCACATGCTTTAAAGATATTTTATCAAGAGATTTAAACTAATCGAACCTTATAGTACATGACCACATTCGTCTTAATTGAAAAGCCAATTTTCATTGTCAAACTAATCATTCATATCAGATTTATGGTAAGAAAATAACTGACTTCATTTTTCAATTTCAATAAACATGTTAATATGTATCCCTGAGACACACATCTTTTTTTTTTTAATCTAACTCTTATCCCAGGTAGATTAGATAAAGATAGCTAATGAGACAGGTGGACGGATGGACCAAAGACACAAAGAGATAACAGTTAGATGATAAAGTTGTCACTTGAATGGTATTTCGCAAAGGGTACATTCAAGTCCTAATCCTTAGTCATTGTAAATGTAACCTTCTTTGAAATAAGGATTTTGCAGATTTAATCAAGTTAAGATGAGGTCATATTGGATTGGAGGGGACTCTACCCCTATGACTGGTGTCATTATTAAAAGAGGGAAATTTAGACACAGACGTACAAAGAGGAGAATGACATGTGAAGACAGACGGACATGAATACGGGGAGAAGACCCATGAAGATGGAAACAGATGGAAGGGATGCAGCTATAAGCAAGGAACACCGATTGCCCACAACTGCCAGAAACTAAGAAGAGGAATTAAGGAATTTTCCCTAGTGCCTTCAGAGTAAGCATGGCCGTGCTTCCACCTTGATTTTGGACTTCTAGACTCTAGAACTGTGAGAAAATAAATTTCTGTTATTTTAAATCACCCAGTTTTGGGTACTTTATAAAAACCGTAGGAGACACACCCAGAAGTAGAAATAGAATTAGATGCAAATTTAGATAGAGGAGACATGTAGACTTGCCCTGAGTTTGACACCTGGATGAAATAAAGTTCCTTCCCTTTCAGGATTAATGACATTCTACTGACTCCTCTTCTCTGGAGCTCTTCTTGGGTAATAATAAATTCTCTGAAATACTTAATAGGTAAAGGAAGTGAGATAGTTCAGCAAAAATTGTTATTGTTCTTGCCTTACTCTACATTGTATCCAAACTCAGAATACAGCAGGCCACAGAAAACTTACTGCTTGGTTATAATCACACCAATCTGCCTCCTAAACCTGGTCCCTATACCTCTGACAATCACTATTTTGCTCACTAGTTCTATAATTTTGTCATTTAGAAAGTGATTACAGCATGCAACCTTATAATTAGCTTTTTTTCTATACAGCATAATTCCCTGGGAATTTATACAAGTAATTGTGTATCAATAGTTTGTTCCTTTTTGTTGTAGAGCAGTATATTCACAGCATGACTGTACCATAGTTTGTTTATCCATTCACTCATTGAATGACATCTGTAGGTTTCCCCTAGTGTTTGGCTACTATGAATAAAGCTTCTGTGAACATTTGTGTACAGATATCTGGCTGAACATAAATTTTCATTTCCCAAGGATAAATGTCCATGAATGCATGCTGGACCATACGGAACTTTTTTTTTACTCTTATAAGAAAATTCCAAACTGTTTTCCAGAGTATCTGTGCCATTTCACATCTCCACCAATAATGAATGAGTAATTCGGTATTCTTGCCTGCGCCTGTGCCTATTTTATTTTGTTTTATTTTTGCTAAAATAGTTAAATAGTCTTATTTGATGGCTATTGATGTTGACTCTCTTTCTATCTACTTATATGATATCTGTAAAACTTCATTGATGAAATATCTGTTCATGTCTTTTGCCTATTTTGTAATTGGACTGCTTGTCTTTTAAGTTGATTTTCGAGAATTTTATAATTGATTCTAGATACTTGTTTTTGTTGGATATGTGATTTGCCTACATTTTATCCCAGTCTGTTGCTTATATTGTTACCACCTTTACTTGTTCTTATTCCAGAGAAAAAGTTGTTTATTTTGGATCCAATATATAATTTTTTTTAAGATTTTATTTATTTATTTGACAGAGAGAGTGAGAGTGCACAAGCAGGGGGAGCAGCAGAGGGAGGGAGAAGCAGGCTCCCCACTGAGCAGGGAGCCCGATGTAGGGCTCAATCCCAGGACCCCAGGATCATGACTTGAGTGGAAGATAGATACTTAACTAACAAAGCCACCCAGGCATGCCATAAATTTTCTTTTGTAGATCTTTTTTTCTTTTTTTAGATTTTTATTTATTTATGGGAGAGAGAGATAGAGAGTGCATGAGACAAGGGGAGAGGGAGAAGCAGGGTCCCCATTGAGCAGACAGCCGGACATGGGGTTAAATCCTAGGATCCCAGGATCAGGAACTGAGCCAAAGGCAGATGCTCAACTGATTGAGCTACTCGGGTGCTCCTTTTTTTTTTTTTTTTTTTTTTTTTTTATTTGACAGAGAGAGATCACAAGTAGGCAGAGAGGCAGGCAGAGAGAGAGGAGGAAGCAGGCTCCCCACTGAGCAGAGAGCCCAATGCGGGGCTTAATCCAGGACCCAGGGATCATGACCTGAGCCAAAGGCAGAGGCTTAACCCACTAGGCCACCCAGGTGCCCCCAAGTGCTCCTTCTTTTATAGATCTTGCTTTTGGTATCAATTCTAAGAACTATTTGGTTATTTTTAATTATTAAAAAATAATTGGCATACACCACTGTGTAAGTTAAAGGCCCTCATCATTATAGTGTGATCTACATATATTGTGATAAGATTGCCACAATAGGTTCAACTAGCATCCATCTTCTCATACAGAGACAATAAAAGGAAAAGAAAAGAGAAAAAAAAAGGGGAAAAAAAATCTTTTGATGAAAACCCTTAGGATATACTCTCTAAATGACTTTCCAAAAAATCATAAAAGAGTGTTAGCTCTACGTTCAGTTTTGTAGCCATCAGTGTGTAGTGCTAAAATCAGTCTGTTATTCTCAGAGTCATATTGAAAGCAATTTAACCATCAAATGTGAGGAGTATTTACATGTAAAACCAATAATTTCAAACCCAAAGAATCAATACAGCAGCATATTTGCTTTAAAAAGTTGAATTTGCAGCAAAGTATGAGAAAGAAAAGATATTACCTCTTAAACCTATTTTAAAATAATTACAAATTTGAATGACTATACTGTCAACAAACGTAATACAGAGTTTAAATTTTGTGTATGAGTATATTGTAACAGTGCAGTTCAATGACAGAAAAACCATCTAAGCCGTTATCCAAATTAAGATGATTGTACCAAGATATAAATCAATGAATCACTTTTGTCACTGAGAGTGTCACATTAAGAAAAATAAAGTATCAGTTGACCTCTGTAATGTATTGAGTGATATAGTAAAAGTGGTTAATTATAAAAATCTAATGTATTTTCTGATTATTCTATTCATGACATATTTATATAGAAACTATTATTAAGTTCTGTTGAGAAAAGTTTTGTTAAGAATAGTTTACTTATTTTAATACTACATTTTTAAGCATAACATAGCCATACTTGGGTTAGTAATTTTAAACTTTTATCTATAACGATGTAAATGATGGGGCGGCTGGGTGGTTCAGTGGGTCGAACAGTGGAGTCTTGATTTCAGCTCATGTCATGGTCTCAGGTCATGAGACTGAGCTCTCCCTCTGGCTCATGCTCTGTGCCAAGTCTCCTTGTCCCTCTCCCTCTCCCTCTGTATCTTTTCTCTCTATTTAAAATCAATAAATAAAATCTTAAAAAAAGAAAAAGAATAGTTTACTTATTGGTACTATGAATTCTTACAAAATATGCAGGACAAGAAAACAATTTAGTGTAAATATTTAGTAATGTAAATTGGTCAGAAAGACCTACTGAATTTTTCTGATATTGATTTTAATGACTGTAATACTTCTTTGAAAGGATTATACAGAAGATATTTTCAAAGGTCTAAAAGATCCTTGAAAAAAGAAAGTTTCTACAATTTATAATGACACATTCCATAACTTAACAACTGAATGAGGTTGATACTGATATCTGTGTAAAATCATTACCAAGCAACTTAAAATTTTGATAATTTTTTTTACTTCAAAAGAGGTTCTATGCATGGGACTAGAATATGCTTCTTACATAGAAAAGCAATTCAATCATTCAAAGATGATTTGAATTGCAAGTTTACAGGATGACTTGAACTGTCTACTGAGAAAGGATATAACATTAATTTTAAAAAATCTAAATATAGCATCATTTATCTAATTTTACTTATTTTAAATTTTTAAAGACTTTATTTGAGAGAGAGATAGAGAGAGAGAATGAGAGAAAAAGAGAGAGGGAGAGCAGGGGAGGAGCAGAGGGAGAGGGACAGGCAGACTTCATGCTGATCATGGAGCACAACACAGGGCTCCATCTCATGACCCTGGGCTCGTGACCTGAGCAGAAACCCAGAACTGGATGCTTTAACCAACTGAGCCACCCATGTGCCCCATTATTCACATCATTTTAGATCAAAGTTTTAAATTACTAACCCGAGTACGGTTATGTTTGAAGTTGGTTTATCTTCATCAGTTCACTTTCTCTTACTTCACATCATCTTTTTATCATGAAACTGGCTTCTCTACTTGTACTGTAATAAAAGAAAATGTAACAGTTAACTGTTACTGTTAACTGATAATATTATCAAATCATATTGAATCACAAAAATATTGTAGTCAAGCTGAAATCACTTGTGATTATTTGTACTAATCTATGTGTTAACTGATGTATATAAAACATTTGTAAGAAAATAATAAATGCTGTTAGTTTACAATTATTAATTATTAATTGGTTAGTTCATTTGACAGAGAGAGACACAGCTAGAGAGGGAACAAAAACAGGGGGAGTGGGAGAAGGAAAAGCAGGCTTCCCAAGGAGCAAGGAGCCTGATGGGGTGGGGGGGGGGGGCTCGATCCCAGGACTCTGGGATCATGACCTGAACTGAAGGCAGATGTTTAATGACTGAGACACCCAGACACCCCTGTCTCCTATTCTTGATGAAATTTTGACTAACTCTCTAACCATAGCTATTTACATTCAGGCAGAGAGAGGCAGGACACAAGTGTTATAAAATAAGAGCCCTTATATACTAAAGAGCCATATTCATGGTAATAATTTACTGAAATAAAGAGTGTTATTTCCATACCTGCAATGTCTCCAACTTAAATAGAACTTCGTCATTTCTCCAGTTATGGACTTGAAGTAATAAATGCTTTTAATGAAATTCACTTTACAACCCTCTTTCATTTGGTCTAAGTCAGGTTATGAAATACTTTTATTGCTTCATCTAAAATCAGCAGGTTCATAATACTATCATTACAGGGCAGAAAAAAATTTTCTTTGCTCATTCAAGTTATATGTTTTACACCATTATTAAATAATTAGTAAATAATTCTAGTCTTTGAAATTTATACTTTGCTTCAGAAAGTACAACTATTTTAATGTTATTAATATACTCAGTTTGGATAGTAGAAAATAAGAAATTAATTTTGTTTGTAGACCAAAACCAAGGACAATTTGCAGTTAAAATTAAGTATGAATCCCTAAATTTAAAAATACAGGAAAAAAAAAGAAATGATGTGAGCTCATGCAATAATAGTTAAATGTAAATAATTTGGTTCTTCTGAGGAAAACAGTCTATTCAGCAAATATTCAAAAGTAAAGACTATTAATGACAAGTCCTACATTTTCTTTTTGCTCCAATCATTGTTCTTTCTGAGAAAGAAGGTTGACTAAAGCTAAACAATTGATGGACAGATTTTAAAATGCCAACTGAGCTAACAAAAAGTATGTTTATTTCTGGCATGGACAAAATGATGTATAGTATGAAGTAGAACTATAAACCAAGGAAATAATACAAAAGACAATCAAAGAGAATTCTGAAAGGTGGTAAGGCAAGGAACCCCAGGACTGAAAGAACAATAGTGTCAGAATGCTCAACACAAGAAAGAAACCCTGATTTAGCATTTCCTTTCCCCACAACCTAGCAACAAAAGGCAACAAAAGATTATTCCTCCCCTGATTGAACCAGGACTCTTTCTGACAACACTAGGAGAATCTGTCTATGTGCATGTATAATCTGTAGCTACACTACTCAAGACAGTATGGTACTAATGAGAGGATAAACTCATAGATCAACGGATCAGGAGGAAGAACTCTAAAATAGACTCAGACAAATATGTCCAAATAATTTTGACACTCAGATATTAAAATAATTCAGTGGAGGAAGTAAAGACATTTTGACATATAGTACCAGAACCTGTAGGCAGAAATATGTATCTCAACGTAAATCTCAAACCTCATACAAAAATGTATATTTTTTAGATTTAGACTTAAATGTAAAATGTTAAACTATAATTGTTTTTTGAAAATAATTGGAGAATATATTTGGGATCCTGGGATAAGCAAATAACTCTTATTTGAAAGCAAAAGCATAATTTATAAAGACAAAATTGATAAATTGGATCTCATTAAAATAAAAGCTTTTACTCTGCAAAAAGACCATGTGAAGAAGTTGAAATAGCATGCAGTAGGTTGGGATAAAAAATATGCAAACCATATAATTCAAAAAGAATTAAAGTAGTATTTAAAATATAGAAATAGCTCAAATTAAATGTAAAAAATAATGCAAATAATCAAATTGTAAAATGAACAAGAGACAATAGACCTGTCACTTGAGAAGATATACAGATGCATTTCTGGGGAAGATGACAGAGTTGGAGGATCCTAAGCTCACCTCCTTCCAGTGATATACTTAGATAACACCCACATCACTGTTAGTAACCTGGAAAATGACCCAAAGCCTGGCAGAACAGACTCTCCATGGTTGATCACAGAGAAGAGGCCATAAAAAAAAAAAAAAAAAGGATTTGAAAGGGCAAAGGCATGGTCAGACTTGTGAGTCAGTCCCAGGGAAGGAAGGACAACAGGCACAGAGAAGGGAGATGAGCAGACCCCACAACAGGCACAAACAAATGGTCTGACTGAAAGCCCTGCTCAAGAATGAAAACCTGTGAAGGTACAACACAGGAAGAGGATCCTATAGTTCCCTGCAACTGTAGCTCTGGCAAAAACCTGTTCTGACCCAACTCAAGAACAAAGCAGTCCCGGACTGGCCCACTAACAACACAGGGACTTTGTCCTGCCCAAAATAGGCAAAAAAGAGTCATTGCAGATGACTGGACTAAAGGAGAAGGTGGCTCAGTGACAATAGTATGATGCTTATAACATACATAGGAGATACCCATGAAGCACCAGGTTCTGGTGAACAAGGAACATGACACTAAAGGGCAACATAGGGCTTCTTCATAAGGCCACCACTTTCAAGACCTTGAGATATAAATAATTTTCTTCCACATAGGAAGAGACCCAGAGAGTTAGACAAAATGAGAAGACAGAGGACTATGTCCCAAAATGAAGAACAGGACAAAATTACAGCAAGAGAACAAAATAAAATGGAGATAATAAGCCTCATGGAAAATTTACAGTAATTGCCAAAAAGATAGTCACTGGACTTGAGGAAAAAATGAAGGGTCTCCATGATACCCTTCAGAGAGAAAACAAAAAAGAACCAATCAGAGATGAAGAACTCAACTGAAATGAAAAATATACTAAGGGGGTGTGCCTGGGTGGCTCAAGTTGATAAGTGTCTGACTCTTGATTTCTGCTCAGGTCATAATCTCAGGGTCATGAGATCAAACATCACATCAGGCTCTACATCCAGATTCTCTCTCCCCCTTCCCCTCTGCTCCTCCTCCCAATAAAAATTATTTTAAAAATCCCATATACTATAAGGAATAAATAGTAGTCTAGGGGAAGCAGAACAGATTAGCAAACTGGAGGACAGAGTAATAGCAATCAAACTGAATGGGAGAGAGAAAAAAATAATAATAAAAAGTGAAAACAGACTAAGAGAACTCAACACCACCACAAAAATGTAACAATAGTTGCCTTATAGGGATCCCAAAAAAAGAAAAGAAAGACAAGAAGACAGGGGTGCCTGGGTGGCTCAGTGAGTTAAAGCTTCTGCCTCAGCTCAGGTCATGATTTCAGGGTCCTGGGATCAAGCCCCGCATCAGGCTCTCTGCTCAGCAGGGAGCCTGTTTCCCCACTCTCTGTTTCTGCATACCTCTCTGTGTACTTGTGATCTCTCTGTCAAATAAATAAATAAAATCTTTAAAAAATAAAAATAAAATAAAAAATAAAAGAGCAAGAGAGAAGAAATCATTAACTTATAAAGGAAACCCTACAAAGCTATCAGCTGATTTTTCAGGAGAAACTTGCAGATCAGAAGAAAGTGGCATGGTATATTCAAAGTGCTGAAAGAAAGAAAAACAAACAAACACAAACAAACAAACAAAAAACCCTGCAACCAAGGATACTCTATCCAGCAAGACTATCATTCAAAATAGATGGAAAAATAAAAAGTTTCTCAGACAAACAAAAATTAAATGAATTCATCACAACTAAATCAGCCTTACAAAGAAATAATAAAGAGGATCCTATTGTGGAAAGGAAAGACCATAAGAAGGAGTAAGGAAAATTAGGAAGCTCAACAGCAGTAAAAATCACCTTTATCTATAAAAATCAGTCAAGGGATTATCAAAATATAAGAATATAAAGAATTATCCCCTATACCTAAAATGTGGGGTGGGAGTAAAAATGTGCTTTTAGAAGGGGTTCAAACTTAAGCAACTATCAACTTAGTACAGACTGGTATATGCACAAGATATTGCATATAAACCTAATGGTAACCATAAATCAAAAACCAGTAGTAGATATGTAAAAAATAAAGAAAAGAGACCCAAATACATCACTAAAGAAAGCAAGCAAAACCCTGGAGGGAAAAATAAAAAGAGAGAGAGAGAGAGAGAGAGAAGAAAGCAACAGAGAAGAATGACAAAAATAACTATTAAACAAATACCAAAACTGCAATACGTACATACCTATCAATAATTACTTTGAATGTAAATGGACTAAATACTCCAATCAAATGATACAGGGTGATGGAATGGATAAAAAGCAAGACTGCATTTACTGCCTACAAGAAACTCATTTTAGGTCTTTAGATTGAAAGTGAAGAAAAAAAAAAAAGGAAAGAAAGTGGAGAGATAGAAAACCATTTATCATGCAAATATAAGTGAAAAGAAAGCAAGACTAGCAATACTATCAGACAAAATAGACTTTAAAACAAAGACTGTAACAGTCAAAAAAGGAAACTACATAATCATAAAGGGAAAAGTCCAACAAGAAGATATAACAGTGGTAATTATTTGTGCCTCAACATGGGAGCCCTCAAATAAATAAAGCACCTATTAACAAACATAAAGTAAGTGATTGATAGTAACACAATAATAGTAGGGAAATTTAACACCTCACTTACCTCAATGAATATCATCAAAATAGAAAATCAATAAGGAAACATGTATTTCAATGACATACTGGACCAGAAGAATATCAGAGATATACTCAGAGCATTCCATCCTAAAACAGTGGAATATGCATTACTGGCAAGTACACATGAGCATTCTCCAGAATAAGTCACAGGTTAGCCTACAAAGCAAGTCTCGACAAATTCAAAATGGATGAAGTAATACCGGACCTTTTCTAAACACAATACTGTGAAACTAGAAATCAACCACACATACACACACACACAGACACACGATCTGAAAAGAACATAGAACATCTGGAAACACATAGAGGTTAGATAACATGCTATTAAGCAATGAATGGGCCAAACAAGAAATCAAAGAGGAAATCATAAATTACATGGAGACATATAAAAATGATAATACAACAATCCAAATTCTTTGGACTGTAGTAAAAGCTGCTCTAAAAAGGAAGCTTATGACAATACAGGCATACCTCAAGAAGCAGGAAAATTTTCAAATAAACAACCTAACCTTTCACTAAAAGGAGCTAGAAATAGAAGAACAAACAAAACCCAAGACCAGCAGAGGAAAGGAAGGAATAAATAGTAGAGTAGAATTAAAAAAAAAAAAGAAAAGAAAAGAAAAAAAAAACAATAAAATGATCAATTAAATCAGTAGCTGATTCTTGGAAAGACCAATAAAATTGCTTAACAGCTAGCCAGATGCATCAGAAATAAAAGAAAGAGAGAGAGCAGGGAGCAGTCTCAAATACACAGAACCAGAAATGGAAGAGGAGAAATAAAAATACCACAGAAATACAAAGGGTTATAAGCGATTATGAAAAATTATATGTCAACAAATTGGACAACCTAGAAGAAATGGATAAATTCTTAAAAAATGTAATTTCCCAAAATTGAATCAGGAAGAAATAGGAAATTTAAATAGATGAGTTATCAGCAATGAAATTGCATCAGTAATAAAAAAAAATTCCCAACAACCAAAAGTCCAGGACCAGACATCTTCACATGTGAATTCTACCAAACATTTAAAGAAGAGTTAATACATATTCTTCTCAAACTAGTCCAAAAATAGAAAAGAAAGAGAAGCTTTCAAATTCATTCAATGAGGTTAGCAATACTCTGATACCAAAGTCAGATGAAGACATTACAAACAAAGAAACAAACAAAACAAACAAACAAACAAAAAAGCAAGAAAGAGAGAGAGAGAACTATAGGTCAATATGTCTGAAATTCTCAACAAAATGCCAGAAAATCAAGTTCAGCAATACATTAAAAAAAAAGAAAAAACCATTCACCACGATCAAGTGGAATTTATTTCCACAGTGTAAGCAAGTGCTCATAATTCACAAATTAATAAGTTATACATCTCATCAATGAGAGGAAGGATAAAAACCATATGATTATCTCAATAGATACAGAATATGAATTTTACAAAGTACAACATCCACTCATGATAAAAATCTCCAATAAAGTAAGTTCTGAGGGAACACACCTCAGCATAATAAAGGCCTTAGATGAAAAGCCCATAGTGGGGATGTTTGGATGGCTCTGTAGGTTAATTATTCAACTCTTAATTTCGGCTCATGTCATGATCTTGGAGTTGTGAAACCGAGCCCCACATTAGGCTCCACACTCATTGAGGAGTCTACCTGAGACTATATCCCTCTCCCACTGCCTATCCTTCTGTTTTCTCTCTCTTTCAAATATATAATCTTAAAAAAGAAAGCAAAAGAAAAACTCATAGTGAACATCATATTCAATGGAGAAAAACTGAAGGTGTTCCCATAAGTTCAGGGATAAGACAAGGATATCCACCACTTATATTCAATATAGTTCCAGAAGTCCTAGCCAAAGGTATCAGACATGAAAAAGAAATAAAAAACATCCAATTGGGTAAGAAGGATAACATGCATATAACATGATATTATATATAGAAAACCCTAAGGAGTCAAGCAAATAACTACTAGAATTGATAAATGAATTAAGGAAGTTCACAGTATATAAAATCAATATAGAGAAATCTGTTGCATTTCTATATACTAACAATTAGGTAGCAGAAAGAGAAATTAAGAAAACAATCCACTTAAAATTGCTCCAAAAATTATAAAATACCTAGGAATAAACTTATCCAATGAGGTGAAAGACTTATACTCTAAAAACTATAAAACACTGATCAAGGAAATTGAAGATGACACAAATGGAAAGATATTCCATGTTCATGGATTAGAAGAAAAATATTGTTAAAATGTCCATACTATCCAAAGAAATCTGCAGATCTAATGCAATTCCTTTCAATACACTAATAGCTTTTCCATAGAACTAGAACAAATAATCCTAAAATTTGTATGGAGACAAAAAAAAATCCCAAATAGCCAAAGCAAACTTGAAAAAGAAGAGCAAAAAGGAGGTATCACATTCTAGAATTCAAATTATATTAGAAAGCTGTAGTAATCATAACAGTATGATACTGGTACAAAAATAGACACAGGATCAATAGAACAGAACAGAAAACTGAGAAACAAACACACAATTATATGGTCAATTAATATTCTACAAATGAGGTAAGAATATGCAATTGGAATAAGTAGCTTCAAGAAGCAGAGTTGGGAAAACTGAGGAGCAACATGCAGAAGAATGAAATTAGACCACTTTCTTACACCATGCACAAAAATAAACTCAAAATGGATTGTGGACCTAAATGAGAGACCTGAAACCACAAAAGTACTAGAAGAGACCCCTAGATATCAATCATAGCAACATTTTTCTAGCCCTGTGTCCTGAGGCAGGGAAAACATAATGAAAAATAAACTATTGGAACTATATTAAAATAAAAATCTTTTGTATAGCGAAGGAAAAAAGCAACAAAATGAAAAGATATCTACTGAATTGGATAATATATTTACCCATGACTTATCAGATAAAGGATTGGTATATAAAATATATAAAGAACTTATAAGACTCAATACCAACCCCCCCAAAATGTAATTAAAAATGGGCAGAAGCCATGATCAGATATTTCTCCAAAGAAAACATGCAGATGGCCAATAGACACATAAAAAGATGCTCAGCAGATTCATCATCAGGTAAATGCAAGTCAAAACCACAATGAGATATCAACTAAAATATGTCAGAATGGCTAAAATCCAAAATATAAGAAAAAACAAATATTGGTGAGGATGTTAAGAGGAACCCTTGTACACTGTTGGTGGGAATGCAAACTTCTGTATCCACTGCTGGAAACAGTATGGAGGTTCCCCAAAATATCGAAAAAAGTACAATTACCTAATGATCCAGTATTCCACTACTGGATATTTATACAAATAATATGAAAACGTTAATCTGAAAAGATATATGCATCCCTATGTTTATTGTAGCATTATTTATAAGAGCCAAAATATATAAGCAATCTGTGTCCAGTGATAGATGAATACAAAAGATGTAGGATAAATATATATTGGAATGTGATCTAGAGTATATAATGCTCAGTGAAATAAGTCAGTCAGAGAAAGACAAACATGTGATTTGTCTCATATGTGGAATTTAAGAAACAAAACAAATTAAAAATTAAAAGAAACAGATATATATATTAAGATATAAATATATCTATGTATAGATATATTTATCTATGTATAGATATATCTATGTATAGATATAAATATATCTCTGTATAGCTATATTTATATATTCAAATATAAAGAACTGGTGGTTACTAGAGGGAAAGTATGTGGAGGGATGGGTGAAATAGGTGAAGAGATTAAGAGTAAACTTATTGTGATATATACTAATACATAGAATTGTTGAAGTACTATATTTTACACATAAAATTAATAGAACACTGTATGTTAATTATACTGGAATTTAAAATAAGTAAATAATAATGAAAAAGAATGCATACAGATGGTAACTCAGTACATTTCCTATTAGGTAAATGCAAATTGAAAACAGCATGTGATATTATGACATAACAAACAGAATGACAAAAAAAAATTGTGCAATACTAAATGCTGTCTAGAATGAAAAGCAATTAGACCAATTGTCCATTGTTAGTGTGAATTTAAGTGGGACAAGCATTCTGGAAAAGATTACACAGTTCCTTATAAATGAAGTATGTTGACTAGCTTATAAGCCATAAAACACAATTTTGAGTATTTATCTGAGAAATGAACACTAATGTTCACATAAAAATATTTTAGCAACTTAATTTATAATAGCATACAAATATTCTTTGCAACTTAGTTTATAATAGCTAATAACTGAAAACAGTCTATGCCTTTCATTGTTTAAACATTGAATTTTTGAACAAGTTGTATATATACCATGAAATACCACACAACTATTAAACAGAAGATATTAATGATATACATAATATATATGAATCTCCAGAAAATTTATGGTGAGCATAAAATACAGTCCAAAAGGCCACACACTGTGTAATTCTATTTACATGTCAATTTTGAAATGACAAAATTTTGAAATGGCGAACAAAGTGTTGGCTGTCAGAGTTCAGGGATTGTTTGGTGGCAGAAGATGGATATGGTTATAAAGAATATCCTGAGGGATGATGTGGCCATCATTCCTTTGCTTGACTCTGTCAATATCAGTATTCTGTGTGCAGTTTTTCACAACAGTTTTGCAAGATGTTATCATCAGGGGAAAACGGTCCAGGAGGACAAAGTCTCTTGTTCTGTAGCATACCTTACAGCTGAAGATAGAATTGGATATATAGTTATCTCAAGACAGAAAATTTTCAATACTAGTTATATTTTAAAAGGAATGTTATATAAAAAGAAACAAAGAAAAAGATAAAGACAGATTTCCTGCAAGAAACAATGCAAGTAAGAAAAAAAATTGAGCAATTTGTAAAGCACTAAAATATAAATTTGACAATCTGTAAGTCAATACACTGCAAAAGTATTTTCCAGATATTAGAGAAGAGTTTCAAACATACAAAAACTGAAAGAATTCATCAGCAGTTGACCTTTCCTTCAAGATGTTTGAAACAAAGTCCCCTACACAGAAGGAAAATGATATAAGATGGAAACCCAAATAAACAAAGGAAGTAAATTTGTCTCTACTTGCAAATGACATGTTATGCATAGAAATTCTAGAGACTCCAGCAACAACTGTAAGATCTAATAAACAAATTTAGTAAAGTTGTAGGATACAAAATCAATGTACACAAGATAGTTGTGTTTCACTGTGTATACACTAAGAGTGAACTCTCAGAAAGAGAAATCAAGAAGACTATCTAATTTATAATTGCATCAAAAAGAACAAAATACCTAAAAATAAATTTAATCAAGGAGGTGAAAGATGTGTACACTAAAAACTACAAGACACGGATGAAAGTAATAGAAGACACAAGTAAATTGAAAGAAATACTGGAATACGGTAACTTTATTCATCGACTGGAAGAACTAATACTGTTAAAATGTCCATACTACCCAGGGCACCCAGGTGGACCAGTAGGTTGAGTGTCTTCCTTCCGTTCAGGTCATGATCCCCGGGTCCTGGGACCAAGCCCCATGTCAAATTCCCTGCTCAGTGGGGAGCCTGCTTGTCCCTCCCCCTACCACTAATGTTCTCTCTTGTTATCTCTCTCTCAAATAAATAAATAAAGTCTTTTAAAAAAGAAAATGTTCATACTACCCAAAGCATTGTAACGATTTAATGTAATCCCTGTCAAAGCTCGAAAGGCATTTTTCTCAGAAATAGGAAAAGCAGTCCTAGGGCGTCTAGGTGGCTCAGTGAGTTAAAGCCTCTGCCTTCGGCTCAGGTCATGATCTCAGGGTCCTGGGATCGAGTCCCGCATCGGGCTCTCTGCTCAGCAGGGAGCCTGCTTCCTCTTCTCTCTCTGCCTGCTTCTCTGCCTGTTTGTGATCTCTTCCTGTCAAATAAATAAATAAGATCTTAAAAAAAAAAAAAGGAAATAGAAAAAGCAGTCCTTAAAATTTGTATAGAATCACAAAAGAGCCCAGATAGACAAAATAAACTCAAGAAAGAACAAAGCTGGAGGCATCATGCTTTCTGATTTCAAAATATATGAAAAAGCTACAGTAATCAAACAGAATACTACTGGCATAAAAACAAACGCATATGTCAATGGAACAGAATAGAGAGTCCAGAAATAAACCATCACACACATATGGTCAATTAATTTACAATAAAGGGACTAAGAATATACAATGGAGGGAAGATAGGTCTTCACTAAACTGTGTTTAAAAGACTAGACAGCCACATTCAAAAGAACAAATTTTACACTGTACACACATCAACTAAGAAAAAAAGAAAAGGATTAAAGAATTAAATTTAACACCTGAACCACAAAAGTTTTAAAAGAAAACAGGAGAAAGATCCTTGGTATTGATGTTGACAATGATTTGTGAATATGATACTCAAAGTACAGACAACAAAAGCAAAAACAAATCGAGTGGGACATCATCACTCTAAAAAGCTTCTGCACAGCAATGGAAACCATCAACAAAATAATGATACAACCTACTGAGTGAGAACATATTTGCAAATTATATATCTAATAACGCATTTATATCTAAAATATACAAAGAAATCACACAATAGTAAAGATATATATATAAACAAACAAACAATAAAACAATCTGATTTTTTAAAAATGGGTAGAGGAACTGAATAGACAATTTTTCCAATGAAGCCGTCTAAATGGTCTTGAGGTACATAAAAAGATGCTTAACATCACTTACTATCAAAGAAATGAGTGCAAATCAAAAGTGCAATGAGATACTACTGCATCCCTGTTAGAATGGTTTTCATCAAAGGACAAGGGAGAACAAGTGTTGGTGAGAATGTGGGGGAATGTGGAAAAAAGGGAACCATTAGGTCCTGTTAGAGGGAATGCAAGTTGGTGCAGCCACTATGGAAAACATCATGGAGGTTTCTTAAAAACTTAAAAGTAGAACTACCATAGGATCCAGCAATCCCACTTCCGGGTATAGATCCAAAGGACATGAAAACAGGATATTGAAGAGGTATCTTCAATATCACATGTTCACTGCAGAATTTATCCATGATAGCCAAGTTATGGAAATAATCTGAGTATCCAGCAGGGAATGAATGGATAAATAAAGATGTTTTACATATAGGTAGACAGTAGATATCGTTATAGATTAAGTAAAATAAGACAGAGAAATATAAATACTGAAGGGTATCATTTAGATTTGAAATCTTTAAAAAAAAAGTCAGATTAAAAAAAAAAGTCAGATTCAATAGAATAAAGCAGTGGTTGCTGGAAGCTAGGGAGTGGTCCAATAGACATGTATTTCTTGAACAATTACAGCATTCAAAGCTTAGTGAATAAGATTTCTCTATGTATTTCAAGAACACAGTGCCTCATACCAAAATAGGTAATGAAAAAACTTTGGGAGGGTAACAGGAGCAAAAATTAAGGGAAAAAATTAGAACATCCATTTTAACCAACGGTGATTCATTGTTGCACTCCGGTGGGGGAAGCTGTTGCCGCCACTCCTGATGTCACACACACCTCGGTGACATCCCATGCGAAGACCGCGGTGAGACGTCGGAGTGGGCAGTCCAGCCACTACATACGTAAAATCTGCCAGAAAGTGTCGCTGCCACAGCAAGAAGATGGCTTCTCCTTCCAATTGTGTTACAAAAGCGTGTCCTTCTCATTTAGCAAAGATGTCCGTGGGAACATGTTCTGAGCCTCATAGTGCAGTGCATGGGGAATACAGGCGTGTGCAGGATGCCGCCCGATTTAATGCTCTGCTTTATCCTCGTCTCTCTCATCCCATTATCAGGTGCAACATGGACTGGACACTGCAGTTTTCATTTATGTCTGTTATAGATTATTGCGTTAGCTATCAGTTATCCCCGCCAGTATCCCTCATGAAAGCAGAGATCGTCTCTACCTGATCATTGCTATATGCTCGGATAGAGGAGAGATGCTCAGTATATATTCTTTAATACCTCTATGAATTTTGATTAAGAACCCCAATTCCTTGGTCACTTCAGAAAGCAGGGAAGCTTGCTCATAGATGGGTAACAAGAATATATTTTCCCTAATATCTATATCAATACCCCACCCAAAAAACCAATATCCCATTCAGCTCATTTTCTTCTTAAGGAAAATGTAAGATTTTGCTGACTCCCGAGAAGCCTACTCTTTTGTGGACAAGAGAGGAGTCTGGTCTTCTTTGAATCCAGTCTCGCCAGTGCTATAATTAGTATGTTTGTCCAAGTGTTTGGACTGCGGGCACTGGCATTCCTGGTTTACAGAACCACTGCATCTTTGGTCCTCACTTTTGTTTTCCATGTCTTGTAAGTGCGTGACCAATTCTAAAGATATTTTCCTTCCTTCTCAATATCTATGCAGCATTTTTATTAGATTATCTATGGTGACTAATTGCTTCCTTTTTTTAAAAAGGCTGAAATGATTTGTGTTATATATTTACAGTGAAACAAGGTAATTTTAAATATTATTTTGTAGGTTAACATCATTTTTTAGTAAAATTAACGATTAAAGTCTATGTTTTAGGGTATAATATTTAATTATCATGAAATCATTATTCACTGGTGCGCAAAGTGGAATGTGAAATAAAACGGAAAATCTGCTTTACTCACTTTATCCCAGTTTAAAACCTAGAAGGAGGCGGTGGTGGCAGTTGGCGACGCAAGGTCCCTTGTGCGGTTGGGTTGCTGCTGAGACTGGCTGGGCAATCTCGAAGGCAGAGAGCAACACACTCTCACCAGTCTTCAGCTTAGCAGAGCCTCACATGTGAACTGTCTTTCTCATTTCCTGGAATAAAAGACACAACGTGGTCTTTTAATAATAACCCAAAAATGTAGGTAAACTACTTACATATAATTCTTCTAACGCTTCCTGGCTTAATCATGTTGTTGAGACTCGAGAAGAAAATCATTCTTGATTATCCAGAATAGTTAGAGGCATTGTATGTTATTTTCCAAAATAAATGAATGATCTATTCTCCTATAATTACATCCAGGATGGCTTAGTCTGTGGATTGAGAGCTTTTCATTGTAAAACAGGTGGTCTCATAGCGCAAACAGATAAATTAGATTGTGGTAAACTTCCAACTTTAGACAGAAATTCAACTTATTTTAATGAAAGGAGATACTGTGTGCTACTTATAGACCCCCTCCAAAGTTAGATTACTTTCCAACCCTTTATCACTGCCATGGAAGCAAATACTATAAAAAGTAAAATCAAAATAACCAGAGATACACATCTCTCATTTTTCATATTTAAGCTATTCTATTTCATTATGAAAACCATAAGCTTTTTGAAAAATATGTGATAAAAATCTTAGCTAACTTTCAGAATACACTATTTTCATTATATTTCTAGAATCTAAAACTGTTTTCATTGCATTATTGATGATGCATATTCCAAGTAAATATTACTTTTTGAATTTAGTTTATCATTCATTGTCTTTTTAACTAATGAATGCAAAGCCTCCGAGAACAAAATGTTTTCCTTATGTTTTAGAATTTATTTATCCAATAAACAGACTCAATCCCATCAAATTTTACTACCCTCAAATGTCCCTGTGATATTTTCAGAAATTATATTAATGATGATTGTTTACTTACAGTCCTTCTAGTAAAAGAGATTGAGCAAATACTATTTAAAAATATCTCTCAAAAATATCTCTTGTTTTATTAAAAATCAATTGTTCTTTAAGTAAGGTTTATTTTAAATAGCACTAAACAGGAAAGGCTAAACAGCTATTTCTAACAACATTAAACAGCATCCAACTGTGAAGTCAAGGACTCAGATATAATACAAAGTTCCATGATAAATTTTTTTAAACTTCCTTTTCATATTGAAAATTCCATTATCAAGTCATTATCAAAGTAATCCTAACAGAGTACTAATAGAGTAGGAAAATCATCTGCACTCATGATTTTATGCTTCCTGCCAATGATTTCTTGTTTAGAATGTAGAAAAAGAACTCCACATGTATTGGAACCACAAATTACAACTGTGGAAATATAGTAGTTCCCACAGTTTAACTGCAGTGAGCCTGACATCTGGCAGTTACGCTGCTGGGACTCTCCACTTGAGGGCAATTCTTTGCTCATTTTTAGGTTAGTGTAACATTCTCCCTGTGCAGCAACTTGCTGCGTCCATAGTATAAATTGTTCTGAGGAAGAAAAGAAAAGCCAAGCACAAACTGACGGCAAGGTGCGGGAGCTCCCCAAAGCAGCCGTCCTGACTTCGTTTTTCCCTTGCTCGAGAGGAACATATGTCATAAAGAGCATTTCGCTTCAAAAGGCATGGGGTAGGGAGAACTGCCAAATGTGTCTCAGTCACTGTAAGTTGTGATTTGGTCTAGAACTTACTACTCTCTTAACTCTGATTTATCCTGTCTTTTTATAGGTCTGATTATCGTAAGCTGCTTCAAATAATTCCAGAAAGCTATAAATGAGTGTATCAACTAAGTTTCTAGTTGCAAATGTCTTGCATGATTATAGCCCTTTTTGAAAATGCACCATAGCTATTAGCATAACAAAAGCTATGATACAATCTAAGATTAAATTTTCAGTTAAGTTTTTTTTTTTTTTTCCCCAATCAGGATTTCTTAAATTCAATGGCCCTTTTGACATCGATAAGTACTGCATGGAAGAAGTTAGAAAATACTGCAATGAATAATTTGTTTCACTAATAATCAAACAAATTTTTTCATAGAAATTATTTTTAGCACAGTAGATTCAATTCCTAGTGAAATTTGATACAAGATTTAATAAGGATAATAAATAATATCAAGTGATTTCAGGCCATCTGCTTTACATGACATATCCCTGGGAAACGCTGGAAGGCAGGCTGATATTTTTACTTCCTAGAATGTTCTCTACAGGTATTGCCATTATAGTTCAAATTAAACCAGATGGAATCATAAGATAAGCAATACTACCAATTTTTTTTCAATATTTTGAATACAATGGCCTAGTATGAACATAGATTTTTAAAAAGAATCATCAATACCATGGAGTTACGTGATATGTTTTTCTTAAGATCCAGAGGCAAAAATCTTCACTTTCTCATGTAACAGGAAGATTGGGATGCGCACAAGCAATTTTAAATAGCAAGAATGTCTTTCAGTGAATTGTGTGTTCCATCTGTCACAGTCTCCACATTTTACCATTGATAACATTTGTGATGTGATCTAAGAAATTGTTCCCAGCAGGTCCCATCATATTGAATAATGGTCTCTTTTATATGAGCAGGTTGTTAAATCAGCCACACTTTCAGTTTCAGAAGAAATGAAAATCAACACTAAACAACCAGATGAGAGGAACAGATAGATTCCTAGAGAGAACTATATGTGTGAATTTAGAAATGTAGTTAATGCAACGCAGACCAGATAAAGGAAAACAGTAAAATAAAATACAATAAAAGACGGGGTGGTTCTTTAGGCTCTTTATTAAAATCTGGCTCAACTGTGGGGAAAAAATGTGACTCCTTTCCTATGTATTTACTAATCTTGATAATTAAGTCAATACATACTTTTGGGGGGGGTCCATCCTACCACAATCTCTAAGGAAAATACGCTTGCTGTAGACAAGGGTAATATAAGAAATGTAGTAGCTGATGTTTGTTTTGGTTATCTTTCGTTTTATAACAAAATACCCCGAATGTAGTTGAAAATAAATTTTGTCATAGCTATATTTCTGTAGGTGACTGATTTGGGCAGGTCTCGCCAGGTCTATTCTCCTGCAGGGAGTATGTACAGGGATCACTCAGTAGATGTCAACTAACAGTGGGTTAGTGTAAAAGGTCTAAGGTAACATCATTCACATCCCTGAATCCTTCCATCATGGGAAGTCTGGAAGGCTCGGCCCCCGCCCCTTTCCATCTCCTTGTCGTATCATTGCCTCTCCAAATGCTCTATCCAGCAGGATCGTCTGACTTCTTACATGGATTCCAGAGTGAAAGACGAAAGGTTTCTAATCCTCTAAAGGGCTAGATCTGGAACAGATTTATTCAAAGTAGTCTCTGAACAAGCTTAGGTGCACAGGGAGGGAAATTAGATCCTTAATTTTTAATGGAAAGGATATAAAAGAATTTGGGGACTTTTTAAATATACTACAGTCTGCCATCCAGGCACAAAATATTCCCATTCTTCCACATGCAAAATATGCTCACCCTCTCCAAAGATTCCCAAAGATGCATCTCACTGGGGGGTTGATAGAAATCTCAAGGTCTCATCTTCTAAATCAGGGCCAGGTGCAGATGAATCTCCTTCAGGGGGTTTCTCAAGTACATTTTCCCCCTTTCAGAAAACTTGTGATCTGAAGAGACAGAATATTTTTCCCCATCACACCCAACACACAATGGACAGATACAGGATCTACTGTTTAAAAAGGAGGAATACAGGAGAGACATTGCATTCATTGGTCTATATCAATTCTGAAACTCAGCAGAACACATGATGCTAGTTTCTTGATTTGGGCCCCATTTTATTTTGGGAGTGGCTCTTTATTGCTTTCAGCTCCAACTTCTGGGATCTTGGCTCCAATCTCTGAATCACCTTTTCTTTCTCCTAAAGATGGTCTGTGTGTTGATATGGTTTGAATTCTTTCTCAGCCTATTTCCTGCCTGTGGACAGCTTGAGCCCTGTAGGGTTGTCTTGAGCAATTGGTCTTTCAAGCCAAAATAATGTTTCTGCAAGGAAAATTCTCTTCAGAACCTATGGATTCTCTGTGGTATTGAGGGTTACTACATTAGACAAAAGCTAAATGCACAAAAATCTTCAATACAGGCCCATCTCTCTTTTAATATGTGTCAGACACTGTGGGACAATGACCATAAGAACCTTCATAATCCTAATGGGTATTTCCTTAATTTTTTCCAAACTGTCAACAAAGTGCCTTGGATACATGCCCTTGAGATACTCAACCTGATGCTCTATTATACGGTGAGTGTCCTGAATTTTATCATTATCTTGAGTTTATTTCTTACTTTGCAAGTAACTTGATCTCTAGGATTAGGACTTAAAAACTTTAATTTTAAAAAATCTAGCAAATCTTGCCTCCTTTTTATTTCCTCTGGTTTCTTCTAAAAAACTGAGTATTTCTTCCTTAGTGCTTGTGTTGTTTCTCCTGTTTTATCACAGGAAGTTAGAAGAAGACCGTTGGCACTCTGTACATTCTGTGTGGGAATTTCCCCAAACAATCCATGAACTCTTTACCTGGTCTTCCTATTCTTTATGTTGCTGAAAGTCGCTGGTTGCAAACTGTCTGCCGATACACATCGAATGTCTCCTATATTGTCCATGAACAATGTGTTGCTTTGTCTCCTCATGGTCCTCCTTGCCTTTTTAAAGTTTCCTCAAGGTCATCCAGTTTCTCCTTACCATCCTACCCCAAAGTCAGTGCCATATTGCCTTAGGTTTTTGTTACTGCGTATTTCTAGTAATAAATCACCAATAACCTGATTCCCAAACCACACCACATGATCACTGACTCAACTATGATTCCATTTGTCTTAGACATATTCCCAAGAATTAATTTATGGATTCTCTGACAGATGCAGTTTTCAGATTGTCTAGAATGGCTAGAATTCTCTACAGAATAAAGTCAGATGAGTTGGTCTAGGGGTATCATTGCAATAACAGCACATAACAATGTGTAAAAGATAAGAATGCATATTAGACCAGGTATTATCAACAAAACTAACTTCTGATCTTTGGTATTTTCTTCTTTAAAATATTTTTTCCTTCTTTTTTTTTTTTTTCCCCTAACCCATAGAATGATGAATAAGATGCTGACACTATTTGTTCATTCTGCATAATATATACAACACATTTCATTAGTTTTCTTCCTGTCTCTACCATATTCATTATAAAATGATTAGGGCCCAATAGTACTATCTAATGTCTAAACAGAAAATTTATTTAGATATATTTGAGGGGTGCTATTATAGAGAAGTTTTTATCCCTCAAAAATTCATGTGTTGAAGTCCTGACCTCAGTGTAATGGTATTTGGATACAGGGCCTTTGGAAGATGACAGGGATAAGATAAAATAATGAAAGTAGATCCTTATAGGATTAGGATTAGATAAGATTATGAAAGTAGATCCTTATAGTAGGATTAGTGTCCTTATAAGAACAGACACTTGAGCGTGCGCGCTCTCTCTCGCTCTCTCTCTCTCTCTCCTGCCTGCCCTCCACTGCATGCACCAAGCAAAGGCCATGTGAGCACATACTGAGAAGGCTGACATCCTAATGTCAGACTTCCAACCTCAATAACTATGAGAAATAAATGGTTTTGTTTAAGCCATCCAGTCCCATGGCATTTTGTTATACAAGTCAAACTGACTAAGGCACCATCTTTATTGTTTAGAAACAATACACAATACCCGTTTATTATACGGGTATTTACAAATTAAGTTGTGTTGTGTATATTCTAAGGAATATTGTAATAGCAAGTTATTTGTATGACTTACAAGTGCCTCAAAATATCAAAGTAAATTCTTTAATCCATGTAGGAAGGAGTATATAGGAAGATTTGGGGGAAATGGAAGATGATATGGCTTAAGTATAACTTAAGTTTGGGGAAGTATGACTTAAGCATAACAAAGTCTTTGTTATGCTTCTCATTGCTCATTTAAATAATGGTATTTACAGAAACAATGTTCTTATATTCTTTGTCTTATGTTAGGGTGAAAATCTTTGCCTACAGTTGAACTATGAAATTATAAGCTGGAACAGGAAAATAAGTGCTGGGTTAATGTAGACCGTGAAATCATCCCTAGTACCTGGCTTGCTAAAATGTAACACGGAGGCAGCTGAGGGCAGGAAAGGTTTGGGAGAAGGGCGTAGGCCTTTGGAACACCGAGGCCTGTGTGACCACTCTGGGTAGGAATGCAGAATGCCACACGGCGTCGCCTTCCCGGAAGCTTTCTTAGCCAAAACAGCTGCCCTGTGATCTAAGAGATGTATGCACTGTCCCTTAGGCTATGCTTAGCTGATCTCATAGGACGGGCAGGTTAGCATATTGTATCTTTCCTGTAAATAGATCTTCTAGTTCCAGTAACACCCCTTGTCACATCATGTGCTGGAGAAATACTGATAAAGATTTGTGATCATCCTGAAGGACCTATAAAAGTGGGAGCAAAGGACAAAGGGTCTTCATCTCTGAGCCTTGACCTCCCTGCCTTCTCCTCTTTCACAGCAAAGTTTGGTACAGTCATCTTTCATAGGTCGGTACAGGAATTGCTGGCCATTTCTGGCAAATAAGCACACATTGGTTTTGAAGATCATCAAAGACTCTGTTAAAATGAAAGAAGAAATAGAGCATGAAGGTTCTACTAAGATGAAACACATGTTTTAGAAACAATACACATATGGAAGAATTATTGACAATTCAAAGGTATTTTTATACAATTTTATAAAGTGTCTATATAAAAAACTATACAACATGACCTTTTAGGGTCATTGGAAAGATATTGCCTAATATACTTCAAACATCTAACTGCTTCTAGTTACTATCTGCTTTGATTTGTATACTTAATGGCATCATTCACAATGTTCATGTCCTATTGTTGTAGGAACTATGTAAAGGAAATAGAAGCTCATGTGTGTCACTGCAGATAGCTGAGTGTTTCCAAAGCAGCTAGAAAACAAGATAAGATAGCGTATACCAGTTAGCTCATATTAGGCAGGGAAATAAAGTGATATTCGATTGAAAGGACCTGGTATGACAGTGAATATTCCTCTCTTTCCTGTCATGTATGTGATTTGCTTTTAAATTATTTTGTACTGGGGTGCCTGTGTGGCTCAGTGGGTTAAAGCCTCTGCCTTCGGCTCAGGTCATGGAGCTGGGCCTGGGATCAAGCTCCGCATCGGGCTCTCTGCTCAGCAGGGAGCCTGCTTCCTCCTCTCTCTACCTGCCTCTCTGCCTACTTGGGATCTCTGTCTGTTAGAGATAAATATTTATATAAATATTTATTTATAAATAAATAAAATCTTTAAAGTAAATAAATAAACAAATAATTTTATGGTGATCCTAATTTTTGGAAGTCCTATATACACTGTTCCTATGATAATTATATAATAGGGTCGTGGCTCTCACATGCTAAAGATCTTTAGTTATAGCATGTGAGTAGGTACTATATCCTTCAACTTCAGTAGGAATTTTGATTTGGTAAATAAGAAGGATAATTCTGATTCTGGGGGACCAAATACAGAGCACTGGAACATCATGCTGTGAGGTGGTGTTAAAAAACCAGACAAACATATAATTGGCTGCATATGAAAGAAGCTTGAAGAATACAAATTCCCAGATCCACATGCAAATGATGGGAGCTCTATAGTTTTTATTCTACTAAATAACACAATTAAACTAAAAAAGAGTAACTTTCCAGGAGATTTTGAACCATGATGCTCACTAAAAATAACTATTTTGTACAATGTTCTAAGGTTATAACATTTTTTAAAAATCCTTACTTTTTTGTTGGTACTTCATTTTTGGTGGTAAAAAATTATTTGGTAAGCATACCCTCTCCAGGAGCTTGGCAATAATGGAAAAAAAAGAAAAGTAACTCTGAATGTTAAACCACAATATAAATATGCAAAAACCTATGCCAATATTTTTTAATTTAATTTTTTTCCAGTACAAGATAGGACATCAATTGAACAAACAAAAAACAATGTATGCAAACTTGCATTGTATATTTTTTAAGTTCAGATAAAATTTCAGTAAAGGTGATAATAAACTAATAGAAGTAACATAGTATTTAGAATTGTGTTTGATTAACTATGGAGCCATAGAATAGTAAAATTTTCAAAACCGGTATTGGTAGAACCAAACAATTCTTCAGGAAGAACATAATACAGTACAACCATATTCAAGAACTGCAGTCTCATTTGCAAGACATATTCTTGTGAACGTTGATACATCAGTACATTTCAGTATAATTGCATTTATAGTCCCAGAAAAAGACAAGTACTGCATTCTATCGTTTTTTTATTTGTTTTTGTTTGTTTGATTTTTAAACTAACAATCAACCTTCTGGTTTAACCTGACCTCCCAGGAATGTCCACTCAGAGAAAGAATAAGTCAAACTAATCTCATTATTCCAGTAATTGGTAGCAGTATTTCTTACTGAAAAATAAGAAGTTGGCATTTTGGTGTATATCCCAAACTCTGTGAGTTTGTTTAAAGTAATTCTTCTATGGAATAATGGTCTCATTTTTATTTTAATTAGCAGAGCTTTTATTATTATTATTATTATTAACATATAATGTATTATTTGCCCCAGGAGTACAGGTCTGTGAATCATCAGGCTTACACATTTCACATATTCACCATTGCACATACTCACCCCAATGTCCATAACCCAGCCACCCTACCCCTAACTTCCCACCCCCCAGCAACCCTCCATTTGTTTCCTGAGATTAAGAGTCTCCTATGGTTTGTCTCCCTCCCAATCCCATCTTGTTTCATTTTTTCCTTCCCTACCCCTACAATCCCCCACACTGCCTCTCAACTTCCTCGTATCAGAGAGATCATGTGATTAATTGTCTTTCTCTGATTGACTTATTTCACTCAGCATAATACCCTCAAGTTCCATCCACATTGTTGCAAATTAAAACAAGCTAGTTTTAAAGCCCCTTTGGTGAATATATGTCAGCAACACCACTCTTTAAATTCCCTGACATTTTCACAGAAGCCAAACATATCCTTGACAATTCTCTGAGTAGCTCTTGCATTTAAAATAATAATAATAATAATAATAATAATAATAAATGATCATTATTTTCTCATTAATTTTCCTCATATAAGGGAAAAAAGACAAATTTTTGGAGTTTCAAATTTATGTTGATTCCATAGAAAGAAAAAAAAGACAAAAAGAGTTATACAAAAGAGGAAAGGCAACATAATCTAGTCTTCTAATTTAATTTTCTTTTACTTATCATTTTATAGAAACCACAAATTGGTTCATTTTTTATTATCAGAGAGTCATAGTAATACATGTTTATGTTTATATCTTTTAGAGCAGGTACAAATAAGGAAACCATGAAGAAGCAATCACTAATATGTCACGGCCAGCGTGACAAATGGGCCAGGAAACGTGAGGGTAAGAGGATGGTGAAAAGAAATTAAGAGACAAAGAGATGGGGCAGGAGGGACACTGAGGAGGATGTCCAACAGGGCCGATTTTATTCCACATCTTACAAGCATTTATAAGGCAGACCAGAATAGGAGGAGCATTACAGCAGTACCTAGTCAGATGACCGCAAGTTCCTATAACAAGTTTACATTAACTACAAGCAAACCTCGTGATGCCAGGTAGTCTAGGCTAAAGCCAAGACAATCAACCAGGGAGTGGGTTATGGGAGGTACAGAACAACAAGGACCAATTAAGAATTCATGACCCTGACCACATTGTTCCCTTCCGTAGGGAGAGCGCGTGGGAAGTCACGTGGGCCAGCGCGCGACACATAGCACAGACCCTTTTCTCATTGTTACTCAACTTTCCTGTCCTTAACCTTGTCAAGGTGTCCGGACTTTGAAGAGACACAAGTCAGGGCCTGGTTTGGTCCTCGACTCCAACCATGCCGTAGCCTCCAACACTAATAATTCTATTTTTATAGACAAGGACTGTGATATATAACTATTTCTTATAATATGTGTAAAGTTAACATGATGGCATTATATTTGAGAAGGAAAATAAAACTAATTACATAATCTTATTTATTATATTTATTATCCTTCTATGTAACCTTATAAATTTACTTCCATTTTATAATTCTAACTTAAAAATTAAAAAAAAAAAAAAACATTTTGGGGCACCTGGGTGGCTCAGTGGGTTAAGCCTCTGCCTTTGGCTCAGGTCATGGTCTCAGGGTCCTGGGATCGAGTCCCGCATTGGGCTCTCTGCTCAGCAGGGAGCCTGCTTCCCCTTCTCCCTCTGCCTGCCTCTCTGCCTACTTGTGATCTCTCTATCTCTCTGTCAAATAAATAAATAAAATCTTTAAAAAAAAAAAAAAAACATTTTAAGGATTGTGATACATACAGTAGAAAGTCTTCTAATTAACTTTTACCTATCTGGACAGCTTAATTCTTTCAATTATCTGGAAGTAAGTACACATAAACTGAATGTTTGTGGTGAACTGGCCACCCTCTCTCTAGTCTGCAGGTGTATTTTTATTTAAAGGAACTGAGTTAATTACATTTACATCTCATTCATTATTCCAGTTATATATATTTTTATACCTATATAATTTCAGATTATAATTAAAATTAACAAAAATGATAAATAAGTTTGAAAGATGTATCTATGATAATGTTGTTGAATATGTGGAAATTAAGTAAATTAAATCAATAGAAAACTTCTATGTAACTACAGGTAGATATGAATCTGTAGAAGATTGATAAGAATTTGAAGTGTCCCAAGTTTTCAGTGAAAGTAGCGTTAGGACACTTTCAAATGTTTGTCATGAGATTTTGTAGTATATATAAGCATCATTTTTCTAAGAAAAAGAGAAAAGACAACATGGGTAGACTTTAGAGTTTCATACACAAAGAATTTGTATGCAAAGAAAAGGCCTTGGTCCTACACCCAGGAGTTAGTGAATAATTATATTATTTGTTAAAGGTAGGGATGTCAAATTAACCTACTGATTACTGATCCAGATCATGTCAGACAAGAGAGCTTTGAGTGTTGCCAAATTGTCCTCCAGAAAGTTTGAACAGATGCACACTTCTAGGAGCAGTACCCAAAAGTGGCTGTTTCCCAATGCACTGCCAACTTCCAATATTGGCATGGTTGAATATTTGTGGATTGAATAAGTAAAAAATATCCACCTGCTTTATTATGAATTTTGTTGATTTCTAGCAAAACTTTGCATTAATATACATGTACAGACAATCATACTTCTGACTTGCTTAAGCATTTCCTCTACCAGTATTTTTTGTTATTTTGGTTCTTCCTATCCTATTACTTATAAGTACATTTTATATTAAGCCTTTACAATAAAATATGTAAGGAAATACAGTATATTATTTTTATAGCTTTATTGAAATATATTTGAAATGTTACAATCTATAAGTTTAAGGTATACAATGTATGATTTTATATATGTATGTATATATTACAAAACGATTACCACAGTAAGCTTAGTAAACACATTCTTTGCCTCCCATAGTTGCAACTTTTTGTATGTGGTGAAAAATTTTATAATCTACTCTCTTAACAACTTTTAATTATATTATACACTATTGTTAACTATTCACTTGCTCTTCTGAATGCTCTGTTTAATTTAGTTGGTCCGTTTTTTGTTGATAATTTTCGTATCTATAGGCAATAGGGATACTGGCCTGTAGTTTCTTTTCCTGTGTCCTTATCTAGTTTTGGCATCAGGGTTTTGCTGTCCTGATAAAATGATTTTGGGAGTGTTCCTTCCTCTTTTATTTTTTAGAAGAGTTCGAAAAGGACTGGTGATAATTCTTCTGAATGTCTGGCAGCGTTCACAATGAAACAATTTGGTCCCTGGCATTTCTTTGTTTGGATGTTTTTGATTAGTGATTGATTCAGTCTCATTAACATTATTGGCCTGCTCAAATTTTCTGTTTCTTCGTGATTAAATCTTGATAGGTTGTATCTGTCCACAAATATGTCTATTCCTTCTAGGTTATCCAATTTGTTAGTGTAGTCTTATGTAGTCTTGCAGTCTTATGAGACTTCATATTTCTGTATTATCAGTTGTAAGATCTTCTCTTTGGTTTATAGTTTAATTTGGTTCTTTTTTTTTTCTTGATTGAGATCTCTCTTTTTACTGCTATACATTTTTTTCATAGAACTGTTTTTGCTATATCCCATAAGTTTTGGAAAGCTGCATTTTCACTTTTGTTTGTCTCAAGGTAGTTTCTATTTTCCTTTAGATTTCTTTGATCCCCTGGATTGTTAATATGTGTTTAATTTTCATGTTTTGTTAATTTTCTAGTTATCTGTTATGGATTTCTAGTTTTATTCCATTGTGGTCAGAAAAGATACTTAATACAATATTTATCTTCTTGAATTTATTGAGACTTAACTTATGGCTTAACATATGATCTATACTAGAAAATATTTTGTGTGCACTTGAGTAGAATGGAATTTCTGATACCATTGGATGGAATGTTCTTTATATGTTTGAAACATTTATCTGTACGGTTCAAATCTGCTCTTTCCTTATTGATTCTCTCTCTCTATTATTAGATAATGATCTTCTTTCTTTTTTGTTACTATATATTGCTTAAAATCCTTTTGTCTCATATAGGTATAGAAACCCCTTCTTTCTTTTTATGACCATTTGTTTCAAATATCTTTTTTCTATCCCTTCACGCTCAGTTTGTGTATGTCCTTAAAAGTGAAGAGAATTTTTTGTAAGCAGCATATCATTGGATCTTTTTAAAAAAATTCATTCATCTATTTTATCTTTTGATTGGAGAATTTAATCCATTTACATTTAAAATAATTATTGAGAGATAACCCTATTGCCATTCTGTTATTTTCTGACATTTTGTAGATACTTTGTTCCTTCTTTCCTCTCTTGCTTTCTCCCATTATGATTTGAAGGGTTTTTACAGCAAAATGCTCTGACTCCATTATCATAATCTTTTACATATCTACTACAGGTTTTTCTTTTGTGATTATCATATGAGGCTTATATAAAATGTCTTACACTTGTAACATACTACTTTAAGCAAAAAACTGTACTTCAATAGCATACAGAAAATTTATACCTCAAAGAAAAAATGGTAGAGAAGCTGACCTTGATGCATTTACAATTAACAGTGAGTTTTACACATTCATAAGTTTTTGTAATATTAATTAGTATCCTGAGGTCCTTCTCTCACTGATTATGCTTGCTGCCTTTCCTTTAACTTTTAAACTTTTTAAAAGATGGGTTTCCTTCAATCAATCTCTTAAGTCTCATACTCAGAGGACACCAATATTGTTTGAGAACCAGATACTTATATCCTTTAAAAATCTATACTTTATCCAGGTATTTAATTCTGTAGAAACAGATTATATTTACTCAGAATATTACTGTGGCAATTATTTTAGGATATAGCTGAAATAAGCACTTTATTTTTTAAGATAAAGTTCTTTTAAATTCTGTCCAAATTCATGTACAGTATTTCAGTAATTATGCATATTTAGACTGACTAAAAAGCCTGAATTACAATATATGTTAAGGTCAATTTATTTTAATATCTTAGACAATTTAGTATTGGAGAGTATACTCATTAAGTATTGCCTTAGAGAGAGTACTGAGAAGTTGTATAGAAACATGCAAAATATTGATATGCTTATTTAAAATTACAATTCAAATTTCTATAAATTGGTATATTTATAACATATGTAGTTAATTAAAAGTAGATTTTTTTTAAATTTGTGTTTGAAATCTTACCTTTTTGTATTTTAATAGTTGCTTTGAAGAGGACAAATATGTATAGCACTTTATATTTATACATCTTAAGTTCTTTTTACATAATAGTCTACTCTGATTTGGGGAATCATACTTGTATCTTAAACTATATTAAGCTGTATTAGCAATAATCTGCACATATCTCTTAGGCATTCTACTGTAAATCACACTCTAAATGACAATAATCCATTACTCACTTTTGATCTGGTATTATAAATAATCCACATAAGTTTCCTTGCCTTCATCCGCTAACTTTGAATAATTTTTCATTATCATAGGGTACAACAAAGATCATCCAGTGCATACACAATCTATTAAAACAGTCTAAAGACCTTATCAAACAACTAAAGAGATCATGCAACATGAACTGCCATGAATGGATCTATCCTCCAACTTCATGACCACTGTCTCTTTTCTCTCTTTTGAATTATTCTTAATTCAAACCCTTAAAAATACAACAGGCTCTTCTTTAGGGTATATTGTAATTTATTCTAATTTGGAAAAAAAAGGTTTTTCATTCCTTGAAAACCTGAGCAATATTTTTCACACCTATATGTCCTCCTTCCTGTTCTTCTACAATTTCTAACATCAGTCTTCTCATTCTAAATCATTCTAAATTTTTAAATTTAAGATCTGCTCCTGGCTGTCCATAGTTTGTCATTAATTTCTCAGTTTATGCCTCATATTCATTAGCGATATATATACTGACACTATCAAAAGCTACCTCACCACTATCACCCATACTTTCTCACAATTGCACTTCTTCATACTCTGAGCAATTTTTTTATATTGTAAGGTTTATTTCATATATATGTATACATATATAAATATGTAGTAGAGAATGAATGAAAAGAGAAGTAAATAGAAAATATAAAAATAAAAGTTAAATTATTTGGGAAATAGAATTAGAAGTGCTATTACCCACTTTAAAGGAGTCTAAGGATGTGAGAGAAATTTTAAAAAGTAAATAAATTTTAAAATATATTATGGGGCGCCTGGGTGGCTCAGTGGGTGGGGCCGCTGCCTTCGGCTCAGGTCATGATCTCAGGGTCCTGGGATCCAGTCCCGCATCGGGCTCTCTGCTCAGCAGGGAACCTGCTTCCCTCCCTCTCTCTCTCTGCCTGCCTCTCTGTCTCCTGTGATCTCTCTCTGTCAAATAAATAAATAAAAATCTTTTAAAAAATTAAAAAAAAATATATTATGGATAAAAAATCAAGGTGAATTTCCCAAAATTAAAAATAGCATACCAGTGTAAGGTGATATCTCATTGTAGTTTTGATTTGTATTTCCCTGATGCTGAGTGATGTTGAGCATCTTTTCATGTGTCTGTTAGCCATCTATATGTCTTCTCAAATAGGCAGAAAGGCAGGCAGAAAGAGAGAGGGAGGAAGCAGACTCCCTTCAGAGTAGAGAGTCTGAAGTGAGGCTCAATCCCAGGACCCTGAGATTATGATCTGAGCCGAAGGCAGAGGCTTTAACCCTCTGTGCCACCGAGGCACCCCGACCATCTATATGTCTTCTTTAGAAAAATGTCTATTCATGTCTTTTGCCCATTTTTTTACTGGATTATTTGGTTTTGGGGTGTTGAGTTTAATAAGTTCTTATGTATTTTGGATACTAACCTTTCATCAGATATGTCATTTGCAAATATCTTCTCCCATTCCTATTGATAAGAATGCAATTGGTGCAGCCACTCTGGAAAGCATTATGGAGATTCCTCAAAAAGTTAAAAGTAAAAACTACCCTGATCCAGCAATTGCATGTCTAGGTATTTACCCAAAAGATACAAAAATATTGATTAAATACTAATTCTTGTAAGAAATACATGTAGCCAGTGTTTATAGCAGCATTAGCAACAATAACCCAATTATGTTAAAGCCCAAATGTCCATCGGCTGATGAATGGATAAAGAAGATGTAGTGTGTGTAATAGAATACTACTCAGCCATCAAAAAGAGTATCTTGCCATTTGCAATGACGTGGATGGAGCTAGAGTGTGTTATGCTGAGTGAAAGAAGTCAGAGAAAGACAAATACCATATGATTTCATTGATACATGGAATTTAAGAAACAATTTGCCTGTGAATTTATTAACTTTGTGTGTGTGTGTGTGTGTGTGCATCTTTTCAATTGGAGGGTGAAATTCATGAGTGCTGAGGCCTTATTTACTTTGCTCTCAAACATATTCATACCCACCACCTAGAAAAATTCCTGATACATAGTAGGTATTTAATTAACATTCTCTGTCTCTTTGGTTATTATTCCAATCAATAACACTGGTAAGAATCATCATCTTGGCTTTCAAAAATACAAATTTGAAAATCAACTTCTCTACTTTGCCATTGTTCATCATCAAAATCACTAGTTTCATATCAGATATTTTCTCTTGGATATCTTTTTTTGGAAAACTATTAAAATAAATATATTTTTGAAGATTCTCTTTATTACTTGTTAGAGAGAGAGATAGAGAGAGCACAAACAGGAGGAGAGGCAGGCAGAGGAAGAAGCAGGCTCCCCGCTGAGCATGGAGCCTGGTGTGGGACTCAATCCTAGGACCCTCAGATCATGACCCGAGCCTAAGGCAGCCGCTTAATCAACTGAGCCACCCAGGCATCCCTAAAATAAATAATCTTCATTATTCTTAGAACTATGATATTACATAAATTCAATAACTGAATCAATGATTGATTTTAATAATAGCATATATTTAATAATTACTACATTTTAATAATATTTAGAGAATTATACAATATATATATTAGTATAATCAATTTTTCCATAGGTAAAGTAAAAATATATTCTTAAAGGTTTTTAAAATCACATCTAAGGTAAATATTACAAATCTTTGTTATAATTGCTATATTCAAAACTAAAATAAATTTCTATAATGTTACTACAAATATGTTATCCAAATAGTTTCTTTTTTCTTTTTTCTTTTTTTTTTTTCACCACACCCAGTGCTCCATGCAATCCGTGCCCTCTATAATACCCACCACCTGGTACCCCAACCTCCCACCCACCCCGCCACTTCAAACCCCTCAGATTGATTTTCAGAGTCCATAGTCTCTCGTGATTCACCTCCCCTTCCAATTTACCTCAACTCCCTTCTCCTCTCTAACACCCCTTGTCCTCCATGATATTTGTTATGCTCCACAAATAAGTGAAACCAAAGGATAATTGATTCTCTCTGCTTGACTTATTTCACTCAGCATAATCTCCTCCAGTCCCGTCCATGTTGCTACAAAAGTTGGGTATTCATCCTTTCTGATGGAGGCATAATACTCCATAGTGTATATGGACCACATCTTCCTTATCCATTCGTCCGTTGAAGGGCATCTTGGTTCTTTCCATAGTTTGGCGACCGTGGCCATTGCTGCTATAAACATTGGGGTACAGATGGCCCTTCTTTTCACTACATCTGTATCTTTGGGTAAATACCCAGGAGTGCAATTACAGGGTCATAGGGAAGCTCTATTTTTAATTTCTTGAGGAATCTCCACACTGTTCTCCAAAGAGGCTGCACCAACTTGCATTCCCACCAACAGTGTAAGAGGGTTCCCCTTTCTCCACATCCTCTCCAACATTTGTTGTTTACTATCTTGTTAATTTTGGCCATTCTAACTGGTGTAAGGTGATATCTCAATGTGGTTTTAATTTGAATCTCCCTGAGGGCTAGTGATGATGAACATTTTTTCGTGTGTCAAATAGTTTTATAGAGAGAAATATTTTGAAAAAAATCTCTATTAATTAGAATACATTTTAGGGGAAAGAATGGTGAGTATACTATCTTGAAATACATCAAAATATTGAACTTCTAAATTTATCAACTACAAAATATAGTAAAAGGCAAATAAAGCTATCTAGAGGTTTCTGAAAAGGAATTTTAAGAGAAAGAGCCATGAAAACTTGAATCAATCTTTTTTTTTTTTTTTTAACTTTGTTTCAAATGCCAGAAATGATTGTGACTTTACTTGTCAATTTTAGGTCACTTGGAAAGGATATAACTGTGGAGTCATTAATTCCTGGAGTGAAACTGCGAAGAATGATTGAGTTGTAACATGCTTCAAGGGAACTGGCGCTTGTTCTAACAACTATCTATCCAAATGTAGGAGAGAGCAAGCTAAAAGATTTTATGTTTATCTATTGTGTTTTACAAGCAACTTTCATCCTGCTATGTTTATCCAAGTTTATGAAATCTAATGCCAGAATCTACATAGATAGCGTTCAAAATGCCCATGAGGACACCAGAGAGCTCTGTATAATGGTAAATTTTGTCTAAGACATAGAAAAGTAATATGCACATATGGCAGTTAGAATTAATCAACAATTTTTCCCAAGACTCCTCCCTTTTCATTTATGTATTATTTCCAATACATATCAAGGAGGGGTAAAAATGAAGTGATGTTGTATTACTTTTTGTTCTGGTGAAATTTTTATATGTATATCATCTATATCACATTTTTTACTTTGTAATTTTAAACTGTCCAAACTAACTGCATAGTAACTGCAATTCTTAGGATAAAAAATAGAAATTGATAACACAATTATAATTTTAATATTTTCTAAATTATTTGGGAATGGGTCACCTGGGTGGCTCAGTCATTTAAGCCGTTGCCTCTGGCAGCTGCCTTAGGTGTAGGTCCTGATACTGGGGAACTGGGACCGAGCCCCGTGTCAGGCTCCTTGCTTGGCTCCCTGCTTCTCCCTCTCCCTCTGCCTGCTGCTCCCCTTGCTTGTGCTCTCTCACGCTCTCTCTCTCTCTCTCACTCTCTCTGTGAAAGAAATAAAACCTTTAAAGAATAAATTATTTGAGAACCATCAGTATGTAATAGGCCTAAAGCAACTCAGGCTCTCCACCCAACAGTGAAACAAACAACCCTGATTTTGCTCATTCAGCAAATACAAACATTCTTGTGAAAAAAACTGTCATTCGTACTTCTGAATCAAATACTTTTCCTTACTTATCATCTCATAGAATTCAGGGTAATGTATCTAGTGGGTCACATTTAAGTGTATGTTCAAATGTCAGATAATCACACACTTTCTAGATAGAACAATGTTCAGTGTAGAAGATGGCTAAGACATACAATACAAATCACTAACTGAATAGTTTTACTACCTCCGGGCTTTGAGAAATATGTTGAGAGTCTAGAATGCAATTTATGTACTCAAGCTCAAGACAGTTACTAAACTAAATATTAAACCACAATAAAGAACAGCTAATGGAATCAGTGTTGCTTAAAAATGTGAGGAAGAATTCCTTTCCTTTATTTTTCTTTTTTCTTTCTTTCCTCTTTTTCTTCCTTTCTGTTCTTTTCTTTGTTTGGGTTTTGGTTTTGGTTTGGGCAAGAGGTGTTTTGAGGAGAGTGAAAGAGCTATCCTCAAAGAGTCTCATTTGTAAATTTTTAAATCTCTGTGGACCAGTCATAAAAATGAGGACAGAGTGTTGAATATCCAAACGTAATTATTATCTCAATAATGGAAGAATAATAGATTTACCGATAAAAATTATGTCACATTTATTGTTTTCATAAAGTTTCTTGAATTATACTGAGTTGTCTAATGATTGAATTGCCTGCCTTGGACAATGATGGGTCGTTACCCCTAACTGGGTATGTTCTGATACAGACTCAAGGACCACTTGGCAAATGTGGGTTTAATGACAGTTGGAACAGTGGTGGGACAAGCTAGATTTCACACTGTATTACAAGCTCTGCATTCCTTAATGTTATATGGTTACCTGAGGATGCTGCTTTTTATACTACATAATGAGCATTTTTAAAAAAACATGAAAGTTCTTTTAAGGAACTGGATTTTCATTCCAGATAATCTAGAAACAATAGGTGATGAGTTCACACTTTCAATTCATATTGCTTCTAAAAGATGGACAGATATAGATTATGAATTTTTCTGTATGATAAAGGAATAAGTATTATTCATAGCAGTTACAGAGGTTGAATTACTGTTATTTCAAACCATAGTTGAGATAAAGTAGCATTTTTTTGATGTAGAAACATAGTGCAGGGTGGGGCTTCTGGGTGGCTCATGGCTTAAAGCCTCTGCCTTTGGCTCAGGTCATGATCTCAGGGTCCTGGGATCAAGCTCCGCATCTGGCTCTCTGCTTGGCGGGGAGCCTGCTTCCCCATCTCTCTCTGTCTGCCTCTCTGCCTACTTGTGATCTCTCTTTGTTAAACAAATAAATAAAATCTAAAAAAGAAAGAAAGAAAGAAAGAAAGAAAGAAAGAAAGAAACATAGTGAGGGGCAATTAAAATGAGAAATCTTAACAGCCTTAAAACTTAGACTTCAGACGTCTGAACTAAAAGAACTTCTAATTTTTTTAATTTAAAAATTAAATAACATTTTGTGGTAATTATCTTGAAATTACTCACAGATTCTTTAAAAAGTTAAAACAGTTACCATTGTGTTCTGATTACTTTCTTTGAGATTTTTGTATTTGTATCTAAGGCCAAAAATCTGATAAGTTACATTTTATTTTCTCTGGAAAACTTTTATTTATTTATTTATTGAAGATTTTATTTATTTATTCGACAGAGAGAGATCACAAGTAGGCAGAGAGGCAGGCAGAGAGAGAGAGAGAGGAGGAAGCAGGCTCCCCGCTGAGCACAGAGCCTGATGCGGGACTCGATCCCAGGACCCTGAGATCATGACCTGAGCTGAAGGCAGCGGCTTAACCCACTGAGCCACCCAGGTGCCCCTCTGGAAAACTTTTAAATGCAAGTTCTCAGTTTTCAGGGATTAACATAACTTGGAGTTGCTTTTTTGGATCCATAGTTTAAATTACTTCAAATCAACAACATTTAATTAAAATGGCTATTTTTTCTTTCTTTTTATTAAAGAAGAACATCAAGATAATGTAATCTACATGCCAAATGCATCAAAACAAATAGTATGGTGTGAAAATAAATGTGATGTTGTCTAGGCATTGTTAATATTTTCAAATTCTGCGTGCATATGTGTTTGTTTTCTCTTAGTATTCATTATCTCTAATTATGGAAATTATCATATTTAGTGGGATATAGCAAATTTATACATTTCACTGGCTAATGTAGATTGGAATATTTATAAATCAATTGAGATATGGAACAACTTCAACAGGACTAATATATGTGTAATTGTTACCTTCAAGGAGAAGAAAGAGAGAAAAGGACTTAAAATATTTGGGGAAATAATGATTGAGCATTTTTCAAATTCGATGAAACACTCAGCAATCCTTTTGATCTTACTTTCTGCAAGCAACATTGTATCCATCTTTTGTTCAGAAAACATGGACTATATATCAAATATATCGTTGTCTAACCTGCTGGGACTATCAGAGAAAATTTAGTACCTAAGTACACTTAAAAAGCAATCTCAGTTATTTCCAACTTTAGGTCTCTCACATTTATAGTGAGGAATATAATTGCTAATGGAAAACAATATAAATAACCTCAGATTTCCACATTGTTTCACTGTGGGGGGTGATAAGGGAAGGAAAATAAATTTACATAATTCAGTTTCATAGCTGGCTACCAGGAAGTGAATAATTGATTCCATGTCTATAGATGCAATGTAAGTTACAAAATATTCACTACCACTACTCCCTCAGTCCCATAAGAGTGTGTTCCCTTGCCTTATCACCACTAGGCATAAAGATAACACCATCATTCAACTGGATATACTGGAAATGTACAGAATTCTTCATTCAACAACACATGTCTCCCAAATTCAAATGGAATATTCACTAAGACGAACTACATTTTGGCCTATAAAACACACCTTATGAAATTTAAAATAATAGAAATTATACAATGTCTATTCTCAGATCATAAAAAAATAAACTAAAAATCAAAAGCAAAAAGATAACTGGAAAATCCAAAAATATGTGATATTAAACAACGTACTTCTAAGAATATATGGGTCAAGAAGAAATCTCAGGAGAAATTTTTAAATATTTTGAAAAAATTAAAACAATATGAAACAGTATATAATTCATTTTCCTATATAATAGCAATAAACACACTGGAATTTGAAATTAAAAGCATTAATACCATTCATATATGAAACACCCAAAATGAAACCCTTAGGAAAAATTTTAACAAAATTTGTGTAAGATTTACATGAGGAAATGTACAAAACTGCTGAAAGGGGAAAAAAAAACCCCAACTAAACAAATGGAGAGATATTCAATGTTCATGGAAAAGAAGACTCCATAGTGACAAGATATCTATTCTCCCCAACTTGATCTATTCAATCAATCCCAATCAAAATCCCAGAAAGTTATTTTGTAGGTGTCAATAAACTGATCTTAAAGTTTATATACAGAGGCCAAATACCCAGAATAGCCAATACTATAGAAGGAGAACAACAAATTTGGAGGACTGATGCTATTTGATTTCAAAAGACTAACTATAAATGTAGAGAGACCACAATGTATTAGTGACAAAATAAATAAACAGATCAATAGAACTAAATAAAGACTCCAAAACTATGTCCACGTAAATGCAGGCAACTGATTTTTGAAATGCAGTAGGACAAAGAGAGCTTTACAAACGTTGCTGAAACAGCTCAACATCCACATTAGAAAAATAGTAATAAAGAAAAACATTTTTAAAAAATGAAAGTAGAAGAATTTAGACACAGACCTTCCCCAAATGAATCACAGGCATGAAAGTAAAAACATGAACTATAAAATTCCTAGAAGATAATACTGAGGACACAGGTGACCTTGTGTGCTAATGACTATTTACATACCATGCCCAAAGCACAAATGCATGAAAGAAATAACTGATAGGCTAGAGTTCATTCAAATTAAAAACTTCTCCTCTGCTAAAGACAATCTCAAGAGAATAAGGAAAAAAGCCACAGAGGGGGCGAAAATATTTGCAAAAGACATATGATAAAGTACTGTTATCTAAAATATATATAAAACTCTTAAAATTCACACACACAAAACAAACAAACCAATTTAAAAATGAGCCAAATATTTTAACAGACATTTCATCAGAGAAGTTATACAGATGGTAAATAAGCATATGAAAGATGATCACATTACAACCATCAGGGAAATGCAAATTAAAACAGCTATGATATACTCCTATATAACTACCAGAATGACCAAAATCAGGAATACTGACCACATCAAATGCTGACAAGAATGTGGAACGCCAAAAGCTCTCATTCACTGCAGACCATGTAAAATGATACAGCTACTTTGGATATACAGTTTGGCATTTTCTTACAAAACTAAACATACTCTTACTATATGACCCAGCAATGCCTGCCTTTGGTATTTACCCCAAGGAATTATAAATGTGTGTCCACACAAAAACTGGTCCATGAATGTTTAGAACTGTTTTATTCATAACTGCTAAAACTTGGAAGCAAGGATGTTCTTCATCAGGTGAATGGATAAATAAACTAGTACATCAAAACAATGGAATGTTATTCAGCAGCAGAAGAAATGAACTATAAAGTTATGAAAAGACAGGGAGAAAACTTAAATGCATAATACTAAGTGAAAGAAGTCCATTTGAAAAGGCGATATAGTATACATTTACAATTATATGACATTGTGGATAAGTCAAAACTATAGGGACAATAAAAAGATCTGTGGTTACCAGAGTTTGGAGGTGGGGAAGGATAAATAAGCAGATCACAGAGGATTCTTAGGGCCGTGAAGATACTCTATATAATACCATAATGATGGATACATTTGTGCTAACTCATAGAATATACATCAGCATCAGTGTAGGTTCATGAATTTTAACAAATGTCCTATTCCAGTGAGGGATTTGATAATGGGAGAGGCCACTTTTGTGGAGCAAGGGGTAATAGAAAATCCCTGTTTCTTCCCCTCAGTTTTGGCTGGGATTCTAGAACTAAATATAAGGTTTTTTTGTTTTGTTTTGTTTTGTTTTAAATAGGGAACATGTATTTAACAAGCCTGTAGCATTGGATAAGTTTTGTGGCCAAATATTAGAAAAGCAACTTGTTTATATACAGGAAAATAGGAAATAAAAGGCACCAAAAGGAATGTCCAGCTTGCAAACACAATTTAGAGGAAGGATGAATAGCCTAAAAATTTCAGAAGTGGCAAATAATCAAATCAGGGCCATTAAGGAAGAACTTTCTCGGAAGATAAAATCAAGATTGTGGCTCTAACTCTTTTCTAAGACCCTGAAGGTGTCTTATGAATCTTCCTAGCCTCTAGAAAAAAGCTACTCGAAAGTTCACAGGCATTATGTCACAGAAGTTGAATGTACACTATCCCCTGTAATTAAGTCTAGAGATAAAGAACCGTCTCTTAAATATATACATATGTGTGTGTGTGTGGCTCTGAGACAAGGAACTCACCCCAACGATGCACTCTCACACTCCTGGGTTTTGTCGCAAGAAGGCAACTTGGGAGCTTTTGTTCCAAGGAAAATAAGAGACGTGGGGAGAAAATCCAAATTTCTCTGCAGTGTAGAGCCAAGTCCCGCTATGCCCAATTAGATTAAGTGACTCCAATCTAATTTAAAGATAGGTGAGCAAAAAATAAATGTTTGCTGTTGTAAAGCAATGAATTTCAAGTCTGTGTGTAAGCTGATGATAATCTACCAATCCCTTCCTGACCTAAGAACTCCAAAATTTTATTAAATATCTGTAATATGCCAAGTTTTATGTTAGATAATGTGGACATAAAACTGTGTGAAAAAACTCCTCTTGCCTGTGAGAAGATGTTAATCAAGTTACTAATGAAATCAAGTTAATCTAACATTCATTATTATAGTGGACCATTTGATAGGGAAATGACCAAGAATTAGAATCCTTGACACAGGTCATTTTCTTCTCAAACTAGTCAGTGTCTGAAGGTATTTGTCTCAGTGAGTCTTTCTGTAGGTCTCTGATTTAGCAACCCCTCTCTGAACTGAATGGTCTTGGGAATGTTAAGAACTTACATCTGATTATAGTCAAATCTTGATGGACTAGTAGATATTACACAAATGAAAATGTTTTTTGCATAGCTGAGCTCTCGTGCACGAGGAGCAAATTTGTAATTTACTACTGGTGTGAGGAGGATCTTACTTCTAAGTACTTGACCGGGCATGATCCCAGTGTTCTTTTGGGGCTCATTAATATAATTCCCTAAATAAAAATACATAAATAAAAGTAAAAAGAGTGAAGAGTAACTAAATTTATAGATGCCGATAATTGTAATCCTGTTTAATTGTTTCTTTGTTTAGTGCCCTTTGTATGGGTTTTTGGGGTCTCAAAATGATTTCTTTAAGATTTTATTTATTTATTTATTTGACAGAGAGAGAGAGAGAGAGCAAGTGCACAAGCACAAGAAGAGGAAGCAACAGGCAGAGGGAGAGGGAGAAGGCGTAACCCTGCTAAGCAGAGAGCCCTCTGCAGGGCTCAATTCCAGGAGATCATGACCTGAGCCAATGGCAGCCGCTTAACCTGAGCCACCCAGGCGTCCCTCAAAATGATTTTTTAGTAGCATAAATCCTAAAAGGAAATAGAAAAATAAAAAAAGTAATATATTTCCTATGGCAATAATGACAGAAGGTAATAGATTTTGAAATGAGTAGTTATTGTATAATAAATGCATTAAGAATGTATATAGAAGGGGCACCCAGGTGGCTCCTTTGGTTAAGCGTTGGCCTTCGGCTCAGGTCGTGATCCCAGGGTCCTGGGATTACGCCCCATTTCCCACTCCCTAGTCAGCATGGAGCCTGCTTCTTCTTCTCCCTCTGCCTGTGCTCTCTGGCTCTCTCTGTCAAATAAATAAAATCTTTACAAAAACAAAGAATTATATATAAAAGTGTTTTTGGGGGTTTTTTTTGTTTTTTTTTTTTTAATTTTTTATTTTTTATAAACATATGTTTTTATCCCCAGGAGTACAGGTCTGTGAATCACCAGGTTTACACACTTCACAGCACTCACCAAAGCACATACCCTCCCCAGTGTCCATAATCCCACCCCCTTCTCCCAAACCCCCTCCCCCCAGCAACCCTCAGTTTGTTTTGTGAGATTAAGAGTCACTTATGGTTTGTCTCCCTCCCAATCCCATCTTGTTTCATTTATTCTTCTCCTACCCACTTAAGCCCCCATGTTGCATCACCACTTCCTCATATCAGGGAGATCTATATTATCTATTGCACAAATAGTATATATCATATATATAATCTATATCACTCTTTCAATAAATAATTTTATGTAGTGATTCAAATGTAAAATTCAAATGTTCTTCCATTTCAAAGCTTTTGTATTTCTTCTCAGACTTATTTTCTTTAGTGTCTTTGTCCAGCTTTCACTAGCAGTTTCTGCCTATATTAGATGGCTGAATATATCTCCTGACTATAAGCCTAAAATAATTTTAGGGAGTTATGATGGGGCTTGTAAGTTGGAGATTCTTCACTTTTTAAACAGTTTAAGAAAAGGAAAACCATAGTTTATATCCTATTTTAGATTTAAAAATTGTATAAGAAAATATTTATGCATAATGTTTAATGTATTAAATCATATGGGTAGCCATAAAACTTAAGTGAACATGAGAATTTCTCATTTAACAACTACCTCAACCTTCAAGCCCCTGTTTTCAATGGTTTCCTTTTGCAGGCAGGATAATCGACATACTAATACATCAGTGTCATTTGTACAATTAATGCAATCTCAAGTTTCTAATATATTACTCATCTTCATTATTTGTCATGCATTATACAGATTTACTAGTTGTCTTTTCATTACTAATTTTGCATTATATCCTTAGCCACAAATATGAAAATAATTCATACTTTTTCATATTTAACATTAAATTATAAATCATTAAGTAAAGTCCACATTGAAACTCCTAAACTTTCATATATAAATTAAGAATTATAAAGATAATATTTCAAAGAAGACAATGACAATTTTTAAAAGTAAGATAATCTTGGGGGAGTGGGGAAATCCATAGAAAATATGAAAAAATATGAAATAAAATTTCTCAAGACTTTACAAATTACATTAATTAATGTTCTAATCTCTTGAGTGGACAGTTTGTTTGATAACTGGATTCAAGTCGCTGACACCTTTATTGATTAATTTCATCTTGTCAAAATACATAGGTCCTGAAGCTATCAAAGTTTTCATATTGGTTATTCTGAATTACTAGCCAAAAACAGCTACAGGATAAAATGTTTAAACCAAAATCAATATTGAGTTGCCTGTTGTTGATAAATAATTCTTTGCTGACCTAAGGTGTTATGAATGATTCTTTTTTTTTCCCTGTTTGGTAAATAAAGTACAGGGACCATGGATACTCACTGTCAAATGCTCCCTGGCTGCTGGAGGTCAACAGAAAAATGAAGGTAGTCAAAGACATGCCACCAGCATATGTGCTGGACTAGCAAGATTCCAGATTTAGGTTATGTTTATGTGACATTTATCTAATAAGGAAGGCCAAGCAGAATGATAAATGCTTTTCACTGTGTCTGTGCAGAAATGGGTTTATAAACAAGCACCTGCCATAAATCACAAAAACAGCTTTGTCCAAAGTAACTAGAGACTAAATGCATCTTTATAATTACCTGAAGCATCCTGTATCCTGCTTTCATACTTTCCACTGTGCTCTTAGATCAACTAGCTTATCCTGCTTCAAACATGAATTACTCTGCTTTCCATTCCATTTAAAATGTGGGGTTAGGGACAGAAGGCTTTTAGGGTAACTCCCTGACTATTTCATTAGCATTCACAGTATATCTAGATATAAGGGTCAGACACCCAATGATAAAATGCCACAGAGGAACCTACCATCTTTTCACAAAATTTTGCTCTTCCTTCTCCACCAAATAACAGTCTTTCCTTTGATACTGCATTTGATCTTTTCATCATGTTTATCCTAAGATAATGGCTTTCATATTTGAAAAGAGAACCATTCAAAAAAATAATGTTTTATTCAAGGTAGTGACAAAAAGATTTTTTTTTTGGAAGTTTTAACTATGTTAAGCTATATATGAAAGAATAAAACAAATGAATACTTAATAATGAAAATGACAACCAAAGGGTCAAGATGTTTCTTTGGGAAAGTATGTTCTGTTGAAAAGTATTATATCGAGTCCAGGCAATTTTTCACTCCATAGTATTATCAACCATCAAGAAGTGGCCAGAGTGCAAGAAAATACTCAGTTCACCATAGATTTTCACAGCATAAAGAATAAAAAAATAGAGAGGACAATAGCCTGAACATAAAATCAGATTGAATTTGACTTCCTTTAAAAATGTATTTGTGTTTTCTCCTGTGGTTACAATACTTAATTGATGCCCAATTGCTCTAATGGTGTTCCTTCATATTGGTTTACAAAAGAGCTTTGCAGTAATCATAGAATAGAAAGTGCAGAGCTACACAATAAATGTCTTAGCACTGGGGTCAGCCCATTTAATTTCCCTTTCAAATCCAATTGCTCACCTGCTGTGCTTATTAAATACAAGCATACTGTCTGTATTTGAATGCACGGTCTGTGTCATTTTGGCACTGTCTACCAACTGACTTTGCCATTTCTAATGAGAGCTGCCTCTGTCAGAGCAAATCCTCAGAATTTAAATTAGGTATACTTTTCTACATGCGTTTTTTACTTATTTAAATTACTATATAACTGATTTATAATCATGGCATTGCTACTGGCTAATCAACTTATTATTTTTATGGTAGCCTGAGGAACAACATACATTGCCAAAGGGAACATTTTAAATTAGTCAGGTTAGTGAGTTATGTGAGTTGCCTGGTTATTATGAATAATTAGGGTTGCTTTTGGATTTCAATAGATTTAATGTTTGGATATTCAGATATTTGTTGATAGATGCAAATAATTAACATATAAAAACAGAACCGTGTAAAAATTCTATGCAGGTCAGAATCAACAGAGATAATCATTAAAAGTCTCTGGAGATCAATAAAAATTCTTACATCAAATTCAGAAATATTTATTTAGCAAAACTACTGAAACTTGGTAAAATCAGAGGAAAACTATAGCATTCACACTAGAGGTTGCACACAATCCCTCTCCCTCAGCCTTGTAACACTGTTCCAGAGGCCTCAGGTAAGTGATGACTCCTTCCTTCCCAGCTCCCTGAAGTGGAAGAGACATTCTGATGGACTCATCAGTCATTGAACAGGGGCATATTCTGTCTTCCACAGTTACAGGGGAAAGAATATCATCTTCAACAAATGACTCAGGGATCAAGGAATATCCACATGCAAACAAGCATACAAACAAACAACAAGCAAAAGACTGGGCCCCTCTTTCATACCACACACAATAATCAGCTCCTAATGGATCCTAGACCAAAAGCTAAAACTATAAAACCCTTAGGAGAAGAGATGGAAATAAGTCTTTGTAAGTCGAGGTTAGGCAATGGTTTCTGAGATACAATACCAAAAGCACAAAGGATTAAAAAACAAAACAAGAAAAGACATAGTTAAATTAGACTTCCCCAAAATTTCTAAAATGTGCTGGAAATAATATAATCAAGAAAGTAAAATTGCAAAACACAGAATATAAGAAAACATTACCAAATTTCATATATATCTATAAATATATACATATTTTCTATATATTTTATACAATTCAGTATGTAATAACATGTACAACTTTTCATGTGGTTATTGGACATTTTTATATTTACAAATTTATAATTCAGTATGTACTGAATTGTATAGAGGATATAGAAAAAAAACCCCTATAATTCAAAAATAAAAGGACAAATAAGTCAATTAATAAATATGCAAAGGATGCAAATAAACATTTCTCAGAGAAACTATACAAATGTCCAATAACCACATGAAAAGTTGCATGTCACTAGTTATTAAGAAATTCATATCAAAACCACAATGAAATAACAAGTCACACTCATTAAGATTTCTGATGAGATAGATGGTAACCAACGTTGGTGTTATAGATGAATATTTCCCTACCAAATGACCAAATTCACATATTGGAGCCCTAACTGGGAGTGTCTCAAACTGTGAATTATTTGGAGATAGGGCCTTTAAAGTTTTAAATTAAAATGTGGCTGTCAGGGTGGCCCCTAATCCAATATGACTGCTTTTCTTATAAATAAGTTAGGTTATAGAGAGGACAGAGTGAAATCACAGAAGCATGTTGTAGAAAGGGACAACCACGTGACGAGGAGCCAAGAAGGTGGCCATGAGCAGGTGAAGAAGACGGGCCTCAGAAGAAACCAACTGTGCAGGGCACCATGATCTGGACAGCTTCAAGACAGTGAGAAAATTAACTTTGGCTGCTTAACCCATCCAGTCTATGGCACACTTTGTTAATGTGAACCTTGACAAAGTATTATAATTAGCAAGGGCGTAGAGAACTCTCCTCTACTGCTGGAGTGAATGTAGTTACGGAAAAGTTAGTTTGAAAAGCATCCTAGAATTCTTCAAATCATTAAGTATGTGTTATCATCTGATCCCAATTCCATCTGATCCCAATTCACTGCCCCAAAGAAGTGAAAACATATGTCCACATACAAACATGTATACTGATGATCCTAATAATTATGTTCATAATAGTCGAAAGTAGAAATGACCAAAGTATTCATCGATTGATGAGTAAGAAAACAAAATATGGTAAATTTATATTATGGAAAATTATGTAGAAATAAAATTAATGAAGTACTGACACATTCAATGACATGGATGAATCTTGAAAAACATTATAATAAATGAAAGAAGCCACTGATAAAATAGCACACGTCGTATACATTTTTATGTAATTTCTAGAATAGGGTAATCTATAGTGACTGAAATTACCAATTGAGTAGAGATAAAATAAATGGTGGCTGAGAATGAAAAATGAATGTGAATAGATACAGGATTTTTTTTTTGAGGGGAATGTGATGAGTATACTCTAAAATTAAATGGTGATTTTTGTAAAATTCTGTGAATTAGCACACACACGTACACACACAACATTGAATAGGATACTTTAGTCGTATACATTTTTATGTAATTTCTAGAATAGGGTAATCTATAGTGACTGAAATTACCAATTGAGTAGAGATAAAATAAATGGTGGCTGAGAATGAAAAATGAATGTGAATAGATACAGGATTTTTTTTTTTGAGGGGAATGTGATGAGTATACTCTAAAATTAAATGGTGATTTTTGTAAAATTCTGTGAATTAGCACACACACGTACACACACAACATTGAATAGGATACTTTATTTTATTTTTAAGATTTTTATTTATTTGTTAGAGAGAGAGAGAGAGAGATACAGAGCGCAAACACAGGCAGACAGAGTGGCAGGCTAGAGGCAGAGGGAGAAGCAGGCTCCCTGCCAAGCAAGGAGCCCGATGTGGGACTCGATCCCAGGATGCTGGGATCATGACCTGAGCTGAAGGCAGCCGCTTAACCAACTGAGCCACCCAGGCGTCCCATTGAATAGGATACTTTAAAAGGGAAACTTGTATGTTACCAGAAGTCTATCTCAATAAAGTAGTTAAAAATACAAGAATATTTGTTAAAGTTTGCTTCAAAAGTTTAAAAAGGCAATAACCTTCCACTCATGTTTCAGATATTGCCATAACTTTATTTTCTCCAAATCAGTGAAAAATTATTGGTGTAAGAGTGGAAAAAAAAAACAAAACCAAAAAAAAAAAAAAAAACCACAAAACCAAAAAAAACCCTAGAGAGCGGAGTCCATTACTTGAGACTAAGAAGCTAAGCTTTTAATTACCTTATGATTATGAAAAGAAAATGCATGCCATGGCCTGCAAAGCTAACGGAGAAAAGTAAACATTCCTCAGTTTGGTTTGAGATCATATGGCTATACCATAGTTGTAAAGCTGCACTGTCGCACAGGACTGAAATTCTTGTCCAAATCATGTTAATCCTTGGTAAGATTAAAAAGATTTTGGAGTCCTATGATCTTAGCCAGTTTGTCATGCAGAGCAAATTTAAATCTTCTTTGGAGTGAGATTTCAGCATTCAGAACATTAAATTGGATGTGATTTGTTATATAAAGTGAACTGATTTAAAAAAAAAAAAAAGGCACACACAGGACAAACAGTTGAAAGACATCCAGACATTGTAGTTATTAAACAGGGACTTTGAAATAATTATCCTCCACATATTCACTTAACTAAAAGACAAAATAAACCCTCTTAGACAAAATAAACACTCTTAGCATGAAAGTGGTACACCATAAAATAAGAAAAATAATTAAATTGTAGAAGTCATGTGTTAAACTCAGTGGATGACTTTAACAGTATTTTTGTTACAGCTTATGAGAAAATTAGTGATCTGGATGATAGTAAAAGAAAATGGGCAGAGAAAAAAATGGTATAGAAAAGATCATAAAAAATCCTTTGCAGGGGACGCCTGGGTGGCTCGGTTGGTTGGACGACTGCCTTCGGCTCACGATCCCAGAGTCCCAGGATCGAGTCCCGCATCGGGCTCCCAGCTCCACGGGGAGTCTGCTTCGCTCTCTGACCTTCTCCTCGCTCATGCTCTCTCTCACTGTCTCTCTCTCAATTAAATAAATAAAATCTTAAAAAAAAATCCTTTGCAATATGGTTAAACATCACAATATACATTTATGTAGATTTCCAGGAGTACAAGAAAAAATAATGGAGGGAATGGACAGAGAATATAAGGAGATAATGGCTACAGGTTTTACAAAGTAAATAAGTCATTAAAATACAAATTTAAGAATACTTGGAACTCTAAAGTTTATAAGGAGCTCCTAGAGGGGAATATATATATATATATATATAATCATGACAGATGACTTGTCAATAGAAACAATCAAGTCTAGGGGAAAAAATAGCATGTTTTATCCAACAACAAATGTAATTGCCAGTGTAGGAAAAAAGGACTTTTTCTGGCAAACAAAACTAAATTAATTTATCCCCATTAGAACCATATTAAGTAAAATACTAAAAAGTCATCTTGGATAGAGGAAAAGATACCAGAAGAAAGCAAGATAATTCAGAAAATAATAGTAATGGAAAGGCAAAATGTGTGAGAAATTTAAACGTATATTAATTATATATAGCATAATCATACATTTCGATGGAGAGTTGAAATAATGTGTGATTTGTACATAAACCAGAGTAGTATAAATAGAATTATGTGTTCTAAGGTATTTCACCCTATGGGAATTTGTGAAAGAGTTATTTACATTAGTTAGAATACAGTATATAAATTACTCTGTATCTAAAAATAGCAAGAGTAGGTATAAATACAAGAATAGTGAACACACACACACACATTAAGAAGGAAGATTTAAATAGAAAAGAACAAATAAATCAAATGAAGGGGAAAATAGAGCTAAGGAAAAAGTTGTGGGGATTTACGGAAAGCAAATACTAATATGAAAGACTGAAGTTCAAATATATGTTATATAACAAGATTGGATGCTCCAAATGAAAAATGAAGACTTTCAGACTGACTTAAAAATAAGATTATATATAAACAAAGGTTAAATATAATATACTGAGAAATGTTCATATGTATAGGAAGATTTAAGCTAAATTTTGGTCCAAAAAAGGAGTATTTCAAAACTGTAAAGGAATCAGCCCGCCAGAAATATATAATAATTATAAATATTGTACATATAATAGTCTAATTCACATGAAGCCAAAGTTAAAGAGACAATCATAAGGCAAGATTTAACACGTGGTTACATAATAAAATAAAACATTTATTTATATAACAGGATATATGTGTGTGTGTGTATACATACATAAAATGATGCATTCAAAATTTAAAGAACCTATATTTTTTATTCATATAAAACATACAAAATGACTATATGCTGGACCACAGAGCATCTTTCACCAACTTCAGGTGATTATAAAGTGTTATTTTCCTCACCATGTAATTAACATTCATAGCGTAGAAGATAACTAAAACCCCCTGAATATGTAGAAACAATAATCCTTGGTGCTTCTAGAAGACAAAAAAAGACAATAACTTCAAGAATTTTGTATAGACAAAGATTACTTACACAGGAAACAAAAAATACTGAACAAAAGGAAAAACGATGTAATTAAAGAGCATCTAAGAAATTATCTTCTTAAAAACAAACCAATAAGAAATAATGATCATTAGAATCATAGCTATAATGGATTAAAATACTTCAAATGTATTTTAAAAATCTCTGACATTAAAAATACTAATTAGACATTGGAGAATATTACTGAATTATTGAACTAGATCAATATTTTGAAAACAAGAAAATGAGTTAAATATTTTTGGACTTTTTTATATGAAAAATAGTACTGTGTAATGAAAAAGTACATGATAGTAAGTATCTCTTTATAAAATAATTTCAGCTAATAAATGAAGTCATGGGAGAATGAGAAAATCAACTTTTTTGATCCCTAATAGAATAATGGACCTATGCATTGGCCATCAAAAATCATTATGATAATAAAAAGAGAGATAACAGTGTATGCACTGTTCTAAGAACAGCTTAACCTGTACAGTATTTGATATGTCATGTTTTTCTTTTGATATGTCAAATTTTGATATAGTCATATTTTATAATGTTCAAAGTACCATTATTTGCAGTCAACTGAAAGCAGTTCAGATATTTATCAACAGTAGAAGGAATATACATATTTTACTATATTCATATAATAGTATCATTCAAAAATATACATAAGCCACAGTTAATGATAATAAGTAATAAAAATAAACTACAAAATAATACATATGTGTGATTCCATTCATATAAATAATCCACAGGTTGGTTGTTACCTTAGTGGTGAAGTGGAGGACATTGATTGGGTCAGCTGTAGGAGTAAAATGGATTACTGCATCTTGAAATAATCTGCAGTTTATTCTCAAATTATACAATTTTCCTAATGTATTTTATGCTTCAAAAATTGCAAAATGATTAATTTCCCTTATTATATTAATTTTCATTCATGCATATTAGCTACTTTGGTTTTGAATTTACAGAATCCTACCTGCATTTCATTCTTTTTATTTTAGCATATCTAATTCCTTTCATTAACAGAATTTAACTTCATATGTAATCCATTTGAAAATAACTTGAAGGATTGTTGAAATTACTTAATATCATATTCTCTGTTATACTTTTTATATTTTTATAGGATTTAAAGTCACTTCACCATTTTAAAACTGGAAAATGATAAATAACTTTACTTGGCATTTTTTTCAGAGCCTTGACATGATTTATAAATGAAGTCACCAACATGCAACTGATTGAGATTTTTTTTTAGTAAGTGTTTTCTTCTATCTGGTTTTAAAGGTACATCAATGAAACCTCAACCCAAAATAATTATATTTACCCACATATGGTATATATTGGATATGCTATAATTATCTGTATTATGTATTTATCTTAATAATCATTATAGGGGCACCTGGGTGGCTCAGTGGGTTAAGCCTCTGCCTTTGGTTCAGGTCATGATCCCAGGGTCCTGGGATCGAGCCCCACATCGGGCTCTCTGCTCTACAGGGAGCCTGCTTCCTCCTTTCTCTCTGCCTGCCTCTCTGACTACTTGTGATCTCTATCAGATAAATAAAGAAAAAATCTTTAAAAAAAATAATAATCATTATAATTTATTTTTAGACCATTTCAATTCTCTACAGCTGTTCTAATAATTATATTTAATAGCCATCATAGAACTAATTTTTCAAGAGTAAGGGTATGATAATGAGAGCAGTAGTGTTCTTGGTCTGTGTTTTCATTTAATTTTGTATTAAAATTAGTGCCAGAATTTGAGAAAACTGAATATCTTTTTGCTGTAGTTTTAAGTTATGATGTAATAAATAGTTTTATTTAGACTTAAACAACTCTTTGGATGTCCGTGATTAGTCCTACTGTCATAGAGCCTTATAATATTAATTATAACAAATACTGATAATAGTATCAGTATTAAATATTAATATTAAATATTCCTTAGTTTTCACCAGGCAGAGTTCTAACGTTTCCCTATTATCTCATCTTCATTGCCACCTCACAACTATTGTGTTCATCTTACAAATGAGGAAACTGAGGTACGCAGAAATTAGTCATAACCCTATGACACACATTTACTCAGTCTAAGTGAGATCCTAATTACAAAGTCCCAGTGCAAAATATACCATATGTAGTTTCTAATCTCCCCTCAGTGTTTAAATATTAGAAACACTGGACATTTAGAAATTGCGCTAAAATCCAGTGTAAGATCTGGTAGAGAGAGTAACCCCTCCTCCTCTCCCTCATTTTCAACCTTCCAGCTTCTTGATGGAGACTATAACTTTAATTGTGGCCTTGACATCATAAAAACTGTGGCTTGTGTAGAATAAATCGATATCCATGAGGCATGTGAAAAGTTAAAAGGTGGTTTATATGTTCCAAATGAAATGCCCAAGTGTGTTTGACACACTGACTTTTGTATGCATGAGTCACAGGCTCAGGACTGGGGAGGAGATATGACTGAATTTAGCAGTACAAAATGTGGTGCAGGAGTTATCTCCCACGCCTACTGAATTTCTGATTGTTCCCCTCTCCTGTTATCTGGTACTTGCTTGATCTCACCTCTTCAGTGACTACATCCTTTAGATTTTCAAAATATCTGTGGGAGGGGCAGGCTTTTAATCTGTTAGAATTCTGAAGACAGCATATAATATATAGTACAAGGAAATTGCACTTTTTCTCAAATGAAAATAGTCTCCTTATCTCCTGGGATGTGTCTTATTACTAAGATTAATGGAAGTAGTCAATTTTAAATCTAAATTAAAAAGAAATAGTGAAATGGATATTAACATACACAGACTAAAGATAGATATGATGGAGACCATATTCAAGCACTGCTTCAGCTTGGGTTCAGAGCACAGGTAAATTACAGGACGCCTCCACCACATCTGTTGTAGTCCTGCCGTCTCAAGAAAGCAGAACTAAAAGAAGTAGGCACTGAGGCAGGGAAATCAGGAGAGCAAATGTGATGGAGAGTACATGACTGTTCCTGCTGTACGTACAGATGATCGTTCAGTCTTGGGGGAGTGGATAAAGATATTCTAGGAACTGCTGTGAAGGCCATTTGGAGGTAAAAAGGGAGAAAATCCACCAGTGTCCTACCTTTCCTTGCCTCTTGTGGGTTCAAATCTGCCCTATGGACATTCATTCCCCAAACTTTTAGATTGCATCGTGTTGAGTCTCTGGGTAGCAGCCAGGGAAGTCAATGGGCAGTAGGCAGGTGCGGCAACTCAGGCTTGGCTCCACTGCAGTGAGAAATACACCCCAAAGCCACAAAGCAAGTGGCATGTGTGCGTCTGTGGTGGTGATGACTGATTACCATGTACTAGGATACAGCCCTCCAAGAATATCGGGGTGGGAAAAGGAATGCCACCTATTTCTCTACAGGCCTCCTAGGAAACAGTCAACAGTTTTTATCTTGAGTGCCGTGTAGAGCCAAGAGGCCCTGGAACCAAGTGAAAGATATCCCCACACCTAATGCTGGTGGCACGCTTCTAACAGAATCATCCTTCAATGTTATATTAATCCATCTTTTACGAATCCACTTTTCAATCATGCATCTAAATCCTGACTACATCCCATATACAAATGCACGTGTTATTTATAGACTGTTAAAACTGATTAAAAAGCAAAAATATTAAAATTAATGCCATGTACCCACATAACTATATAGAATTATAGCAAGGTATGGGATGCCATGTCACTTTGTGAGTCTATGAAAATAAGAGAATACTGAGGTAAACAATTGCTAATACTCAGTGGTTTGCATTTATGAGGGGACAAAAATCCTCTAGGATAGATTACCTGGGAAATAGTAACTTCCTTATCTGTAACTTTCCTTCCTTATCTGTCCACATAAATAACAGATTACACTCTGACTTTAATATTAGATATTGATACCACATTAAAACAGATTCAAAAATATTTACAACTAAGTAAGAAAGTAACCTTTCTTCTTCCTTGCAACGGATGAAGGCGGTGGAGGGTACAAACATGATTCTTCTTTGAAGTTTAGAAAATACAGCATGAAAAAATCCCAAAACAATTACAAAAAATTAGTGCATTCATGGAAATACATTAAATCACAAAAGTAATAAGAGATGTACAAATGCAAAAATATTATGGTTTTTGCCCAAAAGTTTGCTAACGATTATATCAAGAAGCATATGGTGAAATGGGTATACTAATTTGTGAGGATACGAAGTATTAAAATATTTTTTGAAGAGTTTGGCAGCACACATCCAATTTAAATAGACAAATGCAAGACTATAACCTAAAATAGGCATATATATATATGTATATGTTTTTTTGTGTGTATATATATATATGCATACATATATATGGTCATTGAATCATCATATAATGTTGATAAAATAAATTGATAAATTCTATATAGCCTTTAGTAGGTGAATAATTATAAGTATACTTTGGAAAACTAAGCATACAGCGATTCACCATGGGAAGACAGAACTACATGAATTGACATGGAAAATTTTCAAGAAAAATGATGATGTGCTAAAAGCAATTTAAATTAAGTTTAGAGGTTCATTTGAGTTTTAAAAAATGCAGAACTTCATTTAGAAACAAATACAGGATAAAAATCTCCCTCATTCTGATAATTAAACACATATAATTGTATGTATTTGGAATAAAAAGAGTTCCAGAGGAATTTCACATTATATAATATATATTTCTGTATTCCTTTCCACAATGAATATAAATGCATGTGTTATTTATAGAAAATTAAACTTGATTAAAAACTAAACATTAATATTAAGTTATAAATAATACCATGTACACTCCTATCAACTATATATATAATTATAACAAGCTATTGGATGCTGTCCCTTTGTAAGCCTATGAAATAAGAGAATATTGAGGCTAAGACTCAATATTTTGTATTTATGAGGAAAAATAAATCCTCTAGGTGAATTGTCTAGAAAATAGTAAGCTTCTCTATCAAATAAATGTAGTTTATTAATATTCATCATTTTATTAAATAAATACTTTAAAAATTAGTGTTACACTGAAATTTAAAATAAGTATTCAGGATACATGTACAATTAAACAACACTGTATTTCTGGGATAGTGGCAACTGGATCACGAGATATAATCTATTTCACATACCAGTGGATTTGACTGGTTAGTATTTTATTTCAGATATTCATTTCTACTTTTGAGAGTAATTGCCTTAAAGTTTTATTTTGTTAGAATGTCCTGGTTGGTTCCAAGGTTGCTTTGGTCCCATGATGCAAACTGCCTCATCTTCCATCTTTTCCTACTTTCTGCCAATGTTTTTGTAAGTTTCCTATTATTTCCTCCTAACTATCTAATGATGTCATCAACAAAGTTATCGCAGGTATGTATCTTTGTTGCAAGACTTTTAAATTGATTATTTTATTTCTTCAATAGATAAACAGCTGTTCCTCTTTTTCTTTTGTCCCTATTATGTTAGGTGTTTTTAAGGAATTTTTCAATATTATGTAATTTTTAAAAATGTTTTGGCATAATGTTGTTCATATATACTAATACCTGTTTAATGTCTGCAAGTGTAGTAGTATGCTCTGTTTTTTATTCCTCATGTTGTGATTTGTTTCTTCTCTCCAACCCTTTTTTAAATCAGCTGTGTTCATCTTTTTTTTTTTTTTTTTAAGATTTTGTTTATTTATTTGAAAGAGAGAAAGACAGCCAGAGAGGGAACACAAGCAGGGGGAGTGGTAGAGGAATAAGCAGGCTTCCTGCTGAGCAGGGAGCCCAATGCTGGGCTCAATCCGAGAACCCTGGGATCATGACCTGACCCAAAGCGAGATGCTTAACAACTGAGCCAAGCAGGTGCCCCAGTGTGTTCAACTTTTTAAGAAAGAAATCCTCATTGAATCAGTCACCGCAACAGAATGATGAAACTTGCATCCACAACCTAACCAGGCTGACTGCCTGCTAAAATAAAACAAGGAACATTTCCCAGAGGACTTTAACAGGACTGAGTCTCAAAACAACTATTCACAATGTAGAGGATAGCATTCCAATTCCTCTAAGTAACAACAAGCATATTTTCCCCCTCCTGCATAATCCATTTGAAACTCCCCTCATCCTTAGCTCTCAACCTGGCAGGTCCTAATGGCATAAACCAAAATGATATTCCTGAAGGCTCAGAGACCTTAGTAATAATATCCAGGGCATGGTGGTCTCTGGACACAAGATGCCCAGCATGCCCTGCTGGCAGATATAACTTGTAGTTCCATAAGACAGTCACTGTATTTCTTGGCAAGAGGGTACCACCTTTGTGGATCATGACCTCCAATCATGCAGAGTCTATAATTGCAGAGATAGAGGGCAAGGTCTCTACTGGGTCATCAGAAAATAAAGTAAGTGGGTTTATTCCTACTTTCATCCTTGATTCCCACCTCATGCATTCTCCCTATGAGGGACAAAGCACATAAAGATGTATATTATTCAGTGCCTGTATTGTGTCTGAAGATTGATATGCCATCCTTGTAGAGTATCACCTCTGATCCAAGGCTTCTGCTATTTCTTCAGCAGTTCATTCTAACACTTTATGAGGCCACCTATCTCCGGATAGAGCACGTGTCCAGATTATAGGCGAACTCCCACCTTACCTTCAATCTATGGTGGGCCCCATGAGGAGTAAATACGTGAGTTGCCATACCTGAAGATCAGATTCTGCAACGCCCAGACTAATGGTAATGGCTGAAGACTTAGTAACATGGAAAACAAAATCATCACTGAAAATAGCCATCACTCTGTGTGAAGATGAACAGCTCGATATTACAGGACATAAGAGGTTCAACACAATCTATTTGTAACCAAGGGGACAATGCTCCTCACAAGGACTACTATCATCTTGGGATCTTTGTGTAAAGTAGGATAGACATTCAGAGACAACGATAGCTAGATTGGTTTTCATAAGAGTCCATGATTCGGCCTGTGTGTTTTCACAGTCTCTGTCACAGGACCACTCTGTTCCTGTGCCTACCATGATAGCTCCTGATAGCCAGTGATGAAGACTGGTTCATGTCAATGGCTGAGTCAGTTTGCCAAATTGGTTTTTCAATGCTTCCTTCATTGTGCATATTTTCTGATGGGTATTAATATATGATACAAAAATCTTCACTTTTTTGTCCATTTCCATATTATTATGCTGACAAGGGTATTCCCTCCCATGAAGACATTTACTGGGGTAACCAGTTGTAAAAGTTCCATTACCATTTTTTCCAGGGACTATCCCTGATGCATATTTTTCCAGAATGGGATCTTCCTTTCCAGCTAAGCAATAAATAAGCCAGTCTCCAAGTCTCATAATACCACCTGTTTTCTTTAATAACTACCAGTATTATAGTTCAGTTAGAATCCTCCAGGAATTGCACACCTGGACAAGTATAGATGTACAGGAAGTTATTAGTGATAAAGAATAAAAAGGGAGGGAGCAATACTAGGCAGAGAGAGAGCCTCCAGCTGAAATGCTGTTCTGACACCTGTGAAAGGAACAAGGAAAGGAAGTTTGAGTAGGAAGAGCCTCAGACCACTGCTCAGTTATAAAGACTTGGCTAGGCCAAGGGACAGATCTCAAGCGAAACTTTCCTACTGAAGAAATAATCCCGCAATGGCACCCTCATCTTGCCCAGTCACTGGCTACGAGTTAATCACCCAGGGAAAGCATGGCTTCAGTATGCCTAGGAGTAGCAGTTGAAGGCTGTTCGATGTCTAATCTAATTCCCCTGCAGTAGTTTCTCTTGAAAGAAATCTAAATGGTGCAACTCTTTTCTGCTGCTTTTGAGATTTACTGTATATTTAATCTGAACTACATATTGACTTTATTTTTTACAACTTGTGATTTTATAGTATTTGTTTAGATTCTTTTATATGATTTATTCATGTATCAAAGCAGATATAAGAACATTGTGTAGTTAAAACATCTTAGAGCAGATAATGAAAAAGTTTGGTGCCATTCAATGAGGACAAGATATATATATACATTTTTCAGAACAAAAAGTTAGTAGAAGGAGTATTGTATTTTCCATTGGTTAACTCATGATACCATCTGAAAATAAGATTCTTTGTCAATTCCTATGAAAATGCTTTTTCTACTATAAATCATTACATATATTAGTAATCTTAACACTCCTAATATATAATTTATCAACTACAAAATAGATGAAATTTAAAAGCATAATTGCTTTTTACAAAACAATGTAAAAAGCTTTATATAGATTTCCTTTATTGACTCTACAAAGAGGTCAGGATCCTCTTTGTTTCTGTACTTTTAAAGAAGGCAACATGGAGACTGACTACAGAATACGTCGGCTGCAATTTGAATGGAAGGGCATCACAAGACGGTAACAACAGTAACAGCAAATACGATGTGGATATCTATGTTCAACATTAGATTGATACACACATCTAATCACTCACTGACAGCATATGTCTACAAGTTCTAGAGAAAACATTAGAGGACAAGGCCAATAAAAGTACTGCTTTGTTGTTGCTTGTGTCCTCATTTTTGGCTGCTGGTGACCTAGGCTGGATTTGACAATTCCTTCTACCTTCACTAAAGCATGTATAAGGCTAACTACACTTCAACTGCAAGCAAATTAACCTCTCCTCCCTCTCTCTCCTCTCCTAAGACCTTCTGTTAACTCTCTAAATATCACCACTTTCCTCATAAAAAGAGCCAAAAAACAAACAAACAAACAAACAAACAAAAAATGAACTCAAAGAAAAGTGCACTGAAGGAAAGATTCAGAAGGAAAACTTCTTTAAGCAACAGCAACAGAACTGAGATGTCTACCTAAGATCCCTTTCTCTTGCATTCTACTCTTGTTTTAACAATGTGCACATTAACTTTCCCAAAAGCCTCATCTGTGTTTCTCAACCTGAAAGACATTAGAATTGCTTGAGGAATGTTTTTTTTTAAATAACCACCAAGCAGGCCACACTAAAGACTATAATTTGAGAATACGATACCCTGTACACTAATAGCCTTCATCCAATTGTTTTGGTACCCACTGATGACAAGTTTGAATCAATGATTCTCTTAAGAGTTGAAAAATGAGGTCTTTCTAATTTTTTTCATTATTTCTATATTTATTATGTTTGACTTTCTTCTGTAAAGAAGAGTTTGCCCCACTTTCTCTTTTTTCAATTCATTATATATCCCAAAAGTATTTTTTACTATACAATATAATTCATTATCATCAGCATAATGTTGATGCTCAAACTATGACAGATTTGGCCATTGGATCCCCTTCAGGTCAGACTCTGTTTCCCTTTGACGTATTCAGAAAGCTTAGAAAAAGGGTAAGAATGCTACTAGCTCCATGACTACTTAACACTCTATGGGTAATGTTAACCAATTCAATTAATCAGATAAAGCAATTATGGGCATAAAAACTAAAAAGGAAAATTTAAATAATTCTGCAAATTATATATTTTGAAAACAAAATACTGAACATAATTGTGTTTATAGTTAAATTTAAGAAGTTAGACATAAAGTGATAGATTAAAGAGGAAAAGAAATATTGAAATTAAAAAGAAATTAATAAATAGGAAAACAACAGAAGAGATTAGTAACAGATAAGCTATTTTCTTTCTTCTTTTTTTTTTTTTAAGATTATTTATTTATTTATTTGACACAGAGAGAGAAAGATCACAAAGTAGGCAGAGACACAGGCAGAGAGAGAGGAAAGGAAGCAGGCTTCCCGCTGAGCAGAGAGCCCAGTGCGGGGCTTGATCCCAGGACCCTGGGATCATGACCTGAGCCGAAGGCAGAGGCTTTAACTCACTGAGGCACCCAGGCACCCCCAGATAAGCTATTTTCAAGAAGATCATTAAGAGTGACAAACTCTGAAATATATCGTAGGCAGGTGTGAACTTGAGACTGATGTAAGGGTGTGATCATGGAAAACTGACTGTCTCCCCCTACCCACCCTCTGGTCCCAACATCTCTACCTAGGCACTCAGGAATGTGTTGGGTTTCTTGTCTGCACTTGGCAATACAGACATAGCCAAAAACTTCGGAAGTGATTGGATGGATCTCAAGGATAAGAGAAGCCTCAAGAAGAGGATACAAGGCGCATTAGATCCACATCAAGATTTTATTTATTTATTTTACAGACAGAGATCACAAGCAGGCAAATAAGCAGGCGGGGGGGGGGGGGGGAAGCAGGCTCCCTGCCAAGCAGAGAGCCTGATGCGGGGCTCGATTCCAGGACGCCAGGATGATGACCTGAGCCGAAGGCAGAGGCTTTAACCCACTGAGCCACCCAGGCACCCCCTCTGCCTGGAAATTTATCTAATAAAGCTTATTTTACATTTAAACTCTGTGGAGTTAGTTATGTGTCAGTGATCCTATGTACGACACAGAATTACACATTTAGAAAACACAATAGGGAAAAAAAACATACATACCATTCCTAGTGTAATGTGTAAATTATCTAGGAATGAATCCATAAAAAAGATACACAAAATCTCCCTGGAGAAAATCATAAACTATTTTGAGGAATAAAAATGAGACATACATGAATGGATATGCATGAATACTAATACTCAAACTTTAAATTATGAGAATTTTTCCAATCTACGTCTATAAATAAATTTACCTAGAAATTAATCTAGAAATGCAAAAAATTCTACAGTTCTATCATATATGTTAATATACAGTATCATTTCAGACAAATAGTCATTCCTGTGTGACAAAGATGTCTCTACAGAGGCATAATATAGGGGATAAACTAAATGTGAAATTTTTTTTCTAAAATGAGTAAGACTTGAACTTAAAAGTCAAATATTAATTTTAAAATACTTGGTCTTTGGTATGTGGAGACTTACAATATGCTTCTAAAGTTTTCTATATATTTGAAATATTTCACAATAAAATATTTTAAAATACCGGTTGAGCAAAACTGTATCAAAGGAGGACAAAATTTTTATCTGAAATTTAAAATTGGAAACAGGACCAAATAACTAACTCGGTGGCCTTTATTGTTAACTTTTTTTAGAGTAGTTTTAGCAGCAAATTGAGGGGAAGATATAAAGACCGTCCCTATACTCCCTACCCCCACATGCACGATCGCCTTCATTATCAACACCCCCACCAGAGTAAACCTTCGTTACAACTACATATCACCAGCACCCAAAGTCCCTAGTTTACATTAGAGTTACTCATCGGTACTGTATATTCTATAGGTTTGACAAATGTATAACAACATTTATCTATTCTAGTGATCTTTCAAAATCAATAGGAAATTGTGCTTTGTTTTGTTGTTTTCTGGATTTAAATTTCTTTATTTCTTCAAGAACCACAGACGACACATTGAGTAATATAATGATACAACATTTAACAATATAGCAGCGAATGAGAACAAACTATGTATATGAGATTTATTTTTTTTAAGATTTTATTTATTTATTTGACAGAAAGAGAGAAAAAGAGAGCCCAGGTAGGCAGTGTCAGGCAGAAGGAGAGGGAGAAGCTGGCTTCCAGCTGAGCAAGGAGTTGGATCCTAGGCCTAAAGCAGATGCTTAACCAACGGAGCCACCCAGGTGCCCCTATATTTGAGGTTTAAATTATGGGAAAAGAAAGAACAGAAACAACAACATGACTCTCATGGCCTTATGGATATAGATTAAATAGGAAAGCAACATTCCCCTGATTTGGGATGCCTGGGTGGCTCCGTCCATTAAGCACCTGCCTTTGGACTGGGTCATGATCTCAGAGTCCTGGGATCAAGTCTTGCATTAGGCTCCTTGATCCGCGGGGAGCCTGCTTCTCCCTCTGCCTGCTCGACTTGCCATTCCCCCTGCTGTGCACTCTCTTTCTTTCCCTGACAAATAAATTTAAAAAATAAATAAAATAAAATAAAACAACAACAAAACCCCCCCCCCAACACACACACACAAAATTTCCTGACTTAATTTCCTTGAAAATTCCAGGAGATACAGTGAAAGCCACGATGGATAATATTCTCAGCAGGAGACAAAACCCCGCCTTAGGGCTGCATCGTATTTCAACCTTAATGAAATCTGATCATGTAATTTTCTTAAAATATACTTTTAAAAATGGGATTTAGGGGTTAGAATTGTTAGCTTTGTCTCAGACTTTTGCTGATCGGTTGCACAAAGGGTAAAGCTTGTAGAATCTTGAGAAATTTGTATTTAATACATCATGAAAAAGATCCTCAAATTCCAGCCATCTCTGCAGATTTGACCGCCACTGGAATATACAGCCAGGCGGCCTAAAATGACACAATGTACGGTGCTATTCAGCATACCGGAGAAGTGTAGAGGCTGCAAAGATGTTAAAGTAAGCCAAAAAGTTTACTCTATGGGGATTATTCTCAGCCTTTGCATATAGGGATGATAAAGGAAACTATTTTACAAATATACAAACATGCCTAAAGCCATGAAATAATCTTATAAATTGTAAAAAGTGAAATAATCTTATAAATATTGAAACCATCCTTTAATGGAAAAAGTAAGACCTTGCTGTCTCTTCTTACTGTCAATTGTTTTTACTTATGTCACATTCATAAATATAATTAAACCAATTATGTTTTATTTTCTATTATTTTACTTTCTATTATTTAAAAGAATATTGGTGCCCAACATTTTGGGGGTGTCATGATGAGAATTATTTCTACTTTAGTTTGTTCCTTCCTAATATTCCATACATAATTTCTTAGATTAACAAACTGATCTTATGTCCACAATAATAATAACAAAAGTTAACATTTTCATTCTCACCCAAGATGTCTACTTCCCATGATAAAAATGAATCATTTTACAGAAAATTATTTGCTTAAATCATGATTAGCATTTTGAAAAATTGCAAAATTCTGCTTTGTACAAAAATAAATAAATAAATAAACAAACACATTTTAAGTCATTACTCCATGAGCTGGCATGTTACCCAATAAAGAAAAAATGGGGGAGTGAAGGAACCTGCCTTGTATGTTTATATAAGATTTAGATATTATTTCCAGCAGCAAATGCATAATGACGCCACTGGAATTTGAGAAAAATTGTAAATATAAGCAATAGTAATTTATGTTTAATTTACTACATTTTTTCTTTTAATAAGAAATTAAAAAAGCTTTTTTTGGTCTTCACATAAAAAGGTACATATTGGTTTATGAAACGCAACAAGTATGCCAGAATCTTATTTTGGGGTAATTAATGGTTAAGGATGTACACAACAGAAGAAAAATTTGTGTGTTATTGCTAAGGCAGCAAATTCTGCCTGACATTTCCATAGCACATCCTCCAATTAAGAAGGCAGCTGTCATATTGATTGAATTGATAATCTGTTCATATGTCACCAGAGAATGAGAAGGTTCAAGTTTAGAAATTAATGTTTCCTTGGATTTGTATAACTGACAACAGGAAAAATATTCATCTTGATTGTCTTCCTTGCTTTGCAGAGTTTGTCTTGTTTCTGTAGGTCTAAATCATTAATACTGGTATGGGGCAAAATTCTTTAAAAAACAATAAAATAAAAATAAGGACTATTTATTGTCTGTCTTCAACCCTCTGTACAGATAAAAAGGAAGTTTTTTTAAAGTACATAAAAATAGTTAAATAAGGGGCACCTGGGTGGCTCAGTGGGTTAAAGCCTAGGCCTTCGGCTCAGGTCACGATCCTGGGGTCCTAGAATCAAGCTCCACATCGGGCTGTCTGCTCAGCAGGGGGCCTGCTCCTCCTCTCTCTCTCTCTCTCTGCCTATCTCTCTGACTGCTTGTGATCTCTGTCTGTCAAATAAATTAGCAAAATATTTTTAAAAATAGTTAAATAAATCTGGATTTTATGTTCTATGTCTATCCTGAATATAGATTTAAATGTTACCATCAGGTTCATGGTGTTTAAACACACTACTGTGTTTTGGTAAATAATTTGATTCTGACATATTTCTTGATGTTATCCATCTAATCCCCCATTCTTCAAATTCTACCATCTACCTGACAAATGATGGTATCATTTATATTTGATTCCATTTTAGACTACCTAGACTTATTTCCACTCTATGCCATTTTCTCACTGACTTTAGGGTGATCATACTTACCTATGTTTATATGAAAATCATTTTCAGCACATTTTATTTTATACAGATAGTTTACAGATTAATACTTCACTTTGAATTTGTCACTGGTTTAAAAACTTAATGTAAAATAAATGAAATATTTTATAAACTCAAAGTGTTCTGATACTTGCATAATTAAATCCATGTAAATACTTACACATACTAATTTCTAAATTTGCAACTCTAGACAACAATTTTTTTAAGATTTTATTTATTTATTTGAAAGAGCGAACAAGCTAGAGTAAGTAGTGCAGGGGCGGGGGGAGAGGGAGTGCAGAGGGGCAGGCAGAGGGAAGGGGAGAGCAGACCCCTTGCTGACCAGGGAGCCAGACATGGGGCTGGATCCCAGAAGCCCAGATCATGACCTGAACAAAAAGGCAGATATTTAACTGACTGAGGCACCCAGGTATCCCCTAGACAATTATTAATCTAGCATTAGTGTTTAAAAATTAGGTGTACATTTTTTCATTCCATTGGCCATTTTACTCTTATGTTATAACTTGTTATTTCTTAACTGAACTCCATGAATAACACAATCTAAGTAAACTCTCAAAAAAGAAGTTTCTTTCAAAATACTGCAGTATCCTACCTCAAGAAATTAGAAACCAAAGACTAAAATATAGTCAAAGCAATTGGAAGTAGGAAAATAATAAGGACACTAGCAAAAACCACTTTGATTGAAATCAGGGAAAAAAAATAGAGGAAATCAATGAAATAAAAAGATGATTATTTGAAAAGACCAATAACATTGATAAGTCTCTAGCAAAAATGACAACAGTAAAAAAAGAAGACAAAGGAATATATAAGCAATCTTATAAGTTAAACAACACATAAAATGGACAAATTCCTGAAAAAAACACAAACAAGTAAAACTCAAACAATTCTAAAGGGACCAATGGATAAATCCACAATTACTAAAATAATTTATTTTAAAATTTCAAAAGCTCTCTAAAAAGGAAGCTCTCAAAAAAGAAATCTCCAGTTCCAGATAGTTTTCTAGTAATTCTACAAAATGTTTAAAGAACAACTAACATGAATTTTATATAGTCTATTCCAGAAGATAGAAGAGAAGGAAATATGTTGCTCCCTCTTATAGGGACTCTTATGATCACAAAATACTTAGTTATAAATTTAACAAAACATGTACAGGTTCTGTGTATTGGAAACTATAAAATGCTGATGAAAGATAACAAAGAATATCTAAGTAATTTTTAAAAATGTGTTTTATTTATGTCCTGGAAGTCTCCATATAAGAAAGGTATTAATTATCATAAAATGATCTATAAGTTTAAAGCACCTGCTATCAAAATCCCTGAAAGTTTTATGTTTCTGTAAACATAGTCAAGTTTAGTCTAAAACTTATATGGGGGAAAATGGGCCCTATAATATCTAAAACAGTCTTAGTAACAACAAATGTGAAAAATATCACTGTATTGAATATTAGGGCTTCCTATATAGCTATAGTCACGTAACAGTGTGGTATTGGCAGAGTGATAGAAACACAGAAAAATATAACCACAGGGAGGACATAAAAACAGAACCTTATAAATATGCTCAACTGATTTTTAACAAAGTTATATAAATAATTCAATGGAGATAGAATGGGGTATTTTTTGCTTTTTGTTTTCAATAAATGGCACTCGAACAGATGGGCATTCATAGGTAAATAACAATAGCAAACAAAAGCAGAGACATAAACCTCACCTCTTATACAAAATTGACTCAATTATTAGTTATGGAATTAAATAAATGGGAAATGTAGAAATATAAACCTTAGGCAAAAAAACACAAAACTTTAATTTTTTATTTTTTATAAACATATATTTTTATCCCCAGGGGTACAGGTCTGTGAATCGCCAGCTTTTGCACAGCAAAGGAAACCGTTAACAAAATCAAAAGACAACTGACAGAATGGGAGAAGATATTTGCAAACGACATATCAGATAAAGGACTAGTGTCCAAAATCTATAAAGAACTTAGCAAACTCAACACCCAAAGAACAAATAATCCAATCAAGAAATGGGCAGAGGACATGAACAGACATTTCTGCAAAGAAGACATCCAGATGGCCAACAGACACATGAAAAAGTGCTCCATATCACTCGGCATCAGGGAAATACAAATTAAAACCACAATGAGATATCACCTCACACCAGTCAGAATGGCTAAAATCAACAAGTCAGGAAATGACAGATGCTGGCGAGGATGCGGAGAAAGGGGAACCCTCCTACACTGTTGGTGGGAATGCAAGCTGGTGCAGCCACTCTGGAAAACAGCATGGAGGTTCCTCAAAATGTTGAAAATAGAACTGCCCTATGACCCAGCAATTGCACTACTGGGTATTTACCCTAAAGAAAAACACAAAACTTTAGAAAAAAAAATTTTAAGACAGATAGCTATTAGATTTAACACCAAAATCATGATCAATAAAAGAAAACATTGATAAGTTGGACCTCATGAAAATTAAAAACATTTGCTCTGTAAAGAGCCATGTGAAGAGAATGAACACAAGATGCAGATTGGGAACAAATTGTTTATAAACCACACATATGACTAAGGATTAGTATCTAGAATATATAAAGAAGTCCCAGAATATAGCCATCAAACCAACAACAAAAAAAATCTAATTAAAAAAAGGCAAAAGTTATGAATAAACATTTTACCTAAAAGGATGTATATAGGGAGATAAGCACATGAAAAGTTGCTCAAGATCACTAGCCATTAGGGAAATACAAATTAAAACCACCGTAAGATAACACTACAAACCTATCAGTATGTCTAAAATTTAAAACAAGAAACAAGGGTGCCTGGGTGGCTCAGTCATGAAGCGTCTGCCTTCAGCTCAGGTCGTGACCCCAGGGCCTGGAATGGAACCCCACATCACACTGGTCTCCCTGCTCAGTGGGAAGCCTGCTTCTCCCTTTCCCACTCCCGCTGTTTGTGTTCCCTCTCTCTGTCTTTCTCAGTTGAATAAATAAATTAAACCTTAAGAAAATAAAACAAAACAAAAAAACAAGAAATAGTAATAAAAAATGATGTAGACAATGAGATCACTTATACATTGTTGGTTGAAAACACTTTGACAATTTTTTATAGAATTAATCATGTAATTACTGGGTCTTGATCAAGGACCTGATTCCTTAAGAGGTATTCATGATTCCTTTCTGAAACCGCTCTTATAGTCCATACTTAATTACATGGTTTGATTACAGGTTTGTCTCTGTTTTTTGACTATTGAAATATTTAGATAGGAACAATGATTTATTCAGATTTTTATCTCAAATGTTTAGCCCAGGATGTGGCACCTTATATAATAATAATTATCAGTTAGAAAAATAAATGTAAAAAATTATATTCTTGTGGAACAATGCCTTATTTTATGTAATTTTTCATGACTTGGTCATGGTATTTATGGGAGAATTAGAAAAAACATCAAATTTCTTCTCTTCAAATACAACACTATTAAAAATTCAAATCTAATTAATTCTCAATATTCCAAATTGTATGGCTTGATCTTTAATGTAGCTTCTACATAGATGCATAATATAACTAATGGGAAGTATACTTTTTATTTTGCAAAGCAATATGGAAGGAAAAAATACTGGATAGTGATCCGGAAACACAGTAACTCACAGAACCATCTGGCTGATGTTTGAGCTGTTTTTCATAAATATAAATTAGTATGTTAGGGCGCCTGGGTGGCTCAGTGGGTTAAGCCGCTGCCTTCGGCTCAGGTCATGATCTCGGGGTCCTGGGATCGAGTCCCGCATCGGGCTCTCTGCTCAGCAGGGAGCCTGCTTCCTCCTCTCTCTCTCTCTGCCTGCCTCTCTGCCTACTTGTGATCTCTCTCTGTCAAATAAATAAATAAAATCTTTAAAAAAAATTAGTATGTTATATCCTTTATTATTGACTTATTGTGAAAATGTGTAATGAATTTTTCAGAACTCATTTATAATAATTTTTACATTTACTTAAAAAGTATCTACCTTTATTCAGTGGCCAAAAATATTAGACAGACCTATGTGTTAATGAACACAGTATGTAATATTCTAACATACTGGCATGTGGTTGCTGGACCTTTGTTGGTATTTATGAATGCTAATCATAGCACCAAGTCTTCACTCCCTGTTTCTTAGTGTTTTCCTTACATTTAATTATTTAATTTTCTGTGAAGATAATTTTACACAGAAATAATAATATTGTATTGTCTGAAAGAAAAAAAAAATTGTGTAACCTTAAGTTCGTTGCCATTTTGTTGCAGACCTCTGGATAAAATTTCACTAGTCACTTTTTATATTTTCTTAATTGTTTAGAAGTCAAAAGTTTTCTATTCTGCTAACCCAACAAAAACAGCCATTCATTGTAGCACTTGATCCACATTACAAGTATTACAGCATAATGTGTTTTTTAGCTAAATGAGTAGGAGGCTGCTAACCAAAGGCATAATTGGTGAAATTAAACTCAAAACAGTAGGCATCAGTACACTTATTAGAGAGTAGTTTTAATTATATTTGGCATTATTACCTCAAGCAACTAAATAGACTAGTTTCTCTGAAGTCTAAATATTTAAGGAAAACAAATACATGACAATTTAATAAAACTACTTACACTACCTCAAGCGAATAAATAGACTAGTTTCTCTGAAGTCTAAATATTTAAGGAAAACAAACACATGACAATTTAATAAAACTACTTACACTAATTTGGTTTTCATTACCCACAATACTTGTTAACATGCTGTATTATAGTTAAAAGTCTGATATGCTATTCACAATAAACTGTTATTTCAAGACAACTAAAATATAAGCCCAAGAGGGATAAATGCTTCATTTTAGATAAACTCTGAACATAAATTTTTATCTCTGTATATAGATAGTTTCTTGCATATTTATAATTGCTGAGCCCATTCTCCCTAATCCCAACATCCATAAACCCCAAAATACCTTTTTAAAAAAAGATACTTTAAGCATTTCTTAAACTTTAATTTAATAAGTTTTCCTTCTAGAACCTTCAATATTTTTGGTTTTAGGAAAAGAGAGAGGAATAGTTTGCTTTGCTTTTATGGGAGACAAACACATACTTGCTTATACCTTGTATATATTTATACATTGGATATTAAAATCTTTGTAACCCATTTAATTACTTCCAAATGTCTAATAAATTCTACCCTAATAGGAGATATTTTTTAAAAAAAAATTAGAGATGTTCATCATCATTTGCATTCCCCATTTTTCTTATCTGTCAATGGAGCTCTGAGTCACATTATTTCCAATAAAAATAATTGACTGAATTTCCCAACTGTTTTTGCAGAATTTACAGAAAAACAAAAACTGAGCTAAAAACTGGGTTACACATACTTTGAAAACAAATTGTCATGAACATTAAATTCTGTGGCAACTAAAAGCACCATAGATGAGGGGAAAAATTAATTTGTATTCTCCAAAAGATTATAAACTGAGGATAGGTGTAGATTTTATATGCAAGTATCTCACAAGATAAAACCTGAAAAATTAAATTTTATTTTATATAAAATTGTATTTGTTCTTTCTGCAACTGATTTTTGTTTTCTCAGTATCTGTTCTACTAATTTAATAGAGGGGAAAATATTAAAAGTATTCAAAAAGTCTTCAAGACCTTCCTATATATTACCACAAAATTAAGTATATGAGTAATTGTTTTTGTCACATTAACTTTTAGGTTGATTTCAATCTAACTGTTAATTTTCAGCATGTTTAAGTACGTTTTTTATTGATATTACCTTTACTTAGCTAACAACTCCAAATTCTGCACAGTATTATTTTTAAAGAAAAACAAACAACAACAATAAACACTTGAAGTCATTGGAGAATGAACAAAAATAGGAGAAAGATATGGAGGAGCATTGGGGCGCCTGGGTGGCTCAGTGGGTTAAAGCCTCTGCCTTCAGCTCAGGTCATGATCCCAGGGTCCTGGGATCGAGTCCCGCATCGGGCTCTCTGCTCAGCAGGGAGCCTGCTTCCTCCTCTCTCTCTACCTGTCTCTCTGCCTGCTTGAGATCTCTCTCTGTCAAATAAATAAATAAAATCTTTAAAAAATAAAATAAAAATAAAATAAAAAAAAGATATGGAGGAGCATAAATTTTTTTGAGAATTATTAATTAGAACAGAAAAAAACACTTCTTGAAGGAAGACCAAGTTAGTAATACATAAGGAAATTAAAATTTCAATAGAAAATCCGAATTCTCCCTGCTCTGAAGAAGTAGTGCACAGAGTTGGGCACCATACCTGATGGACAGAGAGGTGATACTAAGAAAAGGAGGCTTATATTTTGTATTTAAATTCTGCCCAAAACTTTGATCATCATCAACCCATGCGTGTGTGGGACAGAATCCAGCTAAAGATGCAAAAAGTTAACTGAGATTTTAGCTACCCACTAAGGCACAGAATTTGCAGTTTGAGTCAAATTAATTGTCTATTTAAAAATAAATAATCAACACTCCAAAAAATAGTGCATAAAAAATCCATAGTCTCCCCAATAAAACTCTTCAGATATCCCTGATAAAATCCAGAAGTAGTCCCACAAAAATTTCTTTACATGTTTCAATTCTCAAAGAGACAATGAGTCTCAAGATGACACATATGCTTTAATGAATAAACAAAACAGGTTTTTAAGATTTATTTATTTATTTTAGAGAAAGGGAGAGAGAAAGAGAGCACGAGTGGGGTGGCAGTGGGGGAGGGGCAGAGGGAGAGAATCTGAAGCTAACTCTGTGCTGTGTGTGGAGCCAGAGGTGGACTCCGTCTCAACATACGAGTTCATGCCTGAGCCAAAACCAAAAGTCGGATACTTAACCTACTGAGCCACCCAGGCACCCAAAAGGGGTGACTCAGTTGGTTAAGTGTCCAAAAAGGGGTGCCTGACTTTTGATTTAAATTTTAAAGCATCCATAAAGCTATGCTTACAAATAAGTAGAAACATTCTGACAAGAGCTCAACACTAAACATTTACCTGAGGTGTATTGCTATGAAAATGTGAAAATACCTGTGTTACCAGAGAGATACCTCATGTTTGTGTTCTGAAATATTCAATATTGTTAAAATGTTAATTCTTCACCAAATGACTAGAGCTCAATGTATTCCTTAAATGATTATATGAAAATGAAAATATTTTAATATCTAGAACAATCTCAAAAATGAAGAAGAATACTGTGCTGTTTATATTGTCTTATTTTAAGGACTATAATAAAACTATAATAATCAAGATAGCATGACTCTGACATAGTCATGTCAGAGTATAAAGTATACTTTATATACTTTATACAAGTATAAAGAAGGACTAGAAATAAACCCCAAATTTATAAGGCCCTTGATATTTGGATAATGATGTCAAAAGTATCTAATAGAGGAAGGAAACTTTTTCCAAAGGTTTTCTGGAATAACTAGATAACCATAGGAAAAAATAACCTTGATTTTATCTCATACCATATTCAAAAACTTAATTTAAAGTGGATCATAGATCTAAACTTGCAAGATACATTCATACAGAATATAAAGAAAAGGGAAAAAAAAGAAAGATAAAGGGTACACAATATTTCATTGAGCATATAGTATTAAGTAATTAAGGCTTATAAAGTTAAAATTAATCAAAGATTTTCTAGAACTACTAAAATATAACTGTGTACTGGCACTCTTTTATAAACTGCTTTAATATCTATGACAAAATAAGTACAAAAAGTAAGAATAAGTGTACTGAAATTTCTATAGCAATATGACATTGTCAGGATATCAACCAAGATTCTCCTTGAAGACTTTCCTGGGTGTTGCCAGGAAATTATCCCAGAATCTTCTAAAACAGTACTAAAATAAATAAATTAAATAAATAACCAATCAATCAATCAATCAACCTGGGGATTGGTGCTGATTAATTAACTTTTTTTTTTTAACTTCTTCATGACAATATAACCCTAGACATTGAAAGTAAATGTTATAAATTGACAGCAATTTGGCATTGCCAGGACATTGACTGATGCACAGACAAGGTCAGGTTTTGAATATGGATGGTGAGTAAAATGGGGGACAACCAGCATACTAATTCAAAGCAGTAATTTAATTTTACATTACAACATTGGTTACTTTGAGGATAGTCCATTACTTGTATCCCAAAAGTATGTGAAAAGTGATAAAATGGTCATTTTATAATCATTCTAACTTCATAAACTTTATTTATCGATGAAAATTAAGGTATAATATTTGTTTAGAATCCACGATGTGGAATATCTTTCCATTTTGTTGTCTTTAATTTATTTTATCAATGTTTTATAGTTCAGGGTACAAGTATTTCAGCTCTTTGGTATTTTTTTCAGCTTGATTGTAAATGCAATTGTTTTCTTAATTTCTTTTTCTGCCACTTCATTATTAGTGCATAGAAATGTAACAGATTTCTGTACATTGATTTTGTATCCTGTGACCTTCCTGAATTCACTTATCAGTTCTAGAAGTTTTTTGATGTAATCTTTAGGAGTCTCTATATAGTATAATGTCATCTGCAAATAGTGAAACTTTACTTCTTTCTTAACAATTTGGATGCCTTCTATTCTTTCTTTTTCTAGTCTAATTGTTATGGCTAGGATTTCTAGTACTATGTTGATTTAAAGTGATTAAACACCCTTGTCTTATTCCTGATCTTAGGGGAAAACTGCTTTTCACCATTGAGTATGATGTTAGATATGGATTCTTCATATATAAAAAAGATAAATATTGTGAAAAAGTCCATACAACCCAAAACAATCCACAGCTTTAATGCAATCCCTATCAAAATATCAACAGAATTTTCACAGAACTAGAACACTCTAAAATTTGTATGGAACCACAAAAAACCCTGATGTTAGCAAAAAACAGACATACTGATTAACAGAACAGAACAGAAAGCCCAGAAATAAGCCCATAATTATGTGGACAATTAATCTTTGATGAAGGAGGCAAGAATATGTAATGGAAAAAAGTTTCTTCAATAATGGTGCTGAAAAACAGGACAGTAATACACAAAAGGAAACTAGACCACGTTCTCACACCATACACAAAAGCCAATTCAAAATGGATTAAATATCTAAATCTGAGACTTGAAACCATATAAATCCTGGAGTAGAGCACAGGCAGCAGTTTCTCTGACATTGGTCTTAACAACATCTTCCTAGATATATCTCTTGAGGCAAGGGAAACAAAACCAAAAATAATCTATTGGGACATCAAAATAAAAATCTTTTCAGCAAAGGAAACAATCAACAAAATCAAAGAACAGACAACTGAATAAGAGAAGATATTTGCAAATGATATATCCAATATGGGGCTAGAATCTAAAAGACATAAAGAACTTAAAAAACTCAACACCAAAAAAAGAAAAATAATTCTGTTAAAAATGGGCAGAAGATATTAAAATACATTTCTCCAATGAAAACATTCAGACAGCCAACAAACATATGAAAAGATGCTCAACATCACTGATCCTTGGGGGAAATGCAAATCAAAACCACAATGAGATATCCCCTCATACCTGTCAGAATGGCTAAAATAAAAAATAAATAAATAAATAAATAAATAAACCCACAAGAAACAACAAGGGTTGATGAGGATATAGAGAAAAAGGAATCCTTGTGCTCTGCTGATGAGAATGCTAACTGGTGCAGCCACTGTGGAAAACAGTACAGAGGTTCCTCAAAAATTAAAAATAGAACTACCTTATGATTCAGTAATCACACTATAGGATATTTACCCAGAGAATATGAAAACATTAATTTGAAAAGATATACATGCACCTTTATGTTTATTGCAGCATTACTTACGATAGCTGAGTTATGGAAACAGTCCAAGCGCCCATCAACAGAATGGAACAAGTAGAAGTGGTGTGTATATACATAACGGAATATTATTCAGAACGAAATCTGGCCATTTGCAATGACACGGTGGAGCTGGAAAGTACAAGGCTAAGCAAAATAAGCCAGAAAAAGAAAAATACCATATGATTTCATTCATATGTGACATTTAAGAAACAAAACAAATGAACAAAGGGGGAAAAAAAGAAAGAAAGACAAACCAAAAAGCAGACTTTTAAGAACAAGCAGATGGTTACCAAAGAAGAGACTGGGGGCGGGACTGGTTAAAGGGGAAGAGGATTGAGTATATTTCTCTTAGTGAGCACAGAGTAATATCTGGCACGGTTGAAGCACTATATTGTACGCTGAAAACTAATACAACACTATATAGTACTATATGTTAATTACACTGGAGTTGGGAGAAATAAGAAAAAGAAAGAAAAAAATAAAGTAAATTTAGTTAAAATTTTAAAATTTTTCAAAGATTTTTAGAGATAACCAGGTAAGCAAAATAATTACAATTTAATTTAAATTCTGTCTTTAATAAAGCAAACTGCAATCCACTGGTATTGTCAAAAGAAAAAAAAAAAAAAGACATGCATTTCTGAGTGTGATATTGTAGTAAACCAGAGGATGATGATGGGAGTAATTTTGAAAATTTAAAGATCAAAATGCACTGTTCTTATCTAGAATGTGATTCCCCCATATATTGTTTGGGTTTGTAACCATAAATGAAGTACTAAAATCAATACCATATGTCTTCTTACAGACTAGCCAATGAAGTAGCAAAAACATCAAACTTTAGCAGCATTTTGAGACAAATCATAAAGAATTAAGCTCAAAACAATTAAAAAAAAAAACTTTGAAATCCTTTTTGAATTAAATGCTGTAGTAAGAGGTGCCCAGGTGGCACAGTCAGTTAAACATCTGTCTTTGGCTCAGGTCATGATCCCAATAGGCTCCCTGCTCTGTGGGGAGTCTTCTACTCCTTCTGCCTCTCCCCCTCCTCATGCTCTCTCTTTTTCTCCCAAATAAATACATAAAATTTTTAAATGCTACAGTAGCATACATCCAAAGCACTCTACTGGCTTGTGAAAATATTAGTGGAAGGCTGTACCCAAAATGTTTACTTGAAATGTTTGGTAATACTGTGACAAAATATGAAACTCAACTGTTTTTCCAAGGACACCGACGCCCAAAATATACAAGAACTAACAATATGAGAGTCCAATCCATGGAAGAAATATAGCTAACAAAGTGTGTTTCCTTGCAGTTTATTGAGTCTACAGATGCACCTTACGTCTTGGAACACAACTGATTCATTATTTTCATCTATAGAAACTCTGTTCTTCTAATATTCTAACTTTTCTTTTTATCTACCATTGAAAAATCACAGACCCTCTCTTTGAATGGGAGTATCCTGTTTGATCATTGATGATTTTGTTGGGAAACTTCTATGTAAAGAACAGAGTTTCTTCAGAATATTGTCATGTTCCATAATTAAACCAAGTTTATCAGTGAAGTAGTGTATATTCTCTTTTCTTTAAGATTTTCTTTATTTATTTTATAGATAGATAAATATATATATATATAAAGAGAGAGAAAAAGTGAGCCCAAGTGGAGGGGGGAGATGTAGGAGAAGGACGAGCAGATGCCACGTTGAATGCAGAGCTCAACTCGGGACTTGATTCCATACTGAGCCCAAAACTGCCCCCATGAATATTCTTGATCTTCCACACTTATAGTAAAATTATTACTGAACTCCTTAAACACATTGATTTTTAATTTTCTTCAAGGGAAGATCAACATACAGAACTGTAATGGTTCCAATATTTATTTATTTCTCTCCCTTAAAGTTGTCTAACTATAATTTCACAGAATGATTTTTTGGAATATATTACCAGTAAATGATTAAAGTTGCATTACAAAAATTAGTACTTTTTTTAATTTGGAAAAAGTATAATAAACCAGTGATTGCTAAAATTCTTTAAATATCTTACATGAATATTATTAGAACAATACTTACAAAGAATATAGATACATATTATTTCTTATAATTAATGTTATCAATCCAAGGTAAGTTGGATAGTTAACAAGAAAGCAATGAGCTCATTTGTCACAATCAATACTTTATATTCAGATATCCTCAATATTTGTATAACGTTTACATGTAGGTACTTACGTGGGGAATTTCTACTTCTCTCATAACATTTTGTTTAGTTCTAATTGCAAAATGACATTTATGAATGTGATGACAATACTTTTTACTAAGTGCTTATGTGCACATTATGAACAAGGTTTAGGTTTTTTATTTACCTATATTATGTTTCTCTAATGATATTTCTATAATGTGAAATTATATGTATATGTCTATATGTATATACTCATATATCTGTTGTCTAATAATTAAAACAGAATTGTACTTTTCACTTCACTTTGCCTAATAATTTTATTGTTTTACAAAAATATCAGATCACAGTACATTAGAAAGACAAAAAAAATTCCTAAACCAAAAATTATTTGAGAAATTTACCCTAAAGTGCATGAATTACACTAACGTTTCATTAAAATCCCATGGCCCAAATTTTGTATAAAAAATTGTGGATTAATGCTGTATTTAAAATCAGGCATATGAAAAATAATTTTATAGCTTTATTAAATATATATTAATATCAATCAAAATTTTCTGCAGAAATGTAGAACAATTTCTTTGAGGCTATATACTGGAATTTGAGAGAGAGATTAGGATTTTAATACTAAATTATTGGCATATTTACTTAGCTGTGACACAGACCCAAGATTTTGTGTGGCTGTCCATAGTCTCACAAGTTAACCCCTGTACATTTCAGAAAGACTGAGCGGTGATTCTTAGGCTTGAGAATATACATAGTATAATGCTTCAAAATGCTTTTTTTTTTTTTCTTTTTCCTATTGGAAAGAAGAGAGAATGGCAGTGAGAGGTACGGGTATACATCTCCGGGTATGACGTAGATACAAAGTGACACTGCTGCTTAAAGAAAATAAGACCAGGTGTAGACTGCTTACAAATGAAGTTATGCCTAAATTCACTCTCCATTTTGAATATGGTGATGGGAAGGTCAAAATAAAGATTTTCCAAATACCAATTCCGGCTATAACAATCTCTACAGAGGAACATTCATAACTGCAGAAGCAGGATGGCCCTTAAGGGCACAGCAGAGCTCCTAGTGCTGCATGCTGATCCTCAGTGCAGACATGCCCAGTTATTTTGTAATATTCATTTACTCCTTTTTTCTACATCTCCAAGAAAGTAAGCAATAACTATTGTTTAGATTAAAATTTGTTAATACATATATTTTTATATAAAATGAGGCATTTGTGAAAAAAATTTCTGAGAGTACTTGTCCTATGTTGATCATTAATACCTAGAAGTTCAGGGATAAGAACTCTACAAGCATTATCTCTTTTAACATTCCTATTATGCTCATAAAACCTGTGCAAACTCTCCTCTCTCATATGTGTACATGTTATAATATTATAATGTATGTATTTAGAAATATAATCAGAATGCACTAATAGAATACATAATCATAAAATACTATGTCTATATAAAATGTATCTATGCCTAAATTTATATCTTAAGTTCAATCTATATCTACTTCCATATGTTTATAACTATAGTATACTGGTATAATTTTGAAAGATTAGCTGAGTTCTAAAATAATCATACCCAAGATTGTTAAATTTCACTAGTAATGATTTAACTACCATTCTCTTTTATCTTATGGGAAGAAATATCTAAACATACCCAATAAATAACTGGCTGGCAAGTATATATTTTCAATATCAAGTATGACATGTCTAGCAATTTTATATATATATTTTAAAATACACTATGAATGATCCACAGCTTAAGTATAAATCTTTTATGTACTCACTGTAAAAATAAACAGATTCCCAGTAGCCATTATCTGTCCAGTGTGTATCTGCCATACTATGGAGATGTGTCTTTATTGTACTTTTGATACAAGTAAGGAATAGAAATATATCAATCCTTAAAGCTCTTACCTAAAAGACTTCAGGGTTTATTCAACAAACCTGCATAAAATTCAACTTCTCAGCAGATGAAATAAATGTACAATAACTTAGTAAAAAATATAAGGACACATTTATCTTTTATTCAGCATCTCAAAGCTAATCCTGGGATATTATTTGCATTCTATGGAGTTTCAGTCTGCACTATGCTCATGAAGTTACAATTTCATTTGTTACAATTTCATTTGTTAATATTTAAGTGTTTGGCTTTGGCTATTTCTGCTGTTGTATACTCAGATGAGTGTTTATAGTTACAGGGTCAATGAAGAAAAGTAAAATTTCAGAAAAATTTTTAAAAAGTAGAATAAAGTTCTTAAAACTGCATTGTGGCAAGATTTAGTATTTGGAAAAATAATAATGTTAATATATTGAGAATAATAATGTTAATAATGTATAATAATAATGCTAATATAATGTTAAAATACTGGGATAAAAATAAGCTACTAGTTTCATGAACCAATTATATTTGGCTACAATTCAGATTCCCAAGAACATATTATAAACTTGCTGTTGACATTCATTATAAAATTCTATCTCTTACCAGACTAAAATTTTTTATCAGAATCAGATGTCATAATAAGATAAACATATTTTCTTGTGGAAGGATAGTATAAAGTACTGCTGTATGTCATGAACCAGAATTTTATGTCCTCTTCCCCCAATTCATATATGGAACTCCTAATCCCAGAGTGGTTGCATTTAAACTAAAGAAGTAATTAAGGTTAGGGGTACGTAGGTGGTTTGGCTGATTGAGCATCCACCTTGGACTCCAGCTCAGGTCATAATCTTAGGGTCCTAGGATCAAGCCCCGCATCAGGCTTCCTGCTCCGTGGGAAGTCTGCTTCTCTCTCTCTCTCTCTCTCTCTCTGCCCCTACGACTGCTCATTCTCTCTCTCTTCCTCAAATAAATTAATTAAATCTTTAAAGGAAAAAAAAAGGAAATAATTAAGTTTAACTGAGTTTGTATGGGTGGGTCCCCAATCCCATAGGATTAGTGTCCTTATAAGAAGATACATCGGAAAGCTCTTTCTCCAATGTGCACAAAGAGGTCATGGGAAAATATAGCAAAAATATAGCCACCTGCAAGCCACAAAAAATGCCTAAGAAATGTACTTTGCTGGTACATTGATCTTAAACTTGTCAGTTTCCAGTACTCTGAGAAATAAATACGTGTTGTTTCAGCCACCCAGTCTGCGGTGTTTTGCTATAACAGCTCAAGCCGACCAATACACCATATCTGCCAGAAGGAGTAGTTTAACTTCCCGTTTAAATATTTCTAGCATTTAAGGTTTTATTAAATATTTATCTTAAAATACACCAAGAAATTTTATATAAGTTATGATGTTGAAGTCCAGAAACAACTATATTATACAGAGGAATAATTTTTACTTTAACAAATACTATACACTTTTTTTGACAATTTAAGTTGACATATCTCCAGAACCTTACAAATACAAGCACTAGAAAAGGAAGAAAAAACAAAACTGAAAACAAATAGAAGGGAAAAAAAAAAATAAAGATTAGAGCAAAAATAAACAAAATAGAAACTAAACAAAACACAATAGAAAAGATGGATAAAACTGAGGGTATCTTGGTGGTAAAGCATGTGACTCTTGGTCTTGTGGTTGTAAGTTCAAGCTTATGTTCAGTGTATAGGTTACTTAAAAAATAAAATCTTTAAAAAAATAAATGAAAGGAGAGAAATAACTGACATCACAGAAATACAAAAGATTACAAATGAATATTATGAAAAATTATGTACCAAGAAATCCTACAATCTAGAGCAAGTCAATAAATTCTTAGAAACATATAAGCTTCCAAAACTGAATCAGGAAGAAAAGAAATTTGAACAGACCAGTCACTAGCAATGAAATTAAATCAGCAATAAAAAAAAAATAACAAACAAAGGTCCAGGGCCAGCTGGTTTCATAGTGAATTTACCAAAAATTTAAACAAGAGTAAATACCTATTTTTCTCAAACTATTTAAAAAAATAGAAGAGGAAGGCAATCTCCCACATTCATATTATGAGGCTAGCATTAACCTGATGCCAAAACCAGATAAAGACAATCTTAAAAAGGAGAACTACAGGTCAATATCTCTATAGAACATAAGTGCAAAAATTTTGTCAACAAATTAGCAAACCAAATCCAATCATCAGTTAAAAAAAGCAAACAAACCAGTTAAGTAATGGGCAAAAGACATGAATAGATACTTTTCCAAAGACATACGGATGGCTAACAGACACAAGAAAAATGCTCAACATCACTTGGCATCAGGGAAATACAAATTAAAACAACAAAGACATACCATCTCACACCAGTCAGAATAGTTAAAATTAACAAGTCAGGAAATGAAAGATGCTGGCGAGGATTCAAAGGGGAACACTCTTACACTATTGGTGGGAATGCAAACTGGTGTAGCCAATCTGGAAAACAGTATGGAGGTTGCTCAAAAAGTTGAAAATAGAGCTACTCTATGTCCCAGCAATTGCCCTACTAGGTATTTACCCCCAAGATACAAATGTAGTGATTCAAAGGGGCACCTGCACCCCAATGTTTATAACAACAATGTCCACAGAAGCCAAACTATGGAAAAAGCCCAGATGTCCATTTATAGATGAATGGATAAAAAAGATGTGAGACATATATATAGAGATAGATAGATAGATATCGATATTTATATCAATATCTATCTGTATATATATAATCTGTATATATAGAGAGAGATGATAGATAGATATGGCTCAGTGATGAAAAGAAGAAAGGAAGGAAGAAAGAAAGAAAGAAAGAAAGAAAGAAAGAAAGAAAGAAAGAAAGAAAGGAATCTTGCTATTTGTAACAATGTGGATGGAAGTAGAAGGTATTATGCTAAGTGAAATAAGTCAATCAGAGAAAGATAATTTTATGATCTCACTCATATGTGGAATTTAAGAAACAATACAGAGAATCATAGGGGAAGAGAGAAAAAATAAAACAAGATGAAATCAGAGATGGAGAAAAACCATAAGAGACTTAATCATTGGAAACAAACTGAGGGTTGCTGGAGGGGAGGAGGGTAGGGGATGGGGTAACCAGGTACTAGATGCTAAGGAGAGGATGCGATGTAATGACCACTGGGTATTATATAACCACTGATGAATCACTGGCCTCTACCTCTGTAACTAATAATACATTATATGTTAATTAACTGAATTTAAATAAATTTTTTCATAACAAATAAAAAATACACTTAGTGCTTAGAATGGTGTTAGGTCAACAGTAAATATTCAAAAATTATTAGCCATTATTAAGATGCTGTGTGACTTTTGGCAAATTACTTCTCAAAGCTTCAATGTACTCTTCTATAACAATATGATAATAATGTAATATTGTGATAAAAGCCACATAATATTAAGAGGAATGTTGGGAGGAATAATTGCAATATATAAAGCACTTGGCATCTGGTAAGGAAATGTCCATAATCATGTGAGCTGTTCGTACTGTCATCATTATTGGGGTCAGCACATGAGATGTTCTGCTCTCTGCAAGATCCGTTTTGTTAACTGAGCTGATAAACTTAACATTAATATGCTGAATTATCATATATTAACTATGTTTCAAACTTAACATTAATATGCTGAATTATCATATATTAACTATGTTTTGTACTACTGTAATAGTATGATTGATAAACTAAAGGTAAATATAAGAATGTGCTAGGGAAAAAAAAAGGAGAAGAAAAGCAAAAAGAAGAAAAAAGAAAGAGAAAAGAAACAAAAAAAAGAAAAGAAAAAGAAAACCTAGAAATAAGCCCATGTTGAGTGATAGAGAAGATATAAGTTTTTTTTGTTTTTTTTTGTTTTTTCTCAATCCTGGTCTTTGTGTTATTCTTGACATTAACAGGGATTCTTTAATGTTTTGTTTTGTTTTATAGTTCTGGGTATTGATTTGGAGTTTAGGTGGTTTATCATGTTATAAAAGTCATTACATAATTTTATCAAAAATGTGTTTTAAATTTAGTTAACAGTCTTTTTATCATCTACAAAGATAATTGTGATTTTTTTTTTTACTTTAAGTTATGAATTATTATTTGTAAGTTAGATTTAACTGTACTTTTATTTCTTATTCTTTCTCTTTTTTAATTTTTCATTCAAATAGTCTTTCTTTTTTTATTTCTTTTTTTTTAAGATTTTATTTAATTATTTGTCAGAGAGAGAGAGAGAGTGCATAAGCAGGCGACGTGGCAAGGAGAGGCAGAGAGAGAAGCAGGCTCCATGCTGAGCAAGGAGCCCCATGTGGGACTCGATCCAAGGACACTGGGATCATGACCTGAGCTGAAGGCAGCGGCTTAACCCACTGAGCCATCCAGGCGCCCTAAATAGTCTTTCTTAAATCTTAGTATTAATGGTGTACTCTACATAAAAAGTGGTTAGTTTTCTTGTTTTTTTTTTTATACATTGGTATAGGCTAAGTGGCAATAGAATTACATGGCATTTGAAGGTTTGATAGATGATTCCTACAAAATTTTCAAAGCCCAGTTTCTTAAAACTTTTTCTATGTCTTCTACACAATTGGTAGGTTTAAACTTTCTATTTCTACTGGGGTCTGGTTTGATAAATTGAATTTTGCTAGAAAATATCCATTTAACCTATATTCCTTTTTGTTAAAGATTTATTCATTTTAGAGAGGGAGAAAGAGAGAGAGAGAGAGAGAGAGAGATCCAAGGGGAGGAAAGCAGGAGAGAGAGAGAATCTCAGGCAGACTCCCAGCTGAGCAGAGCCCGATGTGGGGCTTGATCTCAGGACCCTGAAATCATGAAGTGAGCCTAAATCAAGAGTCTAATGCTTAGCCACCTGAGCTACTCAGATGTCCCCACTTAACCTATATTCTGTTTTGTTTTTTTTCTAGACTTGTATAAAGAATCTCTTTTATTTTATTCAAAATACCTTCTATTTTCATAGCTTTCCCCCCTTTCATTGTTTGTTTTGTAAATTTCTCCTTCCCACCCCCTTAGGAGAACTAATGGTTTTTCTATGTTGCATATTCATTAGATCTACATCTGTTTTGTTTTTTAAATTACTAAGTTATATATTAAGGTTATCATTTCCTGTCTTATATGTACCTCAAAATTATCTTTTGGTTCTTTTTCTAAACTTTTTTTATTGCATATTTCATGTATGTACTTATTTTGCACTTTCATTTTCATTTTTCTAGTTATTTAAAACTACATGTTCCCTTAGATTTTGGATTTAATTGACCTATTTATACTAAGATTGTACATTTTCATTATAGTAGTTTTAGGAATAATTAAATTATTAATTTAATAAAATTAAAATTTATTTTACATCAATATAAATCTTCCAGTTATTTACCTAAAATATAAACAAAATGAAGTAGTCACACAAACACACACAGACAGATGATAGATAGATAGATGATAGATGATAGATAGATAAACATAGATATTTAAATAAATGTGTGTTTCACAAATGTTCATTTTAGGAAGTATAACACAATACAGCTCTCTTTCACCAAACTCTCATGTTTGTTAGAACATAGTGGTATGCTATAATGCTCTGATGTCTCCTTTAACAACATCCAAAATATGCATTCCCTTGGTGATCAATATTTGAAAATTTTTTAAAGAATTTTTTATTTATTCACTTGACAGAGAGAGAGCACAAGTGGGCAGAGAGGGAGGCAGGATGTGGGGAGCAGGCTCCCTGCTGAGCAGAGAGCCTGATGTGGGACTCGATCCCAGGACCCTGAGATCACGACCAGACCCGAAGGCAGAGGCTTAACCCACTGAGGCACCCAGGTGTCCCACAATATTTGCAAGTTTTAAAACATCAACATACTATTCTATTCTTTCTAACAATTTTAATTAAAAAGCTTAACAATTTTCACTTATAAGTATTGAAAATAGATACAGTAAATAGTCTATGAAGTTCAAATATTAAAAACCTCTATATTGTATAATAAATATGTTAACTCAGAGAAAAAGATTGAATTTGGTCCTTGTCTTTGTCAGTCTAGTATGCTACAAAGCAATAGATTAGGTAGCTTACAAACAAAAGAGATTTATTTCTTATAGCTCAGGATGCCAAAAGTCCGAGATCATGGCTGGATTCTACGGGAGCTCTCCTTCAGGTTCCAGAGGGAAGCCGTCTCATTCTATCCTCATATTGTGAAAAGAGAGCTAGCTACCTTAACCTCTTTTCATAGGGATCATCATTTGTTTGACTCATGAGGTTGCCATCCTCATGACTTCTTATTTTCCAAATGCTTCACCTCCCAAAACCATCACACTGGGATTAGTAGTTCAACATAGAAATTTTGGGGGGAACACAAACTTATAAAACATGTAAGCTTTCTTAGAGTTTATACTTTGTTATTCATGTAGGTAAAGAGCTACATGACTAATCTTCATTTTCCAGCCAGCCAAATCTACAAATCCATACAGTTTAAGTTTACAAAAAGCCCTTTGAAGATTAGGCATAAACTACTAAAACTCTTCTAACTAAATAGTCTCTCCATTAAGTCCTGGCTAGTAAATCCCATAAAATTGTTCAAAAGATCTGATTGAGGTCAACACTGCTGGCTTCCCTGACATAGGAGGGAAAAAAATCACAGAAATTTTGTTAATTTTGTTCATCCCACCTTAAAAATAACAGGAATAGGGGCGTCTGGGTGGCTCAATGTGTTAAGCCACTGCCTTCGGCTCAGGTCATGATCTCAGGGTCCTGGGATCGAGTCCCACGTCGGGCTCTCTGCTCAGCGGGGACCCTGCTTCCCTTCCTCTCTCTGCCTGCCTCTCTGCCTACTTGTGATCTCTCTCTGTCAAATAAATAAATAAAATCTTAAAAAAAAAAAAAAGAAGCCCTCTATGCTTGTGGCCATTTAAAAAAAAAAAAATAACAGGAATAGAGTAAACCCTTCTAATGGGGACTTAAAAACAATCAATTCTATTAAGCAAACTTTGTTTCAAAGGGAGAATTGAAATACAATTATGGCCTTTCTTTCTTTCTTTCATTTTTTTTTCCTTAATGAATATTTACTTATTTGAGGGAGAGACAGTATGCACATATATGGAAGCCAGGGGAGGAGCAGAGGGAAAGGGAGAAGAGAATCTCAAGCAGACTCTCTGCTGAGCACAGACCAGACAAGGGGCTGCATTTGATTACCCTGGGATCAGGACCTGAGCAGAAACCAAAAGTCAGAGGCTTAACTGACTGAGTCATCCAGGAACCCCCATTATGGCATTTCTTAAAACTACTATAATGAAAATGTACAATCTTTGTATAAATAGGTCAGTTAATGAAATATGCAATAAAAAAGTTTAGAAAAAGAATCAAAAGATAATTTTGAGGATAAATTAATAAATTATTCATTTATATCAAGAATAGTGGGAATCAGGATTTCAGTTAGGATTAAAATTTTCACGAGTGGATTACTGACATCCAAGCCTATCTTTCTAAAGAGTTACCATAATTTTCATGTTCTGTAAACTTTCTATCTGTCTCTTTGATGGTTATTCACTGATCCACTTTAGAATGCGAATGAAATCCAAAATCTATTAATATTAATTCGTTTTTTGTTTATCTTCCATATCATGTAGTTTATAATTTACAAAGGCTCTTTGGGATTAGAGGGTGAATAGATATTCAATATGGTTACATTATTACAAATGTATGCCATTAGCAGGATAACTGGTTATTATAGTTTTGTTCACTTGCTCTTTTTTTATTTGAATTTAGGGTACATAGTTTGTTGCCTTGTTTTCTTTCCTTTGTCTTTTTTAATATATTTGTATTACTTTTAGCTTTACTTTGACCTCCATCTATTAATATTAAAAAGTAATTTCTCTTCACTTTTTTAATATTAGGTTATTATACTTTACCAGTACATATAGAATCTACATTTTTTACTCTTATAGGCTAATAATCAATCATTATCTAATAATCATCAGCATTTGCCATATTTTTCCTAGGCAATCTTTATTTGATAAAGTTTGTTCCCTAATATGTTCTAAGAAAAGATTGATAAGGAAATTATTTCTGTAGATCTTGCATGTTTAAAACAGTTTTTCTAAAAGCCTGATCCTTGAAAGTCAGATTGGCTGAAAATAAATATTTGGTTTACACTTTTAGGCTTCCTAAAAATGTTTTTCCTCTGCTGTCCAATTTGGAACATGGCTTTGAGGAAGTCATATGATAAACTGAATGTATTTCCTGTATAAAGGACATCATATTGTTTTTAAGAAAAAAAAAAACATTCAAGTAGGGAGAAAAATACCTAAATTGATGATTGGAAGTTGTTAAAGACTGGTATCCTAGATTAATCTTTATCTTTCATTAATTTAAAACTTTATAAAAATATACATAATCCATTTTTTTAAAGATTTTTTTTTAATCTATTTGGCAGAGATCACAGTAGGCAGAGAGGCAGGCAGAGAGAGAGAGGAGGAAGCAGGCTCCCCACTGAGCAGAGAGTCCAATACAGGGCTCGATCCCAGGACCCCGGGACAATGACCCAAGCCAAAGGCAGAGGCTTTAACCCACTGAGCCACCCAGGTGCCCCTATACATAATCCATTTTTATTTAAAAAAAAAAAATTAACAATTGAGTTTTGGGGGTATTTTTTTCCTGGAAAATTATTTTGGAGAAAAATGAGGAATAGCACTCATTTAAGTGTTCGTACAATTTGAACATTTGTTAATTCCCAACAAGTGATTATTACTTCAGTTAAACAGCTCTGATCTGATCCTAGTAAATCAGTCAATTTGTGCCCCTGAAAGGGAAGGCTGATGAATGCCAACATCGAACTATCAATTTTAATTCACCTCTTTCTGAGACAGCTCTCTCTTGCCTACGGGAGATTGGAAAACACTATGAAGGGACCAGCATTTCATCACCCAGAAAGAGATGACAGTTAAAGTCATCCAAGTACACATAAATGAACATAGCGTTGTCTTAAGAGTTTAACCTGAGTTAATCATGTATCCCCTTCTCTTATTCAAAGTACAAAGTATCCAACGGCAGAGCTGTGGAGGAACATTAGGAAGAGGCACATATGTAGATGGCCATTTGGAAAATATCCTCAGCAGTCCATGTATGAACATTTTTTCCATATGGGATGAAGGCGTCATTTACCTGAGTTTCAAACAGTGAAGGTTAAGGTAGTAGGCTTTATCATCAAGAACCTAGCTTTATAACTCTTCTATTTCTTTGGGAAAATTTCTAAGTTTCTTTTTATCTGTAAAATATGAATAAATACAGTATCTTGATAGAAATTTGTAAGGATTAAATGATGTGAGCCCACAATTATATGATTGACACATGAGAGGTCTTTACTTCACTTTCTTTCTTGACCTATGTTTTCCAGTAACCTATTGTTCACATCTTTATATGATTTGTTCATATCTTTTGAAACTTAACAGCTATATGCAATGCAGAAAAGCAACTTCATCAGTAATTATAAACATTACTCTTACAGTGAGCAATGAGGTACATATATTGAATGCCGTGCTCTAAATGGCAGGATAAGATAATAAAACTTTTCTTGTGTTTGTGTGTGTGTGTGTGTGTGTGTGTTTCTGTGTGTGTATCCCATTACATTTTCTCTTTTGAATGTATTAAATAAGTATTTGAATGTCTTATAATGCCTTTATCTTAGTAATCACATATAATTCATGTATAAATGCATTTATACTATAAATGTGTGCTAACATTTTATTTTACTTGTACATGAATAATAAAATTTTTGGAGATCACTAGTTTGGTCAGTAAAAGCAAACCAAACTTTGGTAGTATTTGTGAGGCCATGCATGGGTGTACATAACAGAGTAAACTGAAATTAATTGCCAGTATTGCTGTTGACATCCCCGGGTTCGAGCACAGCATTTGGCACTATCCCACTCCTCCGTGGCACAGTTCATCTTGTCAGCCAGGGAGAGAGCCTGGATGCTCAAGCTGGTTTTCCTCCCCAGGAGTGAGTTTTTTTTTTTTTTTTTTTTTTTTACACTTCACAGCACTCACTAAAGCACATACCCTCCCCAATGTCCATAATCCCACCCCCTTCTCCCAAACCCCCTCCCCCCAGCAACCCTCAGTTTGTTTTGTGAGATTAAGAGTCACTTATGGTTTGTCTCCCTCCCAATCCCATCTTGTTTCCCCAGGAGTTTTTAACTCTCAGAGTTGTTTGTGCTGAGCTTCTAGGAACTCAGCAACTACACTTCAGATTTTCCTACCCTAGTTCTCCCTCAGCAGTGGTTTCTGCCAGAGTCACTACTGCGGGCACACCTTGCCTGGATCGTAGTTGATATATTCAGCTATACATCCCCTCAACCACCTTTCATCAAAATGACGAGGAGGAGGAATGCCCAACAGAGGAAAATTTCAGAGACTGTGCCCTTTGCCACAGAATTATTGGATATGGACATAAAAAGTATGTCAGAAAGGAAATTCAGGGTAACAATTATCCAGGCAATGGCTAGGTTGGAGAAGACCATTTGTGGCAACATAGAATCTTTGAGGGCAGAAGTGAGGGCTGACCTGGCAGTACTAAAAAATGCTATTAAGGAGATCCAATCCAATCTAAATTCTCTAAAAGCTAGAATAACCAAGACTGGATTAGTGATCTAGAACACAAAGTGTTAGAAAAGAAGGATTAGGAGGAGACTTGGAACAAACAGTTTAGAAGCCATGAAAACAGAATTAGGAAAATAAATGACACCATGAAACATTCTAACATCAGAATTATTGGGATCGCTGAGGGGGTGGAGAAAGTGAGAAGACTAGAAGATATAGCTGAACAAATTCTCGACAAAAACTCCCCTAATCTGGGGAATAGAACAAGTGTTCCTGTCCTAGAGGCAGAAAGAATACCCCCCCAAGATCAACAAGTCTAGAAAGAATTCCAGACACTTAATTGTGAAAATCACAAATCATGATTTCAGACAGGTCTTAGAGGCAGCTAGGAGGAAGAGATTCCTAATGTACAGAGGAAGGCCCATCAATATAACATCAGACCTGTCCACAGAAACCTGCCAAGCCCGAAAGAGCTGGAAAGACATATTCAAGGCATTAATGAGATGAACATGTAGCCAAGAATACTTAATCCAGAAAGGTTGACATTCAAAATGGATGGAGAGATAAAGAGCTTCCAAGACCAGCAAGGTTATCGGCTTGTTATCACCAAGCCGATACTACACAAAATATTAAGGCAGGTTCTATAAAAGAAGAAAGAACCCAAGAGTGACACAGAACAGAAATTTACAGAGACAATCTATAGAAACAATGACTTCACAAGCAACATGATGTCAATAAAAATATATCTTCCAATAATCACTCTCAACGTGAACAGCCTAAATGCTCCCATAAAATGGCAAAGGGTTGCAGATTGGATAAAATGACAGGACCCATCCATATGCTGTGTTCAAGAGAAACATTTGGAACCTAAAGATACATCCAGATTGAAAGTGAAGGAATGGAGAACTATCTTTCATGTCAACGGGCCTCAAAAGAAAGCTGGGGTATTGATTCTCATATCAGACAAATTAGATTGTAAGCTAAAGACTGTAGTCAGAGATACAGAAGGACACTACACCAAGAAGATCTAACAATTATAAATATTTATGCCCCCAATATGGGAGAACCCAACCACATAAGCCAAATGTTAATCAAAATAAAGAGTCATATTGACAAGAATACATTAATTGTAGGGAATCCTAACATGCCACTCTCAGTAATAGATCATCTAAGCAGAAAATCGTAAAGAAACAAGAGCTTTGAATGACACATTGAACTAGATGGACCTCATGGATCTATACAGAACATTGCATCCTAAAACAACAGAATACTTATTACACTGTATATGTGAACCACATCTTTTGTATCAATTCATCTGTTGAAGGACATCTTGACTCTTACACAGTTTGGCTATTGTGGACATTGTTGCTGTGAACACTGGGGTGCAGATGCCCCTTCTTTTCACTACATCTCTATCTTTGGGGTAAATACCTAGTAGTGCAACTGCTGGGTTGTACGGTAGTTCTATTTTTAATGTCCTGAGGAAACTCCATACTGTTTTCTAGAGTGGCTACAGCCAGTTGCATTCCCACCAACAGTGTAAGAGGGTTTCCCTTTCTCCACATCCTCACCAACAATTGTTGTTTCCTGTCTTGTTAGTTTTTGCCATTCTCATTGGTATAAGGTGACACCTCATTACAGTTTTGATTTGTATTTCCCTGATGGCTAGTGATTTTGAACATTTTTTCATGTGTCTGTGAGCCACTTATATGTCTTCTTTGGAGAAGTGTGTGCTCATGTCTTCTGCCCATTTATTGACTGGATTACTTGTTTTTTGGGTGTTGAGTTTGAGATGTTCTTTATAGATCTTGGATACCAGGCTTGTCATTTGCAAATATCGTCTCCCATTCCATGGGTTGCCTCTTAGGTTTGTTGACAGTTACCTTCACTGCACAAAAGCTTTTTATATTGATGGCATCCCAAAAGTTCATTTTTGCTTTTATTTTTTAACAATTTTTATTTATTTATTTGAGAAAGAGACAAGGATAGTAACAGAGCACACCAGTGGGGAAGAGAGGGAAAAACAAGCTCATCATTGACTAGGGAGCCCGACATGGGGCTCAGTCCCAGGAACCTGGGATCATGACCTGAGCTAAAGGCAGATGCTTAATCAACTGAGCCACTCAGGCACTCCCCAAAACTTTATACATTTGGAGATTTACAGTCCATTCAGTCTAATCATATATAGTGTGCTCCTATATTTTAAGGACAAAATGTAAATTATACAAATAGTCATCTAAATTTGAGAATCAATGCAATGGGATAGTTTAAAGTTTAAGCAACAATCCATTTCATATTAATTTGCTAATTAGTAATGCTGTGTTTTGAAAATATGTGAACTTAACTGGTTATACTGACTTTTATTAATTTATTATAAATATATATGATTTAATCAGTAATTTTAATCTTCAAGAGATACATATTGAGATGAAAATAACCTTTTATATCATTTTTATTTCAAGTGTTGCTAAACTTAGAATTTACAAGCGTTGACAAGAAAAAGAAAATCATTCAATATTTTAGAAGTAAGTTATATTTCAAAAATATAACTCAAATAGTCATGGACTCCTATCTTTATAGTAAAAAAAAAAATTAGATTCTTCTCATTTTTGCAAAACATTTAGATCCTTCTACTCATTTTTGCAATATCTACTTATTTTTGCAATATCACCTAAATAAATGTTTACTAAAATACCCAAAACATAAAAAGATTTTTACTTATGACATGTTCTGAATGTAAGTATTAAAACTTTAAAATATTAAAATTTTAAAAATTTTTAAAAATGGGTTTTTTTTTTGTTGTCAGAGAAGATACCAGTTTAAAAGTTTTTAACAACCTATTACTATTGTGGGTTAATAAATATCGACCCTCCCAAAATCCACATCCACCCAGAAACTGAAAATGTGATTCTTCTTTGGAAATAGGTTCTCTGCAGGTGTAATTAGCTGAAAATGGTAGATGAAATGAGCCTGGATATCGGGTCAATCCAGTTTTGTTAGATGAGCCAACTTTCAATGTCCATCCTAAGATACTTATTTCCAGCAACAAGGTGACAGTATGTCTCTCTAAATATCTTTCATGTTCACAAGGATGCACAGTTCATTCTTGTCCTCTTCACAGTCATCCTAGCAACCAGTTCCCTCTACATTTTTCAACCTTCCCTTAACTAATTTGAATACCCTCCTGTGGGGTATAGACTAATATGACTCTTTCCCACAACCTACCACAATTTCAGGAGACAAATCTGGTTTCCATAGGCCGTTCTATCCATATCTACAAAAATTGCTTATGTTCTTTTTCTATGTATAGTTTAATACCATGCTGTCTGTTACAAAACATTTCCATTAACAACTTTGGGTTCTCAACGATGAAAATTTATTGTACCATGGTTTTGCTTTTAGGCGCCACCGATTTCTCATACCGATACTATCTACTTTGGTAAAACAGCACAACGCATGATCATGTAATCCAGTGGAAGATACTCAGCTTGTATTATTTTTCTAGACACAATGATTTGTCAGAGAATATCTGATTAGTCATGAAAAGCAAAGTAATCCCTATTTTATACTTTTAAAAAAGCTATTTGGAAATGTATATTCTAATCACATGACATAAATCTGGAGGTATAAAAGGTTATTGCTGCTATAGTTATCTTGAAATCAACAGAAAATTTAGAATTTAGTATGTTAATATTTCTTTGATATTTCTTTGATATTTTTTTCTCTTTTTTACTCAAATGGGATCAGTGCCATCTAAGAATTTGATCTGCTAATCTAACATCAGTGTCTAGTATTCCATAGTTTCCACTTTGGCTTTGTGGCGTTATGGGATTTTTCAAGACCACAATCCCCATTTTAAATAGTGTCCATTCTATTCCTTATTTTCTTAATTGTATTTTTAATTTCAAAATATCTTTTTTTTCGAAGAACTTGATCCTGTATTCCATACATTTCATATGAGTAACATCTCAAAAAGCATTGAAAATCATTATATATGGGTGCTGTTTATTTTTCCATGAAATTTACCTTCATATGATACAGTTTCATAATTTGCTTAGTATCTTTCTGTCACTTTAAACCAGTGCAGTTTGCAGCATTAATTGTTTATTGGAATCAAGCGAAGGGTTTTTAACAATTCACAGACTTGCTATGCTATGAGCAATTAAATTAGAATCTCTGGGTGTGGGTCCTGGCACTGATATTTCTTTAATTCCACCAGATGATCCATTGCTCAATAGAGAGCTCCTGTTCTAAATAATAAATAACCTTTCTTTGACTACATGTCTATGTATTCAATCATACTGAAAACTATCATCACATAAAATGGTGATCAATTCAAGCTACTGGATTTTTCTAGGTAGTTGTAGTTCAGCAGGAAGTGAGAAAGGCAATCTTTCTTTCCCCTCTGACTAGAATTTAACATGTATATGTGCTGGAAATTACAGAATAATGAGTTCCATGTCTATGGACTCTATGTATAATTGAGAAAGGCCATGCTCTGTCAGCTTCCCCAAAGGGGAATACAATTATTTTCCAATGTCATTAGGATTAGTGTGTTGCAAGGTTATGGGAGAATCTTCCTCATGCTTTGTGGGATTCAATCCATTTCATTCCATCACTTCCCCCTAAAGCAGCTATGAATTTGATCATTCCTCACATACTGTTCCACAAAGAAAAGTTGCCCACGCCTGGCTATTGACTCTATTGTTACTTCTGGCCATGCATCAAAACAGACTGAGATTTTGCCATTGTTTAACAACTAGTTACTGATTACTTCTGATTACTCCTTTTTATGGTTGATAGAAAGCAGTCATAAACAGGTTCCTTTCACCTACCAACTTTCCTGATTTTTCAGCTATATCTTCCATATTTGTAATTAGAACTTTTTCTTAGTTGTATCTTAACAATAACATATATTTGGCTTATAGCTGTGGTTTTAAGTATTAAATCATGAATATGATCATCTGATAAAAATTATAGTTTATTTCAATCTGGAATTTAAACCAGATTATAGTAATTTATATAGTATTTCAAACTTTTAATTTTAAGAATTAATTTCAATATTTGCATTGATTTTTGTAATTACATATAAACTTAACTGATTTTAATATTCACCATCAGATTTTCTCTTCTGCAATTTCATGATTCATAAATTACAATCCATTTTTATATACTCAAAAAATGTTTTCAGAAGACATTAAAACTGGTTATTTTCTGATTCCTTACTAGACAAAAAAAATCTGTTTTTGTGGTAATCAGATGAGACCTTAGTTGCTTCTATTCAAAACAAAAATATTATTCTATTGTCATTAAGCATTGACTACAGGAAGTCAGAGTGGTTTCTTTTGAAGTAATAAGATATTAAACACTCCTCCCTGATGCTTAAATTTTAATATTTTATGTTTTTATTTTTACCATTTAACTAGGATGAAATTTTGCATAAGATTGATCTCATTTTAAAATGTGGTAAAATCTAACTGACATATATCCACATTATTTTAGCACCTAAATATTTCCCTCCACTTTAACCATGTCTTTATTTCTGTTTTATTTCCCTACACATTTTAGATTTATCTGTACATATGTTTTATCTTGTCACTTTTCAACAAATTTACTAATAAATAATTTATATACAATTTAAAATATTTCTTCAAAGAGTTTAATGAGTTATGCCAAATGGGTATACCTGTGTAAACATTACACAGTCAAAACACAGGATATTTTTCTCCACCCAAAAGTTCCCTCATACTTATTTGCAATAGATGCCTGCTACCCGAGGCCATAGTGATCATTTCTGTGTTTCTGTCACTATGAATTAGTTCTGCCTACTCTGGAACCTCACACAACAATTCATGCAGTTAGTTCTGTATTGTATCTGGCTTTTCTTGACCAACATACTGCTGCCATTTGAATTTTCATAAACATTTTTCTTTGTTTTATTTTATTTTATTTTATTTCTTTTCAGTGTTCCAGAATTCATTGTTTATGCACCACACTCAGTCCTCCATGTAATATGTGCCCTCTATAATACCCACCACCAGACTCACCCAATTCCTAAACATTTTTCTTAACTGTTTCCTTTCTCAGCCTATTCTCTTTGCATCATGCTATTGCCTTGCATATTCTTCATGTTATTCTATCTCATCTGTGCCTCCTCCCTTTTATCCTTTTAATTCTTTCTCAGAGTCTCAATGTAAAATTTAGTTTTGTCCATGTCTTTAGGTTCTGTAGCAAATATGTATTTCAGAAATGCTATTTATCTTTGAGAATCATATTCATGTTTATTTTGTGCTGCCTATTTTTTTTCATCTAGATCTAATAAAATTAGTTCACCTAACATTAACATTTTGAATGTTAATTCAAACTAAGACATAGTCATTTTTCATCATTGTTAAGACTTAATTTCTGCATTTAACCTATCCCCACATTAAGTCTAATTTGTGCTGGTAAAATCTCCCATATCTGAATGATTAGAGGTTATTTATATTTTCCAACCTAATTTCTATTATTACCATGCCTTCCTGTAGAGCAACTTGGCCAAATCACAGAGGAAATTGCTGGTATCTCTACCTCTTATCTTTGTTTCAATACCTGGCAATTAAATTTCAAAAGCTATGCCTCCCACAAAACTATTACTTATGTCTTCCCACACTCCTTTCTTCCTAGTTCCCCTCTGATAAAGTTTCTAAATTTAGGAAACATAAACTTCAGTTAGATAATACAGTATTTGGAGTCCAGGGGAAAAGATGAGGTTAAAGTCACTCAAAACACAAGCATGTGGGATGTCTTGGTGGTTCAGTTGGTTAAATGGCCGATCTTGATTTCCACTCAGGTCATGATCTGGTCATGGGATGGAGCCCCACATGGTGCCTCATGCTCAGCAGGGAGTCTGCTTGAGATTCTCTCCCTCTTCCTCACCCTCCCCTTCTCCCCACCTTGCATGCATGTGCACTCTCTCTCTCAAATAAATAAGTAGATCATTTTTTTAAAAAAGGCTATATTTTATGGAAGTTAGGAGTAAATATAGAAGTATAGGTAACTCAGATATTTACTTGCATATCTATATAATAATATATTAAAAAATTTAAACACCACCATGCTTTAGAAAGCAAATGTCTTTATGTTGGAACTCATGATTTTTTTTTTCTGTACCTGATTATTTTTTCTTTCCTGATTTGGTTCTTTTTTTTTTTTCCTTCATATTTCTATAATGATTCTTTTTCAGCTAAGATATTTTTCCATATAAGTCTTAGAAATATTTTGAAGTAGGAAAACATGCCCTGTGAATTCTGTTTTAATGTCTATATGCAGAAAGTCTAATTATATCTATCCATTCTGAGTAAAACATATTATTGAATCTTTCTCAGTCAAATGTCTCAGATATGGTTGTTATTTCTTGGTAACAGAGTTGAATTATGAGCACACTTAAGTTATTTCTACTTCTAAATAGCAAATTCAAATTACATATAATGTCACACACAATAATTACTTGTTAGTACTTAAAATATAAATTTTAAAAGGAAATAATAAAAGGTCTTTTGAAATAAAGGAGATCAGTCAATGTTCTCTTTCTGTTTGTATTAAATGGACACTATAAATGAAATAATACAATCTCAAGTACCCATTTGTATGCAAAAAACTGATTTGTATGCACACACTACTCTTCTTCATGGGAGAGATTTCTTAAGGAGCAGGGGTCAAAGCAATTTCCAATTAACCTTTAGATACAAAAAACATGAAACTCAAAATAAACTTTTTCTGAATATTAAGACAATATCATTGATAATTTGAAGAAGTGCTGCAGTGATGAAAAACTATTAAGACACAAGGTAAAATCTGAACTCCTTTTTTAAAGAACAGAATCTAAAGGAAATTCAATTTTGATTTATTTAGCAACAAGTATTCTTTTTATGATGAAGCAATTCCCTTTTCTACCTATAGAAACATTAGAGAACTAATATATGATATATACTAAAGAGTTAATATATAACATTATTAGATGAGATTCTACACTGTCTTTAAGAATTGTATAACTACATAATGAGGAGGAAAAAATTAACATTCAAGGGCCAGAATAAATTTTTACTGTTCTTGAAAAAGTTTACAGTAGATTTAACTAGGTGTCATTATTTTGTATTTCCACAGTGACTTAAGTATCTCCTTCAGTGACACACTACCTTCTTAATTATTGGTTTAACTGCTACCAGACTATAAATCTATAACAGGACTTTAAAGTTTTTAACTTTTACTTAAAAAGGGCCAATGAATTTGGTGTATGTTTTAATTCTTGATAACAGTGCACACTGCCTCTAGTTAGGTCAGGAGTTATAGATATTCTATTGTCTATTGTCTATGAGTGTCTAGTGTAATATCTGTTTGACTATTATATCACTCTTTAAAATGATCCAAAGTGTAGTTCAGATGAGAAAAACTATCAGCTATTTTATTCTTATTAATATCAGTTTTCACATTATACTTGTCCTTTTTATCAAAATTTGTTCCTGACATTTAATTTCTTATATAATGCAGCTGAAGTTTTTTCTTTGCTAAGTTTAAACTCCAAACTTATACCAGGAATAAAAAAGAAGACATACAAAAGAATTTCAAATTCAGTTTCACTACCAGAGCTATCCAAGACCAGGCACAGGGTGAAGACGTGTGATAGAAAATGGTGTGTTATTAGACCACTGAATCTTTTAAGGAAATGCGAGGTTTTTGAAAAAAAATAAGGAGCCATATCAAGAGAACTCAGACAAAATTGCAGTCCATCAGACTGGGTTGTTTTCTTTAATTTTCTTTGACATGCAAGTTATTTCCTTGTGCCCGTTTGGTATTTGCAGCTCCAGTGATTATAGATACAAATGGCTCAATCGAGAGTACCAGTTAAACTCCAAGAGGCTCAAGTTTTCCTTAATCCACTATGCGCTAGAAGTGAGGATTTGAGGCCATTAAATTAAAGACTCTGGAACAACATTCATTCAGATTCATGGGCTGCATTTATCAATTTTTTCTCTAAACAAGATTCTCTTGGATAAGAGCAGCTAAATAAAAAATGCATAAACAAATACCTCTCTAAAAACCAGATTAAGAAAGTTCACCTACGAAGCTACGGTTTTGGCTTAGAATAATAATGTACTCTAAAATATGTTATGATCTTTTATCTCAATTTAGATAACTTTCTCTATGCTGTTTCATTTATTATAGCAACAAGAATTACAGAAATGTAACTTTTCGTAGGGCAGGTTATTTAAGGAAAAATTTCAATATGTGAAAGTATGTCAGTTGAGTCTATCTACTGAAGCTTTTTACAATGCCCATGATGGTGTCCTTGCCTTAGTCCCAGCAGTTACTGACATACAATTTGAGTAATTTAAGGAATATTTCCATATCCCACAAATGATTTCTCCTGAAGGTTTTTCTATCCCTGAAATTCATAAGGATTTATTTAGATTCATAACTAGCACAGATGTCTAGTGGCTTGTCATCAAGTATTAGGTGAATGAATTAAGCAAATATTACATGAGGTAAAACATTACTATACTCTCGATTATTAGCTCAATTCAAGAGTTTTCATCAGGTACTTATGAGAAGAAAGTGTATATCAGACGATCACGAATGTCTGGGTGGAGGCGAGTAGATTAAAGAGACTGAAACACCAAAATCTTGAAGGGAACAGGGAGTCTTCAAGCCTGCAGCATCAATGAAAAGGTTCATATTTTCAAAAGTCAAGAAAGGGGTTTAAAAACCAAGATAAATTCAAAATTTTAATTTAAATTAATATTTATCATCCACAAGTGTTTGTAGACTGCATTCTATTAAAAAAAAAAATCCCCCAATTCCAGCTCAGTATCTAAATTTCAGGGAAATTCATAGGAGAAAAGTAATTTGACAGATTGTGAAAATGGAGGATTTGAGGAGTACCACTGCAAGGCAGGTCTCTGCGTATATTCTATCTAACAAAATATGTCTGGAATAATCATTTCTGGTAATTTCTAAGGTAAGGAATTTATGTAGGCCCAGAGTGGAAGTTCAAGGTATTTTGTATACCTTATAGGCACGACTATTTGAAGTGCCTTCTCCAAAGTTAGCCATAAAAGATTTTGAGGTAATCTATTGGCCTTATCACTTTACAGCCTCACAAATGGCAATAAAAATAAAGCAAAAAATAAAAGAATAAAGGAATTTTTTAAAAAAACAATAAAATCACTGTATCTATCATCTGTTTATCTATATCTGTATAGATAACACATAATCTAACTACCTATTGCTGAGCAACAAACTACCCCCAAACCTAACAGTTGAAAACAATAAGCATTTATTATATCACAATTTCTATGAGTCAAGAATTCTCACAAGGCACAAATTAAACAAGTACTTCTAGTTCAAGAACCCATAAAACTGACAGACAAGCTACAGTCTTATGTGAAAGCTCAATCCGGGAGGGTCCACTTCTAAATTTGTTAGAGGCAGTTAGTTAGAATGCCTGGAGGACAGCAAAGGGGAAGTCATAGCCAGCTCCTGGGAAAGTCAGAGGCCTGTCCTGACTTTCAAAACCGCAAGAAGCAAAATCAAACCAGACATGCCTAAAATGATGAATACGATGATAGGAAACCCCTGACCAAATAAAAGAAAGAAAAGGCATGAAACACTGCTTCCAAGAGATCCCTGTCTCAAGTTACACTACCTCTTAGTTAAAAACTCTCAATAAAAGATAAAAACCCAGACCCAAACATGGAGCTCTCTCTCTTGAGTGACCCTCTCTCACATCTCAAGAGTGTACTTTCACTTTAATAAACTTTCTTGCTTATACTGCCTATCTGCTGTGTTGTATCTGTCTTTGAATTATTTCTCATAAAAAGACAAAAACCTTCGAAACATCTTTTACATGGGCTGGGTGAAGGCCTCAGGGCTTGAGGTCTCCTTACCACCCAGCAATAAACTCACACACATGACAACTGGTAGTTCTTAGGTCCTCTCTGGCTACTGGCTGTAGACATCAATTCTTTGTCATACTGGTCTCTCTGTAGTGTTGCATATAACCTGGCAGTTTACTTCCCCAAGAATTTGGAATTCAGGAAAGATTGAGAAATGAGTCTCTCAAGGCAGAAACAAGAGTCTTTTGTATTACCTAATCTGAGAATTAACATTCCATAACATCTACAATATTCTGTTCTTTAGAAGTGAGTTAATAAAACCACATGCAGCCCATGGTCAAAAGAAAGGGCTAATACAAGGGCATAAATATCAGGAAATGGAGATACTCCTTGCCATATTCACACATAATAGCATAAAATGAACTATTGGACTACTATTTATTTTATTTTTTAAAAGGGTCATTTAATTGGCTAACAGAAACTTGAAAAAAGGTTCATCATCATTAACCATCAGGGAAATTCAAATCAAAACCACGCTGAGATACCAACTTACACCAGTTAGAATGGCCAAAATCAATAAGACAGGAAACAACAAGTGTTGGAGGGGATGTGGAGAAAGGGGAACCCTCTTACACTGTCGGTGGGAATGCAAGTTGGTGCAGCCACTTTGGAAAACAGTGTGGAGATTCCTTAAGAAATTAGGAAAAGAGATACCCTATGACCCTGCAATTGCACTGGGTATTTACCCCAAAGATACACACGTAGTGAAAAGAAGGGCCACCTGTACCCTAATGTTCATAGCAGCAATGGTCATGGTCACCAACTGTGGAAAGAACCAAGATGCCCTTCAATGGACAAATGGATGAGGAAGATACAGTCCATATATACAATGGAGTATTATGCCTCCATCAGAAAGGATGAATACCCAACTTTTGTACCAACATGAATGGGACTGGAAGAGATTATGCTGAGTGAAATAAGTCAAGCAGAGAGAGTAAATTATCATAGGGTTTCACTTATTTGTGGAGCATAACAAATAACATGGAGGACATGGGGAGATGGAGAGGAGAAGTGAATTGGGGGAAATCAGAGGGGAAGATGAACCATGAGAGACTGTGGCCTCTGAGAAACAAATTGTGGGTTTTGGAGGGGAAGAGTGTGGGGGGTTGGGTGAGCCTGGTGGTGGGTATTAAGGAGGGCACGTATTGCACGGAGCATAGGGTGTGGTGCATAAGCAATGAATTTTAGAACATACACACACACATATGCAAATTAATTTTTTTAAAAGATTCATTTATTTATTTTGCGGGGGGGGGGGGCGTGCAGAAGGAGAGGGAGAGAGAGAATCCCAAGCAGACTCTCTACTGAGCATTGAGGCCAACACAGGGCTTGATTTCAGGACCCTGAAATCATGACCTGAGCTGAAATCAAGAGTTAGAGACTTAACAGGCTAAGCCATCCAGGCGCTTTATCATTAAAATCATAATCATACCTTTGTTACATGGGCTTTTATGTCTTAAAGACTAAAGGAAGTGAACAACAAATATGGATTTTTGAAGAAAAAAACTGCTTTGGGGGTCTAGAAATATTTTTCCCTTTTTTTTCCTGCTCATTTCTAGGCTTCCTTGAAAAAATCTGCACGTGTGAAGAGTGCGACATAGTGCAATCAGAGCGTTTTATCATGGCTTTCAGAAAGAAATTACCTCTAAATTATGCAAATTGCCTTAATCAACTGGATAAATATGAGTGTGAACAAAACGTAAAGTGTTGTTGAAAATTCATTGATATGCATGTTATCATAGTCATCATTCTTATTGTTAGTCAATGGCCTGTGAGAGCCCCAGGAAAATACGGGTTTCCTGTTTCAATTTCTCTACTCTCGTATTTATCTATGCTTTGTTGTTTTATTATTGTTACTGTCAGTCAATTTGACAACAAAGTATATAAAGTCATGAAAAAATAAGTGGGTGTAATATTGTTTGTTGACTGATTATGTGAAGAAGCAGTTTGATAATTTTTATAGTTTTTCAGTTTAATTGACAAAGAAATTGATGTAACTTTCTGGGGAATTTTTATATTAAAAACAGAAACACATAAACAGAAACATTTTTTAAAGGAAGAAATATGCTCTAAACCAGAAATCTAAATATTAGTTAAAAATTACTTTTGAGATGGTGAAAATATACTGACTAAAGTCATGGACAGGGAAAATATTATTTTGTCTATGATTGCACAAAAGTAATCATTGGAATTAGAAAGGATTTTATGCTTAGTTTTAGGCAGAGTTACCTTCAAATGAAGAAGAATGTGAAGTTCTTGAGAGCAAGATTGCAAAAATGTTATTTATGAAACAACCTCCATCCCATTTTAAAGTTGTGTTTTATCCAAAAATATACCCTGAAATAATGGTTGATTCTAACATTGATTTTTAAATGCCCCTTTCAGAAAGCATCTAACTCTATTTCTGTGAGAGAAATTTTATTTTCTGAATTTCACATGTTGATTTTTCCATTTTTTAACTTAATGTTTTTATACAAAAACATTACTCTCAAATCTTTAGTCATTTCTCATGGAAACTATTTCACAATTTATTCTCTTCCTATCTAATTACCCATAGCACATCATTAGAATTAACATGTTTTAAATATCCGTAGGGAAACATAATATTCAATACAGACTTTGAAGTTTACAAGGTTTGCACACATTCATGGCCCTGAAAGAGAATTCTAACTGCATTTAGAATTCTAATAGATGTAGTCTTATATAAGGTTAGCATGCCGACGATATTCTACATGTTGCAGTAATCAGGGAATAGAAGGACTATAAGGTCAAGAGGTAAACTTGAAATAGAGAAGAAAAATGAGGCCGGAGACAATTTATTAATGGCTCTCAGGTATCGATGTGGCTGGCTTAAAAATCATGTTACTTCTACCAGGACTATGCACTTCCTACATAACAAAATTACTTCTCTTTTTGGCAAAAGCTTTCAAATATGTGTCTTCCATGAAGAAACCATCATGTGCTACTATTACAACTCATATATCACACAGGCTGACAGTATATTCAGAGATAAGGCCCTTATTCAGCAAATTTTGCCCAGACCTCAGCACTGTATAAATTACCTGTGTATCTGAAAATTATTAGTATTGGGTCTATTTCTTTGGAGTGTGTCCTTTATATAGTTTTTGATAAAGTACTCAGCTTGAGAATAGTCTTTTTTCCCCTAGTTTGAGGTTTAAGTTGCATATTTCAAGTTACTAATATAATAAAGCAAGTAAGTAGATGACATTTTAGAAGATAAAATTTTTATATATAACGTAACCATACACAGAAACATTTTCTTTCTCTTTCTGAAACTTTATCAGACATAATGCAATAATTTAGGAAGACAAGAAATAGCAATGTAAGATGAAAAGAGAAACTTATAAAGCAGAATTTATAAAATATTGCATATTTTCAGTTGGTTCATGAGTACGACATACTTCCTGTTATTTGAATAATTTAAAAATTGAATCAGAAGAGACGTGATAAAAATACCCTTGTTGACTTATTCATTCAGCAATTTGCAGTTACCCAGCAGCCTTTAGCAAGTGCTTCCTTTCATTCTGTGTTGTCTGAAACTGACTGGAGGAATAAGAGTGTTTGCAGGCTTAGTGTTTGAGATAAGGAGCCAATCAAGATTATTTTTGACTGGGATACCTGGGAGGCTCAGTGGGTTGAGGCCTCTGCCTTCAGCTCAGGTCATGATCTCAGGGTCCTGGGATCGAGTCCCGCATCTGGCTCTCTGCTCAACAGGGAGCCTGCTTCCTCCCCTCTCTCTCTGCCTGCCTCTCTGCCTACTTGTGACCTCTGTCAAATAAATGAATAAAATCTTTTAAAAAAAAAAAAAAAGATTGTTTTTGACCTATGACACATCCCAAATCTGGAGACAAGTCACATGGGACTCTAAGCAACCAGGGCTGTCTTCTCCTCTTCTCCAAGACATAGCCTGCTCTGTTCTTGGTCTTAAGCACTGACGTGAAGCCTAGGATCTCAAGAGTCCCCACAGTGGTTTCAAGACTCTGACCTTGGTTTCAACTGGTAAGTCACTGGCCCACACCTTTCCTGCCTGACCCAGTAAGCTTGTGGGAAGTGTTGTGCCCAATTGTTAGCAGCATGTTCTCCCCTAACTACCATGGGTACCTTCAGCCATGCAGCCCAGAAAATACAAATTAATTAAAACAAACAAAAAACAAACAAGAAAACACAAATTAAACAACCACCCAGTCAGCCTTGAAAGCAGGAAGCTATTAGTAGGGATGTGACAGGAGGTAGTGGTGCTAATTATCTACATCCTTCTAGGAACAAAGACCATGTTGGTCTTAGAGAGGCACTCACATTCTGGAGATCCTCTCGGCGGGGGTTGGTGGCTGGCTGGAGTAGCTATGTGAGTGGCAGTTCTCGGTTCAAGCTCGGGCTTTTCTTGGACTCCGTCTCAACAGCTCATTTCAAGAGGAAAGCAAGCTGAATGAGGTCTCACGACATCATTGGATAAGAAGAATGTAATTGTGGTCCCTGCTTTTCTGCCTAGACTGTCTATCCTTCTACCCTCAGAAATGGCTTTCTTTCAGATTACCACGGGCAGGAAAGGGAGGAAACACTGACTCACTCTTGACCGGTGTTTTTAGACATAAGCCTGACTCACTTTAAGCAAGGGACTATTTTGGATCACTACTGCTTTATATTAGTTTACTAGTAACAAACCAAACACTGAAAACCTATAGTGACCATTTTTAAAATTTGCTTTCTGAACTCAATAGGATGTTCAAAACTAAAGATTTTTAAACTTCTCATGATTACACTCACCTGAAATGTGTATTGCTTTGGTGTTTTGAAGTATGTTTGGTCTCAATTCTAAATAATGATTCCAACAGATAAATTACATAATTTGGCATGTTCTCATCTGTAATTCTGAATTAATTCCTTATATGGTTGCTGCATTAGGTGAGATAATGTATGTCAAATGCTTAGCACGGTGACTGATATAAATGCTCATTGCATGCTTGTTTTGATCATAAATGATGACTAAAAGAGATCATTTGAGGAATCTCTCTGAACACACATTGATATAAATTTTAATATATGTGCACATGAAAAGCCCACACACTTTAACTCTCTGAAAAACCTCAATTGCATATTAAGAAAGTAGCTCCCAGTTTTTGCTATAGGAAGTTGGCACTCCTGAGGCTGTATTTGGACCGATGTTAACGTGCTGCCTGAATGTTATGCCCTCTGCAAGGGAAGGCAAGGTGAAGGGGCATTTTTCAGTGCTCCAAACCTCAGAAAGTCCTGACTGGACTGTCAGACTTGTCTTCACTAAGAGGGAAAATGGCAAGATGGTGTACGAGTCGTCTAACAGAGCACTTTATCTTAGGACAGTCACAGTGTTCAACCGTAAATCCTTCCTTATCCGTTCAACAGCAAACATGTAGTTCCCTGTAGTTCAGCAGAGAAAAGAAAAATAACATTCATCATTTTCCCCAAGTGCAGGTTCTATCTGGTAGGAATTGCAACCTATAAGAAACTCATCTTTGATGAACCTGACCGGTCTTGCTTGGAATTATTTTTGGTCAGAGGGGGGCTTTCTTACACATTTATCTGAATAATTCCCCTCTTGTTTATGCCATTAACTTTAGGACAAAATCACTTTACATACCAAAAAAAAAAAAATTTACTCTGCACCATATAAATGATTTGTATTTATTTTTTATATTTGTTGATTGCTCTCTAAAGTTTCATTTCTGGAGCTAAGATTTTGCAAAACTTCAGACTTGGTCAGAAGCAAAACTGTTTTTGAAGGCCTTGGGCATTATAGATATTTGGAGGACATTCGTAGCAAACTTTGAATAAAAACAAACACATGAACTCTAAAAATGCAGAGCTAAGATTGAGAGAGAAAAAATATTTTCCTTCTGAAAAACAATAAAATCAGATGGGACTACTCTCTGAAGAAAAGTAAGGTTCATGTGTATCTCTTTGCCTGCTTGCTCATTTTTGTTTTTGTCCACGTTTAAGAAAAAACCAGAAGTAAAGAGGAGAGGAAAAAATAAAACAATATGAAGTCAGAGAAAGAGGCAAACCATAAGAGGCTCTTAAGCATAGGAAACAAAATGAGGGTTGCTGGAAGGGTAGGTGGATGGGGTAACTGAGTGACGGACATTAAGGTGGGCACATGATATCACATTAGCACTGGGCATTATATGAGCTGATGAATCACTGACCTTTACCTCTGAAACTAATAATTCACTATCTGTTAATTAACTGAATTTGAATTTATTAAAAAAAAAAGATGAGTAAACTCACTTTTAGAACAACGTAGGGATTAGAATCAATGATGTTAAACTAGTATCTTCCCTTTAATTAAATACCTCATGTAAAGTAATATTTTCCAACTGAAAACTGAAGGTCCTATGAGAAATTCCTATTTTTCAAGGATATCAGAGATACCTATCATAGTCAGACACTGGTCACACAGTCAGCCAGCACTGAGTCGCTCAGCCCTTAGTGCTGGGATTTCACTTCCTATTGTCACCATGACATGCTTCTGATACATGCCCTTACAGTCCTTCTCGGGCTGTACTTCACTTGTTTTCAAGCAATCTTTCTTTCTCAAGCTCTTCTAGTTATCTACGTTTTCTATTATTCTCAAATAATTACTGACACCAATTGTCATTATTTCATGGCTTCATGCTCATTATTTAATCCAATTCAATATTAAATAGCTTCAGTAATTAGCATCTAAGTACCAAATACACTGAAAGATTTTCAGGATTTTCATATTTAATATGGAACTACTCCATCCCTGAAAACGATTTTTGCCATGGTTCTCATTTTCTTATCCATATGTCTGATTTCCTTGTTCCTATATACTCTGTGCTTTATGCCTTAAATGTGCTCGAGTTCCACCCTCGTTTCGTTGTCTAAATACATGTATATACATATATACACATATACTTACAAACACACTCCTAGAGGCTAGAGCTCCAATACAGAGTGAAAAAAGTCTAAGGAGAAAAAATGGGATAGTCCCTTTAAACCTAAAGACCTGGAATTACCCTGAACGTGGTTTATTAGCTGGTGAAACCCAAGTTTGACAGTTAAACAGGCGCTGCGCTGGTTGGAGGTGGTCAGCTGTGCACATGTTGTGACTATTTTGAAATTATGGCACTCAGGTGCCTCTGCTGAGTAGGGGGTAGCTCTGGGAATTAGGCTGCTCAATCATGAACACACTGTTGTCAGAGGACCGTAGGAGGGCCAGGCATCACATTAAAATCATTCTCTATAAACAGTATTATATTTTCCCTTGGGCTCAAATAACATACCATTTTGAACTCTACCAAATCTATATTCATACCCTAATCATTTCCTATGTGGTAGAGATCAGAAGTCCTAACTCTCTGCAGGACACATCTATCAGAAATTCATAGATGATAGTGTCCAGAATTGAGCTAAGCTTTTACCTTTTTAACTCCATTGTTTTTAAAGCCGTGGTATCTTAAACCATTGTGCTATAAGGATGGAGGTCTCAGTGATTTGTCCTATGTAACTGACCATCCCTGACCTAAAGAATGTTGTGCTGTATGAGTGACCTCAGGAGCCTGGTTAGTTGACATTGGCTGGTCTCCAGGTCAGAACTGTCCTTCTATGCTAAGAGCTCTAAATTTTGCCTCACATCCCCTCTGGTTCGAGGCTGAGCCGGCCCCCCAGGGTGGAATCTGGGAGGGGAGACCAGCACACCTATCCCAGGCTCCTTGAAGATGTAAAGACAAGATAACATAGGAACACAGCTCACATCCAGGCAAATCAATGTTTAATTTCAGACCCCATCATTTGCCCAATAAATATAGCCCTTCGGGGGTGGGGGTGGGTGTTGACTAGGTGGCTCAGCCGTTTAGCGTTTACCTGTAGCTCAGGTCATGATCCCAGGGTTCTGGGATGGAGCCCAGCACTGGGCTTCCTGCTCTGTAAGAAGCTGCTTCTCCCTCCCCCACCCTTGTTTGTGTTCCTTCTCTAAGCTGTGTCTGTCAAATAAATAAATAAAACCTTAAAAAAAAAAAAAAAATGTCCCTTATGGGAAATGGTCAGCTGGAAGTCTCATCAGAGGAGACGATGCTCTGCCCAGGCCCCTCAGTCAGGACCCCAGCCTGGCTCTGTCCACGGGGCTTTCCCGGCTAATGAGGCTGGATGTTGAAAGTGCCTGATTTGATGTAACTCTGTCTTTTTCTCCTTTTTAGTGCTACCGTTGCCCTCAGCTATGTGCAGATTTCCCTTCTATTCTTTGTTTCCACTAGGTTTTTACTTTATAATACCAATAAAGTGCTTTTCCCCCTTCAAAACCAAAAACACAGCAGTTGTGAATCTTTTCTTTAGAACAACCATGTAATACAGTGTTTTTTTTTTTTAACTTACCTTTATTGAGTCATAATTTTCATGGACTATGAAGACCAGTTTTAAGAGTAGAGTTCTATGCGTTTTGACAAATATATGTGAATGAGTGTGTGACCATCACCATACAGAAGATTTAATATATTTCTATCACACCAAAAGTCACGTATGCATATACTCCCAATCCTCTGACACCAGAAAAACACTGAAATTATTTGTTACTATATATTGTTTTCCTTATTTACAATTTCATTTAAATGGACTCATATAATATGCACTGTTGGGTACCTTTGTGTTTTGTTCAGTGTGTTTTCGAAATCCATATATGTAGATACGTGCATCGGCACCCTTTCCTTTCTACATGGAGAAGTACTCCGCTGTGTGCGTATACTCTAACGTGTTCATCCATTCATCTGTTCAATGACAAAATAGCCAACTAGAGTGAAGCGGTTATGATCTCTTTCCAAGTCTTAGTGTAGAGATATATATATATTTTCATTTATTTGGGGTCAATAGCTAGGACTGGAACTGGTAGATCAATACCACTCAGAGATACGTTTAACATTATAAAAGCTGACACTGTTTTCCAAAGTGATTTTATCATTTAACCTACTGACTAGAAATATGTGAGAATCCCAGTTGTTTCGCATCTCACTCCATATCTGTGACCAGCAGTCTTTTTAATTTCGCCTTTCGAGTGAGTGGGTCGTGGTATCCTACAGTGTCTTTAACCTGCAATCACTGATGACTAATAATGTCGAGCTTAATTGAATTGTTATAAGTTCATACATCATTTTTGTGAATTGTCTTTTAAATTATTTTGCCAACCTAATGTTGAGATATAAGATCTCTTTACATATTCTGCATATAATTGTCTATTTTTCAGAGATTTTAATTTTTAATTTAGTGAACTTGAATTTCTCTTTTTTAAATTTATTTTAATGTTATAGATGTGCTTTTGGTGTCTAGTATAAGCATTCTGATGTTCCACATTTCCTTTTCTTGCTAAACCTTTCAGGACAATGATGAAGAGACATGAGGAAGAAAACATGCTTGCCTTCTCATAATCTTAGGAGAAATGCATTCTGTCTTTCACCATATGACATATGTGGTAAGTATTTTATAGATGTTCTTTACAAACTTTAGGAGTTTTTAATCATGAATCAGCATTGGATTTGGTCAAATTGTTTTTCTGCATCAAGTGATGTGATCATATTAGTTTGGCTGGTTCAGATGTTGGATTACAGTGATTCATTTCTTAATGTTAATGTGAGTTTCAAATAAATCCTACTTGGTCTAATGTATAATTCTGTTTATATGTGCTTGTGCTCTATTTGCTAATATTGTGTTGAGGGTTTCCATCTGTGTTCATAAAGAATATTACTTTGTTGGTTTTCTTATAATACCTTAATCTGGTTTTATTATTTTTTTAAACTTTTAAAGATTTATTTATGCATTAGAAAGAGAGAAAGGCCGAGAGAGAACGAAGGGGAGATACTCCCAAGCAGACTCCATGCTGAGGGCAGAGCCCTATGCAGGGCTTCATCTCAAAACCCTGAGATCATAACCTGAGCCGAAATCAAGTCAGTGCTTAACCGACTAAGCCACCCAGATGCCACTGGTTTTAGTATTAGGGTAGTACTGTCATAAAATGAGTTAGGAAGTGTTTCTCTTTTGTGGAAAAGACTGTGCAAAATTTGTATTGTTCCTCCTTTAACAATACAATCTGGTAGATTTCACCAGGGAAAACATGTGGACCTGGTGTTTTCTCTTTCCGACATCATATCTTTGTCAAAACTGACAGAAATTACAACTAAGTTTGCAACTTAAAAAAAAAAATTGGGGGCCTCTGGGTGGCTCAGAGGGTTAAGCCTCTGCCTTCGGCTTAGGTCATGATCTCAGGGTCCTGGGATGGAGCCCCGCATCGGGCTCTCTGCTCCGTGGGGAGCCTGCTTTCCTCTCTCTCTCTGCCTGCCTCTCTGCCTACTTGTGATCTCTCTCTCTCTCTCTCTCTCTGTGTGTGTCAAATAAATAAATAAAATCATTAACAAAGAAGTCACTTCAGATGTCTGGTGTCCAGGAAAGAATGCAGAGTGTATCAAGACAATCTAACTGTATCAAAACTGTATGAAATAATCTCACTCAAGGTGCTGGGAGAAAATGTACTGACCTAAATAACTTAGGAAATGAGTGGAGTCTGGAGTTTTAAAACTGAAGTTAAAAGGAACTCTGTATAAATAGTGTACAGGGTTTTGTGCCAGCCATTCTGATGCTGCTATACATGTATACTGGAATTGAATCATGGACCAAATGGAAAGTAGATCAGATTTTTTACTGTTTCTCACTGTTGGAGTGGAAATTTACAGCTCAGCAAGGGGAGAAGTCTAGAACAATCCACGTGGTAACAGACCTGAACTGGAAACATTAGTAAGAACTCGTGTTTATCTTAACATCTTTATTGATGACTACATACACAAATAGTTACGTGTGTGTGTGTATAAAATACACAAAGATTAGTGTATTCACATGTATTTCTTTCCTGTAGAGGGTTAAAAAATGATACTCCATTACCAAAAAAGTACAACTGGTTCCCAGATCTTTGTTCCTAATTCCATTATCCAGTAAAAGGAATTAGGGATCCTTGGAGAAATGGATGATTGTAGGTATGTGGCAAGAAATATATAGAGCATAGAGCATCTTTTACTGACAGAAAAAAAGGAAATACTAAAAATCAAACAAACAAACATTGTTGGGTATGTCAAGGGACACTAGAGCCAATTAAAAGAGTTTCCAAGACCCAGAGGTAGAAAGATTAGAGCAAACAAAATAAACAGTAGTAGATTATAACCCAAATTATAAAATAAATATTTGTGAATGATTATTTATCTAATTAAATAATTTAATAAATTAATAAACGGGGTAAGAGACAAATTTTCCAAATAAAGAATTCCAAATAAATCATGCAGATACTCCATGCTAAATAGTGAGGGCATAACTCCCTGTATTTCAAGTGTAGAAATGTAGTGACTTCCTTTTAAAGAGTACAGTATGAAAAGGGGAACAAACAAGAGTACCTTCAGGTAGAGAAATCTGACAAACACTATTTCAGCCAATATTCAGAACCAAAATTAACAGTCAAAAGTCATCTTCATAATATGCACTCCTGGTACAATGTAAGGAAACAGAACTTTAAAATGTGTGATTTCCTCCTTAAAATCCATACCTGAGTCTATCTGTGAGAAAAACAGCAGATAATTCCAATAAAAAATAGTCCTACAATATACCAGACCACCACTCCTCCAAACTGTCAAAGTCATCATAAATCAGAAAAGTCCGAGAAACTGTTGCAGCCATATGGAGCCTAAAAAAGACATGATAACTAAATATAACATGGCATCCTGAGTGAGATGCTGGAATAGAACAAAACTAAGGCAATATGAATAAACTATGGACTTTCCGTAATAATATATTAGATGGCTTCATTAGTTGTAGTAAGTATACCACACTAAAATACATAATGTTAATAATAGGGCACAATGATTGCAGGCATATATGGGAATTACTGAACTATCTGCTCAGTTTTCTAATAATAAAAACAGCAAGGGATTAACTGGTTACTTTTAAGTAATATTGAATCAACATAATCAACATAATATAAACTAGTGAATTTTAAAATGATACATGATACCTGAGACACTTCTCCAAAGAAGACACACAAATGGCTAATAGACACCTGAAAAAATGTTCATCGTCATTAGCCATCAGGGAGATTCAGGCTCCGAGCTCTGCGACACTCAGACACCCCCAAATCAAAACCACATTGAGATATCACTTTACACCAGTTAGAATGGCCCAAATTCACAAGGCAGCAAATAACAAGTGTTGGAGAGAATGTGGAGAAAGGGGAGCCCTCGTACACTGTCGGTGGGAGTGCAAGTTGGTGCAGCCACTTTGGAAAACAGTGTGGAGATTCCTTAAGAAATTAGAAATAGAGCTACTCTATGACCCTGCAACTGCACTCCTGGGTATTTACCCCAAAGATACAGATGTCGTGAAAAGAAGGGCCATATGTACCCCGATGTTTATAGCAGCAATGGCCACGGTCGCCAAACTGTGGAAAGAACCAAGATGCCCTTCAACAGACGAATGGATAAGGAAGATGTGGTCCATATACACTATGGAGTATTATGCCTCCATCAGAAAGGATGAATACCCAACTTTTGTAGCAACATGGACGGGACTGGAAGAGATTATGCTGAGTGAAATAAGTCAAGCAGAGAAAGTCAATTATCATATGGTTTCACTTACTTGTGGGGCATAAGGAATAACATGGAGGACATGGGGAGATGGAGAGGAGAATTGAGTTGGGGGAAATTCGGAGGGGGAAACAAACCATGAGAGACTGTGGCCTCTGAGAAACAAACTGAGGTTTTTAAAGGGGAGGGAGCTGGGGGGTTTAGGGGTTGGGTGAGCCTGGTGGTGGGTATTAAGGAGGACACGTATTGCATGGAGCATTGGGTGTGGTGCATAAACAATGAATTTTGGAACACTGAAAAAACAATAAAATTAAATTAATATTTTTAAAAATGATACATGTAGGGGCACCTGGGTGGCTTAGTCAGTTAAGCATCTGACTCTTGGTTTGGCTCAGGTCATGATCTCAGGGTCTTGAGATGAAGCCCCCTGTAGGAATCATGCTCAGTGGGGAGTCTGCTTGGAGATTCTCTTCCTCTGCTCCTTCCCCACATGCTCACTCTCTCCTTCTCTCACTCTCTCTCTCATTTAAATAAATAAATCTTTTTTAAAATGATGCATGTATTAGATATTATAAAGCCTTTTTACTTAACAGACTGAAATATTTATCAAGGGTTTTTTTTTTTTTTTCCATTGGTTGGTTACTACTAATATGGTTAATTCTTAAGGAATTGGTATGTATTTCACATTCTATATCTAATCACCTTTACCCCACAAGCCTGTATAATTATTAGACTAAAACATTAATCAGTGTTGCAGGCAAGCTTAGCATTCAGAGCTGTTACTGAAAGTTAATTAAAAAGAAATTAACAATAAAATTTTATTTAATACTATGTTAAAGTTACGATCTGTAATTAAAATATGATTTGCAGAAAGAATAAAGAAGGAGGCTTTAAAAATAACTGAAAATAATTTTCAGTCCTTCCACACATAATGTAAAGGTATAAACTGCTTTTATCCAAAGGTACAAATAGAGTATGATTTTTTTGTTTGTTTCACTTGCATATAAAATCCATAGGGCATATCTTCTTTCTAAAACACACCATAATACATTTTATGAGCAATCAGGACACTTTCCAGATAGTTATTAGCATTCTGCAATTATTCAACTAGCTTCATGGAGGCTAACAGAAGCAACTTTTAGTTCTCAAGGCACAAATAACACATTTCAGTGTGCACATTTCATTTACAACAGAAGATATCACAGAAAGCAGAACAAAATTTAATTAACAAAATTTATCACTATTGTATTAGTTTTCTAAAGCTGTCATAACAAAATATCACAAACTGGGTAGCTTACACAACAGAAATTTATTTTCTCACTATTCTAGATAAATCCGAAATGGAGGTATCAACAGGTCTGGTTTTTCCCGAGATAACTTACCTTGGCTTGCAGATAGCTGACCTCTAGATACCGTCACACTGGGATCAGGACATCAATATATGAACTATAGGGAGACACAATTAAATCCATAACATTTATCAAAAATGAAAATAAAAGTTTTGCCATTTTATGAATTAAACTAGATTAGATTGTAATATTACTTTCATTGAGGAATTAAACAATGATTCCAATTTCATTTTGTTTTGTTAAGGTTTTACTTATCATCTAGGTTCAAATGTTCAATCACCAAATAATTTTTCACATCTCCACTCAAAGTAAAATGTTCTTTATTCATTAAACCTCTTTATTTCTCTATCATTTTTTTTTTTAAGAGAGGGGCAGGAGGAGGGGCAAAGGGAGAGTGAGAGAGAGAATCTTAAGCAAGCTCCATATCCAGTGTGGAGCCAGACTCAGGGCTCGATCTCACAACCCTGAGATCATAACCTGAGCTGAGATCAAGAATTGGATGCTTATCTGACTAGGCCACCAAGGTGACCCACTTTTCTACCGATCTGTCTGACCTTTTCTATCACAGTGCTTTTTATTCTAACATGTTTGTGATTTAAGATAAAGAATATAGATATTTATCCAGGTGGACATCTTCTCCTTCCCCTTCTCCTCCTCCCCCTCCCCCTCCCCCTCCCCCCTCCCCCTCCTCCTCCGCCTCCTCCGCCGCCTCCTCCTTCTTCTTCTTCTTCTTCTTTAGTTAGATAATACTTCATTTCAGAATATTACTTGAGGGGCACCTGGGTGGCTCAGTTGGTTAAGTGTCTGCCTTCATCTCAGGTCATGATCCTGGAGTCCAGTGATCCAGCTCCACATCGTTCTCCCTGCTCAGAGGGGAGCCTGCTTCTCCCCCTGTCCCTCCCCCTGGTCGTGCTTTCTCTCTCACTTTGTTCCTCTCAAATAAATAAATAAAATCTTTAAAAAAAAAAAAAGTACTTGAAAGTATTAAAAGGATTAAAAGAAGTATTATTGAAAGTATTAAAAGGATACACAGTTCTGAAATCAAAAATTGAAATAGATGAGTTAGTCAGCTTCAATTTTTTGGCCACAGAAAATGCAAGATAAATAACATCAACATCATTAGCATCATCATTAACCGTAACAACCATGTTTTTATATTTCTTATTCCTATTAGTCATATTTATTTTTTTTAAGTTTTTATTTAAATTCTAGATAGTTAACATTAGTGTTATGTTAGTTTCAGGGGTACAATATACTGCTTCCACAATTCCATACATCACCCAGTGCTCATCCCAGCAAGTGCAGTCCTTAATCCCCATCACCTATTTCACCCATCCCTTCATCCATTCCCTGATGGTAACTAACAGTTTGTTCTCTGTAGTTAAGAGTCTGTATCTTGGTTTGCCTCTGCCTCTCTCTTTGTTTTCCCCTTTGTTCATTTGTTCTGTTTCCTGCATTCCACACACGACTGAAATCACATGGCATTTGTCTTTCTCTGACTTATTTTGCTTAGCATTATACTCTCCAGTTCCATTCATGTAATTGCAAATGACAGGATTTCATTTTTTGATGGCTGATTATAATTCCATCATATGAAGTGATCTATTCATCAGTTGATGGACATCTGGGCTCTTTCCATAAATTGTCCATTGTTGATAATGCTATTATAAACATCAGGGTCAGTGTGTCCCTTCAAATTAGTATCTTTGTATTCTTTGGGTAAATATCTAGTAGTGCAATTGCTGATCATAGCAGTGTTCTCTTTAACTTTTTTTTTTTTTTTAGATGAGGGAGGGGCAAAGGGAGAGGGAGAGAGGGAATCCCACGCAGGCTCCATTCACAGTACAGAGCCCAGCGTGGGGGTCATAGATGTCATCAGGTCAGACCTGAGGTGGAATCAAGAGCCTGACATTTAACCAACTGAGCTACCCAGGTACCTCTACTTTTAACTTTCTGAGGAACCTCCATATTGTTTTCTAGTGTCTGCACCAGTTCCAACCAACAGTGCAAGAGGAAATTTTATTCAAAATTAAAACTTCTACACAGCAGAGGAAACAATAAATGAAACTAAAAGGGAACCTTTGGAATGGGAGAAGATACTTGCAAATGGACATATCTAATAAAGGTTTAGTATCCCAAATATATAAGGAAAGAAGTTATAAAGCTCAACACCAAAAAAAAAAAGAATAATCCAATTTTAAAATGAGAAGACATGAATAGACATTTTAAAAAAGAAAACATACAGATAGCAAAGAGACACATGAAAAGATGCTCAACATCACTGATCATCAGGGAAATACAAATCAAAACTAAAGTGAGGTAACACCTTACACCTGTCAGAATGGTTAAAATCAGCAACACAAGAAACAACAGGTGTTAGCAAAGATGTGGAGAGAGGCTTCATATATTCTTGGAATGTCTCTGTATATGCCAAAATTTTTCCAATATTATTTTCAAAATAGAGGGCACAAAATAATCAGCCTTTTCCTTGTATACCCAATTAAAAAGTATTATTAGTAGTAATAATAATAGCAGTAGTACTTATACTTTAGAAAAGTTTATTTCAATTTTAGAAATTATTAAATGTGAGGGTATGATTGTGGGAAAACTTTAGAATAGGTGCTATAATCTCAATATTTGTGTTTCCCAAAATTTGTATGTTAAAATTCTAAGGCCCCATGTAATGCATTAAGGGGCAGAGTCTTTGGGAGGTGCATAGGTCATGAGGGCAGAGGCCTCATGGATTAATTCCATGCCCTTATAAAAGCCTGAGAGATATCTATCTCTCTCACCCCTTCCACCATGTAAGGACACAGTGAAGCTGTTGGCACTGCAAAAAAAGAGGGCTCTCAACGGAACCCAACCATGCTGGCACCTTGCTCTTGGATTTCTCAGTGCCCAGAACTGTGTGAAAAAAATTTGTGTTGTTCATAAGCCACATAGTCTGTGATATTTTGTTACAGCAGTCTGTAGGGATGATCTAGTTATTTTTCATAGATTAATTACACTCTTGTCTCAAAATTTTTGTGCCTAAAAACTTAAATCTTCTTGGAATTGACAATTCTCTTACACCAGTTTGTTTTTGATGATTCATTACAGAGTGGATTATTATGACTGTATATCATGTTCATTGATGTGTTTTGTGTCAAATCAGTAACAAATTTAAATATTTTTCTATTGTTTACATATGATCCAACATTCATTATTCAAATGTATCTCTTGTCTTCAATGAATTATTGAGTTTTTTTATAATATAAAAGTGGTTTGCTTCTCAACTTCAAAATAATTCCCATTTCTTTTATTGTTGATTTTATCACTTCTGCTTTATATTTTCCCACTATATTTTTATATGAAAATTTCTGTCAGTTCTATGACAAATAAATGAAACAATGAAACAAAACGCTACCATTTATGTATATATAAATTATAATTCTTCAATTTCTCATTTATTTTATCAAAATATACCAAATTCTTGCCAAGTTGATCTTAAAAATATTTTAGCTTTATCCACAACTTGAATAAACATTTTGCATCTCATTTGAATATGTGTTTCTCTTCCAAATCTTTAAAAATATAACTTTAAGTCTCTAAAATGCTGCCTTATGCATATTGCAAGATTTGAAGAACTTTATAACATGCAAACTATATCATTACATTTACCCATTAAAAATTCAACTTCAAGTGTGTTTAAAATACTTCTTCTATCGCTGAACTGAAAATTATACATAATTATTTCAAAATACCAAAGTAGTCAACAACTTTAGGAGCTGTGCATTTTCTTCAACAAGATTTAAGCAATGATCTGTGCACAACACATATTATGCATGAATATTAAAGTTTTAAAAAGAGCATCAGCCCTTTCTAATCACCTTTCAAAACAGTTTTTTTGACACTTGATTGGCAGAGAATATTGTTCAAAAGCAGATTACAGTCACCAGAACTTGGGTGAATCGGTCACAGATAGTTTTCTTTAATGAAATTTTAAAAACCACTCATAGAGTCTTCTGTTAGATAATAGGTCACAAGACTCTCCAACTGGTCAGAATTTTGTGCACAAAGTCATTTTATTGCTGATTTTTTTTGCTATATAAATTAATTTTGTATTTTTACATATTTTTTATTAATTCTTGGGGACAAATAAATCCCTTTTTCTAATTTAATAGTTTTCCAAATGTTCATGTAACAATTTATCAGATTCAGCATTTATTTAAATTTTTGTTATCTGAAAACCATCACTTTTGGAAAAATCACTTTTTTGGAAAAAAAATAAATACTGTTATTTTGCTATCAAAATAACAGTAATTATAGCAGTAACTATTTTTTAGACTTTCAAAATAATATTGAATGCTTTCTTTTATTCATTCTTAAAGATTTTGGTCTAGTGAATTATGCTTGATTAATGTATAATCCAAATAAGCACAATCTTCCATACTCTAAGGAGTCTTCCTATCTTTTGACAGTTCTTTCTATACTCATTTGGTCTGAAAAATCACCTGAAATACTGCCTGTCTTGTTAAAATCAGTTTACAATTCCCAATGGTAAAAAGACAACCTCTTCAATGGATGACTTTGGGAAAACTGGACAGAACATGCAGAAGAATGAAAATGGACTACTCTCTTACACCATACACAAAAAATAAATTCAAAACGGATGAAAGTCCTAAATGTGTGACAGAAAACCATAAAAATCCTAGAGGGGAAAAGAGGCAGCAACCTCTTTAACCTTGGCTGTAGTAACGTCTTACGAGACATGTTGCTAGAGGCAAGGGAAACAAAAGCAAAAATGAAATATCAGATTTCACCAAGGTAAAAAGCTTCTACACAGTGAAGGGAACAAAACTAAAAGGCAAACTACCGAATGGGAGAAGATATTTGCAAATGACATATGTAATAAAGGGTTAATATCTGAAGTCTATAGAGACCATATCAAACTCAATACCCAAAAAACAAATAATCCAACTAAGAAATGGGCAGAAAACATGAATAGAAATTTTTCCAAAGAGATGTATGAAAAGATGGTTAACAAGAAAAGATTCTCAACATCACTCATCTTCAGGGTCATACAAACCCAAACTACAGTGAGATATAATCTCACATTTGTCAGAACGGCTAAAATTAACAACAGAGAAGACAACAGATGTTGGCGAGGATGTGGAGAAAGGGGGAGCTTCGTGTACTGTTAGTGGGAAAACAAAATATAGGGCAGCCACTCTAGAAAACAGTATGAAGATTCCTCAAAAAGTTAAGAAATAGAACTACCCCATGATCCAGGGATTTCTCTATTAGATATTTACCCAAAGAATACAAAAATATGAATTTGAAGGGACACATGCACCTCGATGTTTATAGCAGCATTATCAACAATAGCCAAATTATGGAAAGAGCCCAAGTGTTCATCCACTGAGAAATGGATATGGATATCATTTTATATATATAAAAATATATATATGTATGTATATACATGTATATACATACATGCATACATGTATACATACATGTATATACATCTATGTATACACATATATATGTATACATATATACATGTATATATATGTACATGTACATATATAGATGTATATACATGTGTATATATAAATAAAATATTACATAGATGTATATACATGTGTATATATATAAATAAAATATTACTCAGCCATCAAAAGAATGAAATCTTGCCATTTGCAATGACATGGATGGAGCTAGAGTATATAAACCTAAGTGAAATATGTCAGTCAAAGAAAGACAAATATAGGATTTCACTCATATGTGGAATCTAAGAAACAAAACATGAACACAGGGGAAGAAGGGAAAAAGAAAAGGAAAAAAAAAAGAGGGAGAAGCAAACCATAAGAGACTCTTAACTGTAGAGAACAAACAGGGTCACTAGAGGGGAGGTGGCCAGGTGATGGAATAAATGGGTGATGGCTATTAAGGAGGGAATTTTGGTGTTGATGAATCACTAAATTCTAGTCCTAAAACTAATATTACAGGATATATTAATTAACTAGAATTGAAATAAAAATTTGAAAAAGAAAAAGAAAAAAGAAAAAATTATTCCAAAAATTTTAAAAACTATTCAAAAAATTTTTAAAGAAGCTGTTTACAAACTCATTTTGGAAGTATATTTTTATTTTATTATTTTTTATTATTATTATTTTTTAAAGATTTTATTTATTTATTTGACAGAGAGAAATCACAAGCAGATGGAGAGACAGGCAGAGAGAGAGAGAGGGAAGCAGGCTCCCTGCTGAGCAGAGAGCCCGATGCGGGACCCGATCCCAGGACCCTGAGATCATGACCTGAGCCGAAGGCAGCGGCTTAAACCACTGAGCCACCCAGGCGCCCCTTTTATTATATTTTTGAGATGCATCTCTCATTCACTGTATATCCTGTTGGAGGTCAAATTATAATCACTGATTTTAACAAACAAGGTATCTTTCATTAGATATACTGTTGATATAAATTATTATTCTTCATAACAGGCCAGAATGAAAGAATATGCTACTTTTCAAAGTCAATACATTTTTCAAAATGAAGCTACTGCTAACATTTTTACATTCTCTATTAATTATAAAGTGTGCTTTTTATTTTTTCTTTTTTTTTGTTTAGTCTTAGTATCCTCATAAAAAATTTAAAAAAATATTCTATTATTGTGTACCGTATGTTTATTTCTTTGTGTTTTTCTCATTCTCATGTATTTAGCCTTTATAGTCACTTGTGTTAAATAGGAATTTTTGCCACTTTCAGGGCCTGTCAGTCTTCTTTCCTCAAAGTTATATTCTATGTCATCTATTGAATCTGTTCTTCTTTCATATTAAAAAGTAGCCTGGGTGACGCAGTCAGCGAAGCTTCTAACTCTTGGTTTTGCTCAGATCATGGTCTTAGGATCCTGAGATCAAGCCTTGCATTAGGCTCTGCACTAGGCAAGGAGCCTGCCTAAGATTCCCCCTCTTTCTCTCCCTCTGCTCATAATCCTTTGCTTGTATATTCTCTATCTCAAAAAAAATAAAATAAATAAAATTAGATTAACTTTCAGTGATACATATAAGCAATTTTTTTAAAGATTTTATTTATTTATTTGACAGAGAGATACCACAAGCAGATGGAGAGGCAGGCAGAGAGAGAGAGAGAGAGGGAAGCAGGCTCCCTGCCGAGCAGAGAGCCCCATGCGGGACTCGATCCCAGGACCCTGAGATCATGACCTGAGCTGAAGGCAGCGGCTTAACCCACTGAGCCACCCAGGCACCCACATATAAGGATTTTAAGTGAATAAAAAGTCAGGGTGTCTGGGTGGCTCAGTTGGTTAAATGTCTGCCTTGGGCTCAGGTCATGATGCCAGGGTCCAGGGATCCAGCTCCACATCAGGCTCTCTGCTCCGTGGGGAGCCTGCTTCTCCCTCCGCCTCTGCCTACTTGTACTCTCTTTCTTTCTATGTCAAATAAAAAAATAAAACCCTTTAAAAACTTTTTAAAAATGAACAAAAAGTTGACACTAAGAATTATGTACAACAGCTTACTAATTAATATGTGTAGGATTTTTTTAACCGTGAGAATTGCTCCTTCAAGTGATTTTTACTATGTTTATTATAATTTTGTGTGCTGGGTGCCTGGTTGGCTCAGTCAGTTAAGCATCTGCCTTTGGCTCTGGTTATGATCCTTGGGTCCTGGGATGTAGCCCCGTGTCTGGCACCGTACTCAGCAGGGAGTCTGCTTCTCCCTTTGCCCCTGCCCCACTCGTGCTCTCAAATAAATAAATAAATAAATAAATAAAATCTTAAAAAAAAAAAACAACTTTGTTAGTTGCTCCATGTAGAACCCTAGATAATTTTAAGATAATTCATCAGATACTAAAGACCAATTAAGTATGCTAGGATACATAAACCATGAACTTTCAATGACAGACTTAATTCCTAGTTGTATACTGCTGTGCATTATTCTATTAGTTGTATACCTAGTTGTATAATGCTGTGCATTATTCATCATAAGCACCAGAATATTGGTGTTTTCTTCTGCATGATTCCACCAAAATTTTAGAGATTTTTTTGACATTATGCTATATATTATATTAATAAATACATTCCTATGAGAAGAAAAACTCCATTTTAACTAAACTTGTAAATTCTGCTTACAGTTTTATATGTCTGATGACAAAAAGGACTTTCCACAAAGTAAGATTTTTTTTTCTCCTCCACCACCCACATCTTTTCCATATTTTGTGTCATAAGACAAGTAATATTAGGAAAACAGCCTAACCGGCCCTGCATATTTTTGCCAGGAGTCTGGGTGAGTCTGTATTGTGTGTAAAGTATTTGTAGAAGTTATTCATATATCAGGATGCCTACAAGTAAACCAAATATACATGCGAAGTATTGGGAACCACACTAATATCTCTCATTAAATCCAACCGTACATACGCAAAATCCCAATTCCACTTAACTATACCAAGTAAAGGCGGCCACTTCAATCGTACTGACACAAAAAGTAACTGTGACAGAACTCAGAAAGTGGCAGGATAATAGTCTAACCAAAACACTTGGTTAATTTTACAAAAATACATGAACACATCTTTCTCTGACTTGTTTTGCTTAGCATTATACTCTTTAGCTCCCACAGCAGATGTGGAATGAATGAACAAAGGGGAGAAAGAGAGAGCGAGAACCAAATCAAGAAACAGACTCTTAACTATAGAGAAAAATCTGACAGTTACCAGAAGGAAGAGGGGTGAGGGGTTGGATTAAATAGGTGATGGCGATTAAGGAGGGCACTTAATGAGTACTGGGTGTGATACGGAACGTTGAATCACGATACTGTACACCTGAAACTAATATTACACTATGTTAACTAACTGGAATTTCAATAAAAACTTAGAAAAAAATACATGAAGACGTGGAAACATTTTTAGGTCCCAAGTCATTGAAAGGACTGGTGTGGAACACAAAAATAAGTAAAAGAAGGTAAATAAAAATTAAGTTAATTATTTTCAGTGTAAATTCACCTTCTCAAACAGTGCTGTCGAAAAGTGTTTTGTGCTCAGAGAAAGAAAATATTGTAAAATGTTAGAAACTGACTGGATAATGAGAAAAGCCCTCTTAAGGTAAGAGATAGTTTAACTCTTCTCGAGATGATTAAATAGTGTCAACAATGACTGATTCATATGGAAGAACGTCCATTGTCTATGGACTCAGTAACGCCAACACCCACAGACCCTCCTCAGCATCTGAAGAAGTCTAGACAGATGAGGAGGGAGAGAAGACAGTGGAAGAAATGACCGCGATAAGACATGGGTCAGAATATGTCAGGCTTGATAAGCCACACAAAGAAATTTTGGAAAGGAAGGCACAGGGACCCAGTCAGGGAGCTGAGGGGCTTTACAAGAGTGTGGTAGTAATGATTCGACCACAGACTCTCAGCTACATTTAGTTATTAAAGTTACTAATTTCCCAATTTGGTTCTGAATTACTTTCAATTGGAGTCGTGGATAGAATGTAAACGAAAAATTACAAATCAAATTGAATGTACCACATGTAATGTAATTTTCCTGTTAATATTGCTCCTGTATGTGCATGCCAATTTTTTTCACCACTTAAGCATGATTTTATTTGCTTAAAATTTTTATATACTCCAGATCTGTATTTATGTAATATCAGACCCAATGTTTGGTAAACATGAAAAAATGTATGATAAAATTAAATGTTCATAAGTTAATTCTAGATGGCATCTAGTCTTTTGCTATAAAATGTTAAATGGAAGAGCCAAATTAAATTTGAAAAGAAAATTACATAAGAAGAGATAAATAATATAACTTCCATGCTTTTCACTGTACTAATGCTATATTCTCCAAGGTAATCAATGAGATAAACATAAAATCTAATACAATTTTATCAATGAATTACTCACTAGATAAATGGCATGTGAGCAAACAATTGAAACAAATGAAGGAATGATACATGAGGATAACTGTGAAAGGTCTCCCAGACAGAGAGAACAGCATATGTAAAATACCTAAGGTAGAAACCACTTATCACATCAAGGAACAATTAAGAAATGTGTGTGTGATAAGTTAGAGAAAAAGATGTACGAAATCCCCCTCTTGCAAGTGCTATTTTTCAATAGTGTTTAGCTCAAAATAACCCTTCTGTCAAAATGGCATATTTGGGGATTGCATATTCTACCACCTTGAGAAAAAAAAAAATACAAACATACAGAGCAGTGAAAATTAGACATATGAGAAAAATGGAGTTAGAACACTAGGTAAATGAGGATACACTTAATAAATTTAGAAAAATTTTGGTTCTATTAATAACTCAAAGGTAATATTCAGTCATTATTTTGTACCTTATAGAAAATCTTTTCTAGTTGACACAAAGGCTTGAATATTGACATCAAAATCTTGGAGTGATGAAGGGTTTCTCAACACAATGCAAAACCCATAACCCCATTTTTTTAGTAAACAAATTTTTACCCAAACTAAATGTCAGAATGTTAGTGAATCAAAAACACCAAAATGAAGTAAATAGAAAAACTGCAACTTGGGAAAACATAGAATGCTTATAGTTAATTAATGGTTAATATCTTGAAATTATAAAGAACTCCTAAAAAATAATTAAAATATATACAAATCCATGTGACAAAGTAAAAAGCATATCCAAGAATTTCTGGGAAAGAAGGAAAACCCAGCAATAAACTCCCCATAAAGGTAACCAGCCTTATAATCACCAAAATAGAAAATAAAAATATATTATTTAATCTTAATGAATTTTCCAAAAGTTTTGAAAGTCATATTGTTAGGTGTTGATGAAGACATAAAGTAAAAGTTTTTGCTTTTGTTTTTGTTTTTACAAAAGTCTAGATGGAGTTTAAACTACTACAATAATGCAGCAATCTTATTCCTAGGTATTTACCCCAGAAAACTCTTATACATTAGCTCCATGGACAAGTTCACCTATGTTCATAGCAGCATTATTTGTAAGAGTAAGAACTAGAAATCCCGACTGTTTTAAAATCTTATGGTATAATCACATAATAAAATACTCTGCAGAACTGAAATTAAGAAACTATAACTGCATGCATTGACATGGGTGAGTTCCTTCAAAATATATACTGTGCCAAATAAAACAAAACAAAAAGCGATGTGTAAAAAAATAAATAAATACACAGAACATAGTAGAGTTTAAATACATTCCAAAGATTTCCAATATCGAAAAGTAAAATGTCTAGAATAGAATTCTTATGTGGTAAAACCATGGAGTTTTTGGGGGGGAAAAATGGTAGTGGTAAAGTACTTATCTGATGGTGGAGTTCAATTATACTAGTATCCTATCCTATTAAGTTATTTTGTAGACATTTATTTTATTTCCTTTTATAGCTTGCATTTATAGAATCTATAATTTTAAAAGAATTAAATATCTCAAATAAAAATTTCCTTGAAATAACTTCAGAATTTTATTTTAAAATAAATAATATTTGATATAAAAAGTTTTGCTTAATGATATTTATTTAACTATACTGGCAACAGGTGAGGCTGCTACTTGCCTTCCTATCTTAGAAAGTGGAGTATAACTTTGGAGATACAAGATAACTAAGTGTGTTAAAACATCAAGAAAAACATGAGGTTTTATTTAATCACATAATCAAAGTGTTTTGTTATCTGACAGTGCTTTTCATTAAGGCTAAATTGAGAATGCTACAGAAGGTCACACATCTGTTCTTCGCAAATGCATTTGCTACCAAAAACGAAGGAAAAAAAAGATTAAAAAAAACAAAAGAATTGTTTTTTTAAAATAACATGCATAAAACTGAATTAAATCATTTATATATAAAATTATATAACTATAATTATATAATATTCTTTCTCAATTTATTTTATATCCTAAAATTCGAGGCTCTCAATTTTTTGCTATGTAACATTCTGGTTGAAAGTAGGATTATTCAAAAATTGGTTAGAAATTCAATAGTATAATTTAGAGTTTGAAGTTAGAGAAATGTGGAATTTTTATTAAGCATAAAGAACCAACAGCTATGCTTCACATGTTAGAAGAGTCACCAAATTGATCCTGCAATCAAAGGGAGGCATTTACACAAAAGCATAAACACCAGGAAGAGGATATCTTTGCAGGACATCATGGAGATTCCATTCAATGAGAATGTATTTAGGACTTTCAGGCCAATATATTTAACAAATTAGAACAGACAACATTAAAACAAAAAACAAACAAAAAAACCTCCTTTATGAATTCAATAGATTAAAAATACAATCAAAATTTCCCCCAAAGAAATGCCAGTCTTAGTTGGCTTAATTGGTGAGTTGTATCAAACATCTAAAGATGAAATGACACAAATTGTACATATATTCTTTCAACTTATCATTTTTAATATAGCATATCCCTGATACTAAACCAGATAAAAACAACACAAGAAAAAAAAAAAAAGAATTAAGCAATATCTCTCATTAACAGTGTCTCAAAATTATTTAAAAAATAATAACAAAGCAAAACCAGTAATACATAAACAAATGTGGTTTATCCTGACAATACAAGGTTTCTTTAATATTCAAGAACAGTGATAAAAGAAAAGTCTCCTTTGCAGAAGAGGTTCCAAGTAGATCTGTCCTCAGGCGGAGCAAATGCCTCACTCCTTAAGTGTTGTCGCACATAGTAGTTTCTTTCCAGGAATGCAATATGGAAAGGGGACAAATAGGTAACTTTTCAGTGGAGAAATATGAAAACTACCTTAGCCAGGTGATCAAAGTCAACACCCAAAGTAATATTCCATGTAGATACTATGTTCTTCTGGCAATAGGCAATGTAAATGGCATTTTACCTGTGTACTCCTGCTCCCCAAAACCCAAACCTTGTCTAATGATGGGAAAAACAAAGGACAAATCCCAATTAGCATCATTTTACAAAATACCTTGCAATTAGGCCTCAAAATTGTCAAGGTCATAAACAAAGGAAGCCTGAGAAAACACTCAAGGAAAGAAGAGAAGATACGACAACTAAATGTACTGTGATGTCTTGGAAGGAATTCTGGAAAAGGAAGCAATGTTAGGTATAAATTAAGGAAATCTGAATGAAGTATGTTATTAACTAAAAATACTGTATCAACATGTTTATTAATTATAAAAAAAATTGCAAAGTAATAATTTAAGATATCAATAATATGGGAAACTGATTAGGGGGTTGAAGGAGTTCACAGCAAGTCTTCCCAAAATACACCACTTGGCATGTGGACCATTTTGAGCTGAAGGTACAGAAGACCCTGCAGGCTCGAGAGAGACTTTTGCCCCTCCCTTATCTACCTAGAAAAATGTAAATTGGGAACTTTCCAACACTTAGAGTTATTACCAGATATAAATTTTACCTGAGTATCCCATATATGGGTTCTATATAGTGGGGCAAATATCTAATTACCAAATATCTGAACTTACTGCCCTGTGAACTACCCTCCACCCTTCTGAAGCCCCAGACCCCTCTCCCTTTCCTTAGCTCAGGATGTATATATACCTCATTTTACCTTTCTGTCTTTTAATCTCTCATGTATCTGGGGAAATTAAATTTGATTTTCTCCTGTTAATCTGTCTCCTGTCAATTTAATTCTTAGGTCGACCAGAAGAAACTTTGAATAAATAATAAATTTGTTTTCTTCCCAAAAGAGTGCAGGGAAGCTCTGTACATCTTCATATCATTTATGGGGAAAAAAAAAAAAGACCCCAAAACTTCTAAAAATTGTTAAGAACAAATGTAATTCATCAATTAAAAGAACAAAAAATAAAAAATAAAATCATAAAAATGTGAAAGATGATTTAGTAATAGAGTATAATGTAATAAAAGTCATAAAATAAAATAACAATTTGAAAAGATTATTTGAAAAATCTATAGCTAACATAACTAATGCTAAATGAAGTATCCTTTTCACCTCACATCAGAAAAAGGCAAAGATACCCACTTTCATATCTAAGAGTCAATGTTTTACTGAAGCATTTGTATAGTATGATAAGAAAAATAAAGATATGGATAAAAATTCAGAAACTTCACTCTTCTTATGAAAGACATCATTTGTGAAATTCAAAAAAATTAAAACAAATGAAAAAACCAACTAATTCTAATAAATGAATTTGACAAGATGGTTGGATATTATATATATATATATATATATATATATATATATATATATATAGTATATTATCATCATGACCATGGGGGAAAGCAATTATTTCTTATGACAGAATAAGTGTTCTGGTAGATGGAATAATGGCCCCTCAAAGATATACATGCCCTAATCTCTGGAATCTGTTAATATGTTACCTTTATGGAAAAAGGGATTTTGGAAATGTGATTAAGAATCTCAAAATGAGAAAACTATGCTGGATTATCTGGCTGGACCCAAAGTAATCACAAGGATGGTCTGAGCCAGAGTAGATGTGACAAAGGAGAGGTCAGAGTGATTCAAGGAAGGAACCGTGCCTCAGCTAATGCCAGTAACCTCTAGAGGAAGCTGACAAAGTTAAAGGCTAGGATCTCCCCCTAGAGCCTCCATTATGTAAACATATCTGCCTCTAAATTAGTCTTTCTGACTTCCAAACATGCAAAATAATAAATTACTGTTCAGAGCATAAAAATACTCCTATAACTCAATGATAGAAATTACAAACAAACCAATAAAAAATGAATAGTATAAGAAGAAGTATAATGGCCAACATGTATACATGATAATATTTTCAGTATTATTTAAGAACAATAGCCAAAAAACCCACAACTTTTGAACTGTAATGCGATACCTACCCTATAACCAACAATTCCATACCAAGGTATTTGCCTTATAAATATATGTTCCTCAAAATGAGGTAAAAAATGTTCATAGCAGTCACATATTAGAAACTAGGCAAATTACATAATTACAATAAATAAAATATTACACAACATTAAAAAGAAGTGAAACGTTAACACATATAGAACATGGATTAATTTCAAAAGAATTACATTGGGTGAAAGGAATCAGGTATAAACATAATTTATGATTGTATTCTGAATAATTTAAGAACACAGGCAGAAGTAATATGTTGTGATATAAATGAGTAGTGTCTCCCTTCTGGAATGTAGGTGATTGTGTAGGGGAGGAAAAATGATTTTCCCTTTACCTTTCTAGGTTCTTGGTTCGGATCCCTCTATAATGAAAGACAGATTACTAGGAGAAAAAGAAATATAACTTTAATAACAAGTATACCTTCTTATACATAGGAAATAGACTGAAAAACTGAGTTACTCCTCAAAATGGCCTAAGCCACCACCTTTAACCCCACCTTCTGCTGAAGACAAAAGCAGTTGTTGAAAGGCAAGTTAAACAGTAATGGGAGGCTAGAAGGAAAAGCACAATAAAGAATGGTAGGTTGTTACTATGCAGATTTAGTTCCTAGCCTTCACCATAAAAGTTTCTAGACATTTGATCATCTTTCTCTTCCTGGTAAAAGGATACCCCTACAAAAGATTTCCCTTATAAATTTAAGTCTTTTACCAAAATGTAATTTCTACTCAGATTTTTTAGCTTTTCCCAGGTCTGCAATTTCTTAAAAATAATCAGTCTAAAATAACCCTTATGCTAAAAAGCCATAGTTTGGGGTGGCAAATTCTGCACCCCTTCAGCTGTTAATAGACATAAAAATAAGAGAATTCTCTGAGTTTGATGGAAATGTCCTATATGTGACTGAAGAGTGAGTTTAATGAGTGTGGAGTCGTCAAAACTCACTCAAATGAACTTAAGGTCCATATATTTACCTTAATTATTAAAAACAGAAAAAGTAGTATTAATCTGAAAAGTGCTTTTGGGATGGGTTAGAGAAGTGATGCTTTTTATTAGAAATCTTGTATTCCTTATATTTTTTAATATTTAATATTTTTAATTATATAAGAAGATTAAGACACATGTAAAATGTATAGTATCAAAGTAAATTGGGATGAATTTTGTAAATAGATGTGGTGAGCTTTTACAAAACCACTCTAAAAGGAATAATTGATTTTAAAATTTTATTTTTTCATCCTTTTGCTTTCTCAAGTCTCTGGCCTTTGCCCTGGACTTCCCTAGGCATCCATCTACTTAAAAGAAAATTAAAATTTATTACATATGGAAAGAAAGGAGAAAGGCTCAAACAGTATTAATTTTTTTTTTTTTTACATTCAAATTGGATTATGCACAAGACAATGGGTCTTTGTAAGTCAGGCTTTTACTTGAGAAAAGATTTTCTAAAGTCTTTTATTCCTCTTTACCATATCAACAGCTGTACTTCAGACAGCTCAAATACTGAAGTTCTTCCAGTGAAGCAGGGATGTAGGAGTCACCTGTATGAACTAAGCAAAAAGGACAGAAGAGTGGAAGCTAATTCAACTACATTCTCAGCTTGAAAGTTTTGAGGGAAAAGAAGAGAGAGAAGTGACTATCTAGGTCCTAATTTCACTCTTTTTTGTTTTTGTTTGAAAAAATAGCAATGCCTTCAATGAGTAAAAGAGGGCAAAGAACGGTTCCACTGCTCTCCATGTAGGACCGGAAGAGACCCTCCCATTCACAACCAACAGCTACCTATGGTATAGTCACAGCAGTTTTGCCCCACAGTATGGTCAGGCAGAGAGAGAGACTAAGGTTTAGCAGTCTGAACTGCTTCTCATTTCTTCAGTGATACAGAGAGATTGCGTATGTCTCTGAGAGTCAGAGGGGTTCTCTGCAAACAACAGGTTCAACATTAGTCTCTTGTTTTAAGCCCCACCAAGACATAATACCTAACCTAACTGCAGTTTCAGACTCTCCTAGGCGTGTAATTTTAAACCAATCTGTCTGGAAATTCTTGTTCAGTACCAGTGGGGTAGTATGTTGATAAGACTCCCTGCTCTTTCCACTAAGGAAAGGTGACCTTACCTGAAACAATCCTTTCTTTTTTTGCTAATAACTTCCTTGTCCCACTCTTGTTTCTACCTATAAAACCCTTCCATCTGTTATAACTCCTTGGAGCCCTCCAGTTTGTTGGATAGGATGCTGCCTGGTTCATGAATCATTGAATGAAACAAATTAGATCTTTACATTTACTTAGTTTTTCTCTTACTTACACGATAGTTGAATATTTGTTCTTTAACAGAACCAAGGTGACACCAAGTCAGCATAAGGAAAACCTATCCAAATGACTGCAAATTGTTTATTCTAATTAGAGATGGTTTGCAAAGAAGACTAACTTAATTATTAAAGATATTTCATAACGTGCAATCCAATATGATTCTTTTTCCTGTAGACCAATGCATAATGAGAATATAAGAGGAAGGCCAAATAAATCATGAAAACTTTTGTTTTTAATAACAATTTTCTTCACATCTGAGTTTTAATACAGGTAAAGTCTGTACTCACTATACCCCCATTTTTAACCTCACATTCCTTACAAATCATTTATGATACATAACCGCTTTGTTTCTACCCTTTTTTTTTTAAAAGAATTTATTTATTTGACAGAGAGATCACAAGCAGGCAGAGAGGTAGGCGGGGGGTGGGGGGGTGGGGGGGGGAGCAGGCTCCCTGCTGAGCAGAGAGCCCAATGCAGGGCTTGATCCCAGGACGCTGGGATCATGACCTAAGCCAAGGCAGCAGCTTAACCCACTGAGCCACCCAGGCGCCCTGTTTCTACCCTTTTGTTTGTCTATATTCCTCATTTTATTCCTTTCTTTGTAATCTGACTTTTGATCATTTACCCCAGCTACAGTCTCCCAACACACTACTTAAGGGAGGAGAGGCTAAGTTCATTTATTTGTTAATTGACAAAGTCCTTGAAAGGAACAATTTTAATATGATTTCATTTTCTCTTACTTACACGATTTGTGGGTTATAATTTGAATAACTTTCATCTAAATTATTCTTCTCTCTTGGTAGTTGAGGGACAGGGAAAAGGCTCAAACAACTAGAGAGACACAGGATAGGCAAGAAATAGAGCACAAACAACTAGAGAGACCCAACGTAATTTTTCCATATTCTTTTTTTTTTTTTTTTTCAAGATTTTATGTATTTGTTTGTCACGGAGAGAGAGGACACAGGCAGGAGGAGAAGCAGGCAGAGGGAGAAGTGGGGTCCTGGCTGAGCAAGGAGCCTATGAAGGACTAGATCAAAGGATATTGGTTGGGATCATGACCTGACCTGAAGGTAGTTGCGTAACTCACCGAGCCACCCAGGCATCCCACAATGTAAATATATTTTTTTTAATCTGAATGCCAAATGTTTGGTTCCCAAAACATCACCAAAACAATCTGTTGATAAATAGGCTGTTGTTCTATGATGATAGTCTTAGGAGCATCCTCACAGAGAGAAGGGCCATGTCAAAAAATACATTGAGGGGTGCCTCGGTTGTTCAGTTGGGTAAGGGTCTGACTGTTGATTTTGGCTCACGTCACAATCTAAGGGTCATGAGATCGAGCCCATGTTCAGCTCCACATGGGCATGGAGCCTGGTTAAGATTCTCTTTTTCACTCTCCCTCTGCCTCTCTTCCCCTAAATAATTAATTAATTAATTAATTAATATGTTGAAGTCTAACCTCAGATGGTTTAAACAGAATTTGATCAGAATCAGAAAGAAATCATTATGATAATTTATGATTAGGAGCAGAAAGAAATTCGCATTTTGAGATGAGGGAAATAGTCTCCTGTGTAAATGGTCATTCGAGAGGTTTATATTAAAGAGTAGCTAAGTCTCATGAAGTAACTAGAATCTACATTAAAATTATATTTGCAACTTTTATCTTTCTGGTCAAGAGACTCCTAGCAGAGTAAAGTCCTCTTGATGAAGACAGGGGACTAGCATATGAATATGAACAATAATGCAGGTGGTATTGGCTCTCACTATGAGGGTTAGCAAACCATGACGGTGATAGACGGTGACCCTTAGATAGGATGCGATGATAATCAAGTATTTAAACGGTAGCCATATAGAAGATATTATTGTTTAAAGTTCTCAAATAAGGAAGTTGGATGAAGGAATGGAAATGAGAGGGTGGAAGATTTTAGTTGATAAAATAGGATACGTTTTAAAGTTATCTAAAATATGGTATTTCTCATGAGGTAAGAAGTTTCCAGAACTATTTAAAAGCATTCCATCCAATTACGTATCATCTTAGCCTACATCAAACAATCCTAAATCTTTGCGGTTTTCAAAAGAAAATATGTGCTCCTTCCCAAACTTATCCCTACCCCCAATTCCCTTCAGTATTCCCTTACAGCAACATGTCAGTCATGAATGAACTACAGTTCTGTTCCCTTATCCTCATTCTTAGGTCCAGTGAATGGACAGCCTCTATGGCAAATTAGATAAAACATGGTAGGGGTGCCTGGGTGGCTCAGTCATTAATGTCTGCCTTCAGCTGGAGACATGATCCCAGGGTCCTGGATCTGGACAGCACTGGGCTCCCCGCTTAGTGGGAAGCCTGCTTCTCCCTCTCCCACTGCCCTGCTTGTGTTAACCTCTGACTGGGTCATTGTCAAATAGATAAATAAAATCTTTAAAATTAAAGAAAAAAAGAAAAGGAAACATGGCAGAACAACTCAATACTTCTGCAAATTTCTGACCAGAAGTGATCAGAGGTACTGGCAGGAAGTCCCTTTGGCAAAGCAATTCCCTGAAGAAGCTCAGATGGAGGCGTGTGAGGAACGGGGAGTGTCGAAGCCGAGAGGATGCACATTCTCCCACAGGGCAGCAATGAGTGCTTTTTAAATACCACAAACCGCCTCCTGGACCAAATCTAGAATTTGTGTGTTGGATAAAACTAGAAAATGTCGAATAAACCTTCCACCATTAATGTTCTATTATGTTCATGGAGCCCTAATTTCCTCATTTATAAAACGGTAAAAATATTGTCATGCTATTTCTGATGTCCATGGATCGAATGAGATACATCTTGTGAATATAGTTATTGGCACTAGATTTCCTAAATTCCTAAAATTTCTTTATTTCCTAGAAAAACATTGCTAAAATGTAGGTTTATTATACTCTTACATAAATATGAAAAAGAAGTAGCATTTTGTTTTGAAATTTATAGTTACAATTTTACCACACATTTACTACTGTTTTTAATATATCTTATCCATTCAAAATGTAAGATGATAAAATATATATCATAATGAAAAACTTATATGAGCTTGTTAAAATGATCTATACATCTATTACAAAGTCTAATAAATTGTCATAAGTATCCTATTTTATGAGTTATTCCTTACAATTTGTATCTGAAGTGGGTCAGTACTATTATCTTTATTAAATATGAATTCAGTACTATTATCTGTATTAAATATGAATAAATACAAATATAAGGAGGTTAAATGGCTGAAACCATATGTTATGTCAAAGATCATATCAGAGATTTGTACCGCTGTGTTTGTTTTTTTTTTTTTGAAGATTTTATTTATTTATATGACAGAGAGAGATCATAAGTAGGCAGAGAGGCAGGCAGAGAGAGAGAGAGAAAGAGGAGGAAGCAGGCTCCCCGCTGAGCAGAGGATCCCAGGACTCTAGTGTCATGACCCAAGCTGAAGGCAGAGGCTTCAACCCACTGAGCCACCCAGGCGCCCCTGCTGTGTTTTTATTTCAAAGTCAATAAAAATTTATGTAGGCAAACTTCACCAACTTGACTTAAAAATAAATGAAATATTTTGTTATGAAAATATTCTGACAAAATGACCACATTTCAATAAACTTTAGCTCTTCCACTCTCTCCAGCTCCAAGCAGGAACATGTTTTTCCCTCAACTGCTCTATAGGTTTTATTCATGTGTGTGTGTAATCCCCAGAAAACAGGCTGTCATTTATAACAATCAGTCCATAATGTTTTTTATCCTCCTCTGACTGTCATATGCTAATAATTCTTGTTGATAAATCTCTTTGAAGACATTGTTACTGAACTTTCAAAGGCTATCATCATGAAAAATGCAAAGTACGTGTAAGAATTGCAATCCAGATGTTCATGGAACCATGAGGGTGACAATAAAGAACTCTGCTCTATAAAAAGCAGCCAAAATAATCACTCCCATAACTACGGACACACTTTGTCACCAGGCATCAAAGTTGCTCTGCTTAATATTAGCATCTCACAAAGCATCATGCTTCCAGACCTCATTTCTTAGAAATAAGAGATTGCCTGGAGAACCAATACCAAACTGTCCAACATGATTGACTGATCTGCCCTTTGGTTCTGTTCTGTTTATCTCAAGAATAAACAATGTTGTTGGAATCATACTGGACATGTAATCAAAGTGTGTGTGAGTGTGCAAGTCGTGTCTATGTTCCTGTGTGTGCATGTGCTTTTGTGTGGTGATGGGGCCAGTTTTAATGTTTTAATTTCATTTTCCTCACTATGAAAGCAGTAGTTTAAATCATTGAACCCAGTTCTGAAATATTTCTGTTTCTGCTTGTTTTATTTTTGTATATTTAGGGCATATTCAGGTTTTTTTTTAGGGTATCAGTTTCCTCATTCCTCAAATTTGTTTCAATCACTATTAAAATAGAAGGCTTCTGGGTGTCCCCCAATATGGCCCTATTACAGTGACAAAAACTTTAAGAGTAGATTGTGGCAAAAGAAAAAGAGATGTGGGGCGCCTGGGTGGCTCAGTGGGTTGAGCCGCTGTCTTCGGCTCAGGTCATGATCTCAGGGTCCTGGGATCGAGTCCCTCATCGGGCTCTCTGCTCAGCAGGGAGCCTGCTTCCTCCTCTCTCTCTGCCTGCCTCTCTGCCTACTTGTGATCTCTCTCTGTCAAATAAATAAACAAAATCTTTAAAAAAAAAAAAAAAAGAAAAAGAGATGTGTTTTCATTCCATCTTCAACAATCACTAGAACAAGTGAACATTTCCCAAGATTATATACTGAAATGATGGTTGTATAGTATCTATCTTTCCTTTAATGTCTAATCTAAGTAATCATTACCCTTTTTCATGTTTCACAAAATATGACTTCATAAAGGCTTCTTTAGTTTTGATAAAATTTACATTAATGCTATTATCTCTAGGCCATTCAATGTACTTATCTAAAGCAGACATTTATTTTTTAATTTTTTACTAGATCTTTTAAAAATATTTATTTATTTAAGAGAGAGAGCATGAGAGAGTGAGCACAAGCAACAGGGAGAGGGAGAGGGAGAGGGAGAAGCAGACTCCCTGCTGAGTGGGGGACCTGGCGTGGGACTCGATCCCAGGACCCTGGGGCTCATGACTGGAGGTGAAGGCAGATGCTTAATGGACTGAGCCACCCAGGCACTCCTAAAATAGACATTTAGAGCCGTTTTAAGTTCACAATAAAATTGAGCAGAAAGTTAAAGAGAATTTTCATATACCCCCTGCTCTGCCTCCCCATGCACAGTCTACTCCACATTCCTCACCAGAGTAGTATGTTTGTTACAATCAGTGAACTTATACCAATGCATCTTTACCACCCAAAGTCTGCTGTTTACATTGGTGCACATTCTATGAGTCTGGCAAATGTATAATGACATGTGCCCACCATTACAGTACGATACAGAACAGTTACACTAACCTACATACCATCTTACATACCATACCTACTCGTGCTTTCCTCACCGCAAACCTCTGGCAACCACTGATCCTTTTACTGTCTCCGTAGTCTTGCTTTTACCAGGATATCAGAGTTGGACTCATACAGTATGCCTTTTCATATTAGCTTCTTTCCCTAGGTAGTCTGCATTTAAGTTTCCTTCATACCCTTTTTGGCTTGATAGTTTATTTCTTCTTAACACTGAATCATATCCCATCATCTTTATATACCACAGCTTACTTATCCACTCACCTATCAAAGGACTTCTTGGTTCCAAGTTTTAGAATTTATAAACAAAGTTGCTAGAAACATCCTTGTGCAGTGCTTTTTTTGTTGTTTGTTTTGTTTTGTTTTGTTTTGCTTTTGGCTTTCATTATTATAATAAGAAGAGATTACATGAGATCTGCCCTCTTAACAAAGTTTTACGTGTATAATACACTACAGTTAACAATAGACACAACAGTGTACAGCAGATCTGCAGAATTTATTTATATTGTACAATTGGAACTTTATGCCAGATGCACAGCAAGTCCCATTTACTCCTCCCACCAGCCCTAGTTAACACCAATATACTTTCTGAGTTAGGTGATTTTAGATACCTTATCTAAATGGAATCCTGTAGTATCTGTCCTGAGATTGGCTTATTTCATGTTGCATAGCATTTCCAAGGTCCATCCACATTGACACATATGGCAGGATTTCCTTCTTTTTTATGGATAAATAATGTCTCATTGTATCCAATGACAAACCTTTAGGTTGTATCCACATTTTGACTATTGTGAATACTGCTGTAATGAACACAGGAATGCATGTCTCTTTGAGATCTTGACTTTAATTTTTTTGGATAAATATTATGAGGCAAAATTGCTGGGTCATATGGTAATTCTAATTGTAACATTTTGAGGGATTTCAATGTTGTGTGTGAGGGTTTTGTGTGAATATAAGTTTTCTACTGACTTTGGTAGATACCAAGGAGCATGCTTGCAGGGTGATATGGTAAAATTTTCTTTAGTTTTGCTAAAAAAATAAATAAAAAAGAAAAAAGAAAAAGAAAAAGAAAGCCAAACTATCTTCCAAGTGAATGTATCATTTTGCATTCCCATCAGCAATGAATGAGAGTTGCTGTTTATCCACATCTTCAGTAGCATTTGGAGTTGTCAATGTTTTCAGTTGTTACCATTTTTAAAAAAAAGATTTTATTTATTTATTTGACATAGAGAGACACAGTGAAAGAGGGAACACAAGCAGGAGGAGGGGAGAAGGAGAAACAGGCTTCCTGCTGAGCAGGGAGATGATGCAGGGCTAGATCCTAGGACCCTGGGACCATGACCTGAGCTGAAGGCAGACGCTTAATGACTGAGCCACCCAGGTGCTCTGAGTTGTTACCATTTTTAAAGGTGTGTAGTGGTACCTTGTTTTGACTTGAAATTCCCTAATGGTATGTAATGTTGAACATACTTTCATGTTTATTTACCCTCTTTATATCTTCCTTGGTGAGGTGTCTGTACAGATCCTTCATTCAGTTCTTCTCATAAGCAATCACACAACAAAGATCAGCCAACAATTCTTATTAATAGAAAAGTTGTTTCTCTAGAGTTTTTGGCTAGTTTTATCTTAACCACTTTATGACAATTATATTTTTAGAATGAGAAAAAGGTCACTTATTTTTATTTATTTATCTTGTGTTATGTCAGTCACCATATAATACAACATTAGTTTTTGATGTAGTGTTCCTAGATTCATGGTATGCACCACACCCACTACTCCATGCAACACATGCCCTCTGTAATACCCACCACCGGGTTCACCCATCCTCCCACTCCCTTCCCTTCTAAAACTCTCAGTTTGTTTCTTGAAATCCACAGTCTCTCACGGTTCATCTCCCCTTCCCATTTCCCTTCCCCCCTTCACTTTTCCTTTCCTACTCCTAATGTCCTCCATGCTATTCCTTATGTTCCACAAGTAAGTGAAACCATATGATAATTGAAATTGACTTTCTGTGCTTGACGTATTTCACTCAGCATAATCTCCTCCAGTCCCATCCATGTTGATGCAAAAGTGGGGTATTCATCCTTTCTGGTGGAATTATGGACCCTATGGATATGGACCACCATATCCATTCATCTGCTGAAGAACATCTCAGCTCTTTTCACAGTTTGGCTTTTGTAGACACTGCTGCTATTAACATTGGGGTATATATGGACCTTCTTTTTGCTACATCTGTATCTTTGGGGTAAATACACAGTAGTGCAATTGCCAGGTCATAGGTTGCTCTATTTTTAATTTTTTCAGGAATCTTCACACTGTATTCTGAAGTGGCTGCACCAACTTGCATTCCCACCAACAGTGTAAGAGGGTTCCCCTTTCTCCACATCGTCTCCAACATTTGTTGCTTCTTGCCTTGTAAAATTTTTGCCATTCTAACTGGTGTAAGGTGGTATCTCAATGTGGTTTTTGATTTATATTTCCCTGATGGCTAATGAAGATGAACATTTTTTCATGTGTCTGTAAGCCATTTGCACATCTTCTTTGCGGAAGTGTCTATTCATATCTTCTGCCCATTTTTTGATTTGATGACCTATTTTTTAGGTGTTGAGTTTGACAAGTTCTTTATAGATCTTGGCTGTTAGCCCTTTGTTTGTAGTGCCATTTGTGAATATCCTCTCCCATTCTGTGGGTTGCCTTTTTGTTTTGTTGACTGTTTCCTTTGCTGTGCAGATGCTTTTGATTTTGATGAAGTCCCAAAGGTTCATTTTTGCTTTTGCTTCCTTTGCTTTTGGAGACGTGTCTTGAAAGAAGTTGCTATGACTGATGTCAAAGCATTTGTTCTCCTGTAGCATTTTGATGTATTCCTGTCTCACATTGAGGTCTTTCATCCATTTAGAGTTTATCTTTTTCTTTGGTGTAAGAGAATGGTCAAGTTTCATTCTTCTGTATGCAGCTGTCCAATTTTCCCAGCACCATTTATTAAAGAGACTGTCTTTTTTCCACTGGTTATTTTTTTCATACTCTGTCAAAGATTATTTAACCTTAGAGTTGAGAATCCATATCTGGGCTCTCTACTCTGTTCCATTGGTTTATGTTCTGTTTTTGTGCCAGTACCATGCTGTCTCAGTGATCACAGCTTTGTAATAAAGCTTGAAATCAGGCAACATGATGTCCCTAGCTTTGTTTTTCAACATTTCTTTGGTGACTTAGGGTCTTTTCTAGTTCCATATAAATTTTAGGATTGTTTGTTCCAGCCCTTTGAAAGATATCAATGGTATTTTGATCAGAATGGTGTTGAAAGTATAGATTGCTCTGGGCAGCATAGACATTTTAACAATGTTTATTTTTCCAATCCATGAGCATGGACTGTTATCCCATCTTTTTGTGTCTTCTTCAATTTATTTCATGAGGGCTCTATAGTCCCTTGAGTATAAATCCTTTACCGCTTTTGTTAGGTTTATTCCAAGGTATCTTATGTTTTTTGGTACTATTGTAAATTGAATCAATTCTCTAATATCCCTTTCTACAATTTCATTGTGGGTGTGTAAGAAAGCAATTGATTTCTGTGCATTGATTTTGTATCCTGTCACATTACTGAATTGCTGTATGAGTTCGGGTAATTTGAGGGTGGAGATTTTTGGTTTCCAGATTGAGTATCATGTCATCTGCCAAGAGAGAGCTTGACTTCTTCTTTACCAATTTGAATACATTTTATTTCTTTTTGTTGTCTGATTGCTATTGCTAGGACTTCTATTATTATGTTGAACAATAGTGGCAAGAGTGGGCATCTTTGTCATATTTCTGATCTCAATGGGAAGGCTCTCAGCTTTTCCCCATTGAGGATGATATTCACTGCAGCTATGGGAAAGAGATTCCTACGTACCGAGGGGGGAACATCAGAATAATGTCAGAGTTGTCCACAGAAATCTGGCAAGCCAGAAAGGGCTGGCAAGACATATTCAGGGCACTAAATGAGAAGAACATGCAGCCAAGAATACTTTATCCAGCAAGGCTGACATTCAGAATGGATGGAGAGATAAAGAACTTTCAAGACTAGCAAAGAGTAAAAATTATGTGACCATCAAGTTGGCTCTACAATAAATATTAAGGGGGGGTTCTATAAAAGAAGAAAGGCCCCAAGAGTGATATAGAACATAAATTTACAGAGACAATCTATAGAAACAAGGTCCTCACAGGCAACATGATGACAATAAAAACATATCTTTCAATAATCATTCTCAACATGAATGGCCTCAATGTTCCCATAAAATGGCACAGGGTTGCAGAATGGATAATAAGACAAGACCCAGTCATATGCTGTCTACAAGAAATGAATTTTGTTTGTTTGTTTGTTTGTTTTTAAGATTATTTATTTATTTATTTGACAGACAGCGACCACAAGTAGGCAGAGAGCCAGGCAGAGAGAGGAGGAAGCAGGCTCTCTGCTGAGCAGAAAGCCCGATGCAGGGCTCGATCCCAGGATCCTGGGATCATGACCCGAACCAAAGGCAGAGGCCTTAACCCACTGAGCCACTCAGGTGTCCCTACAAGACATGCATTTTGAACCTAAAGATACATCCAGACTGAAAGTGAAGGGATGGATAACCATCTTTCATGCCAACGAACCTCAAAAGAAAGCTGAGATAGTGATTCTCATATCAGATGAATTAGATTTTAAGCTAAAGACTGTAGTCATAGATACTGAATGGCACTACATCATTCTTAAAGGGTCTATCCAAAAAGAAGATCTAACAATTGTACATATTCATGTCACCAGCATGGGAGAAGCCAACTACATAAGACAACTGTTAATCAAAATAAAGAGACATATTAATAAGAACACAATGATTGTACAGGATCTTAACATGCCACTTTCAGCAACGGACAGATCATCTAAGCAGAAAATCAAGAAAGAAACAAGAGCTTTTAATGACACTTTGGACCAGATGTATCTCATAGATATATGTAGAACACTCTACCCTAAAACAACAGAACACTCATTCTTCTCAAGTGCACATGGAACTTTCTCCAGAATAGACCACATATTGGGTCACAAATCAGTTTAGAATTGATGAGATTATTCCCTGCATATTCTTAGACCACAATGCTTTGAAACCACAATTCAATCACAAGAAAAAATCTGGAAGAAATTCAAACACTTGGAAGCTAAAGATCATCCTCTCAAGAATGTTTGGATCAATGAGGAAATCAAAGAAGAACTTAAACAATTCATGGAAACCAATGAGAATGAACCTATGGGATACAGCAATGGTGGTCCTAAGGGTGAATACATAACTGTCTAAGCCTCACTCAAAAAAATGGAAAAATCCCAAATATATAAACTGTCTTTACACCTTAAAGAACTGGAGAAAATCAACAATGAATTGAGCCTACCCCTACATGAGAAGGGAAATAATTAAGATTAAAGCATAGATCAATGAATTAGAAACCGGAGAAACAGTAGAATACATCAACAAAACTAGAAGGTGGTTCTTGAAAGAATGAGTAAGATCAATAAACCACTGGCCAGACTAATCCAAAAGAAAAGAGAAAGAACCCAAATTAATAAAATTATGAATGAAAGGGGAGAGGTCACTACTAACACCAAGGAAATAAAAACAACCATCAGAAAATATTATCAATAGCTATATGCCAATAAGTTAAGCAACCTAGAAGACATGGGTGCATCCCTGGAAACTATAAAGTTCCAAGACTGAAACAGGAAGAAATTGACAACCTGAACAGACCAATAATTAGTAATGAGATTGAAACAGTGATCAAAAAGCCCAGGACCTGACGGATTCCCTGGGGAATTCTACCAAACATTCAAAGAAGAAATAATACCTATTCTCCTGAAGCTGTTTCAAAAAATAGAAACAGAAGGAAAACTTCCAGACTCTTTTTACAAAGCCAGCATTACCTTGATCCTCAAACCAGGCAAGGACCCCATCAAAAAGGAGTTTCAGACCAATATCCCTGATGAATATGAATGCCAAGATTCTCAACAAGATCGTAGCTAATAGGATCCAATAGTACATTAAAAAGATGTTCTACCATGATCTGAGGGGATTTATCCCTGGGATGCAAGGTTGTTCAGCATATGCAAATCAATGTGATGGAGCAAATGAATAAGAGAAGAGAGAAGAACCACATGGTCCTCTGAATTGATGCAGTAAAAGCATTTGACAAAATACAGCATCCTTTACTGATTAAAATTCTTCAAAGTATAGGGATAGAGGGAATATTCCTCAGCTTCATAAAATCCATCTATGAAAAAGGCCATTTAAAGAATAACTTGCTGCCATCTCTTGCATGTTATGAAAGAGTGATAAACTTCCAAGTACTGAAGATGGTAATTTATGAGGAGTCAATTGATCTGGGGTGATAAATGTGAGTAGACTATTGCCTTCTTCAGATAATGTTCTTCAAGGAAAATGTGAAACAAAAAATGAGCTGAATCACTTTATTTAATAGATAAAATAAATGTTTAGTTTCTGAGACAAAATAAAAAATAAAACAGATTTGAAAAAAAATATATACACATTATATATACACAATGACACAATATATTATAAACACACACACGCACACATGAATGATGTGGGGGATCAAAAGAGAGGAAAGAAGAGAAAGGGAGAAAACAAAATTACAAGGAAGACTGAGTCAGTGGAATTTTAACTACGCTGTGCAACAACCAGTTTTATCTAATAATGAAATACAAACTTTTTTGGTAATATATTAGTTTTATTAATGCCATTTCAATAAATGTCTAATAAGAACAATAATTCTTGGGGTTCTATTGTAAGCTAATAAAAAGAATGGAGGTGGTACAATGTGAAGTGGGCCAAAAAGAGAAAATGGTGGACACAGGAACTGAAAGTAGGTGATGGTGAGGAAATAGGCAGCAGTCCATGTGGTAACAGAACAGAAGTACCTTTGAATAAGAAGGAAAATTCTGACTGATTGAATAAACTCCCTTAGAATTGGAAGGAATATTTTATGAGACTTAACAAAGTTATAACATGGTAACATGACGCATATTGCTGGATAATAAAAATTATTCAAAGTGTGGAAGATTTGTTTCATGTGGATTGAAGGTATCAACTACACCCTCAAATGTTCCACAGTATATTTCCAGCTATTATTAAATATTCATATATTCAGCTTCAGTATTTTACATATTTACTCCCTTGATTCTTGTTTTCTATTTTAACTGGTATTTTTACTAGCCCACATTTGATATGTATTTATAAATGTACATGATGGTTCAAAATATATTGAAATGCAACTTCTCCTTCTAAGTTTCTTTTTTACAAAATTGTAATAAGAGAGTTTGGGCTACGTTTCTCTTCTACTATGCCTATATGTGATATTTTTCTTTATTTGAAATATGACTGGTAGCACAAACACATCTACTGAAATCAAAATCCTTTTAACTTTAATGTTTTAACTTCTTACTTTTTATTTTTAATTTTTCTTGTTCATGTATGTATTTCTATAGATATTGAAATTTCATGTTGAGAAGAATACTGGTTTCCATGCTAGGTCTAAGTGAGTGATTATATTTAAACCCTTTCTTCAAAACATTAGAAAAAAGACATCAAGCAAAAATCACCTCTTGAAAGAAACAGTCACCTAAGTGAGTACTAATAAAATGAAACAAGTGACTCTCTTCATTAAAATATCTAAGGGGCTAAATAAGAGAGTCAAGAAAAAGAAATCTACTTATAAAAATATTTTCCATAATGGAAAGAACTTTGGTACGTGGTTACCTTGTGCCTGAAGTACTATTAAAAATGTAGAAAGGAGGGCACCTGGGTGGCTCAGTGGGTTAAGCCGCTGCCTTCGGCTCAGGTCATGATCTCAGGGTCCTGGGATCGAGTCCCATATCGGGCTCTCTGCTCAGCGGGGAGCCTGCTTCCCTCTCTCTCTCTCTGCCTGCTTCTCTGCCTACCTGTGATCTCTCTCTGTCAAATAAATAAATAAAATCTTTAAAAAAAAAATATGTAGAAAGGAGATAAAATTCACATCTCCCTCCACATTCTACAAGGGATATTTGGGGAACATAGAAGACTTTTATGTATGGTGTTTATTTTTCTTCATAAACCTTGAATCATACTTGATTACTCCCTGATCACATTCAATCAGTCATCATGGTTCCTTGATTCAGCTAGTGAAACATCACTCTCTCATTCCCCAGCCAGTTCCTCCTTCTTTTACTCCCTTTGAATTTCTTAGTATATTTTATCACAGTTGTAATAATAACTTTTTACTAATCTCCAAATCCCTTGTATTGCCAGATTCTAATCTTTCATATAATGGGAAAAAAGCGACAGATTCCAAATACAATACTGGCATCTGATCATTCACAAACAGATTCAGTTTTTTCCAAAGATCAACCATTAAATAACCCAAATCTTTGCACTCTGTTCATAGGCAATAGTACATCATCACTACCACCACTATCATCATCGTCATCATTAAACATTCTGCAAGTCCACTTTCTTAACTCCTCAATCACTTTTCAACCATGAAGCTTTAAATCCTCCCTCCATTTACTCATTATTAGCCATAGTTTTCTATACTATTTTAGGTTTCAGTCTGTGTGTTGAGTCCTGCAGCTGCAATGACACACAAAACACCAACTCTGTCACTGTCATCATGACAAAGGCGTACATATAAAGAGAACGGTAACAACATAGTTGGTGACGGAGGAATATAGACACCGAAAGATCTGATCTGGGAAAGTATTGTGATGGTTCTGAAACAAAACTATGACAAGAGAAGTACAACAAAAAAGAACACTGATCAAGTGCCCAGAAAATGTGTAGAATCTGAGCTCTGTCAAGCTGGGTGATCCCAAATCGCCTGCATCTGGGACTTGGTCAGTGAATTTTCCACTTTTTATAATGGGTATCTGCACCATTTATACCAGAGCCTTCAACTATAAACCAGCCAATGACCATAAGAAGAACAGTAACTTCTAGTCCATGGTTGATGCCCTCCCTGATTCATCACTGTCTACTTATTTAGTTTGGTAGAATATAACACTGTCACTCAAAAAAAAAAAAAAAAAAATCTAAAGAACTCCCATACACTCAACTCAGCAGTGCTTAAAACTCCAATAGTTAGAGTATAGTTTAAAACAAAGCGGGGTGCCTGGGTGGCTCAGTCAGTTAAGCTTCTGCTTTCAGCCCAGGTCATGATCCTGTGGTCCTGGGATCCAGCCCCTTGTCTGGCACCCTGCTCAGCGGGGAGTCTGCTTCTTCCTCTGACCCTCCCCCTTGCTTGGGCTCTTATATACTCTCTCTCTTCCTCTCAAATGGATAAATTTAAAAAAAAAATAAAGCAAAATAAAATAAAACCTTCAAAGCTGGGACAAACAGCTGAACAATGCATTCACAAATAAAAATCAATACATTTTCACCCAATTTTCAGAAACATACTGTGTCATGGTTATCCTCTAAATTCATTTCTGAAGATATTTACCTAAAAAATAGTATTAAATGTCTACAGATCTGAGGTGAATGAGTTTAATAAGATAATGACATTATTATAAATAAGAATTATGTAATTATATAGAATGAAATATTTTACAAGTGTCTCCCTGGATTGTGCCAAGGTTACATGCATATTATTTTGTCAAATAATAATGTAAGGACCATTTGTTTTTACTACATAGAAATTTGAATAACGTGGACATTTTTTCTTTAAAGATTTTATTTATTTATTTATTTGACAGACAGAGATCACAAGTAGGCAGAGAGAGAGAGAGAGGGAAGCAGGCTCCCTGCTGAGCAGAGAGCCCGATGCAGGACTCAGTCCCAGGACCCTGAGATCATGACCTGAGCCGAAGGCAGCGGCTTAACCCACTGAGCCACCCAGGCACCCAACATTTTTTCTTTAAATAAATACATAGTCAAGGTCTAGGACTACATTTTGAAGCTATGGTTTCAGATACGAAATGTTAAAAAACACATGAAAATCAAATCACTTACCCAGTTGTTTATTCACTCAACAATCACAAGGATTGGAAGTTGAACATGATTATTAGCTTATCACATTCAGTTTCTTCTGAAAAATTAGAATGTTGTAATTAAGCAACGTGTGTAAGATGGTACCCATGAAGTCATATAAAAAATAAAGTTTCCAGCCACTTCTATATAAAGGTTGGAGGACATAAATCACTTTGGAGCAAATTTTTACTATTATGGGACAACATCCTTTTAATGCATTTTTTTTGTTAAGCCAGGAGCCCAATGTCATTAGACCAGTGGCTTGATAAAGAGTCCTAACTGACTCAAGATGAGAGTCAGTAATTCTGGTAGAGGTGAGTAAATCTGCATAAGAGTTAAAGAGCTCCTTTTTAGGGAAATAGACCAGTTTCTGAAATTTGCTTCAGATACACTCACTGTTAATAGAAATTTACTGATGGATCAGTACTGGAATAAAGAATCACTAACAGGAAAGCTCATGACCAACAAAAGGTGAGTCATCATGAGGGAAGATGGGAGTTAAGTCATGGTCCAGGGTTTTGTCAATGACTAAAACTGCATGGCAGGTGGCTCAAGCTTGGAGCCTCCCCAACCCCAGCTACCTTAAAAAAAAACTGGCTATTAGGAATAGTCTGAGCATGTGAGCATAAACCACAAGAATACAAAATAATAAAAATACAAAACTGCATTTTTAGTATAATCTGAATGATATGCAAATAATTTGAAATATTTAGACAAATATTCTAACCGGTATACGAGTTATTTCCAAAATAGCTTGTTCACTCAAACAAGTTTATACAGATACAGATTACCACAGAAGAAGTAACATTTGATTAACCATTAAGGCAATAATGGATTTCCTCATGCATGTAATAGAAGTGTCCCACTACATGGCTATTTCTAATCCAAACAATAATTCACTGTATTAGAAATGTTATTATTGATAGGAATGAAGCATCTTAGGGTTAGAGGGAACATTGATAATATGGTGAAATGTATCCATGTAAATTTATAAAATGGACCTTTTTTATGTCTCTTCGTTGACTATTTCCAAGTCTATATATTTTTGTTTGTTGTTGATCCAGTAATAATTTTGCCATATGATTTAATTATTTGATTATGGCCACCTAACAACTTAAAACATATTGATGGACAAGTAACTGATTATAATTCTTTTAAAAGACAGAGAAGACATACATACATAACAGGAAAGATACTTTTTTGGGAAGGTCTATAACCTTAGGAAATAAAATTGATTAAAAAATCATCAAAGTTAGGAGTGCCTGGGTGGCTCAGTGGGTTAAAGCCTCTGCCTTTGGCTCAGGTCATGATCCCAAGATCCTGGGATCGAGCCCCGCATCAGGCTCCCTGCTCAGCGGAGATCCTGCTTCCTCCCCCTCTCTGCCTTCCTCTCCGCCTACTTGTAATCTCTGTCTGTCAAATAAATAAAATCTTTTAAAAAAAAATCATCAAAGTTAAACCTTAGTGGGACTTGCAAAAAAATGTAACATATAAAACTGTCACTTTTAATTAAGTTTGTCCTGGGCTCCTGGGGGGCACCTGGCTGGCTCAGTCAGATAAGCCTCTGACTCTTGATTTGGGCTCAGTTCATGACCTCGGGGTTCTGAGATCAAGCCTCGTGTCAGGCTCTGCACTCAGTACAGAGTCTGCCTGACCCTCTCCCTCCCACTGGGCCCCTCTCCCACTTGAATATGTGCAACGTGCAACATGCCTGTGTTCTCTTTCCCTCTCCCTCTCTCTTTCATATAAATAAGTAAATAAATAAATATAGTATTTAGAATTAAGATTGCCTTGTTTTTACCCTGATGTATGTCAAAAAGCACATATAATAAGCTACATGAATTCAAAATATAAAGGATAGGAATTATCTGATATATTTTATGAAAATATAAAACTGCTGAAGCAAGTCATTTGGGAGATAGTCATTGTGTTAAATTATATGTATTCATTTAACTACATCAAAATGGACTCAAAGAGATTTTGTGATACAGCACATAAATAGGAAGGCACTACTCCAAGTGCCTGGTTTTGGTAGTTCATGGTACTGACTTGAAAATAAATTTGAAGAAAACATCAGATAGCTTCCTAACTAGTAACATAAAATATGTTAGAAAAAAATCTCAAAGTTTAAATGCAGGGAAATTTAGCATTATCACAATTATCACATTCCTTAGAAAAACAGAGAAATTATTTTTTTTTCTATTTTCACAGAATTTCTAAAAAAATCATCCAAACCAATGCATTAATTTACTGAATGCATTTAAGATTTATGACTTAGGTATTTCAAAGTTCTACTGAAGAATCAGAGCATATTGTTGGTTTTATAAGACTCCTGAGTTAATTGGTTGACCAAATGGGTCCAATATTCCTTCTGCTTTTTATCCTAGGGAAACATCTAGCAGCTAGGAAACATGGATCTTGAAGAGAGCTAAATTGAGGAAGTTCACCTGTTTCCTTATAAAGAGGTACAATTTTAAAATAAGGTAAATATGAAGGAACAGTAAATAAAAATAATGAAGTAATGAAATCACTATTAATTTCAGTGGCATTTTTCCTTACTACATATTCTAAAATCTTTGGACTTATATTTAATTTGACACCAATGAAATTAAAAGTTTTAATTTCCTTTGACTAGGTTAAAAATTTAATTTATGCCATATTTCTCATGAAAATTCCATTAGTGGAGTATAATCAGAAAAATCAATCAAGTAAACACAATTTTTCATATTTCATAATGTGCTGAAAGATGATTAGCTTGCAACAAGAAAATCATTTTCAAAGATTTGTTTTATTTTTTAAGGACTTTATTTATTTATTTGAGAGAGTGCAAACATGAGCAGGAGGAGGGGCAGAGGGAGAGGGAGAAGCACACTCCCTGCTGAGGGGGATCCCCAGGTCAGGCTTGATTCCAGGACCCTGATAGCATGACCTGAGCTGAAGTCAGACAATCCACTGAGCCACCTGGGTGTCCATTTTCAAAGTTTTAAAGAAAACCTGGCAATAGTAAGGTTAACCTTGTGACAGTCTAAGAAGAATATGCTATTATGCCTAGATAAAGGGAGGAAAATCTGTAAGTATATACATGTTAAGTCATTTTCCCCACTTCTGATGCTGAATAGTTGAATATGGATTTAGAACTGAATTTGCCTATGTTGTTTGACAGGGCTGCCGCCTACCTGTAGGACAACTTTTTAAAATAAAATTCGTAACTGTTTACCTTCTCTGAGTGAAAAAAAAAAAAAACTTTTTGTTTTGTTCTGTTTTGTTTTTTTGAGGAGGGGAATAAGTTTTTCAGGGCTGATTCAATCCTGTGCTGTAGATTGGATTTCAGCCCAGAACTGCCCACCTATCTAGAGGACTCTGTGTGCTGAATAACCACATCCAGTGGTCCCCTTATCCTACTACATTAGCTGTTCTTGTAAAGAGTTGATCATTATTTTAAAGAAGAGTAGAGCAAATAATATTAAAAAGAACCCTGTGCAGCTACCACTTTACAGTAATCAATGTTAACTGATTTTTTCATAAGAACAGTTTTTAAAAGCAAAACATTTCTGCAGATAAATGTGAGGTCTCTTTGGTTTCCTTCCTCAGTACAATTTCCTTTGCATAGGAGGTTCCTGCATATTTGTTGTAAATTTCTGATTTCAGCTTTTATGGTCTCATACATGAATATATCTATAGTTATACACACAAGCATATAGTTTATGGAGAGATATATATGTGTCTTATGTATTGATAGACAAATATATTTATGAATATATATTTGCATATATACTATGAACACAAATATGTACATATAGATCCATAAATAATCATAAAATTGTTTATTTTTGAAAAATATAAGTTATATCATATTGGGGAAATAAAAGACCATTAAACTTCTCTGAAGATTCTGATCTGCCTAAGACAGGAAGCTAAGAGGAGAATATAATTTGAGTCTTTCCAATTAAAGGACAATGTCATGTAATTCTTACTGGAAGTCAGCAGCCAATAATCACATTTAAATATGGTGCTTCCAATTGGCATTTTAGTGCTACCGCTTTATGTATGAATAGAGAGACAGTGGATAGGTCCAAGGTATATTTCAAACAAACATTTGAGGAAAGCTTTAAACAAATTAAAAAGAGTCAGGGGCACTTGGGTGGCTCAGTCAGTTAAATATCTGACTCTTGGTTTTAGCTCAGGTCATAGTCTTAGGGTCATGATCTCATGGTCATGAGATCAAGCCCTGCACTGGGCTCCATGCTGGGCGTGGAACCTGCTTAGGATTCTCTCTCCATCTCCTTTTGCCCCTCTTCCCTCCATGAGCACTCTCTCTCTAAAAATAAAATAATAATTAGTAATAATAATAATAATAAATAATAATAATAATAAATGTCTTTTAGACATTTAAAGAGAATCAAAAAGGAATGAAGGGAGAAAGAAAGGAAAGAAGGAATGAGGGTGGTGGTTGGAGAAAGAGATAAAGAGAGGGAACAGACAAAATAAATTGGGAGAAAACAGAGACAAAACAGGAAAGAACAAATTTCCAAACATAGTTTATTGCTATCCTGAAAGATATAAAAATATGCATCATCTCTATGAAACAAAAATGGTTAAAAGAATGTTCAGACAACAAAAAGATCCTTTAAAAATTAAAACAATGATAGTTAAAATAAAAATCTCAATTTAACTACTGGAATTATAAGGTGGGGCATTTTTCCAAGATTTTGATGGGAAAAAAAAAGAATAGAGACAGAAATCAGAAAGAAATAAGATGAACATCAGAACATTCGTTCAGGAGGTGAAATATAATGTAAGAGTTCCAAAAAAGAAAATGAGCATGAGATTAAGGACAAAAGAGAGAGAAAAGGGATAAAAGGAAGGAGAGAATATAGCAAAGGGAATTATGAAAAAGATATCCAGGAATATTCTCCAGTACTCAAGGTCATAAATTTTCAGATATAAACATACCAAGTACCAACAATGCCCTACAGCAAAAGATTCCCTCACATTTTGAAATTGCAGAACACAGAAAAAGAAGATACTAGTTTCTGTAAAGCTCCAAAGGAAAAGAGTTGAGAGAAAGAATGATTTTAAATTGCAATATTTAAAAAAATAGATATAATGGGGCAAATTTCAAAATACATAGAAAAATATTTCAAAAATAGAACACTCTACTGAAGCAAAGTTTCAATTGAGTGTGAGTTCAAAAATGATATTTTCAGACATGCAAATTTTGAAAAAGAAAAATTTAACTCTGTGCACTCTTTCTAGGGAGCTAATGGAAAATGTACAACAGCACAAGAAAGAAGCAAACATTATCTGACTGACCTCTCAGTAGAGACATTGATTTTTTTTTTTTTTAAGATTTTATTTATTTATCAGAGAGAGAGAGGGGGAGAGAGTGAGCACAGGCAGACAGAATGGCAGGCAGAGGCAGAGGGAGAAGCAGGCTCCCCGCCGAGCAAGGAGCCCGATATGGGACTCGATCCCAGGACGCCGGGATCATGACCTGAGCCGAAGGCAGCTGCTTAACCAATTGAGCCACCCAGGCGTCCCTGATTTTTTTTTTAATAGGCTACACTCCCAGCACAGAGCCTAAAGTGGGGCTTGAACTCATGATCCAGAGATCAAATACTTAACTGACTTGAGCCCCCAGGCAGCCCATAGACATTGATCTTAAACTGGCTCAAGAGTAGCATATTACTCTCACCTACATGCTTGGCTATTCAAAGCCCTTTTTTAGTATTATATATTATAGAGTCCCTAGAATCACTGAGCCATTCCATTTTGGCAGCCTTTATCCATGTATCATTTTCTGATGGACTGACCAGTATGAAAATGAATTGGTAGAGGTTTGATTGATTTCAATAAATTTCTAAATATTCAGTGAATTCCAGCTGGTGTTCCTTAAGTGTTGGGAAGTCCTAAACTGTACCAATTCTTGCATGGGACATTCATGCATCTGGAAATTCTAACACTTTCTCAGGGTGAGTAGAGCGATAGTTATTCCAAGTAATATCTGTGGTGGAATATGTATTGGGAGTATGTGGAGATAAGGATGGAGAGGCAAAGCTTCAAACAGATTAAGAGAAATTCTCTTTTTATTGCTATAGTCAAGATATTTAAGAAGGCCAAAGTTTTTTAAAGATTTTTATTTATTTATTTGACATAGAGAGATCACAAGTAGGCAGAGAGGCAGGCAGAGAGAGAGGAAGGGAAGCAGGCCCTTCGCTGAGCGGAGAGCCTGATGTGGGACTCAATCCCAGGACCCTGAGATCATGACCTGAGCCGAAGGCAGCGGCTTAACCCACTGAGCTACCCAGGTGCCCAAGAAGGCCAAATTTGAGTAAGTATTTTTTTCTTGGAGTTTTCATTGTATCAATCATGGGAAGCAGATCATGAAATATTTGGAATTTGTCCTCCAGTATTTTGTAAGGATCTTGTATTAGTTAGCATTCTCTAGAGAAACAGAACCAATAGGAGAGAAACAGAATGGAAATCGAGGTAACAGAAATAGAGTGGCAGATGATAGATGATGATAGATGATAGAGCTAGATAGGTGATAGATATAGATAGAAAGATAATAGATATAAGAAAAAGAAAAAGAGACAAAAATAATTGGCTCATGGGATTATGGGGGCTACCTCCAAAAGTCATACAACAAACTGGTTGGAGATTCAGGTAAGAGTTGATGTTGCAGTCTTGACTCCAGAAGTTGGAAACTGGAGTAGAATTTGTATGTTTCAGTCTAGAGGTGGACTTCCTTCTTCAGGAAATGTCAGTCTTTGCTCTTACAGCCTTCCACAGTTTGGATGAGACCCACCTATGTTATGGAGGATAATCTGCTTTACTAAAGCCACCAGAATTTTTCTAGAGATTAAATTAAGTTGAAAGTATAGGTTTGAATGATATAGACATTTTCAAATACTAATTCTTTCAATCCGAGAACATGAGATATCTTTCCATTTACTTACATTTTCTTCAATTTCTCTTTCTTTCTTTCCCTTTCTTGCCCTTTCTTTCTTTCTTTCTTTCTTTCTTTCTTTCTTTCTTTCTTTCTTTCCTTCCTTTCTTTTCTTATGATTTATCCATTCACTTTAGAAAGAGAGAGAGTACACAAGAGTGGGAGGAGGGCCAGTGGGAGAGAATCCTCAAAAACACTTTCCACTGATTGTAGAGCCTGGTGCTGGTCCCCAGTCCCATGATCCATGAGATAACAACCTGAGCCTAAACCAAGATTAGGAGGCTTAAACAACTGATCCAGCCAGTGCCCCTTCTTCAATTTCTTTTATCAATGTCTTCTAGTTTTCACTGTAAAGATATTTCACCTCTTTGGTTAAATTTATTCCAAGGTATTTAATTTTTTTTTTTTAGGATTTTATTTATTTATTAGAGAGAGAGCAAGAGAGAGAGAGAGTGAGAGAAAGACAGAACAGGAGGAGGAACAGAGGGAGAGAGACAAGGAGACTCCTTGCTGAGCCCAGAGCCTGGCTGGGGCTCCATCCCACAACCCCGAGACCATGACCTGAGCTAAAGTCAAGAGTCAGACAATTAACCAACTAAGCCACCCAGGCACCCCCCGCCCCAGGTATTTATTGTTTTTGATGCTATTATGTATAATATTGGTTTATTAATTTATCTTTCAGATAGTTTGTCATTACTGTATAGAAGCACACACACATGCACCCTTACTGATTTAAATGATAATCACATCTAAAACATAAATATGCAGCAATATCTATACTGGTGTATGACCAAACAAATGGGCACCATATGCTTGTCAAATTTAAACACAAAATTAGCAATCACAGCTCACTTAAACACACCAATTTGGTAGTATTATACAATGTCTGTGTAGTATTACACAATCTCTATAGAGACTATTGCAATTTTAAGTCATCCTTTGTAGAGTTTTGTCAGTTAGAAAAATAGGCGCATGTGTTTAGATTATAGTGAGGAAACACATGAAAGGCGGGAATTCTCTTAGGAGATTGTGGCTTAGAAGTGGGTAAACCCATGACAGATGCAAAAGAAAATGCATTATGATCAGAACAAATTGGGAATGTAAGTGCTATATTAGGGAATAAGTCTAAATATATGTTGGTTTCTCTCCCACTATGGAGTTAGGACCACACTGCATTGAGCTTGACAACCAAACAGACGTATTACAAGGAATTAAATGATATTCTCAGGTGAAACAAGCAAAGAAACTGACACAGAGCCCTTTAACAAGGCAATCATTCTCTTACAAGGTTATTTTCAGGGACCCAAAGCAATGATTCAGTAACTGAATCTAAAGTTTACAGTGAAAATCTGCCTTCATAAAGCAAAATACTGCCAGTCTTATTAGATACACAGCCCTAATGTCTTGGAGCAACCTAGACAGCAAGTTAGGAAGTCTGGTAAACACCCGTTTGCTATGAGCAATTCTGAAGACAATAAGACAGCAAGTTATGAGAGACAAGTGAGGGAAGCATGGATATCACAGTTGTTTTCTGGCTTAAATGTGTGCAACTGGGTGTTGTGTGTAAACCATGAATCTTGGAACACTGCATCAAAAACTAATTATGCATTTATGGTGATTAACATAACACAATAAAAAATAAATAAATAAAGGGTGCTAATTTGATGCTTTCTTACTTATTCAAATTATTCCTTCTAAATTTTTTTAATGTTTCATTTTTTAGCATTCTTCTGTGTCTCTTTTCTGTCTCATTCTTGCCCTCTGGTGTGATAATAAATTTCACCATTTATCTTTCTCCACTAGTTTTGAATTAATAGCTTTTGTTTATATTGTATTTTAGTTAATTTTAAATATCAAACCTATATATAAAGTTTTTATATTTCCTATAAAACACTATCCTATTCACTATGTTCATCTTCCAAAATATTTCCCCCCCTCATGTTTTGTTATCTAAAATTTTAATTCATTTTAAGGACACCTGGCTGCCTCAGTCAGTAGAGTATGAGACTCTTGTTCTTGGGGTCATGAGTTCAAGCACTATGTTGGGTGTAGAGATAACTTTAAAAATAAATAAATAAATAAAATTAAATAAAAACAAAATTTTTTTTGAAGGTTTTATTTTATTTATCTGACAGAGAGAGATCACAGGTAGGTAGAGAGGCTGGCAGAGAGAGAGAGAGAGAGGAGGAAGCAGGCTCCCTGCTGAGCAGAGAGCCCGATGCGGGACTCGATCCCAGGACCCTGAGATCATGACCTGTGCCGAAGGCAGTGGCTCAACCCACTGAGCCACCCAGGCGCCCATAAAAACAAAATTTTATTCACTGTGTAAGCAAAATGAAAGTAGCTATTATTACTACTATTACTATTTCATACTATTAATAGTTAAATCTGCACACTAGTCTAGTATTTTTTTTTGGTACAACTGCATCTTACACTTCTAGGCAGACTTCTTGATGGTGAATATTCTATGGCATTTATTTCACTTAATTTCTATATTGGTAGATTATTGATCTTGGTGTTTACTTCACCACTCCTTTAAAAAAAATGAAAAATTCTAGATTTAAAATTACATTTCTTCTTAAGTCTAAAGTTCTGTATTTAAAATTATATTCTTGTTGTGGTCTTTTCACCATTATTATTATTGATGTAATAACTGCTGGCCATAAAAAAGCACAACAAATAAAAGACCATTTTAAAGCATCCACTCAACATACCGCATTATAAAATGATAAAATTTCCAGTGGTGCTCTATGGTCATGAGGGGAACAATATTGCTCTATCAATGGTAAAACAGTGCCCCACAAACATATAATTAGGCAGCGGTGGGACTAAGCCAAGAGGTTAATATATGAAATAATAATTTTGAACCACTGAAAACCCTCAATCTAAATGATCTGGTGAGGAGTAGTCTGTCCTGAGAGCAAGAAAAGTAGGGTTATACAGTCTGTATAGAATTTTAAAATAATGACAAACTAACTAAAAAATAGCTGGCTTTTTTTTTTAATAAAGTAAGTTTACTTCCTTTTTTTTTAAAAAAATATTTTTATCTATTTATTTAACAGACAGATCACAAGTAGGCAAAGGCAGGCAGAGAGAGAGGAGGAAGCAGGCTCCCTGCTGAGCAGAGAGCCTGATGCAGGACTCGATCCCAGGGCCCTGAGATCATGACCTGAGCCGAAGGCAGAGGCTTTAAGCCACTGAGCCACCCAGGCGCCCGATAGCTTGCTTTTTATTATCAGTATGTATCAGCAATTCTAAAAAATGTTGGTCATAAAATACTTATCTCAGAAAATATTTTTTTTATTGTTCTGAGTTCTAAACAATCTTTGTGGTTACTGCTAGTTTTTAATAACATATATAAGTATCAAACTGGCATATTTTATTACTTTCCCTTCCATAAATATTGTATTCTACATGGAGTTTAATTCTAATAACTGTCAATAACGGCTAACACCCAACATATACGAACTCAGTATGTGCATTTATTTTAAGATTAAAGCTCAAATTGGTTGAGATTTGTTGAGCTTACTTTTAGAAAAATTTGGGTCTCTGGGCTCTTATGGCTCTTCATATTCTTAATGTTAAGAAGTAATTTCAAATAAACAATGATAGCACAATGAATGTAAATATGAAGAAAAGAACTTGACTTACTTAAGTGCTGTTATAGTATGTGGCTCTTGAATTTTTTATTTGGAATATAAAAAATAGCACAGAGAATCATAGGGAAAGGGAAGGAAAACTGAATGGGAGAAAATCAGGAAGGGCAACAAACCATGAGAGACTCTTAACCACAGGAAAAAACAAATGAGGATTGCTGAAAGGGAGGAGGACGAGAAGAGGGGAAACGGGTGGCTGGTATTAAGGAAGGCTCCCGATGTGATGAGCACTGGATGTTACAGGCAACTTATGAATTACTAAACCCTACATGTGAAACTAATGATGCACTATATGTAGGCTAATTGAATTTAAATTAAAAAAACCTGTGAAACAGTATGTGAACTATAAGTTTTAATTTTTACTTTTGGTATGTGCAAATTTTTAGTCTGTGAATGAATATTAAACAACAGCTTTAAAAGCGAAATTTATTTTTTTTATAAAAATAAGGTTTATTTTCATCAAAAACGTAAACAGCAAATACCTACACAAATTCATAACACATTTTTAGGAAATTCTAAACTGATAATATTACCAACATAAAATGACAAAGAATTACAATCAGGCAGTTCATACAGAAAAAACTGTCAATGAATGTATGAAATATTTAATCTAATAATGAAAGCATATCAAAATGATAATGAAATATTTGGGTCTCTTTCTTTTATTTTAAATAACACTTTAGCTCTATTTTAAAATAATACTTACAAAGTAGTATTAGAGCTACCCCCTCACCATCACCACCACACACAGTACAAACAGGAGAAAAGATATCAGAGTTAAGAGTATAGAGCCAAATTCTGGTCCACTGCTTAGTGTATCTATAATTTTAGACAAATTATTTATCTTCTCCAAACATTAGTTTCCTTATTGATAAAATAATAGTATCTTTCTTACAGAAGTTATATGTGGATTATTTAGGGACATGATCCATATAAAATGCTTAGTTTAATGACTGGGTATATAGTATATACTTTAGAAATGTCAGTTATTAATAATATTACTACTACTACACAAATTAAAACTATGCATAACTGAACCATCGTTATAGTATGGTATATGTCCTTCTACTTTTATTCTATCAATACCAAACATATTAGCAATTCCTGCTGAATGTACTCATTTTAAATGTGCATTTATTGTGAATATTTGTATTTGGCAATTATTTTGAATAACCAATTATAGCTTGATGCTAATATGACATTTAATGGTATGGTAGCTTTCCGTTGTAATGATCCTTAATGAACTTAGCATCTTTTCCCAAATTAACTCTCTTAAACATAATGGTGCTATGGACATACTAAGGCACATATCTTTTTATTAACATCTTAACCTTATTAATCTTAAAATACATCATTGGAACTGGAATGGCTCAATGAAAAGTTGGATGCCTAAATAAAACTCTAAATAAATAGAACCCCTGCTTTCCAGAAAGGTTTTTAAGACTATAATCTTATCAAGATTTTATTGGAATATCCATTCCAAAATCTTGCTAACACAAAGGAGTTTCATTGCGAAATTTATTTTTAATAATCTTTTTAAAAATAGTGATTCAAAGAGTGCCGGGCTCTCTCAGTCAGAAAAGCACACAACTCCTGATCTTGGGGCCATGAGTTCAAGCCCCAACATGGGTGTAGAGATTACTCAAAAAATAAATAAAACTTTAAAAAAATGAATCAAGAATAAATGAAACAAGATGGGATTGGGAGGGAGACAAACCATAAGTGACTCTTAATCTCACAAAAAAAACTGAGGGTTGCTGGGGGGAGAGGGGTTGGGGGAAAGGGGGTGGGTTATGGACATTGGGGAGGGTATGTGCGATGGTGAGTGCTGTGAAGTATGTAAACCTGGTGATTCACATACCTGTACCCCGGGGGATAAAAATATATTATATGTTTATAAAAAATAAAAAATTTAATTTAAAAAATGAATCAAGAAAATATTTATTTCTTTTTTGATTGTTCAGCTTTAGAAGTAATTTTTATTTTTTTCTATTCATTTAATTTTTTAAATTTTTTTAAAATTTCTTTTCAGAGAAAATATCTTTAATATTATAGGATTATTTCTGGTTTACTATATAGAGAATGTTAAAATATTAAAATATCCTTTCTATACATGATAGATATGCCACTGAAATTGTCATTCTGAGACATACACATGAACATACACACACACACACTCACACACACATCGTATCTATCATATACTGTTCCTTGGAAGAAGAATCTGTGAATCACACACAAACCACTATGAATTCCTCATAACAAAAATCAACATGTAAGACATGTTGGTAAATGATCAGCAGACTCCCTTTGGGCAGCTGCCTGACCTCACTATGTCACTTTCCTTCATAACCTACCATTTAAAATATATGCAAAAGATTTAAATGTTCACCTATCTCACAAAAGAAGATAAATGGAGTAAGCATGAAAAGATGTTCAACATCGTATGTCATTAAGGAATTGCAAATTAAAATAGCAAGATACCAATACAGAAGAATTAGAATTGCCAAGTTCAAAACACAGATGACATCAAATGCTGCCTCAACTGTGGAGCCCCAGGAACTTTCATTTGTTGCTGGTGAGTATACAAAATGGCATAGCTACTCTGGAAGACAGGCAGTTTCTTACAAAATTAAACACACTCTTGCTATATATCTTGGTAATTGCACTCGGTGGTATCTACTCAAATGCACTGAAAACTTAGGTTCACAAATATACCTACACATGGATGTAACATCAGCTTTATTCATAATTGCCAAAACTTAGAAACAGCCAAGATATCTTTCAGTAGGTGAATGCATCTGGACAAAGGAATACTATTCAGCCCTAAAAAGAAATTTACTATCAAGCCACAAAAAGATGTGGAAGAAATTTAAATGCTTTTACGAAGCAAAAGAAGACAATCTAAAAAATCTACGTAGTGTATGATTTCAACTATATGACACTCTGGGAAAAGCATAACTATTCAGAAAGTAAAAAGATCAGTAGTTTCCAGGTGTTAGAAAGGAAGAAGGGATAACGAGGCAGAACCAGGGGATTTTAGGACCATGAAATTATTCTGTTATCATACTGTACTGACAGATAACGTCACTGTACACTTGTCAAACCTACAGAATGAACATCGAGAGCGAGCTCCAGGGTAAACTGTGCACTTTATGTGATGAAATGTGTCAATATAGGCTCATTGATTGTAACAAATGTACAGCTTTGGTGAGGGCTACTGATAATGGGGGAGGTAGTACATGCTTGAAGACAAAGGATATATGAGGACTCGGTATTTCTGTTCAATTTTGCTGTGAACTTAAAAACTTCTCTAAAAATAAAGTTTACTAAAAATAAATACATAGATAAAGGTTAAAAATTCACAAGAAGACACTCACATTAAGTCATAAGCAATATTTGATTCAGCATTTCAGAGATGCCAGTTCAATTACAGTGAATATAGTGATTTAGAAAACAAGTCTTCAAAAAGACTAAGATAGTGACTTCCTCAGAGCTGAGCAGCCCCTGCTGAGAACCCCTGGAGCCCACACACCAATTTCCCTCTGGTCTGCTCTGCAGTGATCACCTCTTCTCTGTAATCATAGAGCTTCATGCATGCAGGAATTTTTCTGTCTTCAAATGGGAACTAGAGTTGGCCTATTGTTATGAATGAAATGCTCCCAAAAAACTTTTGGAACTTGTTTAAAGAAAATTATTAGACATATGGTTTTATAGGAAAAAAAAAAAGAGTGAAAAAAAGAATAGATTCAGGGAAACAGTGGTAATTGCTAAGTGGTTTGATTATATGCTCTAAGAAAGAAAGAAAAAGATTTTCTCGGTGGAAGAAGAGGGCTGGTAAATATGTTATTGTGAAATTGTTAAGAAATTGACATTCTTACTGTTCACAAAAGATGGAGACTTCATTTTTTTCTTCATAAAAATGTTACAGAAATTTGTCCCTTTTCCCCCCATCTATGCAGCATAATGATGATTCAGCTAATTCTGTGGGTAATTAATTATCTGACAAATAATTCCCCCCCAAATAAATTTTGGTATTAAAAATCAACTCTGGGGGCACCTGAGTGGCTCAGTGGGTTAAGCCGCTGCCTTCGGCTCAGGTCATGATCTCAGGGTCCTGGAATCGAGTCCCGCATCGGGCTCTCTGCTCAGCTGGGAGCCTGCTTCCCTCTCTCTCTCTCTCTCTCTGCCTGCCTCTCTGCCTACTTGTGATCTCTGTCAAATAAATTTAAAAAAAAAATTAAAAAAAAAAATCAACTCTGCCTAGCTTATCTCTATAACTTGATTTTTAAAAATTACCAGTTTGAAACATTCAACAGGTTTTATGTGTAATTATTTTTTGGACTATTACTCTGATATTCTTTCATAAATCTCTCTCAAAATGAGTAATGTAAAAACTAATGGCTGACACTAATTTCAATATAATCATTCAAAACTAGACACACACCCATATACATCTATGAATTTTGTCCTTTAAATTATTTTCCCTGTTTTTGTTGTGCAACTTTCCCCCTTTTACTCCCAGTATCTTCTGTTTTCAGTTTTTAGGAGGTCATATCTTTACATTTGAATTTATGAACTTGTCATTTTTCTAAGCATCTCTAGGCAATTTTGTGTAATTTCTTTATCTTCATTGGCATAACAAACTCCTAAAATTTATTTCATTTAAAAATCATTATCACTTATATCAGAACATAGATGCTTTAAATAAAAATTGTGTTGCCACAAACCTACTTTTCTCTTTCCAAATTATCTCTCTCGATTGCCTTCCAAAGTCACAGTCTTAACAACAATGCTCACATTCACTCAAATACAAATGTATGAGTGTGTACACACTGATACATATCTGGTTAGTCTATGAGTGTGCCGTCCTCTATTCCATGGGGGCAATAAAACAACTAAGATGTATTTCTTAGGACTCGGGACCTACGAAATATGCTATATCTAGCATATCTGAATATGCTATATCTAGCATATTCTGAATATGTGCTCTGAACTTGACATCTTGGGTTTTCATCCTGGTTCCTGACTTTAAGAACCTTGTAAAAGTTCTTAATTTAACTATATTTTAATTTCCTCATTTGAAATATGGATAGTTTAGGAATCATACTTTGCTACATGTACAATATTTTGATTGGGGCGCCTGGGTGGCTCAGTCAGTTAAGCATCTGCTTTCAGCTCAGGTCACGATCCCAGAGTCCTGGGATGTAGTGCCATGTCAGGCTCTCTGCTCAGTGGGGAGGCTGTTCCTCTGTCTCCCTCTACCTGAAGCTCCACCTGCTTATGCTATCTCTCTGTCAAATAAATAAATAAAATCTTTTTAAAAATTAAAATAAAATAAAATATTTTGATTGCTAAATAGGACACTGAAAGCATTCAATAAATGTCAGTGACCATAATGACCATCATCGTTATTATTAAATAGGGGTTAGAAAAATTATATAAGAATTAATTTAATTAAGCATATAATCAGATTTCTGGTTATAAACATTTAACGTTTGCAGTTTACTCAGTCATTGTAGGAGAGCAATTCACTTTTAGGACTATGTCACTCAGGGAAAGGAGGCATCTTTGCTAAATTATCAATTTTTTTTTGTTATTTGGGTGCCCTGAATCTGTTCAACATAAATCTGATATTTCCAGAGATGGAGACATCCAGTAAGGCCCCAAGAGTCATAGCAGAGCCTTGGTCAAAGGAATTATACAGAAAAGAGTAGAGAAAGAAATTACAAGTTGCCTTTCACAGAGACACTGCATGTATCAGAGAAGGCTGAAGACAGGCAGACTGAAAAGCAGAAGTTGCTATGGAGAGAAGCAGAATGATTTCAAACATTGAATGAGACACATTATGTGGTTGATGCTCTTGATCTCAGAATTATCCAGCACTATAGATAGAAGATTCAGTGTGATGCAATTTAAGGATATTGTCTTTACAAGTAGAAGGATCCTTGCTTATCTGAAAAAGTGAAATCCCCATTTTTTATAGAGGAGTGTCAATAAACTGATGCATGAAAGTCCTTACAAAGGACCATCAGACTATTCACACATTTTAACTTATCAAACGAATATAACCCATGGTACTAAGCTTTTATATCTCAAGGTAAACTTAAGTCTCTCACATTAAATCACTTTGCTTTATAATGTTATGTTTATCTATAATAACTCCTACTCCTAGGTGACCTGAAAAACACAATATCATTCTGCTAATTAGGAATTAATTTAAAATAGCACATATAGCACACTATAAAACTGAATGTCTTCTGCCAGAGGAACTGCAAAAGAATAAAAAACTGGATTCATGACTTCCTTTTATTGAAGGAGCTCTGGTCCACCATCATCCTCTCCTGTTGTTTAGCGTAGAAAAGCAGAATATCTACATGTGTTAAATGTGAGTTAAAAATAAATAAAATGTAGATTATCTTTTATAACAGAGAAACTAGCTCAAGAAAAAATGTTGATTGAAATTTTTGCTTGTCTGAAGTATTTCAAACATGAATTCACTTGTCTTTTTATTTCCCTGTCAAGCTTATTTTCACTTACTTAACATCAACTTCTCAATTTCCAACTCCCAGAAGACCTTAGTGTTCTGGTTGAAAGAATCATATAAAGCTCAACATAAAATCTCATTCTTTTCCATTTTCAAAATATGTTTGTAAGAAGGCCCAATGTCACCACAATTTGGAGGACAATAAGAGAGGAGGGACAAGTTGCCATGGGAACCAGAGGATCACTTTGATGAAAATTTACAGTTTATTCAGGGTCACAAGAGGATGGCATGGCCATGACTACACAAACTTTCTCAAGTATAATTTTATTTATAAAGCGAAAGAGCTAACATCAGGTTAATTATGAATATATGTTTTGATTAGATGAAATATATAAAATAAATAAAATTTGCAAAATATTTTAAGGTTCCTAACTGTTTTTGTTCTTTCTAGTCTATATTTTTTATCATCAGAATTCAGGGCTCCCACAACAGGGCCTAAATTATACCCTAGTATTTATTTGTATATATATATTAAATAGTTATTATATTTTAATTAAATGAATAAATGAGGAAATGTATCCTAAAATCATACTTTTATGTACAAATATTATTCCCCAAATCATTTGCCATCATAAAAAACTAACAACCTAAAAGCTACTAAAACAAATAAAGAGCTTATTATAATTCCTATGAATGTAGAACTAGTAGTCATTAAATGTTAACGTTCTGGATAACTTTTAGCAAGGACGCTGAGGAAAAGGCTAAGACTATGCAATTCTCCATTATTATATTATTACTTGCTGTGTATACATAGTTTATATCTGTGTGCGCTACTCCCACACCGTTTCATGAGTACCTTGAGGGCAGATGTCCCGCCCATTCAATCTTGCATCTCTACTGCCTATTGCATAGTGTAAAGTAAGTATTCAGTTAATGTTTCTCAATTGAATCAATAAAACTAAAACACCTGCTGTGAAAGATAATGATGTCAAGTATTAATAAAGGAATTAGCTTTCTTATACATTGTTACTGTTAGGAATAAAAATAGAGACACTTAAACAAAATAACTCATCAGGAAATAATAGATTCACATATTCTAGGATCTAGGAGTTCCATTCTTAGATATGTATCTTAGACTATTCCACAGGTGACAGGTACAGGAATGTACATAGTTTTACTGCCCTTAACCACAAAATGCCAATAGTATCAGCTATGACTCATTGGGCACTATGAAATAGCTCGAGCTCCTTGTCCTTTAATCCTCAACTTACTCTTAGGAGTGATACTCTACGTACGTTTTTAACAGACAAGGACATTTTAAGTTAAGGAAGATTAATTTACTCAAGACCAGTTACCTAGTAAATACCAAAACCTCACTCTCTGGATTCAGAACTCATGTTAAACTGCCTTAAACAAACAAATTTGGACACTAGTTCCACATACTTCAACATAACATTGGGTGAATGTAAATTGTGATAAATATATGCAATGGAATAATGTAGAACAAAAGAACCTCAAAACAACAGAGTTTCATGTGCTGACCTAGTGAATTTCATAAAATTTGGAGGTTAACATTATACTTATACATTCTACTGACCTTTCTGACCCCTGGCCAAGTCTTATTCACAGATAGTGCATCATCCTTTCTCTTCGTACATTGCATAGATCCTGCATTAAGCAGAAAAAAAGGGAGGATTAGTACAAGATTCCAACAACGTTCATGAGGGTTAGTTATTGTTTTAAGGAAATATTTTGATCTACCAAATAATTAAACACAGATTTGGTTGTCATCATGCAAAAAGCTAATTATTTCACCTCCCTCAAGTGTCGTGCCTTAACCTCGCATTTAGTGTCAATAGTTAGTTTTATTTCAACAATTAGTCAATCATTAATTAAGGCTACCTCTTCTTCTGGACAATTAACCACTTTAGAAAAACACCAGGAGTGGTTTTGACATAAATTCTCAGAGCATTTGATTATCAATACGGCATTATCATGGGATTTGTTACAATCAATTAAATTAAAATCTCACTAATTAATTAGTAAGCACCAGTTTTATATCAAATAGCAGTTACATTGTAGACTATTATTATTGTAAAATAAACAAATTTGTGGTATTATTTTTCACATTCTTACTGACAAAATAATAATAATAATAACAATAATAATTAGAAACACATTTAGCAAGAAAAAGTATAAATTTTGTACTCCAAACTACAAAAAATTATTGAAAGAAATTAAATGCTTAAATATATCAAATAATATCCCATGTCCATGGATAGGAAGACTTAATGTTATCAAGAGAGCAATAATCCCCCAAATGATCTATAAATTTAACATAATATCTGTCAAAGACATTGACAACCTAATCCTAAAAAAAAAAAATTTAAAAAACCACAACAAAGACCTGTTGGTAAGGATGTAAAGAAAAAGGAACCCTCTTGCACTGTTGTGGAAATGCAAACTGGTTCAGCCACTCTGGAAAACAGAATGGAGTTTCCTGTTAAAAAGAGTATCACCAGATGGTCCAGCAATTATATTACTGGGTATTTACCCATAGAATACAAAAATACTCATTCAAGGTGATCATGCACCCCAATTTATAATAGTATTATATAAAATAGCCAAACTATGGAAACAACTCAAGTGTCCATCAACTGATGAATGGATAAAGAAGATAGGGTATATACACACAATAAAATATTACTCAGCCACAAACAAGAATGAAATCTTACCATTTGCAACGTGGATGGATGGATGTAGAGAGTGTTATGATAAGGGAAATAAGTCAGTCAGAGAAAGACCAGTACCATGTGATTTCCCTCATATGTGGAATTTAATAAATGAAGCAAATGAGCAAAGAGAATAAAAAGAGAGAGAGACAAGCAAAGAAATACATGCTTAACTATAGAGAACAAACTGATGGTTACCCAGAGGGAGTGGGCTGTAGGATGGGTGAAATAGGTGATGCGGATTAAAGAAGGGACTTGGGATGAGCACCAGACGTCGTATGAAAGCATGGACTCACTATACTCTATACCTGAAACCAATGTACTACAGTATGTTAACTAATTGGAATTTAAACAGAAACTTAAAAAAGTGATCTGTGAATATGTCAACTACCAAGATTAGCCAAAACAGTCTTGAAAACAAGAACAAAACTGAACTCATACTTAATTTAAATATTTCAATACTATAGTAATCAAAGTAGTGTACTACTTGCATAAACATAGACGTACAGATCTATAGAACAGAATTGAGAATCCAGGAATAAACATTTTAATTTATGTTCAATAAATTTTTGGCAAGAGTGCCCACAGAATTAAATGGTAAAAGAATAATCTTTTCAAGAAATGGTGCTGGAATAAATGGATATTTCTATATAAAAGATGAGTGATCGCTAACGTGTACATTCCTCTGAGAATGACCAAAAGTGGTCTAAAATTAGATGGTGTTGATGCTTGCACAGTTCGGAATACACTAAAAACCACTGAATTGTACAGTTTAGATGGGTAAAATTTATGGTATGTGAATTATAGCTCTAAAAACCTGTTTTTAAAATATGGGGTGCCATACGCAGCAATGGCTTGAGGGAACACATTAAAAAAATGAAGAAAGTTGGAGCAGAAAGACATGGTGGATGTAAATTTTAATTAAAACCAGCAAGGTGGCTAGGATTGAGTTATCATTGGAGAGAAACGAGAGGATTTTAGAGCATATAATATATTTTGAAGATTAACATAGAAATACGTTTCTTAAAATATGTTTCTTTGCATTTAATCTATATCCCACATTTAGGCTATATTCAACCAGGGGGGCACCTGGGTGGCTCAGTCAGTTAGCGTTTGGCTCAGGCCACGATCCCTGCATCCTGGGACTGAGCCCTGCACTGGCTCCCTGCTCAGCAGGGGGTCTGCTTATACCTTCCTCTGCTTCCCCCTCTGCTCTCTCACTTGCTCTCTCTCTCTCTCACAAATAAATAAATAAAATATTTTTTTAAGAAAATTAAAGCATAAAAAATAAACCTATTCAACTGAAGTTAATTAATAACCAAGGACACTTGAATTCTCTCAGTACTTCACTGAGGATGTATTTCAAATGCATCTATATGGCCATTCTGAAAAGTCACAGGAATTGAATGTATGTGACACAGTTAAGCAAACAACATGCCCTGTACATTCAGCATAAATTTGTATAAATCTGGAGGTCAATCTTTGGTATTTTGCCGCAAGCCCGTTTCTTTTCTGGGATGTCAAATTAAGTATTCCCAATATCCAGCATGTATCTTCTTTTACACTTAATGTGTTGATGAATTTGAAGAAAAAAAGTCAGATTTGTAATAAGACCTCATTAAAGCCCTTTATGTCAAAGTATTAGCTACTTACAACTGTAATATCCTTCTATATTTGAAATGCCTTGTTCAAGACTTAATTTTAGGCATTTAGAGTTCACTGAGAATGCTAACCTTCTCACAGTTTATCAAAACCTTTGATTTATTTTCTGCCTCATTATAAGAATATGGTCAAGAGCATTTTAATATCCCAACTTTATATTTTATAACTCTTCCTTTGACTTCACTGTTTGGGTCATTCTGGGTTCAAAAAAAAAGTGCTTTTTTTTTTTTAATTTATTTTTTATTTATTTTCAGCATAACAGTATTCATTGTTTTTGCACCACACCCAGTGCTCCATGCAATCCATGCCCTCCATAATACCCACCACCTGGTACCCCGACCTCCCACCCCCCGTCCCTTCAAAACTCTCAGGTTGCTTTTCAGAGTCCATAGTCTCTCATGGTTCACCTCCCCTTCCAATTTCCCTCAGCTCCCTTCTCCTCTCCATCTCCCCTTGTCCTCCATGCTATTTGTTATGCTCCACAAATATTTGAAACCCTATGATAATTGTCTCTCTCTGCTTACCAGACGCATCAATATGCAGTCTCTCATCACCTTCAATGTTTATTTTAGTAGAGTACTTTTCATTGATTATAGGAGACTAGGCATTTACTAAAAATTAGGGAAACATAATTATTTTCTTCAGTTACCTTAAATGAAAACACAAATAAAAGTTTAGCTAAGTTTAGACTTTTCTCTTATTACCATTATTTGCAAAATTATTATAGTCTGCAATGTTTTGCAGATGTCTTCTAATTTTGTTTAAAAATTTTTTAAGTAAAAAATTTTATATTAAATATCCACAAAGTTTCAAAGTATGTTCCTAACTGCATCTGTGAGTGTTTTTGTTTCAAATTTTTATATGTATAAGTATAGCTAAGTACATAGCTTTATACTTTATAAATAAGTTTATTTCAAATCCTTTCACTGGGTCTTCCTCGACCTGAAAGATTATTGCTATGGTCTAAATGTTCGTGTCCTCCCAAAATCCGTATGTTTAAATCCTCACCACCTCCTCCATGATGAAAGTGTTAGTAGGTAAGGCCCTTGGGAGGTATTGAAGTCGTGAATGTAGAACTCTCTTGAAAGGGATTAATGCCTTATAAAAGAGGCTCCAGAGAATACCTCACCCTTTCCACCATATGAGAAAATAAGAACTCCACAGTCTGGTGTAGAGCTCTCACCTGACCATGCTGGGAGCTTGATCTTGGACTTCCAGCCTCCAGAACTATGAGAAATAAATTTCTGTTTTTTATAAGCTTCTCAGTTTGTGGTGTTGGTTATGGCAGCCCAAATGGACAGAGCCAGCTCTTATTTTTAGTATTTTTAATGAATTTTATAAAAAAGGATATTGAAATTGTTCAGTGCTTTTTCCAAAGTTTGTGATACACCCTGCCACTGTAACACTCCCTTATCATCATATGCACCAAAGCATATCCCATTCTTTCTTCCCCAATACTGAGAATACCTACTTTCTTCTTGTCTTTTCTTTTATATTGCAAAATAAGATAATAAGGAGAAATCAGAGCAGTGGTTACCTGATTGTAACCACTGGCTTTATTTTTCACCTGAAGGGCTTTCTAGCATGGAGATAGTCTACTTGGTTTAGGTTTATGTTTGCCACATTTATTGTCATCTTTCTATCTTTCAAAAGCCAGCAAGAGTTTGTTAGTAGGAAAGAGAGAGCATCTCCCCCCTCACAGCAAGAGACATTCTTTTAGATAATCCTTAGAACAAGCTAAAGCTGAAAAACCTGATGGCATGAGGGAAGAGACCCATGTTGGAAAGAGAATAGGGGTTGTTTACTAAGGGAAGAAATGCCAGTATCAGGGGCAACACTCATCTAACAGTAGGAATACTTGTTACATTAACAAGATTTACTGACAGACTCCATCTGTGTCTTCTCACCAAACAAGGTCACTCAGTCAGATACTATGGAGCCTAATGAGGAAAGTGCCAAGTCTCTGGAGTGATAATGAAAGTTCACTCTGACTTACGCCTCAGGCACTGGCAATATTTTTAGGTCTAGAAAATAAGGTACAGAAAAAGGTCATAATTTTTATAGAGCTGATCCACCTTGAAAAATAGCTGTTCATGTAACTGAGTATGTTTAGTAATTTCTTTCCTCTTTCTTAAGATTCAAGGTTACTTTTCTATTCTTCAAAGTCCTTACCGGTCATAATACTTTATCTGAGCATTAGATTTATGTATGTTATTAGGTTAAAGGGTCTCTGCCACAGTTTTCAATTTTTTTTTTTTATGTCTAAGAAAGTAAATATCTACAAATTTCCAAGGGAATTTTTATGTTGGGGGTTACATGTAATATATTATTAGCTCTTTCTTTGCAGAAAAAATCCTTACAAAGTTTTTCTTTTTCTTTTTTCTTTTCTTTTTTTTTTTTTTTTGTGCATTAGATATTGCACTATTTCTCAAACTTGGGAATCAGGTGCCTGGATTCACGTCATAGATACTGCTTTTAAAAAGCTTTTTGACTTGGGCAAATAGCTTATCACTTCTGAGTCTCAGTGTCCTTAATGGAAAAATAATGGCTTTAGAATAAATAATAGTGGAGATCCCTTCCAATGTAAACTAAACATTCTCCAGGCTCATTAGCTACACATGACCTTATGTACCCTCAAAAGACTTCCAGTGCACCTATCCAAATACACATTTTACATAGATCTAGTTTGATTCAAAGTAATTCCATGATATTAGAACACAGCTGGCTTCTTTATTTTTTATCATTCTTTCATTTTATCCTCAGTGCCGTCTGCTTACCATTTCATATATATTTATAAAACCTTAAAGTATATGGCTTCAACTTCCAAATTTTTTATTTTCAAATTTTATTATAAAAGTAAATAAAACTTTTGATCATCTGCCATTTACTTTAACTCTTCTCAAATAAGATTCCCTCGTTAAAAGCAAAACAAAAGCCCACCATAATCCTAGAGTCACAAAGCAGTCTATTGCCTCAATCTGTTGTACTCAAGTGAAAGAATACTATAAGTACCTGGCCTTAAACTTAGTAGAAAGAACAAAGCTTCACAAAAATTACACCACAGATGATCAGATTGATCAAAACCAAACTCACACTTGTGAATTTGCTGTTCAATTGAGTAGAGAGCTCCCTAGAGTAATTTGAAAACTTTTATTCAAGTAACACTATTGAAAAGTTACTGTATCTCAGTGCTGTGTCAAGGGAATTAGGAAAGACAATTAGTTTAAGCTAAGACATTTTAAATCTGAGATATCCTTGATCTAGAACATACCGTGAAGTTCGAATGAGGGGAGACTAATTAATTGTTTTTATTTATTTACTTATTCAGGACCATCTTCTTGGCATTGTGGAGCTAATCATCTTGGAAAAAGAGGGAATTTGACTACAGATAAAACATGAGAATAAATGTTAACTAACATTATGATGAAAAGAAAATAATCAGTAGTAGATAATAAGTGGATAATGAGAGGACACCAGCATCTGGCCCAACTTACAGAGAGCGGTCAGAGAAGTGTGCCCGAGTAGGCGAGAAGAAACCAAAGCATGAAGGTTTAGTGGAGTCGGCCACGTGAACCATAGTGAGCAGTGACCCCTGCAGGAGTCTAGGTCCCTATTTAGTAGAAGTGGGGACTCTACCCTAAGTGCTTAAAAAAAAAAAAAAAAGGTAGCATAACAAACTTACTGTTCTGACAAAATGAATTTATACTTTCCTTAACTTATGCAAATTTTCTTTGGGTAGCTCCAATTTCTTATATAAAAGTTAAACAATAATTTTAATATAAAAATTATATATTTATAAAAATTATTTTATAATAATAAAAAATTATATCCTACAGAAAGTATTTTGGGACAGATCTTCTTGGACTTTTTTGTCCACATGCCTTAGGCAGAAACACTTTTGCCTTCTCTATAGCTTTCCTATTTCACAATGCAACAATCTGATATTTCATTAGTTTTCTCCCGATCTTCCCACTCCCAACTCTTCCATTGACAGACTAGCATATTTGAAGCTTGAAGGTGATAACCTTCAAGGAATGATCATTTCTGGAATATGTTGCTAATTTCAAGCCTCTATCATGCCTTTCCTTTCTGAAGAATATTCTTCATTCAGTTCCTGATTCTTTATTTTTCAGCACTAAAGTAGGGTGACTCCTTCCTTTTAACATGTTGAGCATAATTCTATTGCCCATAGCACATTTTGTCCTAATTATCTTCCAAGAGCTTCTATCTGGAGAGGAGATAAAATGAGAGCACTACAGATTCCTGAAATATTCACTTTTGTCCACCCAGCATTTATTATACTCCTCACTTTATTCTAGAGTCTCATCAGTAGCAGATGTTAGTAAAAGTTTGTGGAGTGAATGAATTTGCCAAAAAATATGAGGAAATATGAGGCATGTCTTATTACCTGGTTATGTGCCATTTTGATTTGACCATGCTTTCTGAAAATGAAACATTCAAACCGCCCAAGATGGTGGTCATTAAATTCTTACAGAGCCCCAGGTGAAAGAATGTTTAATCCCATGTAGCCTTTTTTTTTTTAAATTTCTCTTTAATAACCAAGTATTTCAAATTTAATGAGGTATTTATTTTAAAAATGATCCCTCACTAGAGAAATATGGTTAATGCACAAAATACAAAAGCACTAGCATCCACATGGAATATTAGTACAAAATGCTTTGGAATCAGATTTAGATTTAAAAAATTCTGAGATCTCTTATTAACTGTAACACTGTTTCCTCAAATATGGGGCTGTCACTTCAATTTTTTTTCTCCAAATGCAAATGTACAAAATTAATTACAAAAAGTTTAGAAAAAAAAAACAGAAACTGATACCAATATAAATAATTATAAATCTATTTATAATAATAGAAGACAGGTCATGCATGGTATGTGTAATATGGTGTGAGTCTAACACTGGTTAACTAGTTCTTATAAAAATTATGAGTGTTTTGAGAAAAATTTGGCAATCTACTTCAAATATTTATGGAATAAGAAATATGGAATTGAAAATGTTCTCCAGAATCATGTTCTATAAATTGGCACATAATGCAAGGCAGAGATAAATATTTTAGCTTTTCTTGTTTTGTTCTATAGTTACTTTTCAGAGAAAAGCTCTGAAATCTTATTTGTAATCAGGTTCCTATTTCATAAGGTTATAGGTTAACGCATGTTTAAGAGTTCCAAATACCATACAATTATTTTTATAACTCTAAATGTATCAACTCATGAAAATCTGAAAATATGTTACCCTTCCAGGTCTATAATAGAACTTTTGTTTTAATTAACTACATAGATATTTAAAATATAAAAATTCAATTAAATTAATTTAAAATTTCTGCAGCTTTTTTTTTATATATACTTTGGAGAAAGGTATTGTTTGTACTTTGTTTTTAGAATGGAGAAATGAATGTTGCCCAAATTAGTCATTATCATCAAGGCTATCCCAGGTCAAATTGTGAAAGTGGAGTTTATTTTCACATCCAATACCTCATTTTGGTCTGCTTGTCAATAGTCTGTTCTTGTAAAGACCTTCTTCAATCAAAATTCACAACCCTTCTTTCTATAGGTTATTCTGAGTATTTTGCCACCATATGGATATGTTTGTAGACGTTAAAGCATCAGTACCTCGGATATCATTTGCCTTTTAAATAAAGGCTTTACCCAAAAGTTAAATGGGAATCTTGTACCTTTCAGGGACTCTTTTTTTTTTTTTTTTTTTTTTAATATCTTATTTACTTACTTGAGAGAGGGGATAGAGGGGAGTGATAGCACAAGTGGGGTAAGAATACGAGGGAGGAGCAGACTCCCTGCTGAGCAAGGAGCCGGATGTGGGGCTTGATTCCAGGGGTTCAGCATTATGACCCCAGCAGAAGGCAGATGCTAATGACCGAGCCAGGGACTCTTCCACTAAAAATACAAATGGTAAGACTAACTGAGTGCATGTTGACTTTCTAGGTAGAGTCTGTGAATGAATGAATGTCTTTTTATTTGTAATTTCAGAATATATGAATAAGAATAGATGACGATTGTTCACCTTTATACTTGTGGCTCCTAAAATTAATACCCATACCAGGGGTGTTTGTTAGTCTATGTAAGAACTAGGAAGTAAGGAGGAAAGGATGGTAACGTGAGAGAGAAAGAGATTTTAAAAAGATATTTTAATCTAAGAAAAATAAATAATACATTATTAATATTTCTGAAGTATTTTAATGTATTTTGAAATATCGACTCCCAGTTCTTAGAAGCTTAAAATAGTGATTCTGTTCTGCAGTTCCAGCTGAGCTCAGCTCTGTGGTCTCCCCTGAGGTCACTCACACAGCTGCAGTCTGGTGGTGATTCACGGCAGCTGCAGAATTCACCATGCTCTTGCTTTCTCAGAGCCCCCATGGGACAGGAAATTGGTCTTTATAGTCAGCCAGACTGCATCCTTTCTCTTCCATGTGGCTTTCCAGCAGAAGATTCAAATTTTTAGGTGGCAATGGCATGGCTCCTGCAAGGACAGGAGGAGAAACTTTGGGACCCTCTGAGTCTTGCTCAGAAGGGACACAGCAGTACTTCTGCCACCTCCTACTAGTCAAAGCAACCCAAACCCCATCTTGAAAGCCAGAGAAATGACTGTATCTTTTGAAAGAAAGAGCTGTAAAGTATTTGTGCTCATTTCTAACCTAAATACTAAGCGTATTCCTTAGTCTTGGTTCATTAATTTTTCAGAATTCTCATTTCCATCATAAGCAAACTCGGTTTTTGAAAAGGACAAATGAATTTTTGGGGAATGTTCATTTGTCCTTCAGTGCAGAAACTTCTCAACTCAAGAAAATGTCAAATTAAAAACTCTTATGTAAATAATTGTGATTTTAAAGAAAATGTTCTTTGACATTTTAAATTTTCCTTTCTACTTGCTAAATTAAGAGGAAAGAAGAGATTCTGTTCAAATAACATTGATATTTGCAATTGATTATCTAATTGGTAAATTTCTGAATGTCATCTAAATAAAGCAGAAAAGTTTTTAATTAATTGTGTTGGTTTCATTCTGTTTTTCATTTTGCTATATAAAAGATAATGACATAAAGACAATTTAACTCTTTTTTTTTTTAAATGAGTAAGAGAAAAAGAGTTCTCCATAAGAATGAGAGATATGGACCAGGTTAAAATTTTTGTCCAGAAGTTTATCCAGATGGTACAAGGGATATGAGCACAATTTGGAAGACTAAATATATATATTCCCATTACAGACTAAAAGTACTAAAGATACATACACATACATATACACTGTCATGCAATTCATTTTAGCAACTGGGGTTCACTCAACCCAAGACAATTTTCATACTGTAGACATTCTATTCAATGCAAAGCAAAACAAAATAAACCTCAAGAAAGCTATTTTTGAAAGAGGAAGAGCCAGAGAAGTGCAGTGGAAAATGAAAGCCATACTCCTGGACTTTTATAAAAAAAAGTCTTAAACCAGCAACATGTTGTGTGATGGGATTCAGTACTGAAGTCATTCAGCTATGTTACTCTCCCTTGATTCCTCTTGTGTAACTCTGATGATTCTTGAATTTGGCTCCCACTCCAAACCTTAATTCTTGAATTGGCCACATCAGATTTGGCAGATTTTCCCTACAAGGGCAGAGTTGAGGAGAAAAGCTTATTAGCAAAACCCATTCACACAATTATGTTCTCTCAAGTCATTTATAGAGCATTTCATGCTTGATATTCAAAGCACTCAGTATTACACCTAGTAATTGCATCATTAAGTACAATAAAGGTCTTATGCCTGGGTTAAATGTCATAATATATAATGATGAGGACAGTCCATTGTCCCCACAATCACATTCCATTTGTACTGCTAAAAACTTCACCCTTCAAACATTCCCCCATGGTCATATTTTATAGACGACATCAAAACTTTTTGTGTTATTTTCACACAGATCCGTTTATTATTGTCCTAATGACCTCAGTCTTGGCCTAGATCATCTATAATCTGACCCCAGTACTCTATGTGAGTCTTCCCAGGGTCATCACAATTATTTATACATCAATTATATATTGTCAGTACATTTTTTTTTCCTGGCAGCCTGTAACTCAATAATCACAAACACTGTGAGAATCACTAAACAAAAGACAGAAAACATTTCACTATTTAGGGTTTTTAGTGACTTTTTCTGATTATGGTAGTAGTATGTGTTTTAAATATATTAAATACAGAAAAGTATAAAAAGCAGGCAAATATGATCTCTCTGGTTAGCTTGGTTTATTTCCTTGAAGAACCCTCTATGACAAAAAAAAAAAAAACCCTAATACTAGTACTATTAATAACAATGGCTATCATTTAATGACAAAATTTTATGTTTGGCACCTTTCTCAATTTTTCATATATTTCTTTGGCTTCCAAATAATACTCTAGTTAGAAACCATTCATCTTATCTTACAGATGAATTAGTGATCAGAAATATTATGCAAATTATCACAAGGCAAAAGTTATTAAGCGTAATAGTCAATATCCAAATCAATATCTTGGGCATCAGGGTGGCTCAGTTGGTTGAGCGACTGCCTTCGGCTGAGGTCATGATCCTCGGTACTGGGATTGAGCCCCACACTGGGCTCCCAGCTCCATGAGGAGTCTGCTTCTCCCTCTGATCTTTTTCTCTCTCATACTCTCTCTCTCAAATAAATAAATAAATCTTTAAAAAAATCAATATCTCTTTGAGTCCCATGCTTAATACATTAATCACTGTATTTTAGGAAAATAACAGAATAGTTAATGATATACCTTGTTTTTAAAATTATTGAAAAGGAATGAAGAAAGTTAGGAAGAACAAAGAGAAAAGACAATAAAGTATTGCTTTAGGCAAATGGGCTTAAAACTGATGAGAACCACCTGGGCACATTATGTATGCAATCGGCCGGCTCACTGTATAAATCCGTTGACCTATAAGGGTACGTCATGCAGTATATACTATTTTCTGTCAGGGGAGTCTTGCTGTTGGGACATTAATGTGAGTCTCCAACATCTAGACACTGTTTACCAGTTTCATAGGAACAGCCATCTGAGTAAGAGGCAGAATAATGGCCTCCACAAAGAGGTTCAATTCCTAACCCCTGGTTATGCTATACAGGAGAGGAAAATTCAGGTTGCAGATGGAATTAAGGTTCCTAATCAGTTGACCTTGAGATGGAGATTATCGTGGATTATCTGGGTGGGCCCAGTGTATTCTCAGCATCTATAGATAAGTGAAAGAAGAAGACAGAAGGGAGAGTGTCAGCATGATGAAATAGGAGAAGAACTTGACTGGCTGTTGCTGGTTTTAAAGACAGAAGGGAACGAGAAATCGAGAAATTCAGGCAATCTCTAGAACTTGGAAGAGGCAAGAAAAACCGTTATTTCCTAAAGCCCCCAGAATGGAATATAGCCCTGCTGATACAATGATTTTAAAATCAGTGATATCCATTTTAGACATCTGACCTCCAAAGTGTAAGATAAATACATTTGAGTGGTTTTAAGTGACTGTTTGTATAATTTGATAAAGCAGCGATAGAAAACTAATATAAAGCCTTCCCCCAATCTCTCTCTTTGCAATGATTCTAATCTTATTTCCTTCAGACCCTTGACAAACATCCAAGTCATTGGCTAATTTCCAGCTAGACCAAAATTCCCTTCGTAATAGGGAGATGACCACATGTATTACAGATCTGCTCATTTACCACTGCCATCTTGGTGCACCCTTGAATGGTCTACAGTGAGACAAGTGTCTATTTTCAACTCACAGCATCATATCAAGGTGAATCATCTTGGGTGAACTGGGTTTGATTTTTTTTTTTTTTTCCTTTCTCTTCTTCTACCATGATGTCATAGGAAAATTATCTATGAAGTTGTAGCTCTGGCTTGAGTAAAAGGTATTAGTGCTATAAAAATACATGCATGGTATCAGAACAACCTATTTATACAGTTCACTTAAGCCCTCTTTAACAGGCTCCAGCCAAATCCTGAATAAGCCATTTCCATCACATAATGAACTCTTTACTTGACTGATTTAAAAAATCCAGCTCATAATAGTTCTCTTTTATGATGTCACCTGGTGTTCCATGATTAACTAATCTTTCTATTTGGGCCTAGTTCTTTCTAATAGGACACTTTTCTAATTCTAAGTAGTTCCCCGTGGCTCATGGAACTTGTCATCAACTGCACAAATATCTGTATCTAGAATCACAGGATCAGATGACTTGAGTGCAAAGCAGCTTGTGGAGAATCGTCACGTACAATAGTCCCCTCTTCAAAAGGCACCACTCAAAACTGCAAGCCTTATAGGCCATCAAATGTATGATTAAAGATTATATTTTTCAGAGTGATATCTGCTATATTTTGAAGGGTGGTATATGGTATTAATAAAATGCAAAGAAGCTCACCTAACAGTGTTTGCCTTTACTTTAGCAGGAACATACAGACAAAAAAAAATCATCTAACTTCTTAAAAATGTACATTACTCTAAAGACCCTGAATCTTTCTCAGGTTTCTCACATAAATGTTTCGATTAATTTCTTTTACAAGGATATCCAAAGTACTGACCATTTCTGAACATTAGGTCCAATAAGCACCACATCATCGATATAGTTCTGTTTAGAGATGTTTGCAGAATGTCAAGGGAATCAAGGTCCCTTTGGACTAGACTATGATAGTAATATTAACATAGCTTTGAGAGAGCCTAGAGAATATAAACTGCTCCCTTTCCTATGTGAATGCAAACTATTTTGATCATTTTTCCTGATGGGGATTGACAAAATACATTCACTAGATCAAAACTCACATACCAAATTTCAAAGACTGTGATGGTCTGTTCCAGTGCAGGGATTGTATTATCACAGCAATAATGATTGGATTTACCACTTGATTACATTTTTGGAAATCAACTGTCATTCTCCATTAACCATCCAGTTTTTGCAGTGGTCATTCTGGTGAGTCGAACATAATGTGCTGAGGATCATAGACCTGGTAGGGTGTCAATTATCCTTTGAGTCCCAACCAGGATGCAATACTACTTATGACTTAACTTGGTTAATGGAAGACAGAGGAGGGAACTGTAAATACTTTCCTGAGCTTGCTTGACCTTCCTACCAAGGTGGGTTTTTTGGTCTGTTTTGTTTTATGGTTTTATTTTAATTTATTCTCTAGACCAGAGAACTCTTGTGAGTGTTCTACATATCCATTCTGAATATGCTCTCAGGACCGAGAAAATGACCATAGGGTGGTCTTTCAATCCATTGGACCATCAGTGAACTTTTGCTAAACCAGAAATCACTTTAGAGTGATTTAGAGTCTTAATATACGTCTATTCCACAAGTAAAGATATAAGAACACTACTCTAAATTTCTGATATCTTATTATCTCAGACTCTGTATTCAACATCTCTTAAAATTATCTAAATCCTATCCCTCACCATCCTACCCCCCAACCCCCGCCATCTACAGCTACTGTAGCAAATTGCTATGAGTCCATTTGAGGAAGGAGTGAGAAATATCCAGCAGCATCTGATTCCTTCTTCAAAGGTAAAGGACTTTCTCTTGATTTGAGGGTGTATAGGTATGAAAAGTGGCTCAGATCTAAAAACTGGGTAAGGAATTTTCCATTTTGGTAGCTGCCATCAGCCTTTGTTCACCAGATTTTGGTAGATTTTAGTGAAATAAATCAATAAATAACCTTATCTGCTGCCAACGTATCTGGTTTCTTGAACATCATGGTCTATTAGCATCATGGTCTACAGATTTCTGCAGGCCAATGTACCGATTGCCACTCTGGCCTTTCTGGCTCTTCTGGTAATTATGTCACTTTTCCATCTCCAGTTTAAATCATGTCAACTGGCTTTGCTCGTCCAGATTGCTATCACCATTATTAAATTTAAAGAACCCAGTTTTACATCAACAAAGCCTAACTTCAACCCTGACAAAAAAGATAGCTACCACTGAGTTTCTCAGTGATACCATTAATCCCTCAATAGCACGTAATAGCAATAGCACGTATAGTAAGTAATGCTTTACTTAAGGAAATATCCTTGGGTCATTTCTGGAAATCAGACCACAAAGAAATCAAATACATTCATACACACCTCTCAGCCATCAGACTCCTTCAAAATCTGTGCAAGTGGTTCTGACATGTTCTTATTTCCTCTAAACTACTATCATGTCAAAGCTTCAAAGTACTATATCCACCAAATCACGGGAAAGAATGCTCATATTATACCAGTAGTATCTAATCTATAGTCTGTTCCTTCCCAGTGTATAAGTCTCAAGATTACCCTCTTATTGTTTCCCTTGTTCTCATTATACATGTTAGCCAGGTACTGTAGCTCTTTGGTTAAATAAGTTATCTCCTTCTGTGGAAGCACTGGACTTCTCCACTCGCATAGGGACAGACTCCATAATCCTTATAATTCTATTGATTCCATACCTTTAAATGCTACATCAACTTCACGGTGAGCATTTCCCCTTTCCTCTCACCACCACTCTGGTCACGCACACAGCGGTATTTCGTAGTGTGAACAACCCATGCGGCACGCCTTATGTGCGTGCTCATGGCATAGTCTATGTAGGGTTTTGAGATGATTTATTCCATAGTTGTTTTTTTTTCTCTTACTTAAATTTTCTGTTACTTATTTCTATTGAAAACATATGTTGAAACTTTACTTGCATCAGGCATATAGTGGTGAACAAAACTGATGCGAGTTGCTCATTTATTAGAGTAAGAAAGTCTTTTAGGACAATGAAACAGAGAAGAAGCTTAGTGAGTTCTGGAAAGTGAACATTCTTATTGAAATATTAAGTGACTTGTAGAAATTAAGGTCTAACTTAATTTTTAAGCATAATTTTCCTGTATACTGGCCTCTCAGAAAAGGAGTTAGGGTCCTGCAAAGATCATGGAAATAAGCTTAATGTGTATAATAATAAATTCTGGTTAACTAAAGTCTTTAGATCTCAGCTGCCCATCATTCCAAGAAATAGCCTGTGTTTTCCCAACTGTAAAAACTAGTGTGGTGAATCTTGCTGGTAGCTATCACATCATATATCTACAAACAAAAAAGCTGGTTCTTAGCACCCTAGATAGTAATGCCCACAGACATAAATACTGATCTTTCAGGATAGGAATGGAGCCAAGGTTCTTTTATGTCCTATTACCTTGGCATATTGTTCCCCAATCACACTTGAGGAAGAGCTACTCCTTCCTAATCATGCAGTCACACAGTCTCAGTATCATTACTTCTCAAAGGCTCTGTTGTCTAGATGTACTTGATCTCAAAATGTTGCCCTGGAATGAATGAACAATATAGGACCCACACTATTGCTACTAGATCCTTATTCATGAGTTTTCTCAAATGAAAGCTATTTTTGCATGTTGATTTTAGATGCTGTTTGACCAACTACCTTTATTGCATGACAAATGGTAAGGTACATCATTGAGAAATAAGATTATTAAGAACAAATGAACAAACAAAAACAAAAAACTGAAGATTATGTATAAATGAGCCACAAGGAGACCAAGCAGTATGTTTCAGGTAGAAGGGACAGTTCTAATGAATTAGTAGAATAACAAGGGGTCAGTGTGGTTATAGGCAAAGTGAGTAAAGCAGAAAATGGAAGAAGTCAGAGACTGTGGGTCAAAAAAATAGGGTTTTCAAAGTTTTCTTGAGAACATTGGCTTTATTCTGGGTGAGATGGTGACATAGACTGACATGTTTATGTGTCCTCAAAATTTGTATGTTAAATACTGACAACCAATATGATGGCATATAAAGGTGCAAACTTGGGGAAGTGATTAGTTCATGAGGGACCTGGCTGGTGCAATTAGACTTACATTATCCTACTGGATATTCAAAATCAGAAGTTATTAAATCTCACTGCATACGTCACAAATCCCCTCAATTAAAAAAAAAAAAAATTGTCCCATGGCCTGTAGTATCTCTTAGTGAACATGCCATTGTAACTCAGACTTCAGGACATTTCCAACACATGACTGAAATCTCTTCCCCCAATTTTCTGCCTGGCTCCATCGACTTGGTTTGTACACCAAATATCCATTACTCAGGTACACATTTCTTGCCCTTCCCACCTAAAGAAGAACTCTTCCCTCAGTCTCTCTCTCATAATTTTTAGCAGTTTTTTTTAATAGAAAGTTTCATTAATTAATATTATCTTATTTTTTATTCATTTATATTTTTCTTCTTTTAATAATGACTAACTTCACAAGATCAGTGATTTTTCTATTCTTTTTGCTGCTGCATCTCAAGTTCCTGGAAAAAAGCAGAACATAATAGATTGTATTACTTACTAAAAATAGTAACAAAATACCTCTCTGAGACTGAGAAAATCTGCTTTCCCTGAAGGTTGCAGTTTTGTTAGTCATAGGTTATCTATAGAAGAAAAGACAGTCAGCTGGAGATAAAAATATCAGCATTAGTCAAGATTAGCTGATTGAAGGATGTGGCTACAGATTTGCTGATAAAGGGTTTTGCTAATATTCCCTGATTTAGGAAGACTCATTCACCAAGTTTCAGGGGCAATTAGATAAGCACAAAATTCCCCTCAGGTATAGGCTTTTAATTTCATAGTAGAGAGGAATCTTAAAATGAGCCCTCTTTATCTACAGACTGAACTAAAAAATAAAAGAGACCACAGGGTCTTTGCCTTTCTGATTATTTCTTTCTATGAGATCAACCAACCAGATATGTTAGTCTTGATCCAGTGAAGAGGTGATAAAATAGATAATTCAGTGTCTCCCGATAGAAATCTAAGCTCAAATAGATGACGGCTTACCTCTTGTCATCCCCAGTACACTACATACTGGTTTTGGCAAAGCTGTATATTTCATATTTATTAAAAATTTTTTTTAATGAGTAAATTAAAGGAATATTGAGGAGGTACCTTTGGAAGACAGAGGGATGAGAGTTCTTATCAAATTGTAGTTTTAGAAGAGCTCGAACTTCAAAATGAATTGGATTTTGAAATCAGCTTTACTGAGTCCCCACTATATTATCCATTGTTTTGTTATAAACTTGGACAATTTGAGTAATATTCGTCCTCTCCGATTGTGTTTATAATACAATCTCTTATTTTTCCATCTCAAACTTGCTTCTTGACTTGCTTTTGCCAGAGCACAATATCTGACATTCTATTCCTTCCCTACAACCTCATCCAGTTTTCTTGGTCAAATAAAACTTGAGCTCAAAGATGACTCTGTGTATTTAAATTTTGTTAACCCCTCCTGTACTATACGATTGCCCTCAATTTTTTTTGCTCTATTTTTCCTAGCAAAGGCATTATACATTCCTGCCTGTGGCCCTGTGATTTCCAGGTCTGACTGTATGGGAGTAGGCTTTCACGGCTCCTTCTCCTTGGGCTAAGCTATTTGCTTTGGCCAATGGAATATTAGCAGACCTGACGTAAGCCATAGCCTATCAGATACTTTAAGAGCTACCACATGGGTAGATTTTGTACTCTTTCCCTCTGTTACTGAAAATCACGTCTTAAGTAGGAGATATTCCTTAGAAAACTCTGTGGAGCAAAGCTGTATTAAGTAATCCACAGCTATCCACATACACATCAAGAAATAAATATATGTTGGTGTAAACCACTAAAACCTTAGAGTTCTTTGTTTCCACAGAAAACCTAGCTAATAAAATTGCAGATGGATAGTTTTCATTTCATATACATCTTGGAACAATCTGTTTTTAGATATGGAATTTAGTATACTCTGCATAATTTACCTATTTTCATCTATTTGTGAATGATGTATATTTTTAACCTAAATCCTATGAGGTATGGTTCTCAAGAAAGAGAAAACACACACATGTCTATTATAAGTCACCAATTTATTTAATAAAGATATGAAAACTGATCGCATAGGAGGTCTCACATAGCAGATCCAATAGTATATCTTTATGAGGCATTTTCCCATGCCTCTGAATTTCCTATGGAATTTACTGCTATGCTAAAGACACTCTATCAACAAGTATGGTATTAGCAAAATTGATAAAAATATATTCCCTGTGCTATTGCTTTTAACTCGCAAACTTGCATTTCCATTCAAGAAAAATACACACTATCAAATAAGCATATAAAAAATATTTAGTATTTGGCTCTTCTCCTTGGGTCAAATTTAATATCAGCACAAGCATATCATTATTCAAGAAACAAAACAAAAGAAAAAGTCAGTTTTCTAATGTCCCTGAATATCCTTGCCTTTTACTTTTAAGTGACCCTAAAAACAGGTATTCCTCAAAAATCTGTTTCATAGAAACATTTGACATGGCACAGTATGTGGTATCTTATCAATTTCTGAATTTATATACTCCTTGAGGGAAAGAATCAAATCTTATGTTCAGAATATCTACTTAGTGCCCAACTTGTTGTCCCTAAAGCAGTGGATATTTAGGAAATAAATGTGAAAAAAATATATAATGTTAGTTTAACATTGTTTACTCTATAAACATAGTTACTATTTTGTAAAAAGGGAAAATAATATTTTTCAGATACCAAACTAAAAAATGCTTAATAGAACATCTTATATTATATATATATATATATATATATATATATATATATATATTAGGAAATGCTTGGACTAGCCAAAACCAAACTAAAAAATGCTTAATAGAACAACATCTTATATTATATATATTAGGAAATGTTTGACTAGCCAAAAAGATGGGTCTAGAAATTGTATAATTATGTAATGGATTTTTTTTTCATGTAACTATGAACTTTTAAAAAATATTCCAATGGAGAATTAATATGCCATGCTAACTTGCCACAGTTTTGTAAAACTACCTATGCAGAACAGTCTTTAGCAAAGAATACATTTTTCCAAAGTCAGTTATCACTGTCCTTAATCATGAATTTATCTTTCTTAATAGGGATAAAAGTCATAAATTGCTTTTGTGGGTGTGAACATATACCCAAATATTTTCAGGCATAAAGTCATCAACAGAATAACACATTTGGATAAAGGAATATTTTTTTTAGAAAACCTGTGTTCCATTGGGCGCCTGGGTGGCTCAGTGGGTTAAGCCGCTGCCTTTGGCTCAGGTCATGATCTCGGGGTCCTGGGATCGAGTCCCGCATCGGGCTCTCTGCTCAGCAGGGAGCCTGCTTTCCTCTCTCTCTCTCTCTGCCTGCCTCTCTGCCTACTTGTGATCTCTCTCTGTCAAATAAACAAATAAAATCTTTAAAAAAAAAAAAAAAAAGAAAGAAAACCTGTGTTCCATATGATGAAATGGTGTTAAGTCGGAATGAAAAAGAAAAAAAAAAAAACCCTCATAAAATTTCCTTCAGTGACAGGATGATAGAAAGGATAAGAAAGTCTTGCTTATTAGAATGAGAAAGGATGAGCTGGGTTGTTTTTAAAAATAATATAAGAGCTGTTCATATTTTTTAACAAAATGTTGAAGCCAAGGAAAAGAAAGTTAAATCACTGAGTTTTTCCACAGATAACTCCACCGATTCTATCCCTTTAAAAGGGAAGAGTTTGCATATTCCCAGACATCTTCTATTTAGTAACCAATAAAAAGAATATTGGTTACCTCTTTGAGGCACTGAGATACTACTAATGCACTGAAAATTAACTCCCCTGTGTCCAGGCTCTTTTTTGTCTATTTAAAACAATAATGCTACCTGATAGTTTATCTGTTTATTCATCTTTAGAGTTTACTTTATAATATTTTTAATGCTAAACAGTTTGAATTGCTATGGCATGTAACAGAAAGTTTTGTTTATCTGACATTGTAAAAAATATTTTTCTAATTTTAGCCACCTGGATTGGAAAAAAAGCAACAGGTATCGGTGAGGTTGTGGAGAAAGGGGAATCCTCTTGCACCATTGGTGGGAATGCAAACTGGGTGTGACCACTCTGGAGAACAGCACAGAGGTTCCTCAAAAAGTTAAAAATAGAACTATCCCATGACCCAGCAATTGCACTATTAGGTATTTGCCCAAAGGATACAAAAATACTGATTCAAAAGGGTACGTGCAACCCAAAGTTTATAACAACATTAGCAGCAATAGCCAAACTATGGAAAGAGCCCAAACGTCCATTAACTGATGAATGGATAAAGAAGAGGTTGCGCGTGTGTGCGTGCGTGCATGTACACACACACACACGCGCGCGTGCACACGCACACACTGGAATATTACTGAGCCATCAAAAAGAATAAAATCTCACCATTTGCAATGGTGAGGATGGAACTAGCATGTATCACACTAAGTAAAATAAGTCAGTCACAGACAAATACCAAATGATTTCACTCATATGCAGAATTTAAGAAATGAAACAATGAACATGCGGGAGGGGAGAATAAAAGAGAGGAAAACAAGCCATAAGAAATGCTTAACTATAGAGAACAAACTGAGGTTGCTGGAGGTAAATGAGTGGGGATGGCTGTACGGTGATGGGGATTAAGGAGGGCTATTGTTGTGATGGTGGTTAAGGATGGCTATTGTTGTGATGGGGGTTAAGGATGGCTATTGTTGTGATGGGGGTTAAGGATGGCTATTGTCGTGATGAGCAGTGGGTGTTGTATGTCAGTGATGAATCACTTAATTCAACTCCTGAAACCAATATAATATCACTGTATGTTAATTAATTAGAATTTTCTAAATAAAAATTTTTAATAAATATATCATTCTATTTTTAATATGTGGTAGCACTACTTGGTTTATTAGTTGTATTCTTTCTAGTCTGCTTACTTATAAACAATTTACCATTAGATAATAATTAATCTATGTTGATAAATAGCAATTTAGTATAATTTGAAAGGAACAGAAACTACTGAATATTATAAAATTTAAGATTAGATTAATGTCATTATTAGAAAGGGAACATGTGACTGAGAACCTCAAGCTAACTTGAAGTTGTACTGTGCTGTATCACACAAAATATACATGGATACAAGGATAAAAATAGATACACAGGTAGATAATTAGGTAGGTAGATAGATAATAATTGCAATTTCTAAAAATACATATAAAAGATACTTATTTTTACTTTTATCTTTGCTATATTTTTATTACTGTTATCTTATATTCTCAACAAAGATAGCTTCCAACTACAGACTAACTTAATGTGCATTTAAAATTCTTTGTAGAGTCAAATTATTTATATATATATATTTTTTTTTTCACTTATATATTTCAATTCAGTACATGGGAATAAAATTATGCCAGCTTTCACAGAGCAGTCTCAAAGTGAATTTGGAACTGAGGAGAACTGTTCAATGTGCCTCTCACACAACAGGAACACCCATTTATATTTTGGTCACTTTAAAAAAATACATTTTGATGTGACACACTTATTTTCAGTAAAGAATTAAAACATTTTAAGAGAACCTGAAAGATCACATAAAATGACACTGTTCTCTTTTATCAACTTTTGTTTTTGTTTTAACCTCTGTGGTTCTAGCTAATAAAGTGACTGAGAACACAAGAAAACAAACAGAACTCTCCTATTTCTCTTTCTCTTGTCGGCTAGAGTGGATAACTATAATTTAGAAAAATTAATCATATTTGAGGTTCATCCTGGATGCCAGTTCCTTTATTACGACCATGATAAAACGGCCCCGTCTCATGTCTGTTTGGCTCCTTCCTCAAGTGAAAGCTAGTCTCCTACCGCGACAATTTCCTCCCTTCAGCTTGTGTTTGATACTCTCCCTAATCCCCTGTAAAGCAATATCCGAAGCATTTGATTCAATAATATTTATATATAAGTGCATATATATGGAACTTTAAGAAGTGAATGTCGTGTAATGGTTTCAAATTTAAAAAGGAAACAAACACATTGCTTCTCATAATCTGTGGATTTTTTTGAGTAAGAGAGAAAATCACTCAATGATTTTCAATTTATTCCATGAAAGTGAGTAGACTAAATTACAACTTTATTACTTCCCTCAAGTAGTTAATGAAAGTAGGTTACTCATTGACTTGTTACCGCAAACTGATGCTTTATTTAAATGTGAATGAGCAAGAGTCTTTGAACTACAGAAACTGACGTCAGCCTAAGAATTTGGGATATGTTTTGTTTTCTTCTAAGGGACTCATAAAAGAATGGGCAAGATAAGACATTTTAGAAAAAAATAAATGTTAATAATTTGCATTATACTAGATTGCTAAAAATATATGGGTCATATGCTCTTTTCATCTGTAAAAGACAAGAATTAGGGACTCTAACTCTGATTCACATGCAGCCGGTTTGATTTATTAATGATGGTGATTGAGGTAGGGTGGGAAGGTTCGGGGTATAAATATTTTAAAACTTAAATCAAAGCTGCCACCTTTCAAAGAAACATTGTACTTTCTAGTGCCCTCTCTCACTTATATCAGAAGCCAGGACAAAGATCTTTTAATTAAAATAACTCCTTAAGGTATAACGACAACAAAAGGATAGTGACAAAGGATAAATGTCATTCTCCCTTATGCAAAACGTGTATTCCGTGTCCCTTACTGATGGGGTGGCTCTCCTACTCTCTTACAAGTAGTGGCTGGGGTTAAAGCCACTGCTCTCTTGTAGCCTCATCGTCTCCAACATCCAAACGTCAAAATCTCAGTTCGTCTGCAGTAAGCAAATTAAAGGGGGAAGGACAATGGAGGATTTTACGTGGGAGATTTGTTTTAAAGACCAAGGCTAGAAACGATGCGGTCTATTTCCATTCACATTTTATTGGTCAGAACTCAATTATATGACTCCAGATGATTATAGAGGAGACTGGGAAATGCAGCTGTGTGCCAAGGAAGAACAAGAAATTGACTTGCTGTAAATGATTCTCTGTAAGAACTTGTATTGGTCTAGGTCCTCAAAAAATAACATTTAAAAAGTAAAATTCAGGGCGCCTGGATGGCGCAGTCAGTTAAGTGTCCCACTCTTGATTTGGGCTTAGGTCATGACCTCAGGGTTGTGAGGTCAAGCCCCACATTTGGCTCTACACTCAACACAGAGTGTGCTTAAGAGTCTCTGCCTCTCTCTCTCCGCCCCTCCCCTCCCCTCTCTCTCTCTTTCTGTCTTTCTAAAAAAATAGAACTTCAAAAAAATTAAAAATAGAAAGTAAAAGTCTGGGATGCCTGGGTGGCTCAATGGGTTAAGCTGCTGCCTTCGGCTCAGGTCATGATGCCGGGGTCCTGGGATCGAGTCCCACATTGAGCTCCCTGCTTAGCAGAGAGCCTGCTTCTCTCTCTGCCTCTGCCTGCTTGTGGTTGCTCTCTCTCTCTCTCTCTCTGACAAATAAATAAATAAATAAACAAATAATTTTTTTAAAAAAAAAGAGAGAGAGAAAGTCAAAGTCTGGGGGCCCCTGGATGGCTCGGTCACTTGAGCATCAGATTTTTGGTTTCAGCTCAGATCATGATCTCAGGGTTGTGGGATCGAGCCCCACATGGGGTTCCATGCTCCACGGGGAGTCCGCTTGAGAGTCTCTCCTTGATTCTCTCCCCCCTACCCACCACTTGCATGCTCTCTCTCTGGAAAACAAAACAAAACTTTAAAAAAGAAAAAATAAAATCTGATTAATAACCGCTTGATTATCTCTGTCTTAAGGAGATATATCTAATGAATAAAAACATTATTTGGGTTTTTATTTACCACTAATGAACTCTACTCATTTTAATATGTATTAAGCCAAAGTATACTTGCTAGATTTACATCTCATTATGACCTTTGCTACTGTTTTTACAAGGTGAGAAATGAATGAAGAGCTGAATACTTCTATACAGCTTACTATGTACCAGACACTATTCTGAGTGCTTTCCAGTACTCAGCTGATTTAACTCCCTTTGGCATATGGTCTGCTCATCACGTATAGATGTGGCAACAACTCCAGACAAGTTACATGGTGTCTAATAAGTAGAAAATCTAGGATTTTGAAGCAAGGATGTTTTGTTCCTGAGTCTATACATCTAAAAGTCTTACTACAAGTTCAGGAAACTAACATCCTTCTTTTTTTCTTTTTGCATTCCAACTTCCAAGGTTAGTAATTGTACACAGAAAAGGGATATTCTCATTCTTATTCTTACTCTTATTCTTTCAAATAGGAGATCTGTGAATCTTTTGGAAACCACCTTAGCCTCAAGCACTACTAAGTGTTGAACATATGCAAGTTAAAATGCTTACAAGTAATTTAGATTGTTTCCTTATATTTTTGTAGAACTAAATGCAAACTTTATCTTAAGATTGCTATTTGACTTAACTGCCTCGTAGCATTCTGTCTTATCTTAGAAGATAATAGATTATCAACACAGCTAAGAGAATCCAGGAAGTTTGACAAAAACACAATGTGAGCAGAGATTGTAAGACCGGATAGCAAAGCTGGCAGGGGGCTGTGGCCTGAGAAACCCACATTTACTCATAACTAGGGCCTTATTCCCATCATCTCCCCTGCTGTCAGGGAAAAGCATTTTGGAAGAAAGAGAGATGATTACCAATTTTGTTTTCAGAAATCACAGAGGGACTTCTGTCAAGTTTCTGGTCTCATAAGAAAAAATACAATTTTCAGAGTGTTTTGATTCAAGCTCTGGTAAGTTTTCTGAGATTCACCTTGACACATTCATTTCCTTGGCATGCTTTACATGGTATGTATATGGACATGATTTTTCTTTTTTTTTCAATTTGCCAGTGGCAAAGCTAATTATTTGTGATGTTATACATTTAAGGATTGGTAGTAGGTGTAAAGATGACTCGCCTAAAGTTTTTAAAACCAGGGATTCTTCGTTTAAATATTACCTTTACCAATAAATTCTTTAATAAACCATATTTATTATTTGAAATGTGGCATTTTATGTAAATCCACAGAATGACTTACCCACATCTTTTTTGGAACTTCTCCATAGCCTACCATTAATAATAATGTTAACAATAACAACAGAAAATAATAATGATAACAACATATGCAGTATGTTAGGCAATTTAAAAATGTGGATCTGGATAGTTTTAGAATGGTTGGAATAGGTTTGATAGAAAGTAGACATTTCCCATGTTTTACTTCAGACGTAACTGTAGCCCAATGTTTCTACATAAAAAACTCAACCAAAGAAAAGTAATGTCAGAATAAGATGGACTAAACAGTTCAAACATTAGGAACTATTTTTAGCTGAGAAAAAAGTAGATCTTTCACTTCGAGGTATTAAAGGTGAAAATTGTTCTTGCTCTGCGTAACAGCTGCTTGAAAATATCTTAAAACTAATTTTCACTTTAAAAAATACTTTAAATTTTTTCTGGTCATAATTTGTACTTTGATCACTGTCCTCTCTTTCTGGATAACAGCCCACTTGAATTTTTTTTTTTTTTAAGATTTTATTTATTTATTTATTAAGAGAGAGAGACAGGGAGAGAGAGCACGAGAGGGGACAAGGTCAGAGGGAGAAGCAGACTCCCTGTGGAGCTGGGAGCAGCATGTGGAACTCGAACCCGGGATTCTGGGATCATGACCTCAGCCGAAGGCAGTTGCTTAACCCATTGAGCCATCCAGACGCCCTTGAAATTTTTTTTTAAGTTAATGGCAATTCATGCGGCGCCTGGGTGGCTCAGTGGTTTGGGCCTCTGCCTTCGGTTGGGGTCATGATCTCAGGCTCCTGGGATGGAGGCTCTCTGCTCTGGCAGGGGGGCCTGCTTCCCTCTCTCTCTGCCTGCTGCTCTGCCTACCTGTGATCTCCCTGTGTGTCAAATAAATAAATAAAGTCTTTAAAAAAAAGTCAATGGCAATACATGTACATATGTTACACATATATTATATACATATATTTTGCTAGTCACAATTATAGATCATGATCATTTTGAGCGTAAATATTCCTTGAGTCTTCTCCCTCTTATTGTTTCTAATTTGATGAGGTTACAATATCTGATAGATACACTTATTAGAATTGTGTGGAAAATAAGAGAAAAGGAGGATATGAATTGGCATCTGAGAAACTCTCTCATGATTATTTTCTATAAGCTGTTATTGACAGCCTGTTGTCTACATAATTTCCTTATCTGAAAAATCCAAATTCTTCCAGGTGCAGGAATTTAACATAAATGAATAAAACAATCTTGCAAAACAAAAAATTTATGCTATAATTATAGGAAAATAACAATGCCTAACTATACTGCCTTTTAAAACCTTTTTTGGTTTTGTAAAACAACCAAACACCTTGCATCAACAAGTCACAGGAGATCAATAATTTGTCACCTTGGGGCAGATATTTTGTTTTAGTTTCAGTTTTAGTTAGTTACTATGAATTATAGTAAATTAAGTTGTCATAGACCATCTTCCAATGAAGATGCTTAGACGTTATACTCTGAAGTCAAGCTCACTGTTTCAAATCTATCTAGCAGATGGTAGATTTTATGTGGCAAATATATTGACCAATCTTTTATACTGTTATTGTGAGGACTGATCTATTACATAGGAAGTACTTTCAAAGCTCTTAAGTAGAAGTTATTATAAATATACACAAAGATTTTTACTAATATATCCTTTATAATAATATTTTTTTTTCCCTCTGAATTCTTCTTTCAAAGTGGAAAAAAGTCTTTGTGCACATGTTCTCTATTTCCTATTTATCTAGTATGAGGACTTTCAAAATATTTATACCTGCTACCGAGGACGCTAGTGCTAACAAGCAAATTTTGAAAGAACAAATCACTAGGTTGTTTAACTGTAGGCACCATAAATTGGTGATTCTCATAGACCACCAGACAAAGTTGTTAAACATCTTTTTTCTGTACAAAAGCATGAAGAAAGGATGGCAAGAGATATTACTGATTATTACATAAGTATATACTTGCAGATGGCCTTATCTAGTATGTATGTGTTCCTGTAATTGTTTCTGACTTGACAGAAATTATTAGGCTTGATGGGTTGTTCAATGGACAAGAAGAAAAGGTACATTTTACTTTCCCAGTAATATTTAAAAATACCTCATCATCTTGTGTATTTATTTGTTAAATCATAAGAAAGAAGAAAATATAAATATGACCTACAATTTTAAAAGAAGTATTTTTTGCTTAAAATATGCAAAAAACATTTTATTCAACTCTGTTCACTGATAGTTTATGCCCAAATAAACTTACAGAAATAATAGAACTAATAGTTCAGAGTGAAAATCTGAGACTGTCTCCTAGTATGTGTGATGAATTCAAATCATTTAATTTAAACATGAGAGAAGATATTTATATGAGTTAGTGAGAGAGGAAGTGCTGCAAGACTTTCTACAAACAATACTGTCCTCATACATTTTTAGTATTTAGTCATAATGAGACCATTTCTATGGAAATGAGACTATCACTTAGTAGTTTTTTGCAATTGATTCATTCATAATAGTTCTATGAGATCAGTGATCTATTTTAACCCAACTTCCCAGGAACTTCCTTTGTCATGAGAACTAAAGGCAGCAAAGAAATATTTTACAGAGATATAATTTGCCATCTTCACAGACCACGTATATATCTCCAGATCAAATTAGTAAGTTTACAGGGGTGCCTGGGTGGCTCAGTGGGTTAAAGCCTCTGCCTTCAGCTCAGGTCATGATCCCAGGGTCCTGGGATCGAGCCCCGCATTGGGCTCTCTGCTCAGCGGGGAGCCTGCTTCCTCCTCTCTCTGCCTGCCTCTCTGCCTACTTGTGATCTCTGTCTGTCAAATAAATAAATAAAATCTTTTAAAAAATTAGTAAATTTATAGATGAAACTTTATACAACTATTATAAGAATCAATAATAGTGGGCACCTCCTGGACTTGTGTTTTTAACGTAGTCATATATGTAGTGTACTCTATATGGTCAGGATGTCAAAATCAGAGCAATAACATATGGATAATTTTCATTAACCTCCTACTATGGTGATGGAAATTTATTTAAGATGAAATGGACAAGCAGATTCTTTTAAATTAGTATTTTGTTTATGTGTTTCTGTATTAGTACAGCAAACGTTTACTAAAATGGTTTTTAATCAGGTAGAATTGGACTTGAATTTGGCTTCATAACCTCTTCACAGGAAAATACAAGATGTATTTCATTTTATTAACCTTTGTTTCACATGTAAAATGTGGTTGATAACACTTCTTCCATCCATTTATTTATTGAAATACATGCTTGAGAATTAAAAAAAAAAGAGTCCAAAATACAAATCAGAATGCCTAGAATATAGTAAGTGCTGAATAAATAATTACTGTTATTATTAACACTTGCCTAGTATGTATTAACATCGTGTGTATATTTCTGCTTTCAATCTAGAAAAATGTTATGAAAATAAGAAAATCACTTAATTCAAATTGTCTCTTTTGTTCTACAGTAAATTTTCAATAAGGAAAAGTATATGAATCATTGAATCCTCCTACTAATGAAAATAAGTAATTTCAGGAAACAAGTTGTCAAAATTAATTATTTAACAAAATCTTAGAAGAGACCTTTTAATGTGTAGCAATATATTCTCAACATCTTATTACCCATGTCTTCTAGTCATTCATTACATGCCCTTTAGGCATAGAAAGATTGATTCCAATGAGCACACTAGATCAGCATTTGAATTTAAAGAAGAAGAAGAAGAAGAAGAAGAAGAAGAAAGAAAATACCCCTTTATATTAACACTCTTTATAAATTTGGTAAAATGAACAATACATTCATTAAAGCTGTTTACTCTTCATTACACTGAATCATTAATGCAACTGCGTTGTGTACAAGTACAGCTATGACTTTCTATAACAGAATTAGAATGTATAAAAAACAAAGATATGATAGAGTTTATTTGTTTGAATCTGGATTTTTTGACCTTGCACTACTAACATTTTAGGCAGGATAATAATAATAATTATTGTGTTTTACAGGGAAGCTGTCTTGTGCATTGTAAAATGAAAAACCACCTCCTTGGCTTGTACCTGGTGAATGTCCTTTGCACTCCCACACGCCCCTTGCCACAGGTGTGGCAATCAGAAATTTCTCCAGATATTTCCAAAGGTCCCCTGGGCCTCAAAACCACACCTGGTTGAGAACTACTGTTGGAATTAAGGTTTGATATAGTCAATAGATTGCAATTAGTAATAAGCCTCATTTAATATATAGGCTCCTATTCACCTTCTCCATTTTTTCCCTTGCGATTTAGTTGATAAAGAAATCAGTGGTTTATCTCAGAGCATTTTCCACAGTCTGAATTTTTGTGGATGGCCTCCTTGTGGTATAATTGAACACATTTCTTTCCCTCTTCTATTTCCTACAAATGGGTAGTTAGAGCTAGAGATGCTTGATAAGATTCTCGTTCAATTTTTTAGCAAGAGTACTTCAGAGTTGTTATTGTGTACTTCCATCAGGAGGCACATAATGTCAGGTTATTTCGACATTTATGATATTAGGTCATTGCCCAGAACTCGCATTTTCCTCAAGGTTGCCAAACTGAGATATTTTAATGTTACCTTTCATTTAAAAAATATATGACCTTGATTCGCAATACCATAAGAACAAATTTTCTCATCAACCATACGGTCACCTTAAGGTACAGTTAATATAGTAAATAAATAAGAAATTCTGGATTTTTACTCTTTATTCAATGATTTTCAAAATATTAAAGAAGTTTACTAGCATCTTTCAAGATTGACCAGTGTTTTTCTTTTCTTGTTTTAAATCGTCTTTTGAACTTAAAGATTTAAACATATTTGATATATTTAATCCATCACAGTTATTATTCTTACTGATGTTCATGATTTCTATTTCTGACCAAGGAAGGTAGCTTTTCTAAATGAAATCCTAAGTGTAACAGATACGATCACAGTAATATCTGTGACTTTTGAATGTTTTGTATGCTGGCTATGTTTACACTACAGGTAAACTAGATCCTCGCACTATATGTAAAGTTATATAATAGTATTCGAAGACAGACTCTGTCTAATGAAAGATACATATTCTAAACCCTATGGTAACCACTCCATTCCAGCTACCTAATGACACAGTTGGTATTAACCTGCCTTTTACGTATAGTTATGCTCTTTGGGTTTTGATAGTCATTCCCTCTCCTTGCCCCTTTCTTTCTTTCTTCTTTTTTTTTTAAGATTTTATTTATCTATTTGACAGAGAGAGATCACAGGTGGGCAGAGAGGCAGAGAGAGAGAGGAAGGGAAGCAGGCTCCCTGCTGAGCAGAGAGCCCGAGGCGGTGCTTGATTCCAGGACCCTGGGATCACTACCGGAGCCAAAGGCAGAGGCTCTAACCCACTGAGCCACCCAAGCGCCCTTCTCCTTGCCCCGTTCTTACATTTAGAAACAGTCCTTTCGTTAAATTCTTCTCCTATTAGCCACTATCTATAGATTATTGTAATCAGGATAACACATGTTTCAAGGATTATGAGAATTGTTGTTTGGGGAGAAAGGTGGACAAGTTAACTTGGTGATGGAGAATACAAATTAGAAAAATTAAAAGCTAAACAGGTAAGAGAAATCAAAATTCTAAAAGGAACAGAAAAGATGTAATAGGATGAGAAGAGAAGAAAAGGTAACTATTAATTACAAAAACAAAATTAATATATTGAAATAAAGACAGAAGAAAAATGAAAGGGGAATTGAGAAACATTGTAAAATAAACGTGAAAATCATGCCAATAATTTTGTTTAAATATACAGATTTTCCTAAGGATTTTATTTATTTATTTATTTGACAGAGAGAGAGAGACAGAGATCACAAGTAGACAGAGAGGCAGACAGAGAGAGAGGGGGAAGCAGGCTCCCTGCTGAGCAGAGATCCCGATGCGGGGCTCCATCCCAGGACCCTGATCATGACCTGAGTCAAGGACAGAAGCCCAACCCACTGAGCCACCCAGGCATACCCATGCCAATAATTTTTAAGCATTGAATATATTAATACAAAAAAAATTGTTATAGTGATAATAGAAACTTAGATATTTTTCTATGCAACAAGAAATAGAGGAGAGCTAAACTAATGGTCCCAGGGAGTGAGCTACAGAACAAGGGAAAAAAAAAAACAAAAAAAACATGGACCAAGAAAATAGGAAATGTAAAATAAAACAGGAGCATTTTACTAAAGAACTCAGGACAAAGCTATAAAGTTATAGAAGCCAAAAAATTACTAAGTAAAAGAAACTAGTCTAAAAAGGCTACATACTGTATAATTCTATTTATATGACATTCTTGAAAAGAAAAACTAGAAGAAGAGTAAACAGATTAGTCATTGTTTACAAAGGTTTTAGGGGTGAAAAAAAGTTGAACAGATGATTCACAAAGAATTGTAAGGGCAGTGAACTATTCTGAATGATAATATAATTGTGGATAATGACATTCCACATTTGTCAAAACCCACAGAACCATACAGCATAAAGGGGGAACCTTAATGTATGTAATTTAAATAATCATTTATGATGTCAAGACGTACTAGAATGGAATACAGACTATGACAAACTAATTGAATTGTATTACAAATCTAATAACCTAGCTGAACAGAGTTAAGGAAAAAAAACAAAAACAAAAACAAAAACTGCTGACCTAACACATTTTAGAAATTAGTGCAGACTCTAAGACTAAAGGCAAAAGGAACTATACATAAGCAGGGCACTCTAGTTGGCAAAGTTCTTAGGCTGGGAATTTGGGTTAACAACCTGAATCTAATATTCATATACACTGGAATTAAACAATTAAGTAAATGGATGGCAGTGCAGAGTGCTGGGATAGAAGTTTCTTGTTGGTGGTGGGTAATTACAGAGAAGCCAAGGGGAAGTTTATCATGATCCCTGTAGTACGACATTAAAGTTGGAGATGCCAGAAGGAACTCATTTGTGGCTTAGTATTGATACAGATGGATACCTATGCAAATATTTATAGATGTACGTATATGCATCTGTTAGTTGCACATACATATCCCATTGTTCTATCACTTGAGAAGCCCTAGAGACAAAAATGATATAGTGGCAACAATTACACCCATCAGTTCTAATGTTATTCTCCACTAAAAGAAACCAGATCTCCTTGGAGAAAATGAAAATGGTTGATTCTAGGGCTGGGACAGGAAATACATAAAATGCCTAAATTATCTCATTGTAAACGAGAGCAACAAAGAGCTAAAAAACAAACAAAATAAAAGGAAAACAAAACTATGGAGGCCTATCAAAAGAAAAAAGCATCAACTCAAAAAACTTCCACGTGCCAAGAGATAACAGCTTGAACAATGAAACAAATAATGTAGCATTCGATTACAATCAGAATGATTTAAAAAATGAGCCCATACTGATACAAATAATTAAAAAATGGAGGGAATAGCCAAAATTTGTGCTACACATGAAGTCACAATGTCTACAAAGATAACTGAGTACCCCATAGATCAGTGCAGAATTCCAAACTAGAAGAGACCCTGTGCCCACAAAAAGGTGAAGTATACCTCTCTACTTCTTAAGTATTGCTATGCATAATGTCTTCCTTCCAATAGATATAGTATGAAAAGGTGAAAATTAATTTCATGAGAGTTCAGGTTCAAGATGGTGACTTAGGAAAACTCTGAACTCACCTCCTCCTATAATACATCACCTATAATAGGTGATGTAACTAGGTGTATCTATAATAGTTACATCTAGATGTAACTAGATGTAACTATTATAGGTGAGGTAACTCACCTCACCTATAATACATCAAATTATACCTATTAATAGAACAATTCCTCCTGAAGAATTGAGGGCTGAAGGAACAGCTACTGAACAACCAAAGATAGAATGACAAGAGAACACGAAGGCTGATGGAGACATGGTAACAAAGGAAACACCCACTACCAAAACTACCAACAGCACTGAGGAGGGATAATACTGAAGAACCAGGAGCCAACTCTTGGTCCCTGGGCACAGAAAAAAGCCGTGCTTTAAAAGAGCAACTGGCATATAGAAAACACAACACTAGAACTCCACTAAGCAGTGGAGGAGCTACACGAAAGTTCTCCAGGTTAGAGGGACTGAAGAATGACAGTTTACTTCCCACCCCATCTTAAAAGCCTAGACGGAACAGGGTTTGGACACCACAATGGGCAAGCCCAGGGTCTCAGTGAGCTTAAGACTTCACCAAGTCCCGGGTCCATAAGTCCATACCAGCTGTAGTTAGGCTGGGACACAGAAGAAAAGCTATGGTTTATTTATTTTTTTTTTAAGATTTTTATTTATTTATTTGTCAGAGAGAAAGAGAGAGCAAGCACAGGCAGACAGAGAGGCAGGCAGAGACAGAGAAAGAAGCAGGCTCCCTGCTGAGTAAGGAGCCCGATGTGGGACTCGATTTCAGGACGCTGGGATCATGACCTGAGCCAAAGGAAGCTGCTCAACCGACTGAGCCACCCAGGCATCCCAAAAAAGCCATGGTTTAAAATGACCAAGAAACTTTGGTAATGCTCTCACCCTTCCACATTAAAAGCCCAGACTGGACCATAGTCTAGATACACAAAGAGGTGGGTTTGACTACCATAATTGGAATGTCCCATAAATGTAGAGACCTGATGCCTAAATGAGTGCATCTAGACACCATAACTGGTAGGTCTCATCTTCACAGGGATCTTATGATCTCAGTAAGCCCAGGGTCTTCAAGCCCATTCCAGCCCTCATCATTTGGGGGCACGGGGGGTTAGAGGGGAGAGGCCCAGACCAGGGGCACCTGGGTGGCTCAGTTGGTTAAATGCCCAATGCTTGATTTTGGCTCAGGTCATGATCGCAGGTTCCTGGGTTCAAGCCCACATTGGGTTCTCTGCTCGGCAGGGAGACTGCTTCCCCCTCTCTCTCTGCCTGCCTACCTGTGATCTGTCTCTCTCTCTCTTTGTGTCAAATAAATAAAACCTTTAAAAAAGAAAGAAAGAAAGAGCAGTCTTTTTTCATATGAGCTTGTGATCTCGGTAAGCCCAGGGTTCACAAGCCCACATCAGCTACCCTGTGGTGTTATGGCACAGAAAATAAGCCACAGTTTTGTGTTTTCTTTTTTTTTTTTAATTTTTATTCACTCATTCTTTTACTTTTAGTAAAAGTAAGTGTCTAATAATTAAAATGTCAAAGATTAAAGATAGAATCTTAAAACAGCAAGAGTGATACAAAAAAGTTACCTACAAGTGCAAATCTGTAAGGCTATGAATTGATTTTTCAGCAGAAACTACACAAGCCATAAAGGGGTGGTACAGTATATTCAAAATGCTGAGAAGAAAAACAAAAGTCTATAACCAAAAATACTAGGCAAGATTATCATGCAATTTTGAAGGAGATATAAGGAGTTTTCCAGACAAACAAAAGATAAAGGAATTTATCATCACTAAACCACCCTTATAAGAAATGTAAAACTAATGGTCATAATTAGACATAAATATATGAAAGATAATATGTAATATGTGACTCTCTCTATATATAATATGAAAAAAAAGGAGTAAACAGGGAAGAGGGGGGTAAAAATATATATGTATTTTCTCCTTTTCTATTTTTTTTTTGTTTCATTTTGTTTTGGAATGTGTTTAGACTTAAATGCCCATCAAATCAATATTGACTGTTATTTACCTAGAATGTTATATATGAAACTCATAGTAATCACAACCCCAAAACTTATGATAGATACACAAAAAGTAGAGAGAAAGCCAAATAAAACACAATGGAAACTCATTCATCACAAAGAAAGAGAACAAGAGGAGAAGGAACAAAGAAAATAACCAGAAAGTAAACTTTAAAAATGACAAGAAGTACATACCTATAAATAATTACTTTAAATGGAAATTATCTAAATGTTCTAATCCAAAAACATAGAGTAGTGGAATGGATTAAAACAAAAACAAACAAAAAGAAACAAAAAATTAAAAAAGCAAAAAGTTAAAAAAAAAATTAAAAAGCAAGGCTGCCTACATGTGCTGCCTACAAGAGACTCACCTCAGACCTAAAAATTAATACAGACCGAAAGTAAAGGGATGGAAAAAAATATTCACCATGGAAATGGAAGTGAAAAATAAATTGGAGCAACAATACTTATATCAGACAAAACAGACTTAACATAAAGACTCTAACAAGAGACAGAGGGCATTACATAATGATAAATGCAAATATCTACACACTCTAGAGTACCTAAATACATAAAGCAAATATTAACAGACATAAAGAAATTGATGGGAATATAATAATAGTAGGAGATTTTAATGTTCCACTTACATCAATGGAGAGATCATCCAGACAGAAAATCAATAAGGAAACAATGTCTTTCAACGATACATTGGACCAGACAGACATAACAGACATACAAAACATTCCAACTAAAACAACAGAATACACATTCTTTTCAAGTGCACATGAAATATTCTCCAGAAGAGATCCCATATTAGACTATAAAATAAGTCTTAATAAATTGAAGAAGATTAAAATCATACCCTAAATCTTTTCTGATGCAAATAGTATGAAGCTAGAAATAAATTACAATAAAAAAAAAACTGGGAAAAAAACACAAAAGTGGAGACTAGACATGATACTAAAGAACCAATGGGTCGGAAGGAAACAAAGAGGAAATCAAAAAAATACATGGAGACTAATGAAAATGAAAACACAATGGTTCTAAAATCTCTGGGAGAGTGAGAGCAGTTCTAAGAACTAAGAACTAAGTTCTAAATATATAATCTAATCTTACACATAAAGGAACTAAAAAAATAAAAAGAAAACCAAAGGTGGGTAGAAGAAAGGAAATAATAAAGACCACAGCCGAAATTGGAAATAATGACAGAAACCCAACCAAACCAAACAAAACACAATGAAACCAAGTGCTGATTCTTTGAAAAGATAAACAAAATTGACAAACCCATATCCAGACTCATAAAGGAAAAAAGATAAAGGACCCAAATAAATAAAATGAAGAAAGAGGGGCGCCTGGGTGGCTCGGTGGGTTAAAGCCTCTGCCTTCAGCTCAGGTCATGATCCCCGGGTCCTGCTTTGCTCAGCAGGGAGCCTGCTTCCTCCTCTCTCTCTGCCCGCCTCTCTGTCTACTTGTGATCGCTGCCTGTCAAATAAATAAACAAAATCTTTAAGAAAAAAATCGAGAAAGAGAGAGAAGTAATAACGGACACCTAGAAATACAAAGGATTATAAGAATACTGAGAACAACTATATGTCAACATACTGGACAAGCTAGAAGAAATGGATAAATTCTTAGAAATATACAATCTTCTAAAACTTAACAGGAAAAAAAAGAAAGTCTAAGTAGATGGATTACAAGTAAAAAATATTTAATTGGTAATCAATAAATTATCAAAAAGTAAAAGTCCAGGACCAGATGGATTCACTAGGGAATTCTTCCAGATATTTAAAGAAGAGTTAATACATATTCTCCTCAAATTATTCCAAAAAATGTAAAAGAAAACTTTCAAATACATTCTACAACACAACCATTATCCTGATACTGAGACCAGAAAAATACACCACATACACAAAAAGAAAACTATAGGCCAGTATCACTGATGAACTTAACTGCAAAAGCCTAAACAAAATATTAACCACACACAGCAATACATTAAAGAAATGATTCACCATGTTCAGGTGGGATTTATTCCCAGAATACCAGGATGGTTCAACATTCACAATCAATCAACTTTATATACCACATTAACAAAAGATAAAAATCTTATGATCATCTCAATAGATGCTGAACAAGAATCTGACAAGATTCAACACCCACTCATGATAAAAAACTCTCAGCAAAATGGGGTTTGAGGGAATATACCTCAACAAAATAAAAGCCATATATGAAACACCCATAGCCAACATCACACTCAGTGGAGAAAAAACGAGAACTTTCCCTCTAAGGTGAGGAATAAGACAAGGTTGTCCACTTTTGCCACATGTATTCAACATAGTAATGGAAGTCCTACCCACAATGATCAGAGAAGAAAAGGAAATAAGAGGCTTCCATATTGATAGAGAAATTAAGTTGTCACTATTTGCAGGTGACATCATACTACACATAGAAAATCCCAAAGACTCTACCAAAGAACCTACTAGAAATAAAAACAAATTTCAGTAAGTGGCAGATACCAAATACCCAGAAACTGGTAGCATATCTACACCCTAAGAACACAGTTGCAGACAGAAAAATTAAAAACAAAATCTGTGTCTATATCTATCTATCTACCATGTACAGTTTCTCCAAAAAGAATAAAATACACAGGAATAAACTTACCTAAGGAGATGAAAGACCTGTACTGTGAAAACTATAAAACACGGATGAAAGAAATTGAAGATGACACAAACAAATGGAAAGCTATTCCATGCTTATGGACTGGAAGGATTAATATTACCAAAATACCCATATTACCCAAAGCAATCTACAGAGTCAATGTAATTCCTATGAGTAGAATAATAACACTTTTCACAAAACTAGAACAAATAATAATTGGGAGAATAATATTGCCAAAATGTGCATAAGCAACCTACAGAGTCAATATAATTCCTATAAATAAAACACTAAAACCTTTCACAAGACTAGAACAAATAATACTAAAATTTGTATGGAACCACAGAAGGCCCTGAATAGCAAAGCAGTCCTGAGAAAGAGCAAAGCTAGAGATGATCATAATTCTGAATTTCAAGATGTGTTACAAAACTGCAGCAATCAAAATAGTATGGTGCTGGCAGAAAAAAAGAGACACATAGATCATGGAACAGAATAGAGACCCCCAGGAAAAAAAAAAAAACACATTTATATGGTTAACTAATCTATAACTAAGAAGGCAATATACAATGGGGAAGATAGTTTTTCCAATAAATGGTGGTGGGAAACTAGAGAGTCATCTATAAAAAATGAAACTGGACTACTTTTTAAACTCCATACACAAAAATAAACTCAAACATGATTAAAGACCTAAACGTGAAACTTGAAAGAATAAAAATCCTGGAAGAGAACACAAGCAGTAATTTCTCCAATATTGGCCATAGCAATATTTTCTAGCTATGTCTCCTAAGGCAAGGGAAACAAAAGCAAAAATAAACTATTAGGATTGCATCAAAATGAAAAGCTTTTTCATGTCAAAGGAAATCATCAACAAAACAAAAAGACAACCTACTAAATAAAAGATGTTTGTAAATGATATAGCCAATAAGGGATTAATATCTAAAATATATAAAGAACTTATACAACTCAATAACTCCCCCTCAATAAATAATCTGATTAAAAAATGGGCAGGAGGCCTAAACAGTTTTTCCAGAGAAGGCATACAGATGGCCAACACATGAAAATGTGTTCAACATCACTTATCATCAGAGAAACACAGATCAAAACAACGAGGTATCACTTCACACCTGTTAAACTGGTTAAAATCAAGAAGGCCAGAAAAAAATGTTTGTGAAAATATGGAGAAAAAGGAATGCTCAGGACTGTTTGTGGGAATGCAAACTGGTGCGATTACTGTGGAAAACAGTATGGAATTTTCTCAAAAAATTAAAAGTAGAAATATTACATAATGCAATAATTCCACTGTTGGGTATTAACCAGGAAAAACAAAAACATTAACATGAAAAGATAGCCATATCTCTGTTTATTGCAGCATCATTTACAATAGCCAAGATATGGAAACAATGTAAGTGCCCATCAATATAGGAATGGATTAAGAAGATGTAGGATGTGTGTGTGTGTGTGCGGCGTGCATGTGTGTGTGTGTGTAAGCATATATATATGTGTGTGTATGTATGTATGCATAAATATGTGTATATACGCATACATATATATTCCTTATATATATAATAGAATACTACACAGCCACAAAAAAGATGAGATTATGTCATTTGAGACAACATGGATGGACCTAGAGGGTATAACGCTAAGTGAAATAAGTCAGACTTAGAAGGACAAACACCTTATGATTCCACTCAGAAATAGTTTCTTTTTTTAATATATTGATTCTTAAAACAATGAATAAACAAAAAGTAAAGTCAGAACTATAAATACAGAGAACAAACTGACGGCGAACTGGAGGGGAGGAGAATGGGGGAGCTGGACAAAATGGGAGCAGGGGAGAGGGAGACGCAGGCTTCCTGTTACAGATGAGTCAGTCACGGAATAAACAACAGAGCATAAGGAATACAGTCAATGATACCGTAATACTGATGCAGTAGGACTGATGGCAGTTACCCTTGTGGTGAAGATGGCATAATGCGTAAACCTGTCAAGTCACTGAGTTATACACCTGAAACTGACGTAACATTGTGTGTCAACGATACTCAAATAAACAATCATAATTTTAAAAACCCTTTGTGATTAAAAAAAATTGACAAACACTACCTCAGTATCATCAGTGATACGATATGATGAGAATGACAGTTTACCTCGGTAATCTTTTCCCCCAAAAATCTTAACCCAGCTAACTGTAAGAAAATCATGTCCCAAGGAGGATAATTGCACAAAATATCTGAATAGTGCCCTTACAACGGAAGAGGTCAGGAAGCACAAGGAAAATCTGGGAAAGCATATATATATGTAAGCATATATATATGGGAAACAATCACGCTCAAGAGAAGCCTAAGGAAATGTGATCACTAAATGGAATGTGATCTCCTGGACAGGATTCTGGAACAGAAAAGAGATATTAGGTTAAAAAAAAAAAGAGAAATATAAGTAAAGGATGGACTTTAATTAATAATATAAATATTAGTTCACTAATTTTAATAAATGTACTTGCTAATGAAGATCTTAAAAATACGAGAAACTAGGTGCAAACATATGGTAATTGACTGTACTATGAATCTACTAGTCTAAAATATGAAAGTTATTTTAAAATAGAGTGTATGCTAAATACACTATGTATTTTGTCAACATTTTTTCTTACTGAATATATATTTTCCCAAATTTGCACAGGAAGAAACAAGTTCAGGTAAAGCTTCAGTTACATGCTCCACATCATATAGTTGGTATATATTCCACCAGGATCCAAAATAAGTGATCTACAAATCTAAAGTCTGTTCTTTCACTGGTGTGCTGTAATTAATAAACTTACGTCAACGGACACATCCTTTATATAAGGGCAATTTTTGTTTGCCCTCATGAAGGAATAAACACTTGGCATTAGCGTAATAATCAGAATGTGAGGTCATGTAATAATGGAAATGATAACACTAGGAAATTATAAATAAATGAGTAAGGTATGATAGAATTACTTTTCTTGCTATATAGGATTACCACCATTCACGAAAAAAAAAAAAGATAGGACTACCATATTTAATAGTCTTAAATGTACCCGTGAAAGATGAAGCAAGTAGTTGGTACTTACAATATTAATTAGAATTGAAAATTTTGCCATTAGCTTAGGCTTATAGACTAGATTATCTGATCTATCCACCTTTATAATGTTGATGAAACCATTTTCGACATCTTTGAATTATTTGTAAAAACTAAGTACTTACAAAATTCAGAAACCTTATAAAATCAGATTATTCTCTACATACCTATCTTTACACGAGAAAATGTAATTAAGGGAAAAACTGTGGATCATTATAACTTTTATGTATCTAACAGCATTGCTCAATTTAAATGCATGCTTTTTACTTTGACTTTTTAAAGAAAGCAATTCATTGATTAATGATGGTTGAAATTTCCTTTCTCCTTGTGTCACTCTAATTCCTGAAAGTTATAGCAGGTCAGAAAACATCTGAGTGGTTTGTTCAGGAGCCAATTACTTTTATGAATACATTAAGAGGAAAAAAGTTCAGTATATCACCAGAATTGAGAGGAGGATAAAGCTTTCAAATGCTCCCTTCTCAAATTGCCCTTATAAAAGGAATGCAAACATTATAAATATTTATATTTAGCATGCTCATTTCTTCTGAATTTTGAGGTGTAGTATATTTTGAAACTAGTATCTCATAAGCAATTTAATTGACATATGGATAAGGTACAGTAAGCTGCACTAGAGCTCAAGATATTTGAGTTTGACCCTCACATAAGCTCAAATTAAAAATATATATATATATAAAATAAAATATATATAAAATATAGATAGATATATATATATATCTAAATTATTACTCCACTTGAAAGTGAGTTGGTTAATCTGCTGAGTTTTACAGCCAATAAAATAGCTAATACGATAAAAACATACGGAGGAAAAGTAATTCAAATTTAAGGATTTTAAGAATACTGTTTTATATATGGCTACCAATTGATTTAGGCAAGAAATTCTAATGTTGGAACTTTCTAATGACATTCATAAGCATAAGGAACGTTATACACATTTCTAAAGTGTTCAGGTAAAACAGTCAAGAAAATCTTGTCCCTTCCTGAGGCTAATTCATTAGCATTTTGCCTATGACAGTCACCAGCATTAACTTTCAAATGAACTTTCCTAATTGCTAAAAATAGTAGCAACAATTTATTCCTGGAATGGTTTTGCATGTTGAGTATTCATTTTAATATCCAAAATAAAGCACTGAAGATATGAACTAGTATACTCAGATCTTTATGTGTCTAGATATATCCAGAGATGTTTCTTAAAGATTCTGAATGGAAAAATTGAGTTACAAAAAACAAATGTATTCTTATATGGACGATAATCTTCATAAACAATGCTGGTAATAAATTACCCATGCAAAATCGCCATTACGCTCTGAAGAACCAATATCCATTATCTGTCCTGTCATTTAAGCCATTCATTAATTGTGACCTCCATCTCAACATGATGATGTTCACAATGGCACGCACCATTAATTATGCATGAGTTTTGTTCAACACTTTTCCCTGAAAGTGTTGAATTTTTCCAACTATATTAATACCTTTCAATCTGGTAAATAATTCATAGGACTAAATATCTAAGAAAAACTTATATATGAGTAAATTCAATATTTTATGGGCGTGAAGTATTGTCATTACATTCCTCTCATTTGTACAATGTAATAAGGTTGGGCAACCTGTTTTACATTGTGTAATGTATTTAAAACTGTGAGCTATGCACTAGGAGGCACTGATGTTTCTACTTGAACAAACAGAACAAAATCCTAAGAGAGGAAGTTGGAGAAAGGAACAAAAAAGTAAAAGAGTTGAATAAGCATCATAGAAGGCAAACTCTGTTAATGAGGAGATACATGTGAAGCTCTAGTAAAATTCTTGGGAGCTATTTTTGAAGAAGAATGTTAACTGATGCAGTCTTCTTACATAGATTAATACAATATGAACAGTGTTTAAAGGCTGACTTTTAGGACCCAGGTTTTTGAAGATCCCCTTTCCTTTGTCTTGTCTGCAGAAAAGGAAAGCTCCCTAGTGATCTCAAATCAGCAATATTTTCTAGGTGCCCACAAGAGTGTATGTGAAAACTGTGGATACACAAACGGATTTGCATTTTTCCAGTTATAAATATAAGCAGTTAGTATTTGTTACGTCCTCCCTCTGTCTCAAGTTCTGCAGAGCTAATGTAATCCTTTGTTCCAAGCTACAGGAGGCAGTGCACAGTTAATACTACCAAACTTTCAATTTTGTTATATAGTGGGAGATATTAATCCCAAGCTTTAAAACCAACTAATGGAAAGGCACTGCAGTGGTTGTTGCTTGGCATTAACAAAAACTTTTCTTAAAAATTACAGGATCTTGACGATAATAGGTTTTTAACCTAATCTCATTATTACTGGTTTTACAGTTCTAATATCTTCATTTTAATAATAATTTAGTATTATGTACCTATTATTCTGCTATTCCTCATGATTTCTGAAGCTAATAATTGACATATTAGTGTACTAAAAGATTAATTCAGTCTTATCATTGCCAATCTTTTGCTGGCACTACCATATCATCATCAGTCAGAGAGACTGAGGGTAGGAGCAAAACAAAGAAATTCTAATAGTAACCCACAATTTATTAGCATTACAGTTACTGATTTAATGGTCTTTTTAAAAAGAACCTATGAGTGGAGTGTATGGCTGAAAGTCATAAATGCAAATTTATGTTGTTAACTCAAATCCATGCACTAATTACACGTAGCTATTTTGTAAGTCTGTTCCCAGCATTTGCTCAGCTTTTATGGATAATTTTACTTCCTTTCGCACAAAGGTCATGCAATTTCTATTGATTGTAAGGTACACACATTCCAGGGAGTAACGTTAAAAGAATACTGTCTATGCCACAGTAATCAATCAAATGGAAAAAAAAAATTGAAAGAGCGTCTACAGTAAATACTCCATGTTAATCATCATGACAGTCAATTAACAAATTCACCTTCTGTGTTACGAAGCTGCAGGCATATGAGATAAACCTTTTAAAAATATTCAATTGTCTTAGTTACAGATTTATTTTAGGAAATGTTATTATCCCTTTTTTCCATCTATTTTTAAAAAGAAGAAATCAAATTTTCTCATGTTTAAAATGATGAATCTAGTCATTTTTGGAACATGGTGGCAGTGACTGAAGCTAATTTTGAATCTTCCTGAATCTGCCCAGAAAAACAGCACACTGTGGACAATATTTACAACAAACTTGACCACAGTGTGTCTCTTCAGAATACAGAGTACAAAGACACGTAGAGCTCATTAAGAGCCACAAGACCTGCCTGGTATCATCTGAGCAGGAAGAAGTAGAAATTAACAGGACAAATGAAGACCTAAAAACAGGCAAACTCCAAAAGAAACAATAGATACTCATTGGAATGTGACCCAGAGTAAGCTGAAAGGTAATTATATACCTTATTCTTAGAAGGAAAAAGTACCTCTGTTACCACGACGTGAGTAAATGAAGAAAAACATGGCTTGATTCAGTTAGCAGGAGGTTCATGTCCCGTCATTGCTGATTCGGCAAACTAATAATAGCTCCTATTATTTAATATGTTATGAATCGTTATTTACTCTCAATAATTCTCAGTGAACTTCCTTCCGGCTAAATTTTTGTAAATATCCATCTTCTCTCTTTTTTTTTTTTTTCTTTAGACTAGGTTCTTGAAGGCTGCGTGCCTGCATCAAAGATATTCAAAACTTTTGATATACTACCTTTCAGCAGATTTAAAAACCAACTTGTATTTACTTCATCCAGCAGTGTATCAAAATGGCATGCTTCTGAGAAAATCTAAAAAATAGCACATATTTACTAACTAAATACATAAATGTTAGATAAAATTAGTTTTAGACCAGGGTCTTTGGGAATTAGTTCAGTTACAAAATTATATTGGACTACTAATCTAAGAAATAATGCCAAAACAAGTACCCACTTTCCTTCCTAATCATTAAAAATCAGCAATAAAGAGTTTTGCAAATCTTTACACAAAACTTTGTTTATTAGTATTTGCTAAATCAACCTTTGATTTTGAGGTTTCATAAAAATGAAATTGTTATTGTTTAATAAATTAGCTGGGAATCAAAAATCTTGGCATTAAAATTTATTTACCTTTTTTTCATAATACATATGAGTCCCTTAATCCATTAGGATCTAAGGTTATGCAAATACTGACATATTAATAGAGGATTTTAGGACAAGGGCTCTAAGGATATTGGATAGAGTTGATAGAGTTGAAAAAATCTTGAATGGATTAAAGTAAGATTTCACATGGTACCCTCAAACAAATCAAAACATATTAAATTGTTTTTATGAAACTATTTTTTGTGGTTTTAATACAAACACAAATATATACTTCTCCCTAGTTCCTTTAAATGGCTAAGCCAGAAAAGTAATGTATTTCAGATAACTAATGCAATATTCAGCATTTTGTAGACTTTCTAATGCTGGCAAATGAATAGCACAAAATGCTATGTATTATTAAAAATTACTGATAATCTCTAAAATTTTTAATATCAAGTTTTATGGATGATTCCTCTTTCTCTTTCAGTATTAAAAATAATACCTATCCAAAAAAATAATAATACCTATCCATGTAATTGATAGGATAACATTAGTTCATTTCATTTTCAATAATACATTTTTATTCACATGATATATACCAAACTAATTTATATATTTATGGTTTTTTGTACTGGTCATATGACGGTGTTCAAATGTTATTTCTAGGTGTTCTACCTGAAATATTATTCAATCAATCACTTTCTTCTTTCAGTGGTCAAGGAGCTATTGCTAGAAATTTGAGTCAAACACATGCCTTTTTGAAATATGATAGGTTGATTATTTCAAAATGAATTATACCTTCAGAACTGTGGACTTACTATTGAAACTGAGAGATCAAAGGAGTTAAATTGGAATCTTATTAAATTGATGATTCCTGATCCCCTGCCTCATACTTGTAACTAATTGAAGATAAGAATTTAAATTACCTGAAATCCAAATGGTGTTTACTGATAAACCAGATTTGGGAATCACAGACTTGAAGTCCTCTATATAATAACGCACGCATATCAGTAATTAAAAAAAAAAAAAGACCAGTGAGGCTTGTTGTTGATGTCCTTTCTCTCAAATCTAGGAAAAAAGGAAGTGAAATATCCTTGGTGGTCTTTTTTACAGAGAGAGAGCACAAGCAGGGGGAATTGGTAGACAGCGGGAGAGGGAGAAGCAGGCTCCCTACTGAGCAAGGAGCCCAAAGCAGTGCTGGATTCCAGGACCCTGGGATCATGACTTGAGCCAAAGGCAGCCACTTAACTGAGCCACCCAGGGCCCTTGTCCTTGGCGTTTCTGATATGAGTATATCGGTCTGAGAGAAAAGATTCCATTTTGAGTTTGAAAACAAGAAAAAGAACCACTTTGGATGAAAAGATGTTGAAGTCTGAGGATTCAACAGCAGAGCCCTGTGAAGACTTCTGAAGACACAAAACACTAAAATGATTATGGTGCTCTTCATGATGTAACTCAGCGTAAAAATAGTGACCATTATAAATATAAGATCATTTAAGAATGTTCTAACCTTTCCCATGTTGACTTCATTAATATCTCGTGAAATATCAAATTTAAATTCTTAAAGATATAATGATTTTTCATTGAATGCCTGGAGTCATAATTTCTTAATGTATCTTTCTAGTCGCCTTCCTGTCTTGTTCATTAACTCTAGTAACACATGCAGTAGAGCTCCTGAAGTAGCCCTAAAACTCATGGATTCTCTGTATATTTTATTTATTTTGAGTTATCTTTCTCTTAGTTTCATTTTGCAGTTTCTATCACCGTGTCTTCAAATTTGCTAATCTTTTCCTCTGTAATACCTAATCTGCCATGAATTCCCTTCAGTAACATTTTCATCTCTCCACTGTAGGTTTTACCGCTCCAAATTTGAGGATTTTTCTGTCTTCTATACTCTGTTAGTTCAATCTTTCTTCCACCATGTTGAACTACTAGAACGCTGTATCCTAACTGGTTTGATACCCCTTTCTACTCTTTCTAACCCCTGCTTATTTCATCATTGGTTTGCTTAATTCCCTTTTCTCCTCATTCTTTTGGGTAGTTTCCCGTTTTTTGCATGCTGAGTAATCTTTGATTGAATTCCAGACATAGTGAATTCTATTTTGTGGTGCTAGATATTTTTTATTACTATTCTTCTTGAACGTTGTTTTGAGATGCATTTAATTATACAGAAACCGCTATGCCATTGCCTTTAAGATTTTTCCTGTGGACTGAAGCAGTATTTTGTCTGGAGCTGATTAATCTCAACCACTGGACAAAATCTTTCTGAGTACTCTGCCTAATGTGTTGTAAATCATGAGACTTTCCAGCCAAAATAATGGGAACAGGGACTATCCCTGACCCGTACTGAGCCCTGTATACTGTTCTCTTTAAGCTTTTTTGATGCTCTTTGCCCAGCCTAAGTAATTTTCCCACACAGTTGCACTCACCAGTACCCTATCAACTCTTAAAAGGGCATCTGCAGATCTCTGGAGCGTTCTCAGGGCAACTCTCCGTCTCTAGCATCCTTCCCTGAGAATTCGCTGCGTGGGCTCTTCTTTTCTGTCCCCTGCCCTTTCCTCTTTCACGTCCCATGTCCCATCCCTCTTTCAAGGTAGCAAGCTGCGGCTACTATAGAATTCGTCTTACAAATTTCCCACCTCTCAGAAATCACTATCATTGGCCAATCTTAAAAACTATTGTTTCATATATTTTGTCTACTTTTTAATTGTTTTAGACAGGAAGTATATCTCACCCCAATTATGATATATTGGCCCTGAATATAATTTTTGATGAATAAAGTTTCAAAAAAAGCAACAGAAATAGTAAATTCTATAGATTAATCTTTTACAATATGCTGACTGTATAAAAGTAAAAATATTGTACAGGAAAGTTTGAAATATACAGCAAATTGTTAAAACATGAAATAAAAGAACTTGCATGCCAAAATGGTTCAGTAATAAAGTGTTCTTATGTTCTTTTATTATCTGGGAATATGTAAATGTGTCATTAATATTGGTAATAATAATATTATTAACATTATTCATAATGCTATAATCTAGTCCAGAATAATATTTTAAAAATCATAAAATTGCATATAAATTCCAAAGTAACAGGTAAAAATGTAGTAAGAACTATCTAGCCAATGCAAAGAAAGGCAAAAGAGAAGGAAAAATAACATAGTAAAAACAGATCAATAAAAGCAGAGACATGTGGTGGATTTCAAAAAAAATATTAGTTACATTAAATGTATTTTTAGTTAGTATTCTAATTAAAACACCAATATAGACACACTCAATTATAAATTTAAAATGGAGCAAGCAAACATGATTTAACTATCTTCTGCATATAAAATACCTATCTAAAGTAACAGGATATTAACTGGATGAAAAAAAATTGGAAAATATATAACCTGAAAATACTAACCAAAGAAACATGGTAAAGTTACATTTATACAAAGGAATAATCAACACAAAAAGCATCACTGGAGATAAAAAAGAATATTTCATTAAAATAAAATGCTTAATTCACCAAGAAGAAAATAACAATTCTAAACTATTATGTATATTTTACTAACATGGCCTTCACAAATAAGAAAAAAAATCAGTCTACTAGAAAATAACTGATAAATAGAAAATTATGCTAGGAGCTTTTGACACATATTCCTCAGCAAGTTAATGAAAATAGAAAAAACAATTAAAAGCAGAGAAGACTGTAAAAATGCCACCTAGGCACCCAAATGTATTACAGTTTTTAAAGCAAATTTGAAAAATTCTACTCTCAATTATATCTTTTCATTGGGGATGAATTTTAATATATTTCATTATTTTACCTTCCTTTTTGTGATTCAGTCTGTTTTGTGCTTTTATATACTTATACATAAATTTATTAATATGATCATTATAACATATGAGTTATAAAAACTATAAGTATTAAAGCAATCGACTATTTTCTGGTATAAAAGCTTACAATTTTATCAATTTTTATTTTTATTTATTTTTTTTTAAGAGTTTATTTATTTATTTGACAGAGATCACAAGTAGGCAGAGAGGCAGGCAGAGAGAGAGGGGGAAGCAGGTTCCTTGCTGAGCAGAGAGCCCCATGTGGGGCTCGATCCCAGGACCCTCGGATCATGACCTGAGCTGAAGGCAGAGGCTCAACCCACTTAGCCCACCCAGGCACCCATCAATTTTTATTTTTACACTTAATTTATTTTGTATTTTATTTATAAACTTCAAAATAATTGTAATTAGAATTTTGTCTTTTTTTCATTTTGTAGATACTTTTTCACATCAATGAGAAATCACATTTAATGGAATAAGAAATTAAGTTAAAATGTAAATTAATATTATTCTACTAATAGTATTCTACTAACAAAACTTTTAAGTAGTAAAACTTGATGGAAAACTTACTCATTTAGAAGGCAGCATTAATTAACCTACATTTCAAAAAGATTTGATAAACTACGTTAATGATATACATCATGTTATAAAATAATTTCAAATATGATATATCTGTAAAAAGACAAAATACTTGTCAAGGATTTTTTTCTTTTTCATATTAATTATAAGTGTATCTAGAAACTTTGCCATAATTAGGAAAAGGAAGTTTTGTTTTTATGGAAGATTTTTATAAAATTGTTAACCTCCAGAAGATAGAATTCTATTTTATATGTCACTCCATAAATTTCTATAATGATTTAATCAACAAAAAATAACATTTGAACATAACACATTATCCAAAATAAAAGACTGGTATATAATTAAAGTGCTAAACATAGAATTTCCTTCACAATACTAACATTTTATAGTCATTAAGTAACCAAGAAAGCAAAGAAAAATTGTACAAAATGACTGTTCATGAGAAGTGATTTTGATTAAATGTTAAGTGTCATAATTTGGTTTGATTACATACATAAAGCTGCTAATAATCAAAACATATTTCATACTACCCTGTTTATAATGACTACTAATGACTGGTCCTGAATTCCGGAATGTCATCATCTGACATGAGCTTTAAGTATAAATGAAAAGAAACTGAAGTTGACAATTCTGTAATAAGGTTACTTACAACTTTTCCTAATGATAATTAATCAATTAGAGATTTTAATCAAGGCATCTTGACATTTTTGGTGTGCATTTTTAGAATTAATAAAAAATCATATGATACTCTGTCTCTTTATATAGTCAGAATATTTATTCAGGCAACATTTACTAAAAAGATTACTAGGTACAAGGTATCTTTATGTGTGAAGGAGAAAATGAAAATGATTAATTTTCTTAATGGAAATTAAAATCTAGTAGCAGAGATTATACAACAATATCTAAATTATTACTAACAGATATAATCTAAAATAGGCAGTATCCAAATGACAAACATTTTAAGGAGATTGATACGAAAGGATAATTACTTCCTGCTCAGTAAATCAGGGAATAGTTTGGGATAGCTTACATCTGTGATCATTAAAAATGCAACTTTGAACAAATTAGGGAAATGTAAAATCTAATTGAAAGAAACAAAGCAGAAGAATTGCATACTTTCTAGAAAATATCTATGTACATGGATGCATAATAAGAGAAATGGCATGAAACATAATTTGCCTGACCATGGTAGATCCTGACTATTGGGATAATCTCTCTAAATATTGTGTAATTGTGTTTTGGGTAACCTCTCTAAATAATTTGGAAATATAAGGAAGATGGAAAATGATTATTTTATTTAATAAAATATTAGTTTTGTTTAATCTTCCTTGTATCAGCAGCCTCTCTGAATTACACACAGAGAGTAATTATTTAGTGTTTATTTGCAGGTTGACTTCTACCTAACAACTTTTAAACTCTGCCTTTTGCCAATAAACCGGTGGTGTTTCCAGACATGATCACTCACAGGGAATATTAAAACACAGCGTTAGACTATTTGAAAGGGCAATGGAGAGATTCTACTTTTTTCCTTTTGAATTTTCACACCCAAGAAGTGCAGTTTTGACATGAGTTACTTATTTCAGTCAACAGAGAGATCCAGGGGCAACTTGGAATTACGTCTTTATCACTACCTTTTTATACTTGAATACTTTAACAAGTACTTCAAAGTTTACAATACTTTTCAAAACTACCTCTAGGTTCTTGCATTTCGAATCAGCTTGTATCCTGAAATATTTGTAATGTCTCTTAAGCTTCTGACGCTTTCCATATTTTGCCCAGAGAGTTTGAAGAAAATATTTCTTTTTCCCCCTGTAGTTTTGTTCAATTTAAGCTTACGAGAAGTAACTTCAATTTTGAGTTTTTATGAGACCTCATATAAAATATAGTGAGGGCTATAGTTTTGAGAAGTATTGATTGGAAACAGCATTTCTATATTCGCACAAATGAGAGAACAAGGAGCTTTGCATATGTGAATCTTCTCCCTACTTTCTATTGATGTTTTACTTTACCAATCTTAACACCCATTCCTCTTTTCCATATTTCAAACAACATAACAGCTTCTGGAGGGTCTTTAAATTCTCGACACTCTATCTAGATTAAAGGTTCTCCTTAATACGCACTGCAAGGACCTCTATCCTTATCCTTCTAGAACAAAAATTTAGCAGGGCTGCCCTCCTCTCTAAAGCCACGAGCTATAGGATTCAAGCTAAAAGGACAACAAATAAGGCATAAATTTGGCATGAAAAGAGAGAGTAGGAAAGATGTTCCATATATTTGGGTAGAACTGGTATTATTGAAATAGATAAAACTGAAACTCAAAAATCAGCTGTTGTATCTTAGACACTCAGCTATTACTGGGAAACAGAAACCCATTAGACGCAGAGGCCGTGTGATGCAGATGCCATTCAAACATGCGTGGCCTCTTTGGTGTGGACCAATGGCGTTTCATGCCTTTCCAATTCTTAGGGCAATAACAAATTGTTTTAAATTTGATTTATGGAACAGAAGAGCTCTTCTTGATATAACAAATATTTACCAGCTGTTTTTATAAGGTTTTCACACAGTAAATACTACCTCTATGAAATTATAGGCATTTTTATTTTTTAACTTGTGGCAATGAGAATTTGGTGGTAAAACAATGTCCCAGTTAGAATGGCCAAAATTAACAAGACAGGAAACAACATGTGTTGGAGAGGATGTGGAGAAAGGGGAACCCTCTTACACTGTTGGTGGGAATGCAAGTTGGTGTAGCCTCTTTGGAGAACAGTGTGGAGATTCCTCAAGAAATTAAAAATAGAACTTCCCTAGGACCCTGCCATTGCACTCCTGGGTATTTACCCCAAAGATACAGATGTCGTGAAAAGAAGGGCCATCTGTACCCCAATGTTTATAGCAGCAATGGCCACAGTCACCAAACTGTGGAAAGAACCAAGATGCCCTTCAACAGACGAATGGATAAGGAAGATGTGGTCCATATACACTATGGAGTATTATGCCTCCATCAGAAAGGATGAATACCCAACTTTTGTAGCAACATGGACGGGACTGGAGGAGATTATGCTGAGTGAAATAAGTCAAGCAGCGAGAGTCAATTATCATATGGTTTCAAATATTTGTGGAGCATAACAAATAGCATGGAGGACAAGGGGAGTTAGAGAGGAGAAGGGAGTTGGGGGAAATTGGAAGGGGAGGTGAACCATGAGAGACTATGGACTCTGAAAAACAATCTGAGGGGTTTGAAGGGGCAGGGGGCGGGAGGTCGGGGTACCAGGTGGTGGGTATTATAGAGGGCACGGATTGCATGGAGCACTGGGTGTGGTGAAAAAATAATGAATACTGTTATGCTGAAAATAAGTTAATTAATATTTAAAAAAAACAATGTCCCAGCAATCCCCAAGGAGTTTAGACTCTAATAGAGCACACTGAATTCAGGATAGGATGTTCAATCACATAGCACTGCTTTGCTTACTTCTTGAGCTAAAACGGTTATTCAGTTTATCTAGAAAATACCTTTTCTATTTTTATGGATTTTTCCTCACACACAGAACTTCTAGTGAATATGGTTCGGATAATTGCTTCCATTAAACCAATTTAGAAACCATATATTTTATGTGCGAATAAGAAAGGAAGCAAATTAGATTCGGACGCATACTGTGTTAAGTTCCGTGGCTACATATGGAAATTAAGGAGTACTAAGAAATTCTACTTTCTTTTGGATGCCCTTGTCAATTGTGTGACTCTGCTAACAAAACAACAGTAGGGAAAATTTGGCTTTGCATTTTGAACAACAGCAACACAGTGGTCTTTTATTGAACAAAACTGCAGGAACAATGTGGTACTGTAAATATTTTCTAAATCCACAATTTATTTTCTTTCCCCGAAATGTTTCCCTGAAAGCTTCTCTTGCAAGTCACTTTATACTATTAAAGAGAAAAATAAAGTTCAAACTTTGTAATCTGACTGAAGTAGGACAGTAATACACACACACACACACACACAAACACACACAAGTTAAATTTCTTATCCTTATTTAAGAACTTTGGATTTATATTTGAAATTTGATAACTTGAATGTATTTCTTCTCTTATTCCTTTTCATTGGCCCTAATCATCCCCCTTTTCGTTATTACTAAAATAAAAAAAAAGTTTAAGAAAACTAGACATTATCATCATCTCAAAACATGAGTGAAGGTGCAACAGGACTATGCTAACCTTTAGGGAAATTAGAGAACAAAGAAAGAGTATCTCAATGGTGTTTGAATCTCTGTGTTTAGTTATATCTGGTGTCCAGGTTTATCTTTGTCTTTCTGGAGATTTTTTTTACTCTTTCCTTAGATTTCATGGAACAATACATTTCTTTTTGTCGTTGTTGTTCAAATTAATTTGAGTTGGGTTTTGTCACCTGCGACCAAGAATTGTAAGGAATAAACTAAAATATTTGCATTTTGTATTAAAGACAGGTGAAACATTTGCTGGTAAAACATCTGATTCAGAGGAAAAGCATGATAAAGTTTTAGCTTAAAAAGGAACCGGGATGTACCATGAAGTGTAGCTTAAAGAAGACATCACTACTTGACCAGCTAAATTTGATGCAATAATTTAGTTTAGAGAAGGGGAGCAAGAGAAGTGAGCCCGTGCCGGTAGGGATAAATAGGAGGAGGCAGAACCTGGAGATATTTAAATGAGAGAGTCCACAAAAGTTGATGACAAGTTGGCTGGGATGAAGCAGAGAGCGGGAGTGAGTTCTTACGTCAAAGACTTGGGCAAGCAGAAGAATGACAATACTGTACGTCAAGTCTGAGATCGGAGAAGATGAATTTGGAGAGTAGCTGATGATTCTTATTTTGTTGAGGATATTAAGAGATTTCCAACTACTACCACTATTCCCACCTTCTACTACTAGAAAAATCCAATCGATAGTTATTTGGTTCATGGAGACAAGAAAACAGATCACCTTGGGATTTAAATTTTGGTTCAACTATCTTACACATAGTTGGAAGATTTGAAGTCTCTGGATTGATCTTCAACTGTTACAGAATATGAAAAGTGCAGGAGAATAGAAACAGAACTTTGAATAATAGCTATATTAAGGAACAAGTAGAAAAAAAACAGGGAGGTTAGAGATGTAGAAAAATGTGCATTTAGTGATATTTTGGAAATTAAAGAGTAGTTTCTTACAGGCCTAAGTGACCTATAGATAAAAAAGTGGTACCCACATGAGTAAGGGTTAAAGAAATTTATACAGTCATGGTAAGAAGACCCAGACGACCAACAACACAGATACTAGACAAGAAGATGAAAGACCTCTTTTTTGGTCCTTGCTCTGACTTTAACCAATGGCATGATATCAAACAAGCCTCTTACTCTCTGAAACTCGGTTGGTAATAAAAGGATGACCTTGGAGACCTTAAGATTTATTCTAACTTTACATTCCAATGATTCATCTGTTATTTCTTTAAAATACATCACACTAGAGAATTGTGACATTATTTGAATATTAAATCTTTGTAACATAGGCTAATCTTTAGCCCCCCTGCTAATTAAGTCAACAGTAATTTTCTTTGCCTGTTACAAAGTAGCCCAGTGGCAGATAACTGGGAACAGAGGAAGGAACAAATAAATTTACTGGGTTTATACTCCTTAATATCTGGAGGGAGATAATGGCAATAAGTTAATAAACATACAAATAACATTAGAGTGAAAATGGTATAAATGAAAATTACTCAGAACAACATGACATGCAAAATCATAACAGGACATAATCTATAATCACGTAAGAGTAAAGTAACACTTGATCAGGTGTTTGGTCAGAAGATGGGCAAGAATATACCATGACTGAAAGAGAGAAGGTACTGGGGTCGTAAGATACGTAAGTGGCAGTGACGGTGTGATAAAGTGAACAAAATGAAGTGCCTTGAAAAAGATGGGAAGATATTCAGGAACAAGGACAAGAAGCAATCTGTCAGTCAGGATGAGGATTTTTAATGTCACCTTAGTTTATTACAAAACCATTGAAGGATTTTTTTTGTAAGATTTTATTCATTTATTTGACACAGAGAGAGAGATCACAAGCAGGCAGAGAGGCAGGCAGAGAGAGAGGAGGAAGCAGACTTCCTGCCAAGCAGAGAGTCCGATGCAGGGCTCGATCCCAGGACCTGAGATCATGACCTGAGCCGAAGGCAGAGGCTTAACCCACTGAGCCACCCAGGCACCCCCCATTGAAGGATTTTAAAACCCAAACTAATATAATCTGATTTTCCTTCTTTCTTCCTTCCTATCTTTCTTTCTTTCTTTCTTTCTTTCTTTCTTTCTTCTTTTCTTTTCTTTTTTTCTTTTCTTTTCTTTTCTTTTTTAAATTTTAGGATCATTGAAACACAATGTTATAATAGTTTCAGGTATATGACATAGTGATTGGACAACTCTATATATTATGCTATACTGGCCAGAGCCTGTGTCACCACACAACACTATTACAATACACGGACCCTGGTTACTGAATCAAAAAAGATCTGAGGACTGTAAGAGAAATGCTGGAAGAGATAGAGTCAGGCCAATGCAGTGGTAGAGATAAGAAATGACGACAGGACCAATGTGGTAACAGCAGCGATAGGGAAAATAAGACGATTCGAGATTCGAGCAGAAGGTAGCAGGACCTGGTGACAGGTTGGGTGCAGGCAGTTTGGGTGAGAAAAATGTAAATGATGACACCCAGATTTCTAGTCTGAGACACATGAAAAATGGAAATGTCATTCTTTATGATTGGAAACATGAGAGGTGGATCAAGTTTACAGAAGATCATGTTGAGCTTCAAATACATTAAATTTGAGATGTTAATTGAACCTTGTCAATATTTTTGTTTGGCTTCTTTATTTTTTCCTAAATACATTGCTTTGCACTTACAGTTGCTGTACTTGATTCTTTTTGTATTTTTTCATTAATTTGGTATCCTGCACTTTGGAAAATTAACTTGAAACAACCAATAATTTAATGTGCATTTTTTTGAAACTATCTTTTTTTTTTAACTTTCACAAATAAGAAAGATGATGTACTTCTAAATATAGCTTCAAAACTAAGGATATATATTCTAAATCTAAATGGAAATTCTGTATGATATTCATAGTGATAGCCATTTTGGATTTACACAAATCTATGATGGACCTCAGGATTTGGGGCTGAAATTATAAGAACATTAATGGGGAGAAAAAAACTGTGGAAAATGTATATTTGCTAACATAATGAAAAAAAAAAGTAGAAAACTAACAGTTACACTATCAAATACTACCTGAAAATAACTCCATGTAATTCCATATGCAGTTAAATAATTTTTGAAAGGAATTCTTCCAGTTCATAAAATTGTATTGTAAATCAAAATCCTAGTATAAATCTTAATATATTTAGGATTTATCCTCACAACCAAAAGTGACTTAGTTTCTCTACTGGTCTGCTAGTTTAGTTTTAGTTTTTATTCTGTTGTTTTTGTTTTCCTTTGTATACAACCAAAATTTGGAATCCAAATCTGAGCAGAATTTGTTTCAAGTTTTTGCTTTATTTTCTCCATCAGACATGAAGCTGTTTATTCAACATAATACTGCAAGTCGCTGGTTTGTTGAGTATATTGGATACTGGCTTATACATGCCTTAGGGTTTGTTTTGATTTCAACATTTGGTCTCCTGGTTGAAAGTCAAATAAAAATAAAATTAGATTTAGTTTTATTGTTGTGAAGCTTTCTCCATCTTCTTTATCTCAGGCCCTAGCCTACCTTGTCTATGTGTAGGATTTGTATTAGTTGAGTGCCAGAAGCTAAATTTTAAAAAAAAGGTAAAAATTTAATTGCTGTATTATGTCTATCTGTTTCAATGATCTTGACTCTCCACTGCATGTCGTTAGTTGAAGGAGAGCGCTATCATTTCTCCCGTTGTTGTTGCTGTTTTCTCACCGCCACACCTCAGGTGAGTACGGAGACGGAAACAAACACCAGCCAAGAAGAGCAGTTAATATAAACGCTGCAACCCACGGTGTGCCCTGCCTTACTCAAGAAAATTGCTAATGCGTGATTCTGATACCCTGGGACAGGAGTAGTGAAAGTGCAGAGGAAACACGAAACACTGGAATAAAAAGATGAGGGAAAAAAAAAAAAAAGAAGAAGAATGTTAAAGAAATGAGTAGGGTATATTTCATTGAAATTAGCAAGGTCAAATAAAATGCTGCCAGTTAAAAAATGATAAATGTGTGAAATCACATCATTTAGAAAATATGCCATTAAACATCTAGATAAGCCACCATGCCCTAATATGTTTTATTGCCAAACACAGCTCTTTGTAGTATACTGATGACCTGATTTAGGGGACCAAAAAAAAGGTACTATTTAAGTCTAGAAAAAAAACCCTGACATCCATTTTTCTCAACAGTTTAATTGGTAAGAGTTTACTTTTATTTTTCCAGTAAATACGAATCTCCAAAAATGTCCCAGCTTATTTTCCTTCATTGAAATGAAACAAAATATACTCCCTTAGAGTTTGACAAAAATGGATTCTGAGTTTTTTGTTTAATGGGGAAGATTGAGATGGTTTAAAGCTATCTACAGTTTAGAACTACCTACCATAAAAATATGTTATAGAAAATCTGTTTTCATTCTACCAACACTCCGTACTCACTTCTCTCCATGGAGAAGTAACAGATTATTGTAGGACGACAAGAGTATGGCAGGAGCATCACAAGTGGACTCCCAGTGACTGACAGCCTTGGAGAATTCCCTCTTCTTGAATGTGAGTGGTTCTTATGACCTGCTTCTAGCCAACAGAATACAGCAAAAGTGTAGAGATGTCACTGCCTTAATTAGGTTATATTATATGGCAAAGATGACGGTATTAGATTTATATTAATATGTTTGTGTGTATCTCCACTAGAGATATGCTCCTGCTGGCCTTGAAAAAACAAACTACCAAACCGTATGCTACCCAAAGGAGATAGCAGTATGTTTGCCAGCAAAATAACTTAGGATACCTCTAGGAGCTCAGGGTGACCTCTAGCCAATAGACAATAAGAAGACAGGCTTTTGGTCATAAAACCACAAGGAAAGGAATTCTGCCAATGGAAGGAACTTGGAAGTGGATTCTTCCTCAATACAACCTCCAAATGAGAACACAAGCTGATCAATACCATGATTCCAACCTGTAAGACCAGGAACACAAAATTTAACTAAATCTTGATTGGAATTTTAACCACAGAAAATGTGAGATAATGTGCTGCTTTCAGCGGCTAAATGTGTGGCAGATGTGTTACATAGCAATAAAAAAATGAATTCAGAGGATATTAGTAAACTAATATGGCTCTTATAAATATACACTAAAAACTGTTCATACGCTGAAGTATTTTTGTGATTCTTTTATCACTTGGTAAGCTACAAATAATCACTTTACTGTAAACCATGATTGATTAATAAAATCTGTTATTTGCATCTCCTATAAAGTTCTCATTAAATTAGTGAGTTTCCTATAATATCCTTTTTAGAGCATTGATTTTTTTTGTTCCCTTAAAAATCATTATTCTCCTTTTTTTTTTCTCTATAGAAATCCTGATAATGTGGCTTGCTGGGATTGTACTATGATGATATTTGGCTAATTGACCTAAGAATAATGGAATCCTGATAGAGAATACATGTTGTAACTATCTACAAATTTTCAGTGGAAACAAAGATTACACTTTCTTGTTGACTTTGGCTTTGATTGCAGAACCCTACACAGAGAATCCTAAGAGGGCTGGGATATTTTAAGGATAGAGGCTCATTTTTAAGGAAAACTATGAATCATATTTCATAAGTAATATTACTTTTAAAAATGTATATTGTGGGGCATCTGGGTGGCTCAGTGGGTTAAGGGCTCTGCCTTCGGCTCAGGTCATGATCCCAGGGTCCTTGGATCGAGCCCTGCATCGGGCTCTCTGCTCAGCGGCGAGCCTGCTTCCTCCTCTCTCTCTCTGCCTGCCTCTCTGCCTGCTTGTGATATTTCTGTTAAATAAATAAATAAAATATTTCTTAAAAAAGTATATTGTGATTATAATGGACCATTTTTCAAAGGCTGAATTTTAAAATGATTTTGGGTGGTTTAAGAGGAGGATTTGCAAGATGGGACTGTGCATACCTACCACTTAGTTTTCTAAATGTTTTGTTGACAGCTTTTTTTTTTAAGTTTCGATTTGACTAACTCTTTTATCTTCTTTTTTTTTTTTAAAGATTTTATTTATTTATTTGACAGAGAGATCACAAGTAGGCATAGAGGCAGGCAGAGAGAGAGGAGGAAGCAGGCTCCTTGCTGAGCAGAGAGCCCGATGCGGGACTCGATCCTGAGATCATGACCTGAGCCGAAGGCAGTGGCTCAACCCACTGAGCCACCCAGGCGCCCTCTTTTATCTTCTTAATTTTTTATTTCAATTCCAGTTAGGGAATATACAGTGTTACAGTAGTTTCGGGTGCACAGTACAGTAATTCGACAATTCCGTGCATCACCCTGTGCTCACCGCAAGTGTGCTCCTTAATCTCCAACACCTGTTTAACCCATCCCCGACCCCTCCTCTCTGGTAATCACCTCCTACTCTTAAGGGAAGAATAATTTGTGCCTCTCCAACTTGATGTGGAGCTCTATGTTATACATAAGGTGATAAAAGAAATGATGCTTTCTTATTTTAAGATTTTATTTATTTGAGGGAGTGAGAAAGAGAGAGCCCATGCCAGCCGGGAGCACGTGAGCACACACACCTGCAAATGGGAACAGGGAAAGAGCGGAGAGGAAACGGAGGGAGAGAGAGGGGGACAAGCTGACTCTGCACCGAGTGTGGACCCCAAAGCCAGGGCCAGTCCTAGGACCCTGAGATCAAGACCGGAGCTGAAACCAGGAATCAGATGCTTAACTGACTGAGCCACCCAAGTGCCCTATGCTTTCTTATTGAGAAGGGTCCTGAATTAACACTATTTTCATTTTTAAGAACTATCACTTCACTTGAAATCCACTAAACTACTAAAATCTCAGTAAATTAAACAAATACTGACTGATTCCCTTCTATGTGAGGCATTCTACTATATGATAGGAATGTACAGATGAGGGCAATATGTCCTCTGCCTACTGACAGCTACAGTCCCACAGGCATGCGTTACTTTAACGCATAACTAAATGAGGAATATAAAAACATAGGTCAATTAAATTGTTATTTGGGTATATAGGAAAAACTTACTTTTTGATGAAAATTATGAAATACAAGTTACATTTTAGTTTCATCTTAAAGTATTAGTAGGTGGCACCTGGGTGACTCAGTGGGTTAAGCCTCTGCCTCGGCTCAGGTTATGATCTAAGGTCCTGGGATCGAGCCCCGCATCGGGCTCTCAGCTCAGCAGGGAGCCTGCTTCCTCCTCTCTCTCTGCCTCTCTGCCTACTTGTGATCTCTCTCTGTCAAATAAACAAATAAAACCTTTAAAAACAAACAAACAAAAGTATTAGTAGGCATTTGCTAGAGAAAGAAAGAATGTGTAAATGGAAAATTAACAACCAAATGAGGACAAGTGATCAGCAGGCAGGTCTAGGGAACTGGCAGCAAATAGGTTGAGAAATGTTGGTTGCAGAGTTTGGAAACAGTTAAAGGCTGGACATCCTAACGTCATTAATGAGCATCCACTTGATGGAAGAAAATAGTTTCGGTACGCTGGAGCCAGCTCAAGCCAGAAATCACTGGATTAAAAGGGGAAATTGTGTACATAATTTCCCAATTCCAAGTTCAGTAACATACATGACATTGATAGCTTGAAATTGGCCATAATGGGAGTATTTATCTATCTTATAGAAATCAGCAAATGTTACAATTCAGGACTTTATCAGAGAGATAATAATTAAACTCTTACCAGAATATTATAGTAGACACACACACACACACGCACACACACACACACACACACACACACACACACTTATTAATTAACTAGAATATTCCAGAAGTGTTTATAGGATATGGTCTGTGTGTCAGGCACCATCTTGAGGATAAAGTTTGGGGGAAAAAATGTTCCTGCTCTAGTGCAATCGTAAACAAATATTTCACTAAAATTGTTACAAGTATCAATAAGTGTGATGAGATAAACAAACAAACAAAAAGAACTAAGTAATGGATGAACTAGAGCAACTGCCTTTGATGAAAGGCTGCCAGCTTCCATAGGCTTATAAGAGAAGACATCTTTCAATTGGTGATATTTTAGCTGAGGCCTAAAGGTTGAGAAACTAAATATGAAGTAACTGTGAAGATTTGGCAACATTGCATTTCAAGGAGAGGAAGTAGCAGCAAGTTCAGAAACTGTACCAGGAAGCATGTTCCCCCCAGACGAATGTGGCTAAAATCCAATGAACGGAACACTTTTGCTTATCTTCTTCCTATTTTGCTCTTTACACATAGATTTATTCTCACCACCTGTACACATACACCTTTATACAGAACTGCAAACACCCTGGTTTTTTCCCCTAACTCTTGATGTTACTCAAGACCGCTCCCTTGACTTTCCTCTGTTATCTAAGGAGGGATTTCTTTGGGTTGGGAAGGTTTAAAGTCATTTTATTGCCATGTTTAGTGGACAGAGCTTTTAAATACCATGGATAAATGAGGGGATGGATGACAGAACGTGAAGATGAGGAACCTGAGCTTCCCACGCAGTTCATGATCCTTTGTCTCCTGATCCTTCATCACGCCCTCTCAAAAGATTGTGGATTCTTTATGGAAGATACTATGTATCATTCCTTTTTCCTAATAATCTAGCATGGTACATAGTGTCTACTATATGCCAAATAAGTTAATGAACAGATGAATTAGTAGACGTACACATATATATGTGCATATTAAATTTAAATTACAAAATAATAAACTGTATGAATCTGGATAGAAAATATCGATGAGTCAAAAATTTTTTTTCTATTTGGTTTATTATATAGATCCTAAATGTGTATGGATAATTTTGATTCCTAATTCTATTCCTTAGGATGGTATTATAAAGAAAGGAATCCTGTAGGTTTCATCTCAATGGTTCATTCTTATGCAACACTTATTACTGTGAACCACATATGTACCCACCACTTTGCTAGACATTAAATAAATGAGTCAGAGAAAATGTTGACTATTTTAATATGGATCTAAAAATAAATGGTTGAGCTCCTCCTTATTAGAGAGACAGCCACATCCTCTGGTGCCATGCTAGTAATGGCCCTTAGACACAATGATGAAGGTTGGAGTAAATGGATTTAGCCATATTGGGAACCTGGTCACCAGGGCTGTTTTTAATTCTGGAAAAGTAGATACTGTCACCATCGATGACCCCTTCATGACCTCAGCTACATGGTCTACATGTTTTGCTATACCACAGCAAATTCAGAAGCACAGTCAAGGCTGAAAATGGGAAACTTGTCATCAATGGAATGCCCAATTCCATCTTCCATGAGTGAGATCCCACCAACATCAAATGCAGTGATGCTGGTCCTAAGTATGTTGTGGAGTCCACAGGGGTCTTCACCATCATGAAGAAGGCTGAGGTTCACTTGAAGGGTGAGGCCAAGAGGGTCATCATCTCTGTCCCTTCTGCTGATACCCCCATGTTTGTGGTGAACATGAATCATGAGAAGTATGACAACTCCCTCAAGATCATTAGCAATGCCTCCTGCACCATCAACTGCATGGCCCCTCTGGCCAAGGTCATCCATGACAACTTTGGCATTATGGAGGGACCTGACCATAGTACATGCCATCACTGTCACCCAGAAGACCATGGAAAGTCCCTCTGGGAAGCTGTGGTGTGATGGTCAAGGGGCTACCCAGAACATCCTCCCTGCTTCTACTGGTGCCACCAAGACTATGGGCAAGGTCATCCCTAAGCTGAATGGGTCTAACTGGTCTCCAAGGAGTAAGAGTCCTTGGACCACTAGTCCCAGCAGGAACAAGAGAAAGAGAAAGGCCTTCAGATGCTGAGGAGTCCTTGCCCCAACTCATCCCACAACATACTGAGAATCTCCTGACCTATATAGTTTCCAACCCCGTTCTCCTGAAGAGGAGGAGGGACTTGGGGACCCTACCTAGTCATATATTATTGGTAAAGTATACTTCACACAACTTAAAAATTTAAAAATACAAAAATGAAAACAAATGGTTGATCCATAAATTGCTAAAGTTTATTAGATAAGGTTAGAAATAACCTTCTATAGGATTGCAAGTGGGCATTCAGAAGGGAGAAATTGCTTTTTGTGAAGTAATTGCAGAGAAGATCTACAGTTCAAAACTCAAAAATTAAAACAGAATCAAAACAAAAATCCTCCTCACAAGTAAAGGAACCCTCAACCCCCCAAAAAAAACCCCAAAGAAACCCTAAGAAACATAAACACAATTCATGATATGCAGACTGGTCTTGAGTGTTCTGAAAATTCATGTAACTTCAAGCTGCAATTCTAACGTCATCTTGGGTGACTGAGGCAAAGCCTTGGGCATGTGCCAGAAGGACAGTCAGATGAGAGATACCTGCATAAACCCATGGGCCTCAAAAGATGAAACACTCCACTCAGTAAACAAGTGATCCATAGGTCAACCTCACAGAAGTGGGCAATAAGGAAATGCATTTGTGCACCTCTTGTTTCTAGGTAAAGGAAGAAAAAGTCTCCACTGAGGAACTAAAGCAGCCCTCACATAGACTGACTCCACACTACCTACCTACATGGCACACAATCCTTCAGTCCCAGATAAACCTGTCTTTACAACGTTTTTGGTGGTATATTTAACATAGAGAATCAGTAATATGAGAGATTACTAGAATAAATACGTCTGAGAAATTCCTTTGTAAAGTAGTCTGCTGGGAGATGTTGTGAATCCTTGCCTAGGGGGCATATAATTTTTAGGAAGTTAGGTTTTATTCTTGAAGGTGGAAGAGGAAATTCCTAACCAATATCCATTGGTTTCTACTGTGCTTTACTCACTGAGCTGAGCTGCCCTTAGCACTTATTTTACAATATAAGATGCGGACCAAGTACATGAGAATCACCCAGGATGATTTCTTAAATTGCATACTTCTGTGCCCTACTCCATGCCCAAGGATGTACATTCTTAATATTAAAGTTTGATAAATTGGACCGTGCTGTGGGGCTATTCTTCAGCAAGCTTTGGAAAAGCTAACAAATGTTATTTTTATCTTAAGCAACAGATATCTACAGGGAGTGTAGCGCCAAGCCTGGAGAAGATTTAAATTGTCATTAAAAAGTGCCCTTCCTTTTAAAATGGGGGCAATAACAATTATTTAGAAGTTGGCTCTAAGCAGAATGTCATAAAAGAAAGAGCTGCTAGCTCCTCTCAAACTTCACCCTTGGAGACAGCATGGAAGTAAGAGGAGGGTCGTAGACTCCAGAGCCAAATAACAACTGCAAAATACACACAGCTAACAACGGTAATGAAACTTTGGGAAACTCTCTAGAAAATAGACTGTGCCAAGATCCGTGTGTGTGTGTGTGTGTGTGTGTGTGTGTGTGTGTGTGTGTGTGTGCTGGGGAGATGTAAATGACAGCCTACTGGGGCAGAGGACCAGGCATCATAAGTGGAGAAGTGCCAAGTGACAGCTCTCCAGCTGGGCTCTTCTCTCTCACTCACACCCCCGGGGCATGATTACGGGGACCACGGACACTCCAGATGGAGCAAGGGGAGCCACAGCCTCTGCAGGCAAGACAGCGCTGGGAAGTCAGGATGTGCTGGGTTCAGAAGCATTTTAACAAGTGCAGTTCATCTTGCCAGATCCTGATATCTCCCTTTCTTCCCCCAAAGTACAGAGTAGCTCAATAGGAGGAGGTAATTTGTGGCAAAGAGCAATGCCTAGGTGAAGTAACTGGAGGTTTCCTAAGGTCAGAAGGGAGGATCCCAGATTGCAGGAGGAACGCTTATCGGACCTTGAGGGCTTCACCCTCAATTCATCAGGTGGGTCAAAGCCTTCATATCCTAGGCACAGTGTCCAATAGTTTTCAGGTATAAACAGGAAAACCTATGAAATCTGGGACAAATGCAAGAACTATAAAAACAAAACAAAACAAAAATACCACAACACATTTTTAAAAAACTTAAAAAAGAGAAAACAGAAGAAATGACCCAGAACAGGATCTCAAAGTATGCATAACAAAGATCCTTAGAGATATATGTATAATACTATATATAATATATAAAAGACAAGCGATTATAAAGAACCAGTTGAAATGATTGTTTGGATTGAAAAATAAATGATAAAGTACAAAGAATTAATTGGAGAACTAAAAGATGGGGAAATTCTCTATTTCAAAAGCCACCTAAAATTTTAAAAATATGGAAAGCATAAAACAAAATGTAAGATTCATGGGACTTCTAGATGGAGAGGGAAAAAATTAAATAATAAGAAGAAATACTTGCAGAAATTATGATTGGCTGCCACCTAGAATTAAAGAAGTATAAATTAACATATTCAGCAGTCATAGAGAGTCAAAAAGAGATAAATGAGAAAAAAATAAAACCTCACAATTAAGGGATGCTATTAAAGGTTTAAAATTTAGAAACTAACAAACAAATCTGGCAAAAGTAGAATAAAAGGGCAGGCTAAACACAAAGGAACAAACTTCAGATACTTTAAAAAAAATACTTTAAATGTAGGTAAAATATCAGCTGTAATAAAACCTTTTAAAATTTATTAAAGATTCTCTTTATTCACTTTGTTGGACTCTGACAAGGAATTTCTTTCAAAGGAGGGAATCCAAAAGGAATCAATGAAAAAGTCGACAGGATATTTATAAATCAATGGAAATCAATCAAATAGAAAGTCAAGTGAATAAATAATCTAATAAAGTATATTCTCTACGTGGACGTTGGATTGAGTTGGTAGAAATTCCTTTCTATACTTTATCTCTTCCTGGAGTCATGCCCTTTTTAGTGTGACTTTGCAACTTCTTCCAACAAGCTTTTCCCTCTGCCTCTGAGTTGGGCTGGCTTTGTGGCTCGCATTAGCCCAGGGAATGCTGAGAAGGTGGCAGTGGCCTCTGTCTAAGCCTGGACTCATCACCGCTCTGCTTGCTCTCTTTGAACCCCCACGCCAGGCTGCTAGACGATACAAGCCACGTGCCCTAGCCTTGAATGATTCACCGGTTGTCTGCTGGCCTAATATTTCCTTTGCATCCTCTGTTGCTTTCACAAATGGTTGGCTCCAATTCCTTGAAGAATCCGTGACAGGATCATCTGCCAGAGTTTATTCTCAACCACTCTGCAGGCTCAAGTTTTATATAGAATGGTGCAGACTCTTAGAATTGAAAAGAAACTTAAAGGTCATACTCCTGTCTAAACTTTCAGATGCTCCTCTTAATCCAGGGAATTTATTAGTCTGCCTGAGACAGAGCACAGTGTTTCCCAGGTCAGACCTCGGCTCCTGTTCAGAACTCTCTTACTTCCATCCAATCTAGCAATACATAAAAGCTATTTTCTTTAGTACTTTGGTTTACTTTTTTTAAAAATGTAATATATATCAAATCCCTTGAGTGTTTTTAAACGCTGTGTGTGGTGAAATGATCAGAGATCTACTGAAAACACAAAACAACTATCTTTTAAAGGTACTTTAGGGACGTCCACTGTTTCATGATTTGATGTTAATATGGATATTTACGTACAAGAACAGACAGGTAGTATGAATTTCCTTAGGCAACAAAAATAAAATGATTGGCTTACAAACCCAAACTCCAGGAAGATTAGGGACGAAACGAGCAGTTTGCCATTTTTTAAGTAACAGACTATTTCCTTCAGTTTCAAACAAACAAACAAACAAATTCACTTACTCAGAAATACCAACATGGGCTATGACAGAACCAAATTTCTCATGGATCCGTCCCTGAAGGTGGAATCTTGTGATGGAGGAGGCATGAATGGACAGCAAGCCCTATACTCTCTGCAGGTTCTGCTTGCGGGTAATCACAGGGCATCACGGTGTTCCTATCATTTTGCAGTAAGCTGATAGGGGTCTGTACTTCGTATATAATTTTCTAAAACATAAGAAACAACCCTAATGCACTCCAGTGGGCCTTTTATTACTGTCCATAACTGCCTTAAAGCAAACAAAATCAGATCCATGAAAATCACTGTTATTATATATTTACCAAAAATCTATGCTGCTGTAAGTAAATGGAAGTTACTGGTAGAGCAAATCTGACATGTTAAGGTATGATAGCTCTGAGAATGTTCATGGGGAAAGTCATTTTAAATTAAAGTGTGAAAACCTTTATACTCTATGTACTTTTTATAAGCCCAGGCGCTTTAAGTATTTGAGTTTAAATTGATTAGTTAGTCCTGAGTGTTTCTTGCAGAACATCTAATGAAAGTTACCTATATTTTAGACATTAATTTTCACAGAAACAAATTGTACTTTTCTTAACATTACAGTCAGAAAAAAAGGGAAGAAATACTAGGTAAAACAAAGCTCTTTCGAATGAGACTTCATTAATATAAAAGCAGAGTGCTTATATTAACAGTAAAACCATCCTGTAATATAAAAAATAACATTTCCAGACTATTATGCAAATTCCACATGTTAATGGAAACTTTCACTTGTATTTGGTAATTATATGATCTATCAAATTAATTTACTCAGATATGCTTCAATTAATAAGCAGATAACTAACATAATAAAAATGTAGGGTTTGAGGTACTTGAATTTTGAGCAGAGAGGATAAAAATACTTAGACTTCTCCCCACACCAGAGTAACTAGATCATATGTTTGATTTGTCCTTGTTATGTATAAAACTCTTAAGAGTAATTTAAGATTGTACCAACAAATGTAGTATTATGTAGTATTACATTATTAACTTTTCAAGAAAACAGTCCTAGCTCAATGAACAACTCATTAAGGACAGGAAGGGAAAATTGTAGCATAAAAATCTTATTTGACGGGTGCCTGGGTGGCTTAGTCATTAAGCGTCTGCCTTTGGCTCAGGTCATGATCCCAGAACCCTGGGATGGAGCCTGGCGTGGGGCTCCCTGCTCGGCGGGAAGCCTGCTTCTCCCTCCCCTGCTCCCCCTGCTTGTGTTCCCTCTCTCGCTGTGTCTCTCTCTGTCAAATAAATAAATAAAATCTTTAAAAAAAACTTATTTTAATAAAATAGATTTAATAATTTAATAAAATAGAATGCATGTGTTTATTTTTATGTCACTTAATGTGTGTACTATTCCAAGAGACTGACTCTTACAGAGGGAAGTAACAAAATAGGTGTATGGTAACAGTAGCGAGGGAAGGTACACGTCCAGTGTAGTTTATAGTACTTTTAAACAGACATCTGTTATACATACACACAGCAGTTTCTTTTTATCCTTCTTCCTTCCCTATGCTGAAGCTAAATATATTTTATTAATATTGGTTAAAATATCATCACATTCCAAATCTTTGTAGTAATAATAGTGTTCTAAAATAGGAGAAAAAATGTTAACTCAGCATTCCCTCTTGAAAGTCTTCAAGACCAAATAAAAACATCTTAAATCAATAAATTCAATAATCCTTTGACTTTCCTTTTTGCTGTATGCATCTATAAAGGCTTTGAAACAAAAAACTAAAGAACACTTTAGGTTTACTTTAAATTATACAAAAATTGTGTAGTCATAGCTCGTGTTAGTGAAAATAGCGTTTTTAAGGATAAACAAAAAAGGAAACACATTCTTCAAAAGCATAACAGTTTTGAAAGCTACTGCATCACACTTATAAACCATTGATATTGAATTCAAATATATTATACCCCAGGATTATTTATTTTTAAACATGTGTTTATAAAATTTAATGACAATTTATTGTGTACTTGATTCATTAAAAGTAGTGCATAAATACACTTGAAAATAAAGATGAATTTAAAAATTGCACCACATTTTATACCCTTGACAATGAGATAAGACATTGATCCTTGTTATCAAACCAACTCTATTAATGAGGATAAAAAAAGATGACTTCAGTTTTTGAGAGAGGAGGTCCCCTCTGACCATTGAAACCTGACATGGGAACTGATCTTTCCCATATTCGGGTAGAAAGCAACTGACTTTCAGTCAATTTCCTTATTATTTTAAATTATGTTTAGTCCCTCACAAAACAACCAACCAAAAGCCCATGTTTTTAAGTTCTAAGAGTAGTTTTCCATATTCAACAGTGTGGTACAGCTTCATAAGACTGAAATTATATTTATTTTAGATCCCTATTTCAGCGTAGTTTAAGCCCATCTCTCTCGGAAGCCATATATTTTGGGCCCATCATTAATCAGGATCTGTGAGATAGGACTTTTCTAAAAGATCAGTCCATTACACTGACAATGTTCAGCCTAAATATTAGCAATAGTGTGAAATGTATTATCACCGCATGCCCAATTCAAATTTCATCTTCTTTTACTTATCCTATTAAATGAAGTGATGATGCTAAAATAATCTTGACACAGTGGTCTCACCTAATCACAGATGAAGTTCTTTTAAAAAAGACAATGTTGCTACCTAATAAAAGTTCTCGTGTCTGGTTAATTATGTTAGGTTATCTTTTTTCTAAATTCAATTACATTTTTTAGGTAATTTGAAAGAAACGAAAAAGTAAATATTATACAAGAACCCAAATACAGTAGGCCTATTTCAGTATAAGAAATTTTTCATTTGAATTATAGATTGTTATAAGTCTTTGTGGCTACAAACGTAACTACTTTTTAAAGTAAACTTGTAGTCTATTAGAAATATCTTGAATTCACTCAGTAAAAATTTACATAAGCTTTTTCATCTTTCCATTAAAATTTTTCAATGTAATGATATATTTCTAACACAATACTCTAAAAACACAACCAGGAGAAATGAATGTTTTCCTTTAATGAAAATATTTCATTGTTATAGCCGTAACAGCACTCCAACCAGTCTTAAGGGTTAACTTGATTCAGGCTTATGCACTCCTTGCTTCCTGACCTAGGGCCTTTGGTGTACAGTAGAACAGCATAACTTTTTTGAGATTTGTAGACCACTGGCCTTAAGGAGAGAAGGGCTACACCTTCCCAGAAGATAGACCTGATCACATTTGAAAACGGCAGCTGCTGATGCCAGCAAGTCTGCTCGGAGTCATGTTGACGTAGGACTGACCGCCCGGGCCCTACTTCTCTTGCATGTAGCCCCCACCTTTTCCCATGTCTTGCCCTTAAAAGCCCTCCAGCTTCACCCGTCCTGGGATGTCTTTGGGACATTAGTTTACCATCTTCCCAGGTTGCCAGCTTCCTGAATAAAACCACCTTTCCTTTCCCCCATCACTTGTCTTTCAAGTATTGATTTTCACGTGGCAAGAAGCCAAACCTGAGTTCCGAACCAGTTCTATGTCTGGTAAAATGGCTGTGTATTTTTTCCCCACTTCCTTTTAACAAAAACTTAAGAATATGCTTTCATTGTAAGTATGTATTGCATGATATATTATGTATATACATATGGCATACGTATATTTCTTGCTATACAAAGAAATAGTATATATCCTCTGCTTGTGAAAACATATACACAGTATATTTTTCAATTAAGATTATTATTTTTTTTCTTGGTAACTTAAGGAATAATAGGGAGTGAAATATTTCAAACATCCTACAAAGTAATATGCCTCTTGTTCTTAACATGTAAAACTTGCCATGAAAGGACACATTATCAGGAAATACAGCATCTCTTTCTTTCTGCTCTAAGCCACCTACATTTCTGGCTCACAGCCATAGCCTGCTTAGATTCTCTGCTTCTATCCTTGTGTGATAATCTATTCTCAACTTGGAATCCAGCATAATTCTTTAAATGTTTAAATCAGAGCCACCCTTGATGCTCCAGAACTCTTTCTGCTTTTTCTGAGACTGTGACATCTCTACCCTTAAAAATACTTGGTAAACCTTAATCTGGTAAGATTCCTGACTCATAACTTTGAATTGGCAACCTGATTTCGTGTGTTAGAGCAAGCACTGTTATCAACTATTATAATTTCATAAAGGTATCAGAAACTGAAGTTTGGATGTTTTCAGGAAAAATTTCCATTTTTGGATGTTTTCAGGAAAAATTTCCTACTGATACTGAATGTAATGGAAGCAAATTCAGATGTCATTTAGAAAACCAAGTATTTATTATTATTTACAAAGTGATTTATAAAATAGTTCCTTGAAGGATTCAGTATTTAAAAAATTGATTTTAAATCAATTTTAAGTATCTTTCTTACTAGAGAGAAAGCAGTTACATCTGTGGTAAAAAACAACTATATATATTCAACATCAACAGTTTAATAAAAATACTCTAAATGTCTCATTAGTGTGTGTATATAAAAATATGTGTAAATTTTGGCAATGATAGCTTCAACTGAGATTGGTGCACTTGGGTTCCTTTTTTAAATATAATTCGGTACCACAACTGATTTCTGGTATACTTATGACCTAAGGGTTTGTTAGGAAGAAAACTTAACATGATACTCTAGTCTGCCAAAATTTGCAGTCATATTACATAAAAAATATAATTTTACCTTCAATATTGAACTTATTAGTAGATATAGATTAACATTCTCACTGTCAGATCTTATAATTATGACAGAATTAATTTCTGTATGCTTACTTTCATTCCATGACGTGTACGAAAAAGTGAAAATTATTGAAATTCTCTGTTCTCTGTTTGAAGCATCTGACAACACTGCCTTAAAAATGCCACCTTTAAAATTGCCTCTGTTAGTGGAGCCAGAATATCAATCAGTTCATATCTTGTGGCAAACAGTTCACATGCAAAATAAAACTTGGATTAAAAATAGAGCTAACTTAGAACAGTTAAGTTGATCTAAATGAAAGCCATGCTTCATTCCCTGAGAAGTAGCAGCACCTCTGCCAAAGTACATATTAGTTATTTTAAAGGATAGTATAGTCTTCTTTAAGTAATGATAGAAAATGTTGATGTTTCTTCAGATTTGGGTTTCTGATTTCTGATTTCAGGATATTTGTGCTTTCTGATTTACCTTTACCGTAATTCTCTGAATTATGGTAAAATATATGTCTTCTGAATCTTGTGGCAGCAACATCACCACAGTGTCAATTATCAATTGCCTTAAAAACAGAAAACCAGTAAAAATGTTTTGTTTGTTTTGTTTTGTTTTTAGCTAGTTCCTTTTAGGTTTTATTGCAAAACGAAAGGCCCGACCTAACAATAACATGAATAATAAGTTGAAGGTTTATATCCCACTATTATTGCAAAACTATGCGACTTTCTATATGCATGTAGCTGAGATGCTCAGCCTCCCCTTTTTGTTTATTTCATGCACAGCTAACTCCTCACGTTTCGTGTTGACTTCGCCATTGGCTAGCCTTGTGGGCTCCTATAAAACCGGGTAATGTGCCAAGTGGCCTAGCCAGCAGCTCATCAAATACTTCACTCAACGCCACCTAAAATCCAAAAGGAGTAAGCTCTTCACAGTTGTTCATGTCTGAACACATCTAATTTTATCAGCCAGCCGCAAGCATACTTCCATGAGGGATAGTGACAGTAGAGAAGTGTTATATACACGGACGTTTTTTAGATTTATCCATGTTTTAAATTAATATTTGGTTCACTGCATATTCAACTACTAGAGGAGTGAATTAGATTTAATACTGCGACAAATGGCACGAACAATCACGTACAAATAATGGTCATAAGGCTTACATTCTCATTTTGCTCATTAAGACAAGATAGAGTTTTTCAAAGTTAGTAAGTGGGAAGGATAAGATAATTACACTTGTGGTTCCATATGACTTAAATACCTGGAAAACATTCACGCTCCTCACCAACTATCAATATTTCCTAGTCTTCCTTAGAATTAGGTTCAGATCATGTGACAGTTCTATACACAGGGTGGTGAGGATGTGTGTTATTTCGGGCATGAGACACTAAAGGGGTGAGGAGCCCCAGTGGGGTTCGATTCCAGGACCCCAAGATCATGAGCTGAGGTGAAGGGAGGCACTTAACTGACTGAGCCACCCAGTTGCTGCTGGTTAACACTATTAATGTGAGGTTGTGTGAGTTCATGCTGGGGGTTTGGTGGACAAGGATGGGAAAAGGGATTAGGGGACAGTTATTCCATAATTCTAAGTAACTAATCCCCTATGTTACTATTTAGACAAAAATTCTGCTCTTTTATTTAAGACCTATTATGGTCTTGTTTTAAGAAATACTCAAATGTTTATACAACCATCACTAAGAGGGGGAGGTGCGAGTGGGGAAAAGGAAAAAGTAAGCATCAGTCTTAAAAATAGTTTAAAATATTGTACATATCTTTTAAATACCCCAAAACACTGTCTATTTTTTGTGAGTACCATATTATTTAACTACTGTAGCTTTGCAATATATTTTGAAATTAGAAAATGTAATGTCTCTAGCTTTGTTCTACTTGCTGAAGTTTGTTTTGGCTATTTCAGTTCTTTTGTGGTTTCATATGAATTTTAGGATAGTTTTGTCTATTTCTGTAAATAATGAGATTGGGATTTTAATAGGCGATTGTATTGAATATGTAGATCACTTTGGTAGCATGTACTTTTTAATGATATTAATTATTCTAATCCATGAACATAGAATATCTTTCCATTTAACTGTGTCTTATTTAGTTCCCTTTATCAATGTTTTATAATTTTTGGTGTACAAGTTTATCACCTAATCAGTAAAATTTACTCCTAAGTATCTTATTACTTTTGTTTTTATTATAAGCGGGATTATTTTCTTAATTTAATTTTCAGATAACTCATTATTAGTGCATAGAAATAAAGTAACATATAGATTAATGGAAGGAATATAAATGAGAGAAATCTACATATTCATGGACAACTGATCTTCTACAAGGGTGCCAAGAACACATGACAGAGAAAGGATATTGTCTTCAATAAATGATGTTAGAAAAACTGTACATCCACACAGAATTAGATCTGAATCTTACAGTATGTACAAAAATAAACTCAAAATGAATTATAGACTTAAAGATAAGACCTGAAACCATAAAATGGCTGGGGAAAAAAAAATCAGGAGAAAAGCTTCTTGCCATTGGTCTTGGCAATGATTTTTTTGGATTAATACCAAAAGCAAAGGCACAAAAAGGTAAAAATAAACAAGTGGGACGACATTAACAAACTTCTGCACAGAAAGGAACAATCAACGCAATGAAAAGGTAATTGGTGAAATGGGAAAAATTCTTATAAACCGTATATCTGACAAGGAGTTAATCTCCAGAATACATAACTCAATAGAAAAAAAAAAAAAAAAAACAGAATAACCTCAAAAAAGAATAGGCAAGGGACGTGAACACACTTTTCTCAAAAGAAGACATATACAAATGGCCAACGGGTGTATGAAATGGTGTTGGGCATCACCAATCTTCAGAAAAATGCAAATCAAGACCACAATGATATACGACCTTACATTTGTTAGAACAGCTTTTATCAAAAAGGTAAAAGATAAGCATTCGTACAACTATTACAGAAAACACCATGGTGGTTCTTCAAAAAATGAAAAGTAGAGCTGATGCGCATGCAGCAGTCTTACTTATGGGCACATACCCTACAAAACTGAAATCAGGATCTTAAAGGGAAGTGTCTGTGCTTCCACGCTCAACGCAGCTTTACTCACAATAACCGAAATAAGAAAACAACCGGAAAGTCTGTTGACCAACGAACAGATAAAGAAAACGTGGTATACATATACCTGTCCGAAGGTGACGAGCCAACAGTAAGTAACTGGAGTTTTCGTGACAGGTGATGGGAGCCGGAGTCCTCCTAGAGGAGCAGCTTCGGACTTCCTGTGTGGCCCTTTCCCATCCCAGGATTTCCCTGTCAGCCTCGTAGATCTCCGGAGAGCCTGTGGGATCCCACGAGAATGGTCTCCCTCTGGGAAGAGTGGTTCCAGCTGCCGGGTGTCCTCCCTGACTCGGGCATTCCCTCAGCGGCCCCGACACTCAATGCATCTCGGCAGCTCCTCTCCCTGCTCCTTCACCAGGACCCGACTTTTCTCCCAAACACACGCCAAGCCATATGGTGAAGCCACATGAAACACCCGTCGACTGTGACTGTGCCCTGTTTGCCTCCCTGGACCCCCCCCAACTCCATCCACTTGTATCAGCCCCTCTTTGGCTTCCAGATATCCTCAGTTGTGTTAAACACGCACGCATGCAGATGCTCACACCAATGATATTCAGCTGCTTAAAAGAAAAAAAAAAAAAATCTGCCATTTGTGACAACATGGATAAACCTGATGTACTAAATTAAAGAAGAATAGAAAGACAAATGCTGCAGAAAGACAAATACTTAGAGGTGGAATCTAAAATAATCCACCTGAGAGTACAGTGGCAGTTGCCAGGGACTCGGGGAAAAGGAAATGGGTGACATGGGTCACAGTTTCAGTTATGCAAGATTGGTAAGTTCTGGAAGCTCTAACGTGCATCATGGCAACAACAGTTATCAATATTGTATTGTATACTTGAAATTTGCTAAAAGGGTAGCTCTTAAGTGTTCTCATTGCAAAGATAAAGAATATAACTATATGAGATGACAGATATATTCAATTAGCTTGATTCTGATGATCATTTCACAATGTCTACATTTTTTAAAACATCAAGTTGTACACCTTCGTTGCAAATTTTATTTTTCAATTACACATCAATAAAGCTATTTTAAAAATATTGTCCATTACGCCACTGTTTCTCCTTTGCCTACTTCACATTTCTTCACAGCATGTTACACAGCATGGCTTAAGTCACGTCATTATTTGCAAACTTACTTATTATATGAGGAGTTGGCTAGAAGTTCATTGAGAACTTCAGATTTTCTTCTACTAAGTTTCCGGTAACAAGAAAGGAACTACATACTTGGTTGATGGGGGCACACACTAAATCATTTCTAAATACATGAAGAAATTCTCATTCCTCAGGGATCTGGAAGTTAGGGTTCAAGAGTGAGTGTTTGCTGTCTTAGGGACCTTCCCCCCTCAAGCTGCGGCTACCATCCACATCAGGGAGGAGGAAAGTACGAGCCCGTGAAAGTCGAGTCCAGCAGGCATCTGAGCTCAAGAATACGGAGAAAAGACGCATACCATTTGAACCCATCACGAAAACCGAAAAGCAAAGCAACACAATCAAATTTAGGAGGACGGAAGTAGAGGCCAAGCATACAGGCAAGGAAATGGAAGAGGCAAAGTAGTGAGCGACAGCCTGGACATTTGTCTGAAGAAATCCTGTTAGACTTGCACACTTTAGGAAACTATGCTGTAACTCCTGCTTATATAATGGGACAGCTTGGAGGAGGATTTTTACAAGGATGCGATCAGTAGAGATGTTAAGATAGTAACTGTCTAATAAACCAATTTTAAATATATATATAGAAAAGAGCCATAAGATTTTAAAACATCACAGGATGGGACCATGACACTCTCTGTATTTTTTATCTTGCTAAATTTAAGATTTCCTATAAGCAGAATGTAGCAGTAATTATGAGCACTACAGCAGATAGATTTTAATTAAAAAGGGTGGGGGGAGGGGTGCCTGGGTGGCTCAGTTGGTTAAGCATCTGCTTTCTTCTTGGGTCCCGATCTCAGGGTCCTGGGGTCTAGCCCCACATCAAGCTCCCTGTTCAGTAGGGAGTCTGCTTCTCTCTGTCTCTCTTGGTGTGTGGTCTCTCACTCTCTCTCAAATAAAATTTTTATCAGAAAAAAGGGGAGAGTCATTTTGAATTATTCATATAAAACAATCAGGAGTTAAAACACCAAAACAAAAAAGATGATTAAGAAAATCCTTGGTAGGGCGCCTGGGTGGCTCAGTGGGTTAAGCCGCTGCCTTCGGCTCAGGTCATGATCTCAGGGTCCTGGGATCGAGTCCCGCATTGGGCTCTCTGCTCGGCAGGGAGCCTGCTTCCCTCTCTCTCTCTCTGCCTGCCTCTCCGTCTACTTGTGATTTCTCTCTGTCAAATAAATAAATAAAATCTTTTAAAAAAAAAAAAATCCTTGGTAATTCCTTAAGGTATTATGGGTAAGCACTGGTCGGTTTTCCTGGTACGACCTGCAAAGCGAAGGTCCTTACTGATACCGATCATTCTTCACTTTACCATTCTGTGAAATACTGAAACCCCTCGTGCTAATTATTTTTCAGTTACATAGACTTCTGTACTCACAGCAATTTTCACACATCTTACATCCAAATCAAAATTTAAATAGGATGTAAATTTTATGATACATCAGTTCAATTACCATCACTTTTCAATCAGTTTACATGGTAGCAGTTTGAAGGAGCAAAACATCATCTCAGTGTCAAAAACCAAACGTGCTTTGCTGTTCTGATGTCCCGTTAGCAATTATACAATTAAATTGATCGTTCTGGCATTAATTCTGCAGAGGTGTCCCAAAGAGTGCTCTCACAATTCTCATTCATGAAATTTTACAATGTTCTGATAGAATGACAAAAATTTTGTCTTAATTGCATTTTACTGCTAAAAGACATTTGTGCATTTTGTGAGCTTTTAAAAGGCAATAGTCTGCCTCTTTATTGATGCTATAAATTGACACATTAATTTTTCTGAGAATATTGCAAGTGTTTCCTAAAATAATTAGATGAGAGACTAGGTAATTGTTATCCAAAGTGCTGAGATATGTATGTATGATACAACAACCATAGACTTTTCCAGCAACAAAGAACTAAATAAAAGTGCCAAAATATTAGCTATCTGTTCTTTTACTTAATCATTTAGTTAGTTCAGTTCAGTTTATAGAGGCTGAAAGTTACCTCAGTTTATATATAGATTAAATGTGTTGACTTAAGAAACAATTTTGTGTGTTCATCAGAAAATAGTTACTTTACAACTTGTTTTACACATGCTAAAATATTAGCAATGTCTTAATTTTTGTTTGTAAATCAGGAATATAAATCTATATACTTTTAAAATTCTCCCTTCTTCCTGATAAATTTTGTACATTGTCTCAAAACACATTTTAAGTCAGAGGTATCACAGCTCAAGTCCTATCCTCAGATTCCTGGGACAAGTCTCACATATACTTTCTGAATCTTATTTTGATCTTTTTGAGATGTTCGAGCATATGCACTCATTCTAAAACACACTTATAAATTATTGTATCACTATATCACTGTATTGTATCACTGGATTTTTATTAAAATAATGATAAAATGCCTACCTAAATCTCTGTAGGACAACAAACACACAGAAACATTGATTTCTTACAGCAACATTTATTCCTCCTCTATTTCATAAAGCAATTTTGAAACTAGAAACTAGAACAATGAATTTGCCAGTTCAGAGTTAATTTGTGTTTCATTCAATGTACAGAATTTTTCTCCTCTTTGGCCCAAGGAATCCTGTGACATTCTTACATATCACCAGAAAACTAACCAATAAAATGTGCCTCTTTTAAATTTTGGTTCCATCTTACAGCAAAATTGCAAGATTTTCTCAAATTTTTTGTCATTGTTGTTCAACTTTCTGGATAAGAAAAAGGCACACACGTCAACACAGGCTGGAAGAGTCGGCAAGACTGATTACAGGAACTCCAAAAGTGTGCCCAGTTGCTCAGTCTGGGCTTCCAGGACAATATGCTAAAAGGAACAGAGCTTCCTCGTTGCAACAGAATCAGCTTCCCATGGATCAGGGTGGCTTCCTCAAGACGGACAGAACAGATGTGATCAGTGAAGAAAGATTCCGTAAGATATCTGGGCTTTATGGACAGAACACGGGAAAAGGGAATGTGATCCTGGGGGAGCTGAACGCCTGCCCCACAGAAGTGTCCGAGTGCAGTGTGCTCAAGAGACAAGGCTACGGCGAGGGCTTCCGCTAGTGTTCCCAGTATATTGGCTGATGTCTGGACAGTGAAAATAAAAGAGTTCTACTTCTCTGGGGGGAGGGGGGGTAAAGAGTGCACTGCAATTTACTAAAGATCCCAATTTCTCCAGGTGCTATGAACACCAGGTCATTCAAACACATAGATTTTTAAATAGTACATTAGTTTCAACCTTCCCTTCTTGGTAGCAAAACTTTGTTCAAGTAAAATCTTATGCACAATCAAAATACATAAAGTATTTACACAGTTTGACATTTATGTTATAAAATCATTCCCAACGGTGGCCGCACATTTTTTTTTTTAGGTTTTTATTGTAATTCCTGTTAGTTAACATACATATATTAGTTTCAGGTGTACAATGTAGTGATTCAACAATGCTACACATTACTTGGTGTACACCATGGCACATGTACTCTAATCCCCATCACCTGTTTAACCTACCGCCCCACCTAACTCTCCTCTGGTAATCACCAGTTTGTTTTCTATAACTGTCTCTTGATTCATCTCTCTCTCTCTCTCTCATTTTGTTCCTTTCCTTGTTTGTTTCTTAAATTCCACATATGGGTGAAATCATGTGGTATTTCTTTCTCTGACTATTTCCTTAGCATTATACTCTCTAGCTCCAACAACATTGGTGCAAATGGCAAGACTTCATCCTTTTTATGATTGAATAATGTTCCATTGTCTATGGAACCACATCTTTTTTTATCCTTTTATCAATCAATGGACACTTGGGCTGCTTGCATATCTTGGTCATTGTAAGTAATGCTGTTATAAACATTGGTGTGCATGTACCCCTTTGAATTAGTATTCTCTTATTCTTTGGGCAAATGCCCAGTAGTGTGATTGCTGGATCATAAGGAATTTCTATTTTTAATTTTTAAAGACTCCCCATACTGTCCTCCACAGTGCAAGAGGGTTCCCACCCTCTTCCCACCAACAGTGCAAGAGGGTTCCTTTTCTCCAAATCCTCACCAAAACTTGTTGCTTCTTGTCTTTTTGATTTTAGCCATTCTGACAAGTGTGAGGTGCTATCTCATTGTAGTTTTTATTTGCATTTCCCTGATGATAAGTGATGATGAGCATCTTTCCACGTATCTATTGGTGATCTGAATATCTTCTTTGGAGAAATGTCTGTTCATGTCTTCTGACCATTTTTAATTGGATTATTTGGGGTTTTTTGGTGTTGAGTTATATATATTATTTATATATTTTGGACACTAACTCTTTTTTTTTAAGATTTTATTTATTTACTTGACAGACAGAGATCACAAGTAATCAGAGAGGCAGGCAGAGAGAGAGCCCGATGTGGGGCTCGACCCCTGGACCTTGGGATCATGACCTGAGCCGAAGGCAGAGGCTTTAACCCACTGAGCCACCCAAGCGCCCCGGATACTAAGACTTTATTGGATGTAACATTTGCAAATATTTTCTCCGATACTGTAGGTTGTCTTTAACTTTTTTTAATTGTTTCCCTCACTGTCCAGAAACTTTTTATTTGGTATAATCTCAAGAGTTTATTTTTGCATTTCTTTCCTTTGACTCAGGAAACATACCTGGAAAGAAGTTGCTATGGCTGATGTCAAAGAAATTGCTGCCCGGGTTCTTTTCTAGGATTTTGATGGTTTCCTGTCTCACATTTAGGTCTTTTTTCATTTAGAATTTAGTTGTGTGTGTTTAGTTTTGTGCATGGTGCAAGAAATTGGTCCAGGTTCATTCTTTTGCACATTTCTGCCCAGTTTTCCCAACACCATTTGTTAAAGAGACTGTCTTTTTTTTCCATTGAATATGCTTTCCTGCTTTGTTGAAGATTATTGGCCATATAGTTCTAGTGGGTTCATTTCTGGGTTTTCATTTTGTACTATTGATCTATGTGTCTATTTTTGTGCCAGTATCATACTGTTTTCATTACTACTGCTTTGTAAAATAACTTGAAGTCCAGAATTATGATGCCCCCAGCTTTGCTTTTCTTTTTCAAGATTGCTTTGACCCTTCCGGGTTTTTTTGCAAATGAAGTTTGTGGTTGCAAAGGAAGTTCTAACTCTGTGGAAAATGCTGGTGGTATTTTGATAGGGATTGCATTAAATGTGTAGATTGCTTTGGGTACTATAGACATTTTAACAATATTTGTTCTCCCAATCCAAGAGCATGGAATATTTTCTACTTCTTTGCGTCATCTTCAATTTATTTCATCAACATTTTACAGTTTTCAGAGTACACCTGTTTTATCTCCTTGGTTAGGTTTATTCCTAGGATCTTATGGTTTTTGGAGCAATTATAAATGGGATTGATTTCTTGATTTCTTTTTCTGTTGCTTCATTATTGGTTTATAGTAATGCAACGTATTTCTGTATGTTGATTTTGTATCCTATGACTTTACTGCATTCGTGTATCAGTTCAGTCAGGTTCTTTGGTGGAGTCTTGGGTTTTCTACATAGAGTATCATGTCATCTGCAAAGAGTGAAAATTTCAATTCTTCCTTCCTTCTTTGTGTTGTCTCTATTGCTGTGGCTAGGACTTCCAGTACTATGATAAATAACAGTGGTGAGAGTGGACAATTCCATCTTGTTTTTAATAGGCAGAAAGTTCTCAGTTTTTCACCATTAGGGATGATCTTAGCTGGGAGGTTTTCATATATGGCCTTTATGATTTGAGGTATGTTCCCTCTAAACCTCCTTTGTTGAGGGTTTTTATCATGAATGGATATTGTACTCTGTCAAATGCTTTTTCTGTCTATTGAAAAGATCATTCTTATCCTTTTTCTTGTTGATGTGATATATCACACTGGTTGATTTGTGAATATTAAATCACCCTTACATCCCAGGAATAAGTCCCACTTGATCATGGTGAATGATTTTTTTTAATGTATTGAATTGAAATTTTTAATTATATCTTTTAGAGATAAAGTATGAAACTTCCCTAAAAATATATTAAATCCTTATTCACTCATTCAAGCAGCAAATATTTAAAGACGTCTTTCTTATCAATACTAAGGACACTACGGCAGAGCCAGTGTAAACGTAAGTCAGCTCTAAAACCATATGCCCTTGGTTCATGTTTTAGCTCATCTGCATGTTTGCCTACTAAATAGGGGCAAGAGATATAGCTTCTTTTAGACTCTGCCTTTCAATTAATTAATAATAATAATAATATAGTTTGAAGATTATAATTTTTATAGAAAAACAATATTACCATGTTAAAAACAGACCACAATTTTTTTAATTGTGATAATTTTTTTCTCATTTGCATTAGCACCAGCATTTATAGATACTCACCAATACAATGTCTCTTTGGGCAAAGAGAGAAGGGTATTACAAATCTGGTTAGGAGCATAAGTTCTGGCGCTGTACCATCTGGGATTAGACAGTAGCCAAAATACTTATTAACTATGTTGTCAGGCAGGATATCTAAGCCAACTATGCCTCAGTTATTTGCTTGTAGACTGGAAATACCATTAGCACTTACCTCACAGAATTGTTGAGTATTAAGAGAGGTCTACTCATGTGACCAGTTAAAACTATGATTAGTTTAAGAAGTGTCCTCTGAGGATACCTATTATCAAGGCAAATATATAACTGGTGATCCAAATCACAATACTTTTGATATGAATGATATTTCCTTACTAATTATTCCTGAACATAAACCAAGACTCTCCCAGGCAAACTGGAATATATGATCCACTTAGCTAATAGACTCTGATTATAAGATTCTAAAATATCAAATATAACTATAAAATTAGTCAATTATAAAGACAGTTATTAAGAAAAATAGTCAAAGACATAGGAATTTATGATAAATTCTGATGAAATTACTGTTAGAAAAATATTAAAAATAAAGTGAAAATAAAGTTGTGACAGAGTTGGACAAATAATAAAGAGAAAATCTATAGAAAAGTTATAAAATATGCAAGGATGCTTCCAAAGAAAAGCTTTTGTCAGGTCACCTGGGTGGCTCAGTCAGTTGTGTCCACGTTTGGGTCAGGTCAAGACCCCAGGGTTCTGGGGTCAAGCCCTGCATTGGGCTCCTCCCTGAGCAGGGAAACTGCTTCTCCCTCTTCATCTGCCCCTCCTCCTGCTTGTGTATGCTCTCTCTCTCTCTTTCCCAAGTAAACTTAAAAAAAAAAAAATCAAAAACAGGTTTTTGTCATACTTGATAAAACCATCAAATATTTTTACAAGAATATTGTTTTTTATGATTATACTACTAAAGTGAAATGAGAGGTAATGATAATTTTTATTGCCATGTATTACTCACAAAAATCATGCCAAATGTTATTCTTCTTAGGAACGAGCACATAGTGGCAATTACAACCTATCTTCATTACATGTACAGTAGAAAAAATGTATTTTCATTGCACTTATATATTTTTTCAAATTAAATACTAAATATATTTTTAACATTAAATATGAAACGCTTTCAATTTTGAGTGGGTTCACTTTGATTTTCTATTTTCCAATGCCAAATCTCCTTGACTAATAAGGACCTCCAGGCCCTTCTTGAAGGACACTGTGAAGACGGAATGAGGTGAGGAGGCATCAGCAGCAGCACCTACCAGAGTGCTTAATGCACGCAGTAAAGTTTAATACAGTTTAAATTTTATTACTTATGCCTGCTTTCTTGCTAAACACAAAGATTTGAAAAGCGAATGAAGTATAAATCGTGCCCCTGAATGCTTACTCGGCACTTGGAGATTCTGATACTCCAAGTAGGTAAGACAGAGCAAGGCAGTCAGTACTATAATCGAGATTCGCCCAAACTTCTGGCCGGTGGTGTGGAGGCAGAAAATTTAAGGATTTTAAACCATTTTAAGTCATGGAGATGCGGTTATCGGAGAAGCAGGGAGGATTGCTGAAGTGTCAGCACAGAGCGACGGCTTCCGCGTCCCTGCACCAAGAGACTCGGCCGAAGAGTATGGCTTCCCGCGGCCTAACGCCGTATCCCTAGAATGACCTCAGCTCCCCTTAAAATGCCAGGAGAATCTACTGTTCGTTCCAGCCAAAACCTGGTGACAGGCAGAGAGGCTCCTGAACCCCTTCTTAGAGCAACGGCTTTAGCAAGGCTGCCATTTTACAGCCTTTCGGGGCCTCAGAGAAGTCAGTCTACCACAGAGCACTGTTTCTGCGAGGAGGCCCGCAGAGCTCTCTCCGAAACGGACACGCTGAGGGACGGAACTCCCCTCCTCCCGCCGGTCGCTGTAGAGGACCACGGCCGGCACCGACGGCTGCCTCGCTCTGAGGTACACCAAGGCCTCCTATCGCGAAGATGGCGGCTGCTTCCCCTCGCGGTAAGCGCCACCTAACCAACCGAGGTGGTTTAGTCAGGCCCTTCGCGCCCTCGGCGGCGCCCCTCGACCCACCTCAGTCTCTCAAAGGTCTCTCGGCTTTTGCTTCAGCAAAACTGATTTCTGTCATGCTGGACCCTCTTTTCTATTCAATTTTTTGAAAATTTTTTTTTTTTTATTTTCATTTTTACCACTTTCTCACCCAGCATTGTTTACCTGACACAGGAATCCCAACGAAAATTTAAGACAACGTCAGGTCTATTTCTTAACTTCTTCGAATGCCTTTAAAAAGCCTTATCCTTCCCTTCTGCTTATTGTCCTTGGACAAAGAACAAAAGCATCTTGTCAGTGTAATTACGTCAGTCAAGCTTCTGCACGTAAGTCATCTAATGGCTGCTCACCATAATCGTCACTAAGGGAAAAGAACGTTGACTATTCAGCTCATATATTGTTATGTTTTAATTTCTTAGAGAAAGACTGTTTTCAGGCAGGGAACAACTGTACTTCTGTGTCACCCGAAACCTGGTGGGGTCTTTTTTGTGTGTGTGGGTCTTTTTGTTTTGTTTTGTTTTTTTCTTATAGAGAAGAGCAGAATCCGAGGTGTCTATGCAGAAGGAAAATCGATGCCGTGAAACACTGTGCACATCCCAGGCCTTTGTCCTCGGTCTGGTCGTGTCCTTGTTGTGCTGTGTGACTCAGGGTTGCCAGTCCCCGGCTCAGATACTGCGGGTTACTTTCAACAAAGGCATGTGAGCAGGATGAGAGGGAGGAAACTAGGCCAAGTCAGGGTTTGTCTTGCTGTCCCTCTCTGCCTCAGGCAGCATTTCTCCAGGGTCCGTCCCTAAAAAAGAATGCCCCATGGTTCCTTCCCCCCAAGGGACCGAGGCCTGGCCTGCAGGAGCCCTGTCTCGGCCTTGTCCAACGCTCCGGGACAGCACTGGCTTCCTGCCTATGCTGCCCTCCGTGCACTGCAGCTTTCCCATGACCCGTGTAACCACGTCCCTGCATCCTATTTTTCTCTCCTTTAAAAATATATAAAGCTCTGTCTGTTTTTCTGGCTACACCTTGATGGATACAAAACCCCCTGGTGGAAAAACGAACTTAACGATGTGAGCCAGCAGTAGGAGAGAGGCAGAAGTGTCTCACACCGTAAAACAAGTCAATTCTTGTTTTAAAACAGTGATTCGTATCTTACGGTTTCCCTATAATTATATGATAAATCTCCATTTTTGTGTCATTTTAATACAATGAATACAGTTAATTTTAGAAGAGAATAAATAAGAGAGCTAACCCCTGTTTCCTGGGATCACAGTTCGGCTTGTGCTAGATCTCATGTCCTCTAAAGTAACAATGCTGGTAATGAGTGTGACCGTGTGCACTTAGGAGAGCTCCGTCTGAGAGTTGCAGAAGTTTGGAAACCGCAAGGACAACCACCACCACAGAACTACACACAGCCTAGACCGGCATTCTCCCACCTAGATCCGCTTCTAATTAAAGCTAATTATTTTCAATTTGCCCCTCAGCACAGACACATTTATATAACCATTATTCATTCATAAATATGTATGGTCACCCAGAGCAGTGCAGAAGACCTATTTATCACTTAAAAAAATACGGCACTAATTTGTACCTTATAAATTACCAAATTTAAAAATCTATTTTATTACAGAGAGTTATTTTCCTTACTTTTGTTATTTAACCATGAGCCAGTCTTATATAATGATTTGTAACAATAAATTAAAACCAACTCAGGAGAACCGACATCTTTCTTCTTTCTAAAACATCATTACCTATAACATACAGATTTCTTGAAGTATGGCTGTGAAAGAACTCATGAAACAGAATAAATTGAAGTGCCTGGTAAAATTGCAGATTTCTGGGTCAATATAGAGGAATTAAATCAATTTATTCAGCTCAAGTTGTGGCTTATTTCATAATATAGACTACAATGTTTGGAAAATAACAATATGCGTATTTTAATATAGATATTAACATATTATAAGTTTTGATAGCATAAGTTATAAGTTATTATAAGTTATATAACTATAAGTTATAAGTTATTTTAACTTATAACTATTATAAGTTAATAATAGTGAATAGTGAAGAACTTGCAGATAAAACAAATCTTTGTATGGATATATAAAAGCCCTCTGATATGCCTACCTCCCATTCAAATCAGACCAAAAATTTAAAAAAATGGAAAATAAAGTGTAAAAGCAGGACACAGGACTGATACGGAAACGCCGATCCTCAAAAGGAAGCACACTGTGTGAATGTACATTTAATAAGCTAAAATGGGCAATAATCAGAGAGAAGAGTCTAACATAAATGATCACATTAGCAAAGGCAGTTGGAACATTTAGTGCCGATTTTATTTAGTGCTACATAAGGACTCTACAAAACAAGTCTCAACAGAAATAGCTTCTGCTTTCTGTCAGCTTTCAGTTTTAGACTATTCCTGGCAACTGACCTATCCAACTGGCGTTGGAAACTTTAGTTTGACCATTTGGGCATGAACCGTCCCTAAGGGATCAATATGGGACAAAGGAAAACTTAAAAACAAAACTGCAAATTGGGTGTACCATGGTTTGCAAAATCAGACTAAGGTTCAGCCTCTTTGCTGATGGTTTTAAAAATGAAGATTTACTCTATAACCCTCATGTGCATACTTCATCTCTATCTGCCATACTCTCTCTTTTATTGTCATACTAAACTCCAGTAACATCAAACTAACTGCAGATCCTTAATGAGTACTGCTCTTTCAAATATCCATTTATTTCCACAGGGAATGATTTTTTTTTTTTTTAAGCAAAATTCTTTTCTCTCCCCAACGTGCATTGCTCCTCCATGATTGCTTTCCAAAGGCACAGACCACAAACATTATTATATTTTATCATTTTCCTTGGAGTACTCAAATTATCTTCTGCAAAAAAAAAAATATTTTAGGCTTCATTTAGCACATTGTTAATCTTTTAATTTGCTCCATACTGGTTGAGAGGTAGGTCTTTTAATTTTCCTTTCATTTTCATGGTACATAAAAATAAAGCCTGGTGAAGAATCCCCATCTGATAATGTCACCCAAAGTAATGCTTCATGGTACACAAACATATCCTGTCTAATGATTGTGTCGTGATAATTAAATAATTTGGCTCAGCATATAAAACAATGAAAAATAGGACACATGCATCTGGTGAAATGAAGAATCAGAAGGACATCATATGTTGCATATCTTGACAAGTCTCACTATCTTTGCAAGTTTCCTGGTAAAAGTGAAATTAAAATAGTGTTTTAATTTATATGAACGAAATACATTTTTGAAACAAGACAGAGGGTAATGACTCCATGTCAGTTTGGAGAAAAGATAAATATCTAAGCTAAGTTGTTTTGGCTAAAATCGTATAGATAATATAGCTAATTTTGTGATGAAAACATGGCAAAAAAAAAACATAATTCTATTGACTTTCTGGAAAAAAAAGACAAGTTATATAACAATGTTTTAAAATATATAAGAATGATAATCAGATTGAACATAGCTGGGCAGTGAAACACCATTATTTTCTGAAGGCCTGAAGAATGATCCTAATGCAACAAATATGTGAAACAAGATAGAGAGATTTAGCACTTAATAAAATAACTTAGCAGTCCATGAGACTTTGTAGTCCATTAATTTTATTCAGAAGTTTCTGGTCTACTTCCAGGAACAAAATGGACTTATGTGATTCATTTATTTCTCAGTGTCCTCCAGCACTAATGGTTTGGCCAGCATGTAGGGTATTTTATATATATATATATACACACACATCTTACAAAGCATGTGTGTGTATATGTATGTGTGTGTGTATATATACACACACATATACATGTTTTATAAGATATGTAATATAAATATATAAACACCTATATAAGGTAAATATAAAAAGTATATATGAATGTACAAAATGGTTATGATCATAAACTTCTCAAAACATCTTCCAGGTATAAATGAACTATATATCACTAGTTTTAAATGCACCAGTCAAATATTTCCTTATAATAGATACTTCTGGTTTGTATAGAGAAGACATTCTTAGAGAGTAATGGTTTTTCACCCCATTTGTACTGATTTCTAAGTGCCTAATGTCACTCAGAAATAGTGAGCTAAACTAAGCAATGTCAAAACATGTTGGGATCATATGGACAGTTCTGTCCAAGTAATACCTTAAATCAGTTACCTTTTTTTTCCTTTTTCTTGTAGAAAATCTGTCAAATATATATTCTATGAGGAATCACAAAACTTAAAGTATATTATAAAGTATCAAATTCAAGTTTTATCAATGTGACTTTTAATACTTAAATTGTCCTTCAGGAAATGTGAAGTGAAGCAATTTTAGATTCAGTTAGATATTTTATAGTACTATATAATTCTTCTCTTTTAAAAGTCAAGCACCTTTAATTTTTAGCTAATTCAAGCAATTTTATTAAAAAGAGAATGGAAAACTGTAAATCTTTTAAAATAATGAAGAGTCCCCAAATTCTTAGACAAATCTAGTAAAACTGGTATTTACTTTTTACATGCTACCATACATATAGATGGAAAATTTTATTTTGTTTTATTTTATTTCCTTAAAATACTGAGCTTTTTAAAAGTGTTAACAAATATCATATATAATTCTATAATGTCTAAACTATTTTAATTACTGAATAAACCTTAGTGGATTGTTTTGTTTTCCATTAATAGAGAATTCCAATAGATAAATGGACACATGATATTATCAACCAAGATACGTAAAGAAAAATATAATTTTTACTGGTGTAATGAGCTCTATTTGATAGATCACAAATAGAAAATTATTTTAACATGCATTCATATTATAGCCTTTCCCTTCTTTGTCACATCCTCCTCCTATGAACATGGTAGACATTTGGAACAGAACATGCAAAGATTTTAAACACTTTCAGGCATGAACAATGTCATGTTAATTTCTAAAAATGTTAAGACACAACATCAGAACACTAAGCTGCAGCTCATTTCAGCGATCCCCACAGCCACCGTTAGCGGCCTCACCCCTCCTGGAGAATTCTGGAGACCAGCAGTGTGGGGTGAGCTGAGGTCTGTTCTGTCCTTCTGTACCTCCCCCTTACTACCACGTGTTCCAGGATTCTTTCGCTCTATCCTTTCTATCTTCTTCCCTCACTCAAATTTCTTCTTTTACAGAAACAGGGAAGAGAGATGGGAGAAAAGAACTTAAGGCTTTTGACCTATGTTAGGCTATTTGTGGCTGCCTCTTGGCTTCTGAATGACCGCTTTCACGCCATGAGATGTTCTCATGGCTTCCTCAGGGGCCTACCACAGGTGTTCCTACAGGAGTTTCATGCGGTACTGTTCCAACAATCCTGCCATGGAAGCAGACAGTTATTCCCACAAATTTTTAAATACGACTTTCATTAATGAAAAAGCTATCATCCCTGATTGTTGGTTTACCACTGGGAAGAGGAGTTTCACCCCTCTTCTAGAATATTACTCAACTTCTTGCTCCAAACAATGAATGCATTCACTTTCTTTTGTATCTTTTAGATAAGTAAACATTGATTGTTCCAATGATGTTTGTAGCTTTTCTTTCAGTCAGTCGTTATCTATGGCTCACATTTTCATACTGTGGATTTTTGCAGTATTGGTTAACACTGCAGAAGTTAAGTGCAGAAGTGGGATTAAGACAAAGAAACTGATCCCTTTATGGCTAAATGTCTCTAGCAAAGTGCTAGATATGAACAAAAGAGATACTGTTTTAATGGCTCATTGGTCTTTGTGTCATTGATGATTTGAGAGGAATAAATCTTGGTTATGGTTAGACATAAACATATGCAGATGATGTCCCCGGAAATACAAAGAATATATAAAACTTGGTAGATTGGTGGAAAGATTGGATCTGTGGGAAAAGGTCTATGCCTGCTAGACAGTCTTTAAAAAAAAAATGTAGGTATAAAGAAAAAACTCAAATATATTTGAATTCTTCAGTATATCCCACAAAATTGATGATAAATGAGTTGTATAAATAATATGAATAATACATATAAATATATATGCAAATATGTTTTGTTCAGCAAACTTTCTTCTCCAACATTCGTAAAATATTTATTTTAATATATCTCTAAAAGCAGTAATTTCAGGTTATTCTGGAAAGATAAAATTCTTAGATAATGATAAAATTAAAATAGAATAATATCTTATAATTACAACATTTTTTATATGCTTTATTTATGATACACTATAAAAATCATAGAATAATTATATGGGGTCCTGGTAATATATCCATTTTACCAAAATGAAAAGTAAAGCCAAAGTAGATCTATTTCCTTTAAGTGGTAAAGCCAATTTGAACTCAGCCTATCTGATACCACAATCTTCAATTCACCCACAAAGCCATGTTGTCTAACTTCCATAATGTATTAAGTTAAAACACTATTTTAAAATCACTGTTTGGAATGTAAACAAATGATAATTGGAGCAGACCAACTATTTTCAGATAGTGGCACAATATTGCACATGTCCGTTGTCCTTTACAAAGCATATTACATAGAATTATGGTTTCTACCTTTTGCCTGAAAGCAAGAGAATGTGAGTAGTGAAATCCTGACAAGAACCAGAGACCTTATCAGACTACTGGTCATTCAACCAAGAGGCGGAGAGATCTCCAGGATGCTCAGGTTGGTTCCCCAGGTTCTTTTCTTTTACACCAGATGCGTTAGGCCTAGACTAAGATTTTTAAGAGAGATGTGGATCAAATGAGGTCATTTGCATGAAGAAGTAATTTAGGTTATGACACCTCTTCATATTATACTTAAATAGTTACATAATTTGTGTAACATTTTTAGCAAGTTATTCACCAGTAATCATAGATTCCAACTATTTTCACCATAAGTAATCCTATTTGCTATATGCATTCTATAGATTAGTATTTTTCTGCTAATTTTTTTTCCAGATGATCTACCATTAGTATGTTTATAAGAAGACAAGATGAGGGTCCCACTCTCAATCAAATGAAAGGAGTGAATGAATTGTACAGCTGGCATTTTAACCAATTCTGTTCCACAAATTATATTGTTTATGCATTCAAACTGTAGTTTTGAATACATAGTATTTAATAAATATGCATTATCATTAAAGTTAAGAAATTCTGAGATGGCATAAAAATCAGTCTAATATTATTTTGTTAACTTGGAAAGTCACATTGAAATTGTTACATTAAGCATATTTTTAAACCTACATTCATGACAAGTTTGTTTTCTCTCTATTATTTTGGCTTATACTTCATAACTCAGCCTTCTTGCACGTATACAACCCTTCTGCAGTTAGAGTTCAATAGAGCCAGTAGGCCATTTTTTTAAAATCTATGGAGCACTATAAAAAATATATAGCGTATGGCTGTTTCAACAGAGAATACCCAGTAAGTACTGGTATTTAGTAGTTAGTAGTTCTTATAAAATGTAATGCATTCTTTTTATCTAGACTAACATGATAAATGGGATAATCATCTGCAACATTCAGTTTATTTTTTACAATGTTCTTAGTTGTGTTTATTCCTTAGAGATAGCAATTCAAATTGTCTTTGTTACATATGACACCTAAATTATTGTAAATATACGACAATGTCTAATATTTAAGCATGTATTATATTAAGATTATTTGTGTCATTTCAGATACATTTCTTTTTTCATTGTTCTTGAATGTTTTGCTTGATGCATTTTTAATATTTTCCATTTACAAGGAACTATTCAGTGATAAAGCTTCGGTTAATTAAATGATAATTCCCCAAATGAGTTCTATTTATTTAGTGTGTATATTCCGAATAGTATACCATTTTTCTGTAGATTGCTATCTTTTCTATTCTTTTCAGTGTCTATTAGTGAAACATAAATAAATGACTTAAAATAATCACTTGATATTTTGTTCTCATGACAACAGTTAAAGGCCCAAGTCATACCCAAACGATTTCTTATATTCACAATACCTCATCAAAGTGCATAAAGGATCTAAAGGTGAAGGGTCAAAAATAGCATGTAATTAGCTTACTCTTTTGCATAAGAAATAGAGAAAAAGAATGGATAGAAATCAAAAGCATAAATTTGACACTCAGAGTTACTCTTACTATTGTTGAATCCTAGGGAACAAAATACAATCAAATTTTGAAAATTAAGCTTTCATTTCATTTCATCTTTATAATGGAAGGTAAGTGCAACATTACTTAAGTTGTTTTTGAAGGCAAGCAGAACTTCCCACCAATTTAGTCTTTTGTTATGTAAACTGAAAGACTTGGTATTTTATATTATACTGCTAAATTCAACCGACTTTTTTTTTTTCTAAAAAGTACCTTGGCATAATTTTTGAACATTTTAATTAAATTAAAAAGGCTTATAATGTACAGTGTCTTCAAATAAACAGTATGTTTTCCTTGGTACTATGTGTATAAAATAATGCATAAGATGAGTCCAGGCCAATACTCTCATGAAGGGAGTCACATGATGACTTTATGCTCTAGGTACACTATTAAGTAGGCTTGCAGCTACAAAACTTGCGCTAGATTTATAAACACCAAACTGAAGGACTTCATGACTTGAACTGCTCTGTCTCATACCAGAGATATCTGCATGTATACACATACATATATAAACATACATCCATGACATACGTGTATGCATATAAACATATATATGTAAATAATATTTTAGTCAATAATTTTATTGACTTGTTCTTACAACAAGCAAAACCTTCACTCCAATTTCCCACCTATACAATTCAACCATTATTTTTCTGGGAAAATGATCCTCTCTGAAATGTAAATTCTGCTCTCTAACCCTCAATCCATTTCAGTTTCAAAATTCACTATTGCATCTAGTGAGCCTAATTAGATATAAGCTTCATGGGACAAAGAGGGTGGTTTTGCCCCGTATGGTGTCATCTGTCAGAAAACGGGAGGTTATCTCAACTCCAGAGACCTACTGACTCCTGGCATTACTACCTGTCTTTCTATTTGAGACTATAAAGAGCAATTTCCTGTCCTCTAAGCCTGTAGTGCTGCCATATGTCCTTAGGCTCACCGAAGTCCGAAACAACCACAGCCGGGCTACTGTTTAGCAATACTCAACTGACAGAAGGGAGACCAATCCAGCAGTTACTCTGCGAAACAACAGATTTTTCAGAACACTCCATTGGTCTATGCAGCTTTTCCTGCAAATGCCATTTATTATGTAAACTAGTTTTGGGGTTTGGGTAGTATAGCAGCACTGTTAGTTGCCTATTCCACACCAACTTCTTTCTTTCTTTTTAATTAAACCACAGACTTTTACAGGTAAACAGTTTCGAGTAACTATTTCCAGCTGAGAGATTGAAGACAATCCTGGGATCTCATTCCCCTTGCCAATGATTGCTTTAGAAATTAGAACGCGACACAATTTCAATGAATTAGATAAAAGAGGACACTTACTGGGTGCTTCTGGACAAGGTTTCCAGACTCCTAGAAAGGAACACATACAGGAAGATATAGTCTCTTTTCCTTCAATGAATGCTATTGTGTCAGTAAATGATGCCTGAAGCTACAAGAGTTTTAGTGATATCAGAGGAGCTGGCCTGAGGTCAAAGCTGACAATGGCTGGACAGAAAAATGCCGGATAGGAGATAAAGGAGTTTAACCATCAAATGAATCACCCTGCCTCTGGATTTCTTCTTAAAGGAGATAATAATGCATTTTCCTTAAATGATAAAAGAGAGGCAGTAGGAAGCTTCTGTCATTGTATTTGTTGGGTTTTGGTCCATCTTCCATTTACTTGCCAGTGTCTAACTAGGAGATGAAACAACTGGTCTGGCTACACGAATGTCCTGGTCTATGAAAGTAGCATGAAGTCTTAAGTTAAATATTTGAAACTTCAACTGTAGAGTCTAATACTACAATCCACTGACTACAGCAGCTATCAGGCTTGGTACGAACGTCCAGTCTTCTTATATAAAAGGTGAGTGGAAAGAAACACTAAAAATGGTTCTGGAAATACTTCAGGAGACTGCTTCTTGATAATCGAAACACGCAATTTCCTTACCCTTCCTGAACAATGAGAAACCTGACAGAAATCAGAAACATGGTTCTCTATATACCCACCTATCCCTAAACACTGCAGTAAGAGTGGAATCTGTAGATTCTTCTTGGATCCGTAATAGAATAAACAACTCACTTGGTCTGCAAGTCTCAAACTGGGAGGAAGCCAGAACTCACTTTAAAATTGTTATTGGCAATGACTATCATAAGTGGCTACCGAATCCCTTTTCATACTTCTCACCGCTCACCTCCTTGAACCCTTCCCACCAGAGAGGAAATCTCTACAGTTGTTTCTCCATTTGTTCATTTATTTATTCTGACAGAAAAGGCTTATTTTTTTTCTATAAAAAGTGCTTTTGGGGTGTGTTAGAGTATAGGGGTGTAAGTTTTAGAACTTTTTTACATCTTTCTTCAAAATTCAGTTTTTTCTATTTATTTCCTTTAATTTCTATCTGGAACTCTCTCTGATTTTCCTTCAAATCAAGAGTTGTCCTCCGTTGTTACTTGACATTTTAAATTATCACCTCTGTTCCAGTCTATCATCTGTCTGTTTCTCATTATATATAGATAGGATCTCCTAGATATATTCTCCATATAAACATATAAACTTATACAAGTTTAACTTCCAGTGCTTTTTTTTCTTTTTGAGCCCTAGCCGAATGTGTTCTACTTTTGTTCTTCAGTTTTCTGTACCAATCAGTCTACTATTTACTGCTTCAATCAAGGACTCGCATTTACCAATCAAGTTTTCCATTTACATGTAATTACTTTTTATCTTAAATTGATTTTTCTCCATAACTGCTTTCTCTATTTTTATGGATGCAGCATCTTCTTATATCTTTTAGGGAATATAAAATAGAAAATTTCTATAATTTCCCTGTTTCCTTACATATGTCTATTTGAGAAAGAAAGCGGGTGAAAGAGAGCAAAAGGATGACGGACTGATTTTCTGAAATTTAAATGTTTACCTACGATCTGAAATATTTTTCACATTTTTAATAGTTTTTGTGCTCTTCTGTTGTTGGCTAATTTGCAAAGTAGTTCAGTTTTTGCTTCTGTGTTTTTCTTTTTTCCTTGGAGGGAGCTAAAGTGTGTTGGATTTTATTTAATCTATTTAACAAAAACTAATGGAATACGTCCCAGGTGACAAGAATTCTTTCAGACTCTACACATATGACTGTGAAATAATTGGCAAAGACTTATTTCTTTGCATTACATGGTAGAGCATCATTCCCCAGTAGAATTTTCTGCAGTAATAGAAACAGTCTGTTTGTCTGATATGGTACCCTCTAGCCACACTTCGATATTGAAGCGGAAGAACCTTAAATTTCAATCTAATGTGGGTAATGCAATAAAAAATTATATTTTAAATTTTATTTAATTTATAAATAGTCACAAGTAGTTAGTGTCTCTGTATAGGGCCATTCAGGTACAGAGGGTGAGAAATAATAAAAAAGAAAAAAAAAAAAAGACACGTTCAGTTAGGGAGAAATTCTAAGTGCAAATAAAGCAGCGCAAGAGGGTAGATAATGACCGGATGTGGAAAGCACTGTCTTTAGTTTGTGTAATAAGAAACGCCTCTCTGAAAGGTAAGAAGTGAATTGACACCTTAATGGTATGACTGAGCCACCTATGCACATATTTGCTGTAAACATTTTCAAGGAGAGCAAGAGCAAAGGCCCTGAGGTAGTGGCAAACTTAGAAGGATTCAGAAACTAAAAGGACAGTACAGCTGAATGTGTACACACACACACACACACACACACACACACACAATTATGTATCAAACTTTTTAAAAAATTTCTAATGCATGGCTGTGGAAAAACTAGTCTAACACCTAGTTTTCATTATAATCATGTCCAAGGTTATGGTTATTATAAATTCTCCCTGCCATGCAGCTATAGAGCCTCATCTTGAACAAGTTTGCTACATAATAATGTAATTTTGATGAATTTTACCTATTCATTCGGATGGTCTTTCACAAGGGCAACACCAAAATGTGTTATTTTTATCAGGAACTAATTTGTATGATTTCTGTAAAGACTGACTCATTTATTTCTAAGTGTGGTGGGACTCTATATTATCCATCTTCCTTTTCATTAGGATCCACATATATGGAATCATTAAATTATATAATCTGGAAAACTCTTTTTAGGAGGAATAGTAAGAAATTATGAACAAAGTTAACTATATGAGAGAATATTTATATAAAATAAAAAATAAGGGACCCCTGGGTGGCTCAGTTGGTTAAGCTACTGCCTTTGGCTCAGGTCATGATCCCAGCATCCTGGGATTGAGTCTCACATCAAGCTCCTGGCTCGGCAGGGAGCCTGCTTCTCCCTATGCCTCTGCCTGCCTCTCTGCCTGTGCTTGCTTGCTCTCTCTCTAACAAATAAATAAATTTAAAAAGTAAATAAATAAATAAAAATTTAAAAAATAAAATAAAATAAAAATAAATTAAAACCAAATCAGACATTTCTTTAAAAAAACTGGAAAAAGCAAATATTAACAAAACACAAATATATTAACACTATTATAATTTACTTTACCTAATATAACCTAAGAGTACCTCTATCCTAAAACTTGATTCTTTATAATTTGGTTGTCTTTCCATATGTCAACTATTTTGTGATATATTCTATTGAGAGAAAAGAAAATAATTCCAACTTTTTCTTTAGGTTTGTTGACTTTTTTTTAACATTAAATGTAGTTTAGGGAAACAATAGCACATGATTTATTTTTTTTAAATGCCACATTGCTAACTTATTCTTCCAGTTTTTACTCTGAATGTACTTCTTTTGGCATAGTCCATATATCTGCTTTTGAAGAAGGTGGTCCAGTAGGGCTAGATCCTCACTATCCATATTCTTCTCCCACAGAGATGGAGGTGGAGATGAGAGGGGGCGCCAGTAGGAAGCAGGGAGGTGGCTGTTGAAAGCCAGACAGATGCGGAAATGATTCAAATAGTTTACCAGAACTTTCTTTGTCCAAGAAAACCACAAACCTCAGACACATGTGGAAGCTCTCCACAACTAAAGGTTCATCAACCTCATGGTTATTTATTTATTTGACAGACAGAGATCACGAGTAGGCAGAGAGGCAGGCAGAGAGAGAGAGAGAGGAGGAAGCAGGCTCCCCGCCAAGCAGAGAGCCCGATGCGGGGCTCGATCCCAGGACTCTGGGATCATGAACTGAGCTGAAGGCAGAGGCTTTAACCCACTGAGCCACCCAGGCGCCCCTTTCTCTTTCTTTTTTAAGAGAGAGGGGAAGAAAGAGATTCTTAACCAACCTGCACAGAACCTGCCCAACAGCACAGAACCCCATATGAAGCCCAATCTCATGATCTGAGTTGAAATCAAGAGTCGCAAGCTTGACCAACTGAGCCACGAAGGTGTCCCTACTTTCTCTAGTCATCATAGTCTGTTCCTTCTTCTATTGAAAGATTATTTGGGTACTTCTTGATTTTGTAGTTTCATCAGTTTTTTTTTTTCCAGCATGTTTGATTGCTCAAGAGTTTAAAATAATATTTTTAAAGTTCCCCGAAGTTGTTTTATTCTTGCAGGCATAAGAAGCATGAAGTTAGATGCACATACTGTGAACAGTGGTGGTGTCTGAGTCTTATAAAAATTGTATTAATTGTATTAATTTCTCTTTATTTCTCATATCAGGAATGGCAAAATGAATGACAAAAGGAATAGTTTTATGATCAGAGAAAAGATGGGTGGGTCAGCGAAGAACTAAGAGACAAGAAACATTTCCTTGACGGAGGTTATTTTGGTGTGGTGTTGACTATGTGTGATTGGATGATGTACAAAACTAATGCTTTCTCATGTGGGGTTGGTGGAGGTGGTCATCAAGAAGATTTAACCAGCAGTTGACCTGTGACTGGACCCAGGCATTTTGGAAGCTCCTCTTCCCTTCCTGGTCCTTGCTATGTACTTCCTAGCCAACTTTCCCATAGCCAGAGCTGTATCTCTCGAGGATACATCCTCCTTGAGAGAACAGTATGTTGTTGATACTGTCTGAGCAATATATTTGACTAAATCCATTTAAGGTCTCTATATAAATTCAGGATTCTTGTGGGTGGGTGATAAGATCTATTCAACTTGTAGCTACATAAAACAAATCTCATCTATAGGTTACCTTGGTTCTTAAACCTGCCACGTAGCAGTATGGAATGGTCTGCCATTTTCTTCAGTCTTTCCTTGCTCTCAGTGTACAGGGGTCAGTTTCACATTTGACCTGGGGAACTTCTAAGGTTGCACACCAGCCTTGTAATTTCCCCCAAACATTTCCACACTGGAAAGTTCCCTAAGTAACATGTAGCTTGGCCTCTGCTTTTCTTCTGGCTGCCTAATTCATATTACTTCCATCACAGATTCTATGCACAGTAGTAAATTCTGTCTTCTTTCTGCTGATATCATTGGTCATTCTTGGATGTGATTCTTTTAAAATAACCCAGCCTAGCTGGGTTAAAATAACCCTGCCCTATCTGCAGGGCCTATTTTGAGTCTTCAGGAATGAAACCACAGACTATTCCACCACTACAGAGGCCACTTCTACCATGCTTTTTCCTGCATACTTTTTAGACATGAATTGTATATGAGATTCCCATGCAACCTTAATTTCATGAAAACCATATCTAATCTTTGTGGGGTTGGTATAAAGCCAAATGCCACAAAACTAACAATTTTTCTATAAAATCTAGTTGTCCACATCTTCAGCCTTTTCTGTTTTCCCATCAAGGTATAAGGTGTTGGTCTAAGATTCTCAGAAATGATTTATCCATTGGTAAGATTGTTTGATAGTTATTCAAGTCTTCTACATTTTTATTGGTTTTCTGTCTACCGTCTTATTAATTATTGAGCTAGAATTACTAACTCTTGGAATATAACTGTGGATTTGTCTATTTTTCCTTTCAGTTCTAAGAGGATTTGCTCCAGGTATTTTGAACTCTATAAAGTGCAAGAATACTTAGGATTATGTTTTCTCACTTAGAAGTCTCATTTATAAATAAGTCATGGTCTTGTTATCTCTGGTAATATTCTTTAGCCTAATGACCTGTGTCTTATAATAATATAGCCTAATGGCTTTTTTTTTTAAATAAATGTTTTATTTGCAACATTTTAGATTTAAAAGAGACAGTAAAGACTGGCCTTCTATATTCTTCATTCAGCTTCACCCACTGTTAAGATATTTCATTACTGTGGTATATTTGTCAAAACTAAGAGACCAACATTGGGTCATTACTATTACCTAAACTCCAAGCCTTCTTGGATTTCAAAAGTTTCACATGTAATGGCATTTTTCTGCCAGGTTCCAATCCAGGATACCACATTGCATTTATTCATGTTTCCATAGTCTTCTCAGATCTGTAATAATTAATTTGTCTTTCCTTGTTTTTCATCATCTTGATTATTTTGAGACACTTTAATCAGTTATTTTGTAAAATATCTCTCAGTTTGTGTTTCTCTGATGATCTTTTTTTTTTTTTTAAGATTTTATTTATTTTAGAGACAGCACAAGCAGAGGGGAGGGGCAGAGGGAGAGAGACAAGCAGACTCCCCACCAAGCAGGGAGCCTGACACAGGACTTGATTCTAGGTCCCCAGGACCACAACCCAAGCCAAAGGCAGACACCCAACTGACTTAGCCACCCAGGCAATGTATCTGATGATCTTTTTATGTTTAGACAGAGTTATGTTTCCAGAGTTTGAAGGAAGAAGATCACAGTGGTAAGGTACTCTTCTCATCACATAGTATCAGAGAAGTCCAAAAATGTCAACATGATCACAAGGTTAAGGTATAAGGTATAAGATACATGGTTTCTTACATAAAAATATGTAAGTTTTATTCCTTCCCAAGTTTGTCTTTCTGTTCACATACTCTGTTCTTTCAAAGTGAATCACTGAGACAAGCCCCACTCAGGTGGCATGGGATGGTGATTAATCTTCATCTCCTAGAGAAAAGACTATCTAGATATATTATTTGGAAATCTTTTCTAAGGAAGACTTTTCTTTTTCTCTGTCTTTATTCGTTGAGTCTATCATTTATTTATAATCAGGATGGACTCATATATTTATCACATACTTTGTGTTATAACCAATACTATGTTGTTTGTTTTGTTACTCAATTTGTTTTTCATTTCCAATTTTTCATAAAAAAAAACTTAGGTAGATTCCAAGTCTTTTTTCTTTTCTAATATAAGCAGTTCATGTTATAGTTATCTTTATATCTTTCAAGGGATGTTTTATTTGTGTTTCACAAATTTTAGTATGATGTTTCTTTTCATGCTAATTGATATAATTATATTTCTAATTTTTGTTGTGATTATTTTTCATATAAAAGTGCATCTTTTAATTTTAACATTTAGGGGATTTTTTTTCCATTTTATGTTATTTTATTTCTTTTCAGTGCTCTAACATTCATTGTTTATGCACCAGGGGATTTTCCAAATAATTATTCATTACTGATTTTTAGTTTAATTCCATTGTAATCAGAAAGAATGTTGTCTACGATTTTAGTCCTTCAGAGCTGAGGCTTAAATGGACCAGAATATGGTTCATTTATGTGCTATTTCCACTTATATTTGAAAAGAATGTCAGCTGGGGTATACAACAATTATCCTAAATGTCTCTTAGAACAAGTTGCTTTTTACTGTTCTTCAAGTCTTTCACAGTCTTATTCATTTTTTTTTTGATCTACTTGTTCTACCAATTACTAAAAGAGGAATATTCATAACTGTAACTAGACTTGTGGATTTATGTCTTTTCCTTTCAGTTCTGTCAGGCTTTCCTTCATTTATTTTGAACTCTGTTGTTATGTTTCTACAGATTCAGGTTTGTCTTCTTGATAACTTGGCCCCTTTTTTATTGTGGAATGTCTTTCTTTGTCCCTATTAATATTCCATGTTTGGTAATTTACTTTCTCTTATACTGATATAATGACTCTAGCTTTCTTTGGATTAGGAATGAATTTAATATATTTCCATCTTTGTCATTTTATAAAATTACAACTCTTGTGTAGAAGATAAAGTTGGGTATTGACTTTTAACCTACTAGACAATCTTCAACATTTTACTTGCATGTTTATACAAGATAATTTAGTGTAATTATTGTATGGTTACATTTAAATATGGTATCTTGCTGTTGGCTTTCTACTTGTATTTTTTGTTCCTTCCTCCCTATTTCCTTGACTTCTTTTGAATTAATTATTTTTTAATGATAAATTTCATCATCACTCTTGGCTTTTTAGATATTTTCTATGTTTGCTCTAGGTTTTATAATATATATCTGTAACTTTTCAGTTTACCCACAACTTCACATATACTATTAGAAACACAGTGTATCCTTACATTTCCCTTCCAAGTATTTTATAATAGTTTTCATGCATTTTCATTTTATACCTTATAAATCTCATGTTTTACTATTGTCTCAATTATCTTTAAAATAGACCAAATATATCTATTACACTTACCCACATATTTTTCAGTTTTGAAAGTTTTTTCTTCTCCACATTTTTTTCCAGATTGTATTTTATGTTTTCTACAGTAATTTTATTATGATATATATTAATGTGGTTTTATTTAATTTTCCTCTGCTAGGATTTAACTGACTTTCTTAGATCTGTAGCATATAGATTTCAATATATTTCGGAAACTTCTGGTTATTATTTAAGTTATTTACTGTTTTTTCCTTCCTCTCCTTTATTTCCTTCTAATAGTCTAGTTACACGCATATATTTCTGCTTGAAATTCCACTACTCATAGAAGCTATATTTATTTATATTTAGTCTTTTTTCTTGTCATGATTCATTGGGTATAAATTCTATTGCTGTATCTCTAGGTTCACTTGCCTTTTCTTCTTCAAGTGTCTAATCTTTTGATATCATATAAGTATTTTTCATCTCAGATACTCTTTTTCATATCTAACAGTTCTATTTGGTCTTTTTAATGCTTTCCATTTCTTTCCCAATTATATATATATATTTTCCTTTATGTCTTTGACTCTATTTACAAGATTTATTATGTCTACTCATTCCATCATCCTCACCATTTCTGGTTATTTCTATTTACTTCTATTATTTTTATTTCCAGCCATTACTCATATCTTCCTGCTTGTTTGTATATTGACAATGTTTTATTGGATTCCAGATATTGGAATTTTACACTTTTGTCTGCAGGCATTTGTTGTTTTCCTTTAATAAGCATTAAGATTTATTCAAGTCCATGATTCAATCACTTGCAGATGCATTTGGTCTTTGTGAGGCTTCCTTGAAAGTTTTTGTTTTTATTTTAATAGAGGTTCCAGGGCAGCTTCTGAAGACTCGACTCTATGCTCCATATATAAAGATCTTTACACTCTAGGAACATGGATGATTCCAGTCTTGTTCTCTGAGAATTATTCATCTTACTGCTTTCTTTGTGCAACCAGGGGGTTTTCCTCTCTCATGTGTTTACACCAGCACTCAACCAACATCTTCAGCAACTCCTCTGGAAGATTTTTAGATCTCTTTCACTATGACGCACTGGCTTCTTCTTACTCTGTCATGCAAACTCTCAGCATCTCTGAATTCTACTTTCTCTGCAACCCAGGTGAAACCACAATGCTATTTCATTCTCCCTACCTGAACTGGGGTCTGGAAACCACTCCAAGTAACAAGTTAGGCAAATGTAGTGTCCACTCTACTTCTTTCTCTTTTCTCAGGTATCATACTCATAGTGTCTTTGTCTAAAATTAGCAAATCATTGCTGCATATATTTTACCTAGTTTGCTATTTGTTTACAGAAGAGTGCACTAATTCCTGTAGTGTTTAATAATTCATTGATGGAAGTACAAGTTATATCCAGTTCTTCAGTTTCTAACAAGTGGTTTATTTAGAAATAAAGAATATTTTTTAATTAAAAATTCATCTAACCAGCCAAATAGGCAAGACAAAACAAAAATGAAACTTTTAAAAAATATTTGGATAAAATTAAATATTGTGTCATATTGTACCAAAGAGTGTTTTATCACTTTTATTTATATTAAGTAAATATTTTAATTAACACCTTCTCACTGTAATTTGCTTATAGCAAACTAACTATAATAAATGAATAACAGCACCCATGAAGACAGTTTTCTTACTACTTTAGTTAGCCTGCTTATATTCTCTCAAAATTATTTTTGCATGCAGGAGCATAAGGGAATTGAAAATGGATGTATTTCTAGAAATTACTCTAGTCTTATAATATTTATCATTTTTTCTCAATAGCATACAACAAAATAATTTAGAAATAAAAGATTATTAAAAACTGGTAACATCCACTAATATTGAAATTTTTACTTGTGATTTATGTATGTGTGGACTTCGATATGTCTAATTTTTTGATAAAAGATTATATTTTTCCACTTGCTCTGTATACATTTAAACACATCTGTTTTCTTTCTAAATGATAATATTCCCTGTCCTAGTCCACTTGGGTTGTTATAGCAAGAATACTGTAAACTAGGTGGTTTAAAAATAACAAACATTTATTTCTTAACCATTCTGGAGGCTGGAAGTCAAGACCACTTGGCACCTGCAGTTTCAGCAGATTTGGTGTCCCCTGAGGGCCCTCTGCCTAGAAGTCTGTCTTTACTTTTCTGTAAACTCATAGCAAGAGAGCTTTCTCTGTTTTCTTTTTATAAGAGCACAATCTCATTCATGAGGGCTCTGCCCTCAGGACCCAATCACCTCCCAAATGCTCTACCTCCAATAAACATCACCTTGGGGGCTAGAATTTCCACATGCAGATTTGGAGGCAGAAAAAAACATTCAACCTAAGCAGCCTCTTAGGAATATACCTTGAGGGGTGCCTGGGTGGTTCAGTCCGTTAAGCCTTAAGTGGCTGCTTTTCCCTGCTGGGTGGGGAGACTGCTTCTTCCTCTCCCTCTGCCTGCTGCTCTACTTGTGCTCTCTATCTCTCTGTCAAATAAATAAAACCTTAAAAAAAGAATATAATTTGAAACTAACTCCTTTTGTTGTTGTTGTTGTTGTAAGCTTAAGGTGTACAACCTGTTGATTTGATAAACATATTGCAAAATGATTACTACCATAGCGGTAGCTAACACTCCCATTCTGTCACATACTTGCCATTTCTTTTTTGTAGTAAGAACATTTAAAATTTACTCTTGAGCATTGCTAAAATTAACAAGTCAGGAAACAACAGATGTTGGTAAGAATGAGGAGAAAAGGAAACCCTTTTACACTGTCGGTGGGAATGCAAGCTGGTGCAGCCACTCTGGAAATAGTATGGAGATGCCTCAAAAGTTGAAGATAGAGCTACCCTATGACCTAGCAATTATGCTACTAGGTATTTACTCAAAGTTACAAATGTAGTAATCCAAAGGGGCATGGGCACCCCAATGTTTACAAGTAGCTATGTCCACAATAGCCAAATTACGGAAAGAGCCCAGATGTCTATCAATAGATGAATAGGTAAAGAAATAATGGTGTGTGTGTATATATATATAGTAATATTCCATCTTATGTATGACGGAATACTACTCAGTCACCAAAAAAAGAAATCTTGCCATTTGCAATGACGTGGATGGAACTAGAGGATATTATGCTGAGTGAAATAAGCCAATAGGAGAAAGACAATTATCATATGATCTCACTGATATGTGGAATTTAAGAACAAAACAGAGGATCATAAAGGAAGAGAGTAAAAAATAAGACAAGATGAAATCAGAGAGGGAGACTCTTAATCTCAGGAAATAAACTGAGGGATCCTGGATGGGAGGAGGTGGACAGATGGGGTAACTGGGTGATAGACATTAAGGGGGGCACAGGGTATAATGAGCTCTGGGTATTATATAAGACTAAGGAATCGCTGAACTCTACCTCTGAAACTAATAATACATTATTAGTTAATTAACTGAATTTAAATTAAAAAGAGAAAAAGGAAAATATCTACTTTTTAAGCAAATTTTAAGTATATAATGCAATTTTATTAGCTATAATCACCAGGTGGTACATCAGAACCCCAGAACTTATTAATCACATAACTGGAAGTTTGTACCCTTTGACTACTATCACTATTCCCCTATAGCCCTTAATAATTAACATTCCAGAAACATTTCTGTTTCTATGAGAGTTCTTTTTTTTTAAATTAAAAATAATAATCATGGCAGAAATTTGCCATTTTAAGTTTTTATTTAAATTTTAGTTAGCTAACATACAGTGTAATATTAGTTTCAGGGGGACAATATACTGATTCAACACTGTCATACAATAACCAGTACTCATCACAACCAGCACCCTCCTTAATCCCCAACACCTATTTAACCACCCCTCCCCACCAACCTGCCTTCTGGTGACCATCAGTTTGTTCTCTATAGTTAAGAGTCTGTTTCTTGTTCTGCCTCTCTCTCTCTCTTTCCTTTTGCTCATTTGTTTTGTTTCTTATATTCTACGTATGAGTGGAATCATATAGTATTTGTCTTTCTCTGACTGATTTATTTCACTTAGCATAAGACTATCTCCATCCATGTCATTGCAAATAGTAAGATTTCATTCATTTTTTTTACTGCTGAGTCCCATTTTTAGTTTTTTTTAAGTAATGATTTTTTTAATTAAAAAAAATGTTATGGACATATTTCATATTGAATGTAACCTATTATGTCCTAGCAGATATAAAAATCTTCTATCTTTTAATTTATAAGAAAAACCCTTCAGTATACTCTATTGCTAGCCATCATACATTTCAAAATTCAACATAACATCTAAAAATTTCTGGGAAGGTAGTTTGTAAAAGTTTTAAGGATTTCCCTAAAACTTATTTCTACCATTGTTACCTTTGCCCCCCAGAAAGAGTGCAATAGAATCTTCCTCATTCTTAGATCTAATGGAAATGTCTCTGTGGCAACCTGCCCAGATTAGAGACATGTACAAAGGTGAAATTTATTACCTCTGCCAGGACAATGTGCTCTAGGGAAGAAATGCTTTCTTTGCTCCTTAAGCAGGGACGACTATTTCAAACACTGTGTTTCCAAAAAGTCATTTCTATGACTAGAGTTGTCACTAACTCAATTATACTCCTTCTAGTAAGGAAGGTACAATATATGACAGTTGTAGTTTCTAGATAGTTTTCTTTGTTAAGATTCGGGGAAAAAACTGAACTATCCCTCATTATCTTCTTCCTTCTATCTATCTATGGTAGGCTAAAGAAATCTATTCACAATGCCACAACATGTGCTGATATAATTCCTTATTATTTAAAAAGTGGTTCCCAAAGTTTTAGGAAGGAAACATATGAAATAAAAGTACAGCTAGTGAAGAAAAAAAGCAAAAAAGCCTATACGAAAAAATCTCACACAATCTTTTTGGTTTTTTGTTTTTTTTTTTCAAATTAACTTTGTGTGGTCCCTGCATTGTATGTAAATATGCCTCATAGTGGTTTTCTTTGGGTGTTCCAGCAGAGTATAAGTAAAATTCTCAAAACAGGCTTCCTCATTTATTGTCAGAAGTAAGATAAGATGCTGACTTTTGCAATACATTGATGGAACTATCCAGAGACAAACCAAGAATAGCTTCTTAACTACAGAGAATGAACTGATGGTTTCCAGAGGGGAGGTGGGTGGAAGACTTGGGGAAAATATGGGATAGGGATTAAAGAGTATAGTTATCATGATTAAAATAAAATAAAATAAAAATTTATAAAAGATACAGTTAAAGAAATATCCATGGATCAAAATCTGATTCATATTATATAGAGCAATAATGGAAGATAATTTCTCCTTTATTTAACCAATATTTTTTATCAAAGCTATCACATCTCATAAGTTTTAGGATTCAGACTACCTAAGATTTCACCCATAGACACAGATTTGGAAAGACAAATATAGAAAAAAGATATCCTGGAGGAAATTATCACTATTTGTCTTATAATATAGTTCCAAACTTTGAAGTTAAACAGAGGACCCTAGTGAGCTACGCTGAATTTGGGGGGTCCAAATGTTGTTTTTGTCTAAGCAAGGAAATCCTAAGTTGACTAGGACAAAAATAAACCGAGATGACTCTGGTGCCTATCCTCCAGGCCCATCCCAAGCTGGAAGCCAGTATGTCATGGTTCTATGAATTTTTTCCCTGTGGTTTATAAAGAAGAAATTGAAAAAACAAAATGAAATGGTTACAACTCAAAAACAAGGAACATAAAATGAGGTATCATTAATTTTATTTGCTTTTTCGCTCTTGCTCATTAGAAAATAGATGTTCCTATGGAAAAAGAAATAATCTCTGCAAAGTCAGTTGATGAAAATGAATTACTGCATTTCACAGATGTTTTCACTTTAAAATGGAATATTATGATGGTGCTAAAACTTTTTACCACCATTACTGTAATTTGCATATCATTACTAGTGATGTTTATATTTTGAGAAGTTGAAATGTTTTTGAGCTCATCATAACCTAGGACTAATGATTCTCAGTACATCTGTGGAAAACCAACATCTAGGCAGTTTTCTCCAGCTCAGTCTTTGATGAGTTTGCAGTGTCTTCCAAAATATTCAACTAAGATTTTGTATGTACTTAAAGATTCTGCTTTATGTATACATAATCTGAAACTTAAATGGAAGGTAACAAATCAAAATTATGTGGCAACAGATGAATGTACTTGAATTCTGGCATCTGTTCTAATGAAAGCATTTCAGTGGACTCATGTTATATTTTCAGAATAGCCAGATCATTTTAATTCTGGATTCATAGGGAACTAATGCTTTGTTTGCAAATAATGAAGTGAATTAGCCTTAATTTAGAATCTGAAGTTTAGGGGGAAAAAAAATCTAAATGCTGCAGGTGCCAATAGAAGAAGACTCTAAGGGAAATAATTTGAAATGTAAAATATTTCAGGACAGAAATAATCAGTAAAACTGATGTCAAAATTAAAGAGTGAAAACCAAAGGTAATAAACAATTAACAGATGTACTTTTTAAATAAATAACCTTAAAGTGGAACCATAGCTCTCAGTGTATAGTTTCATTATCTATTATCTTCAAACTAGGGGAAATTTTCAAAAGCTTATGAACTTCTCTGGATGCAACTATAATTTTCATTTTCCTGTTTTCCACATAACCATGAAAATATCTTAACCATTAACCACACACATAACAGTAATGCTAAAATTATCGAGCAGTAGCTTGCAGTATGCTGCATTTCCCATATAAAGAAAGTTTCAGTTTCATGAACCTTCTAATTCAGGACCACATGTGCCTTTGATTAGCTTCAAGCAAAATAAAAACTCTAACTTAAGCATGTTAAATGTGAATTACTCTTCACGTAAAAGAAGTTCAGAAGTAGGCAGTCCAGGGCTAGTATGACTGCTGCTCAGTGACATAAAAGATCCAAGCCCAGGTCTATCTGCTCTATCCTCGGTAGATCGTTTCCATTGTTTCCTAAGGTCACTTCATAGTGGAATCACACGCTGGTGAGGCAGCACCAATACCGGATTTTCAGAAAGAAAGAAAAGGAACAGTACGTGCCCGCTTTCCTTTAACAAGATTTCCTAACAGTCCAACATAGCTGTTTCGCTTGTATTTTTTAGGTGAGAATATAATCTTGCCATAACACTGAGCTGCACATGTTGAGAAACAGGAAAGAATAAATACTGAAGACAGAGGGGGGACAGACATGGGACTGCAACTAATCGTTCCCGCTACACAGCATATTTGCTTTTTTTTTTTTTTTTTTTTTTTTATTCTGGGACTGGAATATTTGTTTCCTGACTCTGCAGTGTCAGATACATAACCAAAATCTAGAGTATTATGACAACAGAATACTATTGACTCTAGATTTTCCTAAGTGCCCAAATATTTTACTGCATTATGCTATTCCTTTCACATACGTCAAAATCAAAACAGAGACACAGAAGAACTTAATCTTTTAATATTCAGCATTCTCTACTTCCAATATGCCTCATTTCTAACTAAACAGATTCATTCACTTATTTCTAATAAATTACTTGCACTTTCTGTCGTAGTCAAACCTAACATCGTTAATCTGTGTTTTATGACATCATTCCTGTTATCCAAAACGTCCCTTCTCTTTCCTTTCTTTAAGGGAATCTCTTCTCTCTCTCTTCTTGCCGACCATCATATATAATTTTGAGGTTCAGTTCTTGTATTATTTCAAAGCCTTCTTGGAAACCAGTGAACAATGGTTAAAAATAGGGTCTTACAAATCAGGCCTCTATCCCAAACTAGTTATGTTATCTTTCATAAAAACTTCAAGCCTCATTTTCTGCATCTGTAAAAGAAAATAACAATAGTACCTGCTATTTAATGTCATTGCAAAGTTTAACCAAAAAATTTCACTTAAAGCATTTGGCACATTGACAGTTACATAATAAGTTCTAAATAAATTTACACTGTTATTATCCTTAATGGTTCACCCCTCATTGATTCACCTCTAGGATTCCTCGTAGGCTTTATAACTAGGATTATATAACTTCAGTGTACTTTAAATTGTCTGTTATGTCTTTATGACTCTCCTATAAATGGATTTTATCTTTTCAGTAGTTTATATTTGTGAATAAATTTAATGTATTGTATGTTTTCAGCATCCCTCACTATATCTAGCAAATCATTTAATAACATAAGATTTATTCTGTAAGAACATATGTTTAAGTACTTATAGTATTTATGAAATGTTTTATTTGAGATTATATATATGGATACTCCCTGTTTCTGATATCAAGGAGCTCAAAATATATGGAGGCAACGGGACACACAAATATAAAGAAGCAGGCAGTAAACTCAGGCAATAAACTCTTGGACATCAGTCTTGGCAATATTTTTTTTTTAATTTGTTTCCTCAGGTAAGAAAAACAAAAGCAAAAATAAACACTCAGGACTTTCTCACAGCAAAAGAAACAACCAAGAAATCAAAGAGACAACTTATTGAATGGGAGAAGATATTTGCAAATGGTATATTTAATAAGGGGTTAATCTCCAAGATATATAAAGTCATTTAACTTAACACCAAAAAAAGAAAACCATCCACTTAAAAAATGGGTAAGAAAACCTGAATACAAAAGATGTATAGATGGCCCGAAGACATATGAAAAGATTTTCAACCTCTGTAATTATCAGGGACATGCAAATCAAACCCACAATGAGGTATCACCTCACACCTGTCAGAATGGCTGATACCAAAAGACAAGAAATAACAAGTACTGGTAAGGATTTGGAGAGAAGGGGAGCCTTCGGTACCACTGGTAGGGATGAAATTGATTCAGCCACTATGGAAGACAGTATGGAGGTTCCTCAAAAAATTAAAAAAATATATAATCTAGAAATTCTACTTCTGGATATTTGTCTACAGAAAATGAAAATAGTAATTTGAGAAGATATGCACAAGTCTATGTTCATTGCAGTGAATGAATATATATATATATATATATTCTGATGATGAATGAATATATATATGTTCATATATATTTGCATTCTGTGTGATTACATGAAAGTAGTACTGAAATTAGCAAGGCCAACCACCTTCTGTTACATCAGCATTTTTGGTAATTGGATTCACAAAAAAGCAACCTGTCTGGGGCTGCTTATTATCTATATTCTTGCAAGTCTGAGTAAAGTATTTGTTGTTAAACTTTGAGAAAATTTCAAGTCATACATACTACTGCTATCTCTGAAGAATCCATTAACAACAACTGAAATCATGACCATACCAGAATTTTAGTTTTTTAAAGGGAAGTACACCTAATTGTAACGTATTTTTGCCCACGACTGGCAATCAGATAGACTCTTTACCACTGAATCCAATGAAATATATAAAGCTTTTCAAAAAAGTGTTTGATTGATAGCAAAGTTTGTTATACATAAATCTGACACTCCAGTTGAGTAACAAAGGTTTTGACTGTCAGGTTAACAACTGAACTATCCACCTTTACTCTTCTTGCTTTTGAACATTTCCAAAATTGAATAAAGGATTCCAAGATTCTAATCCCTACAGAATAAAAACTTTTTTTTTTTTGAGGAGGGTGACAGATTAAAATTAGAAGAAAAAGTAGATAAAATTCTAAGTTTGAGAAAGAACTATTTTGATCAGTCTAGTTTGGAAAATTAACTTTATATTTAACATTTTTTAACAGAGTAGAAGAAATGTGTAAATTTTTGTATTGTAAAAGCTAAAGAAAGCAAGTCAAAACAAACAAAAAACCCTGCCAAATAAATGAAAATTAAAGTCAAAATACTATCTAGATTTTAATATGACTTATTTCTATGATTTATTAGTAATAACCTCATTTTAGTTACAGTTCAAAGTTTGTCTATAAAATATTATAAAAATTTATGAGAAACAATAAATAGCAACTGCAATTATACTATTTCCAGTACTGTAAATTCAATTTAAATGTAGGTGCTTATTTTTTTAATTTAGTTTTATTACAGACATTATAAGATTTTTACATTCAATTATTTTCCAAAAGAAGAATACATGTCATATGTTATTCATCAAAGTAAACTTCATAGTAGCCAAGCTTTTTAATTTATTATTATTATTTTTGTAAAACTTGGTAGCATAATGATTTCATATTAATCAACAATTGTGTTTCTGTTTGATAGAACTCAGCTAACATGGTACAAATCTCTTATAACAATGGATAAACCGTGTTATAGCAAAACTTGGGAAAATGAATATGCTTAGAAAGGAGAAAAACATACAAGGAAGTGAAGTTATAAGTCAAATAAGAAACCAAAGATAAAACTGCTTTGCAGACAGAGTACTAAAATATAATACTAAAATTATATTTTTTAAAAACAATGAAATAATTTTTCATTGATTAAAAAAGACAAAAGTTAAGTTAAGCTTTTTTTCCAGTCATAAGGCACTTGTGTTTTCTATTGTTGCAAAAGTGGGATTTATTGGAAAAAGATTGCAGAGTCTCAGACATTTTGCATCACCTAAGATTAAGTCAATCTGTAAGCAACAGTAAACCCAAAATAACTCCTGGCTTATTTAAAAGAAAAACCAAAGTTGGCCTCCTCTTCTGAGAAACTTCTATCATTGGTCTACTTTAAAAAATTCTTCAAATACTTTAAAAGCTAATAATATTGGCTCAAATTTTCTTAATTCTGTCCTCTAAACATGCTTACCTACAAGAATTTCATCCCCCCCCCCATCATTCCTGTTGTTTTACTCTGATGGACAAGTGTCTACAATTGCACTTCTTAAATTTTGGTTCTAAGAACTAATAAATACAAACAAAAACAAGGATACGTTTCAGTAACTATTTGTGCCAAGCACTGTTTTAAGCAGTGGTAATTCAGAGGCAAATAAAACAAGCAAAATCTCTGCTGTTATGGATCATATCATTCTACTGGATGAAGCCAAACGTAAACCAAAGCTAAGTAATATTTCATGCAATTTAATATAGTAAAAAATGTTATGAAAGTAAAACTAGTGGAATTAATTAGAAAAATGAAAGAGGTGATACTATTTTGAAATGGTGATTATTCTATAAGAACTTACCAAACTCAACACCCAAAAAACAAACAATCCATTTAAGAAATGGGCAGAAGACATGAATAGACATTTTTCTAAAGAAGATATCCAGATGGCCAACAGACACATGAAAAGATGCTCATCATCACTTATCATTAAATACAAATCAAAACCCTGATGAGATACCACCTCACACCTGTCAGAATGGCTAAAATGAACAATACAGGAAACAACAGGCATTGGTGAGGATGTAGAAAAAGGCGACCATTCTTACACTGTTGGTGGGAATGCAAACTGGTACGGCCACTGTGGAAAACAGTATGGAGGTTCCTCAAAAAGTTAAAATAGAAATAACCTACAACCCAGAAATTGCACTAGCTAAGTATTTACTGAAAGGAAACAAAATTATTTGAAGGGGTACATATACCCTGATGTTTACAGCAACATTATCAATGATAGTCAAACTATGGAAAGAACCTAAATGTCCATTAACTGATAAATGAATAAAGAAGAGGTAGTACGTACACACACACACACACACACACAAATGTTACATGACCATCAAAAAGAATGGAATCTTGCCATTTGCAATGACATCAATAGAGGTGGAGTGTATTATACTAAGTGAAACAAGTCAGTCAAAGAAAGGCAAATACTATATGATTTCACTCATATGTGGAATTGAAGAAACAAAACAAATGAACATAGGGGAAGGCGGGGGGAAAGAGAGGGAATCAAACCATAAGAGAGTCTTAACTATGAGGAACAAACTGAGGGTTTCTGAGGGGAAGTGGCAGGGGATGGGCTAGGTGCGTGATGGGTATTAAGGAGGGCGCTTGTTGTGTTGTACATAAGTGATGGAACACTAAATTCTACTCCTGAAACCAATATTACACTATATATTAACTAACTAGAATTTAAATAAAAATTGGAAGGAAAAAATAGAAAAAAAAAAAAAAAGAAGAACTGGTGATTATTGAGCAGACAAAAGAATGAAGTGAAGAAGACAGGATATAGGTGTACCCAAAAAGGTCACTCTATGAGATGGAGGATCTGCATCAGGAATGTCCTAGGATTGGATGCCTGGGTGGCTCAGTCGGTTCAGTGTCTGTCTTTACCCCAGGTCATGGATCCTAGGGTCTGGGAATAAGAACCCGCATTGGGCTTCTTAGGGACTTCTTAGCAGAGAGTGTACTTCTCTCTCTCCCTCTGCTGATGCTTATGCTCTCTCTATCTCCCAAATAAATAAATAAAATCTTAAAATACAAAAAAGGAATATCGTAGGAAGATGAAATTAGAAAAGTAAGAGTGTGTGCACTGGCACACACATCTGCTAAGGGGTGTGCATGGGGACAGAGTAGAGTACATTACATCAGATCTTAATTCAGGTCATGAAAGTATTTTGTTTTCACTCTAAGTAAAGCTATTGGAGGATTTTAAAAAGGATTTTTAAAGGACCACTTTCTTTCTGTGTGGAAAATGAAATGAAGGAGAAGAAAGAGTAAGAGGAAGGAAACCAGTTAGAAGGCTTGTATAAAAAATAATGCAGGGGAGAGATGGTAGATGGTGGTATTGTGTAATAGAGAAGCGATGTGGGAGGTCTGTGGAGAAACACTCAGGATGAAGATATTCTGAAAAAGATGACTGACTTGAATTTTACTGTGAAAGAGGACTAATCCTTACCAGAAAACAATGTTTAAATAGCTGTCTGTTGCATAGGCATGTGGTTTGAACAATAAAAATGTAAAATATGACAGAAGTTATGTACATTTGCTATTTTAAAGCACTTTTTTTAAAAAAAAAGATTTTATTTATTTATTTGACAGACAGAGATCGCAAGTAGGCAGAGAGGCAGGCAGAGAGAGGAGGAAGCAGGCTTCCTGCTGAGCAGAGAGCCCGATGCGGGGCTTGATCCCAGGACCCTGGGATCATGACCTGAGCTGAAGGCAGAGGCTTTAACCCACTGAGCCACCTAGGTGCCCCTTAAAGAACCTTTAAGAGTAACTTGGATATTTCTTTTCAAGATTTACAAAAGAAAAGTGGATTTTTTACATTTTATTTTGATTTGATGTTTCTAATGTAACTGCTATCTCATTTTATCTGTAGGACTTATGTAGGCAGAAAAATAAAATTTCAAGAGTATATAGACAGGGATTTTGCTTCATTGTTTCATTTATAATAAGATGAGCCAAGTCAAACTTACTGAGTTAAATATGCCCAAATTGGCATTTTTAAATATACTTTTCAACAAATACAGTTTGAATTTTAAGTAAATAAGTACTATCCTTTACAATTATTTTTTTACAAATGTAATTTCATATGACAAACATTTCAATCATCAGATTTATAAAAAATTGAATATTACAAAAAAGGATCCTTTTTTATTAAATATCCTTAGAACAAAAGTCAATATTATAATAAGATTCAGAACAACTATAGCTCTAGACTGAATTTCCTGAAAAGTTATCTAAATATTCACCAGTTTTAATTCTTATTTTCCTCTAGACAAAGGCAAAGGGATGCCATGTTCCTACAGGGCAAAAGTCTTTCTTAATGGCTTTATTTAACTTCTTTCTCAAGATTTTATCATTTACTACAAGTTGAAACTTACTGTCCCTAGAGTCAACAAAATTTTAATTAAGCCTGAAGCAGGGAATTTGGCCCTAATAGTAATTTATTTCCACATAATGAATTCATCTTTGAGCTCAAAATCATAAATAGAAGTGAAGGGGAAGTGTATATTAATCAAATAGAAGAAAGCAAAGGAAACCAGACTCATTAGTTATATTCATTATTTTGTATAGTTACTGAAAGATTCTTGGGATTATGTTTCATAAGAAGACTTTTAAAAACATTTATGTTTAATATAGAAGGTATAAATCTCAATCCATGAAGACAGGAATAAGAGAAGTATAGTTTTTTTTTTTAATTATTAACATATCTTTGTTATTTCTATTTGGAGCCCCCAATTAAGTCATTAACAGACTAACAGACTTAATTTCAGTCAATGAAAAATTCTTACATTTCTCTGTGTACTTTTTCAACTACCAGGACGCTGGTATCCTACCAAAGAATTGGGTAAGAGTCATTTAGTCAATCAACCATCTTTCCGCGTATGTGAGCATTCGAAGACCCATATTTCAGTTACCCTTGTTCCTTCACAAAGTTTGTTATACACAAAATGAAATCTTTGAGCAACACATACAATTTTGCATGTTGTTTCAATAATTTTCATAAGTTTATGACTCTCACTCTTTTGTTTAATCATGATCCCCTTAAATTGACACCATAGAATTATGTTGGGTCCAATTTACTGATAGTATACTTATCCTTACTTACTTATACTTACTTATAGTATAAGGAGGGGAAAAACCTCACACAATAGTCCTTTTTTTTTTTTTTTTTTCCTGATCCACCCATCCAAAATTAGGGGATATAATACCTGTTTTTGTTATCTCTTAAGGGCACAACTTGAAAAAAAAAATTCCTTCTCAAATAATGATTGCTACATTACCTGTTCATTTAGTCTCTGAGAACCACAAAGAGAAATTTTTCTTCATTTCTCGCATTGCCAATTTTAGCCAGAACCTTTACCATCACAACTGCCAACTAATCTCTTTTAGGACATTGAACCCAGATCACAATTTTCTTCCAGATATTTATTCTCTAGTCACTTCAATGCCTGTGTTGATGGCCTTTACAATGCCTCCAAAAGATTAATTTTGTAGCCTATTCCTTAGTGTCACCATCCCTAATGAATGGGCACAAGTTGAATCAGATCAGCATTCATTCAGAACCACTCCAACCCCCAAGATTATAAATTCACTCTTGCATGTTAAACTTCCTTACAAGGGGAACTACATTCACCATAAAGTCTATAATCATCATCTCCATGTGGCTCATTCCAAAACCCACATATTTGTTCTTATCCTTTCTCTTCAACCAAGACATCTATTTTCTGGATTTTTCAGAGATGACACTGATAATCTAAAACACAACTGATTACCTTTCTTACCAAAATTCCTTTTTTATTTCCTTTTTTTAAAAGTCTCCTACCATTTTTTTAGTCAGAAGGGCAAAAAGGTTTAAAAATACCTTTAACTTTCAACATACATTTTAGATTTTTCTGTTACCACAAACTAATTTTTTTCCTCTGTACATTTTTTTCTAATTCAAGACCTCATTTCCCTAATCCAGACAATTACAAACATTTTCTAATTTTTCATCTATTTTTTAACCTCTTTTTTTTCTATATGCTATCTCACACATTGCTATCATGGTTGTTTTCCCAAACATGGTTAGGTTCCGTTACAGCACTCTAAAATTTAAAAAAAAAATTAAAAAAAAAAAGATAATGAGTGCTTCCCTTGACAGTAGAGAGTATTCAATCCTTTACAAGATTCAAAGCATTCATTCATCTATACCTTTTATCAGGGTACCGTAACCTCAAAACTCCCAACATATTTCTCCCGACATTTTAATTTCTAAACTTCATACACCTATTTGTGATCCACACTTAGATTTCTCTTGACATTTTAATTTCTAAACTTCATACACCTATTTGTGATCCACATTTAGACTACTATTCCCTTTTCCCACAGTGCTGTCACAGACCATCTCATTTAGCAATTTTACCACCTTGAATTAGATACACACATGGATGTGTGCACATGCATGCACATGGACACCGACACACATACACACACACAAAACTATCGTTTTGAAAACAATAAAAATGCCATGGGATCCATTAACTCCACTACTGGGTATTTACCTCCAAAAATGAAAACACTAATTCAAAGAGATATATGCATCTCTATGTTTATTGTAGAATTATTTATAATAACCAAGACATGGAAGCAACCTAAGTGTCCACCGATGGGTGAATGGATAAGGAAAACGTTATATGCACATGCACATGTGCACACACACAGATACACACACACGATGGAATATTACACAGTTTTAAAACAGTGTGAGCTCATGCCATTTGCAGCAACATAAGTAGATCCAGAGGGTATTGTGTTCAATGAAAGAGAGACTGAGAAAGACAAATGCCATATGATTTGATTCATATGTGGAATCTTAAACAAACAAACAAATGAACAAACAAATAAAAAGCAGAATCAGACCTGTAAATACTGAGAACAAACTGATGGTTGCCCGAGGGTGGAGCAGGGGGGTAAGAGGATGGACAAAACGGGTGGAGGGGGGTGAGAGATGCAGACTTCCAGTTATGGAATGCATAAGTCTTCATAATAAAAGGCAAGCATAGGGAATATAGTCAATGATACTGTAATAGCCTTGTATTGTAACAGATGACAGCTACATTGTGGTTATCATAGCATAATGTACAAACTCGTCCAATTACTATGTTGTGCCCCTGAAACTAACATAACATCCTATGTCAATGTTACTAAAAATAATAATAATAAAATTTAAAAACTGGTCTTTTGGAATGGCTTCTGTATTAGTCTAAATTACAGACCATCACACCCATCTACAGTTTTTAAAATAACTAAAAACTTTAAATACAAGTTAATTAAGAAAAAAAAAAAAACACAACCCAATAATTTAGGTGTCACAGAAAAAAAAAAAAAAAAAAACATCAAGCTGTGGTCTTCGTGTCCCTACTCTCTAGCTTCTGGTTTCATGATATACTTTACAGTCCAATATCTGGGCTATAGGGATGGTTGGGGCCCAGCCTGACCAAAGATGCAGTGCTATGGTTTCTCTGAATAAGACCCAGTCCTGTAGCTCCCCCAAAGACTACTTTTGGGGGTGAGGCTTTAGGGATGGTGAGGCAAAGACAAGAGACAGAATTTCCAGGACACATCATAACAGAATCCATACAGGATGAGACTAAAATTCAACCTTTCTTAGAGTTCCTGCCTTTTTTAGTTCTGCACTCGTACAAAACAATACGAGAAGTTAGTACTTTCCAAAATCCTTTTTGGAAAAATGTAAGTGAAATTATCATTGTTTCAAATATTGTATCATACTTAGGGACACATTAATCAAGACATTCTTGGGGAGCCTGGGTGGCTCAGATGACCATGCGTCTGCCTTCAGCTTAGGTCATGATCCAGGGTCCTGGGATTGAGCCTCACGTCAGCAGGGAGTCCGCCTCTCCCTCTTCCCCTGACTCTCTTCCCTGCTCATGCTCTCTCTCTCTGTCTGTCTCTCTCTCTCTTTCAAATGAATTAATAAAATCTTTTTTTTAAGACACTCTATTCTGTAGGCTCAGGGGATTTACATAAACAAAACATATTGAAACTCTAAACATATAAGGTCAGTTTTCAGTATCTATTTCCTTGGGGAAAATATCAACAGGCCACAGGATGAAAAGAAAAAATCATTTCACTGAATTTTGCTTGTACTGTCTCTCTTTTGGCTAAAATAAATAAACGAGTTAATAAAACTAAGAAATCTTACAGATACATTCATTGTTGTATACTTGTAGAAGTGTAGATTAAACTTCAACAGATTAAAAGTTTGAATCATTAGATTATGTTGCAATAAATTTTGAGATAAGGAAAGGAATACTTCTGTCAGAATTCCACATATTGTGAAGGTTTCAACCTGAAGTTAAATCTATACAGCCTTTATTTGTCATTAAATGAAAAAACAAATGGTTACTTATCTCTGACTGTAGGATAAGCAAGAAGCCACCAAATGTGTATGTGAATTAAATTTTACTAAATCTGTTAACATATCTTAGCTGATCTTCTTGACTTTTTTTCTCTTTGAAGTATGACTATATATACAAAGCATATATCATATAGAGTATACATATGTCACCATATACAGCATACAGTATGTGCATGTATGTGTATACACACACACGCACACGCACCACACAAAGAAAGATGTTGTACAGTACATAGACAGAATGATAGATACACAGACAGGGTATGAGAAGGAGGGTTATCCACTGGGGAGATTACGTGTTCTAATATTTTAAAAAATAAAAATATTATAAAGAATAAAAAGTAGATTGTCAGATATCTTAGTTACAGTAGTGCTTCACTTGAAACTGCATTTAGAATACATCATGTGGGGTTTACCATTTGTAAGTTTTTTTACAAATGCCACAAGCCATATGTGACAATTACAATTTCAATTGAATTCAATAAGATTAAATAAAATTAAAAATCCAGTTTCTTCATCCCTCTAGGAACACTTTAAGTGCTCAATAGCCTCAGGTGATTAGTGGCTACAATATTGCTAAGCCATGGACAACACCATAAAGACTTTTAGATACTACAAAATTCTTAAAAGCATGCTGAATTACTGCATTTGAAACTTTTTTTTTATTAAAAAAATTGTACTTGGAAACTTTTCTAATTACATTCTAGTAAAAGACAAACTCAATTTATTTAGTTAAAGAAAATATCTGAGGTCCCTGGGTGGCTCAGTGGGTTAAACCTCTGCCTTCAGCTCAAGTCATGATCTCAGGGTCTTGGATAGAGCCCCGCATCGGGCTCTCTGCTCATGGGGAGCCTGCTTCTCCCTTTCTCTCGGCCTGTCTCTCTGCCTACTAATAATCTCTCTCTCTCTGTGTCAAACAAATAAATAAAATCTTTAAAAAAAAGAAAACAGTCACTAATTTTCAGGTCTTCTAATACATTTGGTAACCATACTTCACAAAGGAGTATAGGCTGAAAAGAAAAGCAATCCCTTGTTCAAAACTGAACAAATTATGAAAAATCTCACAGATAATAAAAAAAAAAAGACTCTGACGAGTACAAATACTCTTCAGTAGTTAAAACTTTTAAAAATGTGTTTATGACTTAAAAATACCTGAAAGCCTTCCATAGTTTAAAATTGAAATGACTAAGCACCATTTCCATGTTTAAGAAGATGTTTGTAAAACTGGCTCCTTTTCGATATTTCAAATACCATAGGACTGGGCCACTTAAAAGACTTAACTAATTGGATAAATTACTAAATTATTATGATCTATAACCTTCATTAACATCACAAATCACTGTCACATTTTCATTAATTCTAGTAATTGTATTTTAAAAACTAACAATTATAGTTTATATTTACTGCATACTTACTATGTAGATTATCTCATTTAGACCTCATTAAAATCCTATATTTATTATCTATTTTCTGAATCAGAAATCAAGACTCAGAGCACTTAGTTAACTTGCTCAAGATCACACTTCTACATTTTGTGCAGTAAGATTCTGAAATGTTACAGATTATCTCAAAGGGCTCTACTTGAAATTTGATAAAACTGATACCTCATTTATTTATTCAACAAAGATTTTTTAGCATTTCTATGTGTGCTGTGTATGTATGTGTGTGCCTATACCATTATATATATGTATATACATATATGTATATACATACTTACCCTGGGAATATAGCAGAAGACAAAACACACACACCTGAAACATAATTAGAGATTTACATGACTCATTTTAATTTATATGGGTAATATGAATATAAATTATAAAATCTGATGTTTTAATAAAATGTTATAGAGTCTTGAATATTTGAGTTCCAGGAATTACATGTCTTGGTTATAAAGCAATCGCTTTGTATATAATTTGGTTTGAAAAATAAAAACTGATAAACAATGAGGAAAGAAGCAGAGTGCAGGCAAATGAAATATTTTATCTTTCATAATAATAAAAAAATGAAACTTAGAAAAAATATTTTCAAAGGCAACTAATTATAAATATCTGATTTCATAAGATACTGGCTTTGATAAAATTCTGTCAGTAAATGGTAAGCCTAGTACGTAATATTTAGTATGCATATGATATATTTGTGAAGACTTAACTACCTGAATAATGTATTTAATCAAGAAACTTAAATGCAATGTGTTTTTCAATGTCTGCTGATTAGAAAAATCATTATCAGCTCCCTAAAATTTAAAACTAAGTGCTAATAGTATGCATAATGTTCATTTAGAGTTTAGATTTAAGTCTTGAAATGAAAGCTGAATATAAAAACTCCCATATACTTCTTGGTTTAACTCATAATGCATTCCTCACACTCCATGAAAAACAGTGAATAAGAGATATCTTCAAATTACGAAAACAATATGTAAATTTTAATCATGGTTTTTAGATGAATAAAATCATTTTTTTTTGCAAAACATATTTCCTCTTCTTCTTTTCAAATGCACAGTTGAAAGAAGCCCTAACAAATATCTAATAATTATGAATCTCAGCATATGTACTTCTTTTACAGTATTACACGACAACAGATTTCCTGGGACACTATAGCTGCAGGGGAAAGATAGCAAAACACAGAAAATGATAAAAAATTGTGACATGCCCCTACAAGTTAGATTACGTGATCTGTAGTTCATCCTTTGTCACTCCGAAGACATTCACCTCTTTCCATCAGTGCAGAGCAGGAGAGAATGAAAATGTCGCCGAATATGGGTCGAAATATTGTGGAATATACAAGGTTGCCTCACTGACATAATTGCCATGGCTGTTGTCAAGATGCCTAATGTATATTTTCCTCCAGGAAAAGCTCTTTTTAATGAATGCTTTATCTGTCCTTTAGGAGGGAGGACTCCCTTCTTCGTGTTCATTCTAAGGAATCCTAGCACAAGCTACTCCCTTTAAATAAGATCAGATCTTTCCCAAGAAAGTAAAGACTCTGGAGCTGCAACTTCCTGAGTTTGAGATCATGGGCCGTATTGCTTTAGAGAGATCTCTAAACCCTCATGTGACCCTCATGCGATTTTTCCTATCTGAAATGTCCACATAGCTTCTACTTCTCTCACCAGATGAATAATGAATTTGTTGTTTCTATCAAGATTTACCATATGCCTCCTCTGTTCCAGGCACTGTGCTTGGAACAGCACATGTAGTGAAGAACCTGCCCTTAGTCCAAAGACAGAAAGAGCAATCTATTCAATAAAGGCACAACCGACAGGGACACTTGTTTGCTTAGAGATTTTCCATGTTCTCACCACTCAGGAAAACTTTGCAGCACTTGGAAAGTTCTGAATAATCTTCCTGGAATTGGATAGGAGACAGAGAAGACAAAAATCTTAGTGACGTTGTTGAGATTCATCTGAAATGGAATATATTCTCTTTTGTTTCTTAATGCTCAAACTATCCTGCTGTCAACATACTAAAAAAAAATCTAGCTGAATCTTTCAGAGTGTTAATCCCCTGTGAAGTGAAGATGGATCAAGTACAGATTTCGGTTTGCTGGCCCACTAGAACAATTCACATGGTACCCATTCCTTCAATTTTATGAGTTGGTACGTTCTGACCAGAAATCCACATATGGAACTCTTTGTTTATACATCCGATGTGCAAAACATATTTCTTCCAGACCACACAAGGAACTATTAAAACCTTTTGGAAATGGATGTTAAAATCATATCTTAGCATGTGTATGACACGAAGATTTCCACCTTCTGAATTCAGAGGCAAAATTCTTAGTCACTAGTCCTTTAACCCATGTGGCTGGATGTTTTTTGAAGGAAAAAGTGCATGGAATTTAAAACAATTTTCACAGTGAAGTATACACAATCAAGTTACATCCCATCTCTGTACCTTCAGGTTTTCATTTACAAAATAAGGATAATATTTTGTAAAATCATACAATCCATATAAAACATGTGAAGCATTGTCTTGCACATAATATATGCAATTATGTTGTTTTATTGACATTAAATGCATGTTGATGCATAATAAAATATTGTGCACACTAATTCTAAAGTTTTCCTGCTATGAATAGTTCTCATATATGTTAAATAAATTAAAATGATCTTTTGTAGAAATACACCTTTTACAATGCCCAGAAGTCCCCCTCCATATAATGGATATTTGACAAGGAACCATGCATATGTTCTTAAAATGTCAGCTGTATTATTGCAATATGCATTGGCTGGATAGCATATAAACCATTATCTTATATACATACTCACAGTCACCATTTATGGCAAATGATTACTCTACATTTTGAGGTCCACTCTACTTCTTTTCATTTGCCTTGCCTAGAATTTCTCAGGATAATTCCTTAAACATCTTTAAAAAGCAGACCAAGTATAGCTTAGAATTACTGTGAAAAACACCGTGGTGGAAAACGACATGCTTTCAGCATCTCCACAGTCCCTTCCTGCATTTCACTTACATTGCTCTGATGACCACCTTTTCCAGTCCTGCATAGATGTTAGAAATGCAAAGTGATTGCATCTCCTCCCTGCTGTAAGGACTCAACATCCACAGGTAGATACCTTTGAAGGATGATCTACAATAAAAAGAGGGGAATCCTGATTAGTATCACAAAAAGGTGCACAGAATATAGAACATAATTAAATCCCATTGATTAAGATCACTTTATAATGAAATAACGGGGCACCTGGGTGGCTCAGTGGGTTAAGCCGCTGCCTTCAGCTCAGGTCATGATCTCAGGGTCCTGGGATCAAGTCCCACATCAGGCTCTTTGCTCAGCAGGGAGCCTGCTTCCCTCTCTCTCTCTCTCTCTGCCTGCCTCTCTGTCTGCTTGTGATCTATCTCTGTCAAATAAATAAATAAAACCTTTAAAAAATCTATAAAAAAATAAATGAACAATAACATTGGAGATGTGCTCTGATGAGATAAACTAAAGGGAGAATATTTAAGGATGAGAGAACTGCCCATTAAAAGGAAGATGGAAAAGAATGTGCTGTGATTAGAGGAACGCTGTGTACTTCAGTTCGGATCAGTGTCGAACACATTGCAGAAGGGACTAAGACTGAAACACAAAATTATCTGTGAATTCTGTAAGGAAAGGGCAGCATTTGTAAAATGTATTTTATGTGACTTAATATGGAGAAGACCAAGGCACAGAGAATATGAGGTTAGAGTGGAGTGTGGAAACTACTCAGGAAACAGTTCAAATATCAGACACGAATACACTAGTGATGGAAACTGATAGAAAATGAGAATGGGACGCCTGGGTAGCTCAGTCAGTTAAGCATCTACCTTCAGCTCAGGTCATGATCCCAGAGTCCTGGGACTGAACCCCATGTTGGGCTCTCTGTTCAGCGGGAAGCCTGCTTCTCCCTATCCCTCTGCCTGCTGCTCCCCCTATTTATGCTTTTTCTCACTCTCTGACAAATAAATAAAATCTTGAGGAATATCCACACTGTTTTCCAAAGTGGCTGCACCAACTTGCATTCCCACCAACAGTGTAAGAGGGTTGCCCTTTCTCCACATCCTCTCCAACACTTGTTTACTCTTTTGTTGATTTTGGCCATTCTGACTGGTGTAAGTTGGTATCTCAATGTGGTTTTGATTTGAATCTCCCTGATGGCCAATGATGATGAACATTTTTTCATGTGTCTGTTAGCCATTTGTATGTCTTCATTGGAGAAGTGTCTATTCATGTCTTCTTCCCATTTTTTGAGGTGATTATCTGTTTTGTGTGTGTTGAATTTGAGGAGTTCTCTATAGATCTTAGATATCAACCCTTTGTAGTGTCATTTGCAAACATCTTCTCCCATTACATGGGTTTCCTTTTTATTTTTGACCATTTCCTTTGCTGCCCAGAAACTTTTGACCACTTTGGTAAACTGCGTGGAGATTCCTTAAGAAATTAAAAATAGAGCTACCCTATAACCCTGCAATATTACTACTGGATATTTACCCCAAAGATACAGATGTAGTGAAAAGAAGGGCCATATGGACCCCAATGTTCATAGCAGCAAGACCACAGTTGCCAAACTGTGGAAAGAGCCAAGATGCCCTTCAACAGATGAATGGATAAAGAAGATATAGTCAATAGAGTATTATGCCTCCATACCCAACTTTTGTAGCAACATGGACAGGCCTGGAAGAGATTATGCTGAGTGAAATAAGTCAAGCAGAGAGAGTCAATTATCATATGGTTTCACTTTCTTGTGGAGCATCAGGAATAACACAGAGGACATTGGGAGATGGAGAGAAGTGAGTTGGGGGAAATCGGAGGGGGAGACAAACCACGAGAGACTGTGGACTCTGAGAAACAAACTAAGGGTTTTGGAAGGGAAGGGTGTCGAGGGTTGGGTGAGCCTGGTGGTGGGTACTAAGAAGGGCACGTATTGCATGGAGCACTGGGTGTGGTGCATACACAATGAATTTTGGAACACTGAAAAATAAAATGAAATAAAAGAAAATAAAATAATAAATAAATAAAATATTTGAAAAGTGCAATTAATGACAGAGGAATAGGAGATTTTACTATGTTTGGACACAGACTGGAGCTTGCCACAGAAATTAAAAGGAAAGAAGTAAGCATAAGGAGAATGAAAATTGTGGCAGATTGAAATGATTAAGCTCGGAAAGTTTAATTCTACATATCTTGTATAATATGCAAAATCCACGTAGTCACAGATCAGATAATGTACAATAACACTATTTCCACAATAAACCCAATTTAATGTGTCCCATTTTCATTCTACAGTAGAGAAAAGCTTTCAGATATAATAGTTCATCTGTCTAAAACAATATGACTTTTAAGGCAATATTCAATTAAGCTTACGTATAATTATCTCAAGAAATGTCAGAATACCTCCGATCTTTCTTCTTTATTCAGACATTTTTGCCTCCACTATGTATTGGTTACATTTCTATTTCTAAAACAATTTATATTATATATATCCTCATGGTATCAAGAAATATGGAAAGAATGAATTGACATATGGGCACTTAGATTTTAGGGAGGCTTAAACACATGGTGCCGTTATTTAGCACCTGGGAAGCACAGAAACTGGGTCCATGTGAAAATCACCTCCAAGAGAGGCCTAACGCTTGAATACTTTCACCACTCATCTAGCCAGTGGGTGCCAAAGCTTCTCACACCAGCTTTCATGGTTCGTTGTGTGCAAGCTTCTCGTCTCCCTGCTCAGTGAGCTCTTACTGGTAGCTTGATTGTTAGGTTGAAATGGGCCACGGTGACAATGTGGTGCTTAGGAAATCCTAGCAAATCCTACATAGAAGAGTACTCTCCCCTCCTCCCAGAGCAGTTTGTTAAACATTTCCCAGCTTCTCCTGGCTCTCTTACTTCACTATTTTTTCCATTCTTCTTCCTCCAGGACTCAACAGCAACAAGAATGTTTTCAGTGGTCTGTCATTCCCAAAACTCCCAAAGATACAAGTGGGTGTTAGAATTAACGCCACTTAATTCATAAACAATTCCTAAATATCTCTGGAGTGCTCTCTTACACACCTATCCCAAATCTTTCATCTGCAAATCATTGTGGGATAAAAGACAAACTTTTCTTCAATGCTCTGTCACAGAACTTCCCTCATGAAAGTCTCATGGAAAAAGCAAGAGCACCAGTTCTGAATCTGATAAACTCTGAGTCAACCACTTAGAAGCTTAGAACCCATTTCCCAGATTTGTGTATTTATGAGAGAAAAATATGTTCTGTGTCCTTAGTCCTTACCTAGAATTACCTAGTCCTTACCTGGAATTTAAGCTTAATTGGAAAATGAGCAAAGCTACAGAAATACAGGATTAAGTTCACCATACATAATTTATTGTGTTTCTCAATCTATCATAAATACATGTTATGCCTTAAATTAGCATAAAATCCAGGAATAAAGCCACCAAAATGTTGAACACTTTTACCATGTGGAAGTTATTTACTATTTAATTAAATGTTTTAATTTCTTTAAGATTTTGGTGGTATTTAATGAGTAGGTACTCAAGTCAACTGATGCTTACATGTTCCACTGTATAACCAGTAACCTCAAGGGCCTAACAGTTTAGTAAAAAAGACAAAATTTAACTACCCAAAGTTTAAGTAATAAACAAAACTTTATTGAAAGAAAAAAAAAAGACCTTCAATGAGAAGTTTAATAGATTAAGACACATATTTGTAAATACGGTGCTCCAGATGGCTCATGAATGATGATCCGTAAGAGCAGAATGAGAAAGAGATTCATAAATTACCCATTAGGTATATGTGAGAGAAAATGAAGGCTTTTGATGGTCAAAAATAATGACAGAATCCAGAGAAATTGGGAAATATGGATGTCAAATGAAGGAAGGAAATGCTTATGAAGAATCTTCAAATGTAGATAATTTAGAGCTTGATATAAAAGGACAATGGCACATTATAAGTTATTAAGTAGCAGTAATACTATGAAAAAGTGGGGTGCCTGGGTGGCTCAGTGGGTTAAGCCTCTGCCTTTATGGTCTCAGGATGCTGGGATGGAGCCCCGCATTGGGCTCTCTGCTCATCAGGAGGAAGTTTATCTGATTGAAAAACTGAAAGAACTCTTCACAGGAGATCACCTCTCCTCTTTTCTTTCTTGGCTATAGGCCCAGCTTTATTCTCTCTGTCCTCCTGGAAGAAGCTGCTACCAAGAGTCTATGCCAGTCAGGTGTTACCTCCGTCTGGTCGGTAAATTTTCCACGTCTCTGAATTCAGGTATCAGGCACGTTTGTGTGTAATATTAGATTGTCTAACATGGTCTTCATCGGTATTTTGATATTTTGTTCTCCAGTTTGCTTAATGTTTGTCTTCTTTTCCCATTAGTTGAGCATTTGAGAAAGGAAGAATGCTCTCTGTCAGACTGGTTCATAGACTTCAACATCAGGGTGTTAAGAAGCATATAGTCTTGTAAACGGAAAAACTGAGCCGAACAGGGGATGGAGGGTAAAAAGCAGCTCAGCAGCTAATTATGAAAGTATTTCTGTGTTCAGTGATACGTAAAATTGGACAGGGTAGTGGCTTTAAGAATAAAAATGAAAAAGCATATTTGGAAAAAGAAGCAGAAAAAGAAATTCTAGTGTATGAAAGAATATGTTAAATTTTAGAAAGATCAAAGCTATGGTTCTCTGCACTTGAAGGACAGCTATTCACGAAAGAACGGAATTTCAGTATCTTAATTTTTTTTTCTTTTCATATATATGTCTTCACTTACATTTAAGAAAATATGTTCTGGGTTGGGACTTCACTATTTTCAACCACACAATAAAAAATAATTACCTGGTCCACCTTAATGAAATGTTTTCAAAACAATTTAATCACATTTGCATTTTCTCCTTCAGTTTACTGCTTAATCGTGGTTCTAATCAAAACCGAAAGAACTCTGCCAGAGAAGAAGATTTACAGTCCTTACATATACTGTTATACTTGAAAGATTCGGATGAGCCTGCTAATTAGGTTACAGCAACTCTGCCGGGGTTCACTAGAACTCCTAGACAGCAACAGAAGGTAGCAAATGTAGCATTGCAGCATAGAAAATCAAATAAAACCAAAGTCTCTCTCATTCATTTTGTCTTGGAAAATGTCCTGGATGAATCTGTGACCTTGTGTTCCTCCTCACTTGAAATGTGTTGCAATGGGCCAATCACATCTCACTTGGAGGTCTAGAGATGCAATTTCAAAGAAGGCGTGGAGATTTTTATGCCAAATGAGAAGAATATTGGGCTTTACACTGGTTTATACTTGTTGCCATTTTATGAACTAAGTTTTTATAAACTTAGGAATGAGGAGATGATTTCCCCAAATCCGGATGTTTCTCTCTGGTGTTACCTTCAGCAATGGTCGCTTAAATACCTCAGATGGACTTTGCCATGGTAACAGGATAACTGAGATAATATAAGAACAATACCAATAACATCTTTAATAATAGTAATGACATTTAATGATAGCTGACCATATGCCAGATATTTTTCTAAGCAATACTACTGGCTTTCATTACATTTAGCTCAGATTTTTCCAGCAATGTATACAAATTGTATGGGTTTATAAGCACACAGTTTAGAAGTTATTCTTCATTAGTGGAATAACACTTTTGTTGTTGTTGTTGTTGTTGTTGTTGTTGTTGTTGTTGTTGTTGTTGTTTTTAAAATCTGGAGAAGTCTCTATCAACATAATATCTGGATAGAAACATGGATAGAGTTATGAGACCACACTGGGGTATAGCACCTTTCCTTCACCCTGTCACACCGTTTTCTAATAAATTCAGAGAGAGGTTTTGGTTTCCTTAAAGAATATTCTGTAGCATCTCAGTCTGTGACACTTACAGAATTGTAGCAATCAGCTAATGGGATGGGTAAATATATGAACTCTGTGAAGATTAGGAAGGGCCAGGATGAAAAAAGCAAGAGACTGAATTCTATATTAACAAACTGACAGAAAAGGCAAGTTTGAAAACGTTAGTAGTCTGTGCCTGTGGATACCAGTAGCACCTTCCGGCCATAGTCTGCTTCCCTCCTTCACATGTTGTGTTATCAAGAGAAAAGCAGTCTCAGCCACAACATAAAAATTCTAGAGATGGTCGAGGTTTTCCTTTAAGGGCAGGTGAGCAGATTAATATTCTGCTTCATACCAAGTCGGATATTCCAGTCAAAATTAAAATCAATGTCCTGAAATGGTTTTTGTTGTTGTTGCTGATTTCTCATAAGACCTTAAATATTAGAATATGAGTTATTTTAACCCTAAAGTCTCATAGATGAAAGACAACAAAATGAATAAATAGGTAAAATTAAGTAGTTGCAAATAAGAACTGTCACTTTGTAACAGTGATTAGAAGAACAGGGTCCAGAGTGAGACCATCTGAGATTAAACCCCAGCTCTGAACTTCTGTGTTGAATAACCTCACGAAATTTATTTAACCTGCTGTTCGTCCATCACCGCATCTGGAAACAAGAGCACCTGCTATGGTCAGGAGATAATATTGCCTTTATGACTATAGGGACACTACGTGAAACCTACTTGAACCTTGAATAAAGGAAGTTTTTCAGATCTAGTCAACTATTTAAACTCTCTCTAATACCTAATAGTCTCATAAAATCTGATTCACATCTCTTATTGAGTCTAATTATAACCCACTGTCTTTCTTTCTTTTAAAATAGAGACACGGGAAGTATTTCCAATGATGGTTAAGCCTTGAACACAGTAATATTTGTCCCCGTAACTCAAAGTTATTTTTAAAAAATCAGAATTCAACAAGAGCCTCTCGATGACATTTTCTAAAAATATTGGAAAGACTTTTCAAATTGACAGACTATTGTTATGAATGTGCCACTCACTGCTTCAGTTTCATGTTTATGGCAATTTTCAGGGGTTAACTGGCAGTGCAACTGATACATCAACCTAACAATGAGGTCTGTAGTACAAAACTTAAATAGAAATTAAAATCTTATAATATTAACTTGACAAAACATTAATGAAAAGTGAAATGCTATTGGAATCAGCTTAAAATGGTGGTAATTTTTCCTGATCACTCTGCTTTCCTGGTACGAGATTTATTACTTGAGATTTCCATTTGGATTTTTAATACAAAAATGTTTCCTTCTTATATTTACAAAACTTAATAGCAAAGATGCAGTGAAAAAAAATGCAGAAATTAAAATGAGCAATTGTTAGTAGTTTTGGGGCCAGTTATGAACCCTAAAAGAGAAAATAAAATTATAAAGCAAGTATTTAAATATATATATATATTTTTTTTTTTCATAATGTCTGAATTTTTTCACTGTGAGAAATTGAGTCATTCAGTCAGAGCAGCCAGGTTTAGTGTATAAATTACACAATTCTAAAAGAGTATTAGTATAATTGAGAAAACAACTTTAAAAATCCAAATTCTCAATTCTCCTCATGATTCAAAACACAGGATTTATTAATAAATTACATAAAATTAAGAAACATTTCTGTGCTGTAGAAACACAGAATTTTTTTCTTTTATTTTTACTTCATGGTTCATTGACAGGTTTGGTACACACAAACTGGTGTTTTCTCAGGTGCCTGGGTCGCTCAGTCAGTCAGTTAAATGTCTACTTTTGGCTAAGGTCTTGATCCTGGAGTCCTGCGGTGGAGCCCTGCTTTGGGCTTCCAGCTCAGCAGGGTGCCTGCTTCTCCCTCTCCCTCTGCCTGCCACTCGCTTGTGCCCTCTCTCTAGCTCTATCTCTCTCTTTGTTAAATAAAAATTAAATACATTAAATATATTTTTTTAAAAGCTGATGTTTCCTCTCTCATCTTAGTCAAGACCTAGTAGACACACAACTGACCAAAAATATTAATTTTCAAATAAAAGGCATTAATACAAGGAATCACAAAGCATTTGTCTTTAAGATTTTCCTCTTGAAACATATTAATCACATCACGTGTAAATATACACTTTAAAGTTAAAAAGTACATCAGCAAACTCCATACTAATATTTACAAAAAAAAAAAAAAAACTGTGACTCTTCATGTTCTGCACAGAGAAGAGGTTGATATTATAAACTTCTGTTTATAATAAAGGCAAAAGCACTTGGAAATATCTGTTACAAATGAAAAAGTCATCTCTGATTATCCAGAGAACAAATTGTATCTCATGTAACAAAGTGAATGAATATAATATTTGCTAGAATTTAAGAAATAAATTGGAGGAAAATGACTGCTCTTTTCTATTATTCTTTAACTGTATCTTCAGTAGTAGTTTGTGCTATAATTTGGGCAATTTGCATATGTTTTATTTTTCCTCCATCTCCTGCTTCCGGAGCACTATTTCCTTTTGATTGAGGAGTTGCTGTGACAGAAGATAATGGAGCTCATGGCACTCAGTGGGAAGCCTGTCACTGCTGACTCCAGCTGCTGCCTTTGTTTTCTTTTCCTTCTACTCCTCTGATTTTCTCGGGCACAGTGAGAAACAATTATAGAAGCCACAAGTCATTATAAAATATTATACCACCACATGGTTATTTTTAAGAGCCCGTCAATCTTCTAGGTCTCTTTGTTTATCTTTAGAAGTGGTAAATCATGTCACTATTTTCTATTCAATCTACAGCATCAGGATGAGAGCTTGTTTTCTGCTTTGGGAAAGGCAATCTTATATTGTGTACAGTTTATGTAATTTCTCATGGAGGCCCTCATTGCATCGACCAAACCCCTTTTGCACTGTGTGCCTCCTTCCTGAAGTCTTCCCGTGTGGACCTTGCTGAGGTGGTCTCTTGTGAATTCCCAGGTGCAGGAATGAATAACCCTCTTTAGAGGATCACCTGGTAGACATTACTAGTGTTCACCAGAATCTGGTTCTTTCTCTGTGTCACAAGGAAGACTATGCTTATCAGGCCACTTGCATAGGTAGGTGATTCAGAAAACTACCCTTACCTATGGAATATGGGGGAATATGAAATCTATCACTTCTGGATTGTGAAAACACCATGGATAATTCCCATGTTTTCTCTCCTCCTGCCATGGCAACTAAGACGGCCAGTCATACAGATGATGAGCTGTAGGTCCAGTACATCCATCAGCATGGGTGAAGGTGAGACACACTGCCCCGCCCAGGCATAAGTACCATCATAGAGATATGTAGAGCAAATAGTGCAAGTCAACAACAATCTTTTGTCTGTGAAACCACTGAAACTTTAGCATAACCGTATCTAATACAGCTAATACAGAGTAGCTTCTTCCATTTTTCTGAAGAAACACGAGGCAGTATGAGTGTTACTGACAACCTAGAAATAGTTAGCAGGATATGTGGGTATGGCAGGACTAAAATGTCCCAATATTCTCTGCCTTACCTCTATCTACAAACAAATTCCTAGAGATAACCACAGAACCAGAGAATTATGTATGAAAGAGGTATAGACAAGAACTTGACCTAGGTTAAGAGGCAGTGGGGCAAATTGGAAAGAGCATAGGATTTGGATTATAACCCTACTAAACTGTATACCATGTTCCATTTAAAAACTTTGACAAAAGTACCTGGCCCAAGGGTGCCTGGATAGCTCAGGCAGTTAAGTGTCTAACTCTTCATTTTGGCTCAGGTCATGATCTCACGGTTGTGAGATCGAGCTCTGCATTGAACTCTGTGCTGGGTGTGGAGTCTGCTTGAGATGCTCTCTCTCCCTCTTCCTCTGCTCCTCCTCGCCCCCCAAAAAAACAACAACATCTGGCCCAGATTTTGTTGTAAATAATTAAACATAATGAATGTGATTTGTAAAATGCCAATAAGAGAGAATACATAGAAACCCTCATCCTTTCCCAACAGTAAAAACTGTTATTTTCCATTAAGTTAGGGTTTCTTTAAACATACATTTGAGTACTTTCAGGTTTGTTATTTATTTTAAGCCAGCATATTGTTGGAAAAAAAAAAAAAAAGGTGAGTTCTCATTAACTTTGTGGAATTCTCTAATAAACTTCCAGCTTTGAGAAGAAACCCAGCAAGCCAAGGGACTAGCTGGAGTTCAAACTGTTTGTCTTGCCGTTGGTCCTAACTCATTCCACAATTTCAATAACCAATTTCTATCCTGTGGCCTCAGCAAGAAAAATATAATTAATTCCTCTATACAGCACCAATAAGCACAAGTGAAGCAAAAAGTAAATATAATAGTATATTTCACCATATGTTTCCTATGAATAGAGATGTTTTAAGTAAACTTTCTGGCAAGAAAGAACATTTTTTGGAAATTAAAAACAATTTTTAAAGAATCCCTTTACATTCTTTGATTTTAACTTAATAGCAAATAACAACTCTGAGAATCAATGATACAATGATACAATGAGTGTTCACTCAAATGAGTGGAGGACAGAACTGCCCAGATGGCAACTACAAATTCAGTAGACAAAACATCACAGTATGTATTTCTTGAGAATGAAGTTCATACATTATTAATCTTTCCCCTCCAGCATATAACATTGCTCACCCATTGTGATAAATAATAAAAATACTGTAAATAACTTCCCAAATGCTGGACATCATTTATGATATATTTTTCAGGATTTATGGGTCCTTTTTCAAAGTCCCATATTTTTCCTTTAAACACTTTTTTTTAAGTTCCATAAAATTAAAATGAATTTTGTTGATTTCTATAAATGCTCTTGAGTTTATTTTCATATAACCCTTAAAATCCCAAATCCCAGCACAGAGGCAAACATAGTATACCAAGTTAAAGCACTAAAGCATAATTTTTAGTTTGTTTTCCAAAAATTTTTGTTATATCATCCATTGTCTCTACACCCACATTTCACTAACCAATTTCTATCCTGTGGCCTCAGCAAGAAAAATATAATTAATTCCTCTATACAGCACCAATAAGCACAAATGAAACAAAAAGTAAATATAATAGTATATTTCACCATATGTTTCCTATGAGTAGAAATGTTTTAGGTAAACTTTCTGGCAAGAAAGAACATTTTTTGGAAATTAAAAACAATTTTTTAAGAATCCCTTTACATTCTTTGATTTTAACTTAATAGCAAATAACAATGATACAATCAGTGATTCAAAATTATGACCATTTAATTTCTTTAGTCTCTGGGAAATGTCAGCAAAAATAATTGCACATTAAAGTGTCAAATCCACGACACCCTCACATAAAAAGTCACATTTAGTGGTCTTATTTTGACAATTTTAGTAAAAATTCATTGATCATATTGAAGTACCATTTTTTTTCTCAACATTTCTCTATCTGTATTTGAAACACTGCAATAAAGCAAATCTTAAACCTAAAGAGTGTCCTTAAATACGAGACCGTTCCTGATACTATAAGGAGCTCTTATTAATAGCTCCAGATAGGAAAAGTAAGTAATTTGTCATCTGACATAGCTCATGAGGAGATTCCATTCATAACTTAGGAGGAAGCAGTGTATGTGTCTTTCTTGACTTTAATGTTCGCTCCATCACTTAATACTTACCAATTTTATGCGACTTCCCTGAACCTGACAGGACTCAGTATCTTCACCTATGAAACAAGCTTAGTGAAAGTTGTCGATGCAAGGATTTTTATAAAATTAAATGAGATTATGAGTCAAAATACTTAATTCATTTCCTAGTAATTGTGAACAACGAATCTTAGCTATCACTACAGTCACCATGCCATTTCTGAACAAATCTTAACAAAGATTAAACCTTCAGGAAGTTTCCTATTGTAGATACAGTTTTATAACATATGCAGATGGTCACTTTCTTTCAAATGCTTATTCTACATAGTGATTTGATTTTTTATTCTTAAACCTCCTCTGACAGTTCAGAGAATTTCAATTTTTGTAATTTGTAATTCTGAATGATGTTCTTCTGGACCCAACTTAAAAAAACAAAAACAAAAAAAACAATGTATTGCTATATTTTATAGATACATTGCCTATCTTTATTTTCATTAGTTTACATTTTGAAATATTACTATAAACTTTAAAAACATTTTTGAATCAATCTGTTCATATAGGATTCAACAGATATTGAAATATGCTGTTATTTATTCTGTTCAGGTAAGTTTTGCATAAATTAGCGGTTAGATTTATCTATCAACTATTGTCTAGATTATCAGCAAATGCAGAAAGAAAAAAAAGAGTAGCTAGTATCTTATAGTCACATAAACTACTTTTCAAAACAGAGGGTAAAATAAGGATTCCCAGATAAATAAACAGAATTCATTACTAATTTACCTTGCAAGAATCACTAAACAAAGTTCTTCAAGATAAAGAATTGACATCAGACAAAAATTCAAATTCACAAGAATAAACAAGAGCCAGTTAAAATAATTGTTCAGGTAATTATTAAAATGGCAGATATAAACACAACCTTATCAATAACAACATTAAATATAAATATCTGACTTATGATATAAATGTTTAACATATTTAATATTATTATTGTTATGGTTTGAATTTTGTCATTGATTAGTTTTAGATTGTTCTGATGGTTGCACACCTTAGGATATACTAAAAACCACTGGATTAGACACTAAATGAGTGGACCGTGTATGGGAAGCCTGTCTTCATAAAGCTGTTAAAATGACTACATGAATAAATAAAAAGGAACATTACTATTATTAGGCATTACTATCTGACAATAATGTGGCAATATAAGGGTAACAGGATAGAAATTATAATTTACTGATTCCATTTTAGGAAATGTTTCATCTGCAAAATCGTGCCTCTAAATGTGGGACTGTATGCAACCCTATAGGGATGAGTTGAGCTGGGGTCTTTTCTTATATATATTTGTTTGTTTTCAGATTTTATTTTTATCTCTTAATACACATTTTCCTAGCTTGTTCAGTTTCTTCAATTTAATTTATTCTTAACTCATCTTAAGAATTTTAATTAAGATATTTTTAGTTGTATTCTATATTTGAATTAGCTATTTTAAAGGGGTATTTGTTCTAATATCTCAGCTCAAAACCCTTCTAATTCTTTATATATCTGTACTTTTAACATATGCAGAACTATACAAATAAATTTCTGTATCTTTCTACATAAGTATCCTGTGCTAAAAAAGGTTTTTTATTTGTTTGTTTGTTTGGTTGTTTGGTTGGTTGGTTGGTTTTTTGGGGAGGCTCCTTTCCCCAGTTTCTGCTGTGCTAAGATTAGGAATTATCCAGGTTGTAGCTGAAAAATGATCTCATTCATATCCTAGGACTACCCTCTTGTGTTTCTTTTTAATTATGTCTCTTCCTCTCTGTTTGTATTTTTTCAAATTACCTAACAATTTCTCATCAGTTAATTATCCTTATCACCATCTACTACAAAGATGGTAGTTACTATGTATGAGGTACTATGCTCTGTTTCATGTTTTGCCTCCATAACCAATTTAAAGCCTTGGGACAGCCCACTGAGAAAAGTACTTGAAATTTCATTTATAACTTGGGAAATATGGGATAGAGAAGGATCCTGTCCAAGATGAAACAGTTGTTAAGTGGCAGTGTTGGTATTCAAGCTTGGGTCTACTTGATTATATTCAAGCTTGGGTCTACTTGATTATATTCAAGCTTGGGTCTACTTGATTATATTCAAGCTTGGGTCTACTTGATTATATTCAAGCTTGGGTCTACTTGATTATATTCAAGCTTGGGTCTACTTGATTATAATCTACTTGATTATAAAGTTCAAGACATTTACCACCATACAGAATCTGTAGTGTATTTACATTATTGATATTTAATGTATTTTTTATTTCTCATGGTCTTTTGGCTCAGAATAGAGTTTCATGGTCTCAACTCATCATCTAGGAGTCTGATATTTTCCTGTTACCCAAGCCTTGGGGGAAGTGGCTTATAATTAAGTGAGGAAATTTGTAAATGAAGATCAGCATACTACTTGCCTCTATTTCTGAAATGTAAATCTTTGTCCAGATTTAATTAAATCCAAACTTCAAATGTAGATTAGACATACTGTCTGCTTTGAGGAGATGTGCCGTACAAGCAAGAATGAATGAAGGAATACAAATAGGGTCAAATTAGCGACTGTGCAGTGATGCAGAAATAAGAATGACTCACACAAAGTCACCGGGTTAATTCTAATATATATCCAGAGAGCATCACCTTAAATTTATGCTAAACAAATTGTGATGATCTTGTTGCTGCATTAAAGTAAGACAGACTATTCTTGTATAATTTAGTCAGCAAATGTTTTAATTTCAGATAAGACATTGAAGGCAAAACTGGGCATTTTCAAATTTGGAGAGAAGAGAAATGACTATTCTGCCAAATTGTATGGCATCAGGGTTAAGATTATTATTTTCTTGGTTTTCTATTTTTCTGCTACACACACAGCTTCCTTTGTCTGAAGGTCAATTAACTTTGGCTAATGTTGAAATTAATTTACTTGGATTCCATTTTGATAGGTACATAGAGTTTCTGAAACTGTGATTTTTTAATATTTTTTACTTAAGTTTTTATGCATCTTTAAAATAAATACTTTAATCAGCCCCTTCAGAATATAGTATGAAGGTACACGTGAATATAGATACTTTTAAAGCACACTCCCTACTTTTGTAATCTTACAAGCATATGTTCACCATAATGACAAACAACAAGTTAATATAGATGTATAAATCGTTTGGAAGTTAGCCACAGTCCTGCCTGTGTTCAACACAGAAACCAGCCAGATGAATGCATTATTTTATGTGGAGTGACAATCAGAATGAATAAACATTTTTACTTTAAAAAAGAAAACAAACAAACAAAAAAGCCAAAAACCAAAAACATACATGAAGACTAGAATGAACAAACAATAGTGTTGCAGCCTTACACGGGTGACTGAAATCGGGTTCAGTTGTTTATTGTTACTATGTTTTATTTATGCTTTATTTATTTACTTATTTTAAATTTCAGCTTTAGCACATGAATAAAAGAGATATTCAGTTAGGCTTCTTAAAATAAGCCTATGCAAACCCATTTTCATCTTCCACCTGATTTTTAAAGTTGCCTCGCAATTACATTCCAAAACTTCTTGAGAAAGAAACTAAGATGATCGGTGTTTAAGAGAATTTTTCCATATAGTTATATGGCATTGTGCAAAAGAAAACCCCCCCAAAAAACCCAACAGTTAATAATTACATTTCAGATCTTAGAAAATATGAATGTCTGGTGGTAAAATCCTTACAACAAATATAAGATACAATGTTTCTTCAAAAGCAGTCTGATTACCTTGGCAATTCTCTTATGTTTGGTTTGAGTTATTTCTATTCCTTATTTTTATTCAATTGCTATGGTTTTTGGACAAGGTTTATAGCTTTTGCCAGAAGAAAATCAGTGACAATAACTTAGCGGAACCTTAATCTCATGAACGAAATAAATGCTTGTCAATCAAGAAGTTATGACCTTTTCTATGCCTTGACCTTTACATTTTCAAGGTGAGCCTATTATTTGGTAGAGAGTAACACAAAACTCCACAGGATGCTCTGTGATCAATACAATCAACAGACCTTCACACTGTATGTTTAAAGGTATTAAGAAGATAAACAAACACATCAGAATTTCACCAGTTGGAACAGTCCTGTATTGGAAGCTTGTCTCATTTGGGGATTTATGATTGATCGTGGCTCTATCCCAAACTCCACAGGGTTATCATTCTCAATGACTCCACAAAAGGAAAGGAGAGCTGCTAGTTAATTATTCGCAAATGTTTTGGAGTTTCAAGTTGAAGACAACTTACATATTTACCATTGATATCAACTAAAATATAAGGAAGGCAAAACTACAGTTTTTTAAAAAAATTATATTTTATAAACATAGTTTTTTTTCCCTTATTCATCTATTAAAAGTGCTCTGAGTACCTACTATGTGTGTCTGTTCTAGTCTCTGAGGACACCATGATGAATAAAACATACTTACCTCCCCCTTTAGATCTGATATCTTAGTGCAGAGATCAGTTTTGACTACTGAAGCAGGTATTAGAATATGTAATCAAAATTGTGATAATAACGCGATAGGAGAGGATGTGGATGTGGCAAGAGCTTTCGATAAGGGGTCCTGACTCAGCCTGGAGGAATATGAGAAAACTAGTTTGTGGAAGTCATCTGAGCTGTCTTACAAGAGAAAAAGAAACTAAGGAGTAAGGAAGTGTCCGACTTAGGTGGAGGGGTAGACCCAGGAGTGGAAACAGGGATGAAGAGGTCGCAGCAAAGGGACCACCACGTTCAACCTCCCTGAGAAGAGAAAGCATGTCAGATTTCAGAAAATGGCGGCAGGGGAGGGGGTGAAAGGAAGGCACTGAGGGCTACAAGGCTCACAAGTTTTATTCTTAAATGACATTTTCCTTGGGAAGGCTCAGCCCCAGGGACCTCTAGGTGAAAACTTCTTCTGCATTCTTACAGAAGAGCAAATTCTAAAAGCACATACTTTAATGTTATTTCTTACTCATTCCTATTCATTTGATGTCCTATTTAATTAGTCTATCCTTTTTATGAAAAAAATTAAAGGAATTTTAACAAAAATAGGAAGTACATTGAATTTCAGTGTATACTGTACTGTAGAGTACCGTAAGTACTAATATCCTGCTGTTTGGATTAAAAAATGTTAAGTTTTGCCCTTTGCCCTTCGCCTTTTGTCTCATATAAATTGTGACATCTTATCGTTAAATTCCTCACAGTGCATTTCTTATTAAAATGATGAGTTACCCACATCACCATAATGTCATCATAACCTCTGAGAAAACTAATTGATAATATTAACTACTCTTCTGCTCATATTATTTCCCCAATTGCTTGTCAAGTATATATTACACATCTTTGTTTGTTTATTGCCTTTTTCAACCAAGATCCAATCATGATCACACAATATATTGGACTCCCATATCTCTTAACTTCTTTCTTTTTTTCTAGCTTTATAACTAACATTAAAATTATATATATTTAAAATATACAATATGATAATTTGAGGTATATACACGATGTGAAATAATTATCACAATTGTGTCAATTAACACACCCATCACTTCACACACACGGTTGTCATTTGTATGTGTGATAAATAGTGCTTAAGTGAGTACAGAGGACAGTACTATTAACCATAGAGACCATGCTGCACTTTGGCTCTCCAGACCCATATTACAACTGAAGGCTTGTACCCTTTGACCAACATCTCCCCACCATTTCCTCCACCCCCAGCCTCTGGCAACTACCATTTACTCTCTGTTTTTACGAGTTCAGATCTATAGAGTACTCATCTGAGTGAGACCATACTGTATTCACCTTTTTGGGTTTGTTTCACTTAGCCTAATGTCCCCTGGGTTCAACCATTTCGGCAAAAATGACATTTGTTCTCATGGTTGAACACCATACCTGTGTGTGTGTGTGTGTGTGTGTGTGTGTGTGTGTGTGTGTTCTTTAACCATTCAGCTGACAATGGACACTTATGTCATTTCCATATTTTGGCTACTGTACATGCAGGTACCTTTTCCATGTCCTGTTTTCATTTTTTTTTTTTTTTGATATATACCAAAAAAATTTTTTGGATAATACCTAGAAGTGGTATTGCTGGATCATGGGGTCTATTATCTATTTCATTCTACTTGAAATTTTAAGAATTTTTATCCTGACACGGTTTATGTTTAACTTGGAGAACTTCCATTTCTTACTGAGATTGTCTTTCGGCAATGACTTTCTCATCTTTTATTTTCCTTATTTTTTATTAGACTTTAATTTTTGAGAGAGATGTATGATAAAAACAGAATTCTGGATTTTTTCCTCTATGCCCTTTTAAGATGTTTAACTTTCTTGTTCTGTGCTTTTTCACAGGTCTAGGATTTTTTTTATTAGATGTGGGATGTCATATGTTTTGTGTTATGGAGTGTTTAGATACTGTTTTCTACCTTTAAGGAACTTGACAGTAGTGTCAGGCACAGACTTAAGTTACATTTGGATCAATTTGATATTTTGAGGTTTCTTCTATGCTTTATTAGGTTGGGTCTAATGTATTTCAGGTCTCATTTACACTTAGCACTTAGATATGATCTAAGAGATCACTTACTGATTCATCAGGATCTCTCAGATTGGATGGAATTTGAACATCTCTAAGTCCTGTGTATATTCCAAGAATGGCTTGGTTTGTAGCTCCCTGGGAATTGGTCTTAACTCATTCTTATAATTTCATCTAACACATGATATTCAGAAAAGACTAATGGGAGCATATCTGCAGATTTCTGAAGTTTCCTTTTCTGCTGTTATGAATTTGATTTTCCTGTAACTCTCTTCTCCCCAGCACTGTATCTTACAAATATCAGTCACCTCGTCCTCTGTCTTCTTGACACAAAGGAACCTCTGTTCTCTGCTTGAGCTCCCATTCCTTTTCCGTGACCCACAACTTTTCTCCAAGCCAAAACTCAAAATGATTACTAGGGTCTGCTGTGCTTTTCTTTGCTTTGCTTTGCTTTTCTTCCCACAGGGACCACAATTCTGTCCTGATTATTGTTCCAGTGTTCTAGATATTTAAGTCAAGTTGCCAAGTTCTATACCAATAACTCATTATTGCCAGAAGCCTTACTTTTTTTTTGTTAAGTTGTTTAAGTGATAGTGTTGCTGTAGTAATAACTTATTAGATACTAATGGAAAGCAGAAGTTTAAACTGCTTTTTCCTCAATTTAACATTTTTTAAGTTTACTGTCTTTACTGATGTCTCCAATAAACAACATATGACTATAAATAAAAATACTTAAAAACTATATTATGGTCAAAACCACCAAAGCTGTTAGTGAGTTTCACCCAACATACTAATTATATAAATAAATTAATCATATAACCACCAATATACTCATTAATTATTTATAGTTATATAATTTAAATGTTTTTTTACTAGAAATAAAAATTGAAACATATGCCATAATCTAATTTATCTTCTAAGCTTCCTCTAATATTCAGTTTGAGAAATCTCTACTACAGAGCCTTCAAAGAATTTAGAATATATATGTATATAATTATGAAATCATAATATACAGTTTACTTAATAAATTGTATATAAAAATCTATATATGTAATAAATTTTTAAGTATCGTGCTTACAACAGCTTCCCTTCCCTGACCTGAAACAACTGGGCCTCAGACTTTCTGCATACACACACAATTTAAGTAAAATGATTTTCATGGTCAGAAAATAAAGATTCAGTACAAGTCTTTAGCTTTACTTTCAACAAGTCTGCATCACATAAACTCATCTGAACTAGAAATTTCATAGCTTCTCTCATGAGAAACATTAGAACAATGAAGTATAAACTAAATTTTATTAAAAAGAGAAATTCAAAAATAGAAAACAGAAGAAAATATTGCACAGGTTTTTGTCTGTTTTTAACTAACTTCTCGGGACACCTGGTTCACTTAGTCAGTAAAGCTTTCCACTCTTGATCTCAGGGTTGTGATTCAAGCCCCATGTTGAGTATAGAGATTACTTAAAAATAAATCTTTAAAAAAATAAAATTAAATTAATTTCTCATACATAGTGACTATCTCTGTAGCTTAAATTGTGCTTGCTTATAGTTGCACTATTTGTAAATCTGTCTTAAAAATTTACCTCAGACCAATGTCAATTAATATTAGGATTGATAAATGCAACTATATTAAAAGCTTTTTCTGAATACAATTTAATATGAATGACTTTTAATGGTGAGTGTCAAACCAAAGTTCTAAGCTAAAATGAAAAGTCTGCTCATAGTCTTATAAATAATAATTTTACAAGATTTAATTTCAGTATATCCCAACATACAAAAATAGCAAATAAAGAGATTTAAAAGGAATTTATTTGACTTTCACATTTGTCATTTTTCTGTGTCTCACTCTTCAAATAATCCTTGTCTAATAATTCCCAGCTATGCAGGTTATGTTAAAACCTAAAAAATTCACATACTTAACTCCCCTTCCCCCAGTGTGCTATAACTGGTCCTTGCTAAAAGCATATCAGTGAATAATGCCAATAATGTTACCAGTCACATAGAGAGTATCGTCGTCATATGTTATTGCTATCTGGCTGTCTAGTGGTATAAGAGTGACTACTCTTTCGTGCTCATGTTATGAGCTTCCTAGTACTTTTCCCTACTCCCATTTAATTAGAATGCCCATTCTCCTAGCTAGCAAATGGAGGACTACTGATTTTACTCAGCAACATTACACTAAGATGTAGAAGACACATGCCCTGGATTTAAGTATTAACAGTTTAAAGACTATTTATGTTTCTTTTTAACACAAAAGAATGACTAACAAATGAACATGATTTCATCATTCAAAACGCAAAAGAACATCATTTAAAAATGAAAAATGTACTGCAGAATTGTAGAAGACATTACTGAATGCTGATGACTTCAAACAGGAAGAGAACTTTTGAGACACGTAGTACATCAATTTATACCTAAAAGAGATAGTTGTTTAATTTGGCAACAAACATATTTAAAAATAACTCCAAAGTCATTTTTTAAGTAAGGATCTAAACTAATTTGGCTGTTTGAAATTTGGGACTTATAGTCATATATATGTGTAACCGTAGTAATTAGAGACAATTGGGATTATTAATATCCTTTGTCACAATCTCCCAAACAGAAGGCTCAAGAAAAGCAAGGATTAGTAAAACTCATGTTCAGTGTACCAACCTATAATAGCAAATTGGCACTGAATGCATCAAACAACAGGTGTTAGTCAATTTCTTCTCTGAAATTGACTTTCAAAGCGTGTATCTTATGCCTCATAAAGACAAGGTGTAGGACAAATATTTCAGTAATTCAAGTGTTTTCTCCTTTCCTCAATGTTCTTGTTTGTTGTTTTTATTATTATAGTGCTTTTATTATTACAGGTAGATGCTCATATGTACTTTGAGAAATTTTACTTACTTTTCTTTCTGGCATTCAATTTCCATGTAGAACCAACTACTCAATAATGTAATCAAATGACTTAAAGAAAAATTATGAAACTATTTTTCACCAAACATTACCAACTTAGAGAAGAGTTGTTTAACTTGTGCTATCATTTATATTGCATTTGTAAAAAAAAAATAATAAAAATAAACTCACTTTTATTTTGTCATTATAATGATTATTTCCTGACCTTTTCTGTCACACTTTTTCACTTAAATGTTTTTCACCCTCCTTTTACAAGTGTATGCCATTATGTATTGGTTTGGTATGTATGGTATTGGTATGAAGGTGATTTGAATGGTTTCCGAGTCCCTAAAGACACACATTTATTTCTCTAACTTCCCAAAACAAATGACAATAGGACTGAGTATATATTCTTGGCCCCTCCATGAACCTTTTAAAGATAATGTAAATAGTATTCAATTGTCTTTTGGCACTTAGTATTATTTGAGAAAGTGTCTAAGAAATCTAATTTCTGTTCTGTAACTGGCAAATATTTTTAGCTTACATATTTCTACTTTCCAGGAGAGTTTACAGTGTTACCCACATCATTGTTACTGGCTGTTTTTCTTCTTCTGTGATGAATAGGGACCCATTCCCACCCACATTTTCACAATGGACAGGTTACATGGTGGTTGTGCCCTTCCACATTAATCCATTTCTTAAAACTGTAGCAAAAAATTATCACTTGTAACCCAACTTACTGCGTCTAATAGACATTCATCTCATGAGGTCTTCCTCAGCTGAAGTAGAACCTTCCCCCATACATACACATTCATTATTTTAACTAATAAGACACAGCACATTTTCATTCTTCAGCATGTAAAACTATCACGGACCTGAATGTCTATATACCATACTGTTTTACTAATGAAGTCAGTAAATCATTTCCCCATCCACACTCACTCATAGCATATTCCTAATTCATATTCCTAATTCATATCTCTTTGGTAAGGGAGATTGAGAAAAAAAAAAGTTCTGTGCATGGGAGTGAGAAGAGCGGTACCACAGTATATTAGTTATCTGCTACTGTGTGAAATTCATCTCCAAACATGAGCCTTAAACAACAAATACTTACTATTTCACAATTTCTAGGTCTGAAATTTTGCAGAGGATTAGTTGGATGGTTTTGACTTCGTTTCTCTCATGAATTTGTAGTCAGGGTTTCATCCAGGGATGCTGTCATCCCAAGGCTTACTGGGTCTAGAGAACCCACTTCCAGGATGGCCCACTCACGTTATTGGCGAGTCATTCGTGCAACTCCATGTTGTCTGTTGGCAGGATGTCTCAGTCCCTCAATGTCTTGGTCTCTCCAGAAAGCTGCAGGGGTGTACAAATCACAGTCTTGCCATGCCCAATAATGAGTGATTGATGAGAAAGCAAGATGAAGATAGCAATGTCTTTTATGATGTGAACTTGGAGAAAAAAAAAACCCTCTAATTTCTACAACATCTCCTTGGTTACATAGGTGGTCCTATGTGGAGTGGGGGAGGGGACTGTATCTATATGTGGATACTAGTCAAAAGGGATGATTAGAAGTCATCTTGGGGGGCTCACATTATTCCTATATTCCTCACAAACAGCCAGCACAAGAAAATTTACCACTGTATTTTTGTATTTGGAGAGGCTTTGCATTGTTAAATCCTGGAGCAAAGAGCAGCTGATTAAATCACCTTGACCGACTTGCTCAGTTATTTAATTTTATCTTTTTTTTTTTTTTTTTCCTGTGGGAATGCTTCTTACACCAGTGATCTTGGATTTATTGAATAATTACACCTCATTTTTTTAAATTACTTGTATTTAGTTAATATTTGGTCCTAATTCTGATAATGCAAATTCTAAATGCCAATGTTATGATAGTTCAACTTTTTGTCCTTATATGTACTTAATTTTAGAGAAATTGATCCCATGATTAATAGTCCTATATGCTTCTATTTTCCAAATAAAAGTCTATTCTTGGTTACTTGCTTTATTAATTTACATTTAGTAAAATTAATTAATGGTAGGAGCCTTAATGTAATTAAAACTAATAAAAGTGTTAAGAAACGTTATGTCGACAGAGAAAATTATTAGTAAGTCTATTTATGATCAATGTATTTTCAATTTTAATCGTATCATACATTGTTGGCACAAAATATGTGAAAGTTGTGCTAACCGAGAACATGATCATGTAAACTAGTTGAAAGGACAAAATCTACACAGTAAAAGAAAGGTTAAAGATAGAATGCACTAGTTTTCAGAGATTGGATAGTTAAAGATAGGGATGCCTGGGTGCTTCAGTCCATTAAGAATCTGATTCTTGATTTCACTTCAGGTCCTGATTTCGGGGTCATGATCAGGCCTCATGTCAGGCTCCGTGCTGGGTGAGGAGCCTGCCTAAGATCCTAAGATGCTCTTTCCCCTCCCCCGCCATACCGCCAACCCTCATTTGTACACTCTCTCTCTTAAAAAAAAAAAAAAAAGGAAAGAAAGTTATAGATTCATTAAGACTGTAATATTTTTAGATAGACTATTAAGAAAAAACAATACACAGAAAAATAATCCTTTTGTAATTTGTTATTCGGTTGACTTATTTTTAATGTTATAGTGTATTAAGAAAAAAGATTTAAAAGGTAGGCTGCAATTCATATACATGAGTATTTTAAGTAATGTATAATGACTATACTTATATCTCCACTTGCTGATTTTGATGATATAATGTGTGATAACAGAAATTTTTAGTGCCACATGAAACACTGAATTATTTCTTTCCCAAGATTGAAATACAATTTTTCTTCCCTGGTGTGATGTTGAAGGTTTAAAGTCTTGTCATTGATGTTGTGTTTCATCTGCAGTGATCTACACTTGAATAATAAAATAGTAGTTGTGCTGACAAAAAAGCAGGTAAGAAAAATGCTTGTCTTGCTGATTTATGTACATCTTACATTTATATATAATCCTACCTGAATCCATGTCATATTCTGGAAGAGTATGAAAAAAATGTGAATTTTTTCCAGATATTCAACTATAAAATCTACTTCCTATATTTTATCTGCTAAAGAAACAGAAAAATCAGATATTTCATCTGATAAAGCAAATTTACTCTAATACGTAATCTCTAGTAAATGACATAAATAGTATTAAGAAGAATCAAGATTTAAGTGTGAATAATTAAAATTACTAACCAAAGGAAAGTACTAGTAGCTATATGGAAAACTTGACTAGAGATTCTCTCTCTTTATTTATTTGCCATAATTCAATCATAAAAAATACCCACATTTTGCTTTGATTCTAAATTTCTCAGAAACTGGATACTATTTATCCATCTAAACTGATTTATAATTTTTTTTCCTCATCCCTTTCTTCTATCTAGCTTAATGAATTTAACTCTATATCTTTTTAAACAGAATTATAAATACTAACTTGATAATATAAGATCACTATGTTTGTTTAAATAACAAGCATACCAAACATGTTAACCCAATTATTTTGGAACTAAGGTGGCACCTTCAAACGAGAATATATTTAAAAACAAGTGTATAATTTTGATGGACTTCAGTCAGTAATCTCTCCCTTGATATGAAGTTTTACTTCTCCTTGAGATAGACTGAGAACTGAATTTGTAGTCAAATAATTGATAAAATATTGTATCTTTTTGTTTTAATATATTATGTTGTCTCTTAAAAACATCAATTAGTTTTACTTACAAAATTACTCAAATACATTATCCCAAGTTTCTTTGTTTATGGTGGATAGATTTTTACTTAAAAATGATTATTATCAATATAATAGCAAATTCATATAAAATAGTGTAAAAGCAGAAGGCAAATTACTGATAATAAGCAAAGTTGAAGGAATGTTAAAAAAATATGGTTGAAAATGTGCATTTTATTTTTTTATTCTTTTCTTTTCTTTTCTTTTTCAAGTTTTTACTTAAATTTGAGCCAGTTAACATACGTGTAATATTAGTTTCAGGTGTAGGAGTAAGTGATTCATCACGTACATACAATACTTCACGCTCATCGCAGTTGGCTTCCTTAATCCCCATCACATATTTAACCCATTCCCCCACCAATCTCCCTCCAATAATCATCAGTTTGTTCTCTCTAATTAAGAGTCTGTCTCTTGGTTAGCTTCTCTTCCTTCCCCCTCCCCCCGCGAACATGTGCATTTTAAACTATCACCTTCCCAATCATTGTTGGTTGTATATCAGCAGAATAAGAGAAAGAGAAATTATATAAATAATAAATTACTCAAAGAAATTCCAGTGGCATGGCAATTTGTCAAGCAAATTTGCCATTTGGTGGAGAAAGAACTCATGAATTTCCCCAGGGCCAAATGGGCATTGAAGAAGGAAATCAAACTTAAATTGTTCTTGAAACTCTGCAGCAAAGAAGGCTGCTTGCAGGGACAAGGGCAGCCAGGGAGAAAACGGCTGAAGATGTACTATAGGGGACAGGAATGATAAAAGCCATAATGCTGTCAAGGTCCCACAGATTTGCACTAAGAGGACAGTCAGTGTTTGGGTACCTGGGGATACTTAATAATTAAGAAAGAATTTTACATAGTACCAGGTAAGAACAAAACATTTCATTCCGTTACTCTTCTTCTGCCCCCTCTTCCCACCTGTCTAACACCAGAGGGTTTACAGGAGATGCAGAGGCAGAAAAAGCAGAATTAACAATGGTTCAAGTCTGCCACCATCTTTCTAAGTCAGTCTGAGATGTGGTGAGAGGAGATGACCTCAATTATAAGAAGTTCACGTTGTCACACAAAGGACACTATTAACAAAATGAAAAGGCAACCTATTTGCATGGGAGAAAATAATTGTTAACCATATATCTGATAAGGAGTTAAGAAGCAACATATACAAGGAAGACTCAATAGTAACAAACAAACAAACAAAAAAAGGCCCAAATAACCCAACTAAAAATGGGCAAAAGACAGGAATAGACATTTTTCCAAAGAAGACATACGAATGGCCAACAGGTCTATGAAAAGGTGCTCAGTGGCACTATCATCAAGAAGATACAAATCAAAATCAAAATGAGGTATCTCACTTCTTTTAGGATGGCTATTATCAAAAAGAAGAGAAAACAAATGCTCTGAAGCACGAGGAGAAAAATGAACCCTTGCACCCTAGTGATAGGAACATAAAATGGTAGAGCCACCATGGAAAACAATGCGAAGTCTACTCAATAAATTAAAAATAGAACTACCATTTGATCCTGCAATCCCACTTGTGGATATATTCCTAAAGGAAATTAAGAGAACATATTGAAGAGATAACTGCAGCCCCACGTTCATTGTAGTATTATTTCCAATAGACAAGGCATGGAAATAATCTAAGATGAATGGATAAAGAAAATGTGATAGTTATACACACACACACACACACACACACACCATAATTATATGGATACAGAGATATCATTATATATATATATCATTATATACAACATAATTGCATAAATAAAATTTATATCAATATCATATATTAATGTAATATATAAGGTATAATATATTATATATAACATAACTTAGTATATATTATATATATATCATATGGACAGAGATACATCATTATATATTGTATAATTATATATATTTACATATATCATTATATATTAATATAATTTACATATATAACATCATATATAATATATATAAAACATCATATATAATATATATAACATCCTATATTAATATAATACATGTAATATATTACATATATTATATATGCCACATATGATATTTATAATGTAATTATATATAATATGATGTATACTACACATTTATATATATATATATATATCATACAAATGTGACATATATAACAGTATAGAATTTATCTGTAAAACAGAAGAAAATTTTGTCATTGGGACAAATGGATGATACTGGAAGGCATTTTGTTAAGTGAAATAAACAAAACAGAGAAAGACAAATTGCATGGTATTACTTATATGTTCAATATAAAAATGAAATAAAATTTTAAAAAGTTCCATTCATGAAACAGAGGAGATAATGATTGCCAAGGACCAGAGCTAGGGGAAGTAGGGAGAGAGGAAAGGGTGGAAACTTTCAGTTATAAGACAAATAATGTCTGAGAATTTAATGTATAATGGTGACTATTGCTGATAACATGTATTATGTAATTCAAATTTGCAAAAATAATTAAATGTTCTGACCAAAAATTCTAGAAGTTAAATATGTGAGGTGAAAGATATGTTAACTAACTCAATGGGGGAAGAAATTCTTTCACATTTAAAGATATAGCAAATCATCATGTTATACAGTTTAAATAACTTACAACTTTCTTTGTAATTATACCTCAGTATTAATCAGAAAAAATAAATTAAGGTTATGAGTTCAAGTAGTGAGATCAGTTTCAGCTGAGGTATCACCAGGCCACAAGGAACTAGATACAAAACTGAGTTTAAAGATAGCAGTAGGGGCGCCTGGGTGGCTCAGTTGGTTGGACGACTGCCTTCGGCTCAGGTCATGATCCTGGAGTCCCAGGATCGAGTCCCATATCAGGCTCCCAGCTCCATGGGGAGTCTGCTTCTCCCTCTGACTTTCTCCTCGCTCATGTTCTCGCTCACTGTCTCTCTCTTAAATAAATAAATAAAATCTTTAAAAAAAATAAATAAAAATAAAAATAAAGATAGCAGTAAGAAAAAGTCAAAAATATAAACAAGTGTTCCTATGTTCCTGTTTATGCCCTGTGCTTAAAAAAAAAGAAAGATTTCAAAGCTAAAATACATTAGATATTAGAAAAATATTAAAATATTACTTGGATTATAGTAAAACAAAGAATAGGAATAAAAGATTTATTCACATGGAATCAAGTGAATGTTAAAAAGAAAGTCAACAACCTGTGAATAAATATATAAACTATGTAAAATGTAATTAAAAGATAAACATGAACATTTAACTGATGAGTTTACTGTTTTGACAAAATAAAGTATTTCATTAAAATATGTGATCTTTCTTTTCTAAGGGTTCTTACTTGAGGCTTAAGTGTAAACATGGATCTGAGATTATCAGATTCACTGAAATTAGGGGAAAAATAGTTTGGACCATTTACTTTAGTTTCGGGCCCCAGTTTCTACACTTCATTTACTGCATGTTATTTTTCTTTGAAGTTTTAATTGCTTGTGAACTGACCCAATTTAATGCATGATTTTGTATTCATTCACTCTAGTTTTCTCTGTTCCTCTCCAGTTTCTTCTTACTTATTTTCTACCAAATGAAATTCAACTAGGTTTTGTATAATGTGAAATAGAGCCAATAAAGACAAATATAGTTTTAACTGTATTGTCTATTCTTAATGTAGAATTTAAACAACCTTTTATGTTGTTGCTAAAATTTGCTATCAGGATAAATTAGTATCTCAATAGAAAATTGATTTATCCTTCTAATCTTTTTTTCCCCCCAAAGTGAAAAACTAATACAATTAAAATAATTAAGTATTTCTAGGAGAATAAAAATAAAAACTTAATACAGGGGCTTCTGGGTGGCTCAGTCAGTTAAGTGTTTGAGTCTTGATTTTGGCTCAGGTCATGATGTCAGGGTTCTGAGATCAAGTCTGGCATCAGGCTCTGCCCTGGGCGTAGAATCTGCTTAAGATTCTCTCTTTCCCTCTACACCTTTTCCCCTCTCTCTCAATCCCCCGCTCAAAAAATAAACAAACAAACAAATAAATAAATAAATAAAGATAAGTCCATTTCATTGATTAACAATTAATGCCTATGCAATTTACATTTCCAAAGCTCTTTTTCTGAGTGTCTTATAACAAACGAAGGCACCTTCTTATTTTATTTGATTTAAATATTGCACTTTTTACAAAATTTTAAAGTGTACTTTTGTAGTTATTTTAAAATGGTAGAAAAGCCAAGAAGACAGATTTATTAGTGTTTAAAGGCAAAAACATTTAAGAGCACAGTGAAAAGAGTTCCCTGCCCTCAGTATATTTTAAATCCTTGATGAAGAACCAAGAGTAAAATTAACTTGGTTTGGCACAGGTTGAATATAGACCAATAGATGGTGCTTTGAACAATATGATGCATCTTATCTACATTTTAATTTTATGTTAATAATTTATGTGGGAAATTGAAGAAATATTTAAAGTTTATTCTTCCTGATACTGAAGGTTAGTGATTTTAGCATCAGGAGACAATGATATTAAAATAAACAGTCTATTTTCTCAATTGCCATTTGCTTTTATTTTTAATAGGTTTAGTACAAGTTTGATGCTTTCCCCAGAGAAATAAGATGTGTGGGTCCTATAAATGTAAAACTTACTGTCCATATTATTTTCATACCAATGGATTTGTATAATGTCAGCTATTCTTTTATTAAAATGGTTTTAATACTTATGAAAGATAGAAAAACACTGAAGGCAGTAAGGGACTGAGCTTTCTAATTATGTACAGCACAGGTACAGCTGAGGTATTAAAAATAGAATATGTGACTTAACATCTAAAATACTTGAAAAGCATATCTTGATTCGGGAAGATGAGGAATGTCTTGATAAAGGTAAAATTATACTTTCCAGCCCATTTTTCCTTAAGTCTTGAATATATGAAGAATTCTTAACCTGCTATCTGTGGGAATTCATGATCCTGCTAAAACTGTTCATAAACTTTGTGTCTGTGGATTGTAAGGGGAAAGAGGAAGAATTGGGAGTGTGGGGGGACAGGTCAACTGGGTAATTTTTTTAAAAACAGTTTTACTGAGGTATAATTGTTATATAAAAACCATTTATATTTAATGTGTATAATTTGATATTTTTGGACATACGTATACACCCATGAAACCATTACCACAGTCAAGGTTTCCTTGTGCCTTTTTGGTTTATATGTTTGCATGTGTCTTTTGTAATAACACTTAATATGAGATCTACCCCTTAAATGTTTAAGTGCACTGTGCAGTATTGTTAGCTTTAGATTTCACATGATTAGATAGTATACATGTCTAGGGGCAAAACATCTAGAACTTATTTGGCAAAACTGAAACTTTACCTCATTGAATAACTCCCTCCGGTTCCTAACAAGCATCATTTCACTTTCTGCTTCTGTAAGTCTGATAATTCTAGATACCTCATATAAATGGTATCATGTAGTAGTTTTTTCTTCTATGACTGACTTATTTCACGCAACACAATGTCGTCCAAGTTCATCCCTACTGTGCAAATGACAGGATTTCTTTCTTTTTTAAGGCAGAGTAATATTCTATTGCATATACATATCACATTTTATTTTTCTCTTCATCAGCTGATGGCCATTGAGTTTGTTTCCATACCCTGGCTATCATGAAAAATGCCACAACAAACATGGAAGTGAAACTATCTCTTTGAGACCCTCCTTTCAACTCTTTTGGAGATATAACCAGAAGTAAGATTGATCATATATCTGACAACAGGTTAATATCCTAAATATTTCAACTCCTATAACTCAATGGCAAAAACCGAAAGAGAAACAGAACAAAAGGAACAAAAATAGCCTGCCTAAAGAATGGACAAAGGACTCGAGTAGACATTTCTCCAAAGAAATACAAATGGGTAACAGGAATATCAAAAGTGCTCAATATCCTCAATTAGTAGGGAAGTACAAAATCAAAACAATGAGCATCACACCTGTTACCATGACTATTATAAAAAACAAAAACAAATGATAACCTGTTGATAAAGAGGCAGAGACATTAGAATTCTTGTGTACTGCTGGTGGGAACGTAAAATGGTATATCTGCTATGGGAAACAATATGGAAGTTCTTCAAAAAATTAAAAATACCATCACCATATATGACCTAACAATCTCACTTTTGGGTATATGTCTAAAAGAATGAATAATGTGTTAAGTTTTCAATAAATTGGCTCTCTGATACAAACAAGTTTAAAGATAACTTTAATTTCACATCTAATATACTCAATAAGAAGTAAATAATAATGAAATTTTTATTTGAAATATAGATATCCTCTTTAAAATTCCTTAAAGAACTGCTATTATTTTCCTATTAACCAACTGAACAAATACAGTATTTTTATAAAGAGCTTCCTTATTCCACAAAGTTAAAGCAAACTTCCATTTTTGCAGACAACAAAAGAGAAAAGAACAGCACTAAAGCTCATATACACAACGAAAGGGAAAACCATGGTGACAAAACTGATCATTATAAAGTCATTACTATAAAAAAATTAAAAATAAAAACAAACAAACAAAAATGCCTGGCTTATTACATCTCAGACTGAAAATGAGCTATGGCCCTATCACTCTTTTAGCATTGGGGAATCTGTCTGAATTTATTTTTGCTTTGGTAATTGTAAGCAATACAAGTGTTTATCTAATTGGCTAACTGCAGGTTCAGTGAGCCTTGCTTCCTCCAAAATGGTGGGCAGGGGCTAATTGTTTATGAAATTATTCTCATACAATAAAATGTATGTGTTTAAAATTAAGGTTAAAATGAATAAATGACTAAATAAATAAATAAAATTTAAGGTTCTTAAAGAAAAAAGTCATTCGTGTTAAATTGTGTCTTCCCACTTAGATTGACAAAGCTATATAAACAGTATCATAACCAATAAATACTGTAAAATTTTCTTTTTTGCAAGAGAATTCTCACAAAGTATTTTCACAAAAGTTTAGGGGAAAAAGAAGCAGGGGGAAATATTTTTATTAGATACAGAAGTATATCTAATATATTAACAAGTGCCTCATACAGATTTCCTATATGAGGCAATTATTAATCAATTTGTTATTTCAGACAAACGACTAAATAATCAGTAACTACAAATATGACTTATATTTGAAAAAAATGACTTGAAAAAAGAGAGAGGTAGGAGCACTTGAGATGCTTTATGACAAGAGATTGGCAGTTATAGCAAGATGTACCAGAGAGATAAAACAAAGAATGCCGGAGATTATAGAAGGTATAGCAATATGCCAAGCAGCCTACATTCTGAGCAAAGAAAATGAGATATATGCCTATTTAACAACAGCCCATTTTGAAAAGGGAACTAAGATTTATACTTCCTTGAGAGTATTTTACAAAACACCAGCGAAGCCATTAATGACCTGTGTCATTCTACTAAATAAAAGCTTTCAGAAGTCTAGTAAAGTATCATTTTAAAAAATATTGACATTACCTAAAGCATAATGCAATAGAATGTAGACAACCTTCATATTTTATCAATTGATTTATATTTAAAAATTAAGAATACAGCATTGCAATTAGTTGAAATCTTATTGATGACAACATATTTGAGTTTATGACATTTTTACAAACAAAACTTCAATTTCTCTTTCACATTCAAGAATAATGGGGAATATCAAATCATTATGTTGTGCACATGAAACTAATATTGTTAGATATATAAATATAGATATAAGAATAAAGACTAAAGCATATTATGAAAAAATCCCCAATCTAGATTTTTAATAGATTTTTATCACCATAGTAATTCATCTCATTAATATATATTAATCATTATTTTAAAGTATCTACTTCTCATTGTCAAAATTTTAAGGGAATTGTTTTGTTTTGTTTTTAAGATTTTATTTATTTATTTGACAGAGATCACAAGTAGGCAGAGAAGCAGGCAGAGCGAAAGGAGGAAGCAGGGTCCCCGCTGAGCAGAGAACCCCATGCGAGGCTTGACCCAGAACTCTGGGATCATGACCTGAGCCAAAGGCAGAGGCTTTAGCCCACTGAGCCACCCAGGCGCTGCAAAATTTTAAAGGAATTGTATCAAGGAAGAAAAATGTTTGGGAAAGTCACTTGGACATCTTATTTGACTTCTGATTTAAAGTCAGTTTAAAAAAATCAATAAATCAAGTCAGTTTTTAGCTTTGCAATATTAAATATTTTATTAACCAAATAAAGATCCCTTTGAAATGATCTCAAAACTATACAATTCAAAATGATTATATGAATTAAGATCCTAAAGTATTATTTCTTTTTTTTTAAAAGATTTTATCTGACAGATAGAGATCACAAGTAGGCAGAGAGGCAGGCAGAGGGAGAGGGGGAAGCAGGCTCCCCACAGAGCAGAGAGCCCAATGTGGGGCTTGATCTCAAGACTTTTGAGATTATGATCTGAGCCAAAGGCAGAGGCTTAACCCACTAAGCCACCCAGGTGCCCCCATATGCTAGAGTATTCTTATGTCACATTGTCAAATGTACTTCTAAAGTAAACTGAAATCTTTGTCAAGAATAATCTGCAAATATGAACATACACACACTGTCAGAAAACAATGCTATAATATAAAGGCTTAATGTTGGGAAGCCTGTGTGGCTCAGTGGGTTGGGCTGCTGCCTTTGGCTCAGGTCATGATCCTAGGGTCCTGGGATTGAGTTCCACATTGGACTCCTTGCTCAGCAGGGACCCTGCTTCTCTCTTTGCCTCTGCCTGCCACTCTGCCTGCTTGTGTGTGTGCTCTCTCTCTGTCTTCTGGCAAATAAATAAATAAAATCTTAAAAATAAAATAAAATAAAGGTTTAACATTTATGAAAACAGAGTAAACATAGTGGTGGTATCATTCAAATATAGTTTGGCATCAAATTGTTAAGCCTGTTACTCTTCTTTTCATAGTAAGAATATACTTTCTACTGATTAGGTAAATTCAGCCATGGAGTAAAGCACTAACTTTAATGTGAGTTCCATTTTTGTATTTAATACAAAAAGCCATGACAAAAACCATTTTTCTTCTTACATGGATGACAATGTATCTCCTTAAAATAAGTATATTGTAAATAATATTATCCAACATATATTAATATTTTATCATTTAACTCTTTCATTTAACATCTTACCTAAACTTCAGTTAATAACAATAAGAACCAAGGAGCTTCTTTAAAACAGAAGAAAAGAATACCAGGAGCTTAACACTTTCTTTAATACACTTATATAACTTCCTAAATTCTTCTATAACATCATATATATACATATATATACCTATATATATGTGTGTGTGTGTAGCCAAATGACATAGATATATATATAGCCATAGGAGATGGGATAAAGAACCAAAGAAAATAGATAGATACTTTTCCTAATGACAAAAAGTTACCTTTGCATTAATTGGAAAACAAATTATGTAAATTTTTAAAAGTAGATGGTGCACTTTTTATACTCTTTCCCTTTTTCCCTAATGCATGAAAGAATTTAAGATACAGTCTGGTCAGGTAGGCTGGTTTCTAAAGCAAAGATTCAGAGGTGAAGCCTGAGTAAGAAATAAGATTCTTGAGTCTCAGGTTAGAACATAACCTAACTGATTATTTCTAGGCGTCGTCAAGATGGTGGAGAAGTAGCAGCTGAGACGACATCATGTAGCAGCAGGAGATCAGCTAGATAGCTTATCTAACCATTGCGAACACCTGCAAATCAAGCAGGAGAATGAAGAGAAGAAGAGCAACAATTCTAGAAACAGAAAATCGACCACTTTCTGAAAGGTAGGACCAGCAGAGAAGTGAATTCAAAGCCACAGGAAGATAGACCCCAGGGTGAGGGGCCAGCTCCCGGGAAGCGGCGGAGCAACAGAGCACTAAAACAGGACTTTTAAAAGTCTACACCACTGAGGGACGTCACTCCAGAGGCTAAACCGGGGTGAAGCCCATGCCGGGTCAGCGTGACCCCAGCTCCCGCAGGATTAAAGAAGTATCAGGGGTGTCTTGAGTGTCACAGAGCTCACAGGTATTAGAGCGGGGAAGCTGGCTACAGAGACAGAGCCGAGGAGTGAACTCTCACCTCGGGGTTACCTTGAACCAGTCGCAGGCTGGATGAGCTCGGAGAGCAGCCAGAGGCCAGAGAGGCAGAAGTGATTGAGCACTTTTCTCTGATGGCTCACTGAGGAGTGGGGTCCCGAACTATCGGCTCCTCCGGGCCGGAGATTGGGAGGCCGCCATTTTCATTCCCATCCTCCAGAACTCTACAGAAAGTGCTCAGGGAACAAAAGCTCCTGAAAGCGAACCGGATTACTGAGCCCGGCCCCTGGTAAGGTCAGTGCAATTCCACCTGAGGCAAAGACACTTGAGAATCACTGCAACAGGCCCCTCCCCCAGAAGATCAACAAGAAATCCAGCCAAGACCAAGTTCACTTACCAAGGACAACAGCGGAATTCCAGAGGAGGAGAAAGCAAAGCAAGGAATTCATGGCTTTCTCCCCATGATTATTTAGTCTTGCAGTTAAGTTCATTTTTTTTTTATTTTTTTTCTTCTTCTAATTTTTTTTAACTTTTACCCTTTCCTCTTTTAACATTTTTTAAGTAGTTTGTCTTAACTACTTTCATTAAGTAGTTTGTCTTTTTTTTAAAGTAGTTTGTCTTAACTACCTTTCATTAAAAAATAATAATAATAATCTTTTTTGAACCCTCATTATTATAGTCATATTTTATCCTTCATTGTATCTAACTTATTTTTTGTATACACATAGGCTTTTTTCTTCTAAAAAATTTGGGGTACAACTTCTTCTAATAGATCAAAATATACCCTAAATCTAGCTCCAGGCTTGTTCTAGTCTCCAGCCCAAGAAAAATCTCTCCACGTTTTTTTTCTTTATTCTCCCAACCAACTTACTTTATCAACTACTTTTTTAGAAATTAAAAAAAAAATGTTTTTCCTCTTTATAGACATATTCCATCCCTTCATTGTGTTTACCCTTATATATGTTTTTCATTCTTTAAAATTTGGGGAGGTAGTTTCTTCTAAGAGACCAAAATACTCCCAAAATTAAGTGGGTGACCCTGTTCTAGTCACCAGTCTAATATATATATATATATATATTTATATTTTTATTATTATATATAATTATATATTTATATATAATTTATATTTATTTTAATTTATATATAATTAATTATATATAATTAATTTAATTTATATATAATTTACATATATAATTATATATCTTATATATATTATATAATATATATATTTCTTTTTTATATTTTTTCTTTATTTGTTTTTTTTTTATTTATGTTTTTTTCTGAACTTCTTTATATCTCTTTTCTCCCCCCCACCATGATTTGGGGTCTCTTATGATTTGGTTAAAGTACATTTTCCTGGGGTCTTTGCCACCCTTTTAGTATTTTATTTGCTCCTTCATATATTCTTATCTGGACAAAATGACAAGGTGGAAAAACTCACCACAAAAAAATAAAAAGAACAAGAGGCAATACCAAAGGCTAGGGACCTAATCAATACAGACATTGGTAATATGTCAGATCTAGAGTTCAGAATGATGATTCTCAAGGTTCTAACCGGGCTCGAAAAAGGCATGGAAGATATTAGAGAAACTCTCTCGGGAGATATAAAAGCCCTTTCTGGAGAAATAAAAGAACTAAAATCTAACCAAATTGAAATAAAAAAGCTATTAATGAGGCGCAATAAAAAATGGAGGCTCTCACTGCTAGGATAAATGAGGCAGAAGAAAGAGATAGTGATATAGAAGACCAAATGACAGAGAATAAAGAAACTGAGCAAAAGAGAGACAAACAAATACTGGACCATGAGGGGAGAATTTGAAAGATAAGTGACACCATAAGACAAAACAATATTAGAATAATTGGGATTCCAGAAGAAGAAAGAGAGAGGGGAGGGGAAGGTATATTGGAAAGAGTTATTGTAGAGAATTTCCCTAATATGACAAAGGCAACAAGCATCAAAATCCCGGAGGTGCAGAGAACCCTCCTCAAAATCAACAAGAATAGGTCCCTGTCACCTAATAGTAAAATTTACAAGTCTTAGTGACAAAGAGAAAATCCTGACAGCAGCCCAGGAATGAAGTCTGTAGCATACAATGGTAAAAATATTAGATTGGCAGCAGACTTATCCACAGAGACCTGTCAGGCCAGAAAGAGCTGACATGATATATTCAGAGCACTAAATGAGAAAAACATGCAGCCAAGAATACTATATCCAGCTAGGCTATCACTGAAAATAGAAGGAGAGATAAAAAGCTTCCAGGACAAACAAAAACTGAAAGAATTTGCAAACACCAAAACAGCTCTATAGGAAATATTGAAAGGGGTCCTCTAAGCAAAAAGAGAGCCTAAGAGAAGTAGATCAGAAAGGAACAGAGACAATATATAGTAACAGTCACCTTACAGGCAATACAATGACACGAAACTCATATCTCTCAATAGTTGCCCTGAATGTTAATGGGTTAAAAGCCCCAATCAAAAGACACAGGGTATCATATTGGATAAAAAACAAAACCCATCAATAAGCTGCCTACAAGAAACTCATTTTAGACCTGAAGACACCTCCAGATTTAAAGTGGGGGGGTGGAAAAAAATTTACCATGGTAATGGACATCAGAAAAAGGCTGGGGTGGCAATCCTTATATTAGATCAATTAGACTTTAAGTCAAAGACTATAACAAGAGATGAGGAAAGACACTATATCATACTGAAAGGGTCTGTACAACAAGAAGATCTAACAATTTTAAATATCTATGCCCCTAACATGGGAACAGCCAACTATATAAACCAATTAATAACAAAATCAAAGAAACACATAAACAATAATACAATAATATTAGGGGACTTTAACACTCTCCTCACTGAAATTGACAGATCATCCAAGCAAAAGATCAACAAAGAAATAAAGGCCTTAAATGACACACTGGACCAGATGGACATCACAGATATATTCAGAACATTTCATCCCAAAGCAACAGAATACACATACTTCTCTAGTGCACATGGAACATTCTCAGGAATAGATCACATCCTGGGTCATAAATCAGGTCTCAACCAGTATCAAAAGGTTGGGATCATTCCCTGCACATTTTCAGACCACAATGCTCTGAAGCTAGAACTCAATCACAAGAGGAAATTTGGAAATAATCCAAATACATGGAGACTAAACAGCATCCTTCTCAAGAATGAATGGTTCAACCAGGAAATTAAAGAAGAACTGAAAAAATTCATGGAAACAAATGATAAGGAAAACACAACAGTTCAAAATCACACAGCAAAGGCAGTCCTGAGAGGAAAATATATAGCGGTAGAAGCCTTTCTCAAGAAACAAGAAAGGTCTCAAACACACAACCTAACCTACACCTAAAGGAGCTAGATAAGGAACAACAAAGAAAGCCTAAACCCAGCAGGAGAAGAGAAATATTAAAGATCAGAGCAGAAACCAATGAAATAGAAAAAAAAAAAAAAACCCAATAGAACAAATCAACAAAACTAGGAGCTGTTTCTTTGAAATGATTAATAAGATTGATAAACCCCTGGCCAGCCTTATCAAAAAGAAAAGAGAAAGAACCCAAATAAATAAAATCATGAATGAAAGAGGAGAGATCACAACTGACACCAAAGAAATACAAACAATTATAAGAACATATTATGAACAACTTTATGCCAACAAATTTGACAATCTGGAAGAAATGGATGCATTCCTAGAGACACATAAACTACCACAATTGAACCAGGAAGAAATAGAAAACCTGAACAGACCTATAACCAGTAAGGAGATTGAAACAGTCATTAAAAATCTCCAAACAAACAAAAGTGCAGGGCCAGACGGCTTCCCAGGGGAATTCTACCAAACATTTAAAGAAGAATTAATACCTATTCTGAAACTGTTCCAAAAAATAGAAATGGAAGGAAAACTTCCAAACTCATTTTATGAGGCCAGAATCACCTTGATCCCAAAACCAGACATGGATCCCATCAAAAAAGAGAATTAAAGACCAATATCCTTGATGAACGCAGATGTGAAAATTCTCACCAGAATACTAGCCAATAGGATTGAACAATACATTAAAAGGATTATTCGCCACGACCAATTGGGATTTATTCCAGAGCTGGAAGGCTGGTTCAACATCTGCAAATCAATCAATGTGATACAATACATTAATAAAAGAAAGAGCAAGAACCATATGATACTCTCAATAGATGCTGAAAAAGCATTTGAAAAAGTACAGCATCCCTTCCTGATAAAAACTCTTTAAAGTGTAGGGATAGAGGGCACATACCTCAATATTATCAAAGCCATCTATGAAAAAACACCACAAATATCATTCTCAATAGAGAAAAACTGAAAGCTTTTCCGCTAAGGTCAGGAACACGGCAGGGATGTTCATTATCACCAGTGCTATTCAACATAGTATAAGAAGTCCTAGCCTCACCAATCAGACAACAAAAAGAAACCAGAGGCATCCAAATCGGCAAAGAAGAAGTCAAATTATCACTCTTCGCAGATGATATGATACTATATGTGGAAAACCCAAAAGGCTCCACTCCAAAACTGCTAGAACTTGTACAGGAATTCAGTAAAGTGTCAGGATATAAAATCAATGCACAGAAATCAATTGCATTTCTCTACACCAACAAGAAGAGAGAAGAAAGAGAAATTAAGGAGTCAATCCCATTTACAGTTGAACCCCAAACCATAAGATACCTAGGAATAAACCTAACCTAAGTATCTATACTCAGAACACCTAAGTTTCTATACTCAGAAAACTATCAAGTACTCATGAAAAAAATTGAGGAAGACACAAAGAAATGGAAAAACATTCCATGCTCCTGGATTGGAAGAACAAATTTTGTGAAAATGTCTATGCTACCTAAAGCAATCTACACATTTAATGCAATCCCAATCAAAATAGGATTTGATTTTTTTTTCAAATAAATGGAACAAATAATCCTAAAATTTGTATGGAACCAGAAAAGACTTCGAATAGCCAAAGGAATATTGAAAAAGAGAGTCAAAGTTGGAGGCATCACAATTCCAGACTTCAAGCTCTATTACAAAGCTGTCATCATCAAGACAGTATGGTACTGGCACAGAAATAGACATAGATCAATGGAACAGGATAGAAAGCCCAGAAATAGACCCTCAACTCTATGGTCAACTAATCTTTGACAAAGCAGAAAAGAATGTCCAATTGAAAAAAGACAGCCTTTTCAAAAAATTGTGTTGGGAAAATTGAACAGCCACATGCAGAAAAATGAAATTGGACCATTTCCTTACACCACATATGAAAATAGACTCAATGTGAGAAAGGAATCCATCAAAATCCTTGAGGAGAACACAGGCAGCAACTTCTTCGATCTCAGCCGCAGCAACCCGTTCCTGGGAACATCACCGAAGGCAAGGGAAGCAAGGGCAAAAATGAACTATAGGGATTTCATCAAGATCAAAAGCTTTTGCACAGCAAAGGAAACAGTTAACAAAACCAAAAGACAACTGACAGAATGGGAGAAGATATTTGCAAATGACATATCAGATAAGGGGCTAGTGTCCAAAATCTATAAACTCAACACCCAAAGAACAAATAATCCAATCAAGAAATGGGCAGAAGACATGAACAGACATTTCTGCAAAGAAGATATCCAGATGGCCAACAGACACATGAAAAAGTGCTCCACATCACTCGGCATCAGGGAAATAGAAATCAAAACCTCAATGAGATACCACCTCACGCCAGTCAGAATGGCTAATATTAACAAGTCAGGCTATGACAGATGTTGTTGAGGATGCAGAGAAAGGGGAACCCTCCTACACTGTTGGTGGGAATGCAAGCTGGTGCAACCACTCCCAAAAACAGCATGGAGGTTCCTCAAGAAGTTGAAAATAGAGCTACTCTACGACCCAGCAATGGCACTACTGGGCATCTACCCTAAAGATACAAACATACTGACCCGAAGGGGCATGTGCACCTGAATGTTTATAGCAGCAATGTCCACAATAGCCAAACTATGGAAAGAACCTAGATGTCCATCAACAGATGAATGGATAAAGAAGATGTGATATATATATACAATGGAATACTATGCAGCCATCAAAAGAAATGAAATCTTGCCATTTGCAATGACATGGATGGAATTAGAGGGTATTACGCTTAACGAAATAAGTCAATCAGAGAAAGACAACTATCATATGATCTCCCTGATATGAGGAAGTGGAGATGCAACATGGAGGATTAAGGGGGTAGGAAAAGAATAAATGAAACAACATGGGATTGGGAGGGAGACAAACCATAAGTGACTCTTAATCTCACAAAACAAACTGAGGGTTGCTGGGGGGAGGGGGGTTGGGAGAAGGAGTGTGGGGTTATGGACATCGGGGAGGGTATGTGATATGGTGAGTGCTGTGAAGTGTGTAAACCTGGCGATTCACAGACCTGTACCCCTGGGGATAAAAATACATTATATGTTTATAAAAATATTAAAAAAATAATAAAAAAGAACATAACCTAACGTAACTTAAATGATCCTGAAATTAGTATCTTGAAATAGAGTATATATGATGTGTGTGTATATACACACATATATGTATACATATACAGGATGTGTGCCTGTGTATACACACACACATACACACACACACACAATACACAGGCCTGAACATAAGGATCATCAAATGTTAATGGCTATTTCCAGATGGTAGAGATTTTTTAAACATTTCATCTTTTGAGCTTTAGTTGTTGCCTGTTTTTTTTTTTAATAAAAATGGTTTATTTACTTTTCCTTAAAAAAAGAAAGAATGTCATTATTTTTCAAAATTAAAAGAAATAATATATAACCCATGGCATGCCTGGTAGAAAGAGGCAGCAGTGCAGCACACATCACAACCTAGGGATGCGGAAGGAATGGAAAGAGACGGCAGGGAACTGAGAAGCCTAGAGGGACCCTGTTTCTCTGCAGCGAAGCTTACTCCTAGGGCCAGCGTACCCCATGGTTCTGTACTGCTCACCATTCTCCTCCAGAGCATCTTGAGAAATCCGAGTCCTCTCAAAACAGGACTCGCTACTAGCCAGTCTGCTTTCTTTGCCTTGGCCTTTAACTACCTCTCATTGCCTGCCATGCCGTAACTGCCCTCATGAACCGAGCCATGCAAAAGGGAGCATCTACAATGATGGAAGTGTGTGGGTGATGCAAGGTAACTCAGTAGCTCAATAGATACACACCAAACTGGGCAGGGAACTGAAATGGAAGAAAAATGTTTAGATGAAAGATAATTATAATTACTGAATCTAAAAGAGATAAAAGTTAGAAATGTAAAGTATAATTTCCATGATTTAAAATTCAACAGGAAACTGAATGAAGGGCGCTCCTCAGTATTAAAAACTACATTCATTAGTTGAAATATTTAATGGGAAAAATATGACAATAAAGAATAAAAACATAAAAATTACTTATAAAAAGAATGCCTGTTGGAGAGAAGAGCAAAGGACATCGTACAAAAATAATAGAAGACACCAAGAAAAGAATGCACAGATCGTAAAAATATTTAACCATATAAATGACAGAAGTAATAACCTTATCTAAAAAGTAAAATGTCTTTTTTTTTTTTCTGTGAAGCCAGCTAAATAATATCCCAATTTGAACTGTGGTTTTTCATGAAAGACATTATCTCACCACTCATCCCAAGCTCCTGCAGGATTAATTAACTGAAAAGGGAGAAAGAGCTACTGCTAGAACTAGAGAGAGAAAGGAAGAAAGAAGAAGATTTCTTCTTTCTTATAGTCAAAAAAGACTATGAATATTTAGTAAGAAGATGTTAAAGTTATAGATAAAAGAAAAATGTCCTTGCATTCCAACTGGAAAGACAGTTGCTTAAAAAAGGAATGAGAACCAGAGTGACATCATATTTCTTATTTGTAAAATCATTATTTCTTACATAGTGTAAAACAGAACACCAGAAAGCAATGAAAACACCTCAAAGTGCTCTGGAATAAGAAGCCAAAAATCAGGAATTCTATTTTTGTCAAGACATCACTTCAGATAAAGGCAAATAAAAGTTGTTGGGTTTTTTTTTTTTCATGCAAAATCTCAAAAATTACGTACAGCTTATGAGAAGACACCTGAAGGAAGTACATCAATCTAACAAAAATTAAATCAAAGCAATGACCTGCAGAGAGTAGAGGAAGAAATGTATGAGAAAGGTTTTTCTAATAATTTATACTTCAAACAGAATCGAGATTTGCTGTTTTAAAGAAGCAAAAATTAAATTAGCATAAAACAGGTTAAACTGTTTATCAGACAGAATACCGAAGTTGAGAAAACCTCATCAATATCAAAACTTATTTTGAGAATCAGACTGATGATGCCTTTATAAATTGTTCCAATATTCAGTTTATAAAACAAACAACTGAAGTCATACACCATTGATAGGAGTGTTAGGCTCTGTTCAAATTAGCATTTAGTATTTCAAATCTTGGACTAAGATATAAATTGGTATATTTAGTCACTCTGTTTTCCACGGAATTTTAGCTGAAACTTATTTGGTACCACAAGCACACCCTTGTTGTTTATGGCCAGCAACTTCACTGACTGGTTGATGCACATGTTGTAAAATTCTCTAATTACTAATATTTTTTCAAAAGATTGATTTATTTGAGGGGTGATGGGCAGAGAGAGAGGGAGAGAAGCAGACTCCCCACGGAGGGCGGAGTCAGGGGCGGGGCTTGTCTCAAGACCCTGAGACCACAACCCATCTCTCCCCTGCCCCCCCCCCCCTTTCAACAGTCGCTCTTCATCCGGGAAATTCATCAAGGGAAATTGAGAGCTTTCATACTTGATTTCTAGGATAGAGGCTGTTTTTTGTGTCTTTGTTTAGTTTCAGTTGGTTGACTCACTTGTTGACGTTCAGCCATGATGTTATTCTAACATATTTTCTTTTATAAACGGATCCTAAAAAGGTACATTTTTATTGGATCAATATTCCTAAGGCAATTTTGTGACTATGAGCTGAGGAAAATACGAAAGGTAGATTTCAGAATTCACTTGCAATTTAGCGGTACTAAGTACTTTTCAAAATTACAGGCTAACAAAATAAATCCTAAATAGGAACTGTGGTTTTACTATAGGAGATAACATCCCAACACTAATTTAAGCTTGATTTTAAAAAGCAGGGAATTTTCATAGAATAAATCAACATGATATGGGGGGGGGGGTAAAAAAAATGTAACTACAACAACAGTTCTACAGTTTCTCTTTAACATTTAAATAATCACTATTATCTGACTACCTTCAGCATCTTGTTATTTTAAAAACAATTAAATTTCATAATTTAAACCACATATCTTACCAAAAAAATCACTAATAGATTAATAAGGACACTTCTCCAAGCATTTTATTTACTTTCAAATACTATATTTCCTTAGATTATTATCAATCAGTACAGAAATCTTTTGTTCTATTCTGCAGATAGCACCAGGCTACACAAATTTGTGTGCATTACTATTTTTTAGCACTGACGTTACTAACCTGTCTCAACTGTTTGCCAATTTTCTATTTATAAATTTGGCTTCTTTTACTCTTAGCATGTTGAGACAGTGTAAGCAAAATTACTTTGCAACACCTGGCTTAGAATATTTAGCTCATGAGAAATTCAGTCCCCAAATTATAATAATTTAGAGTTTTTATCATTGCCATTGTGTAAAAACAAAGCCACCTGAGAGTGTTTTCATGACCGTAGGTTTACTAAGAAAAGTTTATTGATTACATAAATATATGTAATTCTCCAGTGAATGGTGCCATTTCTGTTTGCAAGTCCAAGTTGGCAAAAGATTATTTGAAAAGTAAATCGTTGTCGAGAGCCCTTGAGCTCCAGATCTGCTTTATACACACTGGTTTTTAAAATAATAGCTAAAATAGCATCATCACTCTATAGAAATCAGCTGGCTTAATTATCTACTAAAGGTTGAGAAATTAATCTGTTTAATGTTGGTGTTAGTTTCTACTTTCAAATATAAAGGTAGTTTCTCAGAAATCAGGTCACAAGTTGTTTTTAATTCCACTGTTTCCCTAATAGTGGTGCATATAATTGTTTGTCAAAAGAGAAAATATTTTGAAGTTTTGCACCAGATTTTTAACAACCCTGAAACTCATTCTAATATTTTGTACGAGAATCTGAAATGTACTAATTATAGCACAAGCTAAATAAAGAAGTGTGTTAATTAACAAAGATGAATGTGTAGACCTCTCAAAAGGAGGGAAGGAGAAAAAAATCTGCCATAGCAGCCAAGAAGTTCATGGGTCTTCTTATTCTCCAGCAAAATATTAATAAATCCTGGTCCCACACAGTTTCTAGAATTTAGCTTAAATTTTCATGTGAAACTATCTCATCTGTTCAATCCAAAATATGGATTGGTTCCTCTAAGATTAAGCATGTAATTGGCCCAGTTGGTTATGCCAAGGAGACAAGACACCATGGCTAAAGCAATTTCTCTAAGAACAATGAGGATGACCAGCAAACAGTAGGTATTTTAACCTTCCAGCATACATGTTTTCCCTTCTCAGATACATTTCTAAAAATTTGTTCACATAACATGTTTCAAATATCACAAGTACAAATAATAAACATACACTCTCTTCCCATCAAGAGACAAAAAGCCTCTCCACTCTATTAAAACAGGAGGGGATGGACAAAAGACACAAGTTCTCTTCAGTTGGAGGGCTTAATTACTAATATTTATATTCACTGGTTGGATTTTATCATTTTATCATTTTTTTCATTTTGTTTCTGTTTCTTTTAATTGTGTTCTTCAGTTCCTTCTTTCTTCTTTTGAAGTAATCAAACATTTTTATATGATTTTAATTTATTTTTATCTTTGGCATTATTTTATTTTATTTTTATTTCTTAGTAGTTACTGTAGAGAAAGGTTTCTCAACCCTGGCATTAGTGACATTTGGGCCATTGTGGGGTTTGTCTTGAGCATTGTAGGAAAATAAACAACATCCCTAGCCTCTATCCATTTTGATGTTAGTAACACACCCTCCTACAATTGGGACAGTAAAAAGGTCTCCAGGCCTTCCCAAATGTCCTGTTATTAAGACCACTACTCGAGAAAGTACAAAATATGCCTTTAACTATTCACAGACTACTTAGAGTTAAGAGAAAACACCACCATTTTCTTTTTTGTTAGAGTTGTCAAATACAACAATACCATGTTGTGATCCTGCAATAAGTTATAATTTTGCTTATATTCCACAGTAAAATTTTGTATCTTTTGGTTACATTCCATAATAAATTTTAAGTTTTGCTTTGGACAATTACCTATTTTTATAAAAGAATAAAAGGATTTAAAAACTAATTATAAGCCAAATATTTTCAATTTCTGATGTACTTTCTTTCTCTCCAACCTGAGTTTCTATGTGGTTTTATATTCTTTCAGCTTGAAGAACTTCTGTTAACATTTCTGGTAATGCAGAATGGCTGGAGATAAATTTTCTTAGATTTTATTGTTGGAAAATACCCTTATTTGATGGTATTCCTGAGGAATATTTTTTCCTGAATATAAATACTGGTGTGAGAGTTATTTTTATTTTCTTTCAATGTTTTCAATGTTTTTCATTGTTTTCTTTCAGTCATTGTTTCTGATGAGTATTCAGCAATCAATTCAATCCTTTTGTGAGATAACATCCTTTATCTTTTCCTGTTTTAAACGTTTTCTATTTATATTCGCATTTCAACCAAATGTGTTTAGATGTCATTGTCTATGTATTTGGTGTTTGCTAAATAAACACCTCAAATACCAATGGAGTTGTTTTTCTCTTAGCCACTTGAAGTCTATCCCATACAGGCCCCAGATGCATGATTTAGGGTTAGTGTGACCCACATGCATGGTTGAAGGGTTAGTTTATACACAGGACTGGGGCCTGCCTTACTTGGATCTCTCATTTCATAGATACTGTCCCTCATTTTCTATCATTTGTGATTGACCTAAGCCATGTCCTATAGCTCTTCAAAACACCAGGATTATAAGTTTCCTATCAGAGATTTAACTGCTCAGCTTGGGCAAACTAGGGTTTGTAAGGCTAGACACAAATCCCCCAGGAACTGCTCTTCTATATGCTACTCCCAATTCAGTTTCTCACTTTATTCACTCTACATTGCCGTCAAGTAGTCCCCTGCATCCTCCGGATTTTGTAGTTATTTTCTCTGGGAGGTTTGGTAAGACCAAAGTGGGGCTAATGTTGTTGTAGGATTTCTCAGCCTTTAGTGTCCGCTGTTCTCAGTCACGACACTTTGAAGAATGAAGAGGTAAACCAGATGAAAAGTGGTGGGCAGCAAAACAAATTTTACTGAACAATAGTATAACGCTCTGGGAGAGGGAGGGGGCCCAAAAGGGGTTTTATGAGCTCTTTTGCGGAACTATCTTAAGCTATCAAGGTATGCTGAGTCCTGCCAATCAGGGTTTTGGTCATGTCTGTCCATTAGGTTAATGTCCTCATGGTCATTTTTGCTGACATCTGAGGGCTCATGTCTTAACTGCCCATGCCCATGATAGGGAAAAATACTTTGTGGTTAATTGTCTTATTTTAGGATGTTTCGCAGAAGTCATTTCAGCAAAGGCTGTAAAGCAAAATGCTAGTGTGGTCCCGTCTAAGTTGCAAAGCAGGATATTAGAGCGGTTTTATCTTGGCTGTCCTGATTCCATATTTTTTTGTTGGGAACCCTGGCCCTGACTACCTAACTGTCCAAATAACTCCTAACAATGGTGACCCCTATTTAAATAGAAAAAATAAGTGTTTGCTAAGATATTTATTCATGCTTATTATGGTAGAATAGCAAACATTAAAAGATTTTCACTCCTTTTATTAATATTCAGGGAGTTTGTCTTGTTAATATGTATATGTTGGAAGGATTTGAGGAGAGAAAGAAAAAGAGAAGTGGGGAGTGGTACTGAAGTGGGAAACAAGGACAGAAGGAAATGTAGATACAATGATCCATCCTTATAACCTGCACCCTAGTGACACACTTGAGACAGGCAGAGAAGTGTTCCTTCAGGAACCTCCCCACTGTCTTGATGTTAATGCTTTGCTATAGGGAAAAAAACAGCCTTAGCTTGACAATAGCAAGGCCTCCAAGGATCCTGGGAGTCTTCTTCAGCATATGAAAATCCTTTTGGAACCTCCTTTTATCTTTACTTACCCCAACCCCAAAGGATATAATCAGTTGCTCCTCACAATTCAAGGCGGCAGCAGTTCTTTCTGCCCACAGGTTCTGCTCTCATGCTTTAATAAAATCACCTTTTTGCATCAAAGAAAGGCCATTCAAGAATTCTTTCTTAACCATTGGCTCTGGACCCCAACAACATTACAAAAAACACATCAATAGGAGAGTTGAAGGAAAAAAAAGTATTATAGCATTAAGATATGTGTATGTGTTAGATATTATAAATATGCGTATATAATACATAGAAATAGACATAAAATGTTACATCACTAAGAAAATCTAAGGTATCTAACTCTAAATAAAACAAATGAGAAAAATGATTTGGTTGAATAAAGGTATAAATATTACAGTTGTTCATATGACTTACTCATCATTTACGCACTGTTTCCAAGTAGCACTATCAAGATTACACATAAAATATTTCAGCATAATTTCTAGTAAACCTTTGTTTAAAACCACTAAGCCATACAGAATATATAACATATTAGAGTTATTCATACAAATGCTGACAACTCAGAATGTAAAAAAAGAAGAAAAAAAAAACTGAAGAATTTAATACTCTCTAACAGAAAAATATACTCTATCCAAAATCTAAATAGCCCATTAGAACAGACAAGTACTCAGACCTTAGTCTTGGGCAGCAAGTTATAATTTAGTTTATGGCTGACTTTCTTGTCTCACCATTTCTGTTCAGGGCACTTCTGATTCAGTGACACAAGTTACAAGCCAAAAAGCCAATACACCTATTCTGCTCTATCACCAGTCCATAAGGGGTAGGAGCAAGGCTTCTGATTACACAGATTCCAGAAAAAATATCAATGCAAGGGAAAACTTAGATGTAAACATGTTTAATAGAATTATACTGGCATCTGCTATAAACCAAATTTGCCCACCATTATATATATTAATCTCACATCTAGAGCAAGACTCCTTGCATGTTTAGATGACAGAAAAGTAAAACAAATTAAATTGTAATAGACAGAATTGTTAAGTTTAAGAATCACACTTAAAATACAAGTGTTTTTAGAAAATAGGCTTAACTTTTACATTGTTTTCCAGAAAGATTCCTTCATAAACTCATTTATTTGAGTTTAAACACCATAAATCTTACGTTATGATCCCAGGGCCCTGGGATGGAGCCCTACATCGGGCTCCCTGCTCAGCAGGAAGCTTGTTTCTCCCTCTCTCACTCTCCCTGCTTGGGTTCCCTCTCTCAGTGTCTCTCTCTCTGTCATATAAATAAATAAAATCTTTTAAAAAATAAAAATAAAATGCGCAGTAATTAAAGAAAGTTTTTACTTGCTGTGTATTTAGAAGACTTTGGGAAGTGCTCCTTTATTAAAGTTGAAATAAGAAGCCATGCTGCAACTGCTTAATTGTCTTTTTGACACTAGCTGTGGTGTTTCCTAATGGTTGTATGTGCCCCACTGTGTTTGTGTGCACTTGTATATCTGTGTCAGAGCAAGCAAAAGAACCAGAGCAAGAAAGTGAGTGAGAGGATGTATTTCTGTGCAAAGGATAGCTAGGAGTGTTTCTCACCCTTCTATGAACTGCGAACCTCTGCCAGTATCTGTATAAATTAGTTTTTTCAGTATTTAACCATACCCTTATATACAAAGGTTTCATGGCCCTGAGTTCCTGCAAGAGTTCAAATGCTGATTTTTGAGTGAAGGCTAAAGTAAAACAATGAAGATATTACTGCCAAAGTTGCCGATACTGCCAAAACTTTTATTTCTAGGAATTCAGTTCTTACACTAAATATTCAGATAATTAGATGGAATTTTTATGATAATCTACCTAGAATAAAAGACAGTATCAAGAAAGGAAGCAAGAGTAGGTCTTGTGAATGGAGATGAAACCCTTGATAAGAAAGTTGCCTAGTGATAGTTTTTCTAACTCCTAACCAGCATATTTATTTATTTATTTATTTTACTTAGAATTTGCAAGATGGCTGAAAATGTTAAGATGTACATAGCTACATACTAGTAAAATTACATTGGCAAATGGTATAGCACTGCAATAATATTTGTTTGACAAATATTGGACATTGTATTTTAACACAACTTGACTGTATGTGGGATATTTACATTTAAGATCACTTTAGCGCTTTCTGCATCTTTTAAATGATGTGTAATCAAGACAAGAAAAAAAATTAGTAAGACCACATTGTCTCATAAGAGTTCAATACTACATTGAAATATAATGTTTCATTTTGCTTCGAGTGCTTAGCCACAAAATTCGAACTTGACAGAATATAAATGAGGTGATGTTTTATGCTGATCAAACTGACTATTCCAAACCTACCTTGTGTAATTTAAACCTCATGGATGATAAGTCTGCAGCATTAGAGCATTTTAGTACTGATCAATTACATCCAAATTTATAATTCTAGCACTTTGGTCCCTCTCAAATCTAATTGTTTAGTCAACAGAGCTAACTGTATTTTAAGAACAATCCAGATGTAATGTGTCCAAAATCAAATTCTTACATCACCTACAAAACATCCTCCTGCCTCAGTCATCCCTATTTCTTTAAATATTATTAAATTTCATTAAATAGCACCATAATACCTTTACAGATCATTCAGGCTCTTCCGCTAAAATACATTTAATGAACGGTTTGTCACCATCTTCATTGCTACTATCCTGACCCAGACAAATACCCTATTTTCTGGATTCTTCTGTTCTGACTGATCTCCATACTTCCTAGCCTCTTCTCAACACAGGAGCCAGAATGATCCCCTCCAATGTAGACTGGCTAGATCCTGTCACCCCTCTCCTCAATACACAAAGAGGCCTTTCATTTCATTGGTTTACCTTCAAGCTGCTAACCACGTGCTGTAGGACTTCTGTGATCTTTGCCCTGTAACTTCCATGACCTCAGTTCCCAAGCACTCTCCCTCCTTGTTTTCATCTTGAGCCACTGATCTACCTCTTCGCTGTTCCTTGAATTCACCGGTGGTTCTTCCTCCGTCCTCAGCTCGGTGCAGCCGCCGTTTTCTCTGAGAAGGAAGTAGTTTGCCGTCGTTGGTCCTCATATATCATTTGTCTTTATGTCTCCTACCATTCCCTAGATTTCTAACCTTCCTTTATCTTAGTGTATAGCACTCACCGTCACCTGAAAAATCATATATCTGCACATATTGTATGCCTCTTCCCACTAGAAAATAAGGTCTCAGAGAGAAGAGACCTTTTTTTTCAGTGTTTTATTCTAAGTGCATGAAGAAGCGGGAGGCACTCCATACTATATGCTCAAAAAATGTTTGCCTAAAAACTAATCTTTTTTTTATCAGCATAAAAACATGTCATGTATTTCCCAAGTTAAATTAACCTTCTAGGTCTTCTAATTACTGCCTCATTCATTTTCTTCAGTTGGAAATAAAATTTCTAAAATATTGGTTACTATCTCTATTTCCTTATATTTTATACTCCTCTCAACCAGGTTTTGAGCATGGATTACCATATGATCAAATAAAATAACCAATCATCAAATTTCATCATACTGAGCCTATAAGCATTGTTTGATAATGTTGATTACATGTTCTTTCTCACTTTGTCTCTAGGACCACACTATTTCTTAATTTGCTGCCGATATACTGGCCAGTTCTCAATGTCTTTTACTGGTTGTTTGTTCTCTGTCTGATGTGTAGGTACTGAAGTAAACTAGTGCTTCATTTTCATTCATCTCCCTCTCTCTTTCTCTCTAAATATACACACACAGTTCTCTCTCTTTCTCTCTTCTTTCTTTACTTTAAAAGATTGTATTTATTTATTTGACAGAGAGAGAGAGAGAAAGAGTGCACAAGCAGGAAGCAATAGGCTGGGGGAGAAACAGGTTCCTTACTGAGCAGGGAGCCTGATGTGGGACTCCATCACAAGACCCTGGGATCATGACCTGAGCCAAAGGCAGAGGCTTAACTGACTGAGCCACCCAGGTGCCCTCTCTCTCTTTTCTTAAGTAATATCTTATGTCTTTAGAAATTACCTTACAAAGATTCCAAGATTTAAATCCTTAATTTCTCTTTTGAACTCCAGATTTGTATACCTGTCTATACCTTATCTCCACTCACATGCCTAAAGATTAAAATGCTATCACATTTAAAGTTTAGTTCTTTTTCCCCCAATCATGATATGCCACAAGTAATCCCATTCTCAATACAGAGTATCAATGTCCTCCTAGCTATCCAGGCTGTAACTTTAGGCTTATCTTTAACATCTTAGATACTTCCCTAGCCTAACACTTCTCACCTCCATCTATAACACCACCTTAGCCAAGACACCAACATATCTAATCTGCCCTAGGTTTTTTGTTTTGTTTTGTTGTTTTGTTGTTGTTGTTTTTTAAGATTTTATTTATTTGACAGATGGAGATCACAAGTAGGCAGAGAGGCAGGCAGAGAGAGTGAGGAGGAAGCAGGCTCCCCGCTGAGCAGAGAGCCCAATGTGGGGCTCGATCCCAGGACCCTGAGATCATGCCTTAGCCGAAGGCAGAGGTTTTAACCCGCTGAGCTACTCAGGCGCCCCTGCCCTAGGTTATTAACATGCTACCTGACCTTTCTTTTCTTCTCTTGCTCTCTCCTAGATAAATCTCCACATAGAAGAATTCTTTTAAAACAGAAATAAGATCATGTGACATTCAGACTCTCCAGCATTTCAGTGATTCTGGCTAACGTACAATCACAAGCCACACACACAGTGTGTTTTGCCCCACTGGCCTTCCTGCCTGCCTTGAGTGGAAAGCATGTGCTCTCATCAGTGCACGAGTCTTGATCCTCCTGCTCACGTATTCTTTGCTAACTGATCTTCCTCTAGACTTCAAGCGGCATGCTCCCTCGCTGCCTTCATGCACTGCCTATATCCTAAAGAAGTCCACCTTTAACGCAGTATGTAATAGGTGTTTCTTCCCTTCTCTGCCCGTACTCTTGCTGCACAGATAATTACATATCTAGTAATTTATTTTCCATTTCTGTAACTAGAATACCAGTGAAAGGACCACATAGGTCTGCATAGCACATAGTGAAACCTCAATAAATATTGTTTAAATGAGGAAAAGAATGAAAGGATGGATGACTCAAAAGATACACCTTAGACAAAAACGAAGAGCAAATGGTTAAATTACTTTCAAAATATCATGTATCTCCCAGAAAACAGCACATCTACTTTCAGTATGATGCATGTGTTGCTTCACAATAGTATGTGCTTCTCATGTCTGTGTATATAGATATATACACTCTCTCTCTCTCTCTCTGTGTATATAGATATAAAATCTCCTCATGACTTCCAGTGATAGAGGGAGGTGAGAGAAAGAAAGGAAGAAATTAAATATGTTTTACACTTATTCTAACAAGAACATTTAATTTTAATTTTTTATTTTTTAGATTTTATTTTAAGATTTTATTTATTTAAGATTTTAAGATTTTATTTATTTATTTGACAGATAGAGATCATAGAGAAGCAGGCAGAGAGAGAGAGGAAGGGAAGCAGGCTCCCTGCTGAACAGAGGGCCTAATGCGGGGCTTGATCCCAGGACCCTGAGACCATGACCTGAGCCAAAGGCAGAGGCTTAACCCACTGAGCCACCCAGGCACCCCAGAACATTTAATTTTTAGATTTTAGTCTCAAATTTCTAAGTAAAGATTATTTTTCTTACAGATCACTTCTGTTCTTATTTAAATATAAATTATACCAGCAAAATGAATAGGGCATATTTTAATCAAGAGGATGTGACATAGAGTAGTAGAGTAAAATACAGTAACCCAGAAAAAAATTAATCTGTTTATTAGAAAATTTCTTTTCTATACATTATGTAAGGGGAGTGTTTGAAAGATGACGCACTTCATTGCCGTTCATTGAGTACTTTGCAGAAAATGTAAGAAGCAAAGTAGAACATTAGGTTGTAAGTCAGAAAATAGTGACTAGCTCAAACTGAGTCACTAATTACTTTTGTGACCTATGGCGAGCCACTTAACCTCCTGGATCTCCGTTTTCTTATCTATAATATGAAAGTGTTGGATTCAATTATCTCTAAAATTCATTCCATGTCTGAGATTCTCTAATAATTTGAAAAAAAAAGTCTCTGGGGATTCAAAGTGATAAATGCTATCACTATCTATTAAAAAGAAAAATATGAATTTATCAAATTGGTTGAGTTAACTTTAGACCTTAGTGAAGCTAAAAGTCTGAATAAATTGAATAGATACCTTGACTAAGACCCAATTTAGTTAGATAAGCATCAGTCCAATTTTAAATTATATGATGCCGTGATAAATAATAATAATAATAATAATAAAAGAATATAAGACTTGATCCTCACTAAATGATTTCATTATGAAATGATTAAGAAATCATCTTCTGGGCTAAACTGGCCTTGAATGTAAAATTTATAGATGATATTCCTATAATATTCTTTCCTTCATCTTGTATTAATAATCTTGAAAATATAAATTGAGAATTGCTTTTCTGTAATGTCCTCCAGTTCTAGCATCAACCCCTTCTCTTTCAGAATCTCCAGGTTTTTCTCACCATATCACTACCTTAACAGAATAAACATCCTATTCATTTTACTTTTAATGTCATTTGATATTATACTTTTATAATATTTTATATTTTATTATACTTTTATAATATTTTATTTTAATGACATTACTTTTAATGTCAATTGATATTATACTTTTGTTACATCAAGCTACTAAAGTGAAATGTAATGATAAAGGAAAATAAATAATAAAGCCAAATTTTCAGAAAGAAAGAATACTAGTGTCAATAATATTATTACTCGAAAGACAAGTAAATTAGGGTTTTTGGTTTCGCATCCTATTTTCTAAAACTATGTTGTCTTTTATGGTAGCCACTAGCCGTATACTACTACTGTGCTCTTGAAATGTGGTTATTCTGAACTGACGTGTTATAAGCATAAAACATTCATTGGAATTCAAGACATGGTACTCCTTCAAATATGAACATCTCATTATTATTTTATATTGAATAAATATGAAATATTATTTGTGGATAACTGGGTAAAAATAAAATAACATTATTTCACTTACTTTTCGAATAGAGTTAGTAGAAATATATAAAGAACTTCTACAACACAACATCAAAAAAAAAAATACAATTAAAAGATGGGGAGAGGACCTAAATAAACATTTTTCCAAAGAATACACAGAGATGTGCAACAGACACAGGAAAAGATACTCAATATCAGTAATCATCAGGGAAAATTAAAATCAAACCATAATGAGATATTGCCTCACACGTGTTAGAATACTAAACTCAAGAAGACAAGGAAAAACAAATGCTGGCGAGGATGTAGAGAAAAAGGAACTATTGTGCACTGTTGGTGGGAATGTAAATTCATATAGCCACTATGGAAAACACTATGGAGGCTCCTCAAAGAGTTAAAAATAGAAATACCATATGACCTAATAATTCCACTATTCGGTATTTACATAGAGAAAATAATAACACTAACTCAAAAGGATATATTTACCCCTTATGCTTATCACAGCATTATTTACCATAGTTAAGACATGGAAGACACCAAGTGTTCATTAATAAATATGCAATGGAATATTGGACAATCATTAAAAGGAATAAGATCATGACATTTGAGACAATATGGATGGACCTAGAGGGTATAATGCTAAAGTGAAGTAAGTCAGACTGAGAAAGACAAATATTGTATGATTCCACTCAAAAAGGGAATCTAAAAATAATGAATCAACAAACAAAAGCAGAATCAGAACTATAAATACAAAGAATAAGCTGATGGTTGCCCTAAGGGAGGGATAGAAGGTATTGGGCAGTGAAATAAGTCAAGCAGAGAGAGTCAATTATCATATGGTTTCGCTTATTTGTGGAGCATAAGGAATAATGAGGAGGACATGGGGAGACGGAGAGGAGAAGGGAGTTGAGGGAAATTGGAAGGGGAGGTGAACCATGAGAGACTGTAGCCTCTGAGGAACTAACTGAGGGTTTTGGAGGGGAAGGGAGTAGGAGGTTGGGTGAGCCTGGTGGTGGGTATTAAGGAGGGCACATATTGCATGGAGCACTGGGTGTGGTGCATAAACAATGAATTCTGGAACACTGAAAATAAATTTAAAAAATAAAATTTTTTTTTTAAAAGAGTGGTACTGGGCAAAATGGATGAAGGGGAGAGGGGGATACAGGCCTCCATTTATGGAATGAGTAAGTCATGAGAATAAAAAGCAGAGCATAAGGAATACAGTCAATGATATTATAATAGTCGTACAATGGGACAGATGGTTGCTACACTGTGGTGAACATAGCATAATGTATAAACTTGTCAAATCACCTGTCATAGCATAATGTATAAACTTGCCAAAAACTAATGAAGCATTGTGTTTAACTATACTCAAATTAAAAAGTTAAAATAATATAAATAAATAGGTGATTCACATTACATTTCTAATGGAATATACTAATGTAGAATGTTAAATAGTATGTTCTTATTACAATCATTTCAATAATTAGAGATAGCATTAAATGTCATAGAAACACTGATTTTTGTTTCTAACTGAAGTATTAATAACCTCTTATGGTACTAAATGCATAGGTTGACTTACAAAGTTTTAAAAGAATACACTGTTCTGTGTCTTGCTATACCTGTATCCCAAGTCTGTTATTTTCACTATACAAAGGGATTAAGTCAACTAAGAATGATTTCCTATAAAATATTCCTATATATTGATTTTTTAAAATTTTCTTAATTTTCAGAGAATGCTTGTAATGCATTCTTCCATATAAGATTTTGACAATTAGAATTTTAATAAGTTATGGTGCTCTAAAATAGGATATTGTAATATTTAGGGAAAGTGAAAAACATGCATGAATTAACACAAAATTAAAAAAGAGGTAATCTCTAATAAAAAGAATATATATCCTATTTTATATAAACTATTCCAAATTATGAGCATTGAGGACATATAAAATGTTTAATTTTATAATTCCATTTAGTACTTTTTATTATTCTTGGGCTTAGTAGATAAGCTTTAGTAGTTTAAAATCATCATAAGTTATGAATTTTTACCAGTAAATTTTATACTTCATTATTTTATGAACAAACCCTTCATTATACATAGGTGCATATATGTATATATAATGTAATGTATACACATATATATCCATTTTATTTATTTGTGAAACCTAATAAGACGCTTGAAAAATAAATCTTCAAATATCCAAAGATGAAGAGCAACACTCATCCGAATGTTTTTGAAGAGACATGTAACAATAAAAGTGACTTTTGCTAACAATGAGTAGACACCAAATTTTTCTCTGAAGAAAACAGACATTGGATCACAATCAAATGCATACTTTAAAAGCTGAGCAGTTTGGGTATCAGATATTAATACAGATTATTTTCTACTTGACATGCATGATGACTGGTCAGGTTTACTTCAAGGAAGACATAGTTTGCAGAGCTGTACTAAGAAAAAGCACTGTTGAAAAAAAACTAGAATGAAAGCATTGGAAATCCCCTTAGTTTTGCTTTATAACTAATCAAATTCCTGACTGCTATCTTCTACCTATGAATTCATAAAAGTTACTCTGGAGTTTAATGCTTTTCTCCACTATACGAATGGTTCTGCCATCTATAAATTAGTATTAATAACCTTACCTAGTGTTTCACAGATCTGCTGTGCAAGTTAAATGAGATAATGCATGTAAAGTACTTAGCATAATCTCCAGCACATAAAAAGCACCTAATAAATGTTAGCTTTCACATACCCAGTTTGTAACCTATTCTCGTAATCATGGTACAAAATACAAGGTAGTATCTTTCATCTTATGAAGGCATTAGTAGGCTAATTTTATTTTTAGGAAACATCTCATATCTACTTTTATGCATGTTTGTTTCACTGGAATATCTATGGAGAAACCATTTTAAAAACATTTATATATTCATGATGTGAATGTTAGGGTAAAGCACATGAAAAAGCTGGGTTAATTTAGCATCTCATTCCAATATATCTATTGAAAAGAAACAATCTTTAGAGTATAAAATAGAGGCGTATGGATAGGTGAATAAATCTAGTATTTGACGAGGAGAATAAATTTGAATCACTTTCCTTGACATACTACTGTCTGCCCCTCCTTACTGAATGGAAGATAGGTTTCTCATTTATTGGGAATTCTAATTTAAAAATTTTCAGAGTTTCTGTATGTTCCTGGAGAAACTAACTCCTGAGCACCATAATGAGGAAGATAATCTCACTCCTCAGAACACTCCAGCCCTGGCTTTTTTCATTTCAAGCTGCTTACAGGTACAACAGAGTTTAAAAGCTGTTGACTCACATAAAACACTTCATCTTACCCTACTAATTATTTATTACCCACTGTGGGTTGTGCTGTTTACACTGGAATATATATTTTGGCTGCTTAGACGTATTTTTCTTTGTTATAATTTTATCTGTATTCTAGAAGGCTCAGCTTTCAAATAAGTAATGACCTGTTACTTCTTTGTGTGCAGTTGTTTTTATTGTGATTTTGTTGTTTTGTTTTTGGTTTTTTTGTTTCTGATTTTTTTTTTTGCTTTTATCTGTTTATTTTTTCATGCCCCGCCCCCCCGCCTTTAATAGACAGGGATAGTATTTGTCACTTTGAGTCTCCAGAGATTTTTTTTTTGTATGTATAGTATTTCATACATGGAATGGACTTTCTTATCTTTACAGAAGTAAGTGAATTGCCACAAATCACAAAGTAATTAGTGACTCATTTCGAACTAGTCACTGTTTTCTAACTTGTGTGACAAGCACACCGTTCTACTACTTTTGCTTAAATGTATTTTTCAAACTGCTCTCCCCTTCATCACCAACCCGACTGTCATGTATCAGACTCTAATCTTCTCCTGTGAAGTCTCAATCAGTTTCATCTCAAGAGGTCTTCCCTGCTCCATTTGTGCTATTTTATAGCTATTAAATATATTGATATATAATCCCTTTTCCTCTTTCTTATTCCCCAAATTATAATCTTAGATTAGTCAAAAGCTTTTATTAAATGAGACCAAAACCAGAAACAATATATGAAAGTTGAAATGCCTAGATACATTTTTTAAAACCCTCTAAACCTCTATCATAATAAAAGCAAAAGATGAATGACATAAGGGAAAAGAACTAGACTCAGTGCTTGCAGTATGTGGCTGATATTTTTAATTAACAATGAATTCAACAAAAGAAAGAAAGACGAGGTGGTAAGGAAACATGAGAAAGATCTGCCAACTAGATTGAAAAGTGGTAGGGATGTGAGTAACAATCCCTCTACTCTTTCCTTATCGTCTAATCTTACCGGTTTGGATTCAGTTAACCATTACAGAACTCGACCATGTGTGTGCTATTATTCCAGCTTACATTTGAGGAAAATGAGACTCAGAAAGGTTAAGTGATTTGTCCAAAGTCATCATGTTCCGGTGAGTACCTGGGACTGTACGATTGTTCAGGACAGGACAGGGTTCTGAGATATCTTAAGGTTATGAGTAGTCAGAAAACATGAGATACTGTAGAGATGTTGGTAATATATATATTTTTAATGACACAAATATTTGAAGTTCATTATCTCAGAACACTTCAGGATAGAGAGTGCAATTGGATGGAGGAGAAACATCAACTTCTACAACCTTCCAGGTCTGTCTTTCCCTGGCCTCTTGTTTGCAAAGAGAAAGACAAAAAACATTGCTCCTCTTTATAACCAGAAACAACAAAAAACTGGTGATGCTAGGTAGGTAGATAGGTATGCAGGTAGGTAAGTAGATAGATTAGAGAGATTCTTAAAATATAAAACACACTTTGATGGGATAACTCTGCTGGCTGAGGTACTGTTGAATTGTTTTACTGTATCTCTTTTAGTATCAAAATGTCTCTTCTAATTTTGAGAATTTAATCTTTATTTTGTGAGAATTTCTTGCAGTCAGAATTTAAATTTAAATTTAAATTTAATGATATATTAAGGTCTGCAATTATTGAATCATTAAATACTGTGTGTTTTCTCAAAATGATTCAGTATGGTGTGACCTGATGACATTAATAAATAAATAATTAAATGACCAAGTACATTAAAATTTGTCAAGATTATTCAGCAGCTAACATCTGCTCTGGTATTATACTCAGTCTTAATATTTTCTTGATGTTAGGTGATAAAAAAATTTAATATTTTTAAAATTATTTTGAAGTTGGGACGCCTGGGTGGCTCAGTTGGTTAAGCAGCTGCCTTCGGCTCAGGTCATGATCCCAGCATCCTGGGATAGAGTCCCACATCGGGCTCCTAGCTCGGCAGGGAGCCTGCTTCTCCCTCTGCCTCTGCCTGCCATTCGGTCTGCCTGTGCTCGCTATCTCTCTCTCTTTCTCTGATAAATAAAATCTTAAAAAAAAATTATTTTGAAGTTGACTGCCATATAGGTTACTAATCCATATAACAAATGATTTGGCCTTATTTACTAGGAAATTTCATTTCCTTTCATACAGACACGAAAAGCAAAACTGTAACACCTACTTTAGCTTAGAACCTGGCAACAAATATTAGTTCTACCATATCACTTCTGAGGTTTCAGTGTCTACCACCTATATTCTGAATGCTCTCATAAAATTGGTTGGTAGTAGAAGAAAAGAAAACAAGTGAGAGAAAAAGTAAGACTAGAGCTCTGAAGACAAATGGAAACGTTTTTATTTTAACAATAGATATTTTGATTAACCAAGATAAACAATAAAAATGTATTTGACTTTGATGGATGAAGAGATGTAATTCTCTCAGTGACATTCCTTATTTAATAATTCATTTTGCCATTTTGTTATTTGATTCTTCAAATAATCATTCCTCATCTTAAAAGAACTTCTAAAAAGTTGTAGAAGATCCTTTGTATGTATTTGACACTAGTGCAACAAAAAAGAATGCTAAAAATGTTTGAAGACGTATTTCTTCTTTCAGTGTTACCTTATATAATTATTTCTAATCAATACTAATGTTGCTTTATATAATAAAGCTTAAAAACTTTCGAAACTCTTCCTAAAGTTAAGTATCTTTAGGCCAGGTTTATAATTATATGAGTCTTCAAAATAAAATTCTCAAGTATTAACTTATCATATCTACTAAAGACCTGTAATTTATTCTGAAATTCTAATAATCCAAAAGGAATAGAAGAATCACAATGGACTCATTTTATCTACATCAGATATTTTACATTTTAAACACACAATGAAGTAGCAATCTCATTTTATCAAATAAGAAGTATATTCAATTTCATTACAGATGGACCAGCCACTGAGTATTACCACTGGCTCAGACTTGCAGAGGAAGTTTAATTTTCTCTTTGTGTTCTGGTGACTCCTTCCCCACCCTCCTTGCACACCTGGAGTATTATAATCTTGTAAATGCAAAATTACATTACATTCCCTCTCTGTAACTTTTTCTCAATCAAAACAAATACAGTAGAAAAGAGAGTTATAAATATTTCCCATGGCAACATCCCTCCGACAGCTTATCAGCTCACTATGGTGTCATACTGTCCAATAATCTCAATATAAAATATCTTTACTAATGGGTCCTGTAGATTCTTTACACCATGAAAATCATTAGCAAGGATAATTAACTGAGACTGTGGTGATGAATAGAGCTGCATTTCTGATCAGTGTAATGAAGAACAGAAGCCACTAATTACAGATATAGAGCCTTGAAGCTACTGAGAAATGTAATTTAACGTTGCTGCCCAGATTCCACACAGCTTATATAAGTGCACAATTAAAACAATAAGGTCTTCCCTCAGATAACGCTTTTGGGATCATTCCAGGTGCAAGAAAATGTGCCCATCGGCACCAAGTGGCTTGTGATCTAGTAAATGCGATGCTTAAAAAATTAAAAATTAAATCTGTCTAAACATTTTGTTAAGAACTCTCATCACAGCTCCGAACCTCTATCAGATATTGTACACTGCGAATTTCTTTGACTGTTCGAAAGTTTATGAAGACTTCAGTCTTTATATGCAATCCAGAAACAGTGTAAATATAGTAAAACTATGCATCCACAGAACCCTTAGAATGGTCTGTTCCTTAGATACAAGAAAGTCATTTATTTTACTTCAGATAAAGTAGCAAGTTGTAGAGGAGTGTTTCCCAAAATTACGTGAGACTCTTGTTAAAATTCAGATTACTGGAAAGTACCCTAGGCAACCAGAATATATTCTCAAAGGAGGGGAGGAGCTGGGAGAGTGATCCAGTGAGAGCTCCAGATGATTCTTATCAGCAGACAAGCTCGCTGCAGTAGAAAGAAACTGAGTCTGGACTTTAATACTGATTCACTAAAGAGGGTGTCTGGCTGGATGGCTCAGCTGGTTAAACCTCTGACTCTGGACTTCAGCTCAGATCCTTTAAATCCATTTTAAATCCCTTGTGAAGAAATGTATTAACTCAATTAACAAAGATTTTTGAACACCTGCTTTTTGCCAGGCTAGGCCTTTGTGATAAGTTAGTGAACGAAACGACTCATGGAGCTTACCTCTTAAAAGAGAGTGATATGTAATAAACAACCAAACCCATATAACCTTAGACGGCAGTAAGTGTGATGGAAATGATGGAACAGAGTGACGGACATCAAGAGTGTGGGGAAAGACCACGTTAACTACAGGTAGGAGGGTAGGCCTCCATGGAATAGTCCAATGTGAAGAAAAATATTGAAGAGGTGAGAGAAAGAACAATCTAAGTAGAGATAAGCACTGCTGCAAGGACCCTTAAGAGCATGTAAAACGTATCTATAAGGGTAATTTTTTTTAATGTCAAAAAATTAATAATAGAAATGAAACCTCTAAATTCAGGACCAACTCAAAATATGAATACAGAGATTTGGAATTAAATTCAATTTATTAATACAGGGTTTTAGGTCTCAAGTCAAAACAAATGCCCAGGTCTTTTTAAAAAATTAATCCTATTGGCCCTCTTCCCCTGGAAAGGAATCCACAATTTTAAGATATAGGAAAGCTTTTTCTTCACAAGTATCATGAATCTTTTTTTTAAGATGGAAGACAACAGAGAAAAACTATAACAAAATCAAGGCATATCCTAAATGTTTGAAGCAACACAGGAACAGGACTGGAAAACAGAAAGCCCATTTCAGTTGGTTAACAACAATGATATCCCTTACCCAGAGGCATTGATATTCTCCTATCATTCCCTGTCATATAAATCCTTAAAAAAAAATAAAATAAATGCAGATTTTATAATTATTCTGTCTTCCTCCTAGATCCAAGGATTGCTGCATGTCTATTTTTTTAATTAAATTTTATTTTTTCAGTGTTCCAACATTAATTGTTTATATAACACACCCAGTGCTCCATGCAATCACTACTCCCCTGCATAATACCCACCACTAGACTCATCCAACCTCCCAACCCCCTCCCCTCCAAAACTCTCAGTTTCTTTCTCAGAGTCCACAGTCTCTCATGGTTTGTCTTCCCCTCTGATTTCCCCCAACTCACTTCTTCTATCCATCTCTCAGTGTCTTCCATGTTATTCCTTACAAGTAAGTGAAATCATATGATAATTGACTCTTTCTCTGCCTGACTTATTTCACTCAGGATAATCTCTTCTAGTCCCATCCATGTTGATACAAAGGTTGGGTATTCATCCTTTCTGGTGGAGGCACAATATTCCACTGTATATATATGGACCATATATGTTTTGTCCATTCTTCCATTGAAGGGCACCTTGGTTCTTTCCACAGTTTGGTGACTGTGACAATTGCTGCTATGAACATTGGGGTACAGGTGGCCATTCTTTTCACTACATCTGTATCTTTGGGGTAAATACCCAGTACTGCAACTGCAGGGTCATAGGGTAATTCTATTTTTAATTTCTTAAGGAATATCCACACTGTTTTCCAAAGTGGCTACCCCAACTTGCATTCCCACCAACAGTGTAAGAGGGTTCCCCTTTCTCCATATCCTCCCCAACACTTGTTCACTGTCTTGTTGATTTTGGTCATTCTAACTGGTGTTGGGTGGTATCTCAATATGGTTTTGATTTGAATCTCCCTGATGGTTAATTATGATGAACATTTTTTGATGTGTTTCTTAGCCACTTGTATGTCTTCATTGGAGAAGTGTCTGTTCATGTCTTCTGCCCATTTTTTGACATGATTATCTATTTTGTGTGTGTTGAGTTTGAGGAGTTCTTTATATTTCTTGGATATCAGCTCTTTGTAGTGTCATTTGCGAATATCTTCTCACATTCCATGGGTTGCTTTTTTGTTTTGTTGACTGTTTCCTTTGCTGTGCAGAAGCTTTTGATCTTGATGAAGTCCCAAAAGTTCATTTTAGCTTTTGTTTCATTTGCCTTTGGAGACAAATCTTGAAAGAAGTTGCTGTGACCAATGTCAAAGAGGTTACTGCCTACATTCTTCTCTAGGATTTTGATAGATTCCTGCCTTACATTGAGGTCTTTTATCCATCTCAAGGACCTGACGGATTCCCTGGAGAATTCTACCAAACATTCAAAGAAGAAATAATACCTATTCTCTTGAAGCTGTTTCAAAAAATAGAAACAGAAGGAAAACTTCCAGACTCTTTTTATGAAGCCAGCATTACCCTGATCCCCAAACCAAGCAAAGCCCCCACCAAAAAAGAGAATTTCAGACCAATATCCCTGATGAGTATGGACGCTAAGATTCTCAACAAGATCCTATCTAATAGGACCCAACAGTACATTAAAAGGTTATCCACCATGACCAAGTGGGATTTATCCATGAGATGCAAGGGTGGTTCAACATTCGCAAGTCAACCAATGTGACAGAACAAATCAATAAGAAAAAAGAGAAGAACCACATGGTCCTCTCAATTGATGCAGAAAAAGCATTTAACAAGATACAGCATCTAGTGCTGATTAAAACGATTTAAAGGATAGGGATAGAGGGAACATTCCGCAACTTCATAAAATCTATCTACAAAAAACCCACAGTGAATATCATTCTCAATGGGGAAAAGCTGACAGCCTTCCCTTTGAGATCAGGAACACAAGATGTGCACTCTCGCCACTGTTGTTCAACATAGTACTAGAAGTCCTAGCAACAGCAATCAGACAACAAAAATAAATAAAATGTATTCAAACTAGCAATGAAGAAGTCAAACTCTCTTTGCAGGTGACATGATACTTTATATGGCAAACCAAAAAGACTCTACCCCCAAATTACTAGAACTCATACAGCAATTCAGTAATGTGGCTGGATACAAATCAATGTACAGAAATCAGTTGTTTTCTTATACACTAACAATGAAAATAAAGAAAGGGAAATTAGAGAATTGATTACATTTACTATAGCACGAAGAACCAGAAGATACCTGGGAATAAACCTAACCAAAGTGATAAAGGATCTGTACTCGAGGAACTACAGAACACTCATGAAAGAAATTGAAGAAGACATAAAAAGATGGAAGACCATTCCATGCTCATGCATCAGAAGAATAAACATTGTTAAAATGTCTATACTTCCTAGAGCAATCTATACTTTCAATGTCATCCTGGTCAAAATTCCAGCAGCGTTTTTCAAAGAGCTGGAACAAACAATTCTAAAATTTGTATGGAACCAGAAGAGACCCCAAATTGCTAAGGAAATGTTGAAAAAGAAAAAAAATGTAAACAACTGGGGTATCATGTTGCCTGGTTTCAAGCTTTACTACAAAGCTGTGATCACCAAGATAGCATGGTACTGGCACAAAAACAGACACACAGACCAGTGGAACAGAGGAGAGGGTCCAGATATGGACCTTCAACTCTATGGTCAAATAATCTTCAACAAAGCAGGAAAGAATATACAGTGGAAAAAAGACAGTCTCTTCAATAAACGGTGCTGGGAAAATTGGACAGCTACATGTAGAAGAATGAAACTCGACCATTCTCTTACACCACACACAAAGATACACTACATGTCTATTTTTTTAAATGAAAAAAAAATTCTCCTCCTCCAAAAAGTGAAAAAATAAAAATTTTAAAAAATGAGAAATAGTAATGCCGTCATTCCTCCTCACCCATGATTCCATTTTCTGCCGTTTCATATACTCACGGTCAGCTGCAGTCAGAATCCGATGATCTTCCTACTGACATTATAGTATCAAGAGGCAATGGTATGCTAACATCTACACCATTCACCTCGCTTTATCTCACCAGGTAGGCATTTCATCATTTCACATCATCACAAGAAGGTTAGAATAGTACAATAAGATATTTTGAGAGAAACAGAGATGACACTCACATAACTTTTTTTTAGAGTATATAGTTATGATTGCCTTATTTTATTACTATTGTTGGTAATCTTTTACTGTGCCTAATTTATAATTGAACTTTACTTTAGGTATATATGTATGGGGAAAAACACAGTATAAACAGGGTTTGGTACTATCTGCAGTTTCAGGCATTCCCTGGGTCATCTTGTAATTTATTTCCCATGAATAAGAGGGGACTACTGTAAAAGGTTAAGGGTTGTAAATATTAACAGCAAACCTAGGTACCCAAGGTAAAATAACTGAATTGGACATAAAGCAAAGCTTTGAGCTTTTAAGACAACGGTAAATACAAAGTTTCAGGTTCTATCATTCTCACAATAATAAAAATAAATAAGAGTATTTTCTTCTTTGAGCTTCAGTTCTTTTTTAAAAGTACCATTTTATATATGTCTATCTTACTATTCACCCACAGATGATTTCTCCGTGTGCTAAAACAAGAAACACTACAGAGGTTTGACAATATTTTACTCCTCTTCAAAGGCTAAAAAAGTATTTTAGAAGACTATATATTATAAAAAATTCAAATATGATAACTTAGCACCTGTCATACAGTAAATATTCAGTAAATCTCAGCATCTTTTTCAATGCCTTAACTTTCTTCACTCATTCTCATTCTTTATGTACAACTAATCACACTACTATTTGGAGATTTCTGTGAGGCTTTCCCTTGTGCATTAAAAAAATGTGTTGAAATAACATTTGATTGAAATGTTCTATGTTAACATCAATAGCGTCCTGTTTATGCCCCTAGACACAGAGAGGCAACACCTCTCAGAGATTCACTTATTACCATTTCCAACTAGTTTATTTACCATAATTAAATTTTTGGCACTTAGCATTTTGAAAGCTCAAGTATAAATAATACAACAAGAAATTTAGAGGTACCTGTAGGAACACTGAAAAGCTGAGCTTTTGAAGAATATGAAACTAGTAAGATAAAGATACCCCTTAAGGAGGAAGGAGATAAAAAGGCATAAAGCTAAAGAGATCAGAGTCAAAGCTTCAATACATATGTTGAATCAATATATGTGTATCTGAAACTAATACAATACTACATGTCAATTAAATCTCAATTGAAAATAATAGACAAAGAAATTAAAATACTAACTATGCCCTCTCTTTCACCATCTTTAATAGGAAAACATGTTTATGATTTCAGTCATTAATTGTGGAGAAACATTCAAATTTCAGTTATATACAAAAAGCCAAAACATCTTTTGAACACCCTATCTCATCCAATAATTGCCTTATGTGTTTTATATTTAAAGTGTCTATGATGTAAAAAGATAAAAACAGTTTAATAATAGAAGAAAAGAAGTAATAAATTCAAAATCAAGATTAGCAGATAGTAAGGCCTCCACAGAAGTCCTGAGTAGGTGCAGAGGTATACCGAAACACTGCCTCTGACCTTCCTGGTGGTGAAGGCAGGCAGGAAAAAATCTAGAAATGCAGCATCTTTAAGATTAGGGAAGTGGGGAAGGAGTGGGGGCTGTGTTCAAAAGAGATAAACCTTCTACTGATCCAGAGGCCTGAGAAAAATATCTCCTTTGGGATACCGAAAGAGGAAGCTGTTCCCTATATTGACTGATGTCCCCAATAACACTGACACAAAAGAAAAACTAACAAGTTCCTTATGATTGTTTCTTTTAATGTCTATAATATACGTTGGAAGTAAAATGTCCCAGTGCGATTCAGTAAAAGCAATTTTATCAGGGGCCAAGACACTGACATCCAAGTATATAGATCCCTGGTGGTCCCAAACCCAGATTTAGTCCATTGAGATCTAAGAAAAAAAAAACCTTTTTAGGTGAACAGAGTACATTCATCATGATAGGAAGAATGTCTTTATTTCACTCTTTCTAAAGTTACAGGATTAAAAAATTTTAAAAAGGTAATTCCCCCAATTAAGCTTCAATAGGAGTAATGCCATATTTCTGTAAAGTATGTCAAACAGCATGATGGTTAATGATCAGATCTCCAAAAAGGGAATCACCATGGGAAATTTCTGTTTCGGTTTTTTTCTTCCTGAGGCCAGAGCAGTAGCAGCATTTTTATCTGTCCATATTCTCTATCAAGGTTCACTTTGAAGATTTCAAAGGCAAGTTTGGGAAATGAAAATAGCTCTCATTTTTATTCCTTTTCACTCAGGTCAGCATGTAAAAGTGGCAACCCTTTTAATCCCAGGGAAAAATACTTTTACACAAACTATGTAGGTATTCTTTTTTTTTTTTTTCCTGGGAATAAATTAAAAGTAATGTGGAGGAACTATTATAGATAATGCATTGGCACAGTAGGGCACTAAAAACAGAACAGGTGGAAATCATCATAGCTTTATACCAATATAGACTGTACATTTAAGACATGGCACATTTAATGGAAGCCTTGAGGGCAAAGATAGAATTAAATAATACACTCAAAGATAAAGAATCCGATTTTTTCTTTTAATAACATCTAGTCTACATATTGCCAGACACTATAATATAGTAGAGGATTTATTTAGGATACTGATATTTTACATGAAATATATTCTCATTATGTGAACACACTTTAGTCCCAATCCTTTTCTTCCAGCATCGAGGGATTGCTGCTTTGAAGGAAAAGAAAAAAAAGGAGGGGAGGAGTGGGAGAACATGAAGATCATACAACACCTAGTAGAGGTTTCCCTGGCAACAAAAATTTTCCATTCATCTTGCGGTTTCTGTGGTTTCATTCAGCATCACCTCGCTGAAAGCAGGGTGATGGAGAGGAGGAAAATTATCAAGTGCTATCCTTGAACTATGGAGTAATGTACTTTAAAGGGCCCAACTAGTTTTAGTTTACCTAATGTATGTCCCTACATATCTTTTCTTTTATTATTGTATATTCTTCTTAAAAAATTTTGAAAGAATTTCTAACAGTAAGTTGTTTATCTAAAATTCTCACATTTGCTTTTTATTGCTAACAGAGCCACATTTCAGACAATTCTTAGCAGATTAATATGTAAAGTCTTACAAGTTTATGTATCTTATACACATAACAAATTCCCCAGGATCGTATTAGTGTTATATCATGTCACAAATGATTAGACAACATTTAATCTAAATAAATCCCTTACAGTTCATATATAAAAGCCATTGTTATAAAAATAATCTTACTGGGTTTCCATAGATATTATCTTAAATAATTCTTATACTTTATTAATGGATTTTCCTGAATGCTTTCTAACCCTATATGCATTTTAAGTTAATATATAAACCAAAATTAATCAAATTTGTCTAAATCCTGAGAATCCCTTAATTATATTCAAGTTCTAGATTTTATAACTAGCCTGAATTTCAGATTCTGAAAGTTCAAAATCTTTGAAAAACAAAATGTTCCTTAGCTTACTGTATGGCAAAATCTGACTTGAATTAACTATGATAGTGTATATGTACTCTCATTAATAACATTTAAGTTGAAAATCCATACAATTTACTGCCAAAATATGTGTTCATCCAGATTCTTTAATGTATATATTACATATATAATTTATGACCATTCTGAAATACGAAAAATCCTGACTGTTCCCAAGGTTTACTGGGCCAAGGTTTACTGGGTTCCCAAGGTTTACTGGGCCACATCACTATGAACAGATACTGGATAATTTGTATATAAGATAAATGGAGTAATTATTTTAATTTTCTGAATAAAACAACAACTTATTATGAGTCCATATGGATAGAAACAAATTAATAGGCAATGAGCTTGCCTTACAATAGAAGGCTAACATATATACATCTATATATAATATTTATTTATATAAGATATTTATACCTTATTATATGTAAATACTATAGCATATAATTATAATAATATAAATGTATATTCATATATAGTATTTAAGTAATATAAATAATAATATATAGCAAAGCATATATATTGTTAAATACATATGTGTAAATATATAAATATATATGTAGAATCAGAAAATCATCAATGATTGATAATACTTGTGGGTAAAAGTTTGATGAGCAATACGATATTTACATAGTTTCAAAATATCTTTGTACTATTTTTTAAGAGATGACATAATAAAATACAGTAACTTTAGACTGAAGAAACCTGGTAGATACCACCTTACCCACCAAATTTAGCATCACCAATACTGAAGTAAACTAGAATCATTTTTGTCTTGATCTCATTTACTAAAAACAACAAAAACAAATCACTCTGAGAACACTCCTGTTACAAATGTATAAAGTAAGATTAATTATGAAAAATTATAAGATATACACATTGACACATATTCTATGAAGGAACAGATTTTTGCTTCTCAAAAAAAAAAAAAAAAAAAAATCAAGACCAAGAAAGACAAAGAAGAGCTGAGAAATTAACTGTGCTGGGTTACAGAGAACACACGACAAGCAAATTTCCCACATAATTTAATTTTGATAAAGGTTACCTGAGATGAAATTTAGTCCGGTCAAAAATAATTAGTCCTGAATATTATCAAATGTGTGAAAATAGTGCTAATTTTAATGCAAATAAAATTAACATTCAACTCTGTAAATAAAAGCAACAAGGGGAATTATTTAATGAGAAAAATGAAAAAGTGCCTTTTCTTCAGCCATTAATAGTTGGGAATGGTGGAAGGAAAGGAAGCAAATATATGAACACAACGGAGGCAAAGAAGAAATAGTAAAAGAAGACAGACCATAAGAGATGCTTACATATAGGAAACATATTGAGGTTTGCTGGAGGGGGCGGTGGGTGGGGGGTGGGGTAACTGAGCTATGGGCATTAAGGAGGGCACTTGATGTAATAAGCTACTACAGTATAATAGTATTGTTATTATAGTTATCCATCTTGGTTTCACCAGAGGTGACATTTTTTTTAATTAACTGTATTCTAGATTTTGAAAAGTCACTAGGAAAAAAACAGTCACTAGATGGGGAGATGTGGTGCTAGTAATGTTCTATCTTTTGATCTGAGTGTTGGTTATAAAAGTAAGTTCATTTGGGAAAAGTCATCAAGTATAAAATCGTGGTTTTTGCAATTTGGGGTATGTACATTATAACAGTAAATATTTTTAAATTTGAGGATTTAGAAAGAAGATACAAAGTATACAAAAGAAAAAGGAAAGAAGAAAAGGATAAATATGTATTAATATGTGTTCATATTAATAATACCATAGAAGATCTAAATTTTCCTTGTATGATTAAGATTAGCTATCTGAACAATAATTTTCATGAGGTTCCTATATGAGACCTCAAATTACATATACTTCTAATCAAGAGCATAAACATTCCAAAAATTCCATTCTACATCTACAGAGCTGAATTTATTTTTCTTATATTTTTTTTAAGCCATGCCCTTCAATATAGAAACAGATACTGAATTGTCCATATTTATTTAGGTCTTTCCTCAGCCTTCCTCCTAACCCATGTGTCTTACTGTTAGCTCAGTGAGCTGGCACTAGTTTTACACCTCAGGAATGTTTACTCTGGCTAAATTAGCTACTGATCTCCTAATGTCTGGTGTTTGGCAATAAAGTCCCAGTTGGAGTTTCTAACCAACAGCAGTTTGCATTTAGTTTCTGAGTCTCTATTTTGCAATCTTAGTACTTTCCCTTCTGATTTCATAAAGACAATTGCTCCTAGGGATACCTGAACCTGAAATGAACTGAAAATATTTTACTGCTTTTCAACTTGCCAGCAGTAGAAGAAAAATTCACACCAATCTCAGCACTCTGAACAGCTGTTGCTATAAGGTGATGTTGCTAAAAAAAAATCCCAAAATAGAACAAGGCAAATACCATCCCTGCGAGGGTTCCACTATATTTTGGAGATCTCCAGCTGGAAACTTAATTGTAATTTAAACAGAGCACACAGAAACAGCTTTCCTGCATCTATTCACCATACTTTTATTGAATTAGATAATTTAATCAATAAGTCACAATACACTCTAATGTGGTACTAGGTAATATTCTAGGAGCAGAGAAATTTGATCTTTGCTGCCGATTATTTCCATCTTCCTGCACCGCGTTCTTCTAGGATTTACAGAATGTATTTCCCCATTCTAGCTGTTTTTAAACACTTGCAATCTGTATCTTTTTTGTGTTAGTGCTCATCAGCCAAAGACCATCAGGAAAACACCTGGGTTTATTCTTGTTCGCAGCGAGAAAGGCATGGAGAAATGTGCAGTGTCTTGGTAAGAAGGTGTATTTGAGCTCTCAAGAGAAAGAGAAAGAAAAGGACAGAGACAGATAGGTGGATTAGAGAGACAAGCCCAGAAATATCGTTCTGCCAACCATCTGCGTGTCCCTCAGCCCAAACCAGTTGACACATAATATTAACTATCACGGACAGTATTAAAAAGAGCCTATTACACAATTCAGGTTTGGGTTGAGTATTTGGTGACGAGTTTTGAAGGAAACAGGACTTTGGCCTGGTTTGCCTACTTTGAGGAGGTGTGGGCAATTCTGTGATTATCTCAAAAAATCTGATCTCTAGAATGGATACTAAAGCGAGGCTCAGACTCGTTATTAATTAAGAAACAGCAGTTGCGGGCGCCTGGGTGGCTCAGTCTGTTAAGCGTCTGCCTTCAGCTCCGGTCATGATCCCGATCCGAGGGTCCTGGGACTGAGTCCCCAGCTGGGCTCCCTGCTCCGCGGGGGTCGGCTTCTCTCTCTGTCTCTCACCCCACTCCCATGCTCGCTCTCACTCTCTCTGCCTCCCTCAAATAAGAAAAAAATCTTTTTTTTTTTATTTTAAATTTTAAACTTTTTTAAAGATTTTATTTATTTATTTGACAGAGAGAGATCACAAGTAGGCAGAGAGGCAGGCAGGGGCGGGGGAAGCAGGCTCCCCGCCGAGCAGAGAGCCCGACGTGGGGCTCGATCCCAGGACTCTGGGATCACGACCTGAGCCGAAGGCAGCGGCTAAACCCGCTGAGCCACCCAGGCGCCCCATAAAAACAAAATCTTAAAAAGAAAGCTCCCGGTGTTCCCAGCGCCCTCCCTGAAGGGCCGGCGCCTCCTTCCCCGACCGCCGGCGGGGGTCGCCCGGAGCCCACCCGGCTCACGACGCGCTGCCTGCGCGCTTCCTCGTGCCGGCCTCGGCGGGCCGCGTCTCCCCGTACGGTCGCCAGCAGCCGCCGCAGCTTTCTACCTCCGCTGCGATTATGGGGCCGATTTGTCACATCCTTTCCCGTTGTGCAGCAGAACCCTCCGCGGTCCTTCCCGGGGCCGTGCGACACGGTCATCTGCGAAGGTGGCTCGCGGGGACGCTTCCAGCGCGCAGCCTTTCCCGACTGGGTTCTAAAACGCACGTTCCCGACGCGGGGAGGGACCCATCGCGTGGTTTCAGCTCCTCCGTGCGACGCGGCTGCAGCGGCTTAAATACACACTCGCCGACGTCCGTTCACAACGGGCGGGACAGCAGGCCTGGGGCCTAGGGATGCCGAGAGCCGCGGTTCCCGGGGAGGTTCCCCGGGGTACCCGCGCTCAAACCCACGGGCCTCGCCGGGTGCGCAGTATCCGAAGAACCGTTCGCTGCGTGACCAGCGAGCGTACAACTCCCGCGCACACACATGGAAGACACACGCGTAGCAGGGCATGAAGACGTGGGAGCGGGGCCTACGCCCTTCCCGGCGCACCAGGGGCTCTCACCTGCTCACCAACTTTGACACTGCGATCTATTTATTTCTCCTTCGTAACAGAAAGACTTGAAAATGAATAGAATTTATCGTTAATAGCAGAATTTTCCAAATTCTGGGGAGGATAGTATCCTTTGAGTCGATGGGCTTCAATAAGATTTATCAGTGTGTGTGTGTGTGTGTGTGTGTGTGTGTGTGTGTGTTTTCCCCACAACAAGTTGTAGGTAGTTTTAACATGCCTGGAAACTCTTGGCAAATAAAGGTTAGTCCCTCCTGCCCTGTTATTATTTACACTTGGAATTTTCTTTATATTTAGTTTCTGAACAAGAAAAATTCTGATTTAGAGGAGTTAAGACACGTTTAAACAGTGAGATCAAAATATAATTTGCGGTGCCAATACCCTGTTATACTTCAAAAGAGCTGTTTTATGCCAAGTTCACAATACTTCTATTCTAGAAACCATCTTATCTTACTTGATTGAGATAATTATTTTGTCAGTTAATTGATGGAGTTTAAAGCAGAAAGCATAGACACATGTACGCATACCTTAGAAGTTTTATTTCAAGTTAAAACATATGCAACCACCGTACGATGGAAGGAAACCCTTTTCTGTAGGTGCAGATTGAGTTCTGTCTCTACAGAAAAAGACATCCTGAGACCCGAGATCCGCCACATCTCGCAATGGTTTCACCAGGAGAAGGAGGAGATCCAACAGGAGTGCGGGAGAAGAGAGGTGCTTATTAGTCACGGTCCTTCAGTCAGTACATTTTCAAAAGGGAATTGAAACCTTCAGTGAATCGCAAAGATTATTTACGTGAAGACATATTAAGAGAGCTTCTGTGTGCTCTGTAAATGAAGATACAGTCTGCTTAATTCATAAGGATTTTATTTATTATCTGCAGGGGTTGTAATTATTTGTAAGTATCTCTAAGGCTTTATGCCATAAATCTCAATGCCTATTAATTAGTTTGCAGGTTTTACAGTAGTTTGTGCTGTTTTCCCCCAATACTTTCTTTCCTTACAACACTACTGCACAGTAGTTTGGAAGATGAAGACTAGAAAACGGAATTCTCAATAGCAGTTGGCTGTTTAGTTGGCTAAATATTTAGTTGGCTAAAATGTATTGATATATACTGGTACGTAAAACTTATAGACAATAAGGTTTATTGTGTGTGTGTGTGTGTGTGTGTGTGTATTTCCCCACAAACACCAATGATATCCTGACATTCATCCTACTTGTTAGCCGTGCTGTCAGTCACAACGGCTATATCTGCTCTCTAATGACATCTGGCAGAAGTAAACCAAGATTAGAGGACGGAGTGATCAGTCAGGCCTCCAAGCCAATCTGGGCCGCTTTCAAGTCCAACCAATCAGTGGCACCTGCATGTGGAAATCATTCTCCTCGGTTACAAGTGCTGGCAGAAGGAGAGAACTGCTTTTCAAGCTACAGCAGAATGAGCTAAATATAAATGTGAAAATCCTCTTCAGAGTAACATTTTAATCCTATTTTTAAAGGGAGAAACAGCAGAGCAGTTTTATTCATATTTTCAATTACTTCGTCGTGAGGTAGATGACGCTTTGGCACACCCATCAAGGATAACCGTGGTGGGGGGGTCATCTGCCAGGGTCCACGATCAGAAGGCGAGCTCCTGCCCAGCATCCACCAGGGGCTTCACACTGCTGTGCCGGTGCCCACGACACCAGTATCCTTTTTAGTTCCTTGTTAGAGATGTGTGAACCCTTCGTCTTGTGAAACTTGCCAACCTCAGGAATATTTTATGAGTTACCAGCTTTGCAACTTTTGCAGAATACATTCAAACATCACTTTTAGAAGCAGCAGGACTACAAATGTTTCTCCAAAGATTAAAAAAAAAAAAAAAATGTAGAGAAAAAGGAAGCCACGGAAAGAGAACCAGTAGCATGTTCGTATTGTTCCCCAGTGAACTCTCCTGTATTCTCTAACTTGAAACCAGGCCCTGGCGTAGGGATCAGCAGACCTCTGGCCTCATGTTATCACTCTCCACTAAATCTCGCTCCAGAAAAGCAGAACCATTATAGATAATAAGTTCCTTCCATTTTTTAATCAGTCATTTATCTGCCATTCTTGGGTAAAATAAGATACTATTTTATAATTTAGTGTTTTTATTTCCCCTCTTTTCCAACCAATTACCCTTATTTAACCTTTAACAGATCTTTGTCTCCGTATTTATGTAACAGATGATGAAATATGACAGTTACTTTAAATAAACTTTCAAAGATCCTGTAAAACACACACACACACACACACACACACACTTACTTCTTTCAAATGTCCACAGTATTACATTGTTATTTTTAGCCAAAAATAATGCCTGTGGAACCCTAGAAGGCATACAGACAGTTGAATGTTAGATCTAATGAATAGGACAAGCCTGGCTTTAGATCCTGAATTAAAGAGCTCTGAAAATTTGACCTGTGTAACTAGTTCAGTGAGAAAGATTAAAACGGATTTTCAGAACAGATTTTTCAGAGCAGACCTATACAATTGGCCTTGCTTATGAAGGAAAAAAAAAAAAAAGAAAACTAATAATGATAGAACATCTAGTACACTTCAGGGTCTCAGCATCATGGATATTTTTACTGGCTACCTTGTATCCAGTCTCTAGGGAATCTTCCCCGCATTGATCCAGAGGAGGGGTATTCATGGCCCAAGCTAAATAGCATATTCAATGGTCAATGTCCCAAACCTATCAAACTCTACTCAAAATACCTAGGTTTAAATCCATCTGTCCTTAGCTATGAAATCATGCAATTTCTTCATGTTCTATGCTTTCATTATTGTTCCAATTTATTGGAAATGAAGTTGAGATCAGGTCAGAGAGAAACCAAGATCTGGAATATTTTTTAAGCCACTGCAAGTCACTCTCTGTATTCACAGACTTTTTAACTAGTCAAGCACCGGCCTTAAAAGGCCACAGAACAGCTGACTGCACTGTCTGGTAAACCAAGAGGTCAGCAGAGGCAACAGCATCTAACACTTCCCACTCCCCACACAACAGAGAAGGTAGCTTTCCCAACTCGTCTCTGTTAGAGCGCACAACATTTTATGGGCATGTTGTTCTTAGAAGGGGAATGTCCGTTGTTTTGTCTAAAAGGTGGAAAGAGAAATGAGCTATGGCTCCTTGTCGTTCAGATATCATAACAGTTAAAGGGAGAGCAACATTACTGCATTACGTCTTAAGCACTTCTAGATAAGACGACTTACACTGGACAAAACCACAGTTTATACTGAAAATACAAATCAGAGCTTCACCCAACCTATACAACTTGTTTAAAAGTAACTATTAACAAGTAAGTTCCTTAAAAATGATAAATCTGGGAAAAGCCTAACCAGATAGGATGCCAGGCTAATAAGCATAAACTATGACTGTCCCGGAAAACCCTTAAGAGTGGAATTTTTCTAGCTACGAGGAATTATAACACTGAAGAACAGGTGAGGTATGTACAATGACTTTTAGCTAATATGTAACAAAAATATGACTTTGTGAATTCACTAAACAAACATTCTTCTGTGGAATAGCATGCAACACTAAGCTACATCTTACTATTAAAGAGATCACCAGAATAAAATTTCTTACCCTAAAATAATACACATTCATCAACGGGGAAGGACATGTCCAGAGATGGTTATAACAGAAACGTTACAAAGGAAGGTCGAGGCACAACTTACTAAGCCCACGGGATGCGGACCACCTTGTTCTCTTTGCTGAGGCGAGAGAAGAAGGAGCTAACCAAAAAGCTTCAAAAGAGAGAGTACGTTTTGAGCCGCGCAACAACGGAATAGTAGACATTGAGCAGGCGACGAAGAGAAAGCAGTCTAGGCTTGAGTAAGGGAAGAGAAGATGGGAAGCAGGAGGTCTAAAAGGAAATCGTGGATTTAATACTGTACAGTCCCTTAGGATAGAGAAGGTACCCACCCGCACTTGTCATAGGTGAGACTGTGGCGTTTCCCTGAGCATGACTCGTTTAGTTAAAATAATCACAGAGCTAATATTTATAGGCCACCTCACAGTTCATCAAAGAATTCCACACATACCATTTTATATATTTAACAATGTTACTCTTGGAAAGATATCATATAGCCGACTTAGTAACTTCAGGTTGATTTTCTTATGAAAACATTAAAACATTAGATTCTTGGGGTGCCTGAGTGGCTCAGTGGTTTAGAGCCTCTGCCTTCGGCTCAGGTCATGATCCCAGCCAGGGTCCTAGGATCGAGCCCCGCATCGGGCTCTCGGCTCAGCAGGGAGCCTGCTTCCTCCTCTCTCTCTGCCTGCCTCTCAGCCTACTTGTGATCTCTGTCTGTCGAATAAATAAATAAAATCTTTAAAAAAAAAGACATTAAATTCTTTAATAATTTTATTCTTTTCACCAAGATAAAAGGTGTAAGAATTATGTTGAAAGAAATTTTCATGAATTACTTGTCACATCTTTTTGGAATCCATTTCTTAGTAGCTTTTTTAGCAAATTCATTCCTACTTTAGGACTTCTAAGATCTCAATAAACTTAAAAAGTTTCATTTTTATAAGTGAATTTAATAAAAGATTTTTAATTTTCAACATAAGAATGATTTAAATTCTGGAAGCCAAGGGTGGTATATTTTCTTAAAACTGGGGGGGGGGGATGATAGGAAAGAATTTCCCTAAGGAATTAAGAAACATTGGATTCCCCTTTATAAAGTACAGCAGTTTCCATTTTTAGTGCTCATCTTAAAGTATAGAAGCAACTTCACAGTGCAAATTTTATGCATAGAACCAAAAGATGCACAACTTTCATTGATTCCCACCTGATGCTCAGAGAGCCAAGACAGTCCTTTCACTTAATTAAACCAAATAAAATTCTAAAATAAATTCAGAAATGCTTATCTTCAAAAGAATCGAGGTATGCACTTTTCTCTAAAACCTCTGCTTGCCAACTTTTTCCCTTTAGTGAGGCAAGCACTTACATTATGTCATTAAAATCCTTCTTTTTTACTTAATAGAAATTGTTCAATCCAGAGACAGATATTTTTACCCAAGTACAATACATTCTGTTTTCTTATAATGACCTACTGTTCTAATTACTTATTTAATTTACAATGTAGTTTGTTTTTATTCTAACGCATGGTATTAATGGTTGATACTTTAAATGTCTGCACCATTTAGTACTTAATGAATTACATCATTTTCCCCTACTCGCTCAAATGAGTTAAGTAGAAAGGAAATGTTTAACTATTTATGACCTATGTAAATAGGTAGCATAATGTGGAAATTTGATAACACCTTACTTCTTAGTTCTATTAGTTTGCTGGATGGCCACAACAAAGAATTTAGAACTGTGTGGCTTAACCAAAAGAAAGTTTTTCTCTCCTAGTCTAAAGGCAAGAACTCCAAGATCAGGGAGTTAGCAAGACTGTAAGGAGGAATTTCTTCCATGCCACTCTCCTGGTTTCTGGTGGTCTACATGTACTCTTTGGTGTTCCTTGGCTTGGACATGTATCACCCTGACCTCTGCCTCCATCTTCCCATGGAGTTCTGTGTATGCATGTCCCTCTGTCTCTACGTTCAAATCCCCCCCCAAACCATTTTTTTGTTGTTGTTTTTGTTTGTTTGTTTGTGTAGGGATATAGTCATATTGGATTAGGGCTCACTCTAAGGAATTCATGTCCACTTGATCATTTGCAAAGACCCTATTTCTAAATAAGGCCAATTCATAGACACTGTGGTTTTGAATTCCAAATCTTTTTTTGCTATTCGACCCATAACACTGCCTGAGTTTAGAAATGCTTTGCTTTAAGCATACTGAGAAAATGCTTAACTCTACTCAAAATACCTGGGTTTAAATCCATCTGTCCTTAGCTATGGAATCATGCAATTTCTTCATGTTCTATGCTTTCACAAATATATCTCAGTATTCAGGGTCTGCTTTATCTTATCTATATGAAAATAAAGACAGATATCAAGGAAGAAAAGACTAGAATGAAAACTTATAAAGGGCCCTTAAAAAAAAAGAAGCAGTAAGAAAATAAATGAATTAAAATAATGAAATGAAATAAAGAAATAAAAGGTGTCCTAAAAAAAAGTGGTTGAAATGGAATAGTGGCAAGGAATATTCAATTTATGATTAGATTCAATTCAATATCCACACAATATTGAAGGTAAAGAAACAGTTTTTGAGGTCTCAGTCTTGGCTCTGCCCTCTGAGGGACACCAGAAGCAGTAACAATCAACTCATGATCAGAAACAGATCACATAGCCAGGTCATGCTTTCTAAATACTCTCTCTTCATTAGTAGAAACTGGGACTCTTCGGAGAAATGCCTGATTCCAAGCTGGAGAAGGAAAACTAAAAGATGAACTGGAATAATCTTGTATTTCTGAATGTAAAAAAGTACTCAAAACAGACACACAAAAGGACGTAGATGCCAGCCTGCAGGAGCTCCCATGGCCAAATTAAGTGACAGTAAATATTATAGCCTCCTGACCATATCAGCCTACTATAATACCATTTTTAATAATATTTTTATATCTATATTTATATGAAAAGCCCTTTCTTACAGTTGAGGGTCAAGTTATGAAATATGGAAGGAATGAAAAGATCCAAAATTCACCGTTTGGCAACTATCAACGCTCATTTAGGCAAGACTCAAAAATGGATACTAAAAGTATTAAGGGACATCTTGAGGTGCCACAAAATATTTATATCATCTCAACATAACTCCTTACAAGATAATGAAAAAACATGACAGGAGCAACTTGATAAAGTGATCAGGTTAACATAACCAGTAATGAAACATTATCAATACCATATGTTCCCAGGCACAGGCACTGAGAACAGCATAGTGTCATTTCTGTGATATTCCTGACAACATATCTGTACTAAATCTGGACATATCAAACAACCCAAAGACAGGCAAAATTATGACCCATTTAAAAAAATTAATGTCCCCAAATTAAAGACTCAAGACATGATAACTTAATGCGGTACATGATCCAGGATTTTCTTTTGATGTGAATGGTGTTATTGGGATAGTTGCCAAAACCTGAGTAATGTCTTCAAATTAGATAAAAGTGCTGGATCAGAGTTAATTTCCTAATGTTGTTAAGTGTGTTGTATTCAGTGAGATACTTACAGAAGAAGAGACAATATCAGTAACTTACTCACAAATACAACAAAGGGAAGGGTGGGGGGGATTTGAGTGAAGAGTATATGAGAATTTTTGTACTTTTCTTAAAACTTTCCATATGTCTGAAAAGATTTTAAAATTAAAAAACTAAAAGTTAAAAAGCTATTTAACCTCTTACATGCTGGATAGTAAAATACGAAAAGAGAACAAAGGTGTTATTCTTGAATTAGGAGAAGTAGGAAATAGGTGGTAGCTTGTAACCAAAAAACGATGTGGGGGACGGGTAAGGGAGAATTTCAGCATCACTTGGACATGGAGGATATGGAGAGATGGGGAAACCAGGACAGAATGGCCGCAGCAGATGCAGAATTCCAAGGGTTCTACTGCCCCAACTACGTGTTCAACTCAAGTGCATTTACTAGCTGTGTGTACTAGGGCAATTTGCTTAAGTTTGCTGTCTGGTTTTCCTTATCCGTACAATAGAGATGCTTAATCTTAGTACACCCATTGATACAGATACAGTGAGAATTAAATCAGTTAATCCAGATAAGAGCACCTATAGGTGATATTGTATTAGTTGACTAGGGCTACCACAACAAAATGCCACTGACCGGGAGGTTTAAGGAAACAAACTTATTTTCTCATCGTTCTGAAAGATGGAAGTTCAGAATCCAGGTATCAACAGATCTGGTTTCTGCTGAGGCCTTCCTTTGGTTTGAAGATGACCATCTTTTCACCGTTCACATGGCCTTTTCCCTAAGTTTGTGCGTCCCTGGTGTTTCTCATAAGGACCAGTCATATTGGCTTAGGGCCCCATCCTTATGACTTCATTTAACCTTTATTACTTCTTTAAAGGCTCTATCTCCAAATACACTTACATTGAGAGTGAGGGCTTCAGCATACAAATTTCAAAGGGACGTTATTTGGTCCACCAAAGATATTAAATATTATTAATAATCAATATATGATTATTTGGGCTATGATTAAGCACAATATCATGGTCCAAATGGCAAAACTGAATTTGTGTCCAAATGAATAGAAGTTATATTTATTGTGCAGCTTTAATGGTCTGAGAAGAAATACACTGTAAAGCAACTTGCAGTTCCTCTGCCAAGAACCTAACTTTATTATAAAGATGGCTATTTCAATCTATAATCAAAGCTTTGACACGTGGTCAACAGTGTCATCCAGTCTAATGTTGGGTTCCAAGAACTCATATTGTTTCAATTGTCAGTAACAAAATCAAATGAGTGTTACCTCAGCCACTTTTGTCTGGCTTGAAAATACAAGATGCTTAAAGTCTCCTGTGAAGGCAAAAGAAATGACTTAACACTTTTTGCTCAATCTGTACTGTGCACTCAAGGCGAACAATGGGTATTACCACATTATCTAATTGCAATTGTTATCATAAGGGAAATAAGTTAAACACACCAAAATATTTTTCAGAGAAGGCATTTTTCACATTTACATAATATTAATAGAAAGATCATTTTGAAAGGAATTATATTACCATAATATTTTGATATTGCTATAGACTTAAAATTCAGTATTTTATTAAATTTCCAGGAAATACTAAAAATTTCTGTTCTTCCAAGGAATAACAATAGTTAATAAACTGTAATTATCCAACAAGGCTATAGAAAGCAATTTTAACTGCAAAGGTAAACGTGTGTGTGTGTGTGTGTGTGTGTGTGTGTGTGTACACATATATCTATATATCAAAAAAACAAAGTTAATTGCAGGATTCTTTATTTTTCTCAATTGAATAATAAAGTCAGTGATTGATTTAAGTTCCCTGTATATCAGGATTAGCATGCTTTAACCTCCTCAACTTAACCCTTAACTAATTCACAGTCTTTTTATTCCTCATATATTAAAAGGACTCATTGACTTTCTTTGTTCTCTATGATTTTTATTATGTTTCCCATTTAGCCTTATCAATTTTGAACACTTGGTACATTTCCATCTTTATCTTTTTTCTAGTCCAATATTTTCAACAAAACAGACATGCTTTTTTTTTTTTGTCTGCTTAGTTTGACCCTTGACAGAGTTAAATATCATTTCTGAAACTTCATGATAAAATAGGGAAAACATAAAGCATTTAACATTTTGTGGGTTAAGTGTTTCAAAGAACAGGCGCTGTTCCACTGTGGAAGACACAGAAGACAGTAATGAGAGAGCAAATGCCAATTAACTGATAGTTTGCAAAAGGCAATCCTTGCGGGTCTCATAGTAATCTTTGGAACCTAGGTTTTGTCTTCAGTTCAATTTTTTCAAAGTGTGTTCATGCTAAGAAGCTTTTATTTTGACAAAGATTCTCCTGATGTTTCCCGCTCATTTTTTTTCAATATTCACCTCAAGTTTCAAGATAGGCTGGTGCCCCACTATCTGTCAACTCTTTTAGTTAAAAGAGAAATTCTATGCGCTATATTTTTCTGTGTATCTGGAGAATCCATCTGATATTATGCATATTACACTCCAGATTAAATTTCATCAAAATGTTAGACACTTTACTGATTAATATACTAAAATTACTACTTTTCAGAGCATGCTATATTTACAAAAAGACTGTTTTAAAACACATTTCAGTGACTCAATATGTGTATTTTCTTTGGAATATTTTGTGAAAAAATAAAACATCTGTAATTGACAGCTGTATTTTTAGATGATGTTTCCAGCACTTTGTTTGAATTATGAATTAGAACATATTTGGAAAAATGTTGAGAGTATTTTCTTGCATACACACAAGTTGAGTATGGTAATCCGATCTGGGTTATGCAGCCAACCCCCATACTAATTACTGTATTTCAAAATATCTTGATAATGAAAAAGCACTCCACTTTTGAGTATTGTTTAATGGTAGACATTTTGGAAAATCCATTCAAACAAGTACATCTCATTTACTATTGATGTTTTCCTCCATATTCATGAAGCTCATCAGTACAACACTTCTATCCTCTTTCTGACCATTTTCTTAATTCTACTTTAGGAAAGTTGTGGTGGCTTGTCCTGTTAGTAAATCTGAAAAAGAATAGGCACACTCAGCTTAGCTCCTGCCTATGCCTCTTGGATTCTGCCTATTCATGGAGAACACACATTCTGCTTTCTTTGACAAGAACAGGTTTGTGCTTTGGTCAAGGAACATCCTCCTAGCCTAGCACTGATATTCTATGCAGCTCTATTAACACCCTAATTAGACTTTCTCACCAAAATCTATCTACTCTTCTCTAAGCCTTTCCTCAGTGTTAAATGTGCTGTATTAGGTTCATGTGGCTTGTCACTTATTTCTCAACAGGTTCATAATAATACAAACATGAAGATTCTAATAATTTAGAATGTACCTGATGGAGTTTGTTTAAAAAATAACTAGAATTATATCTGTAGATTTTAATGTACTTATTCTAAATTTGGCAGAGAGAAACAATAAATTATAAATGATTTATATAATATAATCACCAAATGTTATAAATGTTGTATTGACACATATACTCTAGTAACAGATAATTTTTTTTTTTGCCTGTGAAATAGTTTTTATTTATTTCTGTATTTAAAGATTTATTTATTTATTTATTTGAGAGAGAGACACACACACCCACAAAGAGAGCACGAGCAGGGCAGAGGGAAAAGGACAAGCAGACTCCTGACTGAGCAGGGAGCCCTACGTAGGGCTCAATCCCAGGACCCTGGGATCATGACTTGAGCCTAAGGCAGACACTTAAGACCCAGACACCCTGAAATAGTTTTTAAAAATCATGTACTTGGCAGTAGAAACATAGAGGAATACTAAAACCTCTGGCCAACATTGTGAATGAATCTGTTTCTTCTTGTAGAACAAGAAGAAAATTTGTAGAAAAAATTGATAGAAAAAATTTTTGTTTCATGCATTGTGTATCTCTTTAATTTGGTGTATAAGTATTTAGGATTATTATGTCATTATTAAGAATTGATCCTTTATCAGTATAAAAATTCCCTTTTTATACTAGCTAATATGTTTTGGCTTTTTGTCTGTTATTAGTATATTCATTCCAGCTTTCTTTTGTTTAACATTAGGATGCTATATCACATTCATTCTTATGTAAATAATTAATTTCTATATTTACATTGAAATGGATTATGTTTAGGCAGTATATTATTGTGTCTTTTCTTATATAATCTGAAAGTCTCTGTCATTTAAATGGGTGTTCAGACAATTTACATTTAATATAATTATTGATACATTTGAGTTTAAATTTACCATTTTATTTGTTTTTCATTATTTCCACCTATTATTTTTCTCTTTTTCATATTGCATATTTTTGCCATCTCCCTTTGTTGGTTTTTTTTACTATAGGTAATAATGATTGTTTTATAGTTTACACATATATGACTTTATTTTTTTTAAGATTTTATTTATTTAACAGACAGAGATCACAAGTAGGCAGAGAGGCAGACAGAGAGAGAGAGAGAGGAGGAAACAGGCTCCCTGCTGAGCAGAGAGCCTGATGTGGGGCTCCATCCCAGGACCCTGGGATCATGACATGAGCCGAAGGCAGAGGCTTTAACCCACTGAGCCACCCAGGTGCCCCATGTATATGACTTTAACTTACCACATTCTGTTTCCAACTAATACTATAACATATCACATAGGTTCTAAGAACTCTATGTTATGTCCTGACAGTACAGTTCCCCCTACTGGTTTTTGTGTTATTGGGACATATTTTACTTCCACATGTGTTATAAATCTTACAATATATTGTTAATATTTTTGTTTTTAACAGTTACCTCCTTTTTGAAGATAATTTTTAAAATGACAAAGATCATTTATATTTACTCACAGTTACTTTTTCCTCAGTGAGCTTTATTCCTTTCTGTACATTCAAACTTCAGTCTGAATGGGTTTTTTCTTTTGCTGAAGATTCTCTTCAACATTTCTTAGAGTTCAGGTCTGCTAGTGATTGTTTCACCTTATGTATGTCTGAAAAAGTCTTTATTTCACCATCATGTTTGAAAGATATTTTTGCTTGCTATAGAATTCCGTATTGACAGGGCTCTGTTTGTTTTTCTTTTAAATAGTTTTAAATTGTAGCTCCACTGTCTTTCAACCCTTAGTTTTGATGTTGTAATTCTTTTTGTTTTACCCAGTGGAATGTTTAATTTATTCTGGATGCATTGATTGAGATTTTTAATATAAGGGTTTATAGTTTTCATCAAATTATGAAATTTTGGGGTAATGATATATTCAAATACTCTTTCAGCACCGTACATCCTTGAATACTGGAGGACATGGATATCACATATATTAGGCTGTTTTAAGTTTTCTTATGGATCACTAAACTGTTTTGTTTTCCTGCCCTTTTCTCTCTTTTATTTTGGATAGTTTCATTTGCAGTGTCTTCAATTCACTAAACTTTTCTTATGCTGTTTAACCTCAAATTAATCCCACCCATTATATTATTTAACTTATAAGTAAAAGCTTTTATCTCTAGAAGTACAATATTTATATCTTCATCCCCATGTTTAATGTACGCAATATTTTCCCTACCTTCTTAAATATATATAATTATAATAGGCTTTTATGTCCTTGGTGGCTAATCTTAGCAGTGTGTGTGTGTGTCTTGTTTTGGATCATTTTAGATTAATTTCCTTCTCCTTATGGGTCATGTGTTCCCACTTCATTGCATAGGATACTATTTTATATTGGAATCCAGATAGTTTGAATATAACTTGTTTGTTGCTAGATATTTGTATATTCCTATAAATACCCTTAAATGCATTGATTGCATCTGAGTTTTGTTCCCCCTGCTCTTTTGGGTTATTTTTTTTTTTCTTTGGCCTCAGGTAATTTCCTGATAAATTAGCACTGATAAATATTCAGATAATAACTCAATGGAGGCCCTCTGGAGATTTCTGAAATTCTCTATGAAAGTCTCTCCTCTTCATTACCTGGAGCTTCCCTGGTGAAGAAGTGAAATGACAAATAGATGGTGGGCGCTGCCCTGCGGCTCCTAACAACAAGGGTAGAAAAGAGACAGACAGCACATCTGTTCACATTCTATTGTCAAAAACATAGTCATATATAAACACCCCTAACAAAGATATTGGGATATATGGAACTGATTCCAGGTTTGGGGTATTATAAGTTTCTATGAATATTTCAGTAAGAGCCTTTTGTACTTAAACAAGTTTCAGTTCTCTTGTATAAATACCTAAATCATCTGGAAATTTTATGTTTAAATTAATAAGAAATTGCCAAAAGTTTTCCAAAGTGGTTCTATTGTTTTCAACTCCTAGCATAAATTTTTGTGTTTGATTTTTTCCAAAACTTGGTATTACCAGTCTTTTCTACTTTAGTCATTCTAGAGAGTTCATAATAACATCTAATAATGGTTTAATTTGCATTTCCTTGATGACTAAAATTACTGAGCTATTTAATTTTGTTTTTGTTTATTGGCTCTTCATACTTACCTTTTTTTTTGAAATGTTTGCTGCATTCTTTCTCTATTTTAAACATAAGATCTTTATTATTGTAGTGCAATTTCTTTTCGATAGATAAGTGTTTTATCCCATTCAAGAAAGAGATGACTATAGATATGAATATATATGTATATAATATATGTATATAGTACATGTGTATTTCTTTTCTTTCAGCTAAAGAGCTGTGTTTTCATTTTCTTAAATATTTTGAAGAGCAGGAATCTATTTTTTATAAAATTCAATTTAAAAATTAGTTTTTATTTTTACCCAGAGTGTATTTGTATCTGCTTGTGACACAAAATTATTACAAAACCAGGATGATTTATTCAAATGTATTATTCTAGATATAGATTGGACTCTTTACATTTAGGTCTGTGATGAATGAGTTTATATAATTTCATCAAAATATAGTTTGTATGCAATAAAATGATCCAATTTTACATGTACAGTTTATCATTGTGACTAATATACATCGTTGTGTAACAACCAACAAAGGGATATAGAACTTGTTCATCTTCCTACAAAATTTTCCTATATTCCTGTGAAGTCAATTCTCTTCCCCTTCTCTAGCTATTGGCAAATAGTGGTCTGCTTTCTATATTATACATTAACATTACAATCATGTGATCTTTATCAGAAAATGTATAAAACTAGTAAACTTTGTATATTTTATTCAGTTTTCCATTGTTTATGGTGGAAGGGTAATCCAGCATTATTTTCTTTATCAGGATGAAAACAGAAAATTTTATACAATCTTTTGCAAGATCAAACATTTAAGTATATAATGACTTCTTTACTTGAAAACTAACTTTACTGGATTAAGAACCTCAAAGCGAAAGATAAGGTTTCAAAGACTGAATCTGGCTTGACATTTATTCCAGTAATATTCATTAAGATAGAGGTATTTGCCTATTCTAAAACTTTCTGATCAGGAGGTCAAAGAGGTCAAATGTGACTACCAAAATTTAGTAAACCACTTTCCAAAATACTTTAATTACTTTTTTGGGTGAAAGTGTACCCTTATATTGCAACCACCTATTTGCAGCAAGAGCAATTTAATGCAGATCCAAGGTCTCACAAATCTAGACAAATAAACTAGCACTGCCCTTGTAAACTTTTCACTTAAAGCTAACAAATGATTCCTGTATTGTGTATATGAAAAAACAACAAATGTAGCCATGGAAAGAGAATGTGTAAGAGAGGAATTTAGTGACAAGCACACATGGATATCAGCAACTTACTTTTTAACAACAGAGAAAAACACAGGAGAAGGTATGTATTTTCTTTTCATAAGGAAAGAACTTTACGTTGCACAGTCCTATTTATTTTACTTATTTTTTTCTTTTGTGTACTTTCACTGCACTTCTGATTCTACCTCCAAGAACAATTCACACAATTCATTGAAATAATAATAATAATCTATAATATTTTATCCTTCTTTGAAAGCTAGTACATGGAGTTACCCACTCATAACTAAATGCATATGTTGCAGGAAAAAAAATCCATTAAGCACATTTGGAACCAGAATTTCTATTGAAATTCACAGCATGATACAAAGCAAAGGTAAAAAAAAAAAATGTTATCATCATTATAGGATTGGACTTAATGGGAATCTAGAGTATTGCCCTGTCAATTGCAACTACAGAAATTGATTCACTTTGTATTTTTACCCTGAAAAGAACACTCTAATGTGACATTAAAATATGTTTTATTTTGTGTTTTAAGAATTTAGAGAATTTTATTTTGGAGATAGCATAAAATCAGAGACTCCAAAGGAAGATACACAGCTAACAAAATATACATAAAAAGGTGAAATCATGAACAGCTGAATTCCAAAAGAAAGTATAAGTAAATCAAATCCTTTAGAATGAGATATCAATGCAATAAATCATATTAATCACAAAGCCCTAGGAAAAATGTCTAATTTATATGAATGTATCTGTATTTTGAGAGAACCACTGAAGGTAATTTAATTTAAATATTCAGGATTTCCAAATTTTTGTTATTTTTAATTACTACATATTACTGGTCGTCAAGCCTTAGAGTTTACCTTTACTCAAAATCTCTATGATTTTTTTTTATAGATTCATTATTTATAAAGGAGTCTGGATATAGCTACTAGGTAAGTGTTTTAATAACAGTTACAAAACTACTACTATTCATTGTGTACATATAATGAACCATTCAGTTGTGTGCTATTAAAACTGTGTGGGCAGGGGGAAGTGAATATTCCCACCAAAGCGGCTTTCAAGCTGCCAATGTGATGTCACTGTACAGGAGGTGAAAAAAGATGCAGACATTCTGCTTTTGCATGCGGATATGAGCTGGTTCCTGTATAAAAATGTATCTGTTGAGAAGATGTTCTGCAACACTTTGTGGTAACATTTATATTGGAAACTGTGGTGATAAGTACTGGTGAATTTATCAACCGCTTGCAGCTAGAATGGGAGAGTCCAGATTCATAATGCAGGTCTTTTTCCTTGTAGTTCCTGAGATCTGTATGTATACAGGTTCAAACACACACACACACACACACACACACACACACACACACACACAAACAAAAGTTGGATTTTTATATAGACAGAGGAAGACTCTAACTCTAATAACAATATTGCTATAGTTAATATATATTTATGTTAGTTGTTTGCCTTCTCATTTATTTAATCATATGGAATCAGTGAAGGCAAAGAGGAAATAAATAATGAAACTTCATTGATTCTTACCAATGTTATATCAGGTTTTGAAATTCCACTGTGTAAGTTTTAAACAGGAGTTTTTAAATGATTCAAGATGTGTGATGCGATGGTACATGGCTAGAAGTCAGTCGGTTGCTTTGGTGTTGCTCAAGAAGCATCACAGCGCTGTGTGAGCACCTTGGCAGATGTAACAATCTTTCTTCTTCCCTCTCAATCTCTCCCTCAATCTCTCCTTCTTTTTCTTTTTAAAGACCTTATTTATTTATTTGACAGACAGAGATCACAAGCAGGCAGAGAGAGAGCGGAGGAAGCAGGTCCCCACTGAGCAGAGAGCCCGATGCGGGGCTCGATCCCAGGACCATCATGACCTGAGCCCAAGGCAGAGGCTTAACCCACTGAGCCACCCAGGTGCCCCCTTTTTCTTTGTTTGTCCCTCACAAATTTTCAAGTTATGTGGACATTATTAAGCTACTGTTTTGGATAGACAGACATAACTATTCTTCTCTATGAAACCAATTAAATCATATATATATATATATATATACACACACACATATATGATTTATAATTTAAATTATAATTTACTTTTAAATATAAATTTAAATGTAACTTATCATATACAATTTATTTTCATACCTCATTTAAATTTATGTAGGTCTGAATTTACAAGCATATATTTTACTGCCATTCATTTGGTAAATAAATTAACAAGTCACAGAAAGTCATTTAAAATCTGCATATGAAATAAGGCAACTCCGAAGAGTGCTTCTTTTATATGACAATTCACAGTATGAACACATAATTCTGCAAATGAAAATTTACTAACGCATTTTAGAGTCAAAATTAAGACTGAAATCTTTAGAGCAGCAGGCAAAACGGTAGACTAAATTACAATGCCCATCTTCTTTTAATAATCTATTTAATATCCTTTTTAGATTTATGACTCTTACTTTATCTCAAAAGAAGGTTTACAGATTTCATAATGTCACCCTTTGTTTTGGCCTTAAAATTGTGGTGGAAGAAAAGCAGTCAAATAATATGTTTCAAATCTCTACCCTCTATAATCAAGTTACTTAATGCAGTTGCTTTGGTAACTTTGATTCTGCAGAGGGACTCAGAGTTTATCCTATTCCTGAGAAATTCCATCTTTGGAAACATTATGCCCAGTTTATGAAAATGAATACCCTTCTAAACACTGGCTTTTAGATTTGAGAGAGATTAATTTCACCAAATTCTAAGTCTATGTGTCTTCATTAAAGAGGGCAAATTTTAATGGGGAATGCATTCTATCTATGCTAAGCCCACCCAAGAAGGTGTTTCCCTATTCAAGCCTGGTGCTCATAGTACTGTTCTCAAAAGTTTTTTTATATTTCTTATCCTTTGAAAAAGAGTTACAGTAAATCTGCAATTTCTTATTGGCTTATAATGTGCACAATTTCTTCCCTAAGTGTGCTCCAAAGAATTTACATAAAGCATCTTGAGGAGATTTACATTAAAAAAAAAAAAGGTCAAATAATTTCCAGAAATGTATACCAGAATCCAGAAGTTAAATATTTTCTTAATCACATTTAGTTATTTGCATAGAGCATCTTCAAAAATAAAACAAAACAAATTAAAAACAAACAAACAAGACACTGTTCTCTGGAAATTACCTTGGGAAATTCTGCCACAGAAATGTGTGAAGTAAGTGAATACAAATTCAGAGTCCTAGAAATGGAGCCAAAACAAACCCATTTTCCTAAGAGGAAATGAATCGCAATCAAGCTGGATAATATTTGAAAACAAATACAGTACACCAGGGGTGCCTGGGTGTCTCAGTCCTTGGGCGTCTGCCTTTGGCCCAGGTCATGATCCCAGTGTCTTGGAATAGAGCCCCGCTTCCGGCACCCTGCTCAGAGGGGCGCCTGCTTCTCCCTCTCCAACTACTCCCTGCTTATGTTCCCTCTCTTGCTGTCTCTCTCTCTGTCAAATAAATAATTAAAATCTTTTTATTTTCTTATTTATTTATTCATTTATTTTTAGATTTTATTTATTTATTTGACAAACAGAGATCCCAAGCAGGCAGAGAGGCAGGCAGAGAGAGAGGGGAAGCAGGCTCCCCGCAGAGCAGAGAGCCCGATGTGGGGCTCGATCCCAGGACCCTGGAATCATGACCTGAGCCAAAGGCAGAGGCTTTAACCCACTGAGCCACCCAGGCGCCCCAAATAAAATCTTATTTTTTTTAATTAAAAAAAAATACAGTTTTCATATTCTAATTACTAACATTTTTATTCATGATAGCTCCAATCTTGAGTACGAACCATAGAGCCTTTCTGTATCAGTTTATTGTTCACAGTTGAATATAGGCCCTAGACTAATTTTCTGAGATCAACATTTACCTCTTTCTGCTATGTTCATCATGCTTATACTAGGATTATACTAGGGTTGAACAAATTAGTAAATATATTTTATGTAATGAAAACCAGGTTGTCCATAATTTGGGGGAAAAAGTTAGAAATAAGGAAAGGGAGAAACCTAGAATGAACCGTGGAATGTTGGACTGGAATTGTAAAACTCACGGTTGAACAAAGAAAAAATAAAAAACACAAAACAAAAGCAAAATCCAAGACTATGAATTAGACATCTTATGTAATAATTTTTGAATATAGCAAAACTGACTTCAAATATCTTTTTTTAGCTAACGTTTTCTCTGTTTTCACTTCTCTAATTTTTTGTCCTCTTGGTCCTCTGTTTACACACACACGCACACCACACAGATGCAAACCACATGCAAATACACACACACACATACACACATATATAGACTGTGAAAAACAAAACAAAAGCTAAGCAGTGGAAAAGAATAGTATATACACTATAGTCTAAGAAAAAGCATACCAGAAATAAATGTATATCTGCCTCTGCACATTGAAAGATGTGCTTATGTATCAGTGAACATTAACCTAAAAACTTCAACTCTAAGACGATTCCTATCAAAATTGTTAGACAATAAAGGACAAAGGAAAAAGTGTTTGGAGCCTTCAAACAAAATTACCATATTTATTATCAGAGGGGAACAAAATCTGATTGGTGTCTGATTTCTTTATTCTTGGCAGAACAGACAATGCAAATGAACAAGGAATCAAATACACAGAGAAAGATCGGAGATTCTATACATAGCCAGTTGCCCTTCAAGGATCTAGTCTTTAGGAAACTATGGAACAGGCAAGAACACAAGCAGTACTATATTTGGAATCCTCCTGGGAAACCTACTAGAAAATGAGCTTCAGCAAACCAAGAGATGATATTGGATATTTTAGCAAAATATATGCATTGAATATACTTATAGATCAAAGACTAAATGTTTGGAACTAACCTGACATATGGACAAGGTATGAAGAATACAACTGAAAACGTGGAAGAGAGAAGGAAGGGGAAAATGGAATAAGGTCCGGGATTTTTACATGGGCATATGAGAGTCTCTTAGTTTAACAAAATACCATAAACTGGATGGCTTAAGCAACAGAAATTTATTTTCTTAAAGTTCTGGAGGCCGGAAATCTGAGATTAAGGTGCCAGCAGGGTTGGTATCTGGTGAGAGTTCTTTTCCTGGATGCAGTCATCTTCCTGCTATGTCCTTACATTGCAGAGGGAAAGACGGCCCTGTGGTGTCTCTTTTTATAAGGGCATTAACCCCATCATTTAAGAACCTATTCTCATGACCTTCTCTAAGACTATCTTTCAAAGACCCCATCTGCAAACACCATCACACTGGGATTTGGGGTAAATTGGGGAAGTGTGAATTTGGGAATGAATATTTCAATCCGTAGCAGAGACCAGAGATATTTTGATAGTTATAAAATCCAAAGTTAAAAGTTTAAGCAAGGGAAAAGGACAAGAATACTATATAATGTCATTAGGATAAACACCACCAGAATAAAAATATATACTTCCTAAATACCAGAGCAATACACTCAGACAAAGAAAACAAACCACATAAAAAGAGTATATATAGCATAAAGGCTAAAATTATCAGAACAAAAACTATGATATAATTAAAACCACACCTATATTATATAAATAAATGTGAATAGAAACTGACACAAAGCAAACAAAAAACTACAAATTAACTCACAAAGTAAAACCCATGTCAATACTGTCTTCAAGAGGCATGTCTAAAGAAAAGTGACTCTGAAAGCCTAAAATTTAAAAATAATGATATTATACCATCTCAGAGAAAGAAAACAAAGGAGGTATTGCTATTCTGATACTAGAGAAGGCAGAATTCAGACCTCAAATATTAAATATATTAATAAAGAACAACCTGAAATTCTAAAAGCCACATTCACAGTAAATATATAACAGTTTTGACCATGTACACAAAAGTGCAATAAATAAACAAAATTAACTTAATAAAGAAGTACATGAAAGAGAAGAAACAGAAAGAAATGTATATATATGAAGAACTAAACATACTATCAGTCCAAAAAAATCAAGAGGACCAAGAATAAACAGAATCTAAAAGACTTCAACAATGTTATAAAAAGATCACAGATCTTATAAAAATACACCAGCACTCAACACCTAATATTAGAGAATATAATTAAATTTCAAGCAAACATTGGCTCATAAAAATTGATCATGCATTAGAACATAAAGAAAACATCATTAAATTCCACAAAGTAGGAATGATGCAACCAATATCTTAAACACAACACAGTAAAAATTAAAAAATAATAAAGATTGTAACAAAAGCAACCAATCCAACTACTTAAATAAAATGGGCAAATTCATTTAAAAATTTAGCAAAACTGGCACAAGAAAAAATGAATATAGCATATAACTAATAAAGAAATTCAATTTGTTGTCAAACTCCCCAAAAGAAAACCCAGGTCCAAATGATTTGACTGCTAAATTCTATCAGAAGTGAAAGAAGAAACACCCCTCCCCGACTTACATAAAATATTTCAGTGGATAGAAGAGAAATCAAATTGTCTAACTTGTAATATGAGGTTAGCATAATCATTAAGAAAATCTAGTAAACAAATCATACAAACCCCAAAAAATTCTAGACCTTGTCCTTTATGAATATGGAGAACATAATTCTTACTATTTTAGCAAATAAATTCTGATAATACATGTCATGACCAAGAAGGATTTAGCCAACATTTTAAGTTGGAATAACATTTAAAATCAACCAATGTAATTCCCTATATTGACAACAGAAGAGGGACCAAATCATCATTTCAGTAGATGTAGAGAAAGCATTTGAAAATGTTTAAAAACATTTAACACCTATTAGTGGTCAAAACTGTTAGTACACTAAGAATAGTGGGAAACCTCCACAAATTGGTAAAGAGCATAGATGAAAATCCTAGAGTTAATGACACAATGGTGAGGGACTGCATTATTTCCCTCTGAGTTTAGGGACAAGACAATGAACCCTGTTTCAATCACTACTGTTCAGTTACTACACTGAATAAATGATACATCTAGCTTTCATGATCGCTGCAACTTTTTCAATGAAGTAGAAAGCCAGGCTATCATTTGAAACAGGGAAGATTGAAGGTGGTTTACTAGGTGTTTGAATAAATGGAAAAAGAGTGCAAAAAAAAGCCAACTGTGCACGTGAATAAACTTGAATGGGCAATGAAAGCACAAAACTACATCTGGTTGTATCAGGGCCTGTTGTTACTGTTCTTATGGGTGATGCTGCCTATCGATATGGAGGAGGGTTTTTCTCCAGATGCACAGTGGTGACAAATGGTGTATACTTCCAAGGCATGCTCATTCTAATACATGTTCTAAATATGCTAGTCATGCTATTTTAGAAACTGTAATTTTTTTTTAAAGATTTTATTTATTCATTTGACAGAGAGAAAGAGCAAGCACAAGCAGGGGGAGCAGCAGAGGGAGAGGGGGAAGCAGGCTCTCTGCCAAGCAGGGAGCCTGAGGCCGGGCTCGATCCCGGCACTCGAGATCATGACCTGAGCCAAAGACAGATGCTCAACCGACTGAGCCGCGCAGGTGTCCCTGAAACTGCAATTTTCTTTGAAATAATTATTAAATTTTATAGCAAACTGCTTTAGAATCTCAAGGTAAAATTAATGAGAACACATTTTACAACTGATTGTCTTTTTAAAAGGTAGACACTCAAATTTAGTAACACACGGGATTGAGTATCAAGTCTAACTTTAACCAAAAGGAGAACATCGAATAAAATTGATTTTTAAATAAATTACATGGATAAAAATTGTTCACATATTTCTATTTAAATCATTTATTTTCAACATATTGAAACAAAAAAATTGTCATCAGGGAAATCACATCTTTTTTTATACAAAGAGTAGATTAGAATTGAGTACTTAATACTTAGTCTTTTAGACAATGGGAATGAGTCCTCATTTTGGCGATTCTGAAGATATGCTTAGGAATCCTATCATTTGAACACAAATGGAAATGCTTTCATTATTATGGCAACATTATCAGTGTATTGCTTTAAAATAGATTAATGTTATGGAGAAGAAATGCATTAAAAAACCTTTTTAATTCAGGACTCTTTCTAAGAAGTAGCAGTAATGTTATTTATGGCTTAATAATAATAAATAAATTTATATTAAATTTAATTTTTGCATGTGAAATCGTGGTTTACCGAAAGTTAGGCAATTACAGCATGAACTACCCTCAATAAGATATACAGATTAGGAGTCTACGACACAGAATACCAAGCAAGTATAACAGTATTAGAAGACAATATGCTCTAATGAAAAAGCATCTGATATAATATGTTTTGCTTCCTCTAAACCGCTGTTTTCAATTTCTTGGCAATGTACATTAATGCAGAAAATGTGTTCCATACTGTGTGGTGTGACCTAGATCATAAAATACAGAACAAAGAGTGACACTGTACTTAAGTGAACTCATTAAAACAGTTCAATAAAATGTGCATGCTTTTCAAATAAGTGCTGTTCAGAAAATTAATTATAATTTGTTAATAATTTAAGCCTTTTTTACATGAATAGTCTAGACTGGCGCATTTTCCCTTTTACTCTTTTTTTTTTCTTTTTAAGTTTTTTTTCCTGAGGAAAAAAATAATCTCGTGGCAACAGAACCCAAAATGAAACCCAGTATGGTATGACATAGAGTACTAGAGTACAAATCACGGTTGTTTATATTGCATTTAATAGAGCTTTGCATCAAATGGGTTTTAATCTTTCTGGTACATTTTAGTACAACGTAATCCAGGGTTTCAATGAGACCACTTTGGAACAGAGCTGGACGACAAAGCATAGTAGACACGTGGCAAAGATCTCTCAAAAGATGGAGTCTCAGGCTCCATCAAATGTCCTGTCTCAGTCTCATCAAATGTCCTGTAGCTTGCCAAACAAAAGAAGAAATAAACAGCTGTAAATAAACTAAAACAAGGTGAAGTAGAAATAAGGAAAGAGAAATGAGGAAATCAAGGCACAAGAAAGTAGAATAAGAATACATTTCTGGATCCTTCGTAAGCAGATTTTAAAAAAGTTTTTAAACTTTCTCATTACATGTTATTCTTAGGATCTAGGTAAATTTTTTGTTTGTTTGTTTTTGTTTATGTTTTTTTCTCAGTGCTCCTTAAACAAAAGAAATATACAGTAGTCATGTTGTATTAAGTAGTTAAGCACAAACAACATCATTAGGATGTGTGTTCTAACAACTGACAGCTACTTCAGAAAAGTTGTACACAGAATATAAAAAACAAAATTATGTCATTATGAAATAATCACAATGATTTACTTATAAAACATAAATAAAATGTTTAGCAGTTGGCAAGGCTTTTTCCACTTATGTTCACAGACCTTTAAAATGTCATGCTACTTTTAATTCTTTTTCTTTTCTTCTGCTCTATTCATTCATTTTTCCTTTCCAAAAACCCCATTGTGAGACAAGAAGCTATCCAGTCATATAACCTTCAGGGAAGTACTTTATTATCAGTTCTGACTACACTTTTGCCTTGTCTGAGGAACATCCCTTCTAGAATTCTCATGCATAAAATTCCACAAATCCACACACACACACAATAAACTACAATTAAAAAAGTAATAAGTTTTAAAGGGGAAAGCAGAAAAACATACATGAACATATGAAAGAAGCACAAAACCCAGATTTTTTGTCATGAATTGAACAGAACTTTCCAGAGTTTGTATCACATAATTTGACATCTGACAAATGAAGGAAAATACAGCAGATGAAAAAGGGGGATGGGGAAATATAGTGTGCCTACAGTATAGAGTAAAACTTTATGAAGAGAGGCTTGATATGCAATCCATGTCATATCACAAAATGCTAGATGTCATCTTATGGTAACATGCGTGATGAGACTGGTGTTATTAAAAGATGGTGGCCCTCACTGCAGTTTGGATTATGGTGTTATAGCTAGGTTTCTTTGCTTGTAAGGAATCGAAAGTACTTTAGACTAGTTCAAAAAAGGGAGCTATCTTTGTAACTGCAAGCATAGAACATTCAGCAGTAAAGGGACAAATTATACAGCTAACCATGAACATGAACAGTAATGGAGGAAGGTCTTATGGAGGCAGGAGAAAAATGGGCAGTTCTAAAAAGCACAGTAGAAAGAGGATACAGACCTCTAACACACTGATTTTCATCAGCCTCTTCTTTTCTTTTAATTTGCCAGATGATTGTTTTTGTAACTTTTCCATACCATTATTCCTTTTGGCACATCCCTTCTGAATTTATGCCATTGCTTTGATCAGGATCCATTTGTGTCTTTAAGTGTACCTCACAGCTTCTTCCTAGTTATGCGTTATTCAGCTTCAGTTCCCAGGATTAACTGAACAATTTACAAAGTATTTCCAAGTTTGGGTTCCAAAGAAAGAGGAAGGGAGAGTGAGACACCAAGAGACAAACAGACATTGAGAGAGACTGATAACCTAACTTCCCTTTTAACAACAACAACAACAACAAAAGTTATAGCTTAATTACTTTCAAATCAATGGCCATTCTTATGACACAAACCATAACTATTTTAAGAGTAGCTATGGTAGATTAACTATAACTATCATCAGGGTAAACTCTTACGGACACAAGTTTGCAAAATGAGCAAAGCCAGAAACTAGGACAATTTCCCTTAGAATAAGTTGTGAATAAGGCAGATAGAAGCTAGAGAAAATTTTTAATGCTAATACAGAAAAGGGATGGCAATAATCTAGAGTTATGGCCAAGGGGAAGAAGATCATTAGATGATCATGGATACATTTGTTGGTCAATTAAACAATCCTGTTAACTGGCTAGATGTGAGGCTGAGGAGATATAAAGGAGTTAAGCATCAGTGATCACGCAAACGAAAGAAATTGTGGTAATTTTTGGTGACATACTGCATACAATAGTAGCAGCATATAAAAGGACTGGAGTTAACCTTCTATGCACACTTAGCAAAAATATCTTTCGGTGCTATACGATGATAATTGATGATAATCTTATGTTAATTTTATCATTAGCCATTGACATTGACATAGATCTATTATTGATTTAGAACATGCACTCATAACATAAAAATAAAGCTATGATCATAATTATTTAATGATACAAACTTTTATCATAGGTTTTTCTGAAAGGCCTTTGCAGAGTATAGAGAATATAATTACACTGGGCAATTAATAGAACCCTCTCAACAGAGGGGCAAACTAGACAGGACATCGGGATATACATATTTATAATCAAACAAAGAAGGTGTAAGGAAGAGATGTCAGCATCATGGTGGCATGAATTGTTCCTCTTTTATTCTCCTTTGATTTACAACCAGTTGGACATCCACACATAAAAAAAGAAAAAGTGCCTCTTTAGAGCATATGAGGATACCTGAGAGATCCATCCATCCACGCACCTGAAAGTGGTAGACTACACCATGGAGGAGATGGCAGAGTGAGAGGAAAATGCTGGCCAACCAGCCATACTAGAGGCAGTGACAGCAGAGAGGGAAACAGCTGGTCAGACAGAGGGCCAGCATGATTCTTCCGGCAGAGGAGGTAGAGGGTAGTGTGGTGAGTTGTTGGGGGGGGGAGAGTGTCTCCCAACACACACACACACACACACACACACACACACACACGGCAGCTAGAGGGACCAGGTCTCTCTCTGAGGAAAGACTCCAGTGACTGGGGAAGGGAAAAGAAAGGGAAGTAGACAGAACAAGAGAACTGACAGAAACCCTGAGGACCCACTACAGATCTATGGAACACTCCACTCCCGATTTGAGGCTCCCCTACCAGACATGGGCACATCAAAGCCCCAAGTACTAAGTGCTCATCCCTTTCCCCCATCACTGCCACTAAAACTCTGCTTTTAAAAAAATAAATTAATAAAAAGGATGTACTTCCACCTTAGCACCCAATCAGTTCCGGAGTAGAAACCCAAAACTTGTGCTGTATTGTCACCTTCTGGAAAACAAAAGGAAAGCTCCTAACTACCAAGTTGAACTGTCGGAATTAAAGTAAACAAAACCTTACTTAAATAAGAAAGGTGTTGGTTACTTCAAATGTAATGGCAGAGAACTTTTCATTAAATACCATGAAAAAAATCACAATAGTATAACATCATGAAAATAAAACATCAATATTCTAGCAGCCAAACCCCAAAACATGGAATATTGCAATCTAACTGATAAAGAATTTTAAATTGTTGTTATGAAGAAATTCAACAAGTTAAAAGAAAACTCAGAGAGGTAATACAATGATCTCAGGAATAAAATTAATGAACAGATGAGTATTTAGCCAAGATACTGAAATTCTAAAAAAAGAACCAAAAAGAAATTGTGTAGCCAGAAACCTTAATAAATGAGAAAAAAATAGACTGGAAAGCACTGGAAATAGAGCAGATCATATAAAAGAGAATTAGCAAACTCAAAGATATAAATACAAAAATTATTTAGAAGAATGAAGACAGAGAACTAAGATTTTTAGTTAAAAATGAAAAAATTCGATGAGAACTTTTTGACTCCACTAGAAAACCAACATAATAATGGTATCCCAGAAGAAGAAGAAGAAGAAGAAGAAGAAGAAGAAGAAGAAGAAGAAGAAAAGGAGGAGTAGGAGGAGGAAGAGATGGAAGAAAAAGAGTGGGAGAGGGAGCAGAGAGCAAATTTAAAGAAATAAAAGCTGAGAACTTCTTAAACTGGATATATAAGCCCACAAAGCTAAGATAACATATTATCTCAGCAAAAAAAGACCTTCCCCAAGACACTTCATACTAAATCTGTCCAAAGTCAATGTTAAAGAATGAATTTTAAAGGCAGTCCGGAGGAAACAAACAAACAAACAAACAAACAAAGAAAACAAAACAGTAACCTACAAAGGCATCCCCATTAGACTATTAGAACTCTACAGGCCAGGAAAGAGTGGGAAGACATATTCAAAATATTGAAATATAAAAACTGCCAACCAAGAAGACTCTATCTGGCAAAGTTATCCTTTAGATATGAAGGCAAAATACTTTCCTAAACAAACCAAAGTTGAAAGAGTTCATCACCACTTAAAATTTGCCCTATAAGAAACATTGAAAGGAGCTCTTCAAGCTGAAATGAAAAGACAAAGTACATAAAGCTCTTTTTTCTTAGAATAGTGTATTAACTCTTAGCTAGAGCATGAAAGTTAAAGGAAAAGTGCATTACAAATAACTATTGCTACTAAAACTTGGTAACAAAATCACAGCATAATACGATAATTGGTGACATCAAAAATATGAAAGGGGGAAGATAAAAGGTGTAACTTTCGTGGTCAAATAGAGATAAACAGCCATCAGCAGAAAAAGGACTATTTTATCTGCATGATGCTTTATAAAAACTTCATGAAAACCCAAAGCAAATATCTAGAGCAGATGTATGACACATTAAAAAAAGGAGAGAGACTGAGAAAATCACTATAGAAAACCACCAAAAGTAGACAGAAACAGAAGGAAAAAGAAACAATAGAGAAACAAAATAACTGGAAGACAATGACAAAATAGCAGGAATCCATTACATACCAATAATCACCCTCAATGTAAAGTGACTAAACTCATCAATCAGAAGTCACGGAGTGGCCAGACAGATAAAAAACAAGATTCAGTTGCATGCTGCCGGTAACAAGAGAAAAAGAATGTCATTGTGTAATGATAAAGGGGTCAACACATTAATAAGGTGCAAAAATTGTGAATATGCATATGCTCCCAGCACCTGAACACCAAAATATATTAAGCAATTAATAGCAGATCTTAAGGGAGAAATAGATAAAAATACAGTAATTGTACGAGACTTTAATATCCTGTTACTAGCAATGAATGGATCATCCAGAGAGAAAATCAACAAGGAAATGTTGGGATTGAACAGCATTTTAGGAAAAATTGACTTATTAGACATATACAGAACATTCCATCCAACAATAGCAGAATACACATTTTTTTTCTCAAGAATACCTGGAACATTCTGCAGCATAGGTCATGTAATAGGCAACAATTCTTAACAGATTTAACAAGATTGAAATCATACCTAATTACTTTCTCTAACCACACTGGTATGAAACTAGAAATCAATAAGAGAAAAGTGAGAAGAAAATAAATGTGTAGAAACTAAACCACATACTTTTAAACAGTCACTGGGACAGAAAATAAATCAAAAGGGAAGTAAGATATCATGCTGAAACCAAGGAAAATACAACATATCAAATATAGTGGGATGAAGCAAAAGCAGTTCTGAGAGGAAAATTTATAGCAATAAATGCATATATTAATAAATTAAGATCTCAAATAAACAATGTGAACTTACACCTCAAGAAACTAGAAAAAGAACAAAGTAAACCCAATGTCAGCAGAAGAAAGATCAGCATAGAAATAAAGATCAGAGTAGAAATAAAGCAGAGAAGAGGAAAAGAAAAGAAAAGATCATTGAAACTAAGAGTTAGTTCTTGGAAAAGATAAACAAAAGTAACAAATCCTTAACTAAACTAAGAAAAAAAAAGAGAGAGAGAGAGAGAGAGAGTTCTGTCGCTTAAATGTCTGTCTTCAGCTAAGGTCAAGATCCCAGGATCCTGGGGTGGAGTCCCATATTGGGCTCCCTGCTCAGTGGTGAGCCTGCATCTCCCTCTGCCTGCCTCTCTCATTCTCGCTCTCTGACAAATAAATAAATAAAATATTTTTAAAAAAAGAAGAAAAGAGAGAAGATTCCAATAAATAAAATTAGAAATGAAGGAAGAGACATTTCAACTGATACTCCAGAAAAACACAGAATCTTAAGAGACTATGTTGAACAAATATGCCAACAACTTATGTAACCTAGAAGTGATACCAAAACTAGATAAGGATGCCACAAGAAAAGAAAGCTGTACACAACCATCCCTGATGAACGTACATGCAAATATTCTCAACAAAACATTAGCTAACCAAAGTCAAGAACACACTGAAAGTGTTATACATCCTGACCAAGTGGGATTTATCTCAAGGATGCAAGGTTGGGCTGACATATACAAATCAATAAGTCTAACAAATTACATCAATAAAATGAAAGATAAAAATCACATGATCATCTCAGTAGACAAAATACAATAGCCTCTCAAGATAAAAACCCTTAACAGCCCTTGTGTAGAAGGAACTTACATTACATAATCAAGGCCATATATGACAAACCCGCAGCTAACATTATGCTTACGAGAGAGCAACTGAAAGCATTTCCTCTAAGGTCTGGAAAAGGCTGGAATGCCCACTCCCACTACTCATATTTAATGTAATCCTAGAAGTCCTGGCTAGAGCCCTTAGGCAAGATGAAGAAACAGGGGTGCATGGGTGGCTCAGTGGGTTAAAGCCTCCGTCTTTGGCTCAGGTCATGATCCCAGGGTCCTGAGATCGAGCCCCGCGTCGGGCTCTCTGCTCAACAGGGAGCCTGCTTCCTCCTCTCTCTCTGCTGCCTCTCTGCCTACCTGTGACCTGTCTGTCAAATAAATAAATAAAATCTTTAAAAAAAAGAGAAAGACGAAGAAACAAAAGGCATCCAAATTAGAAAGGAAGAAGTAAAATTGTTATTTGCTAGTGATACAACTTTACATATAGAAAATCTCAAAGGATAAGCCAAAAAACTGTTGCAACTCATCAACAATTTTAGTAAAGTGGTAGGATACAAAATCAACATACAGAAGTCCAATGACAAAGCTTCCAAAAAAGAAATAAAGAAAATCATTGATTTATAATAGCGTCAAAAACAATAAAATTCTCGAAGTAAATTTAACCAAGGAGGTAAAAGACTTGTACCCTAACAACATTTTTTGTGTGTTTTAAGAGTTTATCACTGTATTCGCTAGAGCCTATAATGTACCTGACTCATGGAAAGACCTCAATATATAAAGGATAAATTAATAAATGTCTGAATATATATCTGTGATAATGGTAAAAGCAAAGGAAGAGTGTAACCTAGCACTGCAATAACTTGGATTATTTTTTTTTAAAGATTTTATTTTATTTATTTGACAGAGAGAGATCCCAGTAGGAGAGAGGAAGGGAAGCAGGCCCCCTGCTGAGCAGAGAGCCCGATGCGGGACTCGATCCCAGGACCCTGAGATCATGACCTGAGCCGAAGGCAGCGGCTTAACCCACTGAGCCACCCAGGCGCCCCAACTTGGATTATTATTAAGTAATGGAGATGCTATTTATCAGTGAATACTCGGACATATTTTGAGGACTCTGAGTGGAGATAAGACTAAATAATAATGTGGTTTATCAAAACTCTATTAGAAAAATTATTGACATTATTTGTTCCATTATGAATGTATATCTAATTTCATTTTTATTTAAATATAAATATTTAGGCAATAAATTTGAATCATTATTTCTTAAATATCTTTTGTGACTAGGTCACAGACATATTCCCTAGAAATTAAATACTTCTTTAACCTTACAATGATATTTCATGTGCTTTTTTTTTTTTAATTTTATTTATTTATTTGACAGAGAGAGATCACAAATAGAGAGGCAGGCAGAGAGAGAGAGGGAAGCAGGCTCCCTGCCGAGCAGAGAGCCCGACGCGGGACTCGATCCCAGGACCCTGAGATTGTGACCTGAGCTGAAGGCAGCGGCCTAACCCACTGAGCCACCCAGGCACCCTCATGTGCTCTTTTAAAAATGGTGAATTAATAGAAGTCAAATGAAATAAATTCCAAATCAGAAAAAAATATTTAATGTAATGAGATTTCATAATATTTAAATTCCAGATTGCTTAATGGCTGTTTTATGAGGGTTCTTTCTTATACTACTATTTTATGTATCTTTTCCCAACTTTTGCCTCTCCCAGTTATTTCTTACTGATATTCATCAGCAAAATGAGATCTCTAATATTCTCACTCCTGGAAAATGAAAGGAGAAAGCTTTGCATCTACTGCTTTTTTTCTACTCTAAATATAGTTAAGAATAGAATGACTATTCCTTTGTTATTCAAATTATCTTTCAAGCCAATCCACTTAAATAAAATAATACAGCTCATATATAATAAGCACTCCATATTGCAAAGCATCTTACTGGGTTAACTCATTTAATCCTAATAGCTACACATTAAACAATATCATTATTTTCCTTTTACAAGGAATGAGCAGAGGCTTATGGAGGAGAGTAACCACTTGAGGTCACAGAGCTAATACAGATGGAGCAGAGTGACTGGAAGTCTGTGCCTTAGCCTCGGTGCTAATTCCCTACACTTCTCTCTTTGTCCTCGCCCAACATACTACTCTAGGCCATTTTTTCCCTCTTTTTGAACCAGTTCTCTAACTGGTTTTCCAATTCCCCTTTCCAGTTAATTCCCTCCCCACACACAGTCAAGTGGGAATTCATGGCTTCTCTGCTTAAAACCTCACAGTGACTTTTCCATGGCTTGAGGTCGAGTTTTAAGTCCTTCGCAGCACCAGCAAGACTCTGCATCATCTGTACTGTGCTGAGATCTACACCAGGGATTTTCAAATATGTCTGCACAGAAGAATCACTCAGGTGATTTCAAAAACTACTGAAATCAGAGCCCTACCCAGGACCATTTAAACAGGATCTCTGAGCACGAAGCCTATCCAGACAATTGCTGAGCTCAGTCAGACTCAAGAGCTCGGCCCTTCATGCATCCTCTGAGACCACTCTTCACTCTGAGTCCTGTGAGCCTTTTTCTTGCATTTACTATTTATTAATTTGTTTGTTTGTTTGTCACTTAGTGTATTAAACTCAATAATCTACACTAATGTCTAATCAACAAAGCCTTTGCAAACAGCCTGATTAAAATTCGTACAATTTGTGATCCATGGTCGGTCTTCATTGTAAGAAAGCCCCCATATGCAACCTAGCGCAGATAACTCAACAGATTACTAATTTATCACTAAGTTTCTATGCATATAATGGCAAATCACCATCTATAAATGTAAGTGAAAAATAAACAAAATTTTTTATCAAGTTATTTTGTAAATTCAATCTCCTACATTGAAATAACATTTTGCATTATTCATAATCAGTTATATAATCATATATTACATAGTCAATAAAATTTCATGATTATGAGAATTTGTAACTTCATCAAATGATTTAGTGACTCTATTTCAGTGTCCTGGAATAAGAGTTTGGACGTGTGCAGAGTTAATTCAGATATGATTCTTGTTTTCAAGATGATTATAATTTGTTAAAGAAGATAAACTAGGTATGAACCTAAATAATAACTGTATTCTAAGAAGGAAATCACGCAGTATGATGGCAGTGAAAAAACAGTTACGGGATCAGGACACACAACGGCACAGCTCTAACGCATAAAAAGAAGCTTAAGTCCCCAAATATTCATGGAAGACAAAAGAATTATAACAGTATTTCTTCACTGAGACACAAAAAATTGTTCCATGTATTTCTATATTGTGTGTACACAGAAAACCTTTTACTATTTCCTAAGACAATATTTGAGTTATAATTTAGTTTACAATTCTTCTGATATGTTTGGAAATAAGTAGGGAAAATAATTGGTAAAAATATCTTCCTTCCTGTAACAGTGGCATAAAATATGTATTTTAATCATCAACAGATTTTAGAAACTACTCCAGAAAAGAATTTGAAACACAAATCTCGCATGCAGCTGGCATTTACAGTGCGTTATCTCCCTAATGCAGTGCCATCGTAGGTAAATGAAGAAAATGGTTTTTTTTTATATTTTAGATTAGCCACAAGAGGGAACTCATCGAGACCTGTTAATGTAAGTGAAACATATTAACAATGATAAAAAATGTTAGTCTGCAGAGTTCAAACAAAGTTCATTCTCCTATTATGTTTTAGTCCTGTGATGCTTGAAAGGAAGTTCTGAAGAAACCAATGACTTTTTCTACAATTCCTGAACTCATCTCATAACTTTTCAGGGTTTTGTGAGTGTCCTATTATAAGATTTGATTAGGTGATTAATTATTTTTTTTCCCAAGGCAAGGATTACAGGTAATTTACTAGACAGGATTTTGCACTGACTGAGCTTTTCTCACTTAGGTGCTCTGGGATCTTGAAGCCATTTAATCCAGCTGCAAGGGATCCGATGTGTCTCTTTCCACTAATATTTGAGGAATAACAACAAAAATATTGATATTCACACCACTTTTACAAAAATGCTTCAATGTCTGTGAATAATACAAATTCCAAAGTAAGTAGTAATTATATTATAGTGTTGGCGTTTCAAGTTTCACACCGTATTTGGCCCTGGAAAGATACTGAAAGGGATCTTATCTCCTCCAGATTTGACTACAGGAGCTACTGAGATTCAATTCAAAGGTTTAATTCTTCTTGACATTTCTCCTCCTCTGGGGCAAGCATCATTTCAAAAGCTAATCAATAAAGGGAGAGACACAGGGCAAGTCATCAGCACCCACAGTGAAACACAAGATATACTGATAAGAGATTCTGTAGGTAAAGCGAATTTGCTGGCTTTCTTTCATATTTGGTGATCTCTTTTTCTCTACAGCTCCTGGTAAATATCTAAACATAATTATCTGATTAAGTTAGTGTTATAAAAAAACTCTGTACTAGTTGTATAGTTTAATTTATTGCTAAGCTTGGTTTCTCCATTTCCCCTTAGATGAAAATATATGTGTGGCAAAAATTATATATATAAATAAAAGGGGGTATTTAATGTATACTTTAAATATCTTAACCCCCAGCACTAAACACTTATATATAAAGGACATGAAGCAGTGTTTAGTTTGTAAGAATAAGACAGAATCATCTCAGCATCTTTGTGGACTTGCTCTAAAACCTTAATAAATACCATAGCCATCATTTTTGAAAGCAGTTCATGCTGTTAAACGTTTTAAAAAATCTTTTGTTTTCAGATTTTAAAATATAGTAATAAAAATTAAGCACCTTACATTAACTGCATTCCCATCACTGTTGTCTCACTGTATTTTCAAAGATTCTTCACACTCCAGTAAACAAAATTACATTACAGACATTAAAGACCACTGTAGCTAATAGTGGCAGAAACGAACCTGAAAATTAGGGGTCGTGATTAATGCTCAGGTTATCTTTGCACCACTTTTTTTCTTGCAACCATTCCAAGTTCTGAGAGAGAATATATTACTGTATATTTCAGAATGTTTCAGAATTAGTTCAATAAAAATATTGAATATCAATATTTTTATTAATTTTTATTGCACACTTAGCTGATCATATCTACTCTATGGAAATACTTGAAATACCAATTTATTTACCCTACTCTAGAATTACAGGATGGGAATCTCTTTGTATTGGCAGTTGAAAACTCACCCACATATCATACTATTTTGCAGAAATGCCATGAGTAAGTGAATTTATTAATCCCTATAATCAATATACATTCACTTACAATGTCTTTCTTAATCCTAATGCAGTAGCCAGAAAAGCCTTCCATAGATGTCCATGTCCTAATTCTTGGAACTTGTGCATATGTTAGATTATACAGCAAAGGGTAATTAAGTCTGCTCATGGATGGGGCACCTGGCTAGGACAGTTGGTTAAGCAGTCAACCCTTGGTTTCAGTTCAGGTCCTGATCTCAGGGCTGTGAGACAGAGCCCAATATCAGGCTCCACACTCGGTGGGGAGTCTGCTTGAGATTCTCTCTTCCTACCCTTCCCACTTGTGCTCTCTCTCTAAAATAAATAAGTATATTTTTAAAATGGTATATGGAATTAAGATTGCAAAATAACTGACCCTAAAATAGGGAGATTATTATCTAGGTGGACCCAACGTAATTACAAAAGTACTTAGAAGTATGCGTGGGAGGCAGGAGAGAATGAGAAGGAGATGTGATTATGCAAGCATTGGGGGCAGAATGCAGCACTGCTACTTTGGAGGATGGAGAAAGGGTCCGTGAGCCAAGGAAGGCATGGGACTGTGGGAGCTAATGAAATCATGCCTCCATCCGCTAGCGCCTTCGAAATGGAATGCAGTCTGCTGATACCCTGAAGAAAGCCCAGTGAGAACTACATCAGAGTTCTGACCTACACAACTATAAAATAATAAATCTGTGTTGTTTTAAGCCATTAAGTCTGTGATAATTTGTAACACGCTCTAGAAAGCTACTGTAGATTTTTTTCCCCGGAAGTGGGGTGCTCTGGTGAGCAATACCTACAAATGTGGAAGTGACTTTGAACTTGGGCAGTAGGAAGAAGCTGAGATTTTGGAGGATCTTGATAGAAAACCTGTAGATTGCCTTAAACATATGGTTAGTAGTAGTATAGATATTAACAGCTCTTCTTAGGGAGAACTCAAACAAAGTGGGGAGCATGTAGAGAAAACATTTATTGCCTTAGAGAATTCCTAAACTGTTCTGAACACACTAGAAATATGAACAATAAAAGCACTGTTGGTGAGATTTCAGAAGGAAATGGGGAAATGTTATGGGAAATTTGAGGAAAGGGAATCCTTGTTGAAAGAAAGCTTAGTAGAGCATTGTTTCATTGTATGAAAAGCAGAACTTGTATATGAGGAAAATAAACACTTGATAAATAAAACACTTGAAAAAGGAAAATAAACACGAAAAGATTTCAAGGAAAATATTAAAGACATAGTCTTATCTCTTCTCGCTGCTCAAAGTAGAATAAAAGAGGAAAGTGATGAATTAATGGAAATTTCAGGATTTGAGGTGTTCAGTCAGAACAATAAGCCAAACTGAAAGTAACAAACAAGCCTTTACTTACTGCTACAACGAGAACAAAAGGCAAAAAAGGGCACTGGCTTGCCACTGTTCCATTTTTCTCCAGGGAGAACCACCATGGGAGAGAGGTAAGTGGATACATGCCAGACGAAGGAAATTAACTCAACTGTCAAAGATGTCTGAACAGAAGGCTCCAGGCTATTTCTGAACCCATGGGCTAGGACGTGGGGAGAGAAAGAAGGGCTAGGAGTGGGATGGTACTAATTAGAAGCTGAGAAAAATGCCTCAGTTAAAACCTCCATTAATCAAGCCTTAGCAAAGGTAGCTGGAGAATTTCTCTGTTGAGGATCCTAATTAGAAGGTTTTAGAATACAGGCACCTGTATTAGAAATACCACCATGCATATGAGCATGGCTGACCTAAGGAAGGAAGGGGATGCTGAGTCCTTGACTGAGACTCTCTCTAGAAAACTATAAGGCATTGGCCATGCACCAGGCCTTTGAGGCATAGCCTTTTAATTGCCTGTGGTTGGACTCAACAGGTCCCACATAAAATTTTGGCCTGTAGTCAAACTCCTCACAAATTTTTGCTAATATTTCAGAAAGATTAAAAGATCAGAGTATTCAGTCACAGAATAGGGTATTTGAACCAACCAAGTATGCGCTGTATGAATCCCCCTCAGCCATCCCAGCAGAAGATGAAAATAGATACGGGGTTATTTAAGAAAATATTGTGAAGGGAACTCTTGTCCAATGGAGTGAATTCCTCTGTCATACACTGGACACCCACAGAATTCTTGAGAATTTTCAATCAGCAGAAACACTGCCATTTGGGACCTGAAAGGACCAAGAAAGTGCAATGAAAAAAGGCTGTTGTACCCCAAAAGTCCAAAGACAAGAGAGTCTGGTAAAACTACTTAGCCACTAACACATGCTACTTTTCATAAAAGGAAAAGGATGACTCCAAGAGTAGAGCCATGACCCCGGCGCACAGAGCTGTACCACCGACTCACAGGCATTGAACCCAGCTGGCACAGCTTGATTTTGATAATGCTTAGGACTAGTGACTCATTTTTTTCCATCCATTTTATCCCATTTTGAATGGGAATTTTGGTAGATACTCCCATTCCTTTCTCACCATGTATTTCAGAAAGAGAGAGCTTATCTTCTCATTTTCTGGGTCCACAGATGGAAAAGAACTTTGCTCCAGGATGGATTATACCCAAAGACTTATCCAGATCTAATTTAGATGATTTAGTTGATGAAATTTGGGCCTTTCAGCTGATGAGATTAGGATGAGATTTTAGGACTTTGAGTTGATGCTTCAATGGGCTGAGACTTTTTTTGGAGGTCTTGAGGTGACATAAATGCATGTTGAGCGTGGATGGATAATGAATTTTCGGAGCCTGGAGGGCACTGTGTGATAGGAACAATGCCCCACATCTCTACAAAAAATGTTCATATACTAATCCATGGAACATATGAACACGCTAAATTACATGGTAAAGAATTAAGGTTGGAGACAGATTTCAGGTAGCTAATCAGCTAACTTAAATTAAAGATACCTTCCTGGTCTACCTAAGCAGGCCCCATGTAGTCACAGGATTCTGAAAGCTGCAAGAGGAGGGCAGAAGAAGAGAGTCAGGGGGAAATGTGACTAGAGAAGAACAATCACAGAGATGCCAAGTTCCTAGCTTTGAAGACAGAGAAAGGAGCCATGAATCAACTAATTTGGACAACCTCTGGATGCTGGAAAAAGCAAAGAAATGGATTTGTCCCCAGAGCTCCCAGGAAGCAATGCAGCTCTGTCAACCCTCTGATTTTAGCCAAATGAGATCTGTGTACAACTTGTAACCTTCAGAATTGTAAGATAATAAATGTCTGTTCTCTTAAACCATTGTTTGTAGTAATTTGTTACTGCAGTCATAGAAATAGAAAATTAATACACCTAGGATGTGTTTGACATAAATCATACAGTATTTGTAATCTAGTCAAAAATGCTACAACCAGGGGTGCCTGGGTGGCTCAGTGGGCCAAAGCCTCTGCCTTTGGCTCAGGTCATGATCTCAGGGTCCTGAGATCGAGCCCCATATCAGGTTCTCCACTCAGCAGGGAGACTGCTTCCCGCTCTCTCTCTGCCTGCCTCTCTGCCTACTTGGGATCTCTCTGTCTGTCAAATAAATAAAATATTTTAAAAAAATGCTTCAACCTAGCATTAACTCAACTTAATGTGTGCCTTTTATTTTTTTTTATGCACTGATTTACCCATTTCAAAAATGTCCCTGAGGGTTTTGTAATTTAATTATAAACATCAGCTGATGTCTATCTGTTAAATAAAAGCCTATAATGAATTAAAATCAAAATTAGCATCTTGAGGATGTGAAATAATTTTAGGGATTCTATGTACATATCATTTTTCTCTACTCAGTACCTATGAAACTGCACAGAAGAAAAAGAAAGTAACGTAGTCTCTTTGAATCTCAAGACTGAATAAGCCGTTAAAGGCTGGAGTCTCTAACAATACTTCTAATGCTTTTCTCTCTTTCTCAGCATCCCTTTGAATTTGTTTCTAGTCTCTTTTGTAATACTCTATATATTCTGAAGCATCTTATTCTGTCCCTGGATTCATCAAATCAACGCAATTTTTGTTATTGTTACCTATAATTGCCATAATGTTGAAGGTGGGATTAACTGGTGATCCTAATGCCACAAACCTTAACTAAAGTTTTATTTGTAATAGCAGAATAGATGAATTTTAGAACATTTTTGTTCTCTTGGCCTTCCACTCAAGCCTTTTGTATATGATTCTGCCACACAGAAAGTTGGCATTTACTGCTTTTGTCCATCTGTCATAACAAAATTTTGCTGGTTTTAAAATGTGAGAAGACAACTATACTTGAACATAAGTGCCAGCAAAACATAGACGTAATTTTTAACTCTGCATATCATTTCTAGTTTGGGCATTATGAAGTCTGTACCAGATTTGATTTTTAATAGAAAAAAAAATAAAAGATCTGTTTCAAACTTCATGTCCCACTGGATGCTTTGTACATGTCAAAATTTTGTTTTGATCCTATACTACATTCTACAATGAGAAGAAACTAAATCACTACTGTCTTTGTTACAGATCTAAATTCCATATAAAGATACCCAAAGCAAATCAGATGATGCATGTGAAAGCTAAAGCAGGACAAGCATGAGAGGATGTTACTTTAGAAATAAAAATATCATTGAGCTTCAGGTAACAATAATCTAAAATATTTTGACCTGAATCATCATTTTGAAAATTTATTTTTGAATTATTTGGCAGAGGAGTGATATTTTCAGAATACAACACATTATTTGACACATAAAGACTAGACTACTTGGCACTTTTGACTCTACCAGCAATGTAACTGCTGCACAGATAAGATGTTTAAAGATAGACAACACTAGGCAGTTGCTGGTGAATAAACTATAATATGCTTAATATTTGTTTTTCCTAATTTTCTAAACTGTGAGAAAAACATTGAATGTTGAAAAAATATCTGTGCTGATAAGAATAGACAAAAATAAGTTAAATACAAAACTCATTAAATATAAAAACAAAGCACGTATTTGGTAGAATATATTTATATAATAAGCACACTTTACATACTAGGAAATTTTTCTAGTATTTTCTTAATTTCTTCAGGGAGGCTAACATATATTAAAAGTAAAAAATTTAAAAAATTAAAAAAGTGAAAAATAGACATTTTTCAGTTGAGTATGGTTTTTAGTAAGAAGCAATCTTAGTACTTTAATCCTAAAACGAAATAAAAGACACCTAATGGTTGATATGAAAAAATATTTATATAATCTAAAATGATTAACTTTATTCAATACTTAAATATTTGAAAAAACAGTAAATCTTAGCTGCTAAGACTTCCTCACTTTTATGTTAAATTTTCTATATCTGTGACCTCCTTAAAGGATCAGGAAGGATAGGGAAGGGAGTATGTTACTGAGCTTTCAACATCGCTTATTCATCTTTGTATTGGAAATATATTCCCACAGTTCATAATCAAAAGAATACCTAAGGGATACAAAAGTTCTTTTTCTCCCTTTTGGAAAATTCATTCAGTTCTTTTCCCCAGAGGGAACCAGCAATATCACTTTCTCATGTAACTTTCTAAAGCTAATTTTGCACTTATTAAAATAGAAATATATTTAACAGTATATCAGTTCATAGAGAATTTGCACATTCTTTTCAGTGGTTATGGATATTCAGTTACTAAATGTTATGATTTGCTGTTTATAATTTATTTAAAAAATCTTTTGCCAAAATTTTGTGATATTTTCAACATGTTATCTCATATCGTTTTTCAAATACTGCTGTGAACTAATTATTCAAATTTTATACATAAGTATTTCAAGACTCAGAGAATTAAGTATTACCTGGTTATGGGTCTAGGATTTTCCAGGCCCACACTCACACAGATAGGGCAGGCTCAACCCCATTTCTGGCCAATTTCTACCCTACACTATTGTCCATTTCAACATAACATTGTGCCCCATCTTTTTGAATTTTTATTATTTCAACAACCACTTTATATTTTATACAATTTTGCATAGTAAAGCTAGAGTTTGTGGCATATAGTAAAACTAAATCAGTTGACTTATGGCAAAACTCAAAGTAGCATTCCTCTGCGGTATGTTAAAATTTATGTAGCAGTGCTGGAGAACATGTGGAGAAACCAATACTCTCAAATATTGATGTCAATACTGTGTAAACTATTGCAGCTGAATAAATTTAAAAACAAACAACAACAAAAACCTCACACATCCCTTTTATCTTATGAAACACAATATTTGATGTTGAACTTCTTATATTACCCTCTATTATATAAAGCTGATTTTTTCCTTCTCTTTACAATCAATAATATGTACAAAGTATGCACTCAACTCTCTTTCACCAAAATTCTCTTCCCTCAAATTTTTGATGTAATAAGACAATTTGACTTAATTAAGCTGAATTAATTGTGACTCAGTAATAAATAACTGATATTCAAATCTACTAGAATAAAGATATACTAATAGAGACAATTGCTAACATCAAACTGAAATATGAAATATTTCAACACTAAAATACGAGAAAATTATAAACAGGTATTTGTAAAGGTCCATTTATTTCTTATGATTATAATTAGGTGTCAGTCTTCTCTAGTTTTCTGCTGAGCTCACAGCTTTTTATCATCTCTGGGAATGACAATAAAAATACCAAAGTGAGGATGCCTATGTTGAGTGATTGCCATATTGGACACAGTTTGATCTGGGTGTAATTAACTGTGCTAAACTTGAGCAAATCAGCTTCTCTCTTGACGGAATTTGAAATCTCAAATAGGGAGAAAGAAGTCATCATGTAGCCTCAGAAAAATAAGGCATAAGAATGGACTCACAGTCTCTCTCTCTATATATATACATATATATGTATATATATATATAGGCAAATACTCTACTATCTATAGTCTTTAATTTCCTAAATCTTAGTTGTTTAATTTTCCTTCTTGTATCTTTCTAAAGGATTACCTCCTCCCCACATTTCTTGGTATTATTATTTACTTTAAATATTGATTTTTTCTATTTATTTGTTAAAAAATTAATATAAATTATGTACTTCAATATGTCCCATCTTATTCAAGGTACAGAAGAGCATTTCAAAAAAAGCCCCCATAGTTCAACTTTTATTTAACTTACACTCTAGTGAAAGACTGAGAGTAGCAAGAAAACAGTAATATACTATAATTTAATGTAGTAACAAGTTCTATAGAGAAAAGATCAAAATAATAATATGTAAAGTAAGAAAGTTGAGCAGAAAAGCTATTCTGGATAGGTTGATCAGAAAGAGATGGCATTACCTCAGACTTCAATGAAGTAAGAAATGAGACTATAAACCTTAGGGAAGTCTGGAGAAAGACTGTTTTAATCTGGAAAATAGTATGTTCAAATGTCCTCATGAAGCACTATATCATGGCAGTTAGTAGTAGATAAGAATCAATGCCTGAAATAGTAATAGTAAATTTGTGCAAATTATTATTTGGCAGTTTAATTTCTTGATTTAAAAATGAAAACTGTAGTACTCCTGGGGAAACTGTCTGAATAGAAGGATATTAGGCTCATCTTGTCCCATAGATACATCTAGATAATACCCACATCAGAGTAAATAAACCAGAAAATGACCTGAAGACTGCAGGAACAGACTTCATAACTAAATGCAGAGAAGACATCACACTGAAGAGAACAGGAAAGGCAGAGATGTGATCAGAGCTAAAGAAATCTATGGGACTGTTCAGGAGAGGAAGGAAAGTGATGAACACAGAGACAGGAAGGAAACAGACCTAGTTATCCTAGGTATCCTAGGTATCCTAGGTATGGGGTACCCACAAAGAGAAGATGAATTCTATAACATCTGGCTTTGAAAACCAGAGGAGCCTAGGTTCTTAGGTTCTTACAATCAGTATGGCTTAACACTTAAAGCTTAAAGAATCAGCTACTCAGCTCTAGGAAAGCCAGAGGGCTATAGGAAACTGAGACCCCCACCCTTAAACAGACAGCACAACTAACAACACTGCTGAAGTATAACATGGAAACAAGTTTGAAAAATGCCTGGGATATATGGGAAGGAGATTTGTTTACTAACCTCAGGGCCATGCACCAGAGGAAGGAGAAACTTTGGGAGAGCTCTCAAAAAAGTAAAAACCGGTTGGCCATTTCCCACCCCCATGCTCCAGCCTAGATACACAGACACCTTGAGGAATCAGCACAGCCTGTACACTCTCCACCTAGATTGATAGCAGTGTGCCCCACCCCCATACACTTCTGTGGATCCACCTCCTCTAACCTGCTGGCCACCACAGGAATTTCCCTACATGGCTGCAGGTCCTCTCCTGCAGCAGATCAATGCCAACCTTGCTGGCACTATGTGCCCTACCCCTGCATTCTCCTGTGGACCTACCCTTCCAATATACCCTTGGCCAGAATCCATCCAAAGTGGTGTCACAAGCCTGTGGTTTGTAACAGCCCTGAGAGTAGCCAGTATCATTCCAAAGTGACATGGTCCAGGAAGAGGGGAAGATAACCATACACACCAGTCCAAATTCAGCCTCAGCAATGGGCTAGGAGTAGATATCAGCTCTGACTACAGATCCTGCACACCAACAAAAGTTGTTCAGGGACAACACAGGGAAAGTGCCCTACAATTCAGTGCTACTCCATCTCTGGCAAATGCCTGGTCTGACTTGATTCAAAACCAAGGCAGCCCCAGACCGGCCCATTAACAATGCAAGGATAAAACCCTGCCCACAACAGCCAGAGAGTCATTGTACATGACTGGACTGAAGGTAAATGTGGCTCAGCCACAGATGTGGGGTGCATATAACAGGCATAGGAGACACACTGAAGTATCAAGTACTGGTGAACAGGGGACACTGCATGCATGGAACCACAGAAACTCTTCTTCAAAAGGCCACTACTTTAAAGAGCAGGAGACATAGCTGACTTTCCTAACACATAGAAATAGACACAGAGAGTTAGAAAAAATTAGGAGACAGAAGAATATGTCTCAAATGAAAGAAAAAGACAAAGTCACAGCAAGAGGGCTAAACAAAATGGAGAAAAGCAACATGCCTGACACAAAATTTAAACTAATGGTCATAAAGATGTTCATTATATATGAGAAAAGAGTGGAGGACCAAAGTGAAAGCCTCAACAAAGAAATAAAAAACATAAAAAAGAACCAATCAGAGATGTAGAACTCAATAACTGAAAATAAAAATATACTAGATGAAATAAATAGACTGGAAGAAGCAGAAAAAGATATCAGTGGCCTGGAGGACATAGTAATGGAAAATAATCAAGCTGAAAAGGAAAGAGAAGAAAAAAAAGTAATAAAAAATGAAAATAGACAAAGGGAACTCAGAGACACCATCAAGCACAGTAACAGTCACATTATAAGGATTCCAGAAGGAGAAGAGACAGAATAGAGAAGAGAAAACTTATTAGAAGAAATAATAGCTGAAAACTTCTTGAAAATGGAGAAGGAAACAGAAATCCAAATCCAGGAGACACAGAGAGCACCCCCCCCCAAGAAAAAAAAATCAACCCAAGGAGGTCCCCACCAAGACACATAGTAATTACAGTGGTAAAAAGTAATGAATGAGAATTTTAAAGATTTTATTTATTTATTTATTTATTTGACAAAGAGAGATCACAAGTAGGCAGAGAGGCAGGAGGAGGGGGGGGGATGCAGGTTCCCCACTGAGCAGGGAGCCCGTTGCGGGGCTCAATCCCAGGACCCTGAGATCATGACCTGAGCCGAAGGCAGAAGCTTTAACCTACTGAGCCACCCAGGTGCCCCTATAGCAGAGAATTTTAAAAGTAGCAAGGGAAAAGAAAACAATTATATAAAAGGAAACACCATAAAGCTGTCAGCTGATTTTTCAGCAAAAACTTGTAGGACAGAAAGAAGTGGCATGATATATCCAAAATCCTAAAAGAAAACATCCTGCAACCAAGAATACTCTATCCAACAAGGCTATCATTTAGAATAGAAGGAAAGATAGTTTCCCAGATAAACAAAAGCTAAGGGAATTCATCACCAGCCCTACACGAAATGTTAGAGGAGATTTTTTGAGTGGAAAGGAAAGACCATAAGTGAGAGTAAGAAACACAGGAAGCATAAAAGCAGTAAAGTTAAATATATCTATAAAATCAGTCAAGGGATTCACAAAACAGAAGTTTGAAAAGTATGACATTATACCTAAAATGTGGGGGAAGATGAACAAAAAATGGGTTCAAACCATCAACCATCTACTTAGTATAGATTTCTAAGTGCATAAGATGTTATATATAAACCTAATAGTAACCACAAGTCAAAAACCAGTAAAACATTATGTCAAAACTAAAGAGAAAGGAATCCAAGTACTTCACTAAAAACAGCTAACCACTGTGAGAGAAGAAGAGAGCAAGAGAAGAGAGGAACAGAGAACTACAAAAACAACCATATAAATAACAAAATGGCGTAAGTGCATACCTTTCAATAATTATTCTGAATGTAAATGGACTAAATACCCCAGTTAAGACATAGGGTCATGGAACGGATGAAAAAGCAAGACCCATCTATATGCTGCCTACAAGAGACTCATTTCAGATGCAGGTGAAAACACATTTATCATGCAAATGGCAATGAAAGGAAAGCCAGGTTAGCAATACTTACATGGGACAAGATAGACTTTAATACAAAGACTGTAACAAGAGAAAATGAAAGGCACTATATAATCATAAAGGGAACAATCCAAGAGTTATAACAATTGTAAATATTTATGCAAGCAGCATGGGTGCGACCAAATATATAAAGCATCTAAGAGCAAACATGAAGGAAGTAATTGATAGCAATACAAAATAGCAAGGAACTTTGACACCTCATTTACATCAATGGATGGAACATCCAAACAGACAATCAACAAGAAAACAGTGGTTCTGAATGACAGATTGAATCAGACTGAAGTGACACCATGAATCTTTTCCAACCATAAAATTAGATAAAATTAGAAGCCAAGCACAGAAAAAAATTTGGAAAGACCATGAATACATGGAAATTAAATAACAAACTACTAGACAGTGAATGGGTCAACTAAGAAATAAAAGAAATTTAAAAGTGCATGGTAACAACTGGTAATGAAAACACAAAACCTTTGGGATGCTTCAAAACCTTTGGGATGCAGCAGAATTGGTTCTAAGAAGGAAGTTTACAGAAACACAGGCTTACCTCAAGAAGCAAGAAAAAGCTCAAATAACCTAGCCGTACACCTAAATTAAAACAGAAATAAATGATATAGAAACTAAATAGAACAATGAAACCAGGATCAGGGTATTTGAAAAAAATCAATAAAATTGATAAACCTCTAGCCAGACCAAGCAAGGAGGGGAAATAGGAAAGACAACCTAGAAGAAATAGATAAATTCCTAGAAACATACAATCTACCAAAACTGAAACAGGAAGAAATAGGAAATTTGAGCAGACCTGTAACAAGCAAAAAAATTTAATCAGTAATCAAAAACTCCCAAAAATAATAGTCCAAGACACATTTTAAAAAGAATTAATACCCATTCTTCTCAAACTGTTCCAAAAAAAAAAAAAAAAAAAAGAATGAAGGAAAGAAAACTTCCAAATTCACTTTGCGAGGCCAGCATAACCCTGATACCAAAACCAGATAAAGACACTACAAAAAGAAGAGAATGCGGGCCAATATTTCTGATGAACACAGAGGAAAAAATCCTCAAAAAAAATTAGCAAACTGAATCCAATAATACATTAAAAAAATCTTTCACCATGATCAAGTGGGATTCCTCAGTTGTAAGGGTGGTTCAGTATTAACAAATAAATCAATGTGGTACAACACATTAATAAGAGTAAGGATAAGAACCATACAAACCTCTCAACAGATGCAGAAAAAGCATTTTACAAAGCACAAAATCCATTTACAATAAAAAACTTCAACAATAAAAGCTCACAATAAAAAAGTAGACTTGGAACAAACTTCAATGTAATAAAGGCCACATATGTAAAACTCACAACTAATATCATCCTTAATAGGAAAAATTGGGAGCTTTGCCCCTAAGGTCAGGAACAAGACATAGATGTCCACTCCCACCACTTTTATTCAACAGAGTACTGGAATCCAAGTCATAGCAATCAGACAATAAAAAGAAATGAAAGGCATCCAAATCAGTAAGGAAGAAGTAAAACTTATACTATTTGTAGATGACATGATACTATATAAGGAAAACATGGAAGACCCCACCAAAAGACTGCTAGAACTGGTAAACAAATTCAGTAAAGTCACAGGATATAAAATCCATGTACAAAAATTTGTTGCATTTTTATACAAAAATGATGAAGCACCACAAAGAGAAATTAAGAAAATAATTCCGTATATAATTGCACCAAATATAATAAAATACCTAGGAATAAACCTAACCAAAGAGGTGAGACCCTATACTCTGGAAACCAAAAACTGATAAAAGAAATTGAAGGACCATTCGCACCACAATGTTCATAGCAGCAATGGCCACAGTCGCCTAATTGTGGAAAAAACCAAGATGCCCTTCAACAGACGAATGGATAAAGAAGATATGGTCCATATATAAAATGGAATATTATGCCTCCATCAGAAAGGACGAATACCCAACTTTTGTATCAACATGGATGGGACTGGAGGAGATTATGCTAAGTGAAATAAGTCAAGCAGAGAGAGTCAATTATCATTTGGTTTCACTTACTTGTGGAGCATAAGGAATAACATGTAGGACATGGGGAGATGGAGAGAAGTGAGTTGGGGGAAACTGGAGGGGAAGACGAACTATGAGAGACGGTGGACTCTGAGAAACAAACTGAGGGTTTTGGAGGACAGAGGGTGGCGGGCTGGGTGAGCCTGGTGGTGGGTATTAAGGAGGGCACATATTGCATGGAGCACTAGGTGTGGTGTATAAACAATGAATCTTGCAACACTGAAAAGCTAAAATAAAATTAAAAAAAAAAAAAAAAGGAAGAAGAAACTGAAGACAATACAAAGAAATGGAAAGATACTCCACACTCATGAACTGGAAGAACAGATGTTGTTACAATATGCGTACTACCCAAAGCAGTCTGCATATTTAATGAAATCCCTATCAAAATACCAACAGCATTTTTCACAGAGCTAGAATAAACAATCCTCAAATTTACATGGAACCACAAAGAACCTGAAATAGCCAAAACAATCTTGAAAAAGCAAAGCAAAGCTGAAGACATCACAATTCTGGACTTCAAGCTATACTACAAAGCTGTAGTAATCAAAGTAGTATGGTACTGACAAAAAAACAGACATCAATGGAACAGAATAGAAAGCCCAGAAATAAATTCACAATTATGTGGTCAATTAATCTTTGACAATGCAGGAAAGAATATCCAATGGAAAAAAGACCGTTTCTCAACAAATGATGTTGGGAAACTGAACAACTTATGCAAAAGAATGAAATTGGACCATTTTCTTGCACTACACATAAGAGTAAATTCAAAATCGATGAAAGACCTAAATGTGAAGCCTGAAACCATAAAAATTCTAGAAGAGAGCACCAGCAGTAATTTCTCTGACATTGGCTATGGCAACATTTTTTTAGGTATAACTCTTGAGGCAATGGAAGAAAAAGCAAAAATAAACTATTGAGACTATATCAAAATAAAAAGATTTTGCACAGTAAAGGAAACAATCAGCAAAACTAAAAGACAATCTCCTGAATGGGAGAAGATATTTGCAAATAACATGAACCAATATGTGGTTAGTATCTAAAATATATAAAGAACTTAAATCACACCAAAAGACCCAAATAAAAATGGCAGAAGACATGAGTAGATATTTATCCAAAGAAGACATATAGATGGCCACTGGATACATGAAAAGAAGATCAAATATCACTCATCATCAGGGAAATGCAAATTAAAACCAAAACGAGAAACTACCTCATACCTGTCAGTATAGCTAAAATCAACAACACAAGAAAAAAAAGGTGTTGGTGAGGATGTGGAGAAAAAGGAACTCCTGTGCATTGTTGGTGGGAATGCAAACTGGTGCAGCCAATGTGGAAAATAGTATGGAGGTTCCTCATAAAATTAAAATGGAATTACCATATAATCCAGTAATTTTACTACTGTGTATTTACCCAAAGTGTGAAAGCACTAATTTGAGTAGATACACACACACCCCTATGTTTACTGCAGTGTGATTTCCAAGCCAAATTATTTCCAGTGTTATTTCTAAGTCAAATTATGGAAGCAGCTTAAGTGTCCATCATTAGATGAGTAGATTTAAAAAAAGTGGTGTACATACCACACACACACACACACACATTACTCAGCCATAAACAAGATTAAAATCTTGCCATTTGCAACAACATGGATGGATCTAGAGTGTATAATGCTAAGTGAAATAAGCCATCCAGAGAAATACAAATACCATATGATTGCACTCATATGTGGAATTTAACAAAACAAAGAAAAAAAGAAACAAACCAAAAAACAGACTCTTAACTCTAGAGAACAAACAGATGGTTACCAGAGGGGAGGCGGATGGGGAATGGGTGACATCAGTGAGGGGAGTTAAGAGTACAGTTAGCATGATGGACACTGCAACGCAGACAACTGTTGAATCACCGTACTGTACACCTGAAGCTAAGACTGCACTGCAAGTCAACTACACTGGAATTAAATTTACAAAAAAAAAATGATGACTCTCATTAGTCGGTCTGCTGGCATGTATGAGAAATAACATATTAAATCAGATAGCATATTGTTCCACATATATTTTCATTTCTTCTCTCTGGTCATTATGTTCTCATTTACATTTTAAAGCTGAAGGAAAATCCTAGACTATCATATTATGGAATTGAAAACATCTTAATGGGGTTGTTCGAAACATTAAAAAAAGAAAAACATACATACATTAAGTTGTTTAAAACAGTTCTCGCTCTTCTTTGTACGTCATTAATACAGAAACCTGAGTGAATGAATGAATGAAACAAACAGACCTCAACTACCTCAAATATTTCTGGTGTTAGGAGGAACAGAAAAAAAATACACTTTTTAAAAGCCTGTTAGAAAGATATAAAATGTCAAAGCAAAAATTTAATGTACCAAATTGTAATATATTGTAGTATTGAGTTCAATCATTTAGACAGGTTTATTTTGTAAAGGGAAATTATTTATAAATCTTACTGTTTTGCCATCTGGTGACATAATGTAATGCTTATTTGTGTGATGGCATATTAAAGAAAAGTATTTCCTCAGTATGATGTTTAGGCTTCATAACTGCATTTGAGAGATTATGAAAAAATATGCATTATTTATTCGTAAATGGATTATCTTATGTTTATTCCTCACCTGACATACCAAAGAAAGAAAGAAAGAAAGAAAGAAAGAAAGAAAGAAAAAGAAAGAAAGGGAGGAAGAGAAACAATGGAAGAATGTATGTTTACCTCCTTCTACTTTCCTGCCTTGTAGAGCTTGATTGCAAAATGAATTATTTTATGCCTGGTTAGAGATCATTGCAGTGCTTTCTCTCCATGGCTTTGCTGTAATTGTGGAATATTAAAGTAATCAGAAGTAGAACATGTTCATTTACATGAAGATGAAGTAAGGCTATTTTCAGTGATGGTTTCTGAGTTTTCTCTGAACACAACTGCATACTGTACCACAGCCCAGGGCTCTTTTTTTCCTCAAACGATGGAGTATTCCCTGAGTTCCAACTTGATATCTGACAAATAGGCAGTAGATGCATTTCTTGGTCACTGCAAATCCTGTCAAGAATAATTGGTTCTGCACTTCTTTTAGCCTTGTGTATGGTAAGGAAGTAGTGGCAGTCTTTAATCACATGAGAAAAGGACTAAGACATGAAAGCAATATGTATAGTACTACTTTAAGCACGTTGCCCAAAGATACCTAGTTCTTTCTTCTTTAGATCATAATTTTAACAAAAACAGAAGGCAGTGCTAGGTTTGCATGTCTACATTTATTCCGTGTGTGTGCAGGCGCGCGTGTGGCAAATGTTAGCTGGAAAATGGTAATGAGGACTAATTTAATCTATTTCTTCAGTTGCTGAAATATGAATGATTTTCTCAGTTTTGCTCCACTGCTTCAATTAAATGTTCCTTCCTTTTGCTGTGAAAAATCATTCTAAATTTTTGCAAGTGCTTTGCAATTATGGATTTTCATATTTCAGAGGCCAGAGCCAACTACAATTGACAAACAGTTTTTCAAAGAACACACTTTTCTTTAAGAATAAATAACCTACCATGTCAATTCAAATAGGTCCCATATCTTAAAATTCCATGAGAAGCTATCTTATAACAGATTAAATATGGGAAGTTCACCAGATATTGCTCACTTTTTTGTTTACTATGTGTTTAATGAACTTTCTTTCAAATTTTTGAAATAAGTGTAATGACTGACAAAATCAGAATTGCTTGAGAAGGGGTAAAGAATGCTGCTATTTCTCAATCTGCCACAATTTTGTTCAAGGCTTTCCTTGTGAGAAGCAATTTTGATTAAAACAAAAGAGGTTCAGCTCAGGTCACGATCCCAAGGTCCTGGGATCAAGCCCCACATCAGGGTCTCTGCTCAGCAGGGGGCCTGCTTCTCCCCTGTCTCTCTGCATGCCTCTCTGCCTATTTGTGATCTCTCTGTCAAATCAATAAATAAAATCTTTAAGAAAAAAAGAGGAAGAGAGAAAAGAAAAGAAAGAAAGAGGAAGGAAGAAAGGAGGAGAGAAGGCTACATCTTACCATCCTCAGTTTTGGAATGGGCTAATGATCATGTCTTTGCAAATCTCAGTGGAAACTCTTCAATCCAGGATACAGATTGATCATAAAACAGTAGGTGAAAAATTGATGGTTTATCTCTTCATGCATGGACTAGTTTGCAGATACTCTTTATTTATCAACCTCAGTCTCCATGTTTGATCTCCGAAGCCAGAATTACTAATAAACCGACGTTGTATTAGTTGACATACTCCTTCATATAGATGATTCATTAGTGACAGTGCATCAGTACTCGAAAAATACCATGAAAACAATACTTTGAGGGTTGTGAAACTTAAGTAAAATAATCCATATATAATATCTTGCAAAACATATAGTGGGCTTTCAGTTGATGGTCTCTATCCGTAATGTCTACCTGGCATTCACTGAGTTGAGAAAACTCACCAGTTCAGCCATGAGGGGCACAATTTTCACACAAAGCATCTTTAGTAAAAATAATTACAATTACCTTAATAAAAAAATCAACATTTATGGATTTGAAAGGATTGAGACGGCATGTATTAAGCATGAATAAATTAGACTCCATCCTCATAAAGTCCCCATGAAGTTTGTTCTGTAATCTTTTCATGAAATGGTCAGACACCCCACAAGAGGGGGACACAGGAGAAGTGCAAAAAAACAAAGTTATTACACTCACAAATCCCAGAAAGACAGAGTCGCTACCTACCAGTAGGGGACAGCATAGGGGGAGAGCCCAGGGAGTGGGTTTGCATACCTCTGGGTGAAGGACATAAGCAAAAGACATGAGGCGTTTTCATTGGTGCAGGAGGCCACTGTCGGGCGGGGACAAGGAGAACCCACGACAGGGGCTTCCAGCCTTATCACCCTGGTGTACCTGGTCACCTGGTTGTGTGCTTACAGACTGTTTGTGGGGATGCTGAGGCAACAGAAAATGTTTTAAGATTTATGGTATAAGATTTAAAAACTGTTACTATCATTACTTTACAGAGGGCAAAGGCAGCCATCACAGAGGTGTTCTTTATCACACAGCAAGCAAGTGGTAAAACTGCGATTTGAACCCAAGTTGTCTGATTTTATGTCACTCAGATTTAACCACTTCCCTGGCATATTCTTGAAGCCAAAGAATGTATTTTTTTTTTTCAGAAGAAATTCCGTATTAATTTACTTTTTTTAAAAAGTTAAATTATGAGGGGACCAGAATGTGGCAAACTGTGTTGCTTAAATGAAGGGGAGACGTGTCCTGGCTCTTCCGGAAGAAGGAAAAGATAAGAGAAGAAAGAATCTGGGCAGCAGTTGTGTCAGGAGTCAGCAAGGCCTCACTATCTCTTTATGCTTCCAAGAGTTCCAATATATATGACAGTCATGAATGGCTGAAAAAGAAGACTGTTGGGGGAATCACTAAAGGTTAAATACCCTTTGGCACCTGTATTAGACATTTGTCCGCCCTTCCCCATCATCTTCTAAGAGCTGGGTCGTGCTCTGGACACAATAAGAATTTTTAACTGGGATTAGCTCTGGGATCATCCCCAGCTCTGCCACTACCTCCCTATGGGAACTTGAGCAAGTTACACAATCTATATTTGTCTCAGATTTCTAGACTTTGGGGCCCTACGAGTTTATAATCTCATAACTAGAATTATTCCTTAAACTTTTCTCTAAAGCGCAAAATATATCATAATGCCTCCTGAAAAAGAAACTCTGCATCACATGGTTAAGTAAGTTGTTCATGGACTAAACTAAAAATGTAAAATAATACTGTCTTCATACAAATATAAAGTTATATATCTCGATGAAAAGAAATATTTCAGAACCATCTTTCTGCTTTCTTATTTATTTTTGAGTTGTTATTTACTATAGCTCTTATTTATCTTTAGTTTAAGAATCCCATAACCAGGATACATTTGTTTAAATGAGCATATCCAACTACATAATGGGTAGAAACAGCTTAAATCTTATTAACTCTAGTGATTGCTCTCATAACCATTTCAATGGAAAAGGCATGTTGCTGCCAAATATTACCCAATATATTTAAGTCTCTCTGGTTGCATAAAAAGATAAAGTAAACCCTGTAATATAACATATTCCAAAAATCTGGTGGTTCATGAAGTAAGAAATTATGGGCTTGGGTTTTTATAAAATTTGAAAGGTCAAGAGGGTAAGCAGATGGCTAGCTGTAGAATTTATTATACATTAAGCAATTGTTTTGATGCGCCAGGCAAAGTCCTGGAAGCTTATGAGATTGTAAAATCCAATGACCCTGCTTTAGACTGAGGGTCTAGCTCATGATACACATGCAGTCTTAGAGATCACATCTTTCTCTAGTTTATTATCTGTCAGAAACTCACACGATTCCACACGATTCATACCCTGCACTGTAATTTCTACTATTGCTCTTTTTTTAACCTCTTTCTTTTTCATCTTGCTATTTTATGCTTTCTCTTTTACAATATTACTAAGCTCAGGATAATGAAGTGACAGCTCAGCAATGCTGAATGATTTTCCAGGAACTTTTCAGGACTCCTAAGTAATAAAATTTTAGAAGAGATATAAAGAATTTAGAGACTCAATCTCACTGAGGACATACTGTCCTCAACGTACATGAGTAATTTCATTGTATCAGTTGCAGCTTTTGAACACATAGACACAGTAGGTTTTTTTTTTTTTTTTGCTTGTTTGCTTTCATTAATACAGAAAATGCTTAAAATAAATTATCTTCCTTCAAAAAAAAATCTGCTATGTTAATAGCTACAGACTCTTTCTCAAATCAGAACAGAACAAAGATAAATATCTTACAAGACTAAAGAAACACTTTCTGGAGGATGTTTTTGGTGTGAGGTAATAAAAGTTTGCCAGTATGCTATGAAAGAGTATGTCACGGGGCTCCATTTCAGGTGTCCCTAGTGAATGATGTCTAATAACTAAATATTGACTCAAAACCAGCTTGTAACAATTTACCACACCCCCAGGTTTTAGGGACTATATAGTACTCCTGCTGTTTAAGATCATTCATGAGTAATCACAACTCTATTAAGTGCACTATTAAAAAGTCAAATGATTCAGAATTCTAATGTAGGGACTAGAATATACTATTGTTTACCATTATATTCATTTTATTAAAGTCACTGAGTTTAAATGCACCTAATATTATGCAGTGGTAGCTCTAATTTGGGGACATATTGAGCAGGAAGTCTTTAGTAAATAATAGATGACTTTTTTTAAAAGATTTATTTATTTTTATTTTGGGGAGGGCAAAAGGAAAGGGAGAGAGAAATTCAAGCAGATTCCAGGATGAGCATGGAGCTCAAGGACAAAGGTCTCAATCCCACGACGCTGAGATCAGACCTGAGCCAAAAGCAAGAATCAGTCACTTAACCCACTGCAACACCCAGGTGCCCCAAACATGGATGTCTTTTAAATTTCTGAGTGACTTTTCTGTTCTACATGTTTTAGAGAAAACTTCAATGTCAACATATAACACCTAAAAGAACATTTTCCACAATAAACCTTCATTCGATATCCTCACTGCAGAGTGTTTTTTTGTTGATTGCTTGGTTGGTTGGTTTTTAGTGTAGAGGGCTGTGTTAATAGAGGTTTTTTACCCCTCCTCAGTTCTAAGGGATGTTCATTAAAGATAGCTGGTATTTGATCTAGTAAACATGTTTACCTCCAGGCCAAATTAAGATAACCTCAAGAATTATTTATTTCAGGTCATGGAGGAAATAACTATGATTCAGTAGCAAGCTCTCTGGTTTAGTGAGGCTTCTTATTTTAGGAAAGGTTTCAATACATGTTGAACTATTTATCAACGCAGGAACTATGACCATGTGAACATTTTTGAAAGTTTAATACTAAAAAAAAAAAAAAAAAAAAAAAAAAAAAAAAAATTCTGTTGAGTGGGTGAAAGGGTCAGTGTGATAGAAATCAAAAAGTATTATATGATCCTGAGAACACTGGAGTATGCTCCTGGTAGAAAATGAAACTGTGCAAAACATTTTACTTCTCTACAACTAAGCTAAATCCTCTATTTAAAAAAAAAAAAAAAAAAAAAGAGTTGAAGCTCTAGATCATCTCTAAAGTGGGCTGAGATGACATGGCTCCAGTGTGAAGCACTTTTGCTTGAGGACAAATCGACTCAGTTTTTCATCTGTATCATCCATATCATAATATCTTCCATGAAGCATTGCTATCAAAACTAAACGAGATATTCTTACCAAGTATCTAGTTGAGCACATGACATCTGGAGGATGTCATGTAAAACTCGCTATTCCTTCCACTTCCCCCTTTTGCCCTGTTTCTCCCTTCCTAAGTTTCAGTGATTTATCTCAAGATACTTTATACACAGGTTTACAAAATTTCTTGCAGATAGAGAATTACTATAGTACGAACATTCAATTGAGGGCTTCAAATCAATTCTATATAGAGAAATAACCCAAAATGTAAGCTATCTTTACAAACTTTTAAGAGAATGAATATAAGGTCAAAGTACACTGCAGAAAAATATTGCCTAGAGATAGGCACAGCCTTAAGTACACACACACAAACACAAAGATTTTTCATCAAATAATATTCTGAGATTCAGTAGAACTTTTAAGTGTTTTGATTATCTGTACAAATGCATGCCTCTTAGAAGTGACAGTAGCATTACTTTCATAAATTGGGCCATTACTTAACAAATCCAAAATTCAAACACATTACATTTTAAGTATCTGTAAGAGCTGTTGTATCTAAAAAAACATGAAAGATTGCAAAAGTACCTAAAGTTCAAAGTCTTTATCAGTGGACATAAAATACATACATTAGGACACTGCCCAGTTCAAATGTTTTTGAATATGATGAAAAAAGAAAAAGAAAAAAGTATGTATATACCTTAGGAAGAGAATTTCAAATTCTAGTTCAATGATCAAATTTGGTAAGCGTGGCAGATTTTGGAAGTATAAAATAATTAGGTAATGTGTATATTACAAATCTCAGAAGTTGGGGTACCTGAATCTCTTCTCTGTGTTATAAAATTATGGACAACATACTCTATTCACAGGATTTTTTGCAAACCACCTATATCACCTGCACAAATCTGGTAAATATTCCAGTCAACATTCATGGTCTGTATTTACTTCAAGCATACTGAAAGTCACCAAAATTACTCAGGAAGGTAAAATGGTTTTACTGATTAAAAGTGAGAAAAATTGCTCTTGACATCTACAGATCCAGATTTCACACAAGTCCAAAAATACCTAGTCTTCAGTAACCTTGGGTTATGAAGATGGTAACTTTTTCTTTGAGAATAAATATTTTCCACTGAGGAAAACTTGCAATTCAGTGTAGAGCCTAGTTTCAAAAAAGTCAATAGCAAAATATAATATTTTGTTTAAGAAGCAATTAGTAGTTTTGTGTGTTTACAGTGAATTTTGTCTCCTGGAGTGATAGCCTTATAAATTCATTTCAAAGAGCATAATTCAGTGATTTGTATTTTTAATTTTAAGTTAAACTCCTACAAATTTAGGATAGTGATAAATCATTTAATAGAATTTTAATTCCCTCATATTTTTATACTTAAATTGTTAAACAGTTCAGCTATTTATTATGCAGAAAAGTTTTGTATTTTAAGTCAGATAGTGGAATTTCTTATGAAGGGAATGAAGTATGATAAAATTTAAAATGCAGTTAAAATATGTGAAGATGTTTAATTAAATTTATAAGTGGATTCAGACATTCCTCAAAGACAATAAAATGATAGTTACTATAAAATGTATGAACAAAATAATAAAATCTGTATTCTAAACAGAATGGCTTAAAATATTTTCGCTATAATTTTAATAATTTAAATTTTATCATTGAAAAACTAAATTTCTGAATAACAATTTTAATTTTTTTGTGTGATAGGAACATGTAACATGTAGTCTCTTAAATTTTTAAGTGTGCATTACTGTTCACTATAAGTACAATGTTGTTAGCAGATCTCTAGAAGTTATTTGTCTGGCTTAACTAAAATGTTATACTTGTTAATTAGTAGCTTCCTGTTTCCTCCTTCCTTTAGCCCCTGGTGACCACCGTTCCAGTCTTTAATTCTATGAACCTGACTACAGGCATACCTTGGAAATACTGTGCGTTTGGTTCCTTCCAGACCACCATTTTGTTTTGGTTTTGTTTTCAAGTGCATATAAATGTCGTGTTTGTATTATAGTCTATTAAATGTACAACATTCTGTATAAACATACCATACATAACAAATTTAAAATATTTTTATTACTTAGGATAGTGCTAACCATCATCTGAGTTTTCAGTAAGTCACAATCCTTTGGCAAAGGTTTCACCTTGATGTTGAAGGCTGAAGACTGATGAGAGTGGTGGCTGCCAAAGATTCAACAAATTCTTAAAATATAACAATGAAGTCTGCCACACTGACTCTTCCTTGCATTAAGGATTTTTCCATAACATGCAATGCTGGTTGATAACACTTCACTCAAGTAGACTCTTTAGAATTGGAGTCAACCTTCTGAAACCCTGCTGCTGCTTGATTAACTAAATTTATGTAATTTTCTAAATCCTTTGTTGTCATTTTAACTATCTTCACAGCATCTTTACCAGGAGTAGATTCCATCTCAAGAAACCACTGGATTTAGTTCAGCAATAAGAAGCAACTTCTTATTAAAAGAAGAAGGAGGAGGAGGAGGAGGAGAAAAGAAGAAGAAGAAGAAAGCAACTTCTTATTTGCTCAAGTTTTATCATGAGATTGCAGCAATTCTGTCAAATCTTCAGGCTCCACTACGAACTCTAGTTCTTTTGCTAATTCCACCACATTTGCGATTACTTCCTCCACTGGAGTCTTGTCCCCCTCAAGTTAATCCATGAGTGCTGGAACCAGCTTCTTCCAGTTTCCTGTTGTTGTTGATATTTTGACCTCTTCCCATGAATCATAAATGTTCTTAATGGCATTTTGAAAGGAACCCATTCCAGAAATTTTTCAATTTGCTTTGCCCAGAGCTATCTGAGGAATTAATATCTATGGCAGCTTGTAGAATTACAAAATCTTGAAAGCCAAAATGACTCCTTGATCCAGGGCTGCAGAATAGATATTACATTAGCAGGTGTAAAAACAACATTAATCTCACGGTACCATTCTGTCAGAGCTCTTGAGTGACCAGGTGCACTGACAATGAGTAGTAATATTTTGAAAGGGATCTTTTTTTCCCTAAGCGATAGGTCTCAATATTGAATCTAAAATATACAGTAAACCATGCTACAAACAGATGTGCTGTCATCTAAGCCTTCTTGTTCCATTTATAGAGCACAGGCAGAGTGATTTAGCATAATTCTGAAGGACTCCAGGATTTTTGGAATGGTAAATGAGCAAGCATTAACTTCAACTTACAGTCACCAGCTCCATTAACCCCTATCAGCCTCCCCTTTGAAACTCTGAAACCAGGTATTGATTTCTCCTCTCTAGCAATGAAAATCCTGGATGGCATCTTCTTTCAATAGAAGGCTGTTTCATCTACATTGATGAAGGTGCAGCCACCTTCATTAATTATCTTAGCTGGGTCTGGATAATTTGCTGCTACTTCAATATCAGCACTTGCTGCTTCACCTTGCACTTTTATGTTATGGAGATGTTATGGAGATGGCTTCTTTTTCTAAAACCTCATGAACGAAACTCTACTGGCTTCCAACTTTTTCTTCTGCAGGTTCCTCACCTCTCTCAGGCTTCATAGAATTAAAAAGAGTTAGGACCTTGCTCTGGATTAGGCTTTGACTTAAGGGAATCTTGTATCTGGTTGGATCTTCTATCCAGACCACTAAAACTTTCTCTGTATCATCGATAGGTCTATTTTACTTCCTTATCATTCACTGGAGTAGCACTTTTAATGTTCTTCAAGAACTTTTTGTGTTCACGAGTTGGCCACCTCCCCCAAGAAGACTAGCTTTCTGCTTATCTCAGCTTTTGATGGGGCTTCCTCATTAAGCTTAGTCATTTCTAGGTTTTGATTTAAAGAGTGACGTGCTACTCTTCATTTAATTTGAATATTCAGAGACTATTGTAGGGTTCCTAATTGGCCTAATTTCAATATCATTGTGTCTAGGTACATATGGAGGTCCAAGGAGAGGAAGGGAGACGGAGGAACAGCAGGAACGGCCAGCGGGTGAACCAGTCCGAACACACACATTTATTGATTAAATTTGCTCACTTACATGGGCACAGTCTCTGGTGCTCCAAAACAATTACAATAGTTACATCAAAGATCACTGGTTACATATCACCATCAAAAATACAGCTGGGGCGCCTGGGTGGCTCAGTGGGTTAAGCCGCTGCCTTCGGCTCAGGTCATGATCTCAGGGTCCTGGGATCGAGTCCCGCATCAGGCTCTCTGCTCAGCAGGGAGCCTGCTTCCTCCTCTCTCTCTGCCTGCCTCTCTGCCTACTTGTGTTCTCTGTCAAATAAATAAATAAAATCTTTAAAAAAAAAAAAATACAGCTGATCCTTGAACAATGAGGGGGTTGGGATACTGACCCCTTGTATAGTCAAAAATCTACGTATAACTTTGACTTCCCCCAAACTTAACTACTAATAGTTTCTACTGACTAGAAGACTTACCAATAACATAAACACTTAACACATATTTCATAAATGTATTAATTTTGTATTCTTACAATAAAGTAAGCTAACGAAAATAAAATGTTATTACAAAAGTCATGAGAGAGTACCTTTATAATACTATACTGTATTTATAAAAAAAATCTGTGTATAGATGGACTTGTGAAGCTTAAACCCATGTTGTTCAAAGATCAACTATATAATAATACTGAAAATGTTTGAAATGTTACCAGAATTTCCAAAATGTGACACAGAGATACAAAGAGCAAATGCTGTTGGAGTAATGATGTCAATGAGCTCATTTGAATCAGCATTGCAATAAACCTTCAATTTGTAAAAAAAAAAAAAAAAAAAAAGCAGTATCTGCAAAATGCAAAAAGTGAAACACAATAAGACAAGGTATGCCTATAGTGAGTTCTGCATTATCAAACCCATCTCATGGCAAAAATTTTAAAGAAATTATTACAAGGTCTCTGTTTATATGTCTATTGTGTTTACTTTAGATGTGTAGCATTTTCTATCCCTGGATGGTATTGCTAAAATTAATTCATAAGAGAGCTCTATTTATTTGTTTTATTTTTAAGATTTTATTTATTTATTAGACAGAGAGAGAGAGAGCAAAAGAACACAAGTAGGGGAAGTGGAAGCAGAGGGAGAAGCAGGTTCCCTACTAAGTAGGGAACCTGATATGGGGCTGGATCCCAGGGTCTTGGGATCATGACCTGAGCCAAAATGTAGACACTTAACTGCCTGAGTCACCCAGGTATCTCAAGAGCTCTCTATCATTGGCTTCAAATTAAGCACTTACACATTAACCATTTCTAAACTTATATATAAGAGAATAATAAACTTAAATATAAGGGAAACTAACCCAAATAATTTTCAAGTTCACAGGATATAGGGTAATTTGTATAAATATAGCTACTATAACTCTGTCAGTTTAATTAATTACAGCATGTCTTAGAGTTATCAACGTTGACTATAATATAGACATACACCTTTTATTATCCTTGGGTTTATAAGTCAAATAATTTAATCTTATCTCTGTCCCAAAATCTGTAAGCAAAAAAATAAGTTAGAATGATGGCTGATTCTCTGTCTCATAAAGATTTCGAGGGTAATCAAAATATAATTACTGATAGCACGTTAATAGATAGGTGTGAGGTAAGAGCTTTTAGGTGAACATTTTAGCAAAAATTATGTCTAATGGTATGTGTACTTAAAATTGTTTCCAGAATTTTTTTTTTAATCTGCAACTTCAAAGTTTTGTGAAGTTAAATAATAGAAATTTACTGAATATTTAGATAATATCCAAATAAGATAAAATAATGAAAGATTAATTATTGAACAAAGGTTTACTACTTTGGACACCTTTATTACAGAAAAGCTAAGGATAAATTTGGATCTGTTAGTAAACGTGTTTTGCCCTTTATTAGAAGATTGTACTGTGAAGAAGCACATATTCAATGAATTATAAAATGTATCTGTAAATTTGCCAATCTAAATAATGCTGGTTTGGGGCACCTGGGTGGCTCACTAGGTTAAAGCCTCTGCCTTCAGCTCAGGTCATGATCCCAGGGTCTTGGGATTGAGCCCAGCATCAGGCTCTCTGCTCAGCAGAAAGACTGCTTCCTCCTCTCTGCCTGCTTCTCTGCCTACTTGTGATCTCTGTCTGTCAAATAAATAAATAAAATCCTTTTTAAAAAAAAAATAAAAAACAAATAAACAATGCTGGTTTAACAGACAGTTCACAACGGCTTATACTTAGTTTTCATTACAAATTACAGTTTGTAAAAGTTAAGAATTCTAATTGTTAGAATTTTAAAAACTCAATACCCCCAAAACAAATAATCCATTTAGAAAATAGGCCAAAAAAATAAGCTAAAGACATGAACAGACAATTCTCCAAAGAAGACATCCAGATCCCCAACAGACATATGAAAAGATGCTCAACATCACTCATTATCAGGTAAATGTAAATCAAAACTACAATGAGCTATCACTACACCTGTCAGAATGGCTAAAATCAGCAACACAAGAAACAACAGGTGTTGGTGAGGATGTGGAGAAGGAACACTTATGCACTGTTTTGGAAATGCAAGCTGGTGCAGCCAAGGTGGAAAACAGTATGGAGGTTCCTCAAAAAGTCAAATATAGGATTACCCTATGATCTAGCAATTGCATTACTGGGTATTTACCCAAAGAATACAAAAACACTAATTCAAAGGGATACATGCACCCCTATTTTTATAGCAGCATTATTTACAACGGACAAGATATGGAGGCAGATCAAGTATCCATCAACTGATGACTGGATAAAGAACATGTCATATATATTTATATTTATTTATTTATTTATTTGTTACTCAGCCTTTAGAAAGAATGAAATCTTACCATTTATGATAAACTGACTAGAGAGTATTATGCTAAACAAAATAAGTCAGTCAGAGAAAGATACATACCATATGATTTTATTCATATGTGGAATTTAAGAAAGAAAACAATAAGTCAAGCAGAGAGAGTCAATTACCATATGGTTTCACTTACTTGTGGAGCATAACAAATAGCATGGAGGACAAGGGGAGATGGAGAGGAGAAGGGAGTTGGGGGAATCGGCGGGGGAGACAAACCATGAGAGACCGTGGACTCTGAGAAACAAACTGAGGGTTTTGGAGGGGAGAAGGGTGGGGGTTGGGTGAGCCTCATAGTGGGTATTAAGGAGGGCACATATTGCCTGGAGCACTGGGTGTGGTGCATAAACAATGAATTCTAGAACACTGAAAAAAAATTAAATTAAAAAAAAGAAGAAGAAGAAATAAGCAAAGGGGAGAAAGAAGGAGAGAGAAACCAAGAAAGAGACTCTTGGTTACAGAGAACAAATGGACGGTTACCAGAGGGAAGGTGGGGTGGGGGGTGGTTGAAATAGATGATGGAGATTAAGGGGAGCACTTCTTGTGGTGAGCACTGGGGTGATGTATGGAATCATTAAAAGGGGAAAAAAAAAGAATTCTGATTGTTACATGTGGTTAAAGCTACTAGAAATGGTAAGGATAACATCTGAGGTTGACTTAATGGAGCCAATAAAGCCCCTTGGAGATATCAGCCTGGTACCTTGTTTACAGGGTTCCCAGCAGCCTTTATCCGAACTAAAAGCGCCCTTTTTCCTGAAGCCCTGGCAACTGAATACGAACTTGATATAAACTTCAGAGAAATCACCATAATTGTTAATGTATGGATAATATTCCTGCCGGTTGCTCTGTGGCCATTCTTGAAAAGTCAAGTCAAGTCTTTCCTACCCAACAATACTCTGTACTGATTAGTTTCTAAAAACGGGGGCACTGAAAATAGGGATTAAGAAACTACTGAAGTAAAATTCTGATAAAGAGTGAATTTTTCACAAGGTAAAATAAGGTATTCTCTGTTGTAGGAAAGAATTAAGCAGATGAAAGCAAATACTCCTCTCTATTCTTTCTCACTTATTTCAATGACATAAGAGAAAATTAGGACACTATTCATTTCATGTTACCAGCTGGGGTATATGTTTTGACCCGAAAGTTACAAAATATTTAATCAAATGAGTTTATATCAATCATGAGTCTGATGTCTGTGTGTGTATATATATATTTATTTATTTATTTTTAAACATTTTATTTATTTATCAGTGGGAGAGAGGGGGAGAGAGCGAGCACAGGCAGACAGAATGGCAGGCAGAGGCAGAGGGAGAAGCAGGCTCCGGCTGAGCAGAGAGCCCGATGCGGGACTCGATCCCAGGACGCCGGGATCATGACCTGAGCCGAAGGCAGCTGCTTAACCAACTGAGCCACCCAGGCGTCCCTGTGTATATATTTAATTTTAATTTGATAAAATTAATAACTATTCATTTTCCCAATGTTCTGAGAAATTAGAGTCAGTCAATAGTAGGTACTTAATTAATACTTATGAATATAATTAAAGAAAAGAAAATAATGATTTAAATAAAAATATAATCAGTGTGTTGAATATAGTGATATAATTTGTAATTCATTTGAAGATTACTTAAATATGTATCTTCCCAGAGGGAAACATAGATTAATTAAAAGTAAACATACATCTCAGACTTGCGTTGGTACTAAAAACATGCTTGGGAATAGAGTGGTGGGAAGGAAAACAGGGGTAAGGATGTATTGCTTTGTTTGCTTTGTTTTACTTGGTCATTTTCTCATTTCCTGCAGGTGTAATTTTCTTTTAAATTGTATTTCACACTATTAAAATTCATATGCAGGGATTTATCTTATTGACAATTATTACATAAAAAAACTGCACTTCAGTACTGCTCAACCACATGGATATGAATTTGACTTTTTAACACATGTACTTTTTTTTTTTTAAAGATTTTATTTATTTGACAGAGATCACAAGTAGGCAGAGAGGCAAGTAGAGAGAGAGAGAGAGAGAGAGAGAGAGAGAGGAGGAAGCAGGCTCCCTGCCGAGCAGAGAGCCTGATGCGGGACTCGATCCCAGAACCCCTAGATCATGACCTGAGCTGAAGGCAGAGGCTTAACCCACTGAGCCACCCAGGTGCCCCTAAAACATGTACTTTTAAGTGGCACCTGGGTGGCTCAGTCAGTTAAGCGTCTGCCTTTGGCTCAGGTCATGATCTCACGGTCCTGGGATCGAGCCCTGCACGAGGCTCCCTGCTCAGCGGGGGGCCTGCTTCTCCCTCTCTCTCTCCCCCTGCTCTTGGTCTCTCTCGCTCTCTCTAATAAATAAATAAAGTCTTAAAAAAAACCTTTATAAAACATGTTCTTTTAAGACCTGCTAAAAAAAATAATGACCTTTTGTTTCCTCTCTCTATTACCTTTCAGGGTGTGTTTACCATTAATCTGCACCCAATTAACACATCATACTAATTCCTCAGGCATTCAGGAGCAGGGAATGATAAGGGCTAATTCCTCTGAAAGTCAGAGAGAAACAGTGAGTCACTGGGGATTGCAAGAACTTGTATTTAATTTTTCTTTAAATGTTAAATAGGTTTTGAAGAAGCATTTATAAGCAGGTAGTATGAGGACAAAACCCTTTAATACGGATAATGAAGAACAAGACTGGCAGCTGAAACCCCCTGCATCTAGAACTGCCTTGAGCAACCGTATAATTCATCATCTGAGGGGATCAGTTTGAAAGACTGCTGTTAATTACAATGTATCTGTGTGTGTGACCCGTGTCGGTGCCAGGCAAAAAGGATGTGATCATCTGAGTACGGCCTACTGGGGAGTTTTCAATGTACATCAGTACAAAGGTAACACCTTGTTGCTCTGGCTATTTCTCAGACGCAGGAAGCAACAGGGGTGTCGGTGTCTCTACACTCAAAATGCTCTTTAAGCTGTTGAATTCAAATTCTAAATAATAATTAAAAATAGATATTTTGAAAATCACTGGACAATTTGGTTAGTATCTTATTACTTTTTTTTATTTTTTATTTTTTATTTTTTTTTAAGATTTTATTTATTTGACAAAGAGAGATCACGAGTGGGCAGAGAGGCAGAGAGAGAGAGAGAGAGGAGGAAGCAGGCTCCCTGCAGACCCCACTGAGCCACCCAGGCGCCCCAGTATCTTATTACTTTTAAATGGACTTTTTTTCTTTTTTCTTTACATATATATATATGTATAACTAGTATATACTAAAGTCAGAAAGAAAAACATCTGAGAAATAAAATAAGCTGTTAATAATTTCCTTCAGAGTAAGAAATATTCTAAATGTGCACTTACAAAAAGGACACAAATCCATTTGCATGTTATCTACATTATAAAAGTTATCTCAGGTTTCTTAATCCTATTACAATAGCTTTAAAGAAAATAAATTTAATAACACAGCTTTAAAGAATAAAATATAGTAGATAAACCTTAGTCATAATTTTAGCATGTGACACAAAATAACAATATACTATATAATTTTTGTTTTTGGAATTCTGCTAGAAATATCACTTTATTTTTATGTAAAGTGTTTTAAATTTAAATATATTCTACTTAGCTTTAAGTGGTTACTACATGAACCCTACTTTTTTTTCACATTATTGCTCTTTAAAGAAGAAAACTATTAGTCCTATAAAATGGTGTGCATCACCATTCAATGTGTATTCACCATTAAATTCAATACGGAAAATCATTTCGGATTTTGACATGAAGTTCATGTCACACTGAAAATAAACCGATGATAATTTAATGAAGGGGGTATTTTCAAAGGTATGGCCAAAAGCCAAAAAGAATGAAGAAATTTACCATCCCTGTAACTGAGCTGCCAAGGAGAGGAAGTGATTGCCGGCACCCAGAGGTAACAGTTTTACCAACAGGAAGTGTTCTTCCTGCACTCTCTCAGTGACAAGGGCCATAACACTATACAGTACTAAGAGGTTCCCTAGGGAGCTACCCTGGATTCTTTGTTTTTTTTTTTTTTTTCATTTTTTTTTCATTTTTTTTTTCAGTGTACCAGAATTCATTGTTTATGCACCATGTCCAGTGCTCCATACAATACATGCCCTCCTTAACACCCACCACCAGGCTCACCCAACCCCCCACCCCTCCCAAACCCTCAGTTTGTTTCTGAGTCCACAGTCTCTCGTGGTTCACCACCCCCTCCGATTTCCCCCAAGTCACTTTTCTTTTCCTTCTCTTAATGTCCTCCATGTTATTCCCATGTTCTACAAGTAAGTGAAGCCATATGATAATTGATTTTCTCTGCTTGACATTTCACTCAGCATAATCTCCTCCAGTCCCATCCATGTTGATACAAAAGTTGGGTATTCATCCTTTCTATGGAGGCATAATATTCCATTGTTTATATGGCCCATGTCTTCTGTATCCATTCATCTGTTGAAGGTCATTTGGCTCTTTCCACAGTTTGGCGACTATGGCCTCTGCTGGTATGAACATTGGGGTACAGATGGCCCTTCTGTTCACTACATCTGTATCTTTGGGGTAAATACCCAGTAGTGCAATTGCAGGGTCATCGGGTAGCTCTATTTTTAATTTCTTAAGGAATCTTCACAGTTTTCCAAAGTGGCTGCCCCAACTAGCATTCCCACCAGCAGTGTAAGAGGGTTCCCCTTTCTCCACATCCTCTCCAACATTTGTTGTTTACTATCTTGTTAATTTTGGCCATTCTAACTGGTATAGGTGGTATCTCCATGTGCTTTTGATTTGAATCTCCCTGATGACTAATGATGAATATTTTTTTATGTGTCTGTTAGCGATTTGTAGGTCTTCTTTGGAGAAGTGTCTGTTCATGTCTTCTGCCTAATTTTTTTTTTGTAATTTTATTTTATTTTTCAGTGTTCCAAGATTTATTATTTATGATCAGGAACACGACAAGGATGCCCACTCTCACCACTCTTGTTCAACATAGTATTAGAAGTCCTAGCAACAGCAATGAGACAACAAAGAGAAATAAAAGGTATCCAAATCGGCAACGAAGAAGTCAAACTCTCTCTCTTCGCAGATGACATGATTCTTTATATGGAAAACCCAAAAGACTCCACCCCCAAACTACTAGAACTCATACAGCAATTCAGCAACGTGGCAGGATACAAAGTCAATGTACAGAAATCAGTGGCTTTCTTATACACTAACAATGAAAATACAGAAAGGGAAATTAGAGAATCGATTCCATTTACTATAGCACCAAGAACCATAAGATACCTGGAAATAAACCTAACCAAAGAGGTAAAGGATCTGTATTCGAGGAACTACAGAACACTGGTGAAAGAAATTGAAGAAGACACAAAAAGATGGAAGACCATTCCAAGCTCTTGGATCGGAAGAATAAACATTGTTAAAATGTCTATACTGCCTAGAGCAATCTATACTTTTAATGACATTCCGATCAAAATTCCACCAGTATTCTTCAAAGAGCTGGAGCAAATAATCCAAAAATTTGTATGGAACCAGAAGAGACCCCGAATCGCTAAGGAAATGTTGAAAAACAAAAATAAAACTGGGGGTATCACGCTACCTGATTTCAAGCTTTACTACAAAGTTTTGATCACCAAGACAGCATGGTACTGGCATAAAAACAGACACATAGACCAGTGGAACAGAGTAGAGAGCCCAGATATGGACCCTCAACTCTATGGGCAAATAATCTTCGACAAAGCAGGAAAAAATATACAGTGGAGAAAAGACAGTCTCTTCAATAAATGGTGCTGGGAAAACTGGGCAGCTATATGTAGAAGAATGAAACTCAACCATTCTCTTACACCGTACACAAAGATAAACTCAAAATGGATAAAAGACCTCAATGTGAGACAGGAATCCATCAGAATGCTAGAGGAGAACATAGGCAGTAACCTCTTCAACATTGGCCACAGCAACTTCTTTCAAGATATGTCTCCAAAGGCAAAGGAAACAAAAGCGAAAATAAACTTTTGGGACTTCATCAAAATCAAAAGCTTCTGCACAGCAAAAGAAACAGCCAAGAAAACAAAGAGGCAACCCACGGAATGAGAGAAGATATTTGCAAATGACAGTACAGACAAAAGGTTGATATCCAGGATCTATAATGAACTCCTCAAACTCAACACACACAAAACAGACAACCATATCAAAAAATGGGTAGAAGATATGGACATACACTTCTCTAATGAAGACATACAAATGGCTATCAGACACATGAAAAAATGTTCATCATCACTAGCCATCAGGGAGATGCAAATTAAAACCACATTGAGGTATCACCAGTTAGAATGGCCAAAATTAGCAAGACAGGAAACAACATGTCTTGGAGGGGATGTGGAGAAAGGGGAACCCTCGTACACTGTTGGTGGGAATGCAAGTTGGGGCAGACTTTTTGGAGAACAGTGTGGACATTCCTCAAGAAATTAAAAATAGAGCTTCCCTATGATCCTGCAATTGCACTCCTGGGTATTTACCCCAAAGATACAGATGTAGTGAAAAGAAGGGCCATCTGTACCCCAATGTTTATAGCAGCAATGGTCACAGTCCGCCAAACTGTGGAAAGAACCAAGATGCCCTTCAACAGATGAATGGATAAGGAAGATGTGGTCCATATACACTATGGAGTATTATGCCTCCATCAGAAAGGATGAATACCCAACTTTTGTAGCAACATGGACAGGACTGGAGGAGATTATGCTGAGTGAAATAAGTCAAGCAGAGAGAGTCAATTATCATATGGTTTCACTTCCTTGTGGAGCATAACAAATAGCATAGAGGACAAGGGGAGATGGAGAGGAGAAGGGAGTTGGGGGAAATCGGAAGGGGAGGTGAACCATGAGAGACTATGGACTCTGAAAAACAATCTGAGGGGTTTAAATTGTCAGGTGGGTGGGAGGTTGGGGTACCAGGTGGTGGGTATAGTAGAGGGCACGTATTGCATGGAGCACTGGCTGTGGTGAAAAAATAATGAATACTGTTATGCCGAAAATAAATAAAAAATAAATTTTAAAAAAAGGGGGGGCTACCCTGGATTCTTGATATCACTTACACATAGAATCTGAGGAAAACAAAGTAGAGAAACAGAGTAGAATGGCAGTTGCCAGGGCTGGGGAGTGGAAGAAAATGGGGAGATATTGGTTAAAAGGTACAACCCTGCAGTTATAAGATAAATAATTGGAGGGCATCTTGGGTATGGTATGGTGATTATAGTTAACAATACTGTGTTATGTTCTTGAAAGTTGCTAAGGAGATCTTAAATGTTCTTAACACACACACACACACACACACACACACACACACACACAAAAGATAATTATGTGAGGCAATGGAAGTAACTAACCCTATTGTGGTAACCATTTTGCAATGTACAAATAGAGCAAATTGTTACATTATACCTATTAAACTAACACAGTGTTTAATTTCAATTATATCTCAATTCAGCCGGTGGTGGCAGGGTAGGGGGGGTCTCCTTGCAGTTATATGTGGCAACTATTGGGATCTACCACACTGGTCAATATTGTACCCTCATTCTTCCAGAGGATCATAAAATGGTGAAGCAGAGTCCCACACCTAATGTTCCACTTCTGCTACCTTGAAATCTTAAAAATTTTAATTTTGAACTTATATTTGTATGAGAAGCCCAATGGGACACTGGAGTATGTATATAAGCGGAGGAAGTGCCTGTAATATGCATTTTCACTGGTTTCTTATCTCTTAGTTTGCATATCATCCCTGCAACACCCAGGAAGCACCGAATGCTGTTAGATCGATTATGTGAAGGAGTCGGATGAGCAGAGCAAATACAAGGACAGCACGCTGTCTCTACAACCGGCCCAGGGGAAGCACTGACAACTCGCCATGCTCTGCACTGAAACAGAGCTTGCTTCAGATGCAGAAAGAAGGCAATGGAATTTCAGAAACCAAAAGATCAAGGAAGCCCATCATGTCCTTTCTCACTCATGGTACACCCATGTATTCACCATGCATTTATTCTGAAAATGATGACAGAGTGGAAGAAAGAAATGGCAACTATACTTCCTTCCCCTTTCCGTTTTTCTTTACTCCTTAGTAAACAAAAGTAGAGTGTTGACAGAATGTGCGCAGATCAAAAAGTGAAATAAAAGCAATTAAATTAGCTTTCTGCAGCATTTCTACTCTTCTGGTCAGACCAAAATACATATTCAGGTACAAGCTATGAAAAATGAATTGTGTGCTTTTTGTGATGCTGAGTATGAGTTCAATGTCTTTATATTTGCATTTAAAACTGTCATTACACAACATAATAATTAACATTAAAATTCATTTGCTAATAATTTATTTTAGTTTTTAAACCTAAGATGATATTAAATAGCAAATACAAACCTATGACAAGTTGACAGATACTGGGAAAGAAAAATGCTTTATATTTTAGGACTGTTAAAGGTAATTTTTTCCTGCTTTTTGAACATTTTCATTTTGCTTTGGGGCCCACAAATAAGAACTCCCTTTTCCTATTGAAATAGGAAAACCAATTCTATTGCAATCTTTCCCTTGAATATCTCCAGCCTACTAAAGAGCTTTGCAAGAATTCTCGTGTTCTCTCTTTCCAAATTATATTTTTAATGAACTCTGTGAAGGATATGATTGGGAAGTATATGATTATATTGCACATAAACACAAGTTCTAACATTGCCTACTCCCTAGATTTCGGATTCCTTCAACAACATTTCAAGGAATGTATCCTTAAGCAAAGGCCTCAATTAACTAACACAACTGACTAATCACACCACCCAATTATGATCAAACCAACTCATTGAAACCTGAACCCTGGATGTGCCACATCCATTAATAAATTTAGTTTAATCGAGCTTTGTTTTTCATTCTCTCTTGGACTACAGTACTTCCACAGACTTGTACGTTCCACATTCTTGCTGATACAAATTAGCTCTTTTCCCCATTTTAGCGGAGTCCGCCCTGTGTAGACTTATACTAGAGTTGCTGTTTCAAGATCAATCTCTCCCTACGGGTTTAGACTTTAGAGGAAAAGGAGATGGGGCTAGAGGAGCGGTGGCCATGAGGATAAAGGCACCTCCTTGGAAGGCAAATGATAATCATGAAGTCTTTTATACAGAGGAAGGTTGAGTCCTTCATTGGGAAGGGAGGCTGATTTGGTCAGAGAGCTTCAAGAAGATTTATAGGATCACATTTCCGCCTTTGTTTCTGTTTACCCAAATACCCCTCCCCATGTCTCAGGATTTTATTCCTTCCCCACAACTTCTGCTAACTTAGTATATGAAATCAAGCAGTATTATAGACTTGTTTAGTAAGAGGCACTGAAGGAGACTCAGGCCTTGATTCTGAAACATCAAGAATCCTGCCTGCAATTCTAGAAGACAGAGATTCCAACAAGCCTGGCATGGAGGCTTTCTGATTTTATACCGGTTATGATTTTAGGGCCCAATTTGGTCTTTTACTTGTGTATAATTTCAAGGGTCTTTGAAACTAGCCTTCCAAATCACAACCTTTGTAATCATTGACTGTGATGCCACCTCCTGCCATTGATTACCAGGACCCCATCTCCCTTTACAAGGAAGTTACCTAAATACTCTTCAGACATGTTAACAACTGTATGTTAGAACTCCATTTTGAAGGTCTGGCTGCTCCATATACCAGTGAAATTCCCAGGATGATAAAAATAGTACACTCTGCATAAATTACACACATAGTACATAAATTAAAAGCTGATAAAAAAGTAAACAGAATAAAAATATTACATTATTTCAAAGGGAGGTAGGAAAGGGTAAGTAAAGTTACAGGAACAGATGTGACAATAAAAAATAATTATCAAGATAATAGAATTCAAACTAATATTTCATTAATTATATGAAAGTAAAGGAATAAAGCATTCCAATTGAAAGTCATAATTGTAAAGCAAATTTAAAAACAAAAACAAGATATTTCAAATAATGAGCCACAGTAATATATTTTTCTTTTATAATCTAAAATTATTTTCACTAAAAGTTTAACATTGATAAAACTAAAATCCTATTCAAATATTGAGTTCTATGAATTCATAAGTATAGGTAATTGCTATGAAATATTTAAAATATTTTACATCATCATGCTTTAATATGCAAATACTTTTGAGTGTTTAATTTACCTATAAATAGGCCACTTACTATAGTAACCAGGTGACAAAAAACAAAGAGAAAATCTTAATCAAATTTTACAAATAATTCAGTTGCTATTGTTCTCATTTTAATTTGTCTAAGAATGCTGAGTGATAAAAGCAATCTGAAGTATAATAATATATTCAATAATAGTAGTTACTGTCTTTCTAATGGAGCTTTAAGTATAACTTTGTACAAAATGATTAAAATCATATTTTATAGTAAAAGCTAAATGGATGAAAATGGTGTAATTAAACAAATGGCTATGAATTAAGTAATTTTAAAAGATAAAATCATAAGTAAACCATTTGAAAAGTCACTGTTAAATCACTTCATTTAAAAAGACACTGTTGACAGCTTAAGAATGTTAGATTTGATATTAGGAAGCTCCTTGATCATAAGAGCAAAAAAATATGTTACGAAGTTATTTTTAAATACATTACATGTATTTAACAACATGTATTTTCCAAAGAAACACACAGAAAACAGCTAGGTATTTCCTAAATATTAAGTAATCTGTTTCTAATTTTTATCCGTGATCTTTGACTACAAAGTGTCCATCAGGAAACAAAATCATTATCTGACGAAAATGGGAGTGAAAGGTAGACAACTATAGAGTTTGGTGCATGTGAGACACAAAAACAGAACCTTAGTTTCTTTTCTAAATTGCCTTGCATTTGAGATGTTATTTCTCATCACCATGTAAAGTAATGCAGGAAAAAATATGTAGATCTAAGTAAGAAATTAAAACTATGTAATAACTAGATTTCACTGAATGTAATCCCTGTGCTGATTCTTAGGATAAGGCCCCTCGGGCTGTTTGACGCCGTCTTCTCTGTGTCGATAGCTCTCACTGACGTAAGCCATACTCCTTCCGCTATGCACTAAGATTGGAACAGAATTGTATTATGAACGTAACAACAGTAGGAAACGACGAAAGGCAACATTAGCTCAGAGACTGATATGTTAGGTTGCATATTTCCGCTTCCCCGTGAAACTATACTGCAATCTGAATTCTTTTTAATTTAATTTAATCTATTTATTTATTTGAGAGAGAGACAGAGTGAGAGAGCATGAGAGCATGAGAGGGGAGGTCAGAGGGAGAAGCAGACTCCCCACGGAGCTGGGATCCTGATGCGGGACTTGATCCCAGGACTCCTGGATCATGACCTGAGCCGAAGGCAGTCGCTTAACCCACTGAGCCACCCAGGCGCCCCTCAGTCTGAATTCTTAACCTAGGTTTTAACACAGGTGTTGTGGGGACTACATTGAATCCTTCCTCCATTGAACACTTCCTCACACTTCCCAGTCCCCCGGTTTCTGTAATTTGTTACCTGATTCTTGAATCTCCTACAGGTTTTAAGCCTCTGGAAATGAAAAGACTGTCCCCTCCACCTTTATCATCTTCATTTCCTAACTTCTCAATACACATGTTTTTGCTACAAGGACTGTTCTAGTAATTGTGCCAAAATATATTGCTTAAATTATCTCATTAAATCCTTACAGTAGTTCTAGGAATTTATATGATAAACATACCCATTTCGCAGAGAAAGAACATGACACCTTGAAACAATTTCAGAAGTTTACCCAAAGTAACAGAAAGAGCATACTTAATACTAACGTCCAAGAAAAGATGGATAGAGCTCATTTTCTGATTAAGCTTTTTCTGCCTCTTCTCTGACAAAAAAAATTATGATTTCACAACTTTCTTGTACATCCATGGGTTTATCTGTTCAAAATTCTATTCCATGATTTCACTGGTGTTGATGAGAAGAAAAGGCGGATAAGATGTGTCAGTAAAAACCCAGTGGGATTTTCAGCTAAAGCCGGCCTGACATTCAAAAGGAGCAAAGGTTACCAATCGCGTCTCCTATCATAATTCACACTGAGATTCTTACTACTGGCCTCGCCCAACACTGAACTCCAGGGAATTTACAGTTCATAGGAAACTATTCTCTCCTAATGATTCATGTTTCAAATTAAGTAGTAATTCTCAATGATGGTGAGGGAATTAATGCAAACCACATTGTGCAGATTTAGAAATCAGGCTCACAAAGAACTAACACTAAAAAAAAAAAAAAAAAAAAAAAAAAAAAAAAAAGCTTTCTCAGTAATCTGAACAGTCATAGCTTTTGTTTTAAAACGCTTAATAAAAATTAACATAGTAGAGCTAATAAATTCAGTGGAGATTATTTCCTGTGGGCCTCTAAAGAGTCAGTAGCCTTTGCCTGTAAAGATGATTAAAAGAGGACTGAGAATTTATATTTAATATAAACAAATTATTGTGAAGAACTAGTATTTTTAGTATCAAAAATAATAGAAAAATTATGTAAAAATATGGTAGTAATTTTGAATATGAAATAACAGTGTCCAATCAAAATGTAAACATATTATATATATATATTTATATGTGTTTATATATATTTTCTGGGTCAGTCTCCTAAGGGACTCTAGAAGTAATAATGCTTTAGCAGCATTGTATATCTCTAATTCACAGATTCGGGCTTCTCTCTGTCCTTTTATCGTAAAGGTAATGGGGCTACTTGCAGGAATGTCTGGTTCTAGGTCTGGAGGAGCAAGGCATAAAGAGTCGGAACTGTCCTGTTGGACAAGAACATAAGGAAAACAGATGGGAGTTGTTTCAAAAGAACAGGGAAGCCAGATTAATTTTGGGTCCATAGATAAAAGTGAGTTAAGTTGAATTAGCACATATAAGAAAGACTGTTTTTGACAGAAACACTTCATATGTAAAATTCCATCGCTTCATAAAAAATATTCAAAATAGTAAAAGCAAAAAGCAAAACAAAAAGCCTATTTGCCACAATTTTAATTAACTATCATAAGAACTACTTACTCTCGAAATTGATAGATAAAAGAATTACACACTAACCCTGCTTCAGAGTAGAGAATGTATAGTCCTACTTAATCAGAGAAAAATCTTTTTTAAAGATTTTATTTACTTATTTGACAGACAGACAGTGAGAGAGGGAGGAGCAAAGGGAGAAGGAGAAGCACGGAGCCTGATGCAGAGCTTGATCCCAGGACCCAGGGATCATGACCTGAGCTGACAGCAGTTGCTTAATGGCTAAGCCACCCAGACATCCCCAGAGAAAGATCTTTTTAACAAGAGAATGACAACAATTAAATTTAAATTAAATTGAAAAAAAAATAATGGAGTTTAAAAAATCACCATTCTGTAATCCCGATAGAAACACTGATTTGACAATGATCATCACTGGTCCTAAACCAGTATCTAAAAGCCTGACGACATGCCATGTGTTTGTGTTCTAACAAAGCATCCCTCCACAGACTACGTGTTCACAGTGAATTTTCTACCTTGCATCAGTGATCAGTCTTATTAGCTCTCAACCAGATGTTACAAGCCTCCTGATATCTTCCAATACGAAGTTAATAGGGACAATTCTGAAGAACCAATATCCAGAAAATATTTAACCTGAATCTACTCAATCTCTTAGATCTAACTTTCTACTTGTAGTAATTCCAGTAATGAGTGAAAATTTCATGGAAAAATGCTCAAATTAGAAAGTGGGACATTCTAGGAGCTCTCCAACAAGTCAGAACCATAGAGGAATAAAGGGTATGTGTGTGTGTGTGTGTGTGTGTGTGTGTGTCTGTGTGTGTATGTGCACGCAAACATGTGTGTGTGACTGTGCATGCATTTGGCTAGGAGTGTTTGCATGGGGGTTGGCTTTTTTTTTTTTTTAAGATTTTGTTTCTTTATTTGACAGAGAGAGGGATCACAAGTAGGCAGAGAGAGGGGGAAGCAGGCTCCCCGCTGAGCAGAGAGCCCAATGTGGGGCTTGATCCCAGGACCCTGAGATCATGACCTGAACCAAAGGCAGAGGCTTAACCCACTGAGCCACCCAGGTGCCCCAGGGGTGTTGGCTTTTAAACTGAAGTGACATAAAAGATGTACTAGCCAAGTGAAATGCATGATTCTTGGTGAATACTGATCAAATGAAAGCAGCATAAAAGATATTTGGTGAGCTGGGTAAATAAATGTGATTAGGGCCAGATTTTGGATGTTGAAGTAATTATTTATTTGGCTAGGTCTCATGACATAGTGGTTATGTTACGAAAATGATCTTATTTTATAAAGACACAACTGAATTATTTATATCTGACCTGATATGTTTTACAGTTTTAACTTCAAATACTTTAGTAAAAGCGTAAGTAGATGGATCAAATGTAGCAAAATTAATTATTTTATTTATTTTTTAATTTTTTAAAGATTTTATTCATTTATTTGACAGAGAGAGGGATCACAAGTAGGCAGAGAGGCAGGCAGAGAAAGGGGGGTGGGAAGCAGGCTCCCCGCTGAGCAGAGAGCCCGATGCGGGGCTGGATCCCAGGACCCTGAGATCATGACCTGAGCTGAAGGCAGAGGCTTAATCCACTGAGCCACCCAGGCACCCCTAGCAAAATTAATTATTAACAGTAGTAAATCTTATTGAGGGGATATGAGTATTCTTTGCTTTTCTATATGTCCTGAATATGATTACCAAAAAGCAAAAACTTATTAACCACGCAAAATTTGCACTGTAGTCAAACTGGCAGTTATCTATGCCTCAATATAAAAGTGAAATTGAAATCTGTCACTCATTATATTTACATATCATAGTCTAAGATCAAGCTCACCCTAAATTACACTAATAAAGCCAAATTTGTGGAAATGGGGACCTAAGGGCAAATCCAGAAATCTTGTCAATTCTTTTATGTTATCTCACTCACAACTTAATGATTAGGAAAACGCAAGGATTCTTATTAACATGCTAATCACCTGTTTCTGAGTTTAGGGGTAGAATGTGTCTACATGTTTTTCTGGCTTTCTAAGTAGCCACAGATCATTCATAGATCAGTTTAATACTCTGTCACCTTGAAAGGCTGATATCTTGACTTTGAAGTAAGCTTGTGAAATAGAGATGGATATTGAAAGACAGAGTACAGACTGTCAGCAGAAATGTTAGAATCCCTATTCTGATTTTGATGTCTCTCTAAGGCTAGTTTTGCATCTGTAAAGAGGAACCAGCTCTCAGTGTGTACTATGGGAGAGATTGAGAATGGCAAAAGGAAAAATAGCGTAAGGGTGTGTGGTACACAAGAAGGCAAACAAACTAAAACCAAAAGCAAATCTTTCCATGACACAGTCCTGCTGCAGTCAGCTCTGTGTGTCCTCCTTATATAAAGTTCAAAACATTCCAGAATATTTCCTAAGAATAATATTTTTTGAAAGATACAATGCTGAAATTCTAGTATTCTTCTTGACCCTAATTACCTTTACTTTACTTGTATCATATAGTTACCTGGGTCTGAAAATATACTGGATTTTGAAAAACCCTGATCTCTGAGGAGGAAAAAATGAATTCTGGCATGACACCAAATCTGGTGGCTCCAAATTCAGAATCATTCAGCTGAGTATATAATCTCTTGTCAAAAACATTGGAAGGCTTAGAAAAACCTTCAATTTGTTTTTTAATTTTCTAATAAAACCTTCAACCTGTCTGTAACACATACTCCTAGAATTGTCCCTTAGGGAATTTGACAATCTTAACAGGTATGTGTAATTATAACCAGTGTAAAAAAAAAAAAACACAGAAGATTTTCTAAATGTTCATAAATGATTAATTTTTAATGTCAGAGCTGAGGCACTAGCGGTTCTGTAGAATTTACGGATTAAAGTGTTAAAGAGCGCTGACATTTTCTGGCACACGCTAGTATTTTTGTTCATCCGTACTGAGTGATTATAGAATCTTATAGAAATACAAACACAGTCCTTGCTTGGGCAAAAGATAAACAACCTTCTCTTATTTTGAATATTATCATCCATAATGACAGCTTTATTGGATACTATGTATTTTATAGAAAGATACATATTAGAATGCATTTGTATTTATGAAATGAATCTGCACTATTTTATAACTTAGAAATCTAGTTGGTTTTTAAAACTGGTTAAAAAATAGAAAACAACTGCTTTACTTAACTTATTGTCCATGCACTTAACTATGTTCTTAGAACTGAGAGTCACTGCCATTAATACAGAAGTGGTACCGTGTGTAGGATTTGAGGGCTAAGATTAACTTTGAGGGAACTCAAGCAGAGATTCCCCTGTGTTTCCAAGGTGTCAGTTCATTTTTAAGAAGGCTTAGGAGATAACATAATAAGGGCCAAGAACTTCTGCTTTCAAAAATCCTGGCAGTGCTGCTAAGAGATATAACCTTGTACTTCATCAAAGAGGAAGGTTCCCTGGACTCTTGTAAAGAATTAGGCAGGTTTGTAAAGCTGGCTAATTATGAGTATGTAGACCCAATAAAATTTCTCATCCTCAAACAGTAAGTATGCTCCTGGTTATTGAGATAAAAAAGAAGGTTCAGCCAATAGAAATACAAACTCTGAAATGAAAAAGTCAATAGAGAAATATAAAAGAGGTAAAACTGAGAAAATTAAATGAAAACCCACAACAAGATACACCAACAAATACATCTGAGAGTCTAAGCGTTAGAGACATGCAATGATTAAAACTAAACCTACAACTTAGATCATAGTGCCTGGGGGAAAAATATATTTGAAAATGTAATTTCAACAGAATGTATACAATGCAACAATATAGCTAACAGTAATTACAGAAATTAAAAGAGGGGCATCTAAACATTTCTGGGAGAAAGGAAGTGAGGAAAAAGCTGATTCTTAGAAGGCAAGTAGAGATGATTGTGTTTACAAATGATGGAAAGGAAATCCAAGAAGAATTACTGTTACCAAAGTCAGAGGGATCAAAGACTATAATGTATCTTTTGGAAACTACCATTTTTTTTTTTTTTTTTTTTTGGTACTGAAGAACTATAAATTATACAGGAGAAAATGGTAATAAGAAGATTTTGGATATGGCTACAATTATGATCTTAAAAGGCATGGTTCTTCTAGGAAATTTAAACTATCCTCTATGAAACAAGGAGATTTTAAAGGACTATAGACACTTGGTCACTCTGCCAGAAGTTGAAGAATATAAATTTCCGGAAGAAGAAACTAGATTCATGAGGAATAATTAATGATTATTATACTGAAGGCAAGAGATAGTGGTGTCTAAACTAGAGCATGGAGTGTGCCCTAATTTAGAGCTTTTCAAGAGAGTGTGTGTGTGTGTGTGTGTGTGCCCTCACACACGCACGGGTGTGAAAAAGACCTAACTGAGTATCTTCCTAGGTGGAGATACGTATACATGTATATAAATTTAGGTGAAGTTCACATAACATACAATTAGCTATTTTAAAGGGTACAATTTAGTTGTATTTAATATAGTCACAATGTCAATCACCTGCTCTAAATTTTGTGCTATAAAAATACCTTCTAAAAAAAATACCTTCTATAGTTTAGTAATCATTTCTCATTCTCCCCTTCCCCTATCCCTTGGTAACCTATAATCTGCTTTCTCTTTCTATATATTTGCCAATTCCAAATATATCATGTCAGAAATCATACAATATGTGACTTTTTTTGGTCTGGCTTCTCTGACTTAGCATAATACTTTCAAGGTTAATCTAAACCACAGTACACATCCACAGTTTGTTCCTTTTTATGGCTGAATAGTAGTTCATTATATGTATGTACCAAAATGTTTTTATCCATTTATCCACTGATGGACATAGAGGTTGTTTTGACTTTTCATTATTATAAGTAATGCTGCTATAAATACTTGTATACAAACTTTTGTGTGGATGTATATTTGAATTACTCTTGGATATATATGTAGGAATGGAATTATTGAGTCATATGATAATTCCATGTTTAATTCTTTGAAGAACCACTAAATTAAATGTCTTCTACAGTGCCTGCACCTTTTATATCCCCACTAGCAATGTGCAGGGGTTCAAAGTTCACATCCTCACCAAGACTTATTTTTCATTTGTTTTAATTAAAGCCATCATAGTGGGTGTGGAGTGACATCCCATTGTGGTTTTGATTTGCGGTTTTTAATGACCAATGATGTTGAACATCTCTCATATTCTGGTTTGCCACTTCTAATATATATTTAATATTTATATGATATATAAGTATATATGGTATTTTTGGAGGACATGTCTATTTAGGACTTCTCCCCATTTTTTAATCGGGTTGTCTTTTTAATTGGTTATAAGTGTTCTTTATGTCTTCTGGAAGTTAAATTGTTATGAGTTATGATTTGTAGATATTTTTGGCCATTATTTAGGTTGTCTCTCCACATTCTTGATAGTGTTCATTGAGGTACAAATACTTTTAATCTGAATGAAGTCCCATTTATCTAGTTTTGTTGCTGCTTATGTGTTTAGTATCAAAACAAAGAATACATCTCCAAATCTGAAGTCATAAATAGTGGCCTTTATGTTTCCTTCTATCAGCTTTATGGTTTTAGCTCTTTTAGGTCATTTTTCAATTTCATGTTAATTTTTGTATATGGAGTGAGACTGGGTTAATTTCTGGGTTCTCAATTCTATGAGATCAGTCCACACATCTCTCTTTCTGCCAGTATTATACCGTTTTAATTAGCAGTAGCCTCAGAGTAAGTTTTGAAATTGGTAAATTGAATCCTTGTGCTTTGGTTTCATTTTCCAATATTGTTTTGAATACTTAGGGTCTCTTGCAATTCCATTTGATTTTGAAGATAAATTTTTCTATTGTTGCAAAAGATGTCAATGGAATTTTGAGAGACATTGCCTTGAATCCATAGATCTCTTTGGCAAAAACATTGTCATTTTAGTATTAAATCTTTCAATGTGTGAATATGGTACAGGATGTCTTTCTATTTATTTAGGTTTTAATTTCTCCAGAATGTTTTGTAGTTTTAAGCATACAAATATTTCATCTACTTGATTAAATTTATCCCTAAGCATTTTATTCTTTTGAATATTATCGTAAGTGAAAATGGTTTCTTAGAAATCTCCTTTTTGGATGGTTTATTGCACAGAGAAACAAAGCCGATTTTTAAGTGAAAAGAGCTTTTTAAGATATATATTTTTAAAAAAATATATATATTTAGAGCATCTATTAGTTGGCAACCCAGGATTATGTTTTAAAGAATATTTCTAGCTTTTTGTAAATATTCTTCTCCCATTACATAGGTTGCCTATTAGTTTTATTGATTTTCTATCACTGTGCAGAAGATTTTTATCTTATAAAGTCCCAATTTTTGAAAATGACCTATGTAATAAAGGGTTGTATCCAAAAATCTATAAAGAATTTACGAAACTCGACACCCCAAAAAACAAATAATCCAGCTAAGAAATGGGCAGAAAGCATGAACAGACATATTTCCAAATAAGACAATCAGACGAATCAGACGGCTGACAGACATGTGAAAAGATGCTCAATGCCACTCCTCATTAGGGAAGTATAAATCAAAACCACAAGGAGATGCCACCTCACTCCTATCAGAATGGCTAAAATTAACAACACAGGAAGTAACAGATGTAGCTGAGCACGTGGAGAAAGGAAAAACTTTTTGCACCGTTGGTGGGAATGCAAACTTGTGCAGCCATTCTGGAAAATAGGAAGACTCCTCAAAATGTTAAAAAGAGAACTAGCCTATAATCCAGGAATTACACTAATAAGTATTTACCTAAAATATCCAAAAACACTGATTTGAAGGGGCACATGCACCCTGATGTTTATGCAGCATTATCAACAACACTCAAATTATGGAAGGAGCCCAAATGTCCAACAACTGAGGCCTAGATAAAGAGGAAGTGGTAGGTGTATATACAGATCTACCTACTACACACACACACACACACACACACACCCCACACACAATGGAATATTACTCAGCCATCAAAAAGAATGAAATTCTGTCATTTGCAACTGACATGCATTGACGCAGAGTATGTTATGCTACACAAAATAAGTGAGTCAGAGAAAGACAAATATCATATGATTTTTGTGATGGATGAAATTCCACTTACACGGGGAATTTAAGAAACAACACATAAACATGGGGGGGAAGGGAGGAAAAAAGGGAGAGAGAAGCAAACCACTGAGAGCAAAGTGAGGGCTGAGGGAGGGGAGATGGGCGGGGGACGGGCTCAACTTGTGGTGGGTGTTAAGGAGGCACTTGTGATGGGGCGCCTGGGTTAAGCCTCTGCCTTCAGCTCAGGTCATGATCCCAGCGTCCTGGGACCGATGCCCGCACCGGGCTCTCTGCTTGATGGGAAGCCTGCGTCACCCTCTCTCTCTGCCTGCTTGGGATCTCTGTGTGTCAGATAAATAAATGAAATCTAAAAAAAAAAAAAAAGGAGGCACTCGTGACGAGGAGCGCTGGGCGTTGTGTGTAAGTGGTGACGGTGAATGACTAAACTCTGCTCCTGAAACCAATACTACACTCTATGTTCACTAACTTGAATTTAAATAATATCTTAAATAAAAGGAAATTGCTACAGAGCAATAGGTCTAACAAGTCAGAGGCAGTTTTAAGCCCGAAGAGGTAAATAAATATCTTTAGCCTTCCCGGAGGGCGCAAGGCCGGTGAGGTCCCTCCCGAGCACGCCGCGTTTGGTCCCGAGCAGGCGCCTCGCACCTGGCCTGGCCCCGGGACAGGCTCGGCTGCAAAGGGACTCTCAGGGGGACAGAAGTGGAGGAATCGATGAGCATTGCGGTTTGCTTCCCAGGTGGTGCGAGCCAACCTCCTCCTGGACAGTCTAAGAGGACAGACTGGCTGCCCCGGAGACCCCGGGAGCTTCTCAAACCGGGACTCTCCTGCCAGCCCCGGTAGAACCTCCGGACGCCGAAATCCTGCAGAATGAGGCTTCGGGGAAATGCGGTCCCGGCGGAGGCGCTTGCGGCCTGGTCTCACCGTCCGAGCAGGGCTGGACGCGCAGCCACCCAAGCCCGCCCTCGGTGGACCTTCCGCGCGCCCCTCCTCGCTTCGCTCACGTCCCTGAAGTCGGACGGGACACCGGGGGCTCGAGCTGGTGCACGGCTTGTTCTTTGTTTGTTTGTATGTATGTACGTATGCATGCATGTATGTGTATGTATGTGTATGTATGTATGCATGCATGTATGTATGATGTATGTATGATGTATGTATGCGTGTATGTATGTGTATGTATGTGTATGCATGCATGTATGTGTATGTATGTGTATGTATGCATGCATGTATGTATGATGTATGTATGATGTATGTGTACATGCATGCATGCATGCATGTATGTATTTAAGGTTGGGAAAAAAAGATCTCTGGAGTGTGTCATGTAGTGTTATCCTCACCACAGTGGAAACCCGAACCCAGTTCCTGGTGAATCGAGGCCCGCAGGGGCAGCGCAGGTCAGAGAGGGGCCTGACGACAGACTCAGAGCAGCCAGTTCGCACCCCGCTGCTCTCCGCGCCCGCTGGGCTGGACCTTCGCTCAACTCTGTCCCTTGTTCATCGCACAAACGTCGGCCGTTGACCTCGGGCGGGTGAGCGTCGGCCGTTCGGCGCGAGCCCGAGCAGGGGCGGGCGGCGGGCGGTCCGCAGGAGCCGAGGGCGGTCGTGCGGCCCGAGGACGGGGCTGAGCCTGCCCCGAGGAGAGCCCCCCACGGCGCAGCGCGGTGGCGCCGACGGCTCTCCGCGCAGGAAGGACGCGGGGACTTGAATGGTGCGAAGTCACTCCGGCGCCACTGCAAGAAACGGACCCGAGGGGAGGCTCCTGCTCGCGGGTGGGGGCAGGGGGTCGGCGCGACCTCGGCGGCGTGCGCGGCGGCGTCTGAGAGGCTGAGCCGTCGGGGACGGAGGGGAAAGCGGAGACGCGCGTCACGGGTGGCCGGGCGGACCGGACTCGGTTCATTCCGGGGACCAAGGTGTGCACTTGACTGAGGTACAGCAGCAGGAGAATTGTGTTCGTATTTTGTCTAAAGTCCAGGAAGAAAACACAGTTCGTTTCCTGGATTTAGACCCACCGTGGCCCTGGGCTGAATCCTGGCTGGAGCCATCTAGAAGCAGGCAAGGGCCTCGCTGCTCTAACGGCGGGAGGAGCGGGGCGGCCGGGGCAAGTGTCCCCGGAGCGTAAGGTCGGCGGGCGGGGGGTGTTATCGGACAAGGGCCGGGGCCAGCCGGGACAGAAGCACCGCGGGGCAGCCCTGGGACACCCGACGGGAAAACAGCAGGTGAGGGAGGAGAGCGCAGGCCTTGCGGGCCTCCGGGGCCAGAGACCGGCCTCGCCCCCAGGAAGCTTTCTGGTGAAGGGCGCGCGGGCCGCCGAGCGGATGGAGGGTGCAGAGCGGGACCTCTCCATCTCGCTCCTTCTGCGCGGGGGAAGCAGCCTGCGGCAGCTGCACACCCCCAGCCGGGGGCGGCCGGACCTGGCACGAGGGAAAACACCGACCCAAGTGCGGTGCTGTCCAGATACTAACCTGCGCTGTTGACTTGTCATCACAAATCAGACGACTCTGACCCACGCATTAGCAAAGTATGGATACCAGCGTAGATACAGAGACTCAAACTGAGCTTTGATCAAAACTTTGCTTAGTGCATCTTTAGCTTATCTGTCTTTTACATCAGCGTGGCCCCTGGTTAGCTCTGCACTGTTACTCTTCAGGACGCTTCAGATGTGTATGAGGCCCTCTTTGGGTTCCTTAAATATCCCAAACTCACTCTTTTAATGAAATATTCACATCTATCGTTACCTTGGCTAGGAACGCTCTTTCCTTGGTCTCCTGCACGCTTGGCACCTTCTAAAAATTCAGTATTACGTTACAGCTTGGATCTTTGGGATGTATTTTCCTAGCTCCTTCCTGTCACATAGATCAATGGATAGATGAAGGAAAAGATAGAAAGAGAGAGGGAAAGGCTTCTTAGAGCCCCATTCATTTTCATATAGCCTGTCACATTTGTAATTTCACCTTTGTCTCTGTTTGCTGTGTATCTTCTCTGGTGGACCGTACGATTCACAAGGCGGGAACTTTGTCCCTTTCACATACATTTTACACTTAGCACTAAGCTTAGTACACATGGCCCCTGGTTAGATATTTTTTGGGGATGAGGAATAAATATACTGGGTAGTATATTGAATCACTATATTTAAAAACAAATTCCAATAAAGACAGAAATTGAATAAATTATAACATAAATATATGGCAATATTAGGAAGTCACTAAAAATCACGTTTCAAATATTTCCTATGGCTAAGGGAAATGTTTAACACATAACAATGAACAAAAATGCTGAATATAATACTATATATGTATGCATATATATATATATATATATATATATATATACAGTGAAATCAGGTTTTTATCTATTAAGCTGCTTTTTACTGAGTAATGCTGAGAAGGATGTACCACAGGGTATATTGAAAACCACTCTTTTAATTTAGATAAATACGAAATTGAGATAATGAAATGTTTTGTTATAAAACCATGTTTTATAGAGATTAGATAATAATCCTAACATCATATTGTTAGAAAATAGCCGTGTTGAAAACAGGAATCCAGTTATGGCTTAAAAGTTCATGTTTTTTACCAGTACACTGCAAGATTACATGTTAGCAATGAATATCTCTGACTGGAAAGAGGTTATTATTTTTAACACGTTTTCTCAATTTTCCTTAATGGTTAAATATTACATTTTACTTCAGAATGAAATAAGTGTTCTTTAAAAAAAAAGAAAAGAAGGAACCTAAATTTTGCTTTTAAAGATAAGGACACTATTAGTGTCAAGATTTTTTTTTTTCCTCTTTGTGATGTTTGAGCTTCTAAAGTCTGTTAGTGTTAACACTTGCATTAGCTAGCTTAATTGTCCTACTTAATCATTTCAACACCAATTTTAAAAGACTAGGTCTATTTTTGGAATTACTTTCAAAGTTAGCTTGATTTTATTTTTATTTCTTTTTATTTCAAACGTGTTTAGATGTAGAAGACTATTAGGATGTTTTATAATATGAAGCATAGTGTTTATCCAACCTTTAAGAATTAGTAAATGTTTAGTTTTCCATGTATTTGAAATATTCACCATAAATGTCCAAGTTTGTACATTTAAATTTTTACAAGTGTATGTAGCAAAGGACTGCAGATGGATGTTAATACCAGTAGGTAGGTTTGCTTGGTGCAATGTTACTTGGTAACAATATTAAAGTTGCTTTCTGTATATTTTACATTTGAGAAAATGAATAGATATACAAAAGATACTGATATCTGCATCTGCATTTGCCTCTGTTGCACCATGTGTCTACCTATCTACACATGTGCAAATTCAGAATGAGGGAGAGAGAAATTTAAAAAAGAAATATGTGTGTCTGTGTGTATCCCTCCAAATATTATATATATTTTTTATAAAATATATATTTTATTTTACATATATATTTTCCGAATAACTTATTTTTCATCTTATATATCTACCCATCAAATATTTATGTGTATATATCTTATATATTTCATATATGCTTATATCGTGTTTTATACTTTACAATGCAGAGCTGATTCTCATCATCGATAGACTCCATACTTGCCAATAAGCCTACTTGCTAAACATATTTGCAGCCCCCAAATCAAGAATCACACTGTTTCCACAGTCATTTGAGGACATGCCGAGTAGTAAAAAAATGGAGTTGTCTGAGGCTTACATTCCCAGCAGAGGTCAAACAAGAGGACACGGCCTTCTAGTTTTAGCTCTCATACATTACACGTGTTCTTTTCATCGTGGACTTAGTGCCATGTTTTTTCACATTCATGTGCTTTTTCTTGATGATTTTGCACTTAAATGGCCCCCTCATGTAGTGTTAGCAGCCAACTAGTGTACCTAGAAACAACAAGGCTGTAATATACATTATGGAGAAAACACATGTGTTAGATGAGCTTTGTTCAGATACAGGTTATAGTGCTGCTGGCTGTGGGCTCGATGCTAATAAGTCACCGCTAGTGTACATACAGAAAAAGGAAGAAGAAATTCGTCAATCTGTATGTGAGATCAATCTGGAAAGTGCTAGGGTAGCGTCTGTACTAAGTGATGAAGCTATGGGGAAAAAACAGAAAAGCAGCTAGAACTGTGGATTCATGAGCTAACAACAATAAGATAACTCCGTGAATAGCACTGTTGTAAGGTTGAAAGCCAAAGAAAGTTACGGTCATGTCACCCAGGGTCAAGAAAATGTTAACCCCTTCTTGGTAGTAAGTTATTATAAACAAAGAAACATAATATTTACTATTTGCAAGAAATGTATAGTAAATAAAGCAGAAACACACATTAAACAAAATTTATGTATTGATTGGTTGATGAAAAAGTTATAACCTGAGGCTTGTAGGAACTTAACGTTCTATTTCTTCCAAGAACACTGACTTAATAGTCACTAATGCAGGGTTTGCAGCCACTTTATAGAATTTAACTTCTGTAAATAATGATAACTGACTCTGTTTCTCTTTGTGAGATATATATATATGTATATATATCTTTTGTCTTCAGATACATTTAATTTCATCTCTTTCCACAGATAACATTTAGAAACAAGGAAATACCAGCTATACCGAACACATCTAGCAGCAAGGTCTGTCTTTCTAGAAACCATTCACAACTAAAGTAACCAGAGCTCACAGGTGATTAGAGAGTTGAGGCGAGAAAAGTACAAGATGACCCTGGTGCATTTTGTTGCACCAGGAAATTAGGAAATGCTGACAGAATCATGAGATAATGTGAAATGAACACTGAAGGTAAATAAAGCGGCACGCACTAGCCAAATCTTGGACAGTATGAGCATTAAAATAAATAATACTACTGGATTACAGCTCATTGAATAAAACAAAGATCCATTTTTAATAGTGTTGTAAGTAGGGAAGAAAACAATATCCTTCCTTAGGACACAACATAGAAGGATTAATGAACTATAAAAAGAAAGTAAGATGTTAAAGTTAGTAAGTAGAAGTTTGATAAGTAACAGAATATATGCAATAGTCTCAAAGTATCTCCCAAGAAAATATTTACTATTGAAAAAGGAAACAATAACTTTACAGTGGTGAAAACTGGGGGATACTTAGACCATCTGAATGATCTAACATCATCACTGTTGCAACAAACCTACATCACACCCCTCCTGAGAAGATTCACTGAGGACACTAGCCCTTCAGTGATATTCTTGCCAAAAATACATGACCTACTTCTATCTTGAAGAAACAGCAGAATAACCCAAAATTGTTCTATAAAATACCTGACCTGTTCGCCTCAAAAATGTCATTTAAAGAAATACAAAGAAAGGTTGAGAGATTGTTTCTTACCAGGGAAGACTAAAGAGTTATAACAACTCAATGAAAGTGGGATTCTGGTTTGTATATTGAGCTAAAAAACTTCATGGAATTCACATATGGATTTTGGGTTAGATCGTAGTGCTATATCATAGTGAAATTATCTGATTTTGATAGCTATACTGTAGATAGACAAAAGAATGCTATTTTACTTAGGAAGTGTAAATCAAAAATTTTAACAGTAAAGGGACATAATATTTCCACATCTCTCTAAAAAGTTTATAAAATATATGTTTTATACGTATGTGCCATATATGCCTCTAGACACTATGTACATATACACAAATATGTGTATGTGTGTGCATATCTGTGTGTGTGCAAAATACTAAAGCAAATGAGACAAAACTTAAACAGTCCATGAATCTGGTTAAAGAGTCTGTGGGATTCCTTATGCTATTCTTGAAAATTTTTCTCTAAGTTTTAAACTACCTGGGGCACCTGGGTGGCTCTGCGGCTTGAGCATCTGACTCAGGTGGTGCTCTCCTGGTCGCGCGCTCAGAGGGTGGTCTGCTTGAAGAGCCTCTCCCTCCCTTTCGCCCTCTCCCCACTTTTGTGCACATCGCCTTTCTTTCTCTCTCTCTCTAACAAATAAATAAATCTTTTTAAAAATTAAAATAAAATTTCATCAAAAGGAGAGTCGCCTGGGTGGCTCAGTTGGATGAGTAAACGACTCCTGGTTTCAACTCAGGTTGTGATCTCAGGGTCATGGGGTCAAGCCCTGTGTCGGGCTCCACACTTGACAGGGAGTCTGCCTGATGATTCTCTCTCCCTCTACCGCCTCCCCTCCCCCCCACTCATGCATGCGCTCTCTTTCTCTCTCTCTCAAATAAATAAATCTTTGAAAATTATATCAAAAAGATATAATTTACAAAATACATAAAATACGGATTTTTATAAATGACATCACATGATAATATCTCAAAAGTTCTCCTTTTTAAAGAAAACAGTTTAAACATACCACACAGGCTGAGCAATTTTTGAAAGATCTTGTTATAATGATGATTTTTTTTTTCAGAAAATAGTTACCAAAAAATAAAAATACCTCTGTTTCTTTCCTCTCTAGAATCTAGTCAAAATGGGTGGAAATTTAAATAAACAAAATCCAGCACTTGCTGGTGTGAATGACATTTAATTTGTAATTCTTTAAAATATTTTAAAAGGATCTAGTTTATTGCTAACAAAAATTATTATTAACAATGAACTTCCTAAGAAAATAATCTGAAATGCCCGTTTAAAATTCATTTGTTACAACTCACGTCATGTTACTATTTAACACTGTTTAATCCTTAGGCTTTGCATGTGCTTCTTAGTAAAAAGTATTACATATCTGTCTCTAAGTTTAGCCATGTAACATTTACAAAGGTAAAATATATATTTAGGGAGACAGTTGGTAATTTTAAACTTGGTGAAAAACTGGTTAACTATTTAAAAGTGACAAGAAAATTAAAGGTATGTAATAACTACCATTTCTTTAAAGGCAGCTTGTTATTTTAGGGTTATTATGAAATATGTGTTAAGAACATTGTCTCTGAAGCCAGATTACCACAGAATACTCTTATGTAGATGTTTACAAGTTGTGTGATACTTGGCATACTTTGTTAACCTGTTAAGATGTTAGTTTTCTCAGGGTGCCTGGGTTATGCCTCTGCCTTCGGCTCAGGTCATGATCCCAGGGTCCTGGGATCGAGCCCCGCATCAGGCCCTCTGCCCACCAAGGAGCCTGCTTCCCCCTCTTTCTCTCTCTGTCTGCCTCTCTGCCTACTTGTGATCTTTCTCGCTGTCAAATAAATAAAATCTTAAAAAAAAAAAAAAGATCTTAGTTTTCTCACCAGTAAGCTATGAATTATACTGATATCCACTTCATAGGATGGTTGTGAGGAATACATATATTAATATTTGAGCTATTACATATGAAACATATTAGCAGTGTTAGCAAGTGCTGGCAATCATTATTCTCAAAAGTAAAAAAAAAATAATGTCTTTCAGTTTATCAAGATAAAAACAAAAGCATGTTACACTGAAAATGTTTCCTTGGATCTGTATCTACCTGAGCATAATTGGAAAACAGTGTTCATCAAAACAACACAAAATAAATGAATAATTGTCACCCATTGTTATTTCTAGTATGCAATTTCCATTATATTTCACATAATTGTCACCTATTCTTATATCTAATTCACACTTTCCATTATTCTCCATGTTTTTTTTTCTTTTGTCCTTCAACCAGTTCTTTGTGTGTCCTATTAAATCCGTTCCACTTTCACGCTCTTTGTTCATAGTCTTCATCATTTCTTTTTTCTTCTCATCCAACGAGTATCTTTTCCATTTGCTCTCTGAAAATATTTTCCCTGTCTTGGCTGTCACTTGGCCTACCTTCTGTCAGAGTCTGGTTTCTTCTGTGTTTTGCAGAATGTCTCTCAGAGACGAAAGATCTTTAGAGGTACATGCGGCAGTGCCAATTTCGTAGGGCTTCATTTCTTGGAGTTTGCTCTAAATAGTCTTAAGATTCTGCTCAACCAGTTTTCACAACTATTACTTTCCAGTGAAAGTGAATGCAAAGAGCAGAGGGTTACAGGCCTGGGTCCGGACGTGGCCTGTCACACGCAAGCTCCCATGGCAGCTAGCGGGAGAGGGTCTCTGCCAGCCCTTCCAAGGCGGCGCTTACGAGGACTATGCAAGCAACTTACTCGTCCGTCCTTGTCGCTTGCTGCTTCTTACCAAGGTAATAATTCTTTCCGAGTGCTATATCTATTTATAACACATCTTTTAGAAGATACATATTTGAGGAAATAAATGCATATTTGCAACTTCTAGGAACCCAGTGATGATTATTGACAGTAATGCTAAAAATCATAAGAACATTGCTCTCTTCAGAATGCCTGGCTGAAGATTTTACTCAAATTCTCACAAAAAAAAGTATCTATCATTGCATTGCTCCAGGCATGATTTTTAAAAAGAAAATATTAAAAGGAAAAAAAATCAGATTTGTAAATATCTTTTTGCATGTATACTTACTATCAATTCACAACAAGTTACTTACTAATTATTTTCAATATTAGTGAAAGTAATCTGAAAACTCATGTTTACTATCTTCATTAGATTATATATTCATATTTTTTAAGTAAAAATGACATGAGTCGCATGAGTTTTTCCATATTGGTAGAAATGATTTCAAGTATCTTGAATATTCCCTTAAGGAATAAGCTACTTAGATTTCTGAATGATATATTCACTCTCCATGAGTCCATTTTATTCTTCTTTGTTTAATAAGGTTTGAGGTAATTTGATTATAATTGACAATGCATTAAAGTTATTATGAGATCATTACCTAACATATTTTCTTGGAAACATCTGCAATAATTCTCTGAACTCCATGCCGTGGTCATCGTTTATTGCTGAATTCATCTCCTATGTTTTTTATGTTTAAATCCTAATTCAGGTTTTAGCTTGTGAAGTTTTAGCAAACAGGGATCTGTTTGGCATGTTAGAAATGCCAAAACTCATGAAACAAATAGTAGGAAAACTTGATATTCTGGCCTCCAATGTCCTTCCTTTGCTATTTCTTGTAGCTTTCTATCTTTGAACCATGAAACAGCATTCTAACAAAATAAATTTTGTTGAAAAATATGCTTTTACTTATTGTTTCATAAAAATCTCGAATCAAGAAAAAGACAATTTTCTTCCTTCCCCGATCCACCTTTTGTTCTTCCTTTTGGTTGAGAAAAAAAAAAATAGGAAAGGGGGCTTTTATTTTGATAGATATTTTAAAATTTCGGATTTCAAATAAAATTAATAATAATAATAATAATAAAGGAAATTTCAATTGCAAGAAGGCAATGTGAAAATGTCTATTCATCAGGGAAATTCTGTTGTCAAGCACTTTATATTTAAATTTGTTTTAAAAGCATGCCTACAATTTATTTATTTATTTATTTATTTGTAAAAATATTTTTATTTATTTATTTGACAGACAGAGATCACAAGTAGGCAGAGAGGCAGGCAGAGAGAGAGGAGGAAGTAGGCTCCCTGCTGAGCAGAGAGCCTGATGTGGGGCTTGATCCCAGGACCCTGAGATCATGACTTGAGCTGAAGGCAGAGGCTTAACCCACTGAGCCACCCAGGCGCCCAAAAGCATGCCTATAATTTAAAGTCAATGCTTTCCTCAGTGGCTTTTTCACGTTGTCTTAATTTTTGCCCATTGAATAGGATTTGTTTCAGTTGTACTTTTGATATTGAAATCTTCTTTAATTTTTACTTTCTTTTTTCTTTTTTTAATTTAATTCTTCCAAAGAACTAACTGTCAGAATCTGTGGTACCAGGAGAGCAAAAAGAGACTCATATTATTTGAAGTACTTCCATATTCCAGAATAATAATCTCCATTGGTTCATCTACATCTATCTCATCAGGGATTCCCTTCTAGGTACCCCCCCGCCCCGGCAAAGATCTTATTCATTTATTTGAGAGAGAGACTGAGTGAGAGAGAGCATGAGTTGGCGGGGGAGGAAAAAGCAGACTCCCCACTGAGCCCCTACTGAGCAAGGAGCCTGCAGTGGGGCTCCATCCCAGGACCCTGGGGTCATGACTTGAGCTGAAGGCAGACGCTTAACCAACTGAGCCACCTAGGTGCCTGCAAGGTATTTTTAACTTCAGTTTGAATACACTTATTTCACCACGGCACCATATTTCTTTGTTGTCAGATGTAAAAGAATCTTTTTTAGAACTCGTAACAACTCTCTGTAGGTTTCTGTGTGCAGAGGACTGCTATAAAGAACTGTAAGCATGAACTGTGAATTGTGATTATCTACTCCAGAGTCCGACATTAACTTCTGATCCGCGCCTGATGACTTCCAGGAGTTTTTCAATGTAAGTTTTTAATATGTATTTTTCATTCTTTATATTTCTGTTTTATTATATACATATGTATTCCTATGTATTCCTACATATTCCTATATATATATATGGATTATATATATGGAGAGAGAGAGATTTAGAGGTTTTAGAGAAGAGTTTATAAATAACTCGGATAATGATACTGTGTGGGTCTCAAAGACGTTGGGAATACAACGAAAGAATAACATTACTCTGTAGGAAAAACTAAATATATATATATATATATTTAGTTTTTCCTACAGAGTAATGTTATATATATATATATATATATATATATATATATATACATACCACTGATACTTTGGTACTGTGGCTCCTACAAAAGTAATTTCTTCTGAAACTAATTTTTTTTCTTTCCAATCTCTGTCAAGCCTTCTAAATAAACCTAATCATGAAAGTTGTAATCACCTAGAAATGGAAATCACACCCATTTTCAAAGCACATGAAACAAATCAGGTGGGGACGGTACTTAATACGCTTGTTAGACACGTAGATAACGTAGGTGATGAATGCAGCGGGAAGCAGGGTCCCTTCTGCTTGTCAGGTCCTTGTTGTTTATCTCTTGCATCTTTCCCAGCACATGCAACTAACAGAGGCTCAAAAGCTCTATGTCACCTAATTTCATTATAAACAGGATTCATAATGATGACAATTTGCAGCAAGTCCTACGTTTTTGTATGAATATGTGAATTTATTTAGAAGATGAATCACAGTGACCATCCACTCAGAGATCTTCAGAGGGAAAAATGCTTTCCCGATCTTTTTTACTTAAGCCCACAGGATTTTCCTCTGCCATTAGCAAACTGAACTGAAGAAGCTGTTTAACAGTGATTTTTAAGTTTTACTCCTCTTTGATGCTTCAACAACTTAAAGGATATACAAGATAAATTGCACTGCTGTATTTTCTTTGTAATAAAATAATTTTCATTCTTCCATTCTATATTTAAAACAAATCATTTGACACTCTTTTATCTGATTCTAGTAATTTCATGGATTTTATTGGATATTAAATACTATATACTTTTGTTAGCTTGTATTTACTCACCAATATGTGAAACATTCAAAGAGACTTTTCAGTACTATATGTCAATAAACAGAATGTGGCCTCCATTGTTCATGATGACATTTTTAAAATAGTCATCTTCTGACATATAGATGTGCTTGATCATTAAATGTACTGCAACACAATTATTCAAAAAGACAAATTATTTTTGAACCATGGTCATACACAACGGAGTCAGGCCACACTCAAATAGTTACAAACTGACTTATAAAGGAAGTAAATTAAGACACAATAGAGCTAATAAGCAGAAAAAGGCCAATCCTGCATTTCTTTTTTCAGCATTGTTTTAACAAGTACAAGAGGATAACGTGACTTCTTTCTTGCTAGCTTTGCTAGCTACATACCTAGAACTATTTCTTCAAACATGTTCCAGAAGCTCTAAAAACAACAACAACAACAACAACAAAAAACTGAGCAGAAAATTGAAATTTGGGACAGTAAAGTATTAAAGAAAAAAATAATTTGTATGTCTTTGACAGAAGAAATAAATTTCTGTTGTTTCTAATAAAGGAATGTTCGAGGGGCACCTGGGTGGCGCAGTCTGTTCAGTGTGTCTGCCTTCAGCTCAGGTCATGATCCCCCTGGGATCGAGCCCAGGGAGGCTGTTTCTCCCCCTCCCTCTGCTGCTCCCCCTGCTTCTACCCCTTCTTTCTCTGTCAAATAAATATATCTTTGAGAAAAGAAAGTAAAAAGTAAAGGGGTGTTCTCAATGAAGGAAAAATAACTGAATTTTAAATGAAGTCACTTATTCAGAGGTTGTAAAATAGTAACTGCTTTCCATACCAACAGCGCCAGGGTGCAACTCTGTAGACACTGAGGTTTCACAGTAGGGGAGTATAAATTCAGTAGTTATTATATTGTTATTGTTATTGTTATTATAATTATTTTAATTTCAGAGGGCTGTGGGGCTAAATCGTCATTTAGATTTCTGCGTGATTTCTGAATGAATCAAATTTAACTTTATCAGTTAACTGTGCTAAAGTGTTTGGGCATCTTTTCTTTTCCCAGTTTATTCCATTCTTAGTTACATTAAATAGTATTTATATGGAAATTAAATATTCGTTAGTATCTCCCAGCATGTGGATTAAAAAGAAGTCAATGTATTGGTTAAAACTAAAGTCTTGGCTGTAGACCACATCTGAGGGTTCTTGGAAGATTTTATTTGGATGTTTCTGCAGGAGCCAACAAGTACCCAACAGGTACCCTTTCAAGACTTGAAAGTCAGATTCGTATGCCTCTATACAACGTCTGCTTTTGGAGCTTGTACTGTGTCTCTACTTGGGTTTGTTCTGTCCCCCCCTTGTTTTTTTAAAGATTTTATTTATTTATTTGACACAGAGAGAGAGCACAAATAGGGGGAGCAGCAGTCAGAGGAGGAAGCAGGATCCCCACAGAGCAGAGAGCCCAACCTGGGGCTCTATCCCAGGACCCTGGGATCACTACCCGAGCAGAAGGCAGGCACTTAACTGACTGAGCCACCCAGGTGTCCCTGTTTGTTCTGCTTTAATCCAAACTTGACCCAACAACCATCTGCCCCAGCCACATTACGAAAACTTTTTGCTGCTTAAAAGAAAATATGTTAAAACAGGAAATTGTATATAGACATATGCATGGTTTTTCATATTCTCAAGTAAGTTTCCACGTCCCAAATTTTACATAATGAATGTATTTTATTGTATATCAGAAAAAATGTTTTAAATATAAGCTAATTGAGAAGTTGATTTGTGTCCTATTTATAAGAGACTTTTAATTTGGGGGCATTAACTTTAAACTTACAAGTGCTTGAATAACAATTACTTTAAAATTTTATTGTGATATTATAAAATCAAAAAAAACAAAGAAGCTTCATAAATAATTTAGAATTCACTAATTCTAGAGAAAACTCTATTATATTATTTTAAACTTTTAATTCAGTTAAATATTTACAGAATATTTATTAGTGAACATGTATCCTTAAAGACTAATTCAGAATAAAATTAGAAATTAATGGGAATATAGAAAAGATATAGCATAAAATAAGATTTATGACCTCAACTAAATCCAAAAAATATTTTCAGAATATTTGAGCTTTATTAATTTAGAAATTCAGAACTCAAATCACAAAGATATGTGTGCAAAGACAATTTCAGAACTAGCCATAAACTTTTTAAATGGAACTCTTTTAGAAAGTTTTAAATACATCAGTTATTTCTAAGGCTTTGCATAAATTTTCAATAGAGGCATTCTTAACGAGAACAAGAATTCTGAGCTCTAGCTACCGGTTCTTGGCCCATTTAATAGAAGTGAAACTTGATTTGTAGCAGAAATAAATTTGATGCTGGCAATGAGACAGACTCTCTTCGGACTGGTGTGGTAGTAACAGTGCACATCTCCGAGATAACTTTCACTCCGCACGTTCTGCCAACATCTGAGCAGTTGCTTGTGGACAGTGTTAACAGATATCAGGTATAAAAAGTTAAATGAAGTAAAAGTAACAATTTCTACCTCCTAAATATTTCCCCAGCTCATCTTCTCTTCCAGTTCCCAAATTTTATTTCTGTCCATCATTTCTATTCTCAGTGTAAGATCTTCCTAAAATGTTCTACTATATTTTCTCTCTCTAATCCTCTGTCATTTTTTCTTTACACTAGTTCTAGTATTTTTCTAAAAATAAAACATGATGACTGATGAATAGATAAAGAAAATGCGGTGTATATATACAATGGAATATTACCGAACCATCAAAAGAATGAAATCTTGCCATTTGAAATGACATAGATAGAGCTAGAGTCTATTTTGCTAAGTGAAATAAGTCAGACAGAGAAAGACAAATACCATAGGATTTAGCTTATATGTGGAATTTAAGAAACAAAACAGGCAAATATGAGAGAAGGAAAAAAAGAAAGAGAGAGGAGCAAACCACAAGTACTCTTAACTATGGAGAAGAAACTGAAGATTGACGGACGGAGGTAGACAGGGGATGGGCTCTATGGGTAAGTATTAAGGAGGGCACGTGTGTTCACCAGGAGTATTACATGTAAGTGATGAATCACTACATTCTAGTCCTGAAACCAGTAGTTTACTAAATATTAACCGTCTAGAGTTTAAATACAAATTTGAAGAAATGGGAGGTTATTAATCTCCTCTTTTTAATCTTTTAATAAATCAACACAATATAGTTATACTAAGTGTGTAGTTACAGTCAGGGAAAACAAAAACAAAAACAAAAACAAACGACCTGTATGTGTCTCTTACCACATGACAACAGTAAAGAATCTGAAGAGGAAGTTCATGTCAGCTGAGTAGAAATCATTTATTTCCTATGGATTTTAAAGATAAAAAAATGAAGAAATTTTCCATAACTACCGTACTTAAAGTAGATCCTATATTCTATACCAAAACATCCTGTTCTACTATCTTCTATGTATGGTTATCCATCCATACATAGAAATCTATGTCGTTTATCTCTGCATCTTTGGTTCATAGAGAGAGAGATATAGACAGATAGATATCTATACTTTTTATCTATCATCTTCTATCTATATTTTCCCATAGTATATTTAGATGGATAGATTGATAGAAATCAGTTATTATATGGCCTGCCTATTATCTTTTGTTCCCTGTTGTATTATTACACTCCTTCAGGGCAGAAAATACATGTGTATCTTTCATCCCACTGCTTAAAATACTATTTGGCATAATACATAATTCTTACTGAATAAATTGATGATTACTGAATGCTGTCTGTGCAGTAGAGGAGTGGCTCAGCTCACTGATACACTACTAAAGGGTATGAATTAGTATTTTTCTCCTGAAAATAATTTTGCCTATATGTCTACAGTGAATTAGAAATGCACATTCCGTTTGGTTCAGTGATTACTACTTTAAGAGTCTATGCAAACTACTACCACTACTACTACTACTACTTCACAGACAAGACAGAACCATATATTTTTTTAAGCTTATGAACTCACTTCATTGGCAACCATATACTCTTCTCCTCTTTCCTGTTATGATAAAAAAGTTATCTCGGTTCATTTCTAAGGCCAACCATTTAACTTGTATAATGTTGCCTTCTGCAGCACGCACGGTGAAGTTGTGCATTGTTCCATTGATTTATTGATTTTGCACAGCCTCTCTAAGTTCTCCTTCATTTAAGCTCATCTGTCTTTGAAGAAAGGAAAAATCAAAAAACAAACACAATGAGAACAAACAAAAACAACTGAAGCCCCATAACAGCTAGTAATTACCCTTTATACTATCTTTCAAAGTCATTTTTTGGGGAAAAAGTTTCTATAAAACAACTGGCTTCATTTCCCCCACCAGCTACCCTCTCTTCAATTCAGCATCTAGAAAATCTATGACTCCCTTCATCCATCATATAAAAATTTTCAATATTCTGCATATAACCTAAATAATAACAAAAATAGCAATAATAGAAATAACTAGTTTTTATACTTGTACCGCCTTGGTCTTGTGATATGTATTTTATGTGTATATTCTCATGTAATCTTCATTGCAATCCTATGGGATAGATACTACTGGTAACCCTCTACATTTCACAGATGATAAAATTATGCATTAAAGAAGTTAAATAATTTGCCCAGAGTCACAGAGTAAGTAATGACCAAGCTGGGACTTACACTATGTCTGATACCATCTCTAAGATTCTGCTGTACTATTTCCATAATCCTTTAAAATATTTGCAAATTATCTGTATTTTTAGAGATTTTTTGGTGTGTCTTAATCTGAATTTTTTAAGTATTCTACTGGTGAAAACGGGCTTATTAGTCACAAAAACATTAAATTTAGTATCATTTTTCTATTATTTTTCTGTTTAATTTTTATCAGCTGAGTGAGAAAATGCTAAATGGATGTGTTATTTAGATAGGATAGCAATCTTAGTACATAGTCAACATCTAAATTGATAACGTATATAGCAGAATAATTTTTAGGTAATTTTGTTGTTTTATATTTAGTTTTTGAATGTCATTTGTAATTGGACCTTGGCAGGATATGAAAAAAAAAAATAAGCACCTTTTATCACAAAGCCTTGCAAGGGAATAAGGGAAGAGACTGCTGTACTGAATATGATGAAAACTATAAAATGATTAAAATGATAGTAATTACCCATCCCCAATTCCATTCTCCTATTCCCAACCGCGTAATGGAAGACTGCGGCTCGGAGCATCCTTTTCCTGTTAATATATACTGGCAAACTTGCTAGATAGATTTATGACTTTTTAATCTTGGCTCACTTAGTTCTATTTCTCTAAATTCAGAGAAAGAGAGAGAGATAGAAATACAAATACTGATAGAGAGATTGAGAAAGTTATTCTATTGAATGCATATTAGACCAGTCACAACACCCCTAGTTTATGAGACATTTAAAGCACAATTCTGCTGACCTCCTGCCTTGGGTACTGTCTTCCAGAGTGGGAAGAAAAGAAAAGATCTATCTTTTATTACCCAGCAATGTGGACAGTCTAACAATTAATGCTTTAGCTGCTGTATAGGCTGTTAAATTTAATAAATCTGTGCATTTCTCTAGCTAGTAGATGGATATCTTTTCTCCTTATCTTGTTTCGGTCACAGATTCAAACCCCTTCTCATTTTATAGGAAACCACAGTTGTGAGGTGAGACCTTTCAGAGGCAAGACACTGTGTTCAAATTTGAAGCCAAAGGTTTACATTCCAAAAACTGCAAGAAGTCATTAATTACATCAGCAAAAATCGGAGGCATGTGTGTGGCAGTAGATTCTGAAGAAGGTTCATCTAGAAGATAAGAATGTCGTTTTTAATCAGCGTTGCTTCTTTTCCATATGGGCGCGCTTGCCAGAAATCTTAGACTCGGTGTTTGAGCAGTTGTAATCATTTCCTCTACTAGTGGATGAAAAGCATTCAAAGGCCTCTAAGCTGGAAGGAACTGAAATGCCAGGCACATCAGTCAGGATGCTGGGACAACGGGCACTGAGGAGCTTTTAACAGAGTTGTTATTTACCAGGATGAAGACGAGATGCGGGCAGGCCACAAAGACGGCAGCATCCCCTTTTAAGAAGCTAAAATTATCAAGAAGGGAGACATACACTATAAAAATATGCTTATCTGTTCTATGAAGAAAAAGAGCATATAGAACCAGGATGGGGTTTTATCGAACGAGAAGTAATAGTGTGACGGTAGTTCAGTAGTGAGATGGGAAGGAACGCCTCTGAAAAGAGTGAGCCGTGTGTGTTCTCGAAGGAAACGCCTTACTGGCAGAAGCATTTACAAGTGCACAGGCGTGTTTTAAAAACTGCAAGAAGACGAGTGTGACTTGTCTTCAAGAGTAGGTGAAAGAGGGTGTGATGCTCTCCCAAACCTCTAAACTATTTATGCTGTTCTTCTCTGAAGCCCAACCCCAAATCCTTCTTGTCAAGAAAATCTAAATCATCCAGTGTGAGTTGTTTGACCACTACAGTGCACACCACTCTGCTGGGGTAGGGTGAGTCAGCATCAGGATTGCCCGTAGTGTTCTATCTTTTTTTTTTAAATGATTTTATTGATTTATTTGACAGACAGATCACAAGTAGGCAGAGAGGCAGGCAGAGAGAGCGAGAGGAGGAAGCAGGCTCCCCGCTGAGCAAAGACCCCCCCCCCCCGATGCGACACTCGATCCTAAGACTCTGGGATCATGACCTGAGCCGAAGGCAGAGGCTTTAACCCACTGAACCACCCAGGTGCCCCAGTGCTCTATCTTTTTAAACAAGTTTGAGAAAAGGGTTTTGGCCTGGTGGTTGTGAAAGCATGCAGGAGGCTAGAGAGGGAAGAAGACTGAGCTCTCTAGGGGCAAATCCTTACAATAGTGGATAGGAGCTTAGACCAAGACTGTGATGTCTTGGGGACATCATAGGGGAGGCTGAGGGTAAGGAAAATATAATAGAATTATATAATACTAGAGTTGGGAAAGGACTCAAATAAGTTGTTTGTTTGTTTGTTTGTTTGTTTTGTCAAGTCACTATAAAACACTGGAAGCCAGAAAGTTTTAGAGAGGTTAAGGGACTTTTTTTTTTTTCAAGGTTGAGATCACACACTAATTAGGGACAGCCCAGAGATCAGGATACATATCTTCTGATTCCTCATAACTGATGACCTAGAAAATAATGTGACTTAGTTCTGAGGAAGCACTTTCCTAGAGATGCCCTGAGAATACTTCCAAACACAATTAATTAAAACAGAACTGGTGGCAATGTTAGAAGAAATCAGAAAACAGCATTAAAAACAGAATAAATTTAGTGTACATCAAAGTGTGTCATCATGGGAATGGCTCTCACATCAAACCCTGAAGGAGAATAATGTGGCCTCAGATCATTTCAGAGCCTAAGGCATGAATCTTCCATGAAAAATGCTGTTTGTCTGAATTCTTGTAGTAAAAATATGGGCACTCATTAAAGTAAAATCTCATAAGGAGAAAGAGAAAGCCACCAAAACTAGTTGAGCAAAATTTCTTCACTGTGTTAATGCAGCTGCAGAAAATAGCAAAAAGTATGCATTTAAGATTTAGAGTCTACATTACCCTTACTTGAATCTTTGCTTGGCCACGTATTAGATATACAAGATGGGACAAGTTATTTAATCTCTCCAAACTGCAGTTTCCACATTAATTTAAAAAATAGCAAAAGAAAAAAAAAGTGGATTCTACTCAATATCACCAGCAATATTTTGAGGATTATTTATGTCCTACACATTTGTAAAATGTGTCCTACACATTTGTAAAATGTCCTACACATCTGTAAGCTCCTGATTTGCAGAACAGTCAGAGACATTATTTGACACAGAGACTTTCCAAAGGGGTAATTCTGAATTCTTGATCTAGAGTATTTTTCTTCTCTTTGTTCGCTGTTCTGTTTCCTAACTAATAAGATCTTTCAAAGGTAGTTACCGGGAGTGGGATTTGGTGAAAACATTTGTTGTTCCCAGTAATGTTCCCAGTAATGAACGTTGCTCAACTGCTTGAGGTCCCCGAAGACTGACACTCCAATAAAGGCTATAGCGAGTAATTGGCAAAAGAAAGGTTAAACTGGAGAAGCAGAAATTTCTAAGTTCTAAGGAGACGGTTCAAAGAATCAATGAACTAATTAAAAAGTTAAAAAAAAAAAAAGTGAAACCATGGATGGGTCTTGATGTCCTCAAGTACTAAGAGACACAGTTGTCATGGAGGTGACTGAAAGGCCAGAATGTTTCTCCAGAAAAAAATGAATTAGGGCACACAACGTGAATGGCTTCAAGAGACGGAATACACCGGAAAGACATTCGAATTACTGAGAATTATAAGGACTTTAGATCTTCCCTTTTCCTTTTTGTAATTAATGAGTCATCTGTTTCAATTTTCTCATTCACAAATGAAGCTGGTGATACTTAAAAGCGACAAGGAATATTCCCAAATCCATTCAATAAAAGCCAAATAAATATTCGTTAAATAAATGTCTTATACTAGAGTTCAAATGAAGAAAACTGGTGGGGACTTGAGTCATCAGGGAGTGTGCCCTGGTGGCAAATTCCACGCTTGGTAACTCTAAGGGACCCAAGCAGTGACTAAGTGATGACAGACAGTTGTGCCTCAGGTCACGGCTCTGGTTACAGCTATTTGGCAAGGTCTTATTTATCTATTATTTGATTATTTATTTTTGTATTCTGCACTTTGTATTTTAGCTTTTTGGTAGTATAACTTCAAGGAACAAACGTATATGTAACTTCTCAGCATAAATGTATGCCTTTTGGCTTATCTTAGTGCATCAGGAGAGGCCGCACACTGACAGAAGGGCCCGCACTTTCCCTCTCTGGAACAGTCCGGCCTATACTGAAGGGGAAGTACAGCAGGAGTTCACCTCTGAAGTCTGTGCACCGCCCTGCTACTAGAGTAGTGTTTCTACTTTCTTACGATGTTACACGTAAAAAAATCAACTTTTACAATCAATATTTTTGTGCTTATTTGAGGATTCTTAAAAAAGGGTTCATTCAGCTTAAAAGAATTCCCTTAAGTACACAGCCAAATTTGTGTTACCCGTAACAGTAGCAAAAAATAAAAACAAAAACAAAAATATCCCCACCAAAATGAAAACTATAAAGGTATTTATATATATTCAATTATTACACATTAATATTTATGTCTGTAGTATTTCAAAACCTTACCTGTCCCCCATCTGCTAATTTGTTGACAGCTCATGATGAGAGCATTCCTTTCTGCATTAGCTTGCCCCATATACCATATATTGTCTCATATTTTTCCCCTCAACTTAAAACATCTTGCATCCTCTTTCTTACTGATGAAATAGTCTTAATCCTATTTAAGTGCTCAACTACGGCATTGTCCCCTCCGAGAAGCCTTCCCTTTGCACTCAGGTTGGATGATGTTTCTACTCTCTGCTCCTATTCACAGTCCTGTCCTATTAGCATTCTTGATATTTTACCTTTTATAAACTGTCTACTCCACTCCCAGAATTTTTTATTAGAGGGCAGTAATACTGTTATCTTCATCTTTCACCGCCAGGGCCCACACACTGACTGTTACTAGAAGATGTGTAATAAGTGCTCATTAAACAAAAGGAAAATTAAAACACAGTGTAAATCTCCCAGACACGCTGACATATATAAGCATACTCTGGGATTACTTACTTGAGGCATCACGATCTCTTTTGACATACACTTCAATTAGATACAGTGTGCTTTTTAAGGAATAGACAAAGAAATTCTAATTCCAAGAGTAACTACCACCTTTTGGGAGAAGTGGGAAGACCCCTCTCCCCCACCTTCTATAAACCGAGACCATTATTGTTAATGATATTTTGTGTACGTGAAAGGTCTCTTGGGGAGAAACAGTTCTTTCTGATATTGAATATAAATTAATTGTAAAGCCTGTTCTGTTCCCTTTTTTCCCCCAAGTGGATAAAATATATTCATGATTTGAAAGCTGTAAAAAGCTATTCTGAAACTATCTGCAGACAAGGTTGCTATGGAAACCACATTTTTTTGAATAGTACAATAAATAGTCGTCTAAAAGAATACCGAACACAGTGCACCTTGCTCTAGTAATTATAGGGGGTCTAGAATTGAAATATCTGTGACATGTTTTGCTTTCAGGTGTGTCACCACAGCATATTTATTACCACAGTAGAATATTTTTTTGTAAAGAGGTGAGATACAAAATGTTTACTTGCAGCAATAACTCGAGATCTAGAAGGAAAAGAACAGAGATTTTTGCTTCGGGGTTCCGTGGGTCCCACCCCTCTTGCCTTACCTGTACCTACGCCACAACTATAAACCAATGAGGCTAAACGCTTGAGATGATAAATCACGAGATTCACTGGAGATCTAACAACATAGAAAATGAAGCTTTTGAGGATATGTGCAAGGCTCAGCGAATTCTAGATCATCTGCCCTCATATCTTCTAACTTCCGGTTGAGACACTAGACACCAAAGAGACCAGGAGAATGAGACGGTGTAGAGTAGAGATGAGGGGTTGTGAAGGAAAGAATTAGAAGGACATGCTTGTTCCATCTTCTCCTTGTGTAACTGGGCTGTGAAAGATTGCCTACAAGTTAGGGGAGAGTCTCTGAACACAGAAGCTAGTTTTCATTCTCACCAGACACTTGGTGCCTGCGGTATCTACAGAAGTGCTTGGTGCTTTAGGGGTTGAGGGAAGACAGTCTTGAGTAGTGGCCCTGCACAAGGTGAGCAGACCAAGGCTGCCCATGCGGAGCCTTAGCTTATGGAGGCAAGTGCTCAGGAAGGCTGGCATGGGCTCGAGTGGCCACCCAATGGCACAAACAGAGCAGGGGACTTGCTAGAGGTCAGGAACTGGGGAAGAGGTCCCGTCTCCATGTCTTACTTGTGCACAGAGGCAGACGAGACCCATGATCATGCCCACAATGAAGTCAACATTCATCACTACCCTTCATGAAGGGGCAAAGGAGAGATTTCAAGGAATAAGCTTTGAATTGGACAGGGGCCACATTTTTAATACCCAAACTAAAATGATTCTTGACTTGACCAATATATTTCCTACAGGCAATAAGATTGGTCTTTACTCTTGAGCAGAATGAAAAGTTCTAAAGGAATGTAGTTTGTTGTTCTAAAAAAAGTTTTTCTTTTCTCACATATTATTACATTTTTGCCTTATACACATATCAACTTCACCCACAGATATGATGTGAATAGTGGGAGGTTGCCAGTTCTGTCCAGGGTCCTAAAGAGTTGGGACAAGAAAAAAAATAAAATGAAATATTTAACCCCAGAAATTCTGATGTAAGATCCTTTTCCCCCCAACTCTTCTATTCATTCCTCTCATTATAATGAGTTCCCCTAAGCCCTTCTTGATACTAGAAGGAGGAAGGTAAAGCATGACAATAAGAACACTGGTATTCTAAGAGAAATTGATTTTCTTGTCCACATTCTGGGAAGATAAAATTAAAGTGCATGGCAGAAAATAATCTTGCCATAAATGTCTAACAGTGTTAATGCAAAAAGAAAAAAGAAACTTTACTAGTGTACTATGCGTACTAGCTAGTTACTTAGTAGGAAACAAAACAAATTACTTGGAAAAACTTGCACTCTTCATCATAGAGGGAGAAGGAGAGAAGGAAGAAAAGGCAGAGGAAGTGGGAAAGGGAGAGAGAGCCGGAGGAAGGGAGGAGGCAGCAGTCATGCTCATTAAGTCTTTTTCAAGTGTATCTATATTTGTAACTTTTTATTTTACCAAAGACACTCTTGTTACACTTATTTGACACATTCGTCAGACTGCATGTCTTTAGAAGTTACCTGAAAGACCTTATATATCATTAGAAGAGATGCAAAACTAAGCATGTTATTTAATTTTCATATTAAATGTCAAGACTAGCTCACATTCCATAATAATCCAACATAAAATACTGATTATTAGCTAAGAAAGAGAAACAGAACCGTTTGAAATAAATTCATTCTCAGAACTTCACAGAAGAAATAAATACATCCAAAGTTCACTCAGCTATGTTAGATGTGCAACTTGAAATGTCAGAAATTTTCATTTATTTGTCAAATTTAATGTTTCGAATTAGACTGTTAGTTTTTAAACATCCCACAAGCATATGACGAAACAATAATCAGTTGCTGTCACAAATATGAGCCTGCACATAGTTAAAGTATTCTCTATTACAATCAGTCTAATTGTTTCAAGAAGATTTCTCTTTTATAATTTTGTTTTTAAAAGGATGTTAGGTCAATTAAGTAAGTGGTATGAGATTGTGTGTGTGTATTGGTGAACAAAGACACAGAGAAAGACAGAAAAAAAGAGAAACAGAGCTCTACAAAATTGGTCATTATTATTTTAGAGAACATAAAAAAGGTCTCAGATTTTAAAAAGCCATTTTTATTAAAAATTTCCTCCAGACAGTCCACGGACTCCAATTATACTTTTCAGATTCTTAAAGCTACACTTAGTAAAAATAAGTTTCTTCCTACTTCTGGTTGTTACTCTCCCCTGATATTCATGATCGATTTGGAAAAGAAAAGGTCACTTCAGTGGGGACCCCCCCCACCAGCTGCATCACCAGAAGGTCCCAGAAGTAAGCACATAGTCACAGGCACACTGGTTGAACATCTTGTAGAAATGGTATGGGACTAATTGATCAGCAAAGAAGCTGACAGTCTAGAGCAGAAATCCATTTGCAAGTTTACATGTTCAGTAACTACCCAGGTTGTAGCAGTGTGTGAGAAACAGTAAATTAGGTAGAAAACCTCCAAATGAGATTCTCTTAATCTATTCCACAAATGAATAGAAATGTATAGGAAACAGAAAAGAACTTCTTGGCAAAGTTAAACTCATGATTATCTGCTAAAATGAATATTCTAACAAAAGTTTTGTTCCTGAAAATTTGGTTAAAATTCACTGAAAATGCATTTAGCAACATATAAATACCATTTTTACTGCTGTTGTTATTAATATGATTATGATTATTGGTTAGTGCTTATTATCTGCTGCAAACAAACAAACAAAAAAATGACTGGTTGATGTCAATCTTTGTTTCATAATAACAACCCTAAACTTAGGGCTTAAAGCAGCAATTTATTATCTGTCACAACACTAGGGATTGACCCAGCTCAGCTGGACCATTCTTGCTTTAGGTCGAGGAGGGTCCCGGCTGTGATTTCAGTCATCTGAATACTCAGCTAGGCCAGCTGAGGACTGATCTTCAATCCTTTCCCTGTCTTGTTCTTAAGCACGGATCTATATGGATTCTTTGTGACAGTAAAAACTGGGAACTATCACAACTTGAACTCTCCCTAGGCCAGTTCATTCTTTATCCGTATTTACAACAACCTTGGAACACTCTTTCCATACCTCAACTACTTAGAAGAGTAATTTACACATACCAAGGTCTCAATAACTATATATTACATTAAATTGAGCAGGTCACTTAGAATATTACCACACTTACGCATTTGATTATCACTTTTACAAAGAAGCATCCGCACAGTGTATGAATTACACGAAATGAAACAATCCTGAAGGATCCACTACTTATCTTGAAGATTTCTGCTGGGTAGGATCTCTTACGCTTCTAGATTAATTGTTGTTGTTGTTCTTCTTCTTTTTAAATCTTTTTTAGAGGGTGGAGATGTAGAGGGAGAGAAAGAGAGAATCTTAAGCAGGCTTTATGCCCAGTGTAGAGTCTGACACGGGGCTTGATCTCACAACTCTGAGATCATGACCTGAGCTGAAACCACGAGTTGGACACTGAACCAACGGAGTCACCCAGTCGCCCCATATTATTGTTTATTTTGGAAGGCAAGAAGTGATAGTTGAGGTTTTAGAAATAACAACAACTAGTAACAACAGTTAACAGTATGGAGGTTCCTCAAAATACTAAAAACTAAACTACCATATAATATAGCAATCCCATTTCTGGGTTAATATGCAAAGAAAACGAAAACGGAATCTAAAAGAGAACCCTGTATTCCCGTGTTCACAGCACCTTTATTCACAATAGCCATGAGACGGAGACAACCTAAGTGTCTATAAACGGATGAATGGATAAAGAAGATGTGATACACACACACACACACACACACACACACACACACATAGATAATAGAATATTACCCAGCCATGAGAAAGAAGAAAAACGTGTCATTTGACAACACGGTTTGCTCTCGAGGGCATTCTGTTCAGTGAAATAAGCCAGATGGAGGAAAACACTGCACAGTGTCATTCTTATGTGGAATCTAAAAATGAAAGTTAAACACATAGAAACAGAGAATAGAAAAGTTGTTGCCAGGAACTGGGAGATATGGGGAGAGCTTGGCAAAATGGTACACACTTTAAGCGACAAGATGAATAAGGTATAAAGATCAAATGTATGACATAATGACTACAGTTGATAATACTGTGTTTTATAATTGAAATTTGCTGAGAATAGGACTTAAATGTTCTCACCAAAAAAAGAGGTAAATTAAAAAAATTTAACACTGATTAAAGTCATATTATCACTTAACGCAATATCAAATAATTACATGAACTATCTCATTTGGACCTCATAATTATCCTGTGAGGTTCACATTGGTACAGTCTGATTTTGTGACAAGGAACTGATGGTTGGAGAACTTATTTAATGTCACACAGATATTGAGTTATGGAGCCGGGATTGGATACCAGTTCTTAATCCAGATTCAATTTTCCTAACCACAGTGTTATATGAGTGGAAAAAGCAGTCCTCAAAGAAACAAGTGAGAGATGCATAATTAATTACACATTTATGCATAAAACGTCACAATGCAATCCAGTGGCAGTGTCCCATAGTGTCATCCTTCAAAATATAATGTCTTTTGGGGGGTGCCTGGGTGGTTCAGTAGGTTGAACATCCAGCTCTGGATTTCAGCTCAGCTCATGACCTCAAACTCCACATCAGGCTGTGTGCTCAGCAGAGAGTCTGCTTAAGGATTTTCTCTCTCCCTCTCCCTCTGCCCCTTCCTCTGCTTTTGTGTGTGCTCTCTTTCTCTCAAATAAATAAGTAAATCTTTAAAAAAAATGCAATGTCTTTTGGAGTTATTACATTGAATCATACAAAATTGCCACTTTGTAGGTCTTAAAATTTGAATATTGACAATTTCACATGATTCAAATTAATATTAACAGTACAAATTAAGCATTTTATATAACATCAACAGAATCCTAATAACCAACACTTTATATTTTAATAGCATGGCACATAAAAAGCAAATAATCCAGTTTTGAATTAGAAAGTTGCCAACAGTATTACAATAAATATTACATTGTCAGAAATACTTAGTGCAATATTCAGAGGGTCATCTGAGCGATATCAAAATATCATAAAGTAAGAGATTTAACTCAGATTGATTGTGTTGTTCATAACAAGTGATAATAAATGATCTAGAAGAAGCTGAATTCATTCTTTTATTGCTATTAAATAATCTAATTTTACAGTCACCAAATAATATTGTCCTTAAGTTTAATTTATGTAATAAAGAGCAAATCCTGAATGTTTTATATGTAATTATATTTGTGAGTTTGTGTGTACTTAGGGAAGAGTATGTATATTCTGTAGAATCTCCCTGATAAAAACAAATCCGGGGAAAAGTGATTGATAGACGTGTAAAAGAAAGTCACTCAGGCTGGGAAGGTCAGCTTGCTCACTGGTTGTTAAGGGGCCTCTCCAACAAGATGTTGTCCAGAAGTCTCTCCAAGTTGGTCTCTCCAACTCACTCGTTGTGAGTTTGTCTCATTGCAGGATCTGGAACTCCTTTTTGCAGGCTCAGAGACTTGAATTTATGAGTTGACAGGGTACTGGTCACATTGAAAACAATGAACATTACGCCGTTTTATACAAAGTATGTTTGTGTCTTAATTTCTCAGCAGTTTGCAGGGAAAGCATGAAGTATGAATGAAAAGAATCAGGTTTAAGACTCACAGACTTTATGGCAAGAGATTAAGGAAGATTGAGTTAGACTTCTGGTATACACAGATTACTCTTTCTTGGATAGATATCTCTTCTCTCTACAGGGCCCAAAGAGAAACTAAACTGGGATTGTTGATCTTTGTCTGTGATGCCCTCAAAAGTGTTAGGGATATCTTCCTTGACTATAACTCCTGTTGCAAAGTGGTTACACTTCTGTACTTGCCACTCACCCCCCCATTCGTTTAAAGATGAGTCTGTCTATCTACCTATCTACCTATCTATCATCTATTTATTTATTTTAATTTATTTATTTGAGAGAGTGAGAGTGGGAGGGGGAGGATGGGTCAGAGCAGAGGGAGAGCGAGCCTTTTTTTTTTTTTTTAAGATTTTATTTATTCATTTATTTATTTATTTATTTATTTATTTGAAGGGGAGAGAGCACGAGCAGAGAGGGGAGGGGCAGAGGGAGCGGGAGAAGCAGACTCCCCGCTGAGCAGGGAGCTGAAGGTGGGGCTGGAGCCCAGGAGCTTGATATCATGACCTGAGCCGAAAGCGCAGCAGACACAACCAGCTGGGCTCCCCAGGTGCCCTGGGGGGAAGTGTTAAGTGGACTCCATGCTGAGGGCAGAGCCTGACTTGGGGCTCTATCTCAGGACCCTTAGATCATGATCTGAGCCGAAATCAAGAGCGTAACTGACAGCATCACTGTGGCGCCCCAAGCCTCCATTATTTTAGACCGAAAGTGAGCCCCTGACCCCAAATAACTGATCTCCAGGCTGACCAGTCATCTCTGACCACAGTGTGTATCCTGGTTTGAAATGACGAGTTAATCGGTTTTCTCTTTCAGGGTTTGGAATGGGAGTAGGAATAATGTCATTACTTCGGAATGGTGAAATTGAAATTGTAAGGAAACGGTCACGCAATGTTAGCAAAGAAGATAAAGAGTAGAGGCTGTGTTAGTTTATACAGTGAGAAGAATGAAGTATTCTACAAAGAGAAACAAAGTAAGAGTTTGTCCTTACAGCGAAGCCCTTCAAGCAAAATCATTTTCTCCATACTATTTAAGTGTCTTTGTTTCTTACAACTTATAGCAAGTCAAAGAAGCACTGTCAAAATGTCTTCTATGATTTTTTTCAATTGTTTATTGCCTGTGAGTGCATATTTGTGAATAATACATTATTCACTTTATCATCATAGACTTTTCTTCCCCTTCAGTTATTCTTTCTCTTTTAAGAAGACTTTGAAAGATTTTATCACAGATTATTTTATGAGTTAACTCAAAGGGCAACACAATTTCTCTTATTTTCAGCTTCTTCATTGACTACATCTTATGGTTTCCCTGTAATCTGCTTATGATATTAATAAAGTTAAACTGAAATTTCAATATAGGAATATTTACCTATTGTAACTTGGCATTTACTTTAGGTCCAGTTTGGTATAATAATTAACTTTACACTACTAGGAATGAGAAATGTACCAATTGGATGTCTGAGAAAGCAAAAAATAGTAGAATTTAGACAATATATTTAAAAAAATAATTTTATCTATGCCTTTTACAAATTGTCCCAAGTAATTTCTAAGTATTTTACAAATATAAACTTTTAAACTTTTAGCATACATTTTATTATCCAGTATGCTATGAAATCTGAAATTTAAAAAAGGATCAAAGTAAGGGGACTAAGAGTACTTTCCATGATGAGCAATGAGTAATGTATAGAATTGTCAAATCACTATATTGAACACCTGAAACTAATTCAACACTATATGGCTGCAATGCGGGAATTAAAATAAAAAGAAATAAAAATAAAAGATTAAAGTGTACCCATGGCACCTTATCAAATGTAAATATAGATATTGGAAAGTGCTTGTTGTATTATAATCTTTATTGTTTTTGCCAGAAAACTTTGTATCAGATTTAAGACTCATGGAAACCTGACCACATAGATTTGACACTTAAAGTGATTTTATTTATTTTTACAGAGAACTGTATGAATTCAAGAATGGATTTCACTACTCTTAAAAAATAGGTCTGTTTTTTTCCATTAACTTGAATCATAAGTCATCTTTATCAGTCTTATTCCCTTTGAATTGGTGCTTTTATGTTCCCTAAGAACATTCTGAAGTACTTTCATTGCCTGGATTTGGTTCAAGGATCCTGGATATATAGAGATAAGCTACCACCTCAAATTCTCAAGTCAACATTAAAATTTCAATGACTTTTACTATTGTTTGGTGTTGTGCTCAATCTGAATTTTATCCCAAATCTGAAATGGCAATGCAACCTATCAAAAACAAAAATTGAATAGTAGCTTAGTACATGGTCTTAGTGGAGATCAGATTAATAAGGAAATCTCAGAATTACTTTCAGGGTGTTAAACTGTTTAGTAAAAGAGGTTATTTTGGAGTAATCAATAACTAAGGTTTAATTTCCAGACTACCATTAAGACTCTTAACAAAGTGGCATGTACGTACATAATTTTGCACCCCTCATTAATCTTATACATCTCTTTTCCACTTGTGAAAGTGAGGCAGGATATCCTGTATTAATGTGTACAGGTAGCTATCTATTTAAAATATACTTGGGCTAATGTTGTGTACACCTATAAGTCTGTCACCTTTATTGCTTAATACTTAAACAATAAAAACTTAATAATAATTGGATTTTAATCAAAAATAATGACGGGGTCACAAAGAGATTGTCACCATACCTTTAAATAAAAGTTATCATGCTCTATTTCTTCAAAAGATGATAAAGACATATTTATACACTCTTTTCTCATTGTCTACTTCCCTAGACAAGTTTCCTTAATTCTCTGATGGCTCTAACTGACCACTCAGGTAACTTTTGCTTATTGATTTCTAACATAACAGTGCTGTGTTACCAAAAGATATTTCTCCTGGTCTAGTCCTTTGACTAAAGATTTTCACTAGTATTGATTGTCTCATGAAATAATTGTAACTTTGAAATTCCTTTTTAGCTGGGCTTCTAAATCAAATCAAATCTTATTAATTTTCCTAATTGTTTTACAACTCTCTCTGCAGGTAGGTTATGAGGAGATCCTGGGTTCAGCAGCTTTTTGATGTCCATCCTCATGCTTCTAAGTGATCACTTCCTGCATCCAACACCAACAACACAATTGTCAAAAAGACCTGCGTGTGCAAGTGAGAGTTCCCAAAGAAGGTCTAAAGGGTATCTGGTCCTAATAAATGCTAATAGCAAGTGCTCTGTGAAAGGAAGTACCTTAATTAGAAAGTTGAATTTCAGGGCAACTGGGTGGTTCAGTCAGTTAAGCAACAGGGTTTGGCTCAGGTCATGATCTCAGGGACTTGGGATTGAGTCCCCACTGGGCTCTCTGCTCAGCGGGAAGCCGGCTCCCTCCATCAGCCATTCCTCCCTCTGCTCGCTCTCTTTCTCTCTCTCTCAAATAAATAAGTCAAATATTTACAACAAAAAAAAAAAAGTTGAATTTTGTGGATCATTTCTCCAGAAAAAATAAATATTGAAATTAAAAGAAAAAAAATACACTTAATTTAGGAGGCTCATAGATCCGGAGAAGGTGTGTTCAAGACTTCAACTCTTACTACAGTGTTCACCAAAATTTAAGGACTCTTCTTTGAAAACATCAGGAATTGGAAATTGTTTCTGCATTGTTAGAAGTCCCTGCTTGAATATATATACAACACTGTATATCATAATACATATGTGTTTATGGTACATTATACATCTAACATGTGTTATATATAATATATAAAATAATTTTAAAGGCTCTGAAAAATCCATCTAATTTTATTTATCCAAGCTTTTCTGAAAACTTTGTTTATCTGGGAATATTATTTCTGCACAAGACATCTTAGTATATGCTATAAGAATCCCAAGAACACAGGTAAGAGATTACTGTACTAATCACCTTGATACAGTAATCACCTTGTACAGATCAACTTGATAAATACCAAAGTTTCCTCTATGAATAAGTCATTTTTCAAAATTCAAATACAGTTTGGAGTATATTCCATAATTAATACATAATGGGCACTTTGAGCAACTTTATATTTATAAATATATAACATTTTGAGCAAAGAATATTAACTAAAATTGATTTGACTTGATAAGCCTGACTGAGTAGGACACGGTTTAATGCCTCATGCATCCTTCAAAGCTTGTCCTCACCTTCCTATTTCTAAAAATGAAAGTAAATATTCCGTGCAGTAAACTTCTGTTATGATCTACCAAACAAAAGCCTCTATAACTCTAAGATCTAAAGTGGCATGTGTACTTTTTAAAAGTTGCAGATTTCTCAAGGACTACGAAGCATTTTCTTAAGTTAATGCATTTATCTCTTACACAGTTTCAGTGACCCTCTCAAACATTTCAGGAAAACCATTCACATTGTGTGTTTTATTGTCCATAAGAACACCATTTAAGTCATGGGAAATAAACAGTTTTCAGTGAACAGACTGACTCTTCAGAAAGTTCAATTTCAAGTTAGTTATTTCATACTCAGAATTGTTTCCTCTAGAAGCAATGTTTCCTTTAGAAGCACTAGGTAGGGGATACAATACATCAAGTTCTCAACCAGGACACTTCATCACCTTTTATAAAATGATTTCCTACAATAGGAGTTAAGCAATGATAATGATAAAGATAGCTTTTTAAAAATTTTTCTCTTATGAATTGTGTAATTCATAAAAATTTAAAAATTTTAAAAATTTTCTCTTATGAATTGTGTGATCATCAAGTTACAATGTTCTGGGCAGGCATTCTACTTGTTGTGGTAGAAAGTCTATTTCCTGGATTAATCTGAAAGAAATTTCCATTGATCAAACTCTAAACTATGTGCAGCAAACTAGACAATAAAAATATGTTGGCTTGAGTATAAAAATTACACCAAAAAGCTTTAAATTAGTTTCCAAATATGTTCATGTAGTTATGAATATCTTAATTAGTGTTTCTGAATTTTTTGTGGTCTATATGCCCTCTGGAAAATCTATTGAAGTTTGTAGACTATTTTTCCGGGGAAATAAAAGTTGAAATTCCCCCAAATTACATTTAATTTAGGCAAGTTACAGGTGATGAAAATTGTATCCAAAGTCTCTAGTGTTAGCGTGATTTCACCACAATCAGGAGCTATTCTCTTAAAACATCAGAAATGAGAAATTGTTTCGGCACTGTTAGAAATTCCTGCCAGAATATCATTTTCTAATAAATGTCCATAACTACAACTACTGTTCCATATTAAAATCAAATAAAACCTATATTATTTTGGGTACAGTTTGAAAGCTTAATACTTAACACAGAGGGAGGAAACACTTGCTGGGATATCTAATAAAATCCAGTAGAGTTTCCAGATTAGCTGTTAAAGACACAGAGGACATCAAGGAAGTTATAGGAAGGAACTTCTCTGGAAGAATGATGTATATTTTAATGTTGAGATTTGTCAAGATCGTCCTTCATTCCCTCTTCATAAGCCCTATCCACAGTATATGATGTGGGTCATTTGAACTCCGATGCATCTGGAAGCATATAAGGATTGAATTACTTAGTGCAGAAGAAAGTTTAGATGACTTTCTTATGGCCTACATGAGTCTTCAATGAAATACGCATGTTTGAGTCAGAACTGAGGACTGATGTTGCTGGTTTACCATTTGATACTTTGATCTCATAAGGAAAACAAAAGCTCCCAATTTACTGAAATCAGATTGATCTTTGTCTTCTTGTACATTAGAAACCCCAAGTCCTTAAATCCATACTAAAATGACTGCCAAGACCCTGACAACAATGAAGTTAAATATTTTCTTATTAAAAGTATGTCAGTTTTTGAGCAATGCTCATTATTCCACACAGTGGTCCCATTAGTGAAATGGCACCATCATCATCTTCTACCCCAATGAGCTGATAATGTATCATTCTGTCAATTTATGTAGAAAGAGACCTCAGGAATGATGATTCACATTTCTTTGCACATAAATATTATTCCCACAGAATTCCTTCCAGAGGATCTCCATTTATTTGGTTACCTGCCTAGATACTGCTTAATTTCATGCACAAAAAGAAATAAAAACAGAACACTTGTTTTTTCTAATTATTTTCACAGATGCAAGCAATAGTCTCTTAATCCATGGAGATAAATTTTAAAATAGTCATTTCTGTTAGGGTAACCAAGTTAACTCTTTAGACTCAGATTTTTTAAAATGCTTTAGTTATATAATTTATCATAAAAATGTTCAGTATTCTGGTTTAAATTAATTTGGAATACATATCACACACATAGATGAATTTATTTATAGACCACCTGACATGACTAAATTGTTCTCTTTTGCAGCTCTTTGCCTATTTATTTATAAGGTATGTAAAAATAAATGCAACTATAGCACATAAATATTCATAGATTCTATGTATCTGAATATTTATATAGCACCTGCCAACTACTTTGACAGGCATGATAGGTTAGAATGCATATTACAAGTGTGGGGGGGGTGTTTGTTTGGCATTAGGTTTCAGGTCACTTCTAAAACAAATGCAGTGCAAGTTCATACAGCACTCACAAGCAAAAGACTATGTTGCTTAGAAATGGACAAACCATGGTAGGTTTAATTGCGTTATCACCTTTACAAATATTCGGTTAAAATCATCTCTTTATGGTGAAATGTTGGTACTCATTTTAATCTTCATTGTTTTGTAGGTTCCTTTCCTGAAAAAAATGTTCTGGAATCCCACCCATGTGAAGAGATGAGATGTCCCTTTCAATAAGAATATAGGATATGAGACTTCATTTTCATAATAAAATTCCAACATAACCACCTTTTAAAATATATATATATATATATATATTTTTTTAATTTATTTATTTGAGAGAGAGGGGTAGAGGGAAAGAGAGACAGAAAATCTTAAACAGGCTCCACACCCAGAGCAGAGGACAACACAACACGGGGCTTGATTCATGCCCCTGAGAGCGTGACCTCAGCTGAAATCAAGAGTTGGGTGTTTAACTGATGAGCCGTCTAGGGGCCCCCAATATAACCACCTTTTTATTTCGTCTCCAAAACACCCAGAACTACCTTAATGAGCTGTCTTAGTCTTGTGCTGAATCTTATTACATAATGAAATCTTACCGGTTTATCACGGGGAAAACCTGGCATAGAGAAAAATGTAGAGAAGTTAACACAAGATCCATGATATTTATACAATTCTTTACTTAAACCTAAGAATTTAATCTCAAGATCCTTGTTAAATTCCATTATCAGAAGACTATGTATTTTGAGCACATAAATTACTTGCCTTTTGCATTTTTTGAATGGATTTTAGTGTGAGGTCTTCAACATCTACCAAAAGTCCTCACCTGTCCTTTCCACTCCCAGACCCTTAAACAGTACAAACTTCTGCTCAGGGACTTTCTCTAGAATATGAAGTAGGAGTATATGCTCTAATGCTTAATTGGCTTAATTTAACTTTCAGGTCTGACATTTTTTAGCAATGGGAACCTGGGAAACAATAAGTTTCTCTGTCAGATAGCAAAATAGTAGTACCCATCTCACATACATTGTTGTGAGTTATCAAAGGAATCTAAATGAAACATTTAGATCTGTGGTTCAAAAAGGTAAACTACCCCCAATTTTGGAATCAACGTGTAAACGCTGCCCTTCTCACTCAGACGCATCCTCCCCTTTGGCTGAAATTCACATCTACAGTCTGATGACCACATAATTCTTGCCCATTTAGTTCTCCTGACTAACTAGACATTAGTGTTACCTAATTGTTCTTTGACAAAGAACTCTCCCCAACTTGAAGACAACTTGAAACTTGGTTCCTTCCAGCCTAGTCACTGGATTCTGCTCTCTGATATTTTGTCTCATTTTATGTGTTAGGCCCAGATAGTAGCCCTGATCTAGCAACAGTCTAACATTGTCCTTTTTCCTATCCCCACTTTAAAGAACACAGCTCAGGTGCATATCCATTTTTTTTTTTTCCCACTCATCTACCATGCCCTCAAGATCTCATTTTCTCCTAAATAGTTCTCTATTTTGTCTTTTAAGATCTAACTCTCTTTGAGAAGGAAAATTCTCCCTTTCTCTAGCTAATGATTACTTCTGATATTTAACAGTGCAGCATTTTCTCCCTAAGAAGCTTTAGTTCTTCTTTGATTTTTCTGAATAAATGTAATACCCAGAGACCGAATATTAAAGGCAAAGGGCTGTGTAATGTCTTTCTCTCCTTTTGGATTTGCAGTAATTTAAGAATTTCATTGTTTCATTTTTCTACCAAAGTTCGTGAAAATGGAATACACTTTTAAAAAGAATATAGGCCTTTATTTCTTTTTAAAAATTAACCACTCCTCTATGCATGAAGCTCTGACATAAAAACTAATGATGATGGCTTCTGAAAGTAACAAATCCAGAGCCAACTTATTACCATATGGTTAAGATTACCCTAACTGACCAAAATAACTTTAAAACACTAACAGGAAAAGAATTTTACTGCTAATCTAGCATAACTAGTCTCGTGTTGAACTAACATTTTAATTCCAGAATATTCTTATCCTTCCATAGCTTATGTGGAACTCAGCTGTTTTTGACCTTTAAAGATGTAGCTTGCAGAACTGGCTGAACATATCAGTGAAAACAGGAAATATTGTTATTAAGTATCTTCCATTTCATATTGTTTCATTGGATCCACATATCTCTCTTAGGGTTTTTCCCCTTGTTTCTCTCTCATCTGAAATTCCAGGAAAAAGCACATGGCTTATGGTCTACTGCTGCAGCAAACACAGTGAGGCTCCCACGACCTGTTTACCAAGGTTTCCATGGCAGCCATTTGTTTGTTCCCCCAAGCCTATTATTTGCTAATTTCTCTGTAGCCAGTGATTGCTAAAGCTAACACAAGGCATAATGACATGCCAAAGGAAAAAAAAAAAAATTGAAATGGTCATATTTACTAAAGCTTAAGGCTTAAAATCACTGATGGCCTTTAAATGGGCAACATTCATTTAAAGACAAACACACAGATGTGAGACTATTAACATTCCTGCCACACTGTCTGTGTCTTCAAGACCTCTGGTCACATTAGGTGATTTGCAGTTCCTAGGGCACAGCGCATCCTGTCCCCGCATTTCTGTTTGGCCAACCTTTACTCATCCTCAGGTCTTAGCTCAACAATTTCTTCCAGATATTTTTCTTGACTTTCCTCCCTGGATATTGCCTGTGCTTACTTGTATTATATTTCTCCTAGCATGACATTTAGGATATTTTTATTTTGGGGGTTTTTGGTTTTTTGTGTCTTTATATTAAAAACCGTACAAGCTTCTTGGGGTGCCTGGGTAGCTCAGTCCGTTACGTGCCTGGCTTGTCATTTCGGCTCAAGTCATGATCCCGTGAGTCATGGGATGGGGCCCACGTCACTCAGGCTCCACACGGTGGGCAGTCTTCTGGAGACTCTCTCTTTCTCCCTATGTTCCTCTCCTGGCTCCCACTGTCTCTCTCTCTCTCTCTCTCTCTCTCTCAAATAAATAAATACATCTTTAAAAATTTTTTAAATAAATAAAATCACACAAGCTTCTGAAAAGGAGGCAATGGTGACCCACATGGACCATTAGATGAAGAAAGCAAGTCTGGACCCACAGTGAGGATTAGGTAAATAAAATTCTCTACCGCATGGGAACACTCTACTTTCTGCTGCATGGCAGAATTCTCGTAGGGACACAATGGGTAATTTTAATTGAATGAATGAGTACAGAAAAATGCCCTAAAAGCCTTATTTTCCGTTTCACTTTGGTATTGTTAAATATGTTGCCTATATGTTGACCTGTATTTATAGCATTTTTTCCAGTTTTGATTTGAGGAATATATAGAATACCCTTCAGAAAGTAGTGACATATTAATTATGTGTTTTTTTTTTAATTTATTAGCCCAAAATCTAAGATCTGCTTAGTTTCTTAACCCTTCCAGATTTTGTTTAATCTCACAGCAATAGATGGAAAGAAAATGGCGGTGAGCTTTTCCCTGACTTGACACACGCCACTGAATGATAGTCTTTTGCAGTCCCTTCATTGAGTGGAGGAATCTGTTTCCTCACCCATTACAACGGAACTGTCCTTGTGGCTTGCTTTGACCCACAGATGTCATGGGAATGGCTGTGTCGGTTTCAAGCCTGCGCTGCACAAGTCCTCACATGCATTTACTCACACCTTTGAACCTCTGCCAAGTGGCCACATGAACAATTTTGAGTTAGCCTTTGAGACGATAGATACATATATACATGGTCAAGACATTTTTGTCAATAGCCTGAAAATATCCAGATATGTGAGGGAGACAATCCGCCATGTGAGGCATGAATGAGTCTAGCCAAGATCAACTAACTACGGTTCAGACCCACAGATTTAGCTGGTGGCCCAAACTCTCATGAACCCTAACAACTGTTGTTTTGACATGATTTGTTAAGCAGTGATTGGTTCTGAGTAAGTCCTACCTTAATGATCCCATTTTATAATAGCAATTCCTCTTCTCAGCATCCCTTTCCTTTTCCCATATTTCTATGTATATGTTCAGGAGTCTATATTTACATTCATTTTACATAGTTTTTTCCTACTCCCAAATTGTAATTGAATCTCCATGTGGACAGGACCTTATTTTGCTTTGTTTTTTTGCTGTCTCTCCAACACTTAAAAAAATGTCCTGCACAATATGGACATGTGGTGAGTATTCATTTAATTAGTCCATTAATTAATCTTGGCAGTTTCACTTATTTTTATACATGGAATATTTGCTTCTTTTACCCAAATAAAATTTATCCCCCTCCCTTATTCTTCATTTGATCAATTCTGTTGCAGCTTGCAGATTTATTGTTATCCACTATATTAATTATATTAAACAGAATAAAATAAATGGATGCATGAGTAGCTTACATGAGTCACTGCAAGAATGTGTGAAACCCTGTTCTAATGAATAAAAATTATAACTGTTCCTAGTGAACTGCAGGCATATCACCTAAGAAAAATAAAATCCCTGTTTTTTTCTCAACATTTTCTTTAAAATGCTAATAAACATTCTAAGAGTCTTACATAGTATAGGCACCTACTTGTTTTCAATGAATTTCTGCCTATATGATTCCATCATCTCTAAAAAACAGAGAAATGACTTGCTGTTTCTAGCAAGACAAGAATGGTTACTTCTGCCCTATATCCCATCCCCTTCAGATAATTAAGCATGAAGATTTAGGAAAGGCACATGTGGTTTGTTGATGGACATAAACTAGCCACATGGTGAATTAGTTCTAGAAATCAATTGTTGAATGTTCCAAGTAGATCACTTTCATATTGTATTACATATCCAAGAACTGGAAATTATTTTCTAATATAAATTGGCTATAAACAACCTAAATTTTCACACAATTTAATACAAAATCTATTAAATGAGAAAATCCACACAAAATAAGCTTAGAGTTTAAAAGATAAAAGATGTTATTGAAATTCCAATTGTATTACTTTTGTTATTCTATACAGAGTTTATTTGAATATTAAAAAGGTGTTTCAAAAGGAAAATATTCTGAAATCTCTTTTTCTTAAAAGTTAAGCATATAAAAATTCTGCTTAACAACCTTAGAAGAGTTGTAAAAAATAGAGAACATCTCAGAGTTCATGATACTAAAGCAAAGCATAATTTTTCAAGTCATAGTAATTATGCTGGCTATCACCCCATTACTGATATAATGTGAAGCTAATAAGCCAAGTAATTAGTATGCTCTAGGTCAGAATTTTCACCTCAGTAACTGAAGGGTAAATGAAGACAAAGCAGTATAATATCGAACATACAAGCAAAGGAGTAGTTAACATGTTATAATGAAAATCTGAATGGTCACTTAAGAAATAGTTTGTTTTTGTTTGCTTATTGAAGAAAAATAGAAACTGGTTTTTAAGCTTAGTAAAAGTTAAGACATATACTTGTGTTGCTAATGACTTATTAAATACATAAACTTAAATGTTAATATGTGTTGAACATGTGCACAAATCATGCATTAGATAACTTATGCTCAATTTAATTGGCCATTGTAGTTTCATAATTATAATGAAAGTCAATATTTATTTGTTGTCTTGAGGGAGAAAAATAAACAACCTTGTACCGAAGATCTGGTGCCCTCATAAAGAAGAAGAGGAAAAAAATGAAAAGGTAACCAGATGTTGAGCGTTTTTCTATTGTCCAGTAACTGGGACTAACACAATGGATTTTTCTGAGGATAAAAAAGGGAAAATTATTCCTCAATTCTGTGTTCAGAGAGATACTAAAGATGACAACCTCCACTCCCTGAGACTTAAAAGCTACAAAACTGGCACTAAATTCACCAGCATTGCTCCCCTTTCATGCCAGAAAGAAGGGTGACTCTTCAGAGTAGTAGGACATTCTGGAGAGATGATTGTCCCTACCCTCAAGAGTGGAGGAGTTGTTGCCATTGTCCTCAGGTCGAGTTTTGTACAATAAAAGGATGTTTATTAGGAAGCACTACTGAGACCAACACGTGCGGAAGTAAGGGCAAGGAATTAAGAATGGGTAGAGGGAGAAGTTGAGTTGCGGTGCAAGGCAATTGCAGTGAAGGACCCAATCAACCATACAGAAAGCTTTCAAGTCTGATGGACCTTCAGAGCTGACCTAAGTTGAAAGGTCACACTGTTACACCTGCACAGTGTGAAGTTACTGAATGTAGGGCTGCACGTGGAGGAGGCACAACTTTGGGAAGAGCATTTAATCAGGAGATTCCTAAGAAGGCTGAGAACTGACGGCCATTTTCCAGCAACATCCCCAGCAACTATAGGAAGGAACAAGTTCTTCATTTCTGAGGGTGAGCTGGGTAGCCTACTGCAGCATCCATTTTACTAACTCTTTAAATCTTGGCAAGACACGCAATTGAAAACTTCCACATAGAAAAAGGGCAGGATGGTGACCACGGATCCCAGCACTTCGTGCGGCCTGGACGTGATAAAAACGAGGAGTCTGAGAAAGAACTGAGTGAAGAAAGGAGATGAGACCAGGAACTTCCACCTTCTTCAAACAACGTTCTTGTGGGTGTGTGAAGCTGTACAAAGCTGTTGTGTGCAGGCTGAGAGGTACGGGTCAGAGGAAAGGACTGCTGGGTAGCACAAGAGAAAGTCAGTTTCTAGGGATTTGTACAAGAACGAGACATTTTTTGCCCACATCGAGGCCATAGATGTGGGTTAACCAAGAAGGGATTTAATCTGTCTCAATTAAATCAGTAGACGTTATCTTTCTCTGTGCTTTCTCCCTGTCCCATGACCAGAGGAGGAAGGCCAAGAGCATCTGGGGAAAGGCAGTATGAAGAAAATGTCACCGTATCCTCACAACTCCAAACCACCACAGCCACAGACACACACCACTCCTCCAAACCACTCCACAAAGCCTCCAGACCACCACAGCCACGGTGTCTCCTAGGTGACACTGAAAGGGAGGAGGTATGAGCAATCCGAAGTATTGGAGATTTAAGATCTTTGGGGTAACAGTGGACTCTTCAGGGGTTGCAGCCAATAAATAAAAACCTCCATCTATTGCTCTCTAGAGCAGACAATTCTGTTATGTCTCATGAGACCCCTCATAATGACCTACAGGAACTCAGCACCAGTTGTCCTCAACGTGGCCAACTGAATACAACCTCTTGGTATTACCTTTCTCTCCTTTCTTGTTTCACTCTCCTTCCTCTTCCTCAAATCTCTGTCCTGCTATGATATGTCTAAACCTTTGTCTCAGGTTGCACTTTCCAAGCTAATATATGCAAAAGTGTACTTTTCTTTGTTTTTATGTTAAAAAGGAATCTTTTTATTCCCAGTTTTATAGAAACCAAACATTCTATTAACAATACAAATTATAGCAGGAACACATTTGATAGTTAGGAGATATTTTTGTCTCCAGTGCTTTCAGCATTTTTATTGAAGAAATTGAGATATTTCCTCTCAGGGATCTTTGTACTGGAAGTATAATTTTCTTTCTCCCTAAATTTGATCAAGGATACCTGATTGCATATGTATTCCTCCCATATCATAGATCTTTGTAAGCTTTATATTGTGGTTTTAGAAATTTGATAGGCTTAGAAATATTTCTACTTAAACTCTCTAGCACCAGAAAACTATAAAAATAATATATTGCAACCTTGGGTTGGATTTGTATTTAAATAATCACAGAGACTATCCTGGGTTCTCTTTTTGAGAAACTACAGTTGTAGGACTATCAAAGTCACTCTGAAATATTCATGTTATAACTTATATATAATATCAGACCTTCCAATAACACACACTTTCCCTTGCACTTTATGGTTTCTGCAATTTTTTTCTCTCAGTAAAATGAATACACCTTGGACATTTATATAAATCATCAGTAGAGAAATGTTTGTACCTGTCAAGCTGAACAAATGTTCTACACCCCTTTCATTGCCATGAATCTACCAACTGACTGCTTATTTATTCATTGTGTTTGCATGTTTGATTTATAAAGGAACAAAACTACATGATTGGATACATTAAGTATTACATCATTTTTTATAGTGAATAAATGAGAAGCACTGGTAGGTTTGAGGGAAATTTCCATTAAAATTAGATGCTGAGTATCCTAACTCTAAATTAAAAGAATTTGACCTAGAATAAACACGTATTGAAGCATTCTTTGAAGGGAGTCTAGATAAATATTTGAAGTGTATCTCCCAAAAACTGAAAGTGAGGGAGACATTTAGATAAAACTGCTATCAAACATGACACAGGGGAAAATTAAAAAAAGGCATGTATAATCATCATGCTTAGTCAAGTCTTCTTTTTTTAATTTAATTTTAATTTTTATTTTTTTTAAGATTTTATTTATTTATTTGACACACAGAGAGAGAGAGAGAGATAACAGGTAGGCAGAGGCAGGCAGAGAGAGGAGGAAGCAGGCTCCCTGCTGAGCAGAGAGCCCGATGCGGGGCTGAATCCCAGGACCCTGGGATCATGACCTGAGCCGAAGGCAGAGGCTTAATCCACTGAGCCACCCAGGCGCCCCTTAGTCAAATCTTCTTAAAATATGGATGCTATAGTGTGATTATGTGTGTGTGTGTGTGTGTGTGTGTGTGTCTGTGTGTGAGTGTGTGTGTGTGTATATATATATATGTGATATATATATATATATGTAAATGTGATTGGTATAGGTCATAATTAATTTTAGCCTATTTGTCATAGTCCAAAAATGCCTTTTTTGTTCTTTTATAAGAAATTTCTTTTATCAGAAATAACAGTTGCATTTGGAAAGTAGTTACTATATAATATAATGCCATCTTTTTCAAAGACTATCCTTAATAATGGAAGTAAACGTTTAGATATCCTGTCCTTTCTCTCCTCATTCCCCAGTGCTGACTTATCCTCTCTTTCCTACACATGGCCTTGGTTGTATATCAAAGCTAATAAAGTAATGCTATTGTAAATTCTAGTCCCTCACTAATAGCTTCTTTTGATAGAATTTAATGCGAGAAGTAGATGAAAGGCTTAAAACCTAATCCAGTTCAATCCGACTCTACAAGGAAAAGGTTCAGAAATGGCTCCCCCTTAATCTCAAACTCAACTACTTTGGCCATATGTGAAGAAAAGATCAATTTGCCAAAATGGAGAAATTCCTACCCACATCTTAGGGATGAATTCCCATTGCCAAGTCTGTCAGAAGCAGAAGCAAAGTCAAAGGAGGCATAAAGACAAAATCTAAACGGTTGCCTCCAAAGACTTTTTGATCTAAGAACATGTGAGCCCAAAATGAAGACATATCCCAAAGAAAAGGCATCTTTAGTATAAAGCACAGCAAAATGAATAATGAGGTACAGACTACCAGCATTTCTGGAACTGACCGTATGGCTGTTCTGTACATATTTATTTAGTCAATGGGAGGAGATGTGTAATAAGCCATTAATTGCGGTTAATAAATGGGCAAAACAAATAATCAGAAATAAAGGTCTAATGGTCTCTAGCCTCAAAGCTCTGGTTGCCTCTTCCCTCTCTTTTGTTCATTTATCATTCCAACAAACTTTTATTGAATAGCTGCTCCATCCCGGGTGTTTATATTTCATTTACTAAATTCTTCAAGTAAATCTCTAAATTTAAAAAAAAAATTATTCCATTTTTAGGAAGGAAAAAACTGAGTTTTGAAGACATGAATATTTTGCAGTTTATAGTTGTTAAGTATCAAAGAATTCAATTCCTGGTCTTGCTGCAGAAATCAGGTCTGCTACTGCACTAGACCTAGCACACTATATGCCAATCAACAAAATGTCTTAAAACTGTATGAAATGTCTATCCAAAACAGTTCAGTTTACATCATCTAGCAACCAGATTATTTCCTGATAATTTTTAACTTCTTTTTTCTGCTTTTTTCCTACTTCAATATCCAAATTGCTGCCACAATTATGGTTACAAAATGTGCATCTGTTCCTATCTTTCCCTTATATTATACCTCTAAATCATACCTTCTTAGATCATGATTTCTACTTTTCAGTTAGGCTGCAAAGTAACATAAGGCATGCTTTATAATCACATGGTACATTTACCGTCCCTCCAGACTTACATAATAAATTGAAGAAATCTGAACCCATTCATGTGGATGTGCCATTACTGAGCCCAGAATAAACAACTCAGCATATATTTGTGTGCAAGCTGTGCTCTAATGATGATAGGTATCTGTAGTCCTGTACTGATGAGAAGGATGAGGAAATATCTACCAGGGGAAACTGACAGGAGAGCAGAACCATAAAATCAGTGGATTTGCCATCTCATGGCTTCTCTCTTTGCCTATAAAATCTTTGTGCACACACTAAATCGAGCATTACCTCCTCTTTGAAATCATCGTCAACTTTGGATAAGCAAAGTTAAACACAATCTTTTATGGTTTCACCTGACAATTTTTATAGCTGTCTACCTAGCCCTGATTACACTTGGATTATAGTTAAAATGTGTATGTGTTTATCTCTTCAACTTCGTAAGTTCTTATGGGTAAGGACCATGCTTTCCTCAATTTGATCTAAAGATCAAATAGATGCCCTTGGCTGATAGTCTTAAAGTTTTCAATCTTATATTCTTTGTCTTGAGATGAATTAAATATTATCATATTTAGTATGAGCAAATAAAAACCTCTAAATAAAACAAATATTTATAATGAACTTAACATGTCTTAAAATATTAGGGGTTTTATAATACTAGTGAGATATATATATTATACACACACACACACACATATCTTCAGTACAACAAAATACAAAATATAAAGAATGAAACAAAACAAACCAATGAAAAGCCACTTATTATATTAATAAGTTCACAATGTAGCCACATAAAATCATTATTAATTTCTGTCATTAATGAAGAAAAGCACTGCACTTGAATTGTTATACACATAACATATTATTGCAAATTATATTCTAAAGTTTTATTTTCAGCTCTAATTTTAGATGAAAACATTATTCATTCATTTATAAAAATATCATATATATATATATATATATATATATATATATATATATATATAAAAATTGTGGGGTTTTGGTTTGATTTTCATCTCTGAATTAGTTTCCTAAGTAGTTTGGCTTTCTCCACAGATTAATAAAAGTTCTCTTTAGAGTTCACATCCTATGCTGAGCTACTATAACTGATTTTGTTCACTGATAGAGTGATATCCTTTCGTCCTTCACTGGGAGAGATACCCATAGGGACGATTTATATTTGTTCTATTTGTTCATCGGTTCTCAAAGCATTCACCAAGTCCATCAATTTACTTAAAGGAGATAATGAATGAGAAAAAAATGAAATTATTTGGACAGCATTTCTATTCTATATTTATAGACTCAGAAGTTTTTATATGATGAATAAATCACTATAATTTTTTTTTAAGTGAGCAGGATAGTCCAGCCCTAAGGATAGATATGTAGATGTGACTACTTGAAAATTATTAAATCTTCTATTTTCTGATGTTCTACCTATCCATATGGATTTTTTTATGGGAAAATTTATGCTGAATAGTCTGTCTATAACCGCTTTTCAGTAAACTACTTTGTCTATGATATGCCGTGTCAAACCATAGTCCGTATATCCATGGTATATAAAGGATCCATGACACACATGACAAGGCATGTCAGAAAAATCTGTTTATCAAAAAGCTAAGGGAAAAATGTCATAAATAAAATTGTTAACTCTTCAGGCATGAAGTTGCTTACTAAAATTATATTGCCTTGAAAACAAATGGGTTTGGGATGAATATTTATAAAATACAGCAAAAGCATGTCTTCATGATGCTATGCAATTTTAAAATTATTGCTACTTCTGATTTTCTTTATTTTTGGTTAAATAGTTATTTATATCTCTGTGTTTTTGAAAGTCTAAAACTAAATCTAAAAACATGGCAAATGGGGTACCTGGGTGGCTCGCTCAGTTGAGCACCTGACTCTGGATTTCAGCTCATACCATGATCTCGGGGTTCTGGGGTCAAGCCCCACATCCAGCTGTGCACTCAGTGTGGAGAATCTGCTTGGGATTCTCTCCCTCCCCTTCCCACTGTCCCTCCCCACACTACGCTCTCTCTCTAGCTCTCTAAATAAATAAAAATTTTAAAAAATACAAATTAAAAAATCAAAAAATAAAACCACGACAAACAAAAAGGTAATGGAGAAGTAATACAGATATTTCTTTCAATATCTATTATGTTTCAAATAAAGGATAACAGAAATAATTAGGCAGGGGTATGAAATATATATTTTTTCCTCATACTTTCTCTGGAAAAAAGAATCACTTTAAAAGGTAATTTTTTTTAACTTTTTAAAAAGATTATATTTATTCATTTGACAGACAGAGAGAGACAGCGAGAGAGGGAACAGAAGCAGGGGAGCAGGAGAAGGAGAAACAGGCTTCCTGCCAAGCAGGGAGCCCAATGCAGAGCTCGATACAGGGCTTGATCCCAGAGTCCTGGAATCGTGACCTGTGCGAAGGCAGATGAGTAACGACAGCCACCCAGGCACCCCTAAAAGGTAAATTTTATAAGTAGATAGCTTGCAGGAAAAAAAAAAATAGTAGAAAAGCCATGAAACATTTGAATACTCAACTCTGTTTTTTAATTAACAAATTTCAAAGTGCAAATAATAACAAAGTTCTGTTTTGTATTGACTATATAGTTGCAAATTTAAAAGCTTAATAGTGCTCCTGCTTGTGAGAATTTGGAGAGCGGTATCCCCATGCTGCTGCAGAACCTAATGAAACATTTTATAGGATAATCTGGCAATTTTACTCTTAGTAATTTATTCAATGTATATATTTCCATTTGTATTTATAAATATATACACAATGTTGTTTGTTTTTCTCTTTCCAGTAGTTACAAAAATATCAAAATAATGGGTGGAAGAAAGGTATGTTTTTGTAGCACACTCTACAAAGAAAAACAATGAAGCTTCCATTTCTATAGATGCTCATGTGGAAAAATCTCTAAGATCTATCTGTATTAAAAACAAATATGAGAGAGAAATAAGCTTAGTATAGTAAATGCATGTGTGTTGTGTATGAGAAAGAGAGAGCAAGACAATGAATGTGCCGTAAGTTCCAAAAAGGGCTATTTCCAAACCATGAAAATGTGTAATTAAAAAAATCCTCAGAAGTTTTCATGACAAGAAGAATGAAATCTGACATTTCATCTGAAATCTGACATTACTGAGGGAATAACAGTATAGGGAATATATCTCATTTAAGTCACTGAGACATATTAACATCAGAAAGTAGAAGAAATCTGACTACTAGCTAGAAAATTTTAAGAGAAATAAGAAATGGGGAAATATAAACAAATATACAGTTTTGACATCATTTACTAAAATATTGTGAATAATGTTGACAATTAGAGCCAATATAAAAAAATGGTCTTTCAACAATGGAGGCTATAAAAGCAATCAATTTACCTCCTGCCAAAAAAGGTAGGTTAAAAAAAAAATGATTTAAGAGCTAAAAATAATGAATTAAAAACAACAAAACACAGATCTGGCATTTAAAAAGATTAATAAATATGACAGTCTTCTTGCAAGGCCTGTGTGCGCGTGTATGTGCGCATGTGTGCGCGCGCGCGCGTGTGTGTGTGTGTGTGTGCGTGTGTGTGTAAGGAAGGGAGGAAGGTGGAGATGAGGAGGAGGGAGAGAGAGAAAGAGAACATAAACATTAGAAATATAAGAAATATATACAGGGGAACCTGGGTGGCTCAGTCATTAAGTATCTGCTTTCAGCTCGGGTCATGACCCCAGGGTCCTGGGATCAAGCCCCACATCGGGCTCCCTGCTCTCCTGCTCCCCTGCTTGTGCTCCCTCTCACACTGTGTCTCTGTCGAATAAATAAATAAAATCTTAAACAAAAAATAGATACAAAAAGTCACAGAAGGAAATTAATACTCAAAACCAAGGGAATATAAAAACCAGTTAAATATCCTTAATGACAACTTCAGCTTTAGGTCAAACCTCTGCCTTTTCAAATTGTATCAACAGTGCCAGTCTCATTCACTTCCTTTTTGTTGCAGACAGTTCTCTAGTCCACATGATTTTAAGCATCAAGAGCGCCCTGAGAGTGATGTAGTTATCATTACTTGCCAGATTGCCTGAATAATGTCTTCCTCATAGGTAATTATTCACTAAGTAATGAGTAATAAATAAACTGATATATCAATAGCATTACATTGAATTTAATGAAACAAACAAACAAACAAAAAACCAACCACAAATGTATCCATCCTGTAGACATAAGAATATTAAGACAAATTTTGACCCAGAAAAATGCATTTTTAATTCATTAATACAGAGTGAAAGAGTCTTTCTCTTAACAAGTAAAACCTGGACTAATTTCAGTTTCTTCATTAGACAGTATTGCATCTTATTTATCTTATATGAACAACATCAAAATGGTCTGAGATAAGCACTTAGAGTTTATTTGCTTCTTTAAGTCATATTTTTCAAATTTGGTTATGATATCAAATATCCACAATATTGATGAAATATATAGTGTTTCTCACCCAGCACAAAACTATTGAGAAATTTTGATCATAGGAAACATTACATTTCTTAGAAGAGTTTCATTCACACCTAATTATGAGAAAAGAAGAGTTTTCTACAGATCCTTTGAGAAATGTTTAAAAGGAAGATTTCAGTTACTATACCACTCTTTTCTGTATTCCTAGCCCCACCTTAAAATAAAACTAGGGCACATATATCCTATAATAACTTCATGAAAAATCATTATCTAAAACTCTTATTTTTGTGAAATGAATGTCCTGCTCTTGAGCCTGTCTGCAGGAGAAACACTGTAAAAATGCATCTCTAGACAAGAAATAACATGATAATAGTGGACAAGATGGAAAAGTAAGATAAAGAAACAACACATCTCTGTCTTCTGATAGATTGTGTGGGGAAAAAATTGAGAAGGAAAAAACGTGGACTTATTTGGACAACTGAAATGGTTATTATTTCAACAATGTGTATCACATATTAGTCAAGTGTCAGAAAATAAATTCATTTTTACTATGCTATAATAAAGCAGGGTAGAACTTAATGATATATAATATGAAGTAGACTAATATGTGATAATAATATATAATAAGGTTTGTTTGGCATAATTATATTTCCTTCTTTGTGCTTTTAGTATAGCACACTTTAGGGTATTTTTATATTAAAGAAAGACATAGAATGCAGAGTCTCTCAATATACATACTTTCTAGTGATTATATTTAAGTCACCCAAATATAGTCATTGTCTTTGGCAAAACCTATTTTTTACAAGATGTCAGTCCCACTAAAGAATGAGCCGCTGAATTTAAGAAATAGAATGGCTCATCCTTGCTCTACATTTTCTTTTGTGTAAGGTTGTCTATTTTCTCAAGCGTAGGGGTATCTATTTCCTTAAATGCAGGGAATTTTTTTTTATGGCACCAAAGCAAAATAAAGATTTTCATTCATTTTTCCCATGATAACACAAATGCTATGACACAAAAGAATCATGAACACTAACTCAGTATACAGTCACTTGCCAAAATGTCTGAAATTCAAATTATATAATAAAGAAATAAAAATATTGCACATGATTTATGTTATCACAAAGGTTAATACCCTCTTCTTTGTTTAAAAACAAAGTTATAAATGGTTATATCTATCTTCTTTACCTTGTAATATTTTATACATATATACACATGCACATATGTTTTTATACATATATATCCATATGTGTGTATATATATATATTTATGAGAGAGAGAAGAAAGGAAGGAAGAATGAAGGAAGGAAGGAAATGAGAAAGAGAGAAAGACTGTACGTGGCCTACATTAAATTGAAAACCTAGACCAGAATGAAAGATAAGACTCCAATAACACTGAAAAGACACAGAGAATTGAATCTGTTATAAATGATTTATGCTCTAGGATCATGAGGTTAAAAAGGCAAAAGCTTTAATGCTCACTTAAGCGAGAATGTCAAGTCACTGGTCTAGATAAAGAATTTGACAGTAATAAGATTTTAAAAGTGGATATTTTCTGGTAGCATTGTCTGCCGTAATAAATAGAGGTCATAAAGCTTTGGTCTAAACATATTCAGGGGGATTAATACTGCAAGCAGATCATTCGTCTGAACTTTGAGAGTGTACTTACAGGCCAATTTAATAAATGGATAATGACATAAAGACTGTTTGTGAGTCTCAGGGAAACATATGCCTCTTCTGAGATTTTTATTTTTTTTACTTCACTATAATTCTTCTAATGGATAATTTTTTATTGCAAATTTGAACAAAGCTACTCTGTTTTTAGAGTAAAAAATATATAAATCACTTCTATTAACTACAACAACAGAAATGTCAGCACCACCACCATTTATTCCTGCATGCCCTAAAAGGTGCTTAGAAAAGTGAACCATATAATGGAAATGGATTTCTTTTAAAGAAAGATAACTTCGAATTTGAGGGAATCACTTATTTACAAGATTGATTAATCTTGTAGGAGTTCACCTTTACAGAGATTGGTTGTCTATTGTATCTGACATGTAATCCTCTTCATTTAAGCAACATATCAACTTAAAATACAAGTTTGTTTCAAGGGATGTAGGTTAATGATCAATCAAAATTATTTGGGTCTACCTGAAACATATCATGTAAATATCTGACATCCATTTAGTATAAAGACAAAACTGAAGTTTCCCTTTGAGTCCTAATACTAATGTTCAACAGAAATATCCGGATGGAATATAAATAATAAATCAACCATTTATAACTATGATTGTTCTCAACTTAGTTTAATCCAAAAAACTTAGATGACTTTAACACCTTCACTGCATATAAGCATATAATTATCCAATACATTAGCATATAACTTTCTTTAAATTAATTGCACATAAATTTTTAAATGTTGAAAAGTGTGTGCTTGGTAGTGGTTCATGGATGAGCCTATTATTGTATTTCCATTAAACACTCACGGGCAGGAGAGATACAGTTCTTAGAACTTATATATGCCTCTGTGTGTAAATAAAATTATAGGAAATTTGAAATTTGCATGATGCATGAAGAAAATAATATCATCCCTACCAAAATCGAGAAATAAATTATACAAAGATTTTAACACATCCCATATTCCTAAGAATTCCTTATGTGTAATTTCTCTTCTTAAAAAACAGCATATATCATCATTTTGCCATTTTAATGGCTGCAAAACGTTGCCATTTTACTGTACCACTATTTAATTAAATTCTCCACTATTTATTTATTTATTTATTTATTTATTTATTTATTTGACAGAGAGAGAGAGAGAGAGATCACAAGTAGAGAGGCAGGCAGAGGGATGGGGTGGGGAGGCAGGGGTGGGGGGCAGGGAAGCAGGCCCTCTGCTGAGCAGAGAGCGCAATGCAGGGGTTGATCCCAGGACCCTGAGATCATGATCTGAGCCAAAGGCAGGGGGTTAATGCACTGAGCCACCCAGGCGCCCCATCTGGTTTTATAGACCAGACAATTGAGTCAAAGCTGTTGCTAATTGCTAAGACAAAGCTTAGTTAACAGTTGAGACAGGATTTCAACCTATGCGATCTCTCTGGAGCCCATGCTCTTAACCACTACCTAGTAATGTCACCAAAATCACATGATGTGAAGACCTTTTACTTTTAGAATTTCCTTGGATGTTATTAAAACTGATGCTGGTAAAGGTACTGATCCCTAAGAGAGCCTTGAAAATACTGCTGCCTCCTTTTCTTCAATCCCTGGTGTCCAGCAATCATTCGAATTTTGTACTTCCTTGCGGATTATATCCCTCTCTGTCTTTCAAATACATATTAAAATCTTGTCATTGTTACCAATGTTCTGAAATTTTATTAATATAACTCTGGATGTGAAAGAGATATTTTGAATGCATATAAATACCCAGTTGCTTATTTAGTGATGGCATCCATTGATAATTCTTACTTGAGCTAATTATTGCAAGGATGATAAGAGAGGGGTGATTTTCTATTCTTAAAATTCCTGTTATATTAAAGAGTGAGCATCCAGTAAGAAAGAGCTCTTACTTTACATGTGTGTATGGATTATCAATATTACCAATGTGGCTTTACGGATTCTTTTTTTATATCATGATGCAAAGCTATTGCTATCATTTTAATATCCTAAATTTGGCCAGTGGAGATTGTCTTGGACTCTTTTGGGTTTTCTCTCTCTTATCATTTTATTTTTGTTTTGTTTTAGCAGTTACTTTATAGAAAATAGATTTTTAGGCTATATCCCAACCCCAGGATCAATGACTTCCCCCAAGGTGTCCTAGATTGCCTTGTATTTAAATGGAAAATTGTATTTAGAAATCAATATATGGGTACTAGGCTTCTTCACTGGTACTGAAATGTTATCACTCATAGGCATTGCTTCAGACAAACACTGAACAAGTTAGAGATAAATTATAGAATATTCTGAGATTTGCTTCAAAATAATACAATTGAGAAGAGGAAGTTGGAAGAGTTTAACACAAAGTAGTCATAATCACTGAACCTAGTTGATGGATACCTGAGGCTCATTATACTATTTTATTTACTTTTGTGTGTGTTTGAAACATTCCTTAATAAAATCATTTGAAATCAACAACCCCAGCAACAAAATGCAAACTCCAAAAACAAAAACCAAATTTCCCAGTATTAATGGTCCTTCATCTGAAAATCTACTCAAATGGATGTGTGAGTATTTGGCATTCAGTCATAAGGCCTAAACCGAGCAAGATTCCCTTGTAATTAAAAGCAATTTAATTTCTCATAACTCATTTTCATATATCAAAATTTCATTTCCTATTCCTAAAATTCTTCTCCGTGAGTCAACACTAATTATAGTAAATTGTGTTTAATGCTTTGGATTTTTTTGTCCATAGCTTAAATTGATCTGAAATCTGGATCTTATATAAAACTTTCCTAAACGGGTCACAAAAAGTCATCTTCTTTCCCATCTAGGTTTGAGAACTGTTTCCCGCCACCAAGCCACTCTGCTCTTCAGCACTGCGCGCTTCTTCACTTCTGTGATAACCAAGATAAAAATTACGGTGCCCTCAAGCAGCAGGCATCATACTCCTTCTCGGTGTCTCCCTGTCTTAGGACTACAGTGTCTCACATCCACCAAACTGTCCCTATGATGAAAGAAAAGACACTATTCCCTTAACTCTGTATATACTTATTAGCAGGAAAGCATTCTAATTAGTTCAGCCTTTGTTAAACATCCAGGACTGTTGTTGATGTCAAGAAACTATGTCTGGCTATCCCCTGCAGAACCAACTTATTCTGAGTTGCTAAAAGAAAAAAAAAAAAAAATTGCATGTTTCAGAAAAATGGGGTAGAAAAAAGTACTAGGAATATCCAAAACGAGATATATGCTCTCTTATTCTTTTCAAGTCTCAATATCTTATGGGTCAATTTATATGTCTAATTAACTTTCTAAAATCTCTATTTTATTAAAAAAATTACAAATGCTTTATATTTTACTTAATTGTATTCTCCATTAATGGATAGTTGGTTCTTAAATTCTATGATCATGTTCGAGTTAAAAAAAAATCATTGGAAATTTAAAATTAAGAACTATAAAGCCTAGAATTTTTCAACTGATTTAAGATTTCAGTTATTTTCATCATCATATTAAATAATGATTGCTGGGAAATGTCAATTAGATAATAGATTCTTGACAAACATATTAATGTAGGTTTTCTCAATGCAGTCATAAAAAGAGAAAATAAACATTTGTTGCACTGAGAGTCCATTTGTTAATGCCTTTTCTTCGTGAAACAGGAAAATGGTATCGGGCTATGGTTGAGACACATTTGCAAGCAATAGCAGAAGTCCACTAGCAGTTGGCTGGGGATGCCCAAACACGTATCTTTTTTCTTGATACACACTACACAACCATTACATTTGTTGCCTAATTGAGAAAAATGTAAAAAAGTCACTGAATGTAACTAAGAATATCGTGCAATTTAATGAGCATGGAAATAAGTAAGGCTACAACAGAATACAGTTTTGAGGTCTTTTAGGCTTTATAGGTTGTGATAATGTCTATCATAATTCCGAGGCCTGTATTTTCATACTCTGTTCTGTTAAATATTTTTTCACTGGGTTATTGGAAGGCAAAATTCCTCTGAATCCATTTTTTTAAATATTTTCCTGAAATTAAATTAAACACAAATACTACATTGTGTAATCACAAGAAAGAAAACTCCATAACTCAAAAGGTCCAAGAACTTAACATCAAAATGCAGTTAACACTTGTCTACATAAGCTCAGCTCTGGTTTAACTAAGATTACATTTCTCTCTCTCTCTCTCTTTTTTTTTTTTTTTTTTTGTAATTTTTTGTGTCTCTGTTACTTTAATTGCTGAAAAGTAAAAGGTATTAGAAGTATCTCTTTATGTTGTTATAATTTTTTTCTTTGACTATCTTTCCTGTGTATTACCACATGGCTCTCCATTACTTTATACCATGGTCCATAAAGAAACAGGCTGTGTATGAAACAACATCTTGATAAAAAAGAAATCATCCACTCATGGCATATCCCTAAGCATCTGGTTTGGGAAAATAGAACACAGCGTCTAAGCATCTCCACACATCTGTATGAAACACAGTGGAGCTGGTTCATTTGTTTGTTTCCTTTTAACAGTTTAGAAAATGAAAGCTGATGCATTTGAGGCTTACAATAAGGAGAGCAAATATTCTGAAGGCTTTCATATGCAAAATATTTTAATTGCTGAAGGACTTGGAATAAATCTTGGCTCACTTGCATTAACATTTCTCTTCTTGAGACTTCTACTTCATTTTCGACAAAGTTTGTCTTATTAGTACTTTGTCAAATTTCTCACTTTTTTCTTCTGATCTCCTGAACAGTAGACAAAAAAAAAAAAAAAAGCGCTCACACTGAAATTGAATTTCATAATTAGTATTCAAGCAATAGCAGTGTTCTTAGAAATTTTACATAATAACTGATAAATCAGCAAACCAAGTCTATTCCATTTTAAAACATCAGGCTTTTGAAATTTTTAGGAAATTGTAGTGACAAAAACCTGAAGAGATGTTAGATTTAACTGAGGCAACATTTCTCCTAGAAAAAAAAATTATCATTACAAAGGCATCAATTGTTATAAATTCAAATGCTGGTGATTTCTAGTATTTGTTTTAACCTTCTATTCAAGAGTTGAAATAAAATAACTTTTCCAGTCTTGTTCACAATTAGATGAGGCCCTTGACCTATTTCTGACTGATACAGGGTAAGCTGAAATAATGTATACAATACAAAGGCCTGGATCATTAAAAAAAAAAAAAAATTACAGGTTGGTTCTGTATCTTCTCCATCTCTCAGTTGAGGGAGAGGTACTGGCAGATTCTGGGGCTCCAAGGAATGACAAAGCCACAAGATGGAAAGACCACAGACCGGGGGATTCCTTGCCTATTACTGAGTGAGAAATAAATGAATTTATTAAACTTCATTTGATTTGAGGGTTTGAAAACAATTATCTTATTCTGATTCATCTTCAGCACTATCTTGTCTATTTTTGGCCATTTAAATCTCCATATTTCCTTTTTGGAATCAGCTAGTAAATTGCCATGTACTCACACACTCACAGGCATGAATATACACACAGAAAATGCCTGCTAGGATTAGAACTGCAATTGTATTGAGTCATTTATAGGTTAATTTGAAAATAATTTACAACTCCATGACATTAATGCTTCCAACCCAAGGCCATAATGTATCCCTTTATTAAATTCTACTTATGCTTGTACAATATTGCATTATAGTTTTCTATGCAGATGTCTTATGCATTCTCTCATGAGATATGTTCCTAGGTATTTTAAAGTTTTGATATTTCTAAATAATATTTTTTGAAATTTTAAATTCTTGTTGCTCATTGCTAACATACAGAAAAATAATAGTTTTATTTTTAATTTTTTGAAGTCTAACACACACAAAGTGCACTAATGTTAAATGTACAGCTTGTTGAAATATTGAGTAGGTATATATTTAATGCAACCAACACAGACATCAAGATAAAGAACTTTTCTGGAACCCAGTAAGTTCCCCCATGTACCTTAATGGTAAATCAATATTCTGTGACCCTATTTTAATTTCTGCCACCTTATATTATGTATATATATTTTAAATTCATATAAATGGAATCATACAGTATGCACTCTTTTTGTTCCCGGTTTCTTGTGCTCTTTATAAGGTCTTGAGATTTACCCATTTTGTCGCATGCTCCTTTCCACTGCTGGATGGATTACATGAGTATACCTCAACGTGTGTATCATTCACATGTAAATGAACAATTAGGTTTCTCCAATTTTTGTCTATTAGAGAAAAAACACTCTTAACAAATCTGTATAGGTTCGGGCTTTAGATAGGATCCTAAGAAGATCCTAATTCTTCACTCTCACAGACTCCCTGAATCTACACCGTGTATGTAATGATTTTCTCTGAAAACTGGCTCAGCCCAGCAGGCAAATAAGAGGGATCCCACAGGGAAGCGGGTAGGAAAGGCCAAGCCAATCTTGCCATAAACCCCATCCCAACCTTGTGACTCACAGTAGGAAGGGAATCCACAAACTGGGAATCTCTGCCTGAGCAGGGTTTAGACCCTACATCCCGGACTCCATTTTCCAAGTCTGCTACCTGAGAGACAAGGCCCGAAAGCTGAAGACCAGTCGTGTATGCGCAGCTCCTGTGGACAGCGGCAAACTGAGGCACGGCTGTGGAAAGGCCGTGTTCTAAGACCCACCTGCCCCCCGTCCAGAAGCCCTTTGAAAAGTGCCCAGACTTGACAGGAAAATGCCTCAAGCTCACAGATACAGAGAACAGACCGGTGTTTGCCGAAGGCAGGGGTGGTGCTGGGCTAAGTGGGTGAAGGTAGCCAAGAAGTTTCCTTCCAGTTACAAGCTTTGTAAGTCATAGGCTGTAACGTACAGCATGGTGACAACAGTTAATGATGCTGTCCTGCAGACTGAAAGTCGCTATTGAGAGTGAACAGTAGAGTTCCCATCATAAGAAAAAAGGTCTGTAAATCTACGTGGTGACAGATGTTACCAAGACGAGGAGGCATCATTTTGCCACGGATACAAGTATCTAATCATTATGTGGTACACCTGAACCTCATGTAGGCCAACTATTCCCCAAGGAGAAAGTTAAAGTTTTAAAAAATAATAAAGAAATTCTGTACATATCTTTAAAATCTCATAAGCACTCTTTACCTCTGGCAGATACCTCAGAAGGAAATTCCTGCGTCGTAGGAGATGCTTGTGTTCGGCTTCAGAGAACACTGCAAAACAGGTTTCAGCAGTATGTAAGCCACTATTTTCTTCGAGCAGCCATGCAAGCGAGTTTCCGTGGCTCTACATCCCTGTTCACGTTTGGTATGGGACGGTTCTTCTGAAAATATTCACTTTAGCCATTCCAGTGGGTGTTACATAAATTTGCTGTGGATTTAACTTGCATTTTCTTGTTTAAGGAGGCTGAGCACATGAGTACATGTCTAGGGACATTTGGATATTTTCCTTCATGAAGTCTCAGTTCAAATCTTGGTACACTTTTTATTGATTTTTAGAAGTTCTTTGTGTATATTGCAGACTGGAATTTACCTTTTATTCTCCCATTGATGTGTGCTGATGAGCAGAAATTATTAATTTTAATAAAGTCCAATTCATAAATTTTTCTTTTTATGATTAGCTCCTTGTGTTATTTTAAAGAAATATTTTTCTACCTTGTAGTCATGAAGACGGTCTCATGTTTTCTTCCAGGAGATTTATTGTTTTACCCTTCACATATATGCGTATGATTCATCTTGAGTTAATTTTTGTGTAGTGTTAGGTAGGGTTTTCCACATGAGTATGTAAACTGACATGGTGTCATTTTTCAAAAGCTATCCTCTTCCCGCTAGATTACACTGGTGGCCTTATCTTGAACCAAGTGACCACATGTGTGTCAGTTTAAATGGGCTCTTTTCTATTGTTATCATTGTCTATCCTTGTAAATTTCTTGCCATTACCATGCCCTCTTACTTAGTATAATATTATGGAAAATCAGAGTTCTTATTCTTCAGATTTTCAACTTATTTTTCTTTAAGGTAATCTTGGCTATTTTACATCCTAGCATTTTGATAAAATTTTAAAATCATCTTGTAATTTTTCACAAAATTCTGGATTCCTAAAAAATGATACTGTTATTTCTTAAATGTTATATTTATATTTGTGTTATATATTTATGTTAAATGCTATATTTATATTTATGGCTTGTTTTTAAAAGTAAAGGCTTGCTCTATATTGATTTCATATATTCTGTGATCTTGCTAAATTTACTTATTATCTCTATAGTTTATCAATTTTTCAATCTTATTCTATATAACTTATTTATATATAATTTATATGTATATTATATATTTATAGTTTATAAAATTTTGTTTATTTCTACTTGCAAATATATCTTAGCACAAGGACTTTTTTCCTTTCAATTATTACAGCTTTTTTTGATTGAGGGAACTTATTATACCAGATAGGATCCCTGATAGAAAGTGGCCAATTATTATAGTCCCACTGTAAATCTCAGGCAGGGTACATTGAATATTTCACTATTAGGGGCACTCAGGTGGCTCAGTCATTAAGCGTCTGCCTTCAGCTCAGGTCATGATCCCATGACCAGGCTCCCTGCTCAGCGGGAAGCCTGTCTCTCCCTCCACCACTCCCCCTGCTTGTGTTCCCTCTCTCACTCTCTCTCTCTCCCTGTCAAATAAATAAAATCTTTTAAAAAATTTTACTATTATATATCATTTGCTGTAAATTCTTTTGTAAATACCCATGATCAGAATGAAAAATTTACCACACTTCTATATTTGCTAAGATTTTTTTTTTAAATCATAAATAGATCTCAGTTTTGTCAATCTTTCTATATAAATTAAGATCATGTGATTTATTCTGATAGGATATTAACTAATATTAATTACATTTTGAATAGTAAATGAACTTGTTTAATTGGAATAAAGGCCATTTGATCATTATAAAGTATCCATTTTATATATCACTGATTTGCTAATATTTTATTTAGGGGTTTTTCATCTACAGTGATGATAGAAAGTCCTTTAATTTTACTTTTTGCAATATTAGGTTATGTTATCAAGATTAAGCTGGGCTTATGGCAGAGTTTAATATGTTTCTTCTTTTTGTATCATTTGAAATTTTTGAGTAAGCTTGATGTTACTACTCCCATATTTGAAAGAATTTGGGAAGGCAACTGAGTTGGAGATTTTCCCATTAGGTAAGTTTTTATTACTGATTAAGTTTATTTATTAGATACAAAGATACTGAAACTTCTTATTCACTCTTTGATATGTTTTGTTAAGTTGATTTGAGGTCATTGAATCTGTTTTCAGGTTTATTAGGTATTATGTGCTGACAATACATTATTTTTTTTTTCTTTTTGAAAAATATCCATAGTATCTATATTGATGGATCTTCTTTTAATTTCTAGCATCACAGGTAATTTGTTGTCTCTCAGTCTCTCTCTCACATTTTTTAGTGATTAGATTAGATTATACTATGCTAGACATAGTGTTCACGTATGGCTTATCGATTTCATTAATCTTTCCAAAGAAGTAACACAGTTTGGCCAAATTTCATTGTTCTTTTTAAACCTATTGATTCTGCCCTTTATTTTATTTCTTCTATTTTCTCTGAGTGTAGTATAGTGTTCCTTATGTAGATTCTTGAGGTCAATGCTTATATAAACAGTTATAGCCTGTTTTCCAAGTACGTTAATTCAATACTAAATTCTGTATTCCAGAAGTGTTGATATGTCATATTTTCATTTGTATACAATTCAAAATATTTCCTATTTCCACTATAATATTATATGCCAAATTGGTTATTTAGAAATATAATGCTCGATTTTCAGATATTTGGAGATTTTCTTATCTTTCATAAATTCCTATCGACCTAGGTTCCACTATGGTCAGAAAAAATTATTTGTATGAATGCATTCTTTGAAACTCTTTGATACTTGCTTCATAGCCCAAGATATTTTTATTTTAGTAATTGCTCAATATATACTTGATAAGCATGTGGTTTTTTTCTTTCTAGACATTACTGTCCACATAGGGAACTAAGAGCAGTTTTTCTCTCTGTTGTCTGAAATATTCTGTATATTTGCTAATATTTGATTATTTTATCAATGCCTGAGAAAGATTAATTAAAACCTCCATATTTGATCACGAATTTGTTCATCTGTTTTTGAATTATGTCAGCTTTCAATTAAATATTCCAAATCCATAGTATTAGATGCATAAATATTTAGGGTTACTGTCTTCCTTTCTAATTCCAATCTCCAGTATAGACTATATTAACTTTTGGTCTTAGATAAATTCTTAATCATCTCATAATTTTTATCTTTTTAAAGCTAACACAATAAAATAAAATTATGTTAATTTTGTATATGCAGTTTTTATCATTTAAAAACATTTTTATTAACTTTTTAATCAGGATAAGTGTACTTTTTTTTCTTTTTTCTTTTAATGTATTTATTTGACAGAGAGAGATCACAAGCAGGCAGGTAGAGAGAGAGAGAGGAGGAAGCAGGCTCCCCACTGAGCAGAGAGCCCGATGCGGGATTCGATCCCAGGACCCTGAGATCATGACCCGAGCCAAAGGTAGAGGCTTAACCCACTAAGCCACCCAGGCGCCCCATGGATAAGTACTCTTTAATCCCCGTTTCCTATTTCACCCATCACCCCACAGAGACCTCCCCCCTTATAACTATCAGTTTGTTCACCATAGTTCAGGATCTGATTCTTCGTTTCTCTCTCTTTTCCTTTCGCTCATTTATTTCTTAAATCCCATATATGAGTGAAATCATATAGCATTTGTCTTTCTATGACTGACTTATTTCACTTAGCATTATATTCTCTAACTCCACCCATGCTGTTGTAAATGGAAAAATTTCATTCTTTTTATGGCTGAATAATATTCCATATAATGTGCTCTGTTATTTACACTTCAAAACTACACATTCATGACATTATTTTAATATTTTCCTATTTTATGAACACTTTCCCTAGTTCATGATATGTTTATATTCAATTATTCTACATTCAAATTCTATTCTCTTTCACTCCTCTATGCTGAATTTTTAGTCTAAAAAAATAAATTGATGGCTAACGTCAGTGTTTTTCTCCATCTTAATTATTTATGTTTATACCTGTGGCATTCTAACAGCTTTAAATACAGTCCTCATCTGGGTCTTAATAAAAGCATTGCTCAAGGTAGCAATGATGTTTGAATAAAAGCATGATCAGATTATAATTATTCTTATTTGTTGTGATAAAAAATCAAGTCATACTGAAAAATTTAATATTTAAGAGGGAGGCTTATTTTGTTTCATCTTGTTTTTGATTAGTTGGTTGGTTTAGCAAAGAGATTAAAAATCATGTAAAAACTCTTACTTTAAAATGAGGCTGATGTTATTGTAAGTTTGAAAATTGATTTGCTGACGAAACTTAATCATGTGTCATGTTGGTTGACTCTTGCTGATTGGTAAGCTTTATGGGTCATCAACATTAAGGCTTATTCTACTGAAGAACTTTTCCTATTGAATAATATGTGTTATAGACTAAATTGTTCCCCCCAGTCATATGTTGAAGTTCTAAAGGCCAATGTAACTGTATTTAGAGATAGGGCCCCTGAGGGGGTAATTAAGGTTAAATCAGGTCATAAGGGCAGCACCCTACTCCAACAGGACTGAAGAAGAGGAAAAAACACCAGACACTTCCTTCTTTCTCTCCACAGGTACGCGGAGAAAAAACAATGTGAAAGCCCAGTGAGAAAGAGGACATCTGGCAGCCAAGGAGACAGGCCAAATCTGTTGTGATCTTGGATTTCCAGCTTCCAGAACTGTGACAAATAAATTTCTGTTGTTCAAGCCACTCAATCTGTGGTAACTTGTTATGACAATTACAATGGGTGTTAGTAAAGAATTGAGAAGGCAGTTACAAAGAAAAGAACATGTCCCCTCACTTTTGCACACACAATTTTATATAGACCTTAAAAATATATTTCCTTGTCCTGAAAAGATTATTGAGTTAGAAAATAGTAATTTTCATTGTTCAGGCTATTTTATTTTGTAGTATTGGGCTGGGGTTGACAGGAAGAAAAAATTACTAAATCATTATCTTATATTTTAATAGTCTATTATTTTCAGATACATCTTTGTTTTCAATAATGGCTTGTAAGCTAAAGTTTATTACCTACAAACTTAAGAAGTCACTGGTTTCAAAAAAATGTGTTTTAGTAAAGTGAATCATATTTGTAGTATTACTACTAACATTTTCAGAAATACAGAAAGTATATTACATGCACTGGTAGAAGCACCTACTGCCTTTATATTTGCTATGAAATATTTCTAAAGGACTTTCAGTGATTATTCCCATTTTTTACAGTATGACTCATCAATTGGCAATGTTCCACTGTTGTTTGCTACAAGCAAATTTGGTAGCAGATGGGTTTTCTGCACTGCATAACTGCTAGAGTTTTTAGTTTTATTTTTATACAATGGTATCAAGTTAATTCATGTACTATCATCAAGTTGGAATTTTGCTTCTCTTATATCCACTATTCAAAATTTTTCTAATTTTGTCTTTTGAGAGTTTGAAGCTATGGCAAGGAAGTTTTGGAATCTGGAATTTAGGATGGGAAATTAGAATTCACCTGTGAAAAGTTTTCTACATCCAAAGGTCAGGGAAAATCTTATCTCAAACATTACATCTTTGAATCCCTGTCCAGAAGGTAGTCTTATGATGCTTTTCAGTGGACAATGAAGCTTCTTCTTCATGTTCTGAAATATTGTGTTTCCATGAAACAGTGAACAGCCTAAAAGCTCTTGAATCATAGATTTTACACTCTTGTAGAAATCAGTTAGCAATCAAAGTCATTACTGACTAATCCCATGTACACAAGTGAAAAATAAAGTATTTAAATCATTGTTCCAAGAGGCCTTTATTCAAATTTTGCTTCAGCATCATGAAACTCCTTTAAAACTGACCATACATTTAAATACTCATTTTCTTGTTTTCTTGAAGAAGAAATGAAGATCGAAAGAAACTGTGACTATCTACTATGGTTATTGAATAAGTCGAGTAACTATGTTCCCCTTTTGTAAAAACATATTGTTTACATTATTCCAATAAACAGAGCATGAAATGTGCAAAAAGTTCCCATGAAAACTTTCTGCTTCAGCAGGTTTCTGGCTTGCTATTTAATTCTTGTGCTAAAGAACTGCTTACAATAAAGTTAGAGAGTAAGGACTGGTTATCATTATTTCCCATTATGTCTACCCTAAGATTGGTTACCATAAAAAAGGGGTATATCGCTTTCCTCTTTTGAAGCAGATGACAAAATTGGAGTAAATAGGTTAAGGTATCCAATTACCACAGATACAGGAAAAGGATTAAAGTATGTAATAGAAGGCAGAAACCAGTATATTAATATCTTCATGCAATACAGTATTATTTTGGTTAAAGAGTAGAAGAGCAGCATAATAATCATTTGACTAATATCTAGGTAGTTTGGTGCACTGAATTCTCTACTGTATTACTTTAAACATAAAGAAGAGAAAAAGACTAACAAAAATTAGATTTAACCTAAAGAAAGGGTGCTTTCTTTATTTTAAGATATACATATTTTAAAAACACATATATATTTTAGTATATATGTACATGTCATTATGTGTATGTGTATACATAGAGGTTGCTTTCAGCTAAGATCTTGGAGAAAAAGGAATATGAATTAGAGTTGTAGCTGGTCATACAGTACAAGTGAAAATTTTTTTTTTTTTTTTTTTTTTTTTTTAATTAATTTATTTATTTGACAGACAGAGATCACAAGCAGGCAGAGAGGCAGGCAGAGAGAGAGAAGGAAGCAGGCTCTCCGCTGAGCAGAGAGCCCGACGTGGGGCTCGATCCCAGGACCCTGAGATCATGACCCGAGCCATACAGTACAAGTGAGAAGACTGTTGTTGTAAATAAATCACATTTTGGAGTCATTTGTTATGACTAGCGTAATCTAGCCAGTCTTGACAACTATACCATATTATAAATTATTGATGCTATTAAGCAAGAATTCCATATTTTAAACCTACCATGATTAGTGACTTCTCAAAAATTTGACTTCTCTAAGTCCCAAAGAACCCATATTTTCATACTATTATAACTTCATAATATTGGAATTGATCAGTAGCTTTGGAAAGGATGTAGGGCTAAGTGCCAGTCTAGAGTCATGCTGGTCATAGACATTTCATATACTTTCCAATTTTAAGAGCTTATCTTAGATTTGGCCATCTAAGACAGAGGTTATTTTTCTTACAGACTACCTTCATCTTTACTATGAAAAAAAATAACAAACTAAGTATTATTTTAATTCTGGAATCTCAGTTTGGATATTAGATATTTTATCATCTTTAGTTTCTTTTCTTTTTATCATCTTTAGTTTCTAATATATCACCATCTGCTTTTTGTGTTATACATTCTATGTGTACGTAGTGCATGTATCCTAATAGGGCATGTTGCCACTTACTACACAGTTCTAGTCCCCTTAACGTTGTTCCCAATTATTTCTAACATTAATGTATCTTTTTTTGCAAAAATATGACAAAGACCAAATAATCTCCAACATTCAAGTCCTCTCATTCATACTGTCCTTCAGTGTCTCTTCCAAGGCTTCTGATAACTAAAAACTCACCTGCTACCCATTGGACTCTGCCTCATAGCTTGGACACTTGAACCTAAATGTGGTTGAGGCATTGTTGTGGTCAATTAGCCACAGACACATTCTATTCTTTTTCGTTGGGTTGACCCTCTGAACACTGAGAAACTATTATGGGAGTCGGTCTTAAATTAAACATTAGAGATATAGCCATAACTTAATGAGAGTTTGCTATATACCTGACATTTAGCAATCTTTGTAATACATTATCTTATTTAATACTCATAATAATTATTTTAGACACTATCAATGTGTCATATTATATATGAGGGAAGTATGGCCCCAAAATAGTAAATAACATGCTCTAAGTCATGAAAAACAGAAATGGAGGAGACAAGTTTAAAGTTGCTTTTGATTTAGAACCTGGACTCTTGATCATTAATTTATGGTACTTTTCTCATAGTACTCACTGTCTGTTTTCACCAGAGTACATTCTTTCTCAATAAGCAACCAGTTTCTCATCCCAACAGAGTCTTGGTTAGAGACCCAACCATTTTTTCTCACATACTGAGATATATCTGAATGCCAGTAGTTGACAGAGTGTAAGCTTAAAAAACATAAATTATAACTAAAACTTGTGTAGAATTTAGAGAGGCTCTTAAAGAATTGGAAATATTCCATGTTGTCAATGAACTCGGGCCTCCTGGTTGATTTAAGAATATATTAATAGGGCCAAATCTATTCAGTGAATTTTGGTGATAAATGATTTTAACACACCAGGTTAGGCAGCTTAAAAGTATTCCTTTTTTTCCCTAGAATTTTACATATTCTTAAACTCCCTGTCAGCAGAACACAATGAAAAACAAAACTTATTTTATACCCAGTAATTTGACATAATGAAGAATTACAAACTATTCCATCCCATTCCTTTTGAATCTATATTTTAAATGTTTAAAATACATGACTAAAACTGAATAGATATACCTACATATTTCCTAAAATGAAGATAAAAAAAAATGAAAATAAGCTATAATGATACAATGTAGAATGTCACGTAATATACGCATGTCCATATTTATATTATTTAGTTAATGAGGTTGCATCTAACCACAATATTTTATAAAATGCTTTCTAAAAGCATTTTTATTGTGAAATACGACAGAGAAAACTGCATAAAATATAAATCATTATGAAGTGGATTTGCCTATAATTTTCAAATAGGTTAAAAAAGAAAGTATTTCAGAAGGCTTCACGTGACACTTCCTGATCATAACCTCCTTTATCCTCTAAGCAGCAGTCACTTATCCTACATGGTAACATTTACCCCATTAGTTTTTCCTTTTTTCATTGTGTGCTAGTACCCACACAAAGTTTGGATTTTGTTTAAATGTAATCAAAATACATATATTCTATTGTGTCTTTCTCTTAACAACATGTCCTTAACATTTTTCCAGGTTTTTGTTTGTTTACACAATTCTTTTACTTTCACTACTGTATAGTTCATAATATCAATAGCTCATGATTTGTTGATAACACTCAATGGACATTTGGTTTATTTACAGCTTTTATGTGTTACAAACAATGCTTTCATCAGCTCTGTGCATTTTTTGTTTGGTGGGGTTTTTTTGTTTTGTTTTGTTTTGTTTTGTTTTGAGGGAGAGAGAGTGTAGGTGAGTGCAGGAGCATGAGTGGGTGGGGAGTGGGGGCAGAGGGAAAGGCAGAGAGAGAGAATCTTAAGCAGGTCCCACACCCAGTGCAAAGCCCAATGCATAGGGGATCGATTTCAATGCACTGAGATCATGACCTGAGCTGAAATCAAGAGTAAGATGCTTAACCAACTGAGCCACCCAAGGTGCCCCAACCCTGTGCATGTGTTTGGATACACATAAACTTCCATTTCTGTGGAATATACACCTAAGCATGGGATTGTTGAATCATAGGTTGTTTCTCTTTTGCTCTATTAGATATTGTCCAATCTTCTCCCAATGCGGTTGTTCTGATTATATATTGCATTATATAAGAGTTCCAGTTGCTCCATATTTCCCCAACATCTGCTCAGATTTTATAACTTCTTCAGGCCTGGTGGATACATTATAGTATCTAACTGTGGTTTTAACTGCATTTACCTAATTCCTAACCTGGTGGATCAGCACTGACATTTTTGACATCCTATCAAAGATTGTGGAGAGAACAGGGTGCATCTGCACTATAGAGTAATCACAAATGGAAAATAACCAGAAATGTATCCTCATTCCAACCATAAAATTAGTACCTGAATTGTGCTGTGTGATATAGGTGTATACTGATACAGTTTGTGCCAATTTTTTTTAATACAAACTGAAGAAAAAGGAAAGATGGTAGCATCACTGTATTTTCATACAAGTATTAGGGTGTCTGACAGCACGATATAAACAGGAAAAAATAATTCCAAATGACACCAATGGTAAATAGACAGATAAAATAGACGGATAACATAGACAGATAAAATAGACAGATAAAAGAAAAAAGGATAAGGAAAGGAAAGAAAAGAAAAGAAAAAAGAAAAAAAGAAGAAAGGAGACAACTCCCCTTTGGAAAGTGGAGTTTAATACTCTTGAGTATGAGGTGGACTTAGTGACTTGTTTCCAAAACACTGTACGGAAAATGCAAAAGAAGGTAACTTCACAATCAAGAATGTGGCAGACAATTTAAATTATTAAAATTAATACCATCAGTGACAGATCATGTTGCTATTATATCCTCCACAATATGATACAATGAGAAATATCAACTCTGTGGCATTCTTTACAAAAGTCATAACCTCAGTCTAATCATGATAAAACATCAGAAAAACCCCAAATTAAGGACATTACTTTTTTAAGATTTTATTTACTTACTTAAAAGAGAGAGAGAGAGAGAGTGCGTGCAAAAGCACTCTAGAGTGGGGAGGAAAGGCAGATGGGGAGGGAGAAGCAGACTCCTCACTGAACAGGAAGAGTGCCAGGCTCAATCCATGATCCTGAGATCATGACCTGAGCCAAAGGTAGACGCTTAACTGACTGAGCCATCCAGGCACCCCAAGGACATTCTTAAAAATACCTGCCCAGTACTTGCCAAAGCTGGAAGGTCTTCAAAAACAAGAAAAGTCTGAGGAACCGTCTCAGATCAGAGGAGGATAAAGGAGATATAACTACATGCAATGTGGTAGCCTGGGCTGGACCCGAGAACCGGAGGAGGACATGAGTAGAAAAACTGGTAGAATTGGAATAGAGTTTGTAGTTTAGTTAACATATAATATTAGTGTTAATTTCTTAATTTTGACAAATATACTATGGTCCCAAAAGATGTTAACATTAGGGGAAGGCAGTGAAAGTTATATAGGAATTTTTGTACTATCTTTCTAAGTATTTTATAAATTGAAAATTATCTCACAAGTAAGTTTATTTAAAAAGTTTAAAGCTAACTACTATAATGATAGGTGATGAAATAAGTTCTAAAGTCCGTAACCGAAGTCGCACATAGCAAAAGCTGTGGGTGCCTTCAGAGCATATTGAGCTAACACTTGAGAGAAGAAGTATATGAGTTTCGGTTAATCTATGGCTCGGAGGAGATAGAATGTTATATTAAATTCCCTAGGGCTCTACATTAAGATCTATGATCACAAAGTACCTTATGCTCTGGGCCTGTGTCTGACAACTTAACATCACTTCAATAGGCATGGCTCCCCCTGATAGCTTTTGTATCCCTGTCATAGCTAAGAGGGAAAAAATCTTCCATGTCAGTAAAATTATTGAATAAGACCCAGCAGGAAAGGATGTAGGGTCTGAATCATCTGCAGTGGATTCAATGACATAGACCTCAGCAGTACTAAAGAAGCTCAGAGTCCACGTGTTTCCACACAAATATTCCCAATTCTGATGTTGGCAGGTTAACTACAGAAGAAAAGTGGATGGAGGGTGAGTCTGCTGGAGAGGAAGGTACCTAAGGAGCTTTTAATTGTTTGCTTTGACTCTGGTTCGGTAATTCAAAGACAGAAGGATATCTCTGAAGAATTCTGAAACAGAGGTTGTCCAGGGGCCTCCCCAGGCTGAAAATCTCAAAGAAAAGAAAAACAACAACAACATAGGGATGTTTTAGGAATCCGTATGTACAATTTTGCTACCAGCATGAATTAGATAAGCAAAAGCCAGTCAGGTGTAACTACCTGGTGCTCAGAAAAACCTTGGCCTCAGTCAAGAAACACTGGCAAGATGACCAGAACAATATCAAAGCCATGACATTGATGAATAGCAACCGCAAAGTCATCCCAGTCCTACAGCGGGGAGAAAAATGTGCTCCTGAAGTAGACAGCACAACACTTTGGGAGCAGGAACATTCTCAATAGTTACAGGATGCATAAGAATGCCCATTTTTTGCAATATGTCAGAGGAAGGAAAAACAGTCTCTAGTGTTTTGACGCTAAGAACTGCCTCAGAGGACCCCAGGAAATAAACAGAGTGAGCTACATGGTGCCTTTCAACAAATAAGAGCATATATTAAACAAATCAGTGACATCAGCTCTCTTTGTTCCCTTGGGACAGCAGAGCCAGGATATAAGCAGAGAAAGGAGTGAACATGCCCACATCAGGTCCTCCTGCAATGTGGCATCTCAGGGGCACTCCGCGGAGAAGCGCAAGCTAGTGCAAGGGTGGTTCTGTGAACTCTGAGGACTAAGCAACAGGGCAAGGGGGGCATGACCCATATGGGGACACACTGCTTCTCTTTTCTATGTTAGAGAGCTGAAGACTCCAATGGTGGGATATATTTCAGAGAATTAAGAGGTTTAGCTGGGAAAGTCAGCCGAGGAATGATCCGGGTAGGTCTCAAATCTTAGATATTGCCTGAGACACAAAGAAAAATGCCAGTTTTGGGGCTCTGTGGAAATTACAGCTGAAGTCTCCAGACTCAAGATGAATTGCGTCTGGAGGCTAATGTTTGAGAGAGCCACTAATGAAGTGGAAAAAATCTCTGGGTGGATGGTCAGCACCCCACAGGGTATGCTGTAAAATTCATACTGTGATGGCCCTTGATGAGTCAGAAATGGTGTCATACAAACTCCCAGCCAGTGAATACTGTGGAAGAGTCTCTAGGAATTTGCCCAGAACAATCAGTGGGTCCCGGGAAATGACTGTCCATTTCTCTACCATCTGGAAGTAGATACACTTTTGAGGCTAAAGATATTTCTAAGGAACTATAAACATTTTTTCTGAGGAATTCTGGTTTTGCTTCAGTGAAGAAGAAAGATTAGAGCACGTCTGACATCGTGAACTGTATGGTTCCTACCAGTGCCTCATGAAATACAAATCGGCAAACTATGTTTATACACTGAGTTTTTAAAAAATTTTCTTCAAATGTCTCATGAGACAGATACATATTTTCATGTGGCAGATAGTGTGATGACTCTCACTTTATTAACGTCTCCATCTTTGATTGAAAACGTTGGTGTTCTCCAAGTATTAGCTGAGATTACTTTATTCCAGAAAATGGGGACCTAGTCCCCCGCCTAGAGTTCTACATGAGGCTGCCTGGCAGTTGACAGATTTTAGAACAGTTTGCTGAAAAGAGATGTGGTTCTTTGGAGAATTTTTTTTTTCTCTTCTTGATGAGAGACAGACTTTTAAGGTTCTTTTTCTTAAATTCATGCCATTTTGAACATTTGTATGCAAGGTATGGATACAATGTTTGGAGAATCTTGCAAATACGATGAGAAAGGCAAGAAAATCCACAAGATATCAACGGCATCTGTCTTAGTCTATTTGGGCTGCTATAACAGAAATATCATAAATTGAGTGACTTAAAAACAACAGAGAATTCCTCATAGTTTTGGAGACTGGGAATTCAAAGAGTAAGGCACTGGCAAATTTAGGGTCTGGTGAGAATCTGTTTCCTGGTTCATAGATGGCCATATTCTCATTGTGTCCTCACACAGCAGATAGGGTGAAGGAGCATTTGGGGTCCATTTATTTTAATTTTAATTAATTTACTTTTTAGAGAGGGGGGATGGAAAGAGTCAGAAAAAGAAGGAGACAGAGAATCTTAAGCAGGCTTCACACCCAGAACACAGCCTGACACAGGGCTTGATCTCATAATCCTGAGATCGTGATCTGAGCTGAAATCAAGACTCAGAGACTTAACTCACAGAGTCACCCGGCAGCCCGTGGGGTCTATTTTATAAGAGACCCTATCCAAAGGCCCTACCTCCAAGTGTCATCACATTAGGAAAAAGGTTTCAACATATAAATTTTGAAGGGGATAAAATTATCTGGTTTATAGCATCATTACTGATCATTACTGAACCAATTTTGCATGTCAGGAAATTCTAATCTCCAAACTTTATCAAAAAAGGAAAAGTAAACCCATTTCCTTAAGCCTCTTTTCATTAGGTATTGTTATTTGCAGCTGAAAATATCTAGATAGATGATAGATAGATATATGATAGATATATAGAATGAGCAAAGCTATCAATGAAATTTTCAAAAGCTATTTTAATGTAACCTAAGTTTTCTCAATTCTAATTAGCCCAAAGACACATATAGGATCCATTTTCTTAATAATTCATATTTTATAGTACTTGATGTTCTGCCATCGTAGTAGAACTAAATCTTTACACATAACTGAATGTGCTTACATACATACAGACATTGCCCAACAACATGATTCTGACAGTCTCAAGATGGTCTTATCAAGTGATTGTTAACTAAGTCCAGTGTGAATCACTCTGAGCAAAATTACAATTTAATTTGACATTCATCTCCCTTCAGGTATTCTCGGATTAGTACTATGTCCAAGGACTTCAGACCACTTGTAATATTAAAGATGTCAGATGCTTTATTGCAAGAAAATAAACAATTCCTTTTTGTAATACATGTACTTCTCTGCAAAAGACCCAAAACAGTGCTCTTATAACCCCAAAGCATCCCTAAACTATTTTGTTACTGGTCTTGGGGTTCTAGGTGCCTTGAATTAGTGTAAGGTACTGTGCGCTCACCAAGCTCCACTCCTCTTTGCCTTCCTTCCTAGTTATTTTCGATCCCATAAGTCACTTCGTGATTATACTATTTTACACTTTTTCAAGACAGAAACTTTTACTTATTCTTGCCACCTACAACTGTCTGTGGGAATAGAACTTGCCCTTCATACTCTAACTTTATAAGATAATGTTCTGTTCAAGCGCATATGGACCACTTGCAACATTAATTTCCATTGCCTGTCACAGCATCAACAATTTCCACAAAATCTTGCAGACTTTCTTGCTTCTAAATTAGAACAAATGCCAAACTAAGTTAACCTTGTTTCTTCAGAGTTGTGTTAATATTGTTGGCCCCCTATTCAAAAATTCAGTCCTGCAGTGCTAAAGCCCAGGTCTAATCATTCCAGGTTTCTCCACACACGCCTCACTAGCAAGTCCATCGTGAGTGAGCAGTCACTGCACAGTTTATGTTTTCTGGTGTGAGTATCATCAAATGTGTTCATATGTTTTCTTTTCTTATTGCTTTTTTTCTTCTTCATATCGCTTTCCTAGATCTCTTGTATGTGCATCACCTTAAATACTTTTCAGAAGTGGGTAACATACAAGTAATGAGTTAAGAAATAAGAAAAATAGAAAATTTGTTGAAGAGAGAAAATTTATAATGGCAGAATCTGAATTAGAATACCTCTGTTGTCTTTATTCTCAACTTAGTTGTCTATTATATTGGCTCTTAAACCTTCAATAGGGATTTTTTATCAACTAAAATATTATCCCATGATACCTACTCTATGGAAGAGCTACAATTATAATTATTTTTAAATGTATCTAAAGAGAATTTTAAGGCGGTCTCCAAGATTCTTCATCTGGTGTACGTTTTCTGTGGAATCATTTCTCCTTGAGTGTAGGGGTATGAATATGATGTATGGTCTCTCTTGTAATTAGGTTAACACATAGGACAAAGATGAGGGAATTTTGAAGATGTAATTAATACCCCAAATCAGCTGATTCTGTATTAATCAAATCAGGATTACTCTGTGGAGACCTGCTTTAATCTGGTAAAAATTCTTAAAAGAGGAAGTGGGCCCTTCCTGAAGACAGAGGTTCTCCTGCTGGCTTTGAAGTGTGATGTTGTGCTAGCACAGGAGGCCGTGTGATAAGGAACCGGGGAAACGGCTACCATCAGTGGGTGATGCCCAGTCAACAAGAAAGTGGAGACTTGGAGAATGCAACCTCAAGGAACCAGATTCTGCCAATAACCTGAATGAGTTTGGTAGACATCTTGCAGCCTAAACCTTAACTGCAGCCCTAAGCAAGGCACCCAGATAAGCTCTGGCAGGACGCACTCATGTATGACTCATGGTAACTGTGAGATAGGAAATACATACTGTTTTAAGTCATCAAGTGTGTGATCATGTGCCGTACAAAAGCGCAAAACCAATACAGTGCCTCTCTGAAAATAACCTACACATATTTCACTCATATCACAGAATCCGTTGTAGGTTCTTTGGAGAACTAGGAGAAATATATCATCCTTAAGTTTTTTGTTTTTTTTTTTTTCATATTTAAAAGCTGCTGGAATCACCACCGATTTTGTAGTATCTGCATTGCTCCCTATCTCAAATTGATTTTATTATAAGCCATTTCTCTTAGAGTTTGTTGGTAATTCAGCTTTGAATAGTGCTTTCTACCAGTCTATTCATTATTGGCTGAGTGCTATTCTCAGGAACTGTGAAAGGTCTGGAAGTTTACCTTGCTTATAGCTAAAGTGCTAGCTTGCTACGGTTTCATAGATTCTGGAAGAAAGCAGTTTCCTGAATAAGATAAAATGGACCTTATTATTCACGGCATAGCAGCAAGAAGGAGCTTCATGGTTGCATCAGTTACCCTTGACTCTCAAGTATCCTGTGTGGCTCTTGCTCAGGTGAGTCTCACAAGTGTCTGAGGTGACGTCCCAGTGACTTGTGCCAGGAACTGAGAGTGCAGTTCCCTGCCTGCCAGCCTAACTCACAACATGTCAGCAAACTTCTCTAACAAACATTATGCCATGGACACTGCACCTTCACTACAAGAGCTGAATGAAGAGTGTTGGGGGAGGGGATTGCGTGTGTGTGTGTGTGTGTGTGTGTGTGTGTGTGTGTGTGTATGTATATATATATTCCCCCCTCCTTGGCTGCTCTATCCCACTTCTGCATGTGATTTCTATTCCCTATTTCTACTTTTTCTTTTATTCTTCAGAATTTTCCTTACCATTGGTAGTTAGTCTCTATTACTACTTAGTATTTTCTTTGTATTAAAATTTCTTTGTTCAAATTACTGTAAGGTTTCATTCTCTCTCTCTCTCTCTCTCTTTTTAAAGACTTTACTTATTTATTTGAAACAAAGACACAGATCACAAGCAGGCAGAGAGGCAGGCAGAGAGAGAGCGGGAAGCAGGCTCCCGGCTGAGCAGAGAGCCCCATGTGGGACTCGAACCCAAGACCCCGAAATCATGACCTGAGCCAAAGGCAGAGGCTTAACCCAATGAGCCACCCAGGTGCCCTGGTTTCATTCTCTTATGATACCTATCCCTACTCCTGATAAAAAGAAAGAATGGATTTCAGGCCTGGTTGCTAACCATTTTTAACCCAGTGAATATATAATCCCTCCAAAAATTCCATGGGCTAAACCAGAAGTCTTTAAATTGTTACTCATACACACCCTGAAATAATTTTTAAATAATAAATGACCACTACTCTATTTTTAATTTTTAAAAAGTTTTCACAGGAACTTTCAAGAGATATGTAATTTCATTCTGTAAATATTGTTATTTAAAAACAAAACTGTATTATTACATTTTTTTTTTAAAGACAAGCGATATTTATTGAAATCAGCAAACTCAGGTGTTTTGAGCCGCAGCCCATGGTCGCAGTCCTGTCCCTGTCACCTCACCCCCACGCCGTCGCCACAGCACAGGGAATGGAAAAGGGGCAGCTGAGAGAGAAGGCCGCCGCCAGGGGCAGACGGCCTCCGTGTGTGGGGACGGCAGCCCAGCCGGGGCCGGTGGCCACCGCCCCAGGCCTCTCCCTATAAATTAAGTCCTGCAGCCCCAGCTAAGGGGCGAGGCGTACTTGTGGAAGGAAGGCCAGAAGGCAGGGTCTCAGATCCCCGGCCAAGGAACAGACTGAGGGCCGAGCTCAGGGCGGAAAGAAGCCCAAGGGAAAGAGAAGAGGTATGGAGCTGCAGGGTGGCGAGGGCCCCCCACTTTTGGTCCCAGGAGGAAGGAGGCCAGTTGGTCCAGTTTGGGTGGGTTTGAAGAAGGGAATGTATTAGCCAAGGCATGGAAATAACTTAAAGTGTCCACCAGTGGATGAATGGATAAAGAAAGTGTAATATATATATAAAGGAATATTTCCCAGCCACAAAAAAGAAGAAATCCAGCTATTTGCAACCAAATTAAATGGATCTAAGAGACATTAGGCTAGCTGAAATAAGTCAAACAGAGAAAGACAACTACTGTATAATCTCACTTACATGTACAATCTAAACACAAAACAAAAGAGAACTCATAGATAGAAGAGAGTGGTGGTCTCCAGAGATGGGTTAGGGGTGGATGAAATGGGCAAGGAAGTCAAAAGGTACAGACTTCCAGTTGTAAGTCAGTCCTGGGGATAAAATCTATAGTATGGTGATTAGAGTTAATTATACTATATTTGAAAGTTGCTAAGAGATTATATTTTAAAATTTCTTATCAAGAAAAACATAATCTGTAACTATGTGTGGTGGTATGTTAACTAGACTTATTGTGGTGATCACAACATATACATATATTGTATCATTATGTTATATATATAAAAGTAATTCAATGTCACTTGCACTTCAATTACAAAATGTTATATTATATCATTTTACAGTAATAAGTAATAATAATATTATTACTGATTTTTAAATTTCATGAGGAAATCTTGAACTTACAGAAATTTTATTCTTGCTTTTGTTATTCTTGAACTTAAATTTTTATTCCAATTTGTTCATAGACTATCACCTTAATATATTTTATGGTAATATCTTTAATTTGTGATCACATAAAAGAGATCTATAATAAAATATTTGTCTGGGTTTTAAGTATAAATGTTATTTTATTACCTGAGACTATAAGCCTCGGATGTTAAAATTTCTTTTAGAAGGGATTATCATTATATATTTAAATTATATAATTTATAATTGACCAAACACTAAATATATTACCAGTTTTAACAAGTATTTTCAAACACAAGTGATAATATTTCACAGAAATATTTATCTTGGGGTGCCTGGGTGGCCCAGTGGGTTAAAGCCTTTGCCTTCAGCTCAGGTCATGATCGCAGGATCCTGGGATCAAGCCCCACATCAGGCTCTCTGCTCAGTGGGGAGCCTGCTTCCCTTCCTCTCTCTCTGCCTAGCTCTCTGTCTACTTGTAATCTCTGTCTGTCAAATAAATAAATAAAATCTTAAAAAAAGGAGAGAAATATTTATCTTAATGAGATTAATCATAATCAACATCTACAAAGAAACTCCTTTTAATTATGTACCTTTGATATTTTTAAAACAAAATTTCTCTCACTGCTTAAGCAAATTTTATCCCATCATATTAGAAAATTCTCCTTAAAAAAAATTCAAATGTCAAAAGAAAACTTTCTGCTCCTTTTAAATTGCTAAAATATTGTCTAATGAGAAGGGCATACTAAGAATAGTTTCTTGTATGATAATTTGTGTATTCAGCATCTCTGTAGAAGAGGAAAAAAATCAAACAAAAACCAGACAACAAAAAGGAAAAGAAACAAAATGAGCCAATACACAAATGATAATTTAAGTGTCATTAAAATTTAGTTTCAAGACAGCTTCCATTTTTATCCCTGCTTTATATAATGAGTGCTATGCCGAATTCACTTAAATCATGACATTAATTTGTGGAGTTAGACAGATTCAACCAGAAAATTTTACAATTCCTCAAAGCATAAAAAAACAACAGCTCCCTATTGTAGAGAAAGTTGTCATATATTCACTACATCTGTTACTGTCTACAGTGGAAATAAATTAACTTTTTATGTCTACAAAGTAATTATCTAAACAAAAAAAAAATACAGTAGTGATTTTTTTTCTAATATTGTCAAGCAGCACCAGAATTCATGACACAAAAATACTAATGAAGCATACACTAATATTAATGTACTCCTTGGGAAGGGAGGGAAATAGAAATCTGAACAACTCCGTCCTAAGTCAATACAAAAGGAACAGACCATTTCTGTGAGGCGTACAATATACAAATGAAAAGATATTTTGAGTATTTTATATTTTATCTTTCTTCTCATAAGTGTAGGGTTCCTTTTTGCTGAAAAAAACAATTAATCACATGGTGAAAATTCATTTTATTGTTTTAGTTCAAGGAACTGTGAATTCTATACTTCCTTGATTTTATCTAATAAGAAAGTAGAAAGGTTGGCTTGCCTCACAAATTTTATTGAACACAAGATAAAGCTAAGATTTGCACCCATTAGGAGATCATATCTACCCATATTCATACAGGGCTAATGAAGAGATGAAATGTGGATTTACAGTCTTTTAAATCACTAATACGAAACATTAGCAGAACTAACTTTAAATCCATAACCAGGATTGTATTAAATGGGATATATATTTCATCCAAAAACGTTCATCCAATAACGTAGTAACCAAATCAAATTCTTTCAAAACGCATTATTTTATATCAACTTATATGTAGGTAGAACCAGCCAAATGAAAGGTGGCAACCAGAAAAGCAAAAGAAGATAAAGTAAAGACAAGAACAATGTTCTAATCTGGCAAATTATTTTCATAAAAGAAAGATACAGGAGATTAAATGACTTGCCCAGTGGTTCAGACCTATCTAAATTAGACCTAGTTTAGGACTCTAAATTCTCAGCAACAACTTGAAGCATTTAAAAAAAAATTCTGGTACATTAAAAAAAGAATTTAGCACAAATATCTGAGATAAAAATGTTTAAAATCATCCATGACTTTCCAGTATAGGGCCAAAACCCCCTTGCCCTGCCTTACAGGAACTAATTTTGAAATTTTCAGGAATTTTGGGAGACAGTTTTTATATGCACAGTCATTATGATCCCCAAGCCAAACAAAGATCCCACCAAAAAGGAGAATTACAGGACAAAATTCCTGATGTACATGGATGCAAAAGTTCTCACCAAAATACTAGCCAATAGGATCCAACAGTACATTTAAAGGATTATTCACCATGACCAAGTGGGATTTATTCTTGGGCTGCAAGGTGGTTCAACATCCGGAAATCAATCAATGTGATAGAATACATTAATAAAAGAAAGAAAAAGAACCCTATGATACTCTCAATAGATGCTGAAAAAGCATTTGACAAAATACAGCATCCTTTCTTGATTAAAACTCTCCACACTATAGGGAAAGAGGTAATATGACTCAATATCATAAAAGCCATATAAGAGAAGCCCACAGTGAATATCATTTTCAGTGGGGGAAAAACGCGCATTTTTCCCCTAAGGTCAGGAACATAGTAGGGATGTCCATTATTACCACTGCTGTTCAACGTAGTACTAGAAGTCTTAGCCTCAGCAATCACACAACAAAAAGAAATAAAAGCCATGCAAACTGGCAAAGAAGTCAAACTCTCACTCTTTGCAGATGACATGACACTCTATCTGAGTAACCCAAAAGACTCCACCCCAAAATTGCTAGAACTCATGCAAGGATTCAGCAAAGCAGCAGGATCAATGCACAGAAATCAGTTGCATTTCTATACACTAACAATGAAACAGGCGAAAGAGAAATTAAGGAGTAGATCCCATTTACAATTGCACCAAAACCATAAGAAACCTAGTAATTAACCTAACCAAAAGAGAAAGGATATGTATCCAGAAAACTATAGAGAACTCATGAAAGAAGTTGAGGAAGATACAACAAAATGGAAAATTTTTCCATGTTCATGGGTTGGAAGAACAATTATTGTTAAAATGTCTGCGCTACCTCGAGCAATCTATACAATGCAATCCTTACCAAAATACCACCAACTTTTTTTTCACAGAGCTGGAACAAGTAGTCCTAAAATTTGTATGGAATGATAAAAGACCCTAAATAGCCAAAGGGATGTTGAGAAAGAAAGCCAAAGCTGGTGGCTCACAATTCCAGACCTTAAGCTCTATTACAAAGCTATAATCATCAAGACAGTATGATACTGGCACAAAGACAGACACATAGATCAATGGAACAGAAAAGAATCCAGAAATGGACCCCTGACTCTATGGTCAACTAATCCTCAAAAAGCAGGAAAGAATGTCCAATGGCGGTGGGGGGGGGAGGAGACGGTCTCTTCAACAAATGGTGTTGGGAGAATTGGACAGCCACATGCAGAAGAATGAAACTGGACCATTTCCTTACACCATACACAAAAATAGACACAAAATGTATGAATTACCTAAATGTGAGATAGGAATCCATCAAAATCCTTGAGGAGAAGGATGCCTGGGTGTCTCAGTCAGTTAGGCATCTACCTTCAACTCAGGTTATGATCCCAGAGTTCTGGGATTGGGTCCATATCAGTCTCCTTGCTCAGTGGGGAGCCTGCTTCTCCCTCTGCTTGTGCGCGCACGCTCGCGTGCTCTCTCTCTCTCTGATAAATAAATAAATAAAATCTTTTTTTTTTTTTTAAGATTTTGTTCATTCGGGGGCACCTGGGTGGCTCAGTGGGTTAAGCCTCTGCCTTCAGCTCAGGTCATGATCTCTGGGTCCTGGGAATGGAGCCCCACATCCAGTTCTCTGCTCAGTGAGGAGCCTGCTTCCCCCCTCCCCTGCCTACTTGTGATCTCTGTCAAATAAACAAAATCTTAAAAAAAAAAAAAAGTTCCGACATGCATCTTCATCTTCTCACTTTCTCACTTTCTTCTTACTCATTAGTATAAAGAAAAATATCAGCTAACATGTGTGTTAGAACTACACTCATTCATCAGTTACAACCACAATCAGGCTACAAATTTAAGTCTGGAAAAAAAAAAAAAAACAAGCAAAGCATTTCGTAAGAACAAATTGGCTGTATTTAATTTAAACCATTAAAAAGCATTATATATTGTATTTTTTTTAAAACTGTGTGCTACACAGGTTTTAAATCTGTAAAGTTAATACATAACTTTTGTACATATATTTATGCATAAATTCTTCCAATGATAGTTACTCCCATTTAGCAGCTTAACATTTTCTGTATTTAGATCTATCTACCTATCTATCTCCTTAAAGTGGGAATTGAGAAACCAATCTTTATATTCCAAAACAGTGCTTAAAGCCTCCTCAAATCATTTTAATTACAGCACATATTTTTATTTTCTTTTATCTTCTTAATGTTATAAATGATATTTATCACTAAAAACGTGTAAGTTGTTATAATGCATTCCATTTCCTTTAGTAAAAGAAAGGAAAAAAAAAAAAAAACAAAAAACCTCTCCGTCAATCTGTTAATCTCCGACCTCTGAGTTACAGCCTACCGACTTCATCAATCTACTGGATGTCTGCATGACTTTCTTTAGTGTTTTCCTGTCACTTCTCTCTCCACCGCTTCAGATTTTTTCTTCATTAACATCATAATTTTCTGTCAAAACCATAATATGATTGTGTAAATCCTCCCGTCTCCCTTTTAAAATAATGATGTGCCTTACTAGATTAAAAGAAGGAAATAAAACCAACAAAAATAATTTTAACAATTTAATATGACATAGAGGGGTTGGCACATTTTTTCTGTAAGGGGCAGGTGGTCAACATTGTAAGTCTCGCAAGTCATATAAGCTAACGTCACAACCACTCAACTCTGCTGCTGTGGCGTGACAGTAGTCATAGACAATACATAAAAGTATGAGTGTGGCTATGTTAAAATACAATTTTATTTACAAAAAGAAGCAGTGAGCCAGATTTGCCCTAAGGTCATAGTTTGCTGACCCAGGTACTAGACCATCGTCACCTGGTCCCGGCATGGTTAACCCGCTTTATATCACATCAATCCTTTCTGAGCCTTTAAGTGCAGGAAATAGTTAAATTTAAGCCCGTTGTTTCTTAAAACTGCCACATACTTTTCCATTTTGTTATTCTATATTATTTCTTTTCCTTTATTCATCTCTGTTCTTCTACCTCTTTACTTTACGGTCATTTCTGGAGGGTTATTACTGAGTAAGAAATAAAAATCTGAAGTCCCCGTATATTGTACCAACTGGTCTCAGACTCCTCACTGAAACTAACAGAACTATGTCCTAAACTCATACTGCCAGATTGGCTCTAGAGGATAATATCTTTTTGAGAGTCACAAGCTTAGGGAAATAGTACATTACAGCAAGTCTGAAATTCTGAAAATTTGGGTTGTAGATGATCATAGGTTTCAATGTCTAGTTGGAGAGTTGCAATTTACTCCTATCCCAGAATGCTGACAACTGTATGCGGGATTACCAAACGTTATCCAACTGGAGGACATCATGTGCAGATCCATACTTGATGTCTTCGGAAAATTTAAAAAAAAATAAGGGATAGAAAAATAGCAATATTTTAATTAATTTAATCCAGCTGACAAGAAGAATTTGAAGGAAAATAACCAAAAACTAGATGTTTCCCCGCAGTAGTATATCAAAGGAGGGGAAAGAAATAACAGAATTTATATAGCAGAGTCAGTAAATTTTTCCTGGTTAATGTGAAAATAAGAAAAAAGGACTCACTTGATATATAATATATAGAAATGAAATTAAGTAATAAATAATTTAAAGCAGTTATTTTTATATGATGTGGATTGTGAACCAAATGAATGGATCGGCTCAAGAAAAACCAGCATTTGTGTGCCTGATAAAATATAATGGGCCTTAAAAAAACATCTGGTAAACATCAGATTGAAATGAATTGTCCACTTTCAGGGTCAGCAAATCTAGATTTGGTCAACCTATCATAATAAAAGATCTTCAGTTAGGAGCCCTCTAAAGAGTGGCCCAAGATTTTTAAGATTTTTAAATCGGTCCACAGATCAAGCATAGGTTTGTAATGTGACACATCTCCATCAATACCGAGAAAAAGAATAACAAGAGAAGAAACATCTTAGCAAAAGTTACCAGACATACCTTCATAGAATTTGAGTTTTAAGTGAAAGACCCACCACTATTCAGGACCTTTTTTTCCCCTTGCTTCTAGTGGGCATTGCTGTCTAAGCATCCTTTTCAAGCAGAAAACAAAAGGAACAGAAATCACACTAATACAACCAAAAAAGAAAATTTACCTGTAAGGAACTGTGAATATGTAAGTAATGATGAATAATGCTGAATTCTTATACTTTAGGGCTATAAACTGGTAAGAGGTAGCTGAGATTTCAAGATTTCAGTAGGTGTTATGCTAAGATGTTGGCATTGTTAGAAAAAGTTGATTTCATATCACATCTGTTTATCTTGAAAACCTTTTTGAAACAACTTCAAAAATAAGTGCTAGCGTCAGAGTTTGGTGTTGAATTGAATCAATGTTGCACAGCTGTACTGATAGATTAAGGCTAACACCAGCGTGCTCAAAATTTGTACACACACTCAGGTTTTTATGAAAATTAATTCCTAAAGTTGCTGTGTTTATCAACTTCCTGGCACAATGTCAACTGAGGACCCAGCTTAGTTCTTAGAGCATGAAGTGCTAATTACGTCTTTTCCCCAACTTCAACAAAGGTGAAAAATATTGGCAGTTACCAACACTTTTGCAAAATGTGATGTCTTAATGCAGCTTCACATATTTTAGAGTATTAGGCTAAAACTTCACATTGTTAATTTTTTATATTCCTATTGTGAGTTTGAAGGCATGACAGAGAAAACTTTTGAATAAAAACATTTATCACTGTAAATGATGCCAGATTAAAAGATGCATGATTTCAAAATTGTTTATAATTATCTCCTACCTAAATGGCCACATTTCTCATAGAGGCACTAATTGCAAAATAAGTAAAAATATTGACACTATCATTAAAAACACAATAAAATGTTTAAATTTTAAGAACTTTAGAACTTCAGAGCCTTTAGAAGCAACAGAAAAAACATTCTTACTCTTTCTATTAGCTTCCCAGGACTACCATAACAACGTTCCACAAACTAGGTGGCTAAGAAATTTGTCTCATAGTTCTGGAAGCTAGAAGTTTGAAAACAAGGAGCAGAAAGACCATATGTCCTCCAAAATCTACAGGGAAATCCTTCCTGGCTTCTGGTGGTTTCCCAGCAGTCTTTAGCATTTCTTGGATTATGAAGCATCACTTCAATTCACTGTCTTTACATGGCCTATTCCCTGTGTTTCTATCCACATGAGGCATTCTTTTCAGAATAACAATGGTCATAAAGATTAAGGTCCCCAACACAGCACAACCCATCTATGACCTCATCGTAACTGCATCTATAACAGACCCATTTCCAAATAAGGTCACATTCTGAGGTGTTAGGGGTTAATGCTTCAATATATAATTTCTGGTGGGGGCTATGGACACAGTTCAACCTATAACACCCTCCCATGGTAAAAAGAGGAAAAGATAGAAAAAGGGAAGCAGACATGAAGACGCAAGAAAAGAAGGAGGCATTGGTTCATAACCTCCTCAGGACTTCTTTGGTGTAATCTGAAACCCCCAGACACAGAGGGTTGAGAGAGACCAGAGAAAGAGGTGGGCCACTCCAGGTTGGCAGGTGGCAGTTTCAATAAACAAATGGCACTTACATGTGATGCTTGCCTTGGGCAGCAGGTAGATCCTGACATCTGCTCACGCATCTCAAGAGTCTGTACAGAGGGCCTTAACTATGTTCAGTCATGCACCCCATGTACAGACGTTCTCAACACCACAGCCTTAACTCCAGGCTGTGTTACTGGAGTGATCTCCAGGAGCAAGAAGACTAGTGGAATCCACATTTCAAGGATGGAAAGAGGAAGTGAGGGGCCCCTGAGCGCTGGACCCAAGTCACAGGTCAAGGAGCAGTCACGCCTTTCTGACGACCTTCCCCAACTGGAACAAGGGAGGGAAAGGGAAGGAGGAAGAGAAGAACAAGAGACCATCATAATTCAAGCCACGAATGGCAAATTTTAGTCACCAGGTAGAGTGATATATGCACTGATTCCCGAAAGGACAGATAGCTACACACACACACACACACACACACACACACACACACACACACAGAGATTCAAACCTGTGTTATTGAACTACAATATATAAATATCTCCAAAGGAGGAAAAATTAGCATTCCTTTATTGTTAGAGATGTATCGGCAAATGAGAGACACACAATCTGAGCCGTTCCTCATACTGAAGATCAGCAGATAAACAGAATAAAAATCATTGTAAATATGCTGTTTGGCAGCAGTCAGTCAGGAAAAATGCAAGGCCACAGAGGAGAGATGGAAAAAATAATTGGTAAACAACCACAGAAATACTCCACCACACATTGGGCTTTACTGTGAATTCAGCAGACCTGGTCATATTTAGAGGAGATAACAGATCCGTGACCCAAGACAGGACTTAGCCCAGAAGGCACACTGGATATCATAACAATGTTTCCCCAACACTCTATGAAAAACAACCAGAACAAGGAAGTTTCCTTTCCCGAACCACACTTTGACCCCACATTTTTTAAATAACTAGACTGAATTAAGGTAATTCCATTAAAAACTTAGTAATTCTAAAGAGAAAGTTTTGTGTGATAGTACAAAATTAGTTAAGGAAACAAAATTCTCTAATAATTGCTTCATGGGGGGGAAAAAGGACAATGTGCTTCTTTATGAGCCCAGTGAAATTCAAGAAATCTGCTGTTTTTAAATAGAACAACAAAATCACAAAATAACAGTAGTAGCTAACTCTACATGCCAAAAAATGATCTTAGCTTACTCTTTAACCCTATGAAGCCAGTGTGATTATATCTGAATTTACAGATGAGGAAACCAAGAAGCAGAGAATGTGCGTAATTTGTGCAGTCACACATCTAACAGGTGGGAGATCCAAGATTCAAATTTGGACAATGTAGGTCTACAGTCTGTTGTCTGCGTCATTAGGTGATTCTGTCTATATGGATACCAAAATCAACTTAAAGTCATTTAAGAAAGAAACAGAATTGAAAAAATAAAGTTAATAATGAATACTACTTTAAAAGCAGCACACAGAACTTAAATACAACTTTGAATAAAAAATATTAAAAAATAAATAAATAAATAAGGCTGCACAAAGCAGTGCCTTCCTTTGCTATAGCTGTGGCCAGTATTCGCTATTTCATTCTGGGTATCTTCAGAATAAAATATCTGTAAATCATACTCTTCAGTTCTAATATTGGATTATTCTTATAACCTTAAAGCTTTGCCATGTTTTAAAAAGTTACTAATACATGGGTTCCTGGGTGGCTCAGTCAGTTAAGTACCAGATTCTTGATTTTGGTTCAGGTCATGATCTCAGGGTCTTGAGATGGAGCCCCGCCTTCTACTTCATACTTCCAGCTGGGCGTGGAGCCTGCTTAAGATTCTCTGTCTTGGGGGCGCCTGGGTGGCTTGGTTGTTAAGGGTCTGCCTTCAGCTCGGGTCATGATTCCAGGGTCCTGGGATGGAGCTTCACATTGGGCTCTCTGCTCGGCAGGAAGCCTGCTTCTCCCTCTCCCTCTGCTGCTCCCCTGCTTGTGTTCCCTTTCTCGCTGTGTCTCTCTCTGTCAGATAAATAAATAAAATCTTGGGAAAAAAAAAAAACACAAACGATTCTCTGTCTCCTTCTCCCTCTATCCTTCTCCTTCTCTTTCAAAAAAGAAAGTAACGAATACAAAGTACCGATGAGGAAGGGCATTGTAGGTGGACAGCCATGTTGTGATGTTGTGCACAGTCTTCCTCATGAAAAGGAAACTCTCACTGAGGAGAGTCCCTCTCCCTTAAACTTCCGAATGCAGAGCAGAGGCAAAGGCATCACTAAATTCTAGATAGTCAGCAGCATCTCATTTCATGAGTTGCTCTCCTGGGATACAGGTCAGTTGAGATGATTACTTAGGTAGATTCCACACTGCCCTCCGGAGAGCGTTTTCCTGGACTCTTCCATGTCACATGTCTATCTTCGTCACGGATGTGTCTCTTTGTCGTGCTGTCATAGTTGTTGACTTCTTTCTCAGACTGGTGGCAACATAACCGGCAATTCCAGTCTTCATATTTGATCAACTACCATCTCTTCCTGTAGCTGGATTAGGAGGAAAAACACTTTTTCTACAGAAGACTCCAAAAAGAACTATTTTCTTCATATAATATAACAAAATTGGCTTCTAAGTATCTTCCTGAACCAGTTGCTGTAGAGGGATTACTAGTCACTGTGGCTGGAAAAGATGTTTTAAAAGTATTTCCTGACACCTTAAGACTGAATTGTATTGTTAATGTTCAACATTATATACACAACAGACATACCTACACCAAGATAAAACAGTATATACAGTTAGGGTTAGGGTTAGTTAACTGTTAACTGTTAGTTAACAGTTAGTTAACAGTTAGTTAACTTAACTAGATGTTAGCTAACTAGCTAGTTACTAGCTGTTAAGTTGCAGTCATTATATTTGTAGCAGTCTTCAGTGCAGTAGCTGGTTGTACAGCCATAGCTGATCCTTCGAACTTCTCTTCCATTGCCCATTCCATGCTTTCTCTGCCTTCAGCCTGGACCTCAGCTGTTTGAGGTTCTTTATTTAATGAATTGACAGTAATTAATCTACTACCTCTCAAATAATGCATCCATTCATCTTTGCCCTGATGTGTTCAACTGGAGCTGGATCCTGTAAACATTCCATCTTCGTCAGTTGGCAGAATGGCCAGCTCATAGACTTCATTAGTGGTGGGTGAGGTAGGAGCACTGTAGTATGATTGGTGGTGGGTGCGGTGGGAGCACCGCAGTGTGGAGGTCTTCTCTTCCTCGTTGCAGGGAGCTCTCTCTTGCTTGCTCCTGTGACACATGGCATCCGTGGTTCCTGCAACATACAGTATTGTTCGTTTCCCAGCCAGTGTCTATCATGACCTTGAAAGTGGTTCCTCAGTGAGTTCTGCAGGTACCCTTGATGGCTTCCCACTGAGTTTTAGAGGCATGCTAATGGGATAAATTCCTGTGAGTTTTGGCAGAACCTCTGTGACAGCTTTCCAACAAAGTCTCAGCAAAATATCAAGGGCCAGTTTCTTAGTAAGTTCTCTCTGCCTGCAGCAGGGTATTTCCTCTTTGCCAAGCTCAACTTACACGATCTCAATAGATTTTTCCACGGTTTCATGGACCACAGCCATACTTCAATGAGTTCTGAATTTCAATCATGGAGGGGCTCTCCTACAAATTTGTTTCTTCCTTTTGTACTCTGCCTGAGTCTCAGAATAATGACTGCTCTCTGTATCTGCTATTTCTGCATTCCTAGGAGGTCTTTTAGGCCCTTAGCAGTTAATCCCTACTCGGAATTACCATTTAATATTTACATTAAATCTTCCTTATTTAAACTATTGCATGATTTCTGTTTACTGACTGTACCTTGACTGGTATGGAACTTCTATCAGGAATGGTCCAAGGATGTGCAAAGATGAAATATTGGGATTGGTCAGTTGTGTTGTTAGTCTTAAGTGCAATACCAAGTTCTTTGTAAATGGGAACTAGAACGGTAATAATTCATGGCATGCAGTAGCATCACAATTAATCAATCTATTACCTATGTTTGATTCTGATGAATTGCCTACTGAAGCAACTATCTTGGGATCTAAAGCAACTGCTGCATTTGACTATTATGATACTGAGGTGACAACAGTGTCTATGGTGTGAAAGGGACCCCTTGAGTGAACTGGGCTCTTACAAATAAAACTTTAAAAATGACAAGCTCAGTTAATTGAACTCTCAGCTCAAGAAGTGATCTGAGAACTGGGGAGTTCTGTGACAACCTTAAAAGAATCACCTATTACTTATTTTTTTTTTTTGTAACCACAGGGCTGACGTTAAAATGAAATGGAAATTTAAGTTGAGTGATTTGAAGTCAGATTCTCATCATGTTTCTTATATCAAAATTAGGACACTAAATGGGAAAGAATGTGATCCTAAAACTTTTTGGACCTAATGAAACTATCTGGACCTAAATGAAGCTAAATTTTCATATTCCCCAAATACTCTGAGCCTTCATTGCTAGTAGAAATAGGTTGCCCTCCCACATCCAAGAATAGTAATCCTTGTGATATCACAACCTGGGATAGATACTTTGTAGGAGTAAGGCCATCTTCCTCTAGAACCACCACAACTACCCCTTGTTGCCACTAAACTCTTAGCTGGGTTAAGTCTCAGGCTGTGTCTAGGGGTCAGGTATACACCATGACCTGGAAGGAAATAGCTTATACATTAAAAGAATTGCAAGATGTGTATGCATACGTGTGTGTGTGTATATATATATAATATATATTTCACAAAATATATCATTTTATATATCATATATATGTATACATATATCATATATGATGTAAAATATATAAGATATATATATCATAAAATATATATAATATATAAATATATATACACAGACATATGCATAAACTTCTTGTAATTCTTATGTTTATATATATATATACACAAATGTGTACATATATGTATATGCATGTATATGTATATACTTTTATATTTATATTTATTACACACAAAAAGAATGTAATATACAAATATCATTAGAAACACTGGGAATATATGGGAGAGTAGATTCAGAGACTATTAGTGCAAAAAAGTATATGTATATTTAATATATAATTATAATTAATCATATGATTAATAAAATCAATATACATTATATAATTAATAAAATTAATATATTAACATACTAATAAAATTAATACATATTAACATATTATATAATTAATAAAAGTGATAGATATATATCACTAGATCCAGCCTATTTTATTAATTTGGGTACACTTCCTATGGAACACTGATTTAACGTGTTAATTTGGACAACTGAAATTGCTTTTAACAGCTCCCCCGATCTAAAGACTGAAACATGAACTCAGTGGAGACCCATGCTTAATGAGTCAATACGTCACAACTTTCCCAGCATGATATGGTAGAAGGAACCCAAATGTTTCAAGATCATGACTGTTGTAACGCATTCATCACATGCCACCTACGCATCTATTTCTAAACTACCTCCTCCTTAAAGCATAACTTCATTAAGGTGTTGAGAAATACATTACTGAGGGGATTCCTGCATCCTTGAAACAGTTTATGGGTTTCTTTCCTTGATAGGCCAAATATGGCCTGTCTCATTGAGACAGGTGCTCTGACATCAAGGAGGATGACTCAATCATAGAAGAGCAAAGCTGCAATAGATCACTGCCAAAGATAAGATGAGAGCAGCACCGAAAGAGGAAGCAGAAATGTAATGATGATGAGAATGTCCTGGCCAACAGAGATATTTGCTGATGGCTCCTTGATCACGATGAGCCTAGGAATTTAATAGATGGGAAACTTGCTCCACGTAGCAGAATGATTGCTTGCTCCATGTCACACACACACACACACACACACACACACACAATCTCAGGGGACGAAGACTAAAGACCTTATTAAAGTTACCACAGCAGAGAATCATCCATATTGGCTCCCCAACCTAAATGCCAAAGGCTTGATGGAAGCAACTAGAGTTTACCTGCCTACCAAGAGAATAATGTCACATTCCCATTAAACTCACCAGTTTGGCCCACTCATACACTGATGATCTTAGATAACTGACTGGGGACAACCACGAATGTAACCAGATGATGAATTCAGTTGCAGCTGTTTCCCTATATGGAGTATATTTACTGGAGCAAATCAGCATGGCCCCTGTTATTTGAATGATTTGATCTAGTTCATGTATTTTTCACCACAAGCATTTCAAAGGACCACCAGAAGCAGTTGCCTTTAACCACCTGAGCCAACATTATGGCTTAACCCACATGAACCATTTCCCAGTGAAACTCGTAAGTGTCCTAATGGGTGGGTTCCCGGGAAGCTCAGAGGGCAGCTTCCAGCCAGTCTCAGTGACTCCACTGCCAGAAGCTTTCCCCAGCTTGTCTCAGGGTCACAAACGTGTAGCCACCCTGCTTGCCAGTGTAGCCTGTTCCCTATATTTGTCATTTCTCTCTTGGTTGGCATTTTTTACCCCTTAGTACTTAATCCCTTTTTATTAGTTAATAGTTATTTCTGTTACATGGTCAAATAACTAGGTTGTTTTTTTTTTCTTTTTTTTTTTTTCTTGTCACTGACGTCAGACAGAGACAGTATTTAAGTTCTGCTTCTTGGTCTTTGCTCCCCTGGGATTGCATCCATCAGGGAGCCCATCTCCATGGCATCCCCTTAATTACAACAGGCCTACACGGGAAAGCCAGGGAAAACTGTTCAAGGAGGCTGCCACTAATGTATCTCTCTATGTTTATTGAAAAGAATGGCCTCTAGGACTTCCAGGCGTTTTTAGTAGGTGGGGTGGGTATGCAGGTTACACATAAAAAACCTGTTCTAATTGGTTCCTTTTGCTACATTATGCCAGGGAAGTTCATATACTGCAACCTTGTCAGTTTAGGCCAGGGTTGATTATACGGTTAAATGAACCAAAAAAAGTTAAGGAGGCTTTCCAGTTGTATAACCTAGCACATTAAATCTGGAATCTCTGATAAATGTACCTAAATTTAGGTGAGCCTTCCTTTTGTACGGCCCTTCCTCTTTGGTTTAATACCCTTACAATCCACCCCTAATTATATTTTTCTGATTTTGGGGGGTATAATTTATAAAAATATTAAAATACTTTCAATGAGTAAGTGATTTCCTTCTGGTTAAACTCTGTACTTACCCCCCTGGAGGGTAGGAAACTCACTCCCCAGTTACTGGCCTGGTGTAAATAAAAGGCGCGTGGATGTGTCTAGAAGATAATTTCAAGCACAGAAAGGATAGTCTCCTCAGAAATTGGATGACAAACTGTCAGATTACACGATTATTAGCTTTGTCTGAATCCAGCCAGATATATCTGAGCCTTGGTTCAGGCTTTTACTACTTCCTACCAATGCTTTAACCTTCTTACCTGAGAGTGGTGATGATGGTCTGAAAATTTATATTGTGATTATGTAACCTACACCATTTAATTCTGTGTTTGATATTCAGCACTACTGACCTTGCAGCTATAAGAAATAAACAAGTTTTAATGGTTGTCTTAGACATTTTCTTATTATTTGACTATCACAGAAATGAGAATTTAAAGACACAAGCTTGTCACCTTCCTTTAAGCACTACACTGTACTCAGAAGAATCCATTCCATACAACAGTTTTTGTAACTGTAATTACCATCCAAATGGCCAACTTCAGTGGCAACTTGTCTCCCAAAACACTTACTTCAATAGACATATTTTTCATAATCAACCACAGGTGATAATATGATTAATTAAAATGCCAGTGATAAAAATGGACTGCTGGCATCCATTTCCCATTGTTGAAGAGATCAGTACGACATTCAAGCTCAAGGACATGGCAAAATTGTAACAAAATCCCAACCTGGAGAGTCTATTTTCCTGGAACTCCTTCTGTAACTCCTTAATTTCAGTATCATTCAAGGCCCAATCAGGAGGCATAAAACGATCCTCTTGAACAGGGCAATTTTTTATAAGAAACTGTTAACTAGACATAAAATTGTTAATGAAATAACTGGAAAGTCAATGAGAGAACACTCAAGTATCAGAGAGGTAGCAATTGGAGAAAGCAGCTGTCATACATAGAACTAGAGGAATAAACACAAGAGGAGGGAATCACTGAAATTTGGAAACAGGTAAAGGAGACTCTTTGGACCTGAAAACTAAGAAAATGTGCTCATGGCTATGACTGATGTGTCTTGGATCCAATGCTAGGGCTTGCGGAGCTGAACCCAGGGAACTTTCTGGGTAGGGAGGAGGAGTCTCGACCACTGTTTTTGGCACCCCTGGATGGAGAGAGATTTGCAAAGAGATTGGTCTACAATGGAAAAACTGAAACCGAATTCAGCCATCCCTCCAGGAAGAAACTGCCTTTGCTGGGCATGAGAACAGACAGAAAGTACACGGGCTGACCCCAAGAAGCATGGGGACGGGAGGAAGCCCTTCTTCCTTCCTAAGCATTGGTAGGAAGTAGTAAAATCCTGAACCATAGATAAGCACTACTGTTAGTACATTCATTTCTTTGTTCTCATCTATTACCCAATGTGATATAATTTGAAATAGTACCTATTATCAATCTTTTGGTATCAATTATACATTTTTCAAGCAGTGTTTGTAGGAAATTATAGGAACTAAATTAGTCTAGCATATTTTCAGTGCTTGACCACAAATTCTACTAATTAAATTTTTTCCTACAAGACATACAATGAATTTGATATAAAAATGGGTAGGTAATTTAAAGTGAAATATACAATTTTAATTTTTTTAATTTTTATTTAGTTATTTGAGAAAGAGCATGAGTGGGGCAAGGGGCAGAGTGAGAAGCAGACTCCCCTATGAGCAGGGAACCTGAGGACGTGGGGCTCAATCACAGGATCCCAGGATCATAAACTGAGCTGAAGGCAGACGCTTAACCAACTGAGCCACTAAGGCACCCTATAGTTTTAATTTAAAAGGAAGAATTAGTCACACATTTAACTATATTTTTGGTCAGTGAGAAAGAAACTTGAATAAGGTGCTTTGAAACATCATCCCAAAGTTATTAGGGGATATGAAAATTTGTTTCCTGATCTCCAAATGAAATACAGGTGAAGGACAAAATCAAGAAAAAAGAGATAATGAATATATTCTTGCCCTCATAAAAATATTAAACATTAATTCAATGGCCTAATTGTTCAAGAGAAATTTTAAATTCACTAATTTTTCAAAAGAAGTAAGAAGAATATATAAGATAGTGCTAAAGTCAGATCAATATGACCAACTACTATAATTTTGCCTTACTTTCATCATAGCTTAGGCTGCATTTTATATTATCAATTTAATTGCAAATAAATAGAAAAGCACACTGAAATTTTAGAGTACATTTCGAGGCTAAGGAGGTTGTTTCCAAAGTCAGACTATCCCTTTTCATAAAAACTTTAATGAATATATTGGCAATAAAACCACTGCTGCAGAGTTCAAAATTATCTGTGACAGTTTCAGAAAATGGTTGCTCTACTTTTTTATTTAATTCATAATACTGATAAGAAGTGTGATTTAATATATTATTGCGAGTTTGGGAAGGGATGTAATAGTTTGATTCTTATGAAATTCATTTTATGAAGCTAGGTATTTTTATCACATTAATGAAATCATTAATTATGTATTTCTAGAGAAAGAAGATAGGGAGGTATGTAACATGGACTATCACCTCAGTAGCAAATGTCTAAGTTGGGGCACCAAGGTTGATTTAACTTCCTTTGTCTGTAACTTCCATTTCCCAACAATAAAGGTCAGGGATGAGAATAGGGCTAAAGAATTAGAAAACCAATGACATATTTTAAATGTGAATAAAGATAGTTTTCCAGTTTGAAGTGTATAATGAACTACACAGTATGTTTCCTGATTTTTAAAACTATCTTACAGAATACAAAGACAGGACTATTTATGTCAAATCATATGTTTTATCATTTGTTTTATATAGTAGATAAATCAAAGACAAGGTTAGAAGCAGGCACCTAGCAGTTAAATTATATTTTATCTCTATCGAACATAGTCCTAGGCTTCCACGTGTATAAGAATCAATTCTGGTCCAAATTACTCTACCATTTTTAATAAAATAAGGCTTAGAGGGGTAAGATGGCATAATTGCAGTCACATGACTACATATTAAAACAAAAAGATGATAAAAACATAAATTTTCATTCCACTGCATTTAAGAATTATTCTGTGTTAAATACTGTTTGATTTGTAGCAGGGTTACAGAAGAAGAAAAAAAAAAAGAATTGACTCTCCTACTTCAGCTTTTACTTTTTAAAGGATAGTAAAATATGAAATAAATGCATACATGCATAATAAAATTTAAAAAAGTTAAAATAAAACAAAAGGCAACCAACCAAGCAGTAGGAGAAGTGAAGTTAAGTTAGTGCACAGAATCGGTACTTCTCTGAAACTACAGAATTGGGTAGAGTTAGGGGAAGATACATGGGAAGGTATCCTGAAGCAGATCACCCTCAGTACTACTGAATGACTGAGAAGAATGTATTATCACAGAAAACAACAAAAACTAATTTCAAGGAGACAAAAGTTGTTCAAAGTTATGAAGGCAAGTGGATGCTGCATTTGGATTTTACTCATATTACACAACATCAGGAGTCTTTTGTCTGATTTATTCACTGATGTGTCTCAGAGTTTGAAATAGTCTCTGGCACACATTACCTAATAATATCCAGTAAATATTTGTTGATTGAATAAATAATCCAGAAAGGAGGAAACATAAGCAAGTTGAACAAAGAAGAGATACTTCTGGAATGATGACGCTTTTATAATTTATTAGGAAAACAATGAGACATCACAGAAGAAACTGAAAAGATAGAAATGGTAAGCTGAGGTTGGTATTTTAGGACATTTGCTTTAACAGCTAGATGAAACATAGAATCAACAGTTGACGTGAAATGAAAAATAAATAAATAATAAAATAAAAATAAAGAGATACCAATTAGGATTCTATTGTAATATTAAAGAATGGGATTGATAGTGGCAGGAGAACTGGAGATTAGTGCAAAATATGACAACGTACTCATGAAACAGAGACTAAGAGTTTTGTGACTAAGGCTATGAAGTCAGCTAGCAGGGAGGCAGGCTGGTTTGTGGGCTTCAGAAAGTAATAAGTGTTTTGAGAAAGGTAATTAGTGTTTTCATTTAATTAAATGGATATTAGATGAGGAATCATGGTTTTGGTAGAAAAATGGTTTATTACACCTGGACACGCTAAATTTAAGAGACCCTTTGTATACCTACATGAGAATGTCCTTGAGGTCGCTGCATATAATGATCTCTATCTCAAGAAAGACAACACATTGGATATTTTAGATTTGATGATATTAGTATATGATGCTGAAAACATGAAAATGAATGATGTAGGGCTGTTATAACTGCCATTCCACTCTCCCAGCATTTCTGCTTCCTCCTTGATAGGGAACACTTCTGCATACAATTCAAATTGTCAGCACATGTTCCTCCCTAGCTCTTTACTATTCAGAAATGCAGACCTCCATTAGTCCATGTTTAGTGTTGGGTGGGGTTACAGTCCTTCAAGTAAGAACCCATACAAGATGTCCCATTGTGCTCTTCCTTTTCTTGATGCTGTGGCCGAGACTTTTAGGTAGGCCCAAGCCACACAGGTTAGTCAAAAATTTCCTACCTAGTCAAGAGCTTGATGAGATGTTAATAAATCAACATTATATTTACCATTATACTATCTAATACTTATACCTCCCATACGTAGAGTCAGCTTTTTAAATGTTCATGAGAAAAAAGTAAGAACAAAAAGCAACTTGCCCTAGATTTCTAATAGATGAATGTCACCAATGAGAAAATACAGAATAGAAATATTGCATAGTGGACCCAAATTCTGAGTTTTGAATCCAAAAGACAGAAATAGAGGGAGCCACAGACTTTGGAGTTCTCAAGGTAATAGACGGCTCAGTCCTTTATCACCGTGACACACACAACCTCAAGAATGCTATTTGTCTTCAGACCATCAAGGGTGTTTATCCTTTTTTATGATAGGTCATATCTTTGTTTATTAAGTTTTAATTTAAATTCCAGTTAGTTAACATAGAGTGTAGGTCATATCTTTGTTCATACCCATAAGTAACTCAGATTTTCCAGGCCATCTCTTATAATCTAAAATGGCTCAAATCCATGATCTTTCTTGATCTTAATTCACACCCTTATCGGCTTCTAAAGGGTGTTTACTGTGAGTCATCAGCAAAATCATCTACATCTTCAGTCTCTTCTAGAACATATGCTCACCTTCTTATTTTGACGTATACATGGCTTTCCCTTGAGGCTTAAAAAATTAAGTAACTTTTTTATGTGTACATGGCAAAAGCTGAATTTGACTTTCAGACCCAAACTTGCTGCCTCCAAAGTGAGCCCAGAGTTAATGCCTTAACCACCTCTTTCCTCAGGGATCATTTCTTAACTTCCTAACACCATTTAGATTATACTGTATGTCAGTGTCTTGAAGGAAAAAAGAAATAAATATATAGTAAAACCTAACATTTTTCTTTCTTAACTTTCATTTCAAAATCCCACTCCATCTTTGTGTTCCTTCTTCCACTATAAACACCACGTGAATCTCAAATACATGATGTTTAAGAACAGGTATTTCAAATTCTACCCCCATCTTAGTCTCAGTAATTCACCGCATGCCGTCACTCAAGCTAAGGAATTATAGTTCATGTGACTCTCCCTCTTCACTCATCTCCACATTAACTAAGTGGAGTCTACCTCAAATATGTTTCTTAAAACCTCCCCTCACTATTAGCTCAAAGTCATTTTCTAGATTTTGGTTCTTCATCTTTCACCCAAGTCTCTTGCAACACCCTTCCCACTCATCCCGACGCTGCCAGAATGAACCCAGCTTATGTACTTTTTTAATGCATTTGGCCACAGGGTTCTAATTTTTGCTACTGATACACTCTGCTAGAAAGTTTGAGTTTCAACATCACATCTATGGAAGGCCACATTGCAGTGCTGGTTGTCCAGCGGTATCCTGCTCTCGTGTCATGGAATAACTCGGGACTGCTTTACACCATCCACCTCTTAACTGAGTGCTCCCTGTCACTTGTGCAGTCTGACACGCCACGTGATATGCTAGGTGCCCACATGCCTGCATTCGGCTAGACTGAGCGGCTTACACAGTTGTGATCTAGAGGTAGGCAGGGTGCTGCTGCTTTTCACATCTCGCCCACTGCCGTCTGCTCCATGCTCCTGTGGTGGAGGTTACCCCTGCTGCCGAATGGATTAATCTGCCCAGTGGACCACAAAGGTCTGATGACATGACTTGAAAGTGTATGGGAGTTAACGTCTGGTTGGAAAACTCTGAACAATAAGTTATAGGGGAGAGTAAGGAGCTGGCTGATCTTTTTTGTTTGTTTGTTTTTTTCCTTTCTCCTAAGAACCTGTTTCAAGACTCGGTATTTTAATATGGATTTTGACATAAAATTTAAGATTTTCTTCTTTTCTTAGACATAAATGTGATCAAAAGCTGACCCAGACATGCTCAAGGGTAGTCTCTAGAAGAGCCTTAGGAGTCCTTGCCAGGATGGTGGCAAAATCAAAAGCAAAATCCGACAGCTGATGCTCAGGAAAAGTAAATAAGGGATATATTACAGTTTGCTCTATTATACCCCCAGCAGTGAGTATAACCAAAAAAATTTCACGTCTTGCCACCATAGCTGTAGGTCAGCATGACACGATGGTGTGTGTATGTATATTTGTATGTGTGTGTATATTTATATCCATAACATCACCCCAAAAAAGTGTTTCAAAAGACACCATTTCGTAGCTACGCCACTAATCCTTTTCACAGAGTCACAGCGTTGCATCTTCAGAGTCTCTGAATTTATGCCATGGAGAAGACAGCCCTGAGCATTGCCACATTTTTTTTCTTACCCGAAAATTATTTGCAGGATGGTGTACTTCAGACACTATTTCAAAATACAGACACCTGAATACATCAGCTAAAGGAGAAAATCAATACAGATGACCACTGCCGTATGCTTTGTTTGAGTCATCAAAAGTTTTCCTTGAGATTTCTTTATGCAAATATATTTCCCTTGATTTTATCTTCTCTCTGTTCCAAGATTGTACCACCGTTTATCATGCTAACTTGCAGTTTTGCTGTTGGAGGAGTACATAGCTAGAATAATTACATTTCATAAATGACTGAATATAAAATAGTAACCTTTTCACATTAAATGAATGTATTAAAATTGAATACTCCATGATGAAATGTGCACCAAATCTACATTAGAAAAAAAATTGAGCTCACAAAGAAATCAAAGATGAGAAGAGAAAAATTAAGAGCTGCTTTTAGGGGAGGGGTGCCAGATGTATGGCAGTTCTTTATAAAGCAAAGGGTTGGACTGGCAGTTATCCAGGCATATGGGCGTAAAACAGACAATAATTTACATAAGTACATTCAGGTAGTAGTCAGAGATGAAGTTATTTGCTTTGAAGAAAGTTTCCATTTCAAAGGAGGCACTGAAGTTTCATGAGAGGTAAAGCGGACAAAAAGAAAAACTAGCTCTATTAGAAAGCAGGGAAGAAAAAAAAAAGAGAGAATATCCGATGACTGGAAGTTTAATTTTATTTTACTAAGCTCTGCTTCTCTTGTCTTTAACTGTGGATATCTTCCAGCAGCGTAAGTATACAGCTTATTATTGTACTTCTGCTATATATCTGTGTACTCCTTATCAAACAGCTCATTAAATGTGACAGCTTCATTTAATAGAGAAAATTCACAAATCTGCTAGGCTGCATTTTCAATTGAAGAACCATCTGTTGTGACCTGGAGATCCACTGTCATTCTGGACTCAACATAAGTGAAAACAAACTCAAATTATTTTCTCACAAATTCTCTTTCAGACTTTGTTATTTCTGTCATCCGTCACTACTTTTCTTCCATTTATCTAATTCGGAAAAATTACTAATATTCACGGACACGGCACCTAATGCCCCCCCCCCATTAATAATGGATGTTTATGAGTCCATTCTCATTCTACGTGCATCTACCCATTTCCTCTGCCCCATGCCTTCTGCTGCAGTCCTATTAGAATCACAGATTCATATCAGGGCTTTTGAATCACATTGGAAAAGACTTGATATCATTGTCGTTACACAAGTCCTGCAATTAAATACAGCTAGTACAAAAAGTGAAGCATTTGGTTTGTGTGTTGGCCTAGCAAAGTCCCTTAACACGTCAAGTCACTATATGCTCACCTGTACAGTACATTGAAGATAAAACAATGAATTCTCCAATTTGCAGTATTTAAACACCACTTTCATAGAAGGCCACATTCTCGTGGTGTTCTGCCTCCTTGTCTGGAAGCAACGTTTTTTTTTTAAGATTTTTATTTATTTACTTGACAGAGAGATAGCACAAATAGGCAGAGCAGAGGGAGAGGACAAAGGAGAAGCATGTCCCCACTGAACAGGGAGCCTGACATGAGATCATGACCTGGGATTATGACCTGAGCCCAAGGCAGGTACTTAACCAACTGAGCCACCCAAGTGTCCCAATGTGTTTTTTAATAATATGTTTTTGAATCAGCTTTTGACATTTGAAAATGTCAATTAAATTTCCTAATATTGGAATAAAGGCTTTGGGGAAAAAAACAAATGAGATTTAATATTAAGTCTTTTACCTAAGAAGAGAGAGTTTCCCTTGTTTTCTAGAACTTAGGGAAATTGCAAGGATTTTTTTTTCTTAAAGACACTTAACTCAGTTCTAAGTCTTTTTGTTTATTTTGGTTTTGTTTATTTTATTATTATTTTTTTATTTGGTGGGGTCTTGGTTTTTTTTTTATTATTTTTTAATTTTTTTTGTTTGTGTATTTTGGTTTTGGTTTGGTTGTTTCTATTAAATTGCTTGACCTGTGTCTTGTTCTTATAGCCCAAATGTAACTTAAACTTGCCCAGGAATTCTTTAAAAGAAAAAACAAAACAAAACTCTGCTGACAGAAAACAAGTAATTATTTACTTAAAATCTGTTAATATAGATATTATTTAACATTTTATTCTACCAAAATTTGCAGAAGCAACTTTATCAAATTTATCTTTTTCCTTTCTCTCTCTCTCAAAAAACAAACAAAAAAACAAACAAAAAAAACAGCCATAGATCCAAGGAATCTCTAAATTAAAAAATTAGGATAGAACTAGGTATTACGTAGAGAGCCCAGATATGGACCCTTATCTTTATGGTCAACTAATCTTCAATAAAGCAGGAAAAAATATACAGTAGAAAAAAGAGAGCCTCTTCACTAAATGGTGCTGATAAAATTGGACAGCTATGAGTAGAAGAATGACACTCAACTATTCTCTCACACCATACACAAAGATAAACTCGAAATGGATAAAAGACCTCAATGTGAGGCAGGAATCCATCAGAATCCTAGAGGAGAACATAGGCAGTAACCTCTTCAACACTGGCCACAGCAACTTCTTTCAAGATATATCTCCAAAGGCAAATGAAACAAAAGCAAAAATGAACTTTTGGGACTTCATCAAGATCAAAAACTTCTGCACAGCAAAGAAGACAGTCAACAAAACAGAGAGGTAACCCACAGAATGGGAGAAGTTACTTGCAAATGACAGTACAGACAAAGGGCTGATATCCAGGATCTATAAAGAACTCCTCAAACTCAACACACACAAAACAGATAATCATGTCAAAAAATGGGCAGAAGAGATGAACAGACATTTCTCCAATGAAGACATACAAATGGCTAACAGAAATATAAAAAAAATGTTCATCATCACTATCCATCAGGGAGATTCAAATGAAAAACCACATTGAGATACCACCTTACACCAGTTAGAATGGCCAAAATTAACAAAACAGTGAACAACATGTGTTGGAGAGGATGTGAAGAAAGGGGAGCCCTTTTACACTGTGGTCGGAATGCAAGTTGGTACAGCCACTTTGGGAAACAGTGTTGAGATTCCTCAAGAAATTAAAAATAGAGCTACCCTATGACCCTGCAATTGCACTATTGGGTATTTACTCCAAAGACACAGATGTAGTGAAAAGAAGGGCCATTTGTACCCCAATGTTCATAGCAACAATGGCCATGGTCGCCAAACTATGGAAAGAACCAAGATGCCCTTCAACAGGCGAATGGATAAAGAAGATGTGGTCCATATATACTATGGAGTATTATGCCTCCATCAGAAGGGATGAATACCCAAATTTTGTAGCAACATGGACAGGACTGGAAGAGATTATGCTGAGTGAAATAAGTCAAGCAGAGAGTCAATTATTGTATGGTTTTGCTAATTTGTGGAGCACAAAGAATGACATGGAGGACATGGGAGATGGAGAGGAGAAGGGAATTGGAAGAAATTGGAAGGGGAGACAAACCATGAGAGACTGTGGACTGAACTAACAGAGGGTTTTGGAGGGGAAGGGGTTGGGTGGTTGGGTGAGCCTGGTGGTGAGTATTATAGAGGACACATTGCATGGAGCACTGGGTGTGGTGCATAAACAATGAATTCTGGAACACTGAAAATAAATTTTAAAAATGAATAAAAATTTTAAAAAAGAACTAGGCATTTAAATTGAAATTTAGAGCAACTGTAGGTGTAAGGTGATTTCAGGTAAGGAGAGCAGAAATTATGTTCAGCTCCTGAGAAAACAATGTCAGGAATAATTAATAGAGCCAGACTTTCTCCTCATTGCACCCAGTCAAGGCAATCTTCTCCCGATTTACTGACACTATACTTCTACCAGCCAAAAATTTTAAGCATACACTCTCAAAATATAGTTTTCTTATTTATTCTTAAGATGTTAAGAAACAGTATGTATATATGTGTATGTATATCAAATATAAATGCACAGAAATTGAAATTAAAAGCAGATTAAACAGAATATAGATAAAACCCAATATTTTAGTCCCACATTATAAATGCCTCTTGGGGTGCCTACATTTCCTCTGAAAGCACTCTACTAGGGTCAAAGACTTGCAAACAAAATGTCAGCCTAAGAAATGTTTCTAATAAAATTATATAGAAAGGAAAGCTTTTCCAGAAACAAGCTTTCTTATCTTCTCTAAGGATGTAGAAATAATTGGGGTAGAATGCATAATCACATAGACTGACTGAATTCATGATTTAGGTAACAATTATTGTAGGGAATCAATTACAGTAGGGAAGATGGATGGGTAGGAATTGATATGCCAGGGGATCTGTATGTCTCTCATCATTGGACAGCTTGACTTGTACCTTAGATGTCATCTATTCTCCTTAATAATTATATATGATATGAATAAAAAAGCACAGATATCTAAAGTAAAATGGAGGAAAAAAATCTGGTTTAAAGAAAAGCAATCTTACTTAAAAAATTATTTTGTACCTTTCAAGCAGTTTACAAATATTTATCACAGTCTCTCATCAAAATTATCAATTGGCCATGAAAAAATGTGGGAGGTGTTTAATAAGCTTATCATAGATACCTTAGTATTAATTTAAAATCATGTAATAAAATTAGTCACTATATAAAAATGAAAGACAAAATATAGAAGGTGGATGATACCAGTAATTTAACAAAGGCAGCACATGTACTAATAATTTGTAACTCTCTATAATTATAAATAATATATTTCTGTCCTTATATTACCTATAAGTGAATATAGGTAAACATTCTTAGGAATACATTTTCCATATTTTCTTTAAATGTCAATTTGCTACATTACTTTGAATTTAAATCATAAATCACCATAGTATGCATGAAAATGACTTAAAGTTCAATTTTTGAATTGCCTCCTTAGCATGAAAATAAGATTTCAAAAATGTTAGTGCTTTGGGCACCTGGGTGGCTCAGTCAGTTAAGCATCTGACTTCAGCTCAGGTCACTGTTTTGGAGTCTCGGGATCAAGTCTTGCATCAGGCTCCCCACTCAACTGGGAGTCTACCTCTCCCCTGCTCCTCCCCGTGCTCATGCTCTCTCTCTCTCTCAAATGAATAAATAAAATCTTTAAAAAAAAAAAAATAGTCAATGCTTGAGTGCTGTTTAAAAACAGAAGAAAAGAAAAAAACTATCCTTAATGGGGCATCTGGGTGGCCCAGTCAGTTGAAGGGCTGACGGTTGGTTTCCACTCAGATTTTGATCTCAGGGTCCTGGGATTGAGCCCCACACTGGGCTCCACACACAGCGTGGAGTCTGCTTGAGATTCGGTCCCCCTCTCCCCCCCACTCCCTCCCCCAGCTCAAACGCACAAACTCCTTTCCCACTCTCTCTCTCTCTCTCTCTCTCTGTAAAATAAATAAATAAATAAGATCTTTTAAACAAAACAAAAATGTCCTTAATGATTATTTAAATAATCAGTATTGTTTTGAAATAACGTACTTTTTATATGCCTATTACAGATCATTAAAGTCAACAGTAGTCACATCTGGACCCATATAAGATTTCATCCACTTGCATTTTTTAACTTGTTGATTAAAGAAAAATCGGTCTAATCATAATCTTTGATTCATTCCTGCTTTGACAGTGTTTTACTCACTGATTTCACTTCTACTACTATATGATTTGAATGAAATGTATTAAATGTTGCAGAAAATAACTACTGTCTACAAAGTTTATTCAGGAATATGATTTTATTCACAACCTCAAACTAAAAGTAAAGAAAGCAGAAGTTGATGCAAAAGTGATATTTTTCCACTCTATCAAAGTTTTTCTAAATTAAAGAAAAAGAAAAAAAAAAGGGCAGCCCTTTCCCCAGCATTCAAAATGTCTGTTATAGAGACAAAATAAGAAATATAGTGAGCCTGATACTGGCATAGTTTGAGTGCAAGTTATGATCTCACAAATATAATATACATTCTTTATCTCCTGGAGAATTTTCTGTCTAAAAGAGTAGACCAATATCATGAGGGATATTTGGGTTAAGTTTGGGCCGTATATGTAAAATCTTGTCACAGGGAAATAAAAGTGTGTATGACATGCTAAATATTGTAGAATTTAGGAGATTTAACTACCAATGTTAATGAGTATTTGTGTTGAATATATAAATACTTGATTTTCAGAAATACCGTGGGGGAAGGGGAAAAGTAGTGTAGCTTTATACAACATCCACTTCTCTCCCTTTAAAATTTTCCATAAAAATATTGCAAAAGATTTAAAACATCTTATAAAAATCTGTCCCAATTTTAAAAGTGAGTATTTCTGTCTGAAATACGGCATATTGTATTAGTTTTCTCTTGCTTCTGTAACAAATGACCACACGTTAGTGACTTAAAGCCACAGTTTAGTGATTTACAATAACACAAATTTATTGTTTATGGTTCTAGAACTTGGAAGTCTGACAAAGGTCTCACTGAACTAATATTAAGGTATTGGTCGTCTCTAGAAGGGAATCCATTCCCTTCTCTTTTTTAGTTTTTAGAAGCTGTCCCCATTCCTTGACTCATAGGACCCTTACCTACTCCATGTCTGAGGCCAGCATAGTCCATTCATTCCAACTTTTCCTTCTGTGATCATACCTCTTCCTGACTCTATCCAGGAAAAGCTCTCTGCTTTAAAGGACTCAAGTGATTTGTAGGCCCTCTCAGATAATCTAGGATCATCTCTCTATCTCAAGGTCCTTAACCTTTATCACATCTGCAAAATCTCTTTTGCCATGTAAAATAGCATTCATAGTTTCCAGCTCTGGGATCTGATATTAATATCTGGGGCAGGGGTTGGAATTACTCTGCCTATCACACAGATGTTTAAGGCATTACAGTGTTTTATATGCATGCTTTGGAAATGTTATCTGTCAAAGAGTGGTATCTAAAAGAAAAAGTCTTGGTAGATCTACAGGTATAAATATATGTATGTTTTTTGTGCCTTGGAGGTTGAGCTAGAATTTAACAAAGATATATGCCTAATATATGAATTAAACAAAAAAATAATAATTATATAGTTTTTTCTAAGCTCATGCTCTCATTGCTACCAACTTTAGATTATAATTGGAGGACAAATACATCATCTAAATTAATTTAATTTTTTTACCTCTTAAATTATTTTCATTTTCTCCTCAGCCCATTCATTTAATACAATTTCTTTTGAACAACATTAATGACTATAAACACGAAAGCCTTATTTGGTTTTATAAATGAAGCAAAACAAATATAAATAACCTATCGTACTTGAAAGGATTTTCTCTTCTTCTTAATTGAAAACAAACGGAACCTAAGCTAAATTAAATGAATGTTTAATCTTTCATTCCCAACACAAAGGTTATTAGTTGGTGCAAGTGTGTACATAGTTATAAACAGAAGAAACAAGCAGTTGATTGCTTTAAGTTTGGAAAAATCCAAGCTTAACAATTTGAAATGTCAATAAGAAGAAATAAAGAATTGCATTTTAAGCAGTTCAGAATATTTTTAAATGAATTTCTCAGTGTCTGCTTATGACTGTGTGGGTTTAGTAAAGAATGAGTATATCTGCTTGCAAAGAGTTCTTTACTTGATGCTTTTCTGAGGGTTTTTCTAAGAACATACAGTGACTTTCTATTTAAATGAAACAGACTAGTAAAGGGGATTGAGCAAGCTCTCGTTGAGGACAATATGTTCATGCTATAATTCTTTTAAGAACCACCTTATCATTTGCTGTGACAATTTCAGAGGCTTTTAACATGGGTTCTCACAACTCTAAGTTCATTTTCCTATACCTGGATAAATTTATTTCTCCCACTCCAAATCTGCCAGAGAGTTAAACTTACCCAAATCGAAGTTATTCGCTTAGATTAAAATTTAAAATGTATTAGTTCTTTTCCTTCCAGTGAAGGCTGGAATATCTCTTTTATTCCTTCTCCACATAAGTACATACACATTTGAGGGTTTTAAGAGCATCAGGGAGAGGTGAATGATCCTTGGCTGTAAGGTCCATACTAAGATCCGAGGCAGCTTTCACTCTCACAACTTGGGCTCAGCTACAGGACTCAAGTGAGATGCTCTGAACTTGCCTCATCATGTCCACCTCCTTAGGACCTCCATGCAGGGTCTATCACAAAACTGCTGACCTTTCTCCAATATCCTGAGAACTTTCCACGGTCCAGAGTGCCAGGTGGGAAGGAGAACATAAGTTTCTTCTCTTCTCAGATCCCCACACCTCGGTGTGCATTCTTCCCTGTCCTGGGGATCTCTATTCTTAGAACATTTTAGGTCAAATTCAAGCAGCTCTAGACATTGCCTCAAGAATGCAACCACTGATTGTTGTGAAAAATGGTCAACTTGAAGTCTAATAAATGTTAGAAAAATTTAAGTTGGTAGATACAATCAATGCAGAAACAAAACACTGCCCATTCTGCAATATGCCTGATTAGAAATGTTCTGTGTAAGAACAAGACTTGGTGAATCTTTGAGTTCCACTTCTGCCATTTTTAACTTCTATGTTTCAGTGTCTAATATTATACCTAAAATATATCAGACACCAAATATTATAAGGATGAATGGTCTCATAAAGAAAGTGTGACTACCTCAACAAATAAGTGAATAAGTAGGAAAGAGACAAGGTATACTATTACTCTGTATTTAGAGATAATTAAGAAAAACTAGAGGGGTGCCCGGATGGCTCAGGGTTAAGCATCCTACTCTTGGTTTCGGCTCACAGGGTCATGATCTCAGGGTCGTGAGATGGAGCCCTATGTGGGGCTCTGCACTCAGGGCAGAGTCTGCTTGAGATTCTTTCCCTCTTCCTCGTCTTCCTCTTCCCACCCCCAGTCTCTCTAACTCCTAAATAAATAAATAAATAAGTAAAATCTTTAAAAAGAGAAAGAAAAAAGAAAAAAAATAGAGGTGATTGGAAGACAGTCTTGGAATAGAGAACTAAATATAATTGTAAAATTTTGTTGAATTGTTGAAACAAAGGACAGAGTCAGACGCTCCTTCCTGAAGCAGGTAGATTTTAAGCTGGATTGTCACAAAGAGTCAGGAAAATAACATGGTTAATAAACTATGGTCAAATCCAAATGTTGATAGCCCAGGATTAAAACATGGGCAAGATGCAGCGTTACTTTGGGAAAAGCTTTCTATTAAGGGTGCTTTTATTTTGTTAGTCTTGTTTGGTGAGACATCTACCCAGTTACAATGAAGAAGTGAGATTTTTGCCAGAGTCGTGGAAGTACTTTGTACTGCTCTGACTCCAGCTGGAGTACTTGGTTCATATCTGAACATTTCATTTAGGCAAACTGAAGCACATCAGAAGAGTGAAAAGAAATAGGAAAAGCTGGCAAACAATGAAATTCAAGAAAGTTGTAGGAGGTTGAAAAGAAGCTTAATGGGGATTTGACAGCCATTTAAAAATATTTGAAGAGCTGTAGTGTAGAAAATGTTTATTAGACTTGTTGATCAATGTAGTGCTATAGGACAAGCAGTTGGTAATTTTAGGAAGGCAGATTCTAGCTAAAATTAAGTGGGGCTTTTAAAAAATTAGAGCTGAATAATTTAAATAGATAAAACAATGTTATAAAATATTAAATGTTCTAGGTAAAGGCTTGAAATCATCTATAAAATGTCAAAGAAGGAAGATTTGCATTGAGTAAAAATGGGAGTAGAAGAGTTCAGGCAGCTTTGAATTCTAGGACTCTACACTGTCATTCTATAGAACTCCTTCAGAAGAAGGTTTTGATGAGCTTGTGTTGATGCTCAGTGTTTTCATCAAAGTTGGCCCCAGGTACCCTTCGTTTAATGGAGACAGAGAATAGAGATATAAAAGAAAGTCTATTTCTCTGTATATTTCTGCCACCCTCACCACATAAATTCTTTATAATAGAGGCTTCAAATTTGCGGTCCAGAGAAAACAAGTATACACAAATCAGGGTTTTAGGGAGTTTGTGCTCAGAATTTGGATTTATTCTTCTACAAGTTTTTAAAATAAGCTATTAACTTTGAAAAAGCAGAACAAATTAAAAAAAATTTACACAATCTGATTGCAAGTCTTACTATGAATTTACAACAATTGACAAGGTTTGCAACTAAAATAAAAATAGATATAAAGGTCAGTAGACTAGGGAATCTAGAAATAGACATACATGCATATATACAGAAAAATTATCTTTTATAAAGGTATTAAAGTAAATCAATGAAGAAGATAGTCCAAATAGTGCTAGTGCTTGAACATTTGGACATTTGTTTAATAACAAACTAAACAAACAGAAACCCATTATCCTTTACTTTAACTCATAAACAGATATTAACTTAAAATGAAACATAAAGCTAAATTTATGAGCTACAACTATAAAACTACTAGAGGAACATATAGAACATTTTGTGACTTATAATTAAGCAAAGATTTCTAGAAAGGATACAAAAAGCACAAACATAAAATTTTTTAAAAACTGATAAATCAAACTTCATTAAATCTAAAATCTACTCTTTTAAAGACACTACTAAGAAAATGAAAAGACAAACCATAGACTTGGATGAAATATTTCCATAACACTTTACATGATAAATAAGTTGCATTAAAAATAATGAAGTCCTTTTACAAGTCAACAATAAAAGATAAACAATTCAATTAAATAATGGGCAAAAGATCTGAGCAAACACTTTATCACAGAAACTAAACTGCTGGCAAATAAGCCCATAGAAAGATGTTCTGAATCATTAAACTTCAGGGAAATGCAAACTAAAACCACAATAGATTGGCTCTCCATACTTATCCATACTTACTAAATGGCAACACACACACACACACACAGTCCCTGACTCTGCCAAGCACTAGAAAGGATTAAAAGCACTAGAGAGGATTAAAAGCAAACGGAGCTCCTAGATATTGCTGGTGGTGATGAAAAATTATAAGGCCACTTGAAAAAATTTTTGGAACTATTTTATCTAGTTAAACATTCACTTATCATAAAACCCAGAAATCCTACTTTTTGGTATCTACCCAGGAAACCTAAAAACATATACCTACACAAACACTTTGATCTGAATGTTAATAGTGGGTTTATTCATATTTGCCAATGGCTTAAACAATTCAAATGTCCATCTACCAAGGGATAAGCACACAGTGGTTTGCCCATATGATGGGGTTCTACTCATAAGTAAAAAGAGATGGGCTATTAATACTGGTAACAGCATGGATGAATTTCAAATGTTTTGTGCTAAATTGAAGAACCCACACAAAAAAGCTACACAGTGATGAGTCTATTTATATGACATTTGGAAAATGCAAACTAGAGAAAAAAAATCAAATAATGGTGGAAGTGGGAAAAGAGAGTAGAGGAAGAGAACTGACCTTAGCGGGCACAAAGAGACTTTTTGGTTTAACAGATATATTCTCTACTTTGATAGGGGCAGGGTTTACAGAACCATATGTGCACATAAAATCTCATCAACCTGAACTAAAAAAAAAAATTAATTTTACTCTACGTAAATTATAGCTCAATAAAGCTTTCCTTAAGATAACACACACAGAAAACACACAGTATCTATACAAAAACAATAACTGATCAATATCTTATAATGAGTAACAATAGGCCAGAAGAAATATAGTAGTATCTTTAAGTGCTAAGGGAAAATACATGTCAACCTATAATTTTAATAACCACCTAATCTCTTTCTAAGAATGGGGCACAGTATGAAAATTATTACATAAATAGAAAAGATAGCAAATAGAAACCCAATCAAGGACCTACTAAAGAATGTGTTTCAGTAGGAAGAAAATTAAATGTAAGAGAAAGGAGTCAGTTGCATGATATACATGCAAAGAATACAGAACAGAACCTGGAATGACACTAAATATTGCTATAATATGTAAATATCATGAAGCTTGGTCATAAGAATTGTGTTGTTTCTGATCCCTCCCTATGTACTATTCTTACATCAGAAATAGCCTTAAGTGAATGCACATTAGATTTAATTCCTTGTTTAAGATATATACTGAACCATAATTTATCCTAATGCTGTCACATTGTCTTACAATTAATCACATTGCATACACTGTCATCAACCATCAGTAAACTCTGAAGCATTAATTTTCTCTCAAGAATTAAGATTTTTTTTTTTTCTGGCCTTTCAGGGCATCATTCTCTCCAACCATACGTTAGCCTCAGGACTTTTGCACTTCCTATTCCCTCTGCCTGGAGTACTGTCTCCTCAGAGTGTTACATGACTGGCTCCTTCATGCCATTTAGGTACTAGGTCTGACATCACCTCCTCAGAGAAGCCTTCCCCAGCTTGCCTGAAGAAGCCCCACACCTGTTGTTTCCTACCACATCTTTCTTTGTTTCCCTTCACGCTTTTCACTAACTAAATTTGTCATTATGTATTTGTTTACCTCGTTATTGTCTAGGTCTCCCATTCATCTCCCAGGTGAGCTCCACAAGGGCATGAAGTTGCTTGTCTTAAATACCATATGACTTTACTCATATGGTGAATTTAAGAAACAAAACAGATGAACACTTAAATCAAAAGTTCTTAAAACCTTGATTGAGAGAAAATGTTTATGGACATTTGGCTGAATGGTACGCCTCTTATACATTGTTCTAGGTATTCTAAAACACATTCAAAGAGAAGTGTATCAGTATCAGATGAGACTATCCATTCAAAGACTCTGTATTATTTATTTTCAAGCAGGTGAAGTAATCTGGAAGATTTGTAAAGTAGTTAACTGACTGCTTCTAATGAGTGTATGTGTAAAATACAGAATGATGAATATGTATAAAATGCTGAACATGATAACTTCAGAATATGCATACTTAGAATATTTGTGAAAAATAATCATACTGTGCCATAAAACAATGAATTACAAATTTCTAAAAAGTTTATACAGATTATATTCATTTAGCACAACAGTATTATTTGGAATAAGTAACAAGAAGCTGGAAATCACCATACAATTATTAACTCCCTTAATTCCAAATAAATTAAGTAAGAAAGAATATATTATATGAAAATCAGCAAATACTTAGTAACTAACAATAAATAATAGGGCATATCAAAACTCTGATAGTGCAGTTGAACAGTACTTAAAGGGGGGTAACTTATGTCCTTTTTAATGGCTTATATTCAAAAGGAAGAAATACTTAATGCTAACAAACTAAACATCTATCTCAAGAATATAAAACAATGAATAGCAAAATAAAACTGAAAACAAGGTATTGAGTAAAATAAAGATAGAAGAAATTAATAAAATTGAAAAAATACCCTATAGAGTCAAAAGTGAGTTTGTTTAAAAAGATCAATAAAATGATAAAATTCAGGAAAGTTTAATAAAAAAAAAAAAAAAAAGCAAAGTTGCAACTGGCCAGTAAAGTAAAAAGCTCTTGGCTGTAGATGCCACTGATACTAAGATGAAGTTTTACTGTGAATAACATTGTCACTATATTTTAAAACTTGGAGAATAGAAAACAGAGAATTTATTCTAGAAGAAATGCATTATCTGAATAACTCTAAAATATATTGAAAGGGTAATTTTAAGTCTCTCCCAAAAGAAATATCCAGGTTCAGATGGTTTTATCAAGAGTTGTAACCAAAATGAAAGAAATAGGTTTCCAAGCTTACAAACGACTCCAGGAAATATAAAAAGAATTACACCTCACTTTATTATTTAAGATTATCATAATTTAAACATCACAAGGGCCGGAGGGAAAATAATAATTACCGGCCAATCTCACTAGAAAGTATAGATGCAAAGAGTCCAAACAAATCTAGGAAATCAAATCCTGCTGCATATAGAAAAGGAATACCCCTTAAAAACATGGAGCTTATTCCAAGAATGCCAGGTCGATTTTAATATCAGAAAATCAGTAAGTATAATTCAGCACCTTAACAAATCAAATAAAAATCAGTGACATTAAAAGTGCATAAGAGCAGGGCACCTGGGTGGCTCAGTCAGTTAAGCATCTGCCTTCAGCTCAGGTCATCATCCCAGGGTCCTGGGATTCAGCCCTGCATCAGGCTCCCTGCCCAGGGGGAAGACTGCTTCTCCCTCCCCCACTCCCCCTGCTTGTGTTTCCTCTGTCCTGGTATCTCTCTCTGTCAGATAAATAAACAAAAATCTTTTAAAAAAGTGCATGAGAGCAATGGCTAAAATTTAATTTATTCTTAGAACTTTAGGAATTCAAGGAGATTTTACTAACTTTGAGGAAGATTATTCATAAATTTTTTCCTTAATTAGGAGGTGTTGAAACCATTTCTTTTCAAGTAAAGAGCAAGGGGAGGGTGACTACTCTGGTAGGTAACTTCTGTTCAAATGGTATTTAATGCATTCATTATAACTCAAATAGTAGTTATACACAACATTTTCTTAGGATTAACAAAATTCTCTATACTTACGATCACTGATATTTTTTCTCTCTCTCTCTTTTTTTTATCTGTTTCTCTCACTCTTTTTGCCTTTCACACTTTGGTCTCTTTTCATCATATTTCCTAGAATTCCATTTTATTAGAATTTTCTAAGAACTAACTTCTAAATTTATTAATCTGTTTACTTTATTATATAGGTTTTCTGTAATATACTTCTTAATATTTGCTTATATTTATTTGTTTTTAAAAAATTTAAGATATTTATTTAATATTTTAATATTTATCAAATTGAATTTTGAGAAACATAATTATTTCACATTTAAAAATTTAAAAATACATTGTTTAGGTAAACATATCAGCAAATTACAAATACTGTTTTAAAAATTTAAGTAAAGAACTATGAAAATTCAAGATTGCATTCATTTTACTTGTCAGATATTTTTAAGTTTTATTTTAGTCAAATATATAATCAGTTTTTTGTATATAAATTGCACATGTTATAAAAATTAAGTATACAAAGTTAATTATATCTATTCACACTTTACAATTCCATTACCAAGCATTTATAGTCTTTATTTATTCTCAATTTAACATATAAAAAATTGTGTTGGAATAGTCTGTGAACATTATTTTTGTGTTTATTATGTATCAGTCTTCACCTTAAATACTGTTTTAAAGATTTTACTTATTTGTTTGTTTGTTTGTTTGTTTGTTTATTTGAGAGAGCGAGCGAGCAGGGGCAAGGGCAGAGGGAGAGGGAGAAGAGCATCCCAAGTGGACGCCATGCGGTGTGTACCCAATGTGGGGCTACAGTCCATGCCCCTGAGATTGTGACCCGAGCTGAAACCAAGAGTCAGATGCTCAAGAGACTGAGCCCCCCAGGCCACCCGACTTTACATATGTAATAGTACAAAAATTTGTATATTCTTTATGTCTTTGTGTTTTGAGTGCTTATCAATACGTAATAATATAAAATGACATGACTTCTTGTAATAATTAACCATTCAACATAATGCAGTATGTTCAATTCTAGGAATATAGGACAATACTAGATACATACATTTGATAGAAACATTTAAACAGACTGGCAGTTATGGACAATTATCTTTCATTATCGATTCTGATGAACTTCATATTATAACTGGCTCATAATGCATACATAAAAATCACATAAAAACTGTATTTCTTGCAGAGAATCTGAATTAAATATGACCCTAGTGAAGTGCTTAAAGGTGTTACAGTAGCAGCTAGTTATATTTTCTCATTTATTAGTCAAAAATCTTAAGGCACTAGAGATATTTTATAAAATGTAATAATTGCTTTCCCACCTGCTTAAAATAGTGTTTGTACCAGAATAATACCTACGATCCCTCATAACTCTAATTATAGCTAAGTATTGGCAATTAAAATTTAAAATATGTCTCTATTTTTCCCATTTTATATTTAACTAGCTAACACAGCCATCACTAGTTTCAGAGGTAGAGTTCAGCAATTCGTCAGTTGGTACAATCCCCAGTGTTCCTCGTATCACGTGTCCTCCTTAAAGCCCATCCCCTGTTGCCCCACTCCCCCAGCCCTCTCCCCTCCACAACCCCCGGCTTGGTTTCTGCAGTTCAGGGTCTCTCGAGGTTTGTCTCCCTGTCTCGTTTCTCACCCTCTGCTCCCCTCCCTCCTGCTCTGGTCTTCCGCGCTGTTACTCCTATTCCACATGTGAGTGCAACCATGGGATAATTGTTTGCATCTGACGGGCTCATTTTGCTCAGCTTAATGCCCTCCAGTTCTGTATGTTTCTGAGGACATTTGAAAGAATTTGGTTGATTTCCAGTGAATTTTCTTGGAGTGTGCTTTCCAGTCACAGGAAGGACAAGGCAGGGTAAGAGAGGAAGCGGTCTGAAGAAGAAATGCATGAGCCACTTACAGAGACCTCAGCAGCTCACACCAGCTTATTGTAGAGGATCAGAAGCGAGACTCCATCTTTTGTCTTTAACAAAATGAAATGATTTCATTAAGAGGGCTAATATAAGCAAGAGATGACACAGGCAGCAAAGTTTTTGGTTGCTTTACTTAACTGTGAGGATGCAGAAAGAATTCAGAAATACTGTTTTTGTCTGTTCCCATTATGCACCCACCTATTAATTTATAGATAGGAGAGGAAGCTTGCAGAGAGTTCACGTCCAAGGTTGATCTCTTCAAAGGGTCTAATACATGACCAGAGGATGCAGTGCTGATTTCAAGTTATAACAGACTGAGGAGATATGACTGAAACAAATGGTCTCTCTAAAGAAGTTTTCCAAATAAAATCTATCAAGTAAGATTGAATGCTTTCAGAATACAGTGCCTTTTTGGGTACTATCATTTTCAAACAGGGATAAAAATAAATGACACCATTTTTTCAATCCCTACTACCTGTCCTGTACAAGCAGAAAGGTTTTCCAGTCTCTGAATGTGACAAGTCACCCATTGAAGCCAATTTCATTGGTTGCTGATTCTGGAATCTTCTGTTTTCAAGCTAATTTTTCTCTGAAAATTAGAGATGGAAGTCAAGGCAAAGGGGGCAGAAGATAATGTGAAATCGGGGCTTGTAGATGTCAGGATTCTCAGGGGATGTGGCCAACTGAATGCATCTAGGTAAAGTTCCGCCTGTTCTAAAAATCTTTCAACAAAACTGGCAGCATATAGAGATACACATGATTTAATAACTCTTTGATGCTGAGTCTATCATAAGAAATAAAATGGAAATCTTCCACTGTGATATTTTATGCTTTCAGTGACCTAACTTTATGACAAAATTAAAGTCATAAAAAATATATAAAGTTAAATATAATTGGAACACCTGGGTGGAAAAATGTTTATAAATGGCATTACTGCCTTAACTCTAACAACATGAGCAGAACTACTATAATCATGTTCAGTGGTAATATGGAACCATATGTGGTGAAATAAAATACAGGACAAATATACAAATACATCTGCTGCTCCAGATTTTCAGCCTTTTAACACTCAGAGATGTCTGTTTGGGGTCTGACTCTGACTATATCCTACTGTTTTATGTATTTTTCTGTAATTTTGTGAGATTAACAGGGCCAGTTTACAGATCTCTGCTAAATGTTAATTCTTTCCTCAACTTTTAGAGTATTGGGGCTGTAACACTCTTTTTCTGAATGAGCAACCGTCAAAAGCAAACTGGTTTGGCACCATCTTAGGCACTTAGTTAATTGTTTTAAAGTCTTTTACTTCTCAGCCTAATGTCTAAGCTTCTGTATGGAAAATTCCACGTTTCTTTAAAATGTCTTAAAATTTTTGTTGTTGAATTCAGGTATTCTAATTAATTAACTAATTAATTAATGCAATTTCAGTTGATATATTGTAGCAACTCTGGAGAGAGATTCCTCCACCATAGAGCTTATCATTATTTAGTGACTTCACAGGACTAGTTCAGGGAACTCTATTTCCCCCGCAGCCTCTAAAGTTGTTCCTCAAACAGCACCACCTTGGGTGTGCGAACAGACTTACTGACCAAGAGGGATGGCTACCATTTTGCAAGGCTCTTTCTGACTGTAGCTTTCTTTGATTTTCCCACTAAGCTTCTGGCTCGTCTTCTATTTTATAGAACCTATACGGTAACCTCTATTACCTGGCATATTATCTCTCTATTGCACTTGACAATGCTCTGGGGTATCAATCGTTTCATAGTTGATTCAAGTAGAGTTGAACCCTTTTTGCAAATGCAGAGTGTTGCCAATCTCCAAACATTCCTCTGCCTAGAGAGGCAGTCCTCTTACTTGTCTCTTTCCCTGCTTCCCTCTGTTAAACTTCTTGGTGATCTACCATTATTTCTATTGCTAATAATATGGAGCTACCATCTCTCTTCATTACTCAACAAGAGATATTGCTTGTTTTCAACACGACATTTAAGAATAAACCTCCCTATGTTCTGCCCCAAATAAAGTCAGCCCCCATTTTGGGCAAGCTATGGACTTACCTGTTTTTACAGTTTGTTTTTTTCTCTAGTCCAAGACTCTAAGCAATTGCACCAAAGCCAAGGGCAGAGATAGTAGCCACTTCTCCCTGTGTAACACCACTTCTCTGTAAATAGTTTGAGGGGTAGCAATGGTAGCACTGTTCTCAGTCTGGCCCTCCTAGTATAAAATTTGTGACCTATGAACAACATGGGATGGTCAAATGTTCTCAACAAGCTGCACCTTGTTAGAGGCAGACACTCTGTGAATGGGGCTACATATTCTGGTCCTCTCCCTCTTATCCATGTCTCTTTCAAATAAAGTCACTACAATACAGAACTGAGTGGGCCGAGAGATGTCAGGGGCCTGCCTTTCTTGGGGTAAAACCACTTGTCTCTTTCCCTGCTTCTCTCTGTTAAACTTCTTGGTGATCTACCATTATTTCTATTGCTAATAATATGGAGCTACCATCTCTCTTCATTACTCAACAAGAGATATTGCTTGTTTTCAACACGACATTTAAGAATAAACCTCCCTAATAAATAAATAAATAAATAAGACCATAGCAATAGCCTGAAAGCCGGGAGGAGAGGGAATCTTGTGTTCTTGGCCACATGCACCCAGAGTAGAGGCGTCATCACACTTAGCTGGAGTAGAGAGGGAGGAATGGAAGAATCATTGTTCCAATGCCACAGATACCGACTATTCTTAATGAAAGTTAGTAGATTTTCTTAAATAAATGTTTATTCATTTACTTTGTGCCCTGAAAACAGTTTTTAATATTTCAAAATTTACATTTAAATAATTTAAGTTTTAAGTTTTAAATTATACTTTAAATGTTTCAAAAATAATTTTTACTGTTTAAATGATTTGTTTCACTAGGGAGAGGATCCATTGAACATCTCACACCATCATTCCGGATATGCACAACTTTTTTGGTGACTTACTCTTTTCCATTTTGTGGTCATGTTTCTATTTTTGTTTAAGACACAGGACCAGTAGAGCAAACCTAAGGGTGATAATGTGATGAGAAGCACGGTGATAGCAATCTCAAACCAGCTAAAACCTGTATTCTCAGACACCATGAATTTCTTCAGTCAAGCTTTCTGGAGAATCCAATACTTATAGCCTTGACCGAAGCCTCCCTACTTTGGTCCCTACATTGGAACTCTTCTGACCAAAGAGGGAAGGATCACAGGCCAGCACCCTCTATCCAGACCTCTCCAGACCATGAACTCAATCAAACTCTCCAGGTCTCACTGATCTGCCAGACACAGGAAGATTCTATCCCAGAAAGGTGTGTGGTCGCTGGATGGGAATGGGGAAGTAAGAGGGATGACGGACACATTCACGCTGCCGTCACTCAGAACGTCTTTGAAGAACCTGTTACTTGAATATTACCATATTAAATGGTAAATGAATATTTACCATTAACTTTATTGGTCCTACTGTCAAATGAATATTTGACAAATATGAATATTTGTCAAATGAATATTACCATAATTTATAGAATTATGTTTCAGTTGATATATTGGGGCAAATGAATATTACCATAATTTATATAATTACAAATAAAATTAACATACAGAGAAAAATTCAAAGTGAGGATAAAGGAGAGGAAATGTTCAGAAAGCACCTGGCTCTAGATTTGTAAAGTGAATTCAGGATGAGATTTTTTTAACAGTAACTTTCCTATTTGCTTAACAGCAATTTACAATCTCTTGTAGGTGATGAATTTCATCCTCATTTACCCGGTGGACCTTCATTTTGAAACACAATTAGAGAAATGTGGATATAATTTAATTCCATGCTTAAAATAAGCCACATATGCAATAATGTACCAACCACAAGTTTATGGGCAAGAGCCATCAATTTTCTAGACAATATGAAATCATTATATTAATATAATATTCATTTTCTAAATTTGAAACTATTCACATATTTTACTTCTTGTGACCAGTAATATTATCATATTTCTCAATCTATAAGTACATCAATTTTAGTTATTCAAATAATTCTACTACCACATGCTCTCAGAATGATTTGTTATCTAAACAATAGAATTCATTTTGAAAAAATACATAGGGCTAAACTTTTTTCCACTTGTTATCAATACATAAAATAAGATGTTTTTGCTTTTTATTTCATTCAAATTCCCTGATCAAATCATCTTTTTGCATAATGCATTTCTTTTCTATTGCCAGTTTAACATCAATTTTAATGCCTAATAACAAAGCAAACAATTCTAGCTCTACTAGAAACTTCATGGTATTTTGTGATAATTTCTGTGCTGCTGCAGAAACAAAGAAAATATTCAGCAAAAATTGAAGTTTAAGCAATAAACTATATAAAAAATAATGGAAAAACAAAGCAATTTTGGAACAAAACTAAGTTATTTCAGTGTATTAATTTAAACAATTTATTTAAAATTTGAAAACTAGCAAGAGCAAACTCCTTCAAATAAGAGACTCTGAGATTCAGAATTATCTTTCTATTACAAATACATAGGAAACATCAAAGTAAATCAATTATTCAAACTTACATTTTTTTTTTTTTAGATTTTATTTATTTATTTGACAGAGAGAGGGGACACAGCCAGAGAGGGAACACAAGCAGGAAAAGTGGGAGAGGTAGAAGCAGACTCTGCACTGAGCAGGGAGCCCAGCAAGGGACTCGATCCCAGGACCCTGGGATCATGACCCGAGCCGAAGGGAGATGCCTAACAACTGAGCCACCCGGGCTCACTTGTCCCCATACTTACTTAATTTCAATAAAAACAAAAACTATAAACGTTTCTAGCTTTGTTACCTGTGTTTATGTTCTAACTTTGATTAAGGTTGCTAAGTATTTGAAATAATCACTAAAATCTTAAGACTCATAAAAATATTTTTAAAGAAAACTGTTAGGTTGGTAGAAAAAAACTACTTGAAATATTTTAGTCATCATATATGGGAGTGTTCTTTAATATTTACATATGAATATAATACAAAACCTAAAAATGGGTTGAGTAGTTAAAGCTCCAGGTTTTAATCACATGATCTTAGACACTAAACAAATTCAATTAAGCTGCTGAATGTTTCCAATTTGCTTCATGGTAATGATAATTATTCAATCTCCTTATTCTGTCTTGGATGGTATGTGCTATTTGAGAGATCATTCCTACATAAACCACAGCTTCCTAAGTACCTTCCTAAGTACCTGCCATACCTAAGTATGGCCCTAGAAGCTAGTTCAGGTGGGGCTTAGAGCAGGCCAGAATAGTTGGTGAGCTCATATCCTCAGGAATAACTCTCAAAAAATGAAAACATACCAGCTTTCTTGCTCCTTGGTGGGACACGTTTGAAGTGTGTTCCACAAATAGATTTTTAGAGTTTTCCTATAAAGATTAAACTCAATTGCACATCCTGATCATGAACCCCAACTTCTCTGATTTGCCCTCCCTTCCTTGACCCACTTCCATACTTTCTCACCATACTACACTCCTTATCTCTTATCCTAACTCTCATCAGGGTGCTTTGTCATGAGGTACAAAGGAAAAGAGAAGCACTGTCATACACAGGGTCTAACACCTGAAAGACAGTAGGACCAATAAAGTTAAAATAATTGGAGATTCAGTTCTCTGCTATTATTATTATTATGTTCAGTTAGCCAACATATACTATATCATTAGTTTTTGATGTAGTTTTAAATGATTCATTAGTTGTGTATAACGTCCAGTTCTCAACACAACACATACGCTCCTTAATACCCATCACCCAGTTACTCCATCCCCCTACCCCTCCCTTCTGTAACCCTCAGTTTGGTTCCCAGAGTCCAGAGTCTCACATGATTTGCCTTCCTCTCTGATTTCTTCCCCTTAGGTTTTCCATCCTGTCCCCTATGGTCCTCCATGCTATCCCTTATGTTCCACATAGAAGTGAAACCATATGATAATTGTCTTTCTCTGTTTTGCCTATTTCACTCAGCATAATCCCCTCCAGTTCCATCCATATCGATGCAAATGGTAGGTGTTCACCCTTTCTGATGGCTGAGTAATATCCTATTGTATATATGAACCACATCTTCTGTATGCATTCACTTGTTGAAGGACATCTCAGCTCCTTCCACAGTTTGACTATCGTGGCATTGTTGCTATGAACACTGGGGTGCATGTGCCCCTTCTTTTCACTACATCTGTATCTTTGGGGTAAATATGTAGTAGTGTGATTGCTGGGTTGTAGGGTAGCTTTGTTTTTTAATATCTAGACGAACCTCCATACTGTTTTCCAGAATGGCTGTACCAGCTTGTATTCCCACCAACAGTGTAAGAGGGTTCCCCTTTCATCCTCGCCAACATTTGTTGTTTCCTGTTTTGTTAATTTTTGTTATTCTAACTGATGTAAGTTGTTATGTCACTGTGGTTTTGAATTTTTAACTACCTTTTCTTTTTTTTTTAAAAGGCAGTATTCAATGGTCAGCTTCAGACAGTAATTAACTCAAGACACACTATGAAAGCCAGAAGACCTCCATGGCAACGTTTAAAGATACCTTATTTCCCTCAGTTGGAGTACAGATTGTACTGGAAATAAAACTGAAAATTTAATTGTAAAACTGATAAAAATTACGTAGAAAACACTCATCACCTAACAATCAGTTATGCTAGAAACAAGACCTTAATAGCGAAGTAATAAAGGACTGATATCCTGAGGACTAGGATGGAGACATTTGAATGGATTCACTGGAATAGCTTAAAAACCCCTAAATCCCCTTCATCTCTCCAGTCTGGCATTAGCAGCCCCTTCCCTTGCCAATGAAGACTACTCCCAGCTACTGCCGCCACCACCAGCAGTGACTGAAAATGAAGGAAAGGCAACACTTGAGATGAATGCCTCAGAGGATAATGCTCCTCTGCGTCAAGTGTGTATTCTCTTTCTCGCATTTTTTCCCCCAAATCCACAGCTATGGCCAGTATTCAGCATGGCCTAAATGAAGATCCCAGTACAAGGAGAAATCGATTTTTAACTCAAAAGAGCTGCTGAGCCTGGCAAACACCTACCAGCAGAAACCAAGAACATATGTAGGCATGGATATTGAGGGTGCTGGACTAAGGAAGGCAAGACATAACATGAACATCTTGGCAGGATACTTGAAGCTGATCCCAGTAAGACGTGGCAATGGCTCCTTTAAGTTTAGAGAAGATGATATACTGTACAGCAAATAAGGTGGAGTTGGAACTGCTTTGGCAGAGTGTTAAGAACAAGGCCAGAGAGCTCAAGAAGTGGGTATACTAGAGTGGGTTAATTGTGTAAGACCCAGGAATCAGCTGGGTCATTGTGTTCCCAGGTAACCCCCAAAACGTTCTTTTCACTGAAGTGGTATCATATGCTCTAGGTAAGTAAAATGGAAGCATTCTTAAAACTCAATAGGGCTATCTCCCATAGTCCAGGTAGAAAGAACATGCTTCTGTGGAACCAGCCCCTTTCTTTTCATGCAGTAATAGGATTCTGGCGTCGCAGAGGCCAAACAGTGATACTTAGCTATCAGAAGCAAGACAACAAACCCTGAAATGGCAGAGTTTCAAGACCTGTAGGCAAATTCAGCAATGCCTAATGTATGGTTGTTTCCCAGGGGCCAAATATATGGGCAGCCAATGAAGATATTTTCTGACTTATAAAACCAGAATGTTCAAGAGTGGGTGAGCTGAACAATGATGTCGCCTCTTATAATGGAAAACCATTATTACTGTCCTTATTTTCATATCTAAACCTATCAACTGAAGTGGAAACAAGATGTCCTTGGACAGGAATCCAATAATGCCAAGTTTAGGATTAGCAAGAGAAACTCCAAGAAGAAAATCGAGGCAATTTTTTAAATTGGACAAGTTTTAGATATATTAGCAATTAAGATATAATAAAAAAATACTCTGGATCACTTTCTACCAATTAAAAAAAAGGGAAGAAAATAATTAAGAATGTTAAAAGAACAAAAGAAAGTCAGTGTATGATTGTGGAAGGCCCGGAATAAGATGAATACGGTAGGGATGAAATCATGCAGACTTCTTTACGGCATGACAAAGAGGTCTGTTGATATTTCAAACATGATCACAAGGTCATCAGCCAAGAAACAAATGACCTGAATTTATATCAAAATATTACTGAGGCTGCTGGGAATGATTTATGCTTTTGTAATAACATCTCTTGTAGAAGTTGAATTAAGATATCTAGTGGTAGCTGGTTGGTCTAGGCTCTTTCCAAAATACATTAGGTAGGCTAGCAGATCAGCAAAAACATAAGCAAGCTGCTAGGCATCTGAAACATGGCTACTTGTTTCATTTTTAGCTTCCAAATCTTGCACAAGGAAAGGGGTTCTGCAAACACAGTTCCAGATTAGCTAAGTAGACTCAGGACAAAGCTATTATAATGATCATTTCCCTTTTTGGGGGGGTGGGGGGTAGAAGAGAAGGAAATGGCTGACCATTTTCCAATTTCCCTGACTACACTGTGATATCTTCCACTTGAAACAGAATCTCTATCTAAGCTAAGCCAATCAGATATTCCCTATAGGAAATGAATCTTTAGCACGAGTAAAGAAATGCAGGATGTCTGAGGTTTATTGGTTTTGCCAAAGCTTTCTTTCCAATATATCAATATATTCTTTTTTTTTTTTTTTTTTTTTTTTTTGTTAGTAATGCATTTTATTTCCCCAACTGGCCTCTTAGCTTATTCTTACAATTTTTTTTTCTATTTATTTATTTTTTATTTTTTTTTTTATTTATTTCCAGCATAACAGTATTCATTATTTTTGCACCACACCCCGTGCTCCATGCAATCCGTGCCCTCTATAATACCCACCACCTGGTACCCCAACCTCCCACCCCCCCGTCCCTTCAAAACCCTCAGGTTGTTTTTCAGAGTCCATAGTCTCTCATGGTTCACCTCCCCTTCCAATTTCCCCCAACTCCCTTCTCCACTCTAAGTCCCCATGTCCTCCATGCTATTTGTTATGCTCCACAAATAAGTGAAACCTGTTCTAGTTCTGCTCTGGAGCTGAATTAATTGCTGCTTTTCCCCCAAGCAGCTGATTGACTTCATGAGTCTTTAGGATACTTCTAATAAATTCCCTTCTACTTATGGGAGCCACAGAAGGTTCTACAAAGTGAAAATAAAAATCCTTAACACATTCAACCCCATATGTGCACAACTATGTATGTATTAATTACGGTTTGATTTATAATTAATAGTAGACAACATACATGCCTAACAATAGATGATAAAATAAATATACTACCATAAATTAAGGAATATGTACTACTTGTTTGTTATTACATTAGAGCAAATGTAAAGTCTATGTAAAACACAAAAACAAACATTTATTTCTCCTTAACATGTCTGAGTTTGTTTGTATGAGGAAATCTCTGTTTCAGTCTGAGGATCTGGGGGTTAAGGGTATTCACTTCAACTGTGGGTCTATTTCACATGCGTTACACTGGGAGCAAGCAGAAGAGCCAGTGGCTCCCCGAGGCTTGCTCTTGACATCACAGTGGCAATAAGATATTGGAGTGAGCCCTGCCCTACCACAAAAACGCTTTGCAAGACTGCTCTTACCTATGCACCACCATCCCATCAGCCAAAGCAAGTCAGGCGCTCAAGCTCACAGTCAAGAGACTGGAGAGCACATTACAATCCATGAGGCCAAGGCAAGGATGTGAACCTAACATACTATTAGAGGAGAGTTAAGAATTGAGATCAATAATTCAGTCTACTACAGATGACAATAAAGTTTTTAAAATTATGAAGTATATCTACATATGATATCACAGAAAGATCTCAAAGTAATGTAAAGTTAAAAAAACACAAGGTTCAGAAATTCATGAATAATATTTTTATGGAGAATATGGGACATATTTCCTTTCAGATCCAAATACAAATAAAAATGTGTATGCAGAAATGTACATGGGTACATAAGGAAGCCCACTGACTATGTTTATCTGTTACCTCTGCCAAGCACACCGTTGCTTTGGGTGGGAGTTTCATTACATACTTTGGTATTGATTTGTATTATTTTATAAGTACTCTAAAAAATATACAATAAGCATAGAGTCTCAAACTTTATCCTTCAAATAGACTCTGTCTACTATATTCTTATTAAGGTCACAGTGTCAATCAAGTAAGAATTGAGAGAAAATTATTACTCTGAAATCCTTAGGTTATATGTATCCACAATCACATTTATTACTTTATGGTTCCCATATCATTCCGAGGCTCAAGGATAAACAAGTTCAGTCATCTTACTCACTGAGCCCTTTCATATATGCTGTGTTTTTTTCTTCTTTAATATTTCTCATTTTACACTTCTTACTCTTAATCCAGCTTCTAATTGTCATTCATCTGGATTTAAAAGAAAAGAAGTCTTTAACCGGAAAGTTCGTCTGTCTCTGCTCAGGCATCTGCTTTAAGATCAGTCAATTAATCAGTCACAGATGAATGGAAGAAACACAGAATACTACAAACTTCATTGCTTCTACGTTATGCCTTTTTAAGACCAACTCTAATGGTTTGATACTCAAGTTTATTTAAAATTTGGCAACTCCATCTCTTCTCTACAAATGTGAGAATTACATCTCTTTTTGTGGAAATCGTTATGTATAAATATGTATCTCCCTCTGCTCTCCTGCTTCTTAGCACACCCTTCTTTTTAGCCAGGTATTTTGTTTTCGTTTTTCCTTATTGATGCATAAATATATCATGTATCTTCTTTTAGGTTAGGGTCCTTTCTACAAATTCCCTCTTTTTCCCTTTCATTTGATCTAAACAATCTTTTTTTTAAATTATTTTTTAAAGATTTTATTTATTTGACAGATAGAGAGAGAGATCACAAGTAGGCAGAGAGGCAGGCAGAGAGAGAGGAGGAAGCAGGCTCCCCGCAGAGCAGAGCCTGATGTGGGGCTCGATCCCAGGACCCTGGGATGTTGACCTGAGCTGAAGGCAGAGGCTTTAACCCACTGAGCCACCCAGGCGCCCCTCTAGTCTTCTCTTTTTAAATCCATATAAGCTCACTGTAAGAACCATGACGAAATGTCATCTGTATTCCTCATGACTGAACAAGGCTAAGTAGTATATGCTTGATAGAATGTTATGGATCATCATGGTCATGGTCATCAAACAAGAGTTCGGGTTGTGAACTGTGGCTTTGGTGTCTTCTTGGGAAACATGGCCGTATTTATACGAATGCAGTGGAATGACAGTCTGTGAGTCACTCTCCTATCGCACAACACCGTCGGCATTCATACAGTACCCACAATAGAGGTTAAGCTGAACAGAATTCCCAATGGGAAAAAAAAAAAAGGGAAAAAAGTTGTTTTATATTCCTGACAAAAGAACAATTACCTAGATTTCTAACAGCACAATAACTACTACAGAAAGAAAATAATTAGTGTGAAGTAATCTAAACACTTTGTAAAACTTATGCAGGTTCTAATCAGATGACTCCTCCTTGAGAACTCTTCAGTGAAGAAAATCAACTCAGAAATATCCCCAGATTTATTGTATTTGCGTGAGCTATATGTCAACTTATTTGGTTGTATTCTTAATTGGCAGAATTCATTAATGTTTTAAGATTTTTTTCTTTAGAAATGTCAAATGTATGAGGTAACCCAGGATTATTTTCAATGTATGTCTGTTTCTGAATATTTTTCTTCCACTTTTCTCGCCTGCAGAGCATTTTTTTGGAAACAACTCCCTTAAATCCTTAAACCTCTTCTACCTGAGTCTCTTCCCTTTCATTTACTCGGCACTGTTCTTATTGAAGCTATTCTTTTGTAGGATTCTTTTGTGTGTCTTACTTCATTCTTCTTGAATCAAATTAACATTTTCTTTCCAGATATTTATCTGTCATTTTAGTTAAATTCCTTGACAGCAAACTAATCTATTTTCTGTTTCGTTTATGAGACTTTTCCAGAAAATTGCAGTACTATTTATAGAGAAAAGATATTTGCAAATACCTTCTATTTTTCACAGGAATATAATCGTAGTGTTGCTTCTAGAGGTAACTGCAAATGTGATCCAGGTTTTACTTGTGTTTTTCAACATGACATGTTTTTCACATGTCATGAAATAATGGACAGCTTATTAAACACGTCTACTTCTCCCACTGACGACATTACTGAGAATGCCCCAAAATATGTAAAACCATAGAGACTTCACATTTAACAACAATGATGAAAAATATGAAGGGAGGATTAATCATGCACCTAAAATATATACTTAGCAAAGGATTCTTATACATCTCTCTGGTGGAATATTCTGCCAAAGAGGCAATACTATTTGACCATAATTCTGGGCTACCTTAGAAATGAAAATTTTTGCTCATAATGATCATCATTCCACTACATAAACAAATGTAGTTGAAGCAGGTAAGAAGCAGTCAGACAGAGTCAAACGAGCTCGGTGTGGACACCCATTGGTGCAGCCTCACTTAACAAGCCTGGGCCACGTCCACAGCTCTGTGTGTCTGGAAAGTCGATTTCATATATTCATCAAGGGGTATCTAGACACTATGATACAAAACTATGCTAACAGAACAAAAGAAACTGGCTTCTCCTGTCTTCTGTCATTCTATCCCTTACTCCTCCTGTTCTAGTCAGAACCTTCTCATTACCTTACAAACGCATAAGCACTTGTGATTTTGTGACATTTACTCATGCTCTGTAGTTTGTCTGAAATACCCTTCCCCATTCTTTCTGCTGAGCAGACCCTTACTCATACTTCCAAACCCAGCCCAAAGTGTGAACCACACCGTGAAATGTTTTTACTTTTTCAAAAGGACATAGTCTCCCTGCTCTTGATTCTTCCCCAATATGATGTTTGTTACTTACTTAACATGTTGGACCATAATAGCGATTTGCTTCTGACACATGGCCTGGATGTATTAATTTATAAACAGACTCTAATTAATTTATGTTTAATAGTGAGAACAGTAATTTCCGGTGGACTTGAATTCTCTCCTCTACTTAGCACACTGCTTTTCCTAGTATCAAGGTTCTGATATATCAAATTACCACCAACATGGTTGAGTGTCATGAGCTCTTGGGCCTTTTATAGATCTAGCTAAGATCCGTGAAGTTCCATAGAGCACCTAAAATGATGAAGAGTCAACTTCTAGAGGTGATCACCATGTATTATGTGTAAGGCAAAGGTAACCTATTTGTTACTGCTCCGCATGTCCCCAGTGCACGGCATGAGCTATTGCAGCGCTCTTCAGTTGACATTTCTGCAATGACAGAAATGTTCTACTGTTGTCATGGTAGCCACCAACCATGTGTGACTACTGAATACTTGATATGTAGCTGATGCCACTAAACTAAATTTCAATTTTATTTAATTTTAAATAATTGTAATCAAAATTGAAAAAGCCACATGTGGCTAGTGGCTCCCAAAGTAGAAAGCAGAGTCCACAGATTCAACCTAGTGTAGCTAATCATATAGTATAATAAGATAACCCTCATAATAAGATAATCCCTCATATTATATTGTCTCAAAAACACAGGATATTTCATAAAATAAGACATCTTTTTTCTAAAGTTATTTATTTGTCAGAGAGAGAGAGAGAGTACAAGCAGGGGGAACAGCAGGCAGAGGCAGAGGGAGAAGCAGACTCCCTGCCAAGCAAGGAGCCTGATATGGGACTTGATCCCAGCATCCTGGGATCATGAGCTGAGCTGAACACAGATGCTTAACTGACTGAGCCACCCACGTGTCCCAAACAAGACATCTTTAATAGAGGCATAAAAATAGGAATCATAGTAAAAATCTAAACCATAATTTTTAGAGAAGGAGTAAGGGTGCAAATCATTTTGTAACTATTGAGTTTCAGTTATATGTTAATCACCATATTCAGTAAAATATGTGAAATATATATATATATATAGACACACATTAATAGCAACAGGGTTTTTCTTTTAACTTGAGGAATTCACAATCTAAAAGAAAAGGATTTTTTTAGAAATAAATTTTGATTTTGAGCTTTTCTATATATTTATACACACTATCCCCAATTTACTTGTCTATTTTGAAATACCAGAAAAGATCACATAGAATAACTTAATGGTTAATTTTCTGACAGTTAATCTAAACATTCAGATTTTTAAGAAATTTTCTCTAGAATGTAAACATATAAATGTATTTGAGTAATTGGACATTTTCTAAAATATGTAAGAGTAACTTAAACAACAAAATGCATTTTATTAATAATTTATGCATAACAGAATCATGCATACCATTTTTAATGAATACTGGTTTTTTAACTTAAAAATCCAGAGTAAACATTTTTCTATATAATTATACATTTATAAGCTTCCTTTGATGAGAGTGTATTCATTTGGTATTTGGATCTTTTTTTTCTAATTCTATTTTATAGTCTGCTAGATAAATCCTCTTATTCGTTTGTTTCAATGGAGCTTGAATAAAGGTCATTTAAACTGGCTCACCTTTCTTATCCCCTGTGCTTTCCTATAATCTCTACATCCATTGTAAAAGGATCATAGCTTCCTTCTCAATATACCTTTTCAGTATGAGGAGAAATATTAACATTTCATTAAATAAACCTGAGCCTATTAGACTTTAAATCCACACTTTTGTGTGTGTGTTTTGTGTGTGAAAATTATTGAGTTCCTTTGTAAACTCTAAGCAATCTTACTGAACTTGCTGGCTATCAATTATTTTGCAATTCTGATATGCAACTAACATAATAAATAAATGTTAAAGTTTAATATTATGATGGAAAATTCTTCCAAAAGCAATGTTTTTAACATCATAAACTGAGATCTTCAAGTTATGGCTCCAACCTCTGTTGAGTTCTCTGACGTCCTCCTTTAGTAGGATAATTCTTGGTTATATTATTTTTCCAAAAATATAAAGCTGAGTTGTTAACAATTAAATATAATATCACCAGGACACAATAAATAATGAGATCCACTTTTTCTACTTTAGTACAAAAAAGCAATATGATGCCTTTTATTTGTGATACTTATAATGAAATTCTTACTTGCTATTTTAAGAACCAATATATGTCCTTACTTGTTGTTATCAGAACCAATATGGGTGTAACTCAATTAGTTCAGATAATTTGTCGATCACCCGTAGCGTGTGCAATATTGCCTAATGAGGAATGTAAACAGGACCAGAATAAGTCATTCCATCTTCTCACATTTGATTTCTCATACTGGCCTACTGGCCTACACATTCTATGCTGCTTTTACCACAGGAAAAATTTGCCTCTTAGCTTAATTATATTAAAAAATCCCATAGAGATAGAACCTTACTCAATCGAAACTATCAATGTCAGTTTACTTTATTATTATCCCCCAGTATCTGAATGCTATCTCGTTCCAGCTTTCTTGTCTACGAAGCCTTGTACAAGTATCTTGTTGTTAGCTATGCTAATTGACATCAGATAATCCATTGTCAGCTACCCAATAGTTATCTTACTCCTCATCTTTGCTAACAGAAGCTCGGTTTGTTCACTGTTCTCTGACTATACGTGTCCCTCAGGGATGAATAATATCCCCAGAGAATGAGATACGAATTGTCTTTGCTAACATAGCTGGTTTCACAAGTCTTACCAACTTCAGGCATATGGAATAGTTCTAGTCAATGATACACACAGAAAAAATTTTCAGACTGCTTCCTCTTTAACTGCCTCTGCTAATTGCTGTATGAATGTCGGATCCTGGGAGCTACTAACGGCATTTTTTTGATTCTGAGGAACTAAAGCTAACATGCTGAGAATGGCAGAACAGAAAGATGGAAAAAAATAAACTGTCACTTGTGATTTTGTTAAGTTTATGAATCATGTGAAATAGTATGCTTCCTCTACATTTAAAGGTAATCAGCTTTAGTTTTATGCAGCCAACAGTATTCTGATTTATCTAAGTACCCATTTGTTGTACAACGCATCCATACCCTGGATATGCTGTCTAGTAACTCATCCACCTTCTAACCTCGAATGTTGACCATTTGAACCAAAACCTTTGACTTTGCTTTTTATTCCAGGAATAATATCTCCACTAGAAAATGGCTACAAGGGGGGGCACCTGGGTGGCTCAGTCCGTTAAGCATCAGACTTTTGATGTTAGCCCAGGTCATGTGTTGGGCTCTGCACTCAGCACGGTGTCTGCTTCAGATTCTTCTCTTCCCCCTCCGCCCCTCCCCACTCCCTGCTCTCTCTTAAAAAAAAAAAAAAAAAAAGAAAAAATAAAAGAAAAGAAAAGATTAAAAGAAGAAGAAAAAGGCTACCAGAGTATTAAAATATTGGCCAAGGAGTTGTCCATATTTAAAGACATTCTGAAGTATTTCCAGATAGGGTAAGACTTATAGCTCTAATGCTCTCACTGCATTGAGTATCCCGTAACAATGCACGACCTCCCTTAAATTCAGGTAAGTTTCTCTTTACCCACATCCTGCATATTCTAATATTGTGTACACTTTATTTCAATCTTAACATGAATGGCTACTCTTTATCCCATATACATTAGTTATTACAGACCTAATGTATTATAATGAAAGATATAAAAATAAAACCTTTAAACTTCTACTTATACAAAGTCAGTGAGTCTAAAATTGATAATTAAGTATATTTAAAAGCACAAAGAACATCTCAGACAGAAAACATATAATAGATAAAATTTCCCAATGTGTGCAATATCTGGTGTGGTGATTCCCCTTCGTGACTTGTGGCGAAAAGTTTTTCTATTGTGTTTATTATATATGTGTGAGCTCGCAACTGTAAATTCCAATTCAGAAGATTTAGCCTTGGTATCTGGATTCTAAAAATGCTAGTTAGGTAATTATGATGTAAATTTTACTTGAAAACCACCTGATAAGCCCTTACGAACACTGAAGAATACTCTATGAGCCAGCAGCTCTGAATATCAAAAATAACTATTCAGAATAAACAGAAAAGGGAATGATGATATTCTCTGAATAGGTCACTGAAACTAAATTCAGGGAAGCTAGTTGTGATGATTTCTTGTTTATTTGTTTTGTTTCTTTTGTCAATAATATGTGCATTTCCATTTTGTTGGATATAATAAATCTGTCTCATTATTCTTTGTTCTTTCCTTTTTGGAAAAGAAATTATTGAAAATATCCACTAATAAAAGCTATAGTGTCCCAGGACCAAGTGTGTGTGTGTGTATGTAGTTTTTACAGCTAGTTCTATTGGCTGCAAGTCTGTTCTGTTTTATTTTGTTTTGTATTGTTTTGCTTTTGTTGAGACATAACAAATAGAGTATAAGATATCATTTATATTTTGTGTTTGAATAAAATGACACAGAGGCAAACATATCTAGGTTAGAGCCACATCTTTAGAAAAGGAAACATTATCTTGGAAACAGACCTTACAGAGGGTCTAGTCCACATCCCACCTCAGAATAATCTGCACTGTTGAGTAGACATGTAGCCCCATGCTGTTTCCAGATTGCTGGTAATGCTTGCCAAAAGAATAGAGCTGTTTAGTTGTTTTTAAAATATGCCAAATCCTTCTTCAACTAATCAGGTAATTCCAAAAATATTTCCTCAAAATAGTAAAAAAAAAAAAAAATAGTTAAAAAAATGTGGAATTTTTATTACACACACACACAAACAAAAAAAAAAAAAAAAAAAAAAAGAAAACCAGAAAAGATAAATTCAATGGCGAAGCTTATCATGGCAATGATAAAAGCAATGAACAAAAACCTCAAACTGCTACGAGCACATATTACAGTTAACCCAACGGAAGGAAAGCATTGTCTGGGAGTGTTCTGTCAGGAACTGGTATGTCAGCTGAGAGCTGAAGGATAAACAAGTGATAAGAAGACAAAGATGGCGGCAAAGAGTGGGAAGAGCTTCTCAAGGCAACACAAAGTACAAAGGGTCTGAGTTAGCAAGAAACATTATAGATTTAAGAACATGAAAAATTAAGAAAAAAAAAAACATAAGGGATGGCGCAATGGGGATGAATTTCAAAGAGTAGATTTTGAAAACTGTTTATTCCAACAGTTTTTGGAACTCATATTGGCTGAGAGAAGCATTTGGACAGGAAGAGGAGTAGATTTGAGGAGGCCAGATTGTAAGCTCCTGAGGTAGCATGAACTATGGTATTAGCAGTGGAGAGAAGAGAACATACAACTTAAAATCAACAAGAGCTTATTTAGATTGGATGTGAAGTGCAGGAGAAGGTTTTTCCCTTCTGTGATTAGACAAATGTGCGTGCCTTTCACTGAAACAGGGAACAGAGGAAAAGGGCATATTTGGAAGAAAACTTTTTTGGACACATTTGCTTTCAAGAGTCTTTTGAAACATCCAAGTGGAAATGTCAGGCCAACTTTTAGATATATATGTTTAGAATTCAGAAAAGACAAAGATCTGGCTGGGCCTGGCATATCAATAGGAAGAGAGGAAATGGCATGAGTAAAACTGACAGAGTGCCTAGAAGAGGTCAAGGAGTAAGGCTGGATACAAGATTTAAACTTATGAAAAGAAACTTTGGCAAAAAGTCATTATTTAAGGAGATTCAAATATTCTACATACTGAATTCAAAATATATTACTATTAGGCTAAGCTAAATTACCAACTGACTGTCAAAATATTTATCCACAAATAAAGGTGGATAGGGTATTAAATACCAATATTTCCTTATTGCTTTAGTGGTAACTATAAGCCAGATTTGCACTACAAACTATCTTCATTATTTTGTCAGACTCACTAGTACTTTTCCAGATTCCCTAATCTGCATCTTTGCCCTATATGTGTTCACATCTGCTTATGTCAGATAGGTAACTCCACTTTACTGGAGAGGATATGTTGTTGGAAGAAAAATATCAATCTATAGGTCTTCAAATGCTCTAGATTCAATTTCTTTAAAAAAAATTGAATGACACTTTTATTGTTTTAGCTATTTCTATGCCAATGTAAAAATTCATAAATTTATGAAACATGGTAAATTCTGGAGGTGTGACTCTCCACTACGTCTTCTACTTGGAAGTGACAATAAATGTCATTCTGAAAACACCTCGCACCCAGTGCCTGCAGAAGCTGCACTGATTTTAGGTGGGTACAAGACTATTGTTGAGATTAAACATCATTGAAAAAGACTTCATTATTCAGAAACTTCTCTCTCCATACAAATATCATAATGTTGTATGCCTGAAACTAATATAATGCTATATGTCAATTACTGTTCAATAAAGAAAGGAAATAAACTACCCCTCCGATTGCTCCCTCTCTCATACACAAAATGACCCTTAAGTTCAGGAACTGGGATGCAATCTCCTACTTGCCATTCCACAGACTATGAGATGTTTTTCTTTTTCTTTTTCAGATTTTATTTATTTATTTGATAGAGAGACACAGCGAGAGAGGAAACATAAGCAGGGGGAGTGGGAGAGAGAGAAGCAGGCTTCCCGATGTGCAGGGAGCCCAAAGCGGGGCTTGATCCCAGGACCTTGGGACCATGACCTAAGCCGAAGGCAGCCGCTTAACCGATTGAGCCACCCAGGTGCCCATTTTTTTTAAGGTAAGATGTTTTTCTATGCGGTAGAGCAACATGTGGTGCATAGTAAGTGGGGATAACTGTTTGAAAAGGAAGTGAGTACACACTTTTCACGCATGTAGCTGTTGCATTACTGCCACCACCGTTAGGTGTAGGTAAAATACAAAAACTGCACTGGGCCACAAGAGCAGGATTTTCCTGTATTCATGTCAATTAGCAAAAAGACTCTTTAGACAACACACATCCTGTGTGTGTGCAAAATGAGGCATAAAATGTTGAGTCTGACTTTGGTCACTGTGATTCCTGAGAAACTGTTGGAGATTTTATCACAAAGCAAAACTACTACCCACTGCCTCTTCACAAACACAAGGATATTTATCCATCAACTCTAGTAGTCTAGATGTTAAATTTTCTTTTCATTCTAGTACAACGGAATCATTCTATAAAATTGCCATTGAACATTGAACACTGAATTAGTTCATTTAATACTGAGCCATTGCACAGGGTTAGGTTTTCTGAGCCTCTGGTCACAATATTTTGCTAATCTATCAGTATACAATTTTTTCAGGTATGTTTCTTATTATATGTGTATTGTTGATTCATTAATATTGAGCTCATGACCATCAACACATTTAGATGTAATGCATGTCTCCATGAAGCTGACTTAAAGCATGAACTTCCTCTGATGCCACACCTCAGTCTTCTTATACTTAGGAATACCAATCAGCCCTTTATGCTTGGAGGACACCTCAAGCAGTGAATCAGCAACAGAAAGTACAAAAATGCTAAAACATCACACCACCACAAGGACTCTCATTTATAGCAGAAGAGCTAAAACGAGAAGTCAGTGTCTCCCCAGGCCTTGCCTGACCTCAACCAGGAACGTGCACAGCAGGTAACTCAACTTTTTCATTGCCCCGCATATGTCCACACATGTCTGCAAATGACCTCAAAAGCATTATGAGTAGTGACTTTGAGGTTACAAATAAATGTTGGCAGGCAAGCTAATTCGCAAATACAGATTCCACAAGCAATCCACTGTATTTTGGTGAGTCACAAAAGGTGTATCTTCTCAAAAATTTTTTTTGGTGGCCATATCACTCAAAGACAGGAAAGCAGTGACTAATGATACATTTCTCACATAATAATGAAAAGAAAATATTTATTAAAAATGGCAGAGTAAAACCTCCAGTAAAACTTAATTATATGTTGACTCTGAGTAGCTTTCTATCAAATTGAGTAAAAAACAATTACAACTTTCAGGTTTTCCTGAAATAGCAAATATAAGGCAAAGAAAACTGCTGATTCCCTCCCAGTAGGTTTTCTACCAACTAAATGACTTCAGATTTCTGCCTTTGTACCTGACATTATTTTCCAGTCTCTTAATATCAAATTATAATGTTTCTAATATTTTAGAAGATTTGTCTAGTCTGTTCCTAGAAAACAGGGATTATGTATTTCATATTATTCCTTTTGCGTGTATTTAAATATCAGGCACAATATTGCATCTAGAAGGGTGTTGACAGTTGAACTAATCCTTCTCTACACATTACATGTGAGAAAACTGAGGAAAGTTAAGTGATGAACATTTCCGCACAGAACTTTAAAAATTCAGGACTAGATTAAATTTGTGGTTAGTTTGACAATGAAACAACTTATCTTGCACTAGATTTTTTGAAGTTTTGTCTACAGCATACACTAAATTACCCTTGGTTTAAAAGCAGAACCCAAATAATTAAGAAGCCAGAAGCAGCTCTAAACCAATCATCTGGCTTTTGAAGGTACACTATGATTCAAATAATTCCCATGATATTCTTTCTTGTTTCCAGGTTCTCCACCTGACACTTCTGGGTTTTTTTGTTTTTTTTTTTTTCCTGTTCAATACACATTTCTCTCAGTCGTGTATTTTTAATGCAGGGCTTTTGCTTGGAGAAACCACAAACTGGAACAAAGCAAGTTCATACCCCCTAAAAGATTGGATGTGAAAAATAATCACGGGTGACTGCTTGGTTTACCTTGAAAATATACTGAGAATAGAGTTCTACTTTCTGTTCATTATTAGTTGCAAGGTGACTCTGAAATAAATACAGGTCTGTTACTTTCTCATACAGTATGGTGGTGTTGCAAAGAAGTTTTTTGACCTTCTGATGCATAATAGTACTTTGCAGACACATAGGAGTTATTAAAAAATGTTTGCTAAATGATTGTTAAATGGCTGAATGGTGGCATTGATTTAAATAAGACCTTTATAGGCACATCTGGTTTTCCTTCTCCATCAGCTTTTTAATTCAAATTAATCACTTGAGCCACAACCTGCCCAAATTAGCAGAACATCCAGTTTCCCATTCTTGAGACTTAAAATTTAAAAATAGTGCTGAAATTTTAATCAGCCCAAAGCCAACCTTGTTTCTAAACACCAGGAAGAGATCTGCCTCAAGACCCTTGATAATTCAAATGCATATACAATGTCAAGTGGTTCTCCAAGCTTTCACTACCACATTTAATACTAGTGCTGCTCCTTTTGATGTGTATCTATTCCTCAATAAAGCTTTTACTAAGCCATATCCCCTGGGAAGCACAGTAATTAGTGAGGAATGTGATCCTGCTCTCTTGTTTATCTGAATCTTCTTTGATGGGTATTAAAATAAGAACACTCCAGTGTCTACTTTCACATCTAGCCATTGCTTCCAGATAGGGCCTCACAGTGGGGATGTTTCAGCTGGGTAAGAGGAAGACTCCAGTGTTAGCCACAGTCTGGGACACACCCAGGTCTCCTCTGCTGCCTGTCAGACCTGGATATTGAGCTGAGGACACCAGCTTTCCTTCAGGATGAGCTCCCCAGTAGACAACGGGGTATATTTACAGCCATTCAACCATAGTTAGGATCATCTCTGTTTGTCAGAAAGATCCTAAAAACACTGAGCCTCAAAAGGTAATAAGGCAGATCTATCTTCTTTCCTTCTAAGGAAGTTTCTTAGCATCAATACAAAAATAACTAAAACGACCATCGCAAATCAAGAAAGGTCTATCACAAAAGATTCCTAGGGCCATGCGATGGATGGTCCTTAGATTTACACATCAAACGGAGCACTCACAGTTGCGCTTCTCCGAACAAAATATTTATCCTCTGGATGACTCCCTATGTCCAGCTGACAGAAAAAACATACAGAGAGAGAGAGAGAGAAAACTTTAAAGTGACAATCTCTTGAAGCCCTTCTTGCCTCAGAGCCCAGGTTCTTAAATTAAGCCACACGTATACAGTTGTTCCAAATCCGATTTTTCTTCATAATATTCTCTCTTGTTTTCCTCCTCCCTCTTCACCCTAGACTAAGTCCTTTTGAGTCTTCATTAAAATTTGTTGCTGCGGCCCTTGGGTGGCTGTTGGTTAAGTGCTGGACTTGATTTAGGCTCAGGTCCTGATTTGGGGGTCAGGGTCCGCTTGAGGATTCTCTCCTCGTCTTCCTCTGCACTCCCCCCACCTCTCTCTCTTTCTCTCAAATAAATAATCTCTTTAAAAAAGAGACTGTTGCTAATATTTACATCATGTAAACATTTTCACACGTCTTACCTCACCATAATCTTTACCACTAAATTGAGAAAATAGAAACAATGACACTAAAAATGTTTCAGCTTCTACAGAAAATCTGCACACCTACTACACCTGCCGCCCCATTTTCTATCTTCCTTACCTATGAAATTTATAAGACCAAATATCTAATAAAGCTTGTCTAGAAACTGAGAAGAGTAAATTATGTATTAACTGTAATCTGGAATGGAAGGTGACGGATTATTCTGATGATGAAGCAAAAAGCTGGATTTTAATTAAAAAATTAAAAAAAATTGAATATTTGTGTGACAGACACTGCTGTATTATTGTCTCATTTGATACTCACAACTAACCCTAAGAGGTATATGTCATTTTATCTACATAAAAATCAGAAAACACAGATTTGAGAGTCAAGCCTAAAATAAGGCCTTCCCTGAGGTCAGAGAGTTTCCTGCTTTCCTTGAAGAACTCAACACCTGTGAGTTCTTCAGTGGCAAGGAAACGAATTTTGCCAAAAAGCATGGGAGATACTAAGAAGATCCTGAGCCTGGAATGAATCCCCCACACTGCAACCCCCTTGAGACCTGAACAGGGGACCAAGATGGGTTGTGTCTGGACTCCTGACCACAAAAACTGTGATACAATAAATATGTTTTATTTTAAAGTATTAAATTTGTAGTAATTTATTTTGCAGCAATAGAATTAATACATCTGTCAAAGTTCACACACCTAGCAAGTGTGGAAATCTGAATTTGAAGCCAGGGATGCCAGATCCGCAAAACCAACTAAGTGAATAATCCCTATTGTTTCTGTTTGGTAGAAGAACGAAAAGACAGACAGACAGATGATAGATAGATAACAGATAAATGATAGATACATAAACAGTTGTGCAGCTAGAGAAGACAGACATTGTTATCTAAGTTATTCAAACTTAGAAATACAGGACCTCTAAGCCTCTAGTATATTTAAAAACAACCACAACAACAAAAAACACAAACCAACTTAAGTCACCGAAGTCCAAGATGTAAAAGCCACAAAGGCTGTTTTTATCACTAACATGAGTTCTAAAAGGGGTCATTTAAACTTCAGGATATAAAAAAAGAATGCAAAATTACCAGTAACGGATAATGCTTGTGAGAACACTATATAATAAATTTTAAAAATGAAGTAGAAGTAAGTGAGAATCTCTTTCGAGTCATGCTTTGAAATCCTAAGCTAATTTTTCTCTAAACAAACCTGACTTGACATTTTAATTTTGAGAAAAGTTTTATTTTTTCCTAGGCAGTTCTGATATATTGTTCCTCTTTCCCTGAAAAGCCATTAATTCTTGGCTAGTGGCCCTGTTACAGTGCTTACTGGATGGGAGCACAGAATTCGGAATCAGACAACACGGGTTCAAGTATGCTAGTGCTTATTGGTATGTGAACTTAGAGTATTCTTTAATTACCAAAATCTCACTTTCTCATTTCTAAATGGAAATGATAATAACAGTGCCTACCTGTCCATGTTGCTATAACTGTAAAACGCCACAGTGTCTTTAAATTGCTTAGGATGTGTCGATGGCATCAGATGCTCATAAAAAAGCTTCCTTTGGGTATTACTTTTATAATTGGTGGGTAATTCATGTTCAGGCACAGGACTGAGAACAACTGCCTGTGTAAGGAGCCGTTATAATGATACCAATTGAAGTCCTAAGGATTTCAGTATCAGAAATCACACTTCTCAGGTAGGTTTTAAAGATCTCAAGAGCAGAGTCGTGTTTGACAAACATCCGCTACGTGCTAGGAACAGTGGCAGACATTCATATCTCGTGAGTCTTTTTCTTAATCTCCACCCAGACTCTCAAGGGTGTGCATTAATGCCTCATTTTCTCACGGGGAGACCCCTATAAAGAGCTCCCAAAGATCTAGGGCAAAGTACAAAACTAGGTTTTTCTTTGTTTCCATTGTTTACACACAGGGAACAGCAAAGCCCTAAACTAAAATTAAGATTTCTTTTCAGTATCACTCCCAAAGCAGTGTTTCTCAAACTTGTAACACAAGCAAAGCAAGTGAAGCCATTGCCAGGTTGCTGTGAAAAACGTGTTGGATCACTTCTCTGCTGGCAACGCTGAGCTGGATCTGCTAAGCACTGTTTACACGAAGGTAGCTCTAGAACTTGCTGAATCACGGCTAGGTTCCCAGGCCCTTACGCTGGCCCCACACTACTGTGCTTGGACAATATGCAAATCAGCCAAAAAGAGGCATGAATGGTAACAAAGGAAAGACAACTTGAAATACAGAATTACACCAATGAGTGGTATATAATACCCACACCCACCAAACAAGAATGAAAAATTGAAATTCAAGTTCATGCCACTGGTGGGCAGAATGTCCAAATTTATATTACCCGTATGCTCATAAGTGCAAAGATAGACAACAAATCGTTCCTGACTAAAGAAATAACTGGAACCAGTGTACAATAACTGAATGAGTGAATGGGGAAGCTTTTTGGGAACATATTTGAAACCATCTGGGTCATTATGGAGAGACTGAGAGTGATAAATGAAAAATGTTTATACCTGAGTATACCATGTACCACACATTAGTAATACTGTGTTTCACATAATTCTGAGATTGGTGTGAGTCATGTAACATGGCCTATAACACATAACCCTCACTCTTTAGTCACTTGGAACTGTGTTCCCACTGCTGTGGTTTAAGGGCTAGAAATCTCCTCTGCCTCATAGACAATGTTCATTCTCTCTGTATATCTTGACTATAGTGGCCTACTTCTTCATCATTTGGGTGAGTAAACCTTGTTTGATTTATTCAAAACTGCCTAGTCTGCTCTATCTATCCATATGTTCATACTATTGACATGTATCAAGAGAATCTTTGTTCAGATATGTCATTCCTAAAGTGGTTAATATTCTAATATCTCACATTAATCTACAAGGGAGAATCACTGCATACTTTTATACACAGACATATTAATACTTAATATGCACAGATATATACATACACATACATTTTACAGAAACAGATTTACTGTACAGATACAGATACAAACATACAAATTTATTTTTCATTGACTATCTTAAGGAGCTTCGGTCTTGGAGAATAAGACCGAACAACATTACAACAATGTTGTTGTACAATGTACAACATTACTGTAATGTTGACTGAAGCTTTGGAACTCCATTCAGCTCAGTTCCAATTACAATTAACTTTTTTTTTCTTTTCAAAATGTTAAGACTTTATTTGCAAAGCTTCTTTGTTGTACAGAAAGTAAAAATGCTATTACAGTCTTGGTGTAACTGATAGCCGCAGATGGTTCACTCAACACCCCCAGCTCTCCACTCTACTACAAGAGTCTTACATGAAAACCTAACAATGCAGGGGCGCCTGGGTGGCTCAGTGCTTTAAGCCTCTGCCTTCGGCTCAGATCATGGTCTCAGGGTCCTGGGATCAAGCCCTGTGTTGGGCTCTCTGCTCAGCAGGGAGCCTGTTCACCATCACCACCACCCCCAGTCTGCCTCTCTGTCTACTTGTGAACTCTGTCTGCCAAATAAATGAAATCTTGAAGAAGAAGAAAAGAAAACCTAACAATGCTTACAATTTTGTTGGGGTGAAGTCCCCCCGTTTGGGGACAGTGGATTTCCCAGAGGGACTAAATGGAGGAAGGTGGATTATCAGGATCGGTTCATTGGCTCTTTGGGTGGGTAGGTGTTCTGGGGTTTGTATCACAGCCACGTTTTTGTTTTTTGGTTTTCGTTTTTTCAAAACAGCTACCAACCCAGACAAGCAGTCCAACCACAACTGAACAGTTCTTTTTTTACAGATTATTCAGGGTCTTGATCATCTTCTCCATCATCTGCTTCATTTTCTCCCTCCTTTTGTCTCTCCCACTTGCTTCCATCATTTTATCTGCGTATTGGTCCTCCCCGCCTTCACCTCCACCAACGTCGTCACGTTCGAGTTCTACGTTGTCCGCACTGACTTCACCTTCATTCTCTTCCCCTTCCACACCTTCGTCTTCGTCTTTATCCTTTTCATCATCGAATTCTTCCTCCTCACCATCCTCATCTTCATCTTCTCCTTCTCCCTCCTCTTTTTCACACACACCATCCACCTGGGCGTCGAAGCAAGAGGCTTCCCAATCCTCCTGTCCTAGCTCTCCGGGTAGGTCCGCTGGGACAGGAGTTTGAAGACACTCTCTCCGCCGTCATTCAGTTTTGTAACCTCACAGTTAAACAGACCCAGGCTTTTCAGATATTCCAAATTTTTCAAAGGCTCCAAGATGATAATCTTTGAGTTTATTTCCACGTAAGTTAAGCGGGACGGGATTTGGAAGTTTTTCTGCTAGCATGTCCAGACCTCCAAAGATTCTGTTGTCACTAAGCTCAAGCTTTTTCAATTTAGGTAGTTTGGGGAGATCTGAAACTGAAATCAGGCCTGTATTTATTAAACCAAGGAATTCCAAGTGCACACATTCATCTGTGAAGATCTCAATTTTCCAATCATATGGTTTGCAGTTATCCAGGACAAGTTCTCAGACATCTGCCAGGGTCCAGTTCCTCAGCCCCAGCTGGACCTTCCTCTTCATGTCTGTGTTTCCTCCTCCCCTTCTCTTCAAACTTAAATTTGCCAGGTGGGGGACAGAACAGAGAGAGGCTTCCCGGCCTCACAGTAAGGGCTCTTGGGAATCGTCTGCCAGTGGCAGAGGCCAGATTCAGTCACAGGTGGTGTGCGGGTGGGTGAGTGAACCCCAGGAGCCCCAATTCACTTTTTTTTGTGGGTTTTCTATTATATAATATTGTGGGAATTACACTGGTTATCTTTAAAAAAAATGGCACATTTAATTTTTTTCAAATGTTAACTTTTATTTATTATTTTTTAATTTTTTTTAAAGATTTTATTTATTTATCTGACAGACAGAGATCACAAGTAGGCAGAGAGGCAGGTAGAGAGAGAGGGGGAAGCAGGCTCCCCACCAAGCAGAGAGCCCAATGCAGGGCTCGATCCCAAGACCCTGAGATCATAACCTGAGCCCAAGGCAGAGGCCCAACCACTGAGCTACCCAGGCGCCCCTCAAATGCTAACTTTTAATAGGCTATATGTACCTTTTTTTCTGAAATTTACCTCTTAAAAAAGGACACAGTAATCTCAATTTCCACTGGGTATTTCTTATGATCTTTATTTAATATTTTCTGTTAAATAAATGGATTTGCAACCATAAGGAATTGAGCACTATCATTTAACAAAATTGGGGACTACTTTAATGATATTATAATGAGTAAATAGATATCATCTGCACTGTAAAGCAGAAAAATTTCAAACCGTTAACATGCAAAAGCTTGTAGAGTTTCAATCCTTGATATGGCAAATACCTAATCTATTTTTTAACATAATAAATGTTTTTAGGGGCACCTGGGTGGCTCAGTGGGTTAAGCCTCTGCCTTTGGCTCGGGTCATGATCCCGGGGTCCTGGGATTGAGCCCCGCGTCAGGCTCTCTGCTCAGCAGGGAGCCAGTTTCCCTTCCTCTCTCTCTGCCTGCCTCTCTGCCTACTTGTGATCTCTGTCTGTCAAATAAATAAATAAAATCTTAAAAAAAAAAAAAGACTCTCTTATTTAAAAAAAAATAATAAAATAAAATAAATGTTTTTAATCTTTAGAAAAGAAGTGGTGACAAATCTTTAAGCATTATGCATAAAAATAAAAAAGCAATTTAAGTATGATAAGTCCATTATCAATAAAAGGAAAAAGTATGTTCAGCTTTACTGTTGGGTTTTATGAAATTCGACTTCATTTCTGAATTAGACCAGAGTCAGTACTACGCCAAATGGATCATTTCAATACAGTTGTAACCAACATTACCATGTACTGTGTAGTAAGGAAACAGAGCTTAGCTTGCCAGACTATCATTCTTGGAAGCTCTGCCAGTGCAAAAATAGCCTCCTTCCCTTGATATAATATTTAAGGGAATTTTAAGAGGTTCTAAAATTCTTTAGAGACTTATTAGAAGTTACTTGATAAAACAAGCAATCAGTTGTGAGTCTGAGACAGCATCACATAGCTGGTTCCCGGTCTAAAACTCCTTCTGCTTCTGGCTGCTGTTTGTCGCTTTGCTCGGCCATCCAGTATCATAAAGGAACTCTTCTGGGACCATCTGCCACTTATCTCTTTGGCCCCAATCTCCTCTTCTGTGATCACTATTGATTTTCCAAATGGACCCACCATACACTAAATGTAGCAATTATTACATTTAGGTTAGAAACTCCCTTTGCCACTGTAGGCTGTATCTGGATTACTAAAGAATCAGTCAAAAACAACCAACGAAATGAAAGCATTTCCTAGAGGCAGATTTTTTAAATTGCTACAATTAAGTTAAGTCTATATGATCATCATTAGTCTATATTTTCTATTTTTTAAAGTAAATTATCCACGCAAATTCCCACATTTAAGTCCTAAGCAAACGCTAACACAGCTGGTCCTCCCAAATGCATTCATCATATGAATTTTTGAACTATGTGCCATTTCTATTCAAAATTGAAATATCCTTCAGGAAAAAGAACCATTTAACATAAAAAGGTATTTGAATTACAATCTTTTCTTCGGAAAGGCAAACTATTGAGACAATAAAATTATTCGTGGTTTCCAGGGGCTGAGAGTCATAGAAAGTGACATATAGACGGAGTACGATGGATTTTTAATGCAGTGAAATGATTCTGTATGATAACGTAATGGTAGATACAGGATTTTAGACATTTGGCAAAATCCCAAGATATGTATAACACAAAGAGGGAACCCTAATTTAAACAATGAACTTTGGTTGGTGGTAATATGCCAATAAAAATTCACCAACTGTAACAAAAGTACACGGATGCAAGATGTTAACGACAGAGGAAAGTGGGCGGGGGGGGGGCAGGATGTGGCGGGGTGAGGAGAGGCAGTAAATGAAAACTCCCCCTATATTCCATTTTGTATAAACCTAAAAGTGTTCTAAGAAATAAAGTCTATTTATTTAAAAACAGAACGAAATAAAATCCTCCCTCTCACTTGCCTCTTTATACTTCACTATGATTTTGTGTATCTGTCCTCAAATTAACATAGAGCTATGTGGAGAAGAACATTTTCAAAGTCTGCTATAAATGAAATAGCCCAAACTGAAATCTCATGAGAAACTCAAGCAGAATTTCTGTCAACGTATATTGTAACCTACATCATGTTGGCCAGTTCGTTTAATTCCACCGGGGGTGAAGCAGGGATGGTAGAGCCGAAATTCCCATTTATAACTCCCAAAGGAAACCAACAAAATGATGATCGGACAGGTGTTTATAAACTTTATTTTTATTTGACAGACAGAGATCACAAGTAGACAGAGCAGCAGGCAGAGAGAGAGAGAGGAGGAAGCAGGCTTCCCACAGAGCAGAGAGCCTGATGGGGGGCTCGATCCCAGGACCCTGAGATCATGACCTGAACTGAAGGCAGAGGCTTTAAACCACTAAGCCACGTAGGCGCCCCCAGATAGGTGTTAAAAGCACTTTGCACTGATTAAAACAGTCGATGTCTAAAGACTACTGGTCCTCCAACATGGTCACAGGCTGGGTATGACCACAAACCCATTATGGATTTGGGGCTTTTTTTTTTTTTTTTTTTTTGTAAGAAGAGTATGTTGTTGTTTAGTTCTTTCATATGTTGAATTTATGTGTTTCAAATTTCAATATATATCATGGTTTGGGCCCTATCTTTTGGGGTTATTAGAATGAAAGGGATAAGTGTCTATCAATGGATGAATGAATAAAGAAGACATGGTACACGCACACACACACACACACACACACACACACACAGTGGAATACTATTCAGCCACAAAAAAAAAAAAAAAGAAAAGAAATGAAATCTTGCCACTGTGATAGCATAGATAGACCTTGAGGATATTACGCTAAGTGAAGTATGTCAGACATAAAAAGACAAATACCATAGGATCTCACTTGAATGTGGAAGCTAAAACAAACAAAACAAGCTCACAGATACAGAAAATAATTTACTGGTTGCCAGAGGCAAGCCGGGGGTGGGCAAAACGACTGAAGGATGTCAAGTGGTACAAACTTCTAGTTATAAAATAAATAAACATGGAGAGGTGATGTACAGTTCGGGGAGTGCTGTTAATGGTGATGTATTACATATTTGAAAGCTGTTAAAAGAGTAAATCTTAAAAGTCTTCGCTTTTAAGGAAAAAGAAAAAGAAAGAAGGACAGGTGATACAAAACCCAGAGGACAGGAAGAAGTGAAGAGGAAAGGACAGGTAGGACTTCCTCACTCCGGTCAGGCTACTGGACTGTTAGTGACAGTGTCTGCATGGGCCTCATTTACTGTTCGTAAGTAAACGTGCTGATCCAAACTTCACTAGTCGTGTTTTTTCCTGCACATTGAAATCTAAGTTAGTATAATTCGGTTGATGTCATAGAATGGAAACAATACATATTTAATAAGATAATTAAATTGCAGGTTTACAATGTACTTTCTTCTACTCTTAAGTACTCAGGTATTTGAAGGAATCTGCTAACAATTTAATTCACTGTGCTTTTATGGATGGGAGCAACCGTAGGAGGTAAATTAGAAAAAGCGTTTAAAAAAATCAAGCCATATCCACTGACACTTCTAGGTTCACATGCACTAAGCTGACATTTGGAAGAGACTCACTTAAAACACATTCATGAGCGATGCAGATGCACACTGGGAAGGCCAGGAATGTGTCCTGTATGTGTTCTTAACTCAAACCTAAATTCCCCATATTTAGAATAGCTACTTTAACTCAGGGGTCACACTATTATCTCACTTTCCAAATCTTACCCTTCTCTGATAAAGAATGTCTCAGTTAATTAAGTGGTAGAGAATAATTTAATGTTTCCTTAACCATTCAATTTTCTGAATGAAAGAAAAATACTTTTCGTTTAACTAGGGACATGATGTACAAGTGGGAATGAACAAATCCATTATCTCTAACCCAAGGACATGAAAAAAAAAAATCCTGCTACAGAGTCTCCTACATATCTATCGTTCTCAGGGTGAACTGTGAAACTTGTTAAAGAATAGATATGAAAAGCATTGCCAATATGTCAGCCACCTTAATACCATCCAAACTTCCTGCAATCGCTGCATTTTCTTCTGTAAGAAATGTCAAGATTTCATCAAAAAGTATTTTAATTTGGATAGTCTCCATACAGTTGTCTGGCTATTTTCATTCTCTGGTTTGCAACTTCTCTTATACCAGTTGTCATTTCTGTAACCTTTCCAACAGCAACTGTGCAGTCTTGGGACCATGATGCAGAATATCTCACTCAACAATCCTCCCACAAACCATCTGTTTCTAGAGACATCAACAACTGTTGGCATTGGGAGACTCTATGCAAAATGGGAAAGAAATTGTTCAAAATGATAAACTGAAACTTTCTCTGAAATCTCAAATCCCTAGCATCATAGGCAAATAATTGACATATTAAAAGAACAGTATTATTCAAGTAAACGATTTCAAGTCTGGAAAAATAATACACAGAAAACCAGAAACACGGAAAGTCCCTCACTTACTCTTCCATCAGATTTACATAAAGCTGCACATCAAACAAATTTTAATTATAATAATGAATCTCTATGAAATTATGTAATATCCAAATAAAACATCTACCCCCAAAAGTAAAAACATTCACAAGACATTCACTCACCAAACATGGCCACACATATATATATGCTGTTGTCTCACAAACACACACACACACACACACATTCTTTCGTTATAAAATGACTGATGTCAATTCTTGTGCAAAATCATAAATGGAACTTTATTTTTCTGCATTTTTATTTGAAATCCTATTGTCCTTGAGATATGAATGATCACCAATAATCATTTTTAATTCACTTTTATGGGGAAACGGAACGATTTTGGAAAGATTCTTTTTTAGGATTTATTTACTTATTTTTGAAAGAGAGAGAGAGAGAGAGCGAGCCCACAAGTGGGGGGAGAGACAGAGGGGAAGGAGGAGAAACAGACTCCCTGCTGAGTGTACAGCCTGATAGGGTGGATCCTGGAACCAGAGATCATGATCTGAGCCGAAACCAAGAGTCAGATGCTCTAACAACTGAGCCATCCAAGTGCCCCTAGACAGTTTCTGTAAGAAACAAATGCCCTGAAAGACTAATTAGTTTCACAGTTGCCAATGTGATTTCTTATACGAAAAGTATTTGGTGAGTCATTTAAAATCATATAACTTAGAAGTCACAGAGATGGAACTTAGAAGGCATTTTCACATTTCAAAAACTGTTCAAATTCTACTCAAACGCTATTGTTTGGAATGAGTTTTTAAAATAAAATATGCTTTTGCTCCTTAATTTTCTTATATTCCTTACCATCATATCATCTGGATACATAGATGATAACTGGTTTGAATACAATATAAAATTTTAGAAAATATTTTTAAATGTATAATATAAATACCAAGATCTTAAAAACTGCAGGGTCTTACAGGTTAAGAACACATCTTGTTAGTCTTACCTAGAATTTAATAGCAAAATTATATGATAAAATTTAAATCTTATTTTAAAGACTCTCCCTAGAGATCCAAGTTGGCACACAATATAAATTAATTCTGAAAAATAACTCATAGCCAAAATACCTTTCAAAATGGACTTCCTTCTTTTTTAATGGATTCTTTTGTTACTTTTTGTTAGCTCCCAGCCTGTTAAATTTCATGTCATTAATGCCTAATAGTTAATGTTTTGGTCTATTTAAGGCCTAAAGCTTCAGTGATTTGAGTTTGATGATTAGCGAGTCTGTAATAGTGTTGTGCCTCTCTTTGGATCTTAGGTCTGTGAACCAGAGTCCGAGCATGTTTTATCTTGTATGTATTATTCATCACTCTCATACTCAGAGGGAATTTTCACAGACATAAAAGCACTTTAATTTTTCTTTTTCTGAGGACACATTCATGTCCAATTGGACCAATTACCACAGCCAGTTAACTCTCAATTATGTGGGCAAAACAAATTGTATCATTTAAAAGGTGTGATTGTCACTACAAGTGATCTTTCCGTAAATGGGTGACTGTGTCAGAATTATAGGGTTTCTGTCAAAGGCCAGAGTAATTATAAATCTCCCGGATGTTAGCAAACTTCACCAAAGTGATGTCAAACACAGGCATTCCATTCCAGTATTTTAGATCATTCTTTCTCAGAGGCATCGTTGCCTCTCCTTGTAATACTCAGCAATGTCTGAAGACGTGTGTGGATGTCACATTGGGGAACAACAGTTATTTGTGTCAAAATGCCAATAGTGTCGAGGTTGAGAAAACCTAACTAGATGGGATCATATGTACGATGGCTATTAAAATAAAATCTGACTAACCATAAGCCTGCTCAGTTTGTTTTAAATTGTGAGAACTGAAGGAATTAGCTTCAGTGAGTATCTCTCTTCCTGTAATATCTGATTCTCATTTTAAAATTCTATTTTCCTATTTACCTCCATATTACCTAAGGTTCTAAACTTTAGCTTGAGTTTCTCTTCTGTAGTTGTCTGTGCATAATGAATTTTAGAAATGACAATTATTTCTTTTATCCCACGGGGAGAGATCCATAAAGGCCTAGTTTTAGATTTGGGTCATGAGAATTTCAGCAAACTGTTCTACTGCTGTTCTCCACGTAAGTTGGTTTACATAATAGAGAGAAAGAGAGAGGGAGAGACGAAGATACATGACAGATATAAGGATGGATGGGTAGGTAGATAGACAGACGAGGTAAGAGCTTGAACCCTAGAGCCAGTCTCTCTAGGTATGTATCTTGGCTTCACTACTTACTAGCTGTGTGTCCTTTGACAAAGAATATATAAGGACTCTAAGATTTTGAATCACTAAAATTTCCAGAATATAATATTCCCTTCTTCATTAGGCTTATCCATAGGATGAAACACACAAAGCCCTTAAATATTTCCTTATGTACAATAATATCAGCCCTCCATATATTTACTTAGATAGATATTTTACCACCAATAATAGTGCCTTAAAAGTAATAAAGAATTTTATGACTTAACATATTTTACTTTTCCTGAAACACTAGAACTTCTGAAAATTACATGATTGCTTTCAATAGCTTCAAAAGATAAACAGATGTATATATAACCTTGCTCCTCTGTAAAACTAATCTAATTCTCAAGGTATTTCTGATCATCATTGGAAACGAGGAGTAAAAATGAAATTAGTGTATCACTAGAAAATGAACAGATTTACCAGTCCTGCTTTTTCATTTATGTTGATTAAAGTACTTTTTGATCACCACTTCAAATGTCCAGTGAAGATAAGATGTTTGCATCATCAGGAAATAACTGGACTGACCAATGCTGCTCTTTCATTTATGTCTATTAGCGCTTCCATGCTTCTGACCCGAATTGCCCAGGCTTCGGTAATTTATTTCTCCAGGCTTATAAAGTGCTTTGGGTGTTTTTGATTGAAGTTACTCATTTTTTCATCACTATCATTGATCAAAGTCTTCCTACGCTTTTCTTTTTCTCCACAGTGACTTAAACATGTATCTTTGTCTTCAACTTTCTACTTTAATCTTTCTTTTCTTAAAATGTCTTATCTCACCATGTTTGTGCGGGTTTGTTCCAAATGACTCTTACCTGAGGACTACCCTCAGTTATGTACTCCTAAGCGATTAAATTCATCAGGTACAGGGCACTGATCGATAGGTATATAGATAGATAGATGATAGATAATGAGTGGATGAAGATACATTTTATATGTTTATATTTATAAATATATAGCTATAAGTATATGACATATTTATATATGTATATACTGAATTTTAAATATATAGCTATAAATGATGACAGAAATGGTTGGGTCAATCTTTAGGTTTACCTTATACCAATTCTGATGTTTAACATCACTTCTGATGCTTCACAGTAGGTTATGAGGATCCCCAGTGCAGGTTTATACAAAGGAAGATTTGGAGCTTTCCTCCATTCAAACAAGATATCCTCCAACTCATCTTGGTAAATTAGTTCAAGTGTGAAATCCTCAATATCTGGAAATTGCCTTCTAATATCCACAGCCCTTAAAATGGGATTAACTTTAAATGGGAAGTTGGGGACAAAGGAGTCCTTGGTGACCCAGAGAAGGCATCCGGAGTAGTGAGAAATAGTAGCTCTATCCTATGTGAACTGTCAATCATACAATTGGTTTTTCGGGGATGCATTATGCCAGTTTTTCAACATAATATCTATAAGGAAATAGAACAGTATTTCTTGAATGCTCAGATTTACAGGGAAATAACCAGACATAAGGGCGATAATATAGCCAATAAGCAAGGGGCTATGAGGCATATTACTATTTTTATGTACCAAAACAATGTGTTTTTTGGAAAGCTTTCTAAGACAGAACTCTCTATACCACATGCTGAGTAAATGAAGAAGTTTCACAAATCTTCCTTGAAATACAAGATGCGGTATTTTATGAAATAAGAAGCTTAAGCTTGACAATGTTTAGTAACACACCTAACTCTAAAGTAATGTGATCTTATAATAATATGGGGTATAAATTGAGAGCTGGAAAATGTACAAGACATTTTGCTTCATTAGTGTGAACATTTTTTTTTCCTGACCATGTCACTTCTGACACATGCTCATGCTCTCAAGCAATGGCTACTCCTAGGATGCTGGGTTAATCTAAACGGTTTAACTACATGTTTATAAAAGATCAGCCTGGTTGTCATTGGAGCCTGAAATAAAAACTTGCTTTTTTTTCTTCATTTTCCTGTCCTACTATTTCCATATGGTCAACTCAAGTGTACATATCAGAGGAAGGAGATCAAGGTACTGTTTCTTCCTCCAACATTAACACATTAGTTGGTCTTATGTAAATCACTTACCTGGCTGTTCGTCCTTTTCCTCTCCAAACTGTATATTATTTGGAAAGTAACATTCTTTCTCAGATCTAAGTTTTTGAGGATCCATAAATTGGTAATTTTTTAAATACGTAGAGTTATTTTTATTATTTTTTTAGGAGAGTAAATAAACCACACAATTACAAAGCAGAATTCAACATGACTTAGTCCATGTTTGAGTCATGAAGTTTTGCAAGGGAGCACTTAATGCATTTTGTGATGCTTTAATTTGCATGTCTTTTTCCATAGGACAGCCACTCAGATTCATGTCAGCTTCCTTAAGGTTCATCTTGGTCAAAAATTCTTAGATGATGCAGCAGAGGCTCATAAAATATCTCTGGGAATTCCAGAAAGATCCATCAAAACTTTGGAAATCTTTTAGGATATTACTACTCTATTTTTTAGTCACTTATAGAGTCAAAACTTGTAGATGAGAAGAATCTTGTACTTGAAGGCATATACAAAATTTTGACTCTGCAATAAGCAAACCAAGGACTGCTTCTGTTTTCTTTCCTACGTTTTCAGCAGCAACAACTATAACAAATGTCCAGTGATTCATAGTTATTTCTGTAAATTACTGAATCAATAACATAAATGCTATGAGCAGTATTGTTTGAAAATCCAATTAAATTCATAGCAAGTATTCCAAAATTTAAGAACATGGATTAATGTTCATTTAACATATCCTAGGCAAGAGTTTTAGCACATCATGATTTTTGTGAGGCCAACACAGATCAAACTGACAACTATATCAAGCAGCTCAACGCTAACCTTGCTGGGAGATGAATGTCATTGCCCTCAAGAAGGGTCGCCTGGGCAGCTCAGTCAGTTAAGCATTGAACTCTTGATTTCAGCTCTAGTCATGATCTCGGGGTGACAGGATCAAGTCCCATCTTGGGCTCTGTACTCAGCACAGAATCTGCTTGTCCCTCTTCCTCTGCTCCCCAACACCCTCTCGCTCTCTCTTCTCTCTCAAATAAATAAGAACAATAAACAAAATCTTTAAAAAAAAGTTTTTTCTCCCCCTTTGGTCACTGAGCTCTAACATGATTTTGGTACCTCATGAAATACTCTTAAATACTGAAATATTTAACGTATATAACAAATTCAAAATTTTTTAAGATTTTACTTATTTAGGGGCACCTGGGTGGCTCAGCGGGTTAAGCCTCTGCCTTCAGCTCAGGTCATGATCTCAGGGTCCTGGGATCGAGCCCCACATCAGGCTCTGCTCAGCAGGGAGCCTGCTTCCTCCTCTCTCTCTGCCTGTCTCTCTGCCTACTTGTGATCTCTGTCTGTCAAATAAATAAATAAAATCTTTTAAGAAAAGATTTTTTTAGATTTTTTAAGATTTTTAAGAAAAGATTTTATTAATTTATTTGACAGGGCGCACACAAACGGGGAGGAGGAGCAGAGGGAGATGGAGAAGCAGAGTCCCTGCCGAGCAGAGCGCCCGATGCAGGCCTCAATCTCAGGACCCTGAGACCATGACCTGAGCTGAAGGCAGATGCTTAAACAACTGAGCCACCCAGGTGCCCCCAAAATTCAAATTTTACATACAGAATGAATTTTATTTATAAAGAAAGATTTTTTTAACTTAACATAGAAAGCTATTATAAGTATTTTAGACCATTAAATTTACCTTAATATGAGTACAATTGATTCTACCATGTACAGCTCTTATATATTACCAAGGTGCCAGGAACCTTGTTTTTCACACCTGACTAAATGCTCTATCTTTCCCATCCCTGTCTAATTTTTTCCATCTACTTTTTTCTTCAGCTCATTTCATATACTTTCCATCACTACTTTTCCAAGTTACATTTAGGGGATACTGAAAATGACATATCTCTTCTCTGCCCATTTCATAAACTATTGAGAAATAAATGTCAAAGTGTGATAGAAGGATTTCCAGTTAAAAATCTAGATAATGGTAGAGAAACTTTTCTTAAATTATATATATCCCCCCCAAAATCAAGCAACAATAAAATCTGGGCAAAATACAGACCAACAAATATGCAAATTTCTGTTTGAAGCCATCAGAAAGATACTGAGGAAGCCAGGCAGGACTTGAGGAGTCAGAATCCTGAAAAGAAAGAAGCTTGTTGAGATGAGCCTAAAACTACGTTTCCATCACAGGATAATTCTTCAGTGGCAAGAGTTAAGAGGCTAAGAAGATAGAGCAGAGAATGGCAGCTGAGGTAGGGTACTTTAAGTTTAACTTTAGGCAGCCTCAAGGGGCTCCATCTCAACAGAAACTCAATGGAGACTCTGAATATATCATGTCTCACAGAATATATCATGTTATCCCCTTGCATATCAATTTTAATGGCTTATGGAACTTTATGCTTGCTGCTTCTAGGGCCATCCATGAACCAATTCTTTTGACTCCCTCCTTCTGACCCACATACACCTGGACACTCTCAAATGAAACCTCAAAGTAGTTATAAAATTGAGTAAATGTCAAAACCTTAAGCTTATTTTCTCTTAGTTTTCTAAATTATGAGATATAAGAGATATTTTGCCACACTCTTCTCCACTTGGTTCAGATTCCAATAAACTAAAAGTAGAAAGAAAATAGTGTTCATGGAGTCTTGTTTTTATTAATATATTTAATGCAAGGGAATTTACTTTTATGTAAATATAAACCTTTTTCTCATATGTAGATTCTATGTGTTTAAGTCTCCTTCTTACATACAAAAAGTTTTTCCTATATCTCCCAAAAGAACTCTTTCAAATCTCATCGCTGCTAACTGTGGAATTCAGGTCATTTTAGTATTTCTTTATAGTGACTAACTTGTCAACTCATACAGATAATGTCATTCAAAATTACTGAGAAATAGCAAAACTAAGTTCCAGCAGCCAGAAACTGTTTATTAAAAAGTCTAGGCTTCTTACAGGCACATTCTTATATATTATGGCTTTAGAACATTTTCTTGTATTGAACAATTCACTAATAAATGTAACTTTTGTAATGGAAGCTTTCACTTAGTTATTATTTTTCAAGTTTTATTTATGTAAATAGTATAATTATCTTCCATATTGTGAGAAATTTCTCTTAGCTCCTAGCTTATATCCTACCAGAGGAGCAAATGAAACAGAGAAATAGAGTATTAAAAATTATATTTACATTTATTTCTGCCAAAGATGTTAAGTTTATATTTGCTAATATTTAATATATAAATTAATATCAGAGTTCTTAGTCAAATATCACATGCCAAATGGAGTAAAACCAAAATATCTGAGAAAGTCATAACTGCTAAAGGACTGCCAGAGACAATAATTACACTTGGAGTTAATTAAAGTTTGAAAAAAAAACAAGAATTTAAAATAAATCCAGGTGTAATTTTCAAAAATTTGAGGATTTTTTTCTCACTTGATTGGCCTTTGCAAAGACTAGGTTCATAGTACGTGCATACATACTTAAATATCTGCATAACAATTTCAGTTTTTAGAAATGGGATGAAACCAGAGAAATCTGTGGAGCGTCTGATTAGTGGTTCACACAATTAATTGGATGGTTAGTAGATTGGAATTTAGTCATTCCAGGAATTAAATCCTGTGGGGCACAACTGCCAAAAGTGTCCTACATTTCACAGATTAGACAATGTTTAATTAATAGATTAAAGGTAAGCCAGGCAAATCATAAGCAGTACTCAGATTTATATTTTGACTAGTCAGATATAATGTATAGCAGAAACCTATTATGCTTATTTAACAGGGAATCACTCAATTTCAAGCTAAAAAGCATTTGTTGGTTTTGGTCATAAATCATTCTATTTGAGTCACCATCAATTTGGTTTTATATCCACTATTTATTTAGCTCATTATGTAATACCACTCAGGATACATAATAGAGGCCATTATTTTGTGCAAAAGTATTCTGCCATGGGTTTTTTGGAATATTTATTCAAGAATATTTTCTAAATGAAAATTATAGATGTTTATTTATGGATATTTGGCAACTAACATGTACAATATTATGCCCCTTTCCTGTCTTAGCTAACAGATGATTCCTTTCTAACAGGCAAGTTCTATGGTTCCATATGCTTGCATCCTATTTATGGGAGAATACTGAGAAGTTCTGAAGATGAAAATTACATTGTAGAAGGAACCATACATTGTATCCCCAGTCTAACGACTGGGAAATGTGTCACTGTCAAATCTTTACACTAGTTAAAACTTACAGTACCCCACAATGAGTCAGCTCCGTTACTCACACTTAAGGATAGTGACCAAACACAGTCTGTAAAAAGCCTTAAAATGGGAGGTTTAATGGGGCGCCTGGGTGGCTCGGTTGTTGAAGCATCTGCCTTCGGCTCAGGTCATGATCCCAGGGTCCTGGGATCGAGCCCTGCAGTGGGCTCCCTGCTCAGCAGAGAGCCTGCTTTTTCCCTTCCCTCCACTGCTCCCTCTGCTTGTTCTCATTCTCAATCTCTCTCTCTGTGCCAAATAAATAAAATCTTCTAAATAAGTAAATTTATTTTTTTTTAAAACGGGAGGCTTAGTGTTAAAAGCCACGATCTCAATCAAAACCATACTAATACTCATCATCTTTCTTCTCCACTCTCCTTTTTAGCTTTCCCTCCCTTCAGCCAACACTCCCGCAGGTCGACATCTCTTTCTGGGAGGTGTCATCAAAACTTTATCAGTGATCATGTGAATCCTCATTTACCTTGCCCTTATCAGGATATAGCTGCTGTAATAACCTGTGTATCTTTATTATCTCATTTAGAAGCACCAAGAGCTCGCTGCATGAATCTTTTGAGTTTCAGACACATTCTTCTTGGATCCCACTACGCCACAAGAACACTGGCTTCTCATGATGATAATGGTCAATTTTCCCCACCCCACTATAGTAACTCTTTTTTTTCTCTTGCTTGTCTATTAGTATGAGGAGCCCAAAATTGCAAGATGAAAATTATAGCTCTAAATTCATCAGAATTTTACTGAGGCCCTGATGAAACTGCACTCCCTTGAAGAAGAGAATTTTAATTCTTTAAAGACCCAAATTCTGGAGATAAGAATTACAAAAACAGCAGAGTTCCCAAGTGGGTCACTTAGCTAAACAGTAACACGTTCCATTCACCTTTCCACCCTTGTTTCCTAGACTCATTTAATACGTCAGGAACAGAGCACATTCAATATTAGTTCAAAGTATATGAGAATATCTTAAATAATAGGACATCGACCTTGCAAAATACCATTCTCAAAATAGTGCCTAACTGTGTTTTTAAAAAGATACTTCCATTCTTTCAGGACAGCAGCTATCAATGATATAATATGTGATAGAACCCAAGGATCCCATAATCATGTGCTCATTTTCAAGCTCTCTTTACTTGAAAAGCATCCCTTGGTCCTATACAATTCTAGCAGGAACCCATGTAAGTAAATAAAAAACTCTGAAAGTCTTAGGATAGAGATGCCAAATAGCACTGAAGGCAGAGGTAACAAACCCGCAGCCAGAATACAATCCAAATCTCAGGGCTGATAAATCACTGTTCCCTCCATGTAAGAAGAATTTAGGCAATCAATTTATCACTGAGCGGTACCATATCAAAAGCCCAACATCAAGGTGCCTGAGTAGCTCAGATGATTAAGCATCTGACTTTGGCTTAGATCATGATCCCAGCGTCTTGAGATCGAGCCACGTGTCGGGCTTCCTGCTCAGTGGGGAATCTGCTTCTCCCTTCCTCTCTCCTCTGCTCGTGTTCTCTCTTTCTCTCTGCCTCTCAAATGAATAAACAAAATCTTAAAAAAAAACAAAACAAAAAACAAAAAACTCAACATCAGTCAGGCAATCAGCAAGGGCAGCACACAAGCAAGCCTCAATAAAAGGGGCCCCAAGTTATTGGGCTCATGCCTAGACTATTTTTAACTTATGTCACTATGTCTACTCCTTTCATTGGTCCTTTGTAAAAATACTGGGGCGGCTGAGGACAGAGCCTGTCCTATTCACCGAGTCATGAAGTGTCTCTATTGACTGAGGTTTTAATATGAGACCAAAACAAAATGAAACAAAACAAAAACAAAACCCACACATGTGCTCACTCCTAACTATCAATATGCTTCTCCAGAGCTCTTAGTCTCTGACCTTTGTTGCTCCTTCCAGACTTCTGGCTAAGAAGCCAATTTGCCACTCAAGATTTTGAGTATAGCTTTACCTCTGGTAACTTCCCTCAGGCTATTCCAGTAATAGAAACACGTACCCTACTCACAGTTTAGTCTGTTGAGAAGACACCCACTATCCTTACAGGTACACATGAACGTAGCTGAGGCTCCCTGGCCGTCCGTCTTCAGCCTGCGTCAACAGATTGATCCTTGAACCAGACACTAGTTTTCTTCCAAACTTAGCTTCAGGGAATATTCTCCCTTACCCCCAAAGATTTAGGTATGGACAGAGAATAAGGCTTTGTTGAGACAGAAAATGGTTACCTGTTCATTAAACTTAATTGTATCTATGGACTACACTACAATCAGGGTCTGGGTAGCTCATTCCCATACAGCACCAGTGCTGCTCCTGCCCAAATTTGTGACTCAGTAGATCTAATAATACCCATCCCTTGATGAGTAGGACCGTTCACAGAGCCTGTCCCATGATTCGTCACTCAGTCTCTACTAGAGTCTAATGCAAGTTTAGAAGCTACTTTTGACAGTAATTCTCTGCTGCAAAAGACACTGCCTTACTCTAGAATCTGAAAGGTCTATTATGTCTATGGGAGTCTAAAGAGTCTATATGACTATTTGGTTTAAAGATTCCAAGAGATTCCAAAGCATTGTATCTACTGGGTCATATGGCGTGAGCAGGAAAGAAACAGGAAGGATACAAAATCCTGGTATTCAGAACTGTCTACGGCAGGTGCATGTGAGCCCAGAAGACTGAGCGGATATGGAATGAGTCATCAACAACCAGCATTTATCTATGTATGCATTGTTCTAGCATTTGTCTATGTGTGTATTGATTTATTGTGCAAATGTTTCTTCTCCCTACATAAAATACAGCCAAATAAAATATAATTTGAATGAAATGTAGACAATAGGGAAAAAGAAAAAAAATAGCAGCAGGAGGAGGCCAGCAATGAAATTTTATGCATAAAAATCACACTGTGAAGTTCGTTGCATTGAAAATCTATAGAACTACTGAGACAATACTGAGACAACAGAGCACATTTTATGGCTCTCCTCTGTAAAACATAGCTTATCTTCAGTAATACTGGTCTAGTGAAACATTTCTTACCATTTATTATATAATCAAAAAAATAAAAGAAGAAAAGAGGGAAAGGTAGAAATTTAAAGATAATAAAGAGCTAGTAGAAGGCTGTGAAAAACAAGAAGGACAAGCACAAAAGCTGATCCTTTGCAAAGACATACAAAATTCATAAACCAGTAGCCAACTTACCCAAGAAAAAGAAAAGAATACAAAATTGCCAATATCAGAAATGAAAGAGGAGTCATGACTACTTAGTCCACACACAATTAAGGAATACTATAAATAACTCTATGACCACAAATTTTATCATTTACATGAAATGGGCCAATTCCTTGAAAGACAAAACTCATAGGAAAAAGTACATAACCTGTTTGCACTATACCTATTAAAGAAATTCAATCAATAATTAATAACCTTCAAAAAAATGTAAACTTCCAGGCCTAGATGCTTTCACTGTTGAATTCTACCAAATATCTGAGGGGAAAATAATACCAATCTCCACAATATTTTCCAGAAAAATAGAAGCAAAGAGACCACTTTATAATTCATTCTTTGAGACCAGCATTACCCTAATACAAACCAGAATATGTCTTAAAATAGACAAAAAAATCCTCAACAAAATATGAGCAAACTGAATCCAACAACATATAAAAGGAATTCTATATCAAGACCAACAAAGATTTATTCCACATACGCAAGTCAAGTTCAACATTCAGAAATCAATCCATGTAATCTATCATAGCAACAGAGTAAAGAAGAAAAAAATCATATAACCATATCAATCCGTGCATAGAAATCATTGATAAACCCAATACCCATTCATGATAAGAACTCTCAGGAAACTAGAAAAAGAGGAATTTCCTCAATTTGATAAAAAAGAAAAAAGAAAAAACAAATAGCTAACATCATACTTAATGGGCAGAGATTAGATGCTTTCCCACTAAAGTGGGAGAGTCGAGGATGTCTTATTTTGCCACTCCTATGCAACACTGTACTAGAAGACAAAGCTAAGTGCAATGAGATAGTTTGAAAGCTTCTTACAAAGCTAAATTTAATCTTACCATATGATCCAGCAATCATGCTCCAAATTGCACACACACATGCATGTGTGCACACACATACACACATGCACAGATATTTACATATTTACTTTCTCAACACAGAAGAGCTACAAGTAATGGCAGACCAGTTGCAACAACTGTACCTAATATTCTCAATAAAAGGAACCAAAATTCCTTGGGAAAATGCCTCTTTTTAGGACTTTGTCAGGAAACACACAAGATGTTCTTAAAGCACCTTACAGTGCCAGAAAGGAGACAAGTACTAAAACAAACAAACGAACAAACAAAAATACTAAAAGAACAAACAACAATATTGTAGGCGTATCGAAGGAATGCAGGAGTAGACCGAAAGAGCTACTAATGCCCATTCCTGGAACAAGTTAAGCAACAGAATAAATAAAGTGGCATTGGATTATAACACAAAGTATAAAATAATAAATATCCAATATGAATATTGATATCTAATATATCCATATTAATAAAAATTACTGAAAATATGCATAAAGAGATCAATATCCTATATAAATAAATTTCAAATAATTTATGCAGACATTCAAGAATGGAAAGAAAAACTCCCCACATCTTAGGTGTAGAGTGGCACAGCAACCTCCTTCCAAAGTGTCCAGTACAGAAAGTGGTAGAGGAGACAGTAACTGCACAGTAGAAAAACTTAAGAACCATGACCTCATCCAGGTGATCAAGGTCAACATCAACAGCGATAAGCAATGTTGATAGTATATACCCTTGATATGATGTGAGGAGAATAGCAATTTACCTGTCTTCCTCCACAAACCTGTAATTATAGCCTAATAATAAGAAACACATTAGATAAACGCCAGCTGAAGGATGTTCTAAACTATCTCACCACTACTCAAAACTGTTAAGGTCATCAGAAACAAGCATCTGAGAAAGTGTCACAGCCATGAGGAGCCTAAGGAGACATGACAATTAAATGTAATGCATTATGCTGAACGGACTCTTTGAATAGAAAAAGGATATTAGATAAACATTAAGGAAATCTGAATAGAGAATGGATTGTGGTTAATAACAATGTATCAATACTAGTTCATTAATTGTGACAAATGTACCATACGAATAGAAGCTGTCCATAATAGAGAAAGCAAACCATGAAATCTATGTAAATCTTTTGTACTAGTTTCACAATCCTCTAAATCCATAACTAGTCTAAAATGGAAAGTATAAAAAATTAAATATATTAGGTCAAAGATGAAAAGGCACAATACCAGAATATAAGTAAAATAATTAAGAATCCATTAAAGATAAGCTAATATTTCAGAATAATGAGGAATAAAACAAGATACTAAGAATGAATAAAGAAATAATCGACCTGTATGAAATATAAGGTGAAAACGTGCAAATCAAAAGCCACAAGATAAAAATGAAAACATAATAGAAGCTCTGGAAAGATGAGATCTGTGTGGGAAGCTACGAAATGGTTGCTAAAGCTTAATGAGGAAAAGGCTACACTTAAGGAGAAATAGAAAATGACACAGAGGGTTGGAGGAGTAGAGAGGGAAACAAAATCCTTGTAGAAACAAACCACATTTTCCAGTGACATCAGTTGTTTATAAAAAGACTGCTGTGCATCATGGTCCTGGATATGATATCTATCCTGCCTAAGAACCTTAGAACAAAGGGCATTTTTTTATATTTTTCTCTCTGCCTTTTCTTTATGCCTGTTCTCAAATCTCTAGAAATGAGCTACGCTTTCAAAATCCTTTGCTTCTATAACAAGGGGTTGTAAGTATCAAAAGGAGTTATGCATTTGCTTGTACTGTTAAAATCAAAAGTAAACTTTAAAAGGGAAAGGAAATTAAAAAAAAATTTTTGAAGTGTGAATATACACTTAAAGATTTAGATCAGGGGGTTGCCTCGGTGGCTCAGTCGGTTAAGCTTAGGATTCTTGGTTTGAGCTCAGGTCATGATCTCGGGGTCATGAAATCAAGCCCCATGTCAGGACTGCAGAACACGGAAACTGCTTAAGATTCTCTCTTTCTCCACACACCTGGGTGGTACAGTTGGTTAAGCATCTGGCTCTTGGTTCCAGCTCAGGTCGCAATCTTAGTTGTGAGATAAACCCAGTATTCCGCTCTGTGCTCAGCTCCCAGTCTACTGACAGCGCACTCTCCTCCCTCTGCACCCCCGCACCATTCTCTCTCTCTCTCTCTCTCTCTCTCTCAAATAAATAAATAAAATCTTTAAAAAAAAATCAAAATTTAAAAAATTTTTAAAAAGTTTAGATTTGGCATTTCTTGAAAACAATATTGTCTGAAAAATTAGGCGACTATATAATTTTCAATCATAGATATTATATACCATCTTGGAGAAAATTAATCAGAAATATTAAAGGTATACATATTTTTAGTTGAAAAAATTATTCTAAATGAATATGTATCAGTTCATACATATTTCTGCATGGTCTTCTTTTAATAAAAATATTCAGGGTTGCCTGAATATTAAGCGTCTGCCTTCAGCTCAGGTCATGATCCCAGCATTCTGGGATTGAGCCCCGCATTGGGCTCCCCACTCAGCAGGAATCCTGCTTCTCCCTCTCCCACTCCCCGTGCTTCTGTGTTCCTTCTCTCGCTGTGTCTCTCTCTGTCAAATAAATAAATAAAATCTCCAAAAAAAAAAAAAAAAAGAAATGGTAACAACTCAAAACATTGACAACTCCAAATGCTAATGAAGATGTGGATCAACAGCAATGCTCTTGTATAAAAAATGTGGTCAGTGGAATTCTTTGTTTAGAGAGAGGAAACTTAATATTTTATATAAATATGAAAATATTTTAAAATAAATCTTTGAAATGTTTGTTATGAAGAAGTTCATTTTTACAGAGAATAATTGAAATTTCTGAAAGCAAATTATTCATTTGTGCGTATTTCAGAAAGCTTATTAATGTTGTCATTTGACCAAATTAAATGGCAAATGTTTTTCACATATTCCACTTTTGCATTAATATTGACTACTTTTCACATTTGAAGTAGAACTTATGGCTGAGAATAATTTATTTGGGAAATAAAGTAAATTCAGATTTGGAAAGAAGTATGTTAGACATTTTTACATATAGCTACATTAAAGTTTATAATAATTGACTAGTACAAATAATAGATAAAATTTTGTCTTGAAGTGAATGTTTTTTGTTATTGAACACATTTAAAAGAACTATAGTTTTTTGTTTGTTTGTTTGTTTAAGATTTTATTTATTTATTTGACAGAGACACAGCGAGAGAGGGAACACAAGCAGGGGGAGTGAGAAGAGGGAAAAGCAGGCTTCCCACTGGACAGGGAGCCGATGTGCAGCTCCATCCTAGGACCCTGGCATCATTACCTGAGCTGAAGGCAGACGCTTAGTAACTGAGCCACCCAGGTGCCAAGAACTGTAGTTTTCTACAGACATCTTACAATTTCTTTTACTACCACATACATAGTGAATTTTCTCACTTTTAACCAGATTCTATTTTAATCTGATGGCAGATTAAAGAATGTGTTAAGTCACAAAGTTGTATTATTTTGGACCTGTAAGAAAGACTCCAGTGTTTATATAAATAAATGCATCCTTGTACAGAAAAAAAAAAGTTTAATTCAACAAAGATAGCTATTAGCAGAATCAGAATCAGACATCTACATGAGTTATCTTTTAATTACATCAAAGGAGATGTATATTTATGTGTCATATGATAGATGAATAATCCAGTTTACAAAGATGTACACTTCACTAGAATTTTTAAATAACCACAAAAATCTATTTATGGCACATTAGAAATACATTATGTTTCTTGATGGTTTTCTAATACATCACACAAAAAGGAAAGACAATTGTCTGTTTATTTCACTAGTTGGCACCTATCCTAGGTCCTTCAAGCACAAAGAGTAAGAATTTCACTGACCACAATTTTTATACAAAAATGTAAAACATTAAGTGAACACACATAGAGACATGCACAAGTACATATAATGTATACAAACTACATTAATATTTTGAAGTACCATTTTTATGTAAGTAGATATGAAAGATGCATAGAAAATAACAAAGAAATATGTGGATAAAAATGATTAAATGTGGATTAAAAGACAAGGAGTGGTTTGAAGCTCCTTTCCCTTTTTTCCCTTAAACTCATCTATACTTTCTAACTCTTCTACAATAAACATGTTTGCCTAGTGAACCTTTTTAAAGATGAACATTAATAAAAGATGAAATCCTATTTCTAAGCATAAAAATGTTTCTTTATGAAAGCAAATTTAAATCATACGTTTTTTCAAAAGTTAACTGTAATAGGTAATGGTACATCTTAAATATGTTCAGAATAATAGGGGAAAAAAAGCAAAGAATTATTTATAACTAGGTTTCAATTTTTAATGTTTAATTTGTCAAACTCTAAAATTATCAAAGCACAGTTCATTCCAAAATACTTATTTAAAATTTCTGTGACATATATTTATATATATATAAACATTTAAACATATGTATTTAATTCCAGGGTAGTTAACATGCAGTGTAATATTAGCTTCAGGTGTGCACTACGGCGATCCGGCGCCTCACACCACACCCCGGCTCATCACACAGACACTCTCCTTAGTTCCCATCACCTGCCCCCATCCCTCCACCCACTTCCCCTCTGTTTTTTAATATTTTTCTATAATTCCTTTATGAGCAGCTTGATACTTGAAAATTGGAGGCGTTTAAAAGAAAAAACTATTTCCCAAATGAAAACTTATCACGATTATATTTTCTGTTTATTTAGAACCTTTCCAACTCCAAATGCTTGTGTAAAAAGAAAAAAAAAAAAAAGGATCAGCTTACAAAATTCCTTGAACAAGAAAATATTTCGTCATGTGGAGATAAAGGGTAAGTTACATTTTTCTTGCTGGGATTCTATACTTCTTTTCGTTTTATTGCAAAACAATCACTGCCCACTAATAAAATGACCCGAATTGGGATTTAGAGGAAAAATTAACAAAATTAAACAAAACAAGAGACAATGTCAACAACAACAATAACAAGAAGAAAGTGGAGGAGTGAAGGTGTGGGAAAAAATAAAGAGGACCTCATAGGAGGGTTAAAACATAGAGCAAAATGGTACCTACACAGAGGACACGGAGGGCAAAAATTCAATGATAATCATATAGAAATGGCTATTTACCATTTTTGTGCTCAAATGCCTGTTCAAATAAGCTTCTCATTTGTCATGGCATTAAAATTAAAGGAAAAAATTTTGATCACAATTTTTTATTTTCTTCCATTTGACTTTCATTCCGTTATTGAGCCTGTCTGAGCCACCTTTTCCTTCAGGGTAGAATAAAGTACAAAAAAATAAGTCCATTCTGAAGGCTTGTCACAAGGATCACTTTAATTTAGCATTTGAGACCACTGAGGGCAAGAACTCTGTCCTATTTAGGCTGGTCTGTTCCCCGTACCTAGCCGGGAACTCGTGCATAGTACATAATTGAAAAATACCCATTTCTTTCCACATAGAGTTTTCCTAAGCAGATCCTTGATTTGCAGGCGTTTTAGAGTGAAAAAATTTTAGTATCCTACAGACAGGAGTTTGAGATCCAGCTATATACTTTCAAGTTATATACATTAAGCACATAATTTGATTCTCATTTTCATCATTTATCAGACGAAAAATTTGAAAGAAGAAAGAACAGAGACAAAAGAACTTTCTACCTCACAGTATTATTGGAAATACGAATGTTAATTGCATGTCTGGATTTTCTTTTTTACTGGATCAAGTCAGATTTTGCTATGCACCCTTTTCAGTCTGATTACCACGCTGACCAGTTTCCAGAGGAAAAGCAGCCCGTTCCCTCCCCTGGCAGAGCACGGAAGGTACTTAAAACAAGGGACCGGGGCTAACACACAACTTACACCTCTCAACAGCCTCTCCTGGCTTATGCAACAGGCTGTAGACTCAAAGTCAGAAAAAGCAAAGCCTGTTGTTGAAGGAAAAGTAAAATAGCAACAACAAAACTGTCCATTTCCTCCTACAGGAGCTATATTATGGGCTGTAGCTGTGCTCTCCAACTAAAATTGGTCTCGGTAGAGCTTTTTGCACCTTCAAAAAAATGCACCTCAAAAAAATGGCTTTCTTCCGCCTTCACCCTAAATTCCTTGATGTGGAACAGGAGTTTGTAAGTTTAATTTCTTGTCTCTGGTTTCTCCATAGCTTATGACAAATCTGCATCCGTGTTCCAAACAGCTCTCCTAAAATACTGGAAAACAGGGACTCATTGAGAGTTACTTGGCAATTTTAGTTTAATCAAATCGAAGTCTCCTAACTAACACTTTCCTTCTCATTTGACCAAGTCTGTCCTGCTGGGAACAAAGTGAACACTGCGTTCAGGCTTGGGAGTGGCACATCTTTAGAGACCTTGGAATGCGTGGCTGGCTTCCTGTAAGGGATTGAAAGGTGTATTTACAAGTGGGGTTTCCTTTTCCTTTTAACTGTATAGCTTTCCTGCTTTTGCACATTTGATCTGAAGGGAAGATGCATGTGTCCTCCTACTGCCCCTGCGTGGGGAATAAAGCAGAGTGGGGAGGATGGCTGAGTGCTTCCGCCATCCAGGGCAGCGAGGACACAGAGACAACGCGACAAAGAAAAGGGGTCAGGCACTGAACGCACTAACCCAAGGGCTTGGTAATCATTTAGTCCATTACCTGCATCGCAAGGATGTGAGATATGTAGAGATATTTATCTAAGAAAGGAGGAAATAAAGCCACAAAACAAGGTGAATTAGTGTAAGAAAAATATTATGCTAAATGCATTCTCAGAATAGGAAAGCAAATTAAAATAAATAAGTAAAATAAATGTACATGTAAGAGAATGAGATTTTATAACATTTCAGAATAAGTGTATTACCAGATGCATATTAGGAGGCATGATGTTTCCACTCTTGTTATCATGACCTCATTATGGCCATAAAGTGAAAGAAAATAGGACTTACTATTATTAACATGTCCTTCTCGCAATGGATTTTATAGTATTATCTTTTTTTTAGTGGCAATCTTTCTTTTTCTCCAGATGAGCTGAATATTTACGCTTGTCTCCTGTGCTCCAGATAAAAGGAAATGCTAGCACATTCCCTACTAAGTGGCAAACGTAGTCCTTCGTTTACGGGCTTTCAACCTCAAACTATACAGAACATACTGACGTAGAAATCATAACAGTCTTTCATAAGAAACACGGATTTCTTAGGTAAGAAAGAAATTAAGATTAATGAGGCAATAATGTCTGGTTTAGTGTGTAGAAAATAGTTCCCTGTGGGCATTGTCTGTCTCATTTTTATAGTTTATATGTGGCCTTATTTTGAGAATAACTATTACTTACCATAGAATCACTTTCAACACAAGCTGTTATTGTCACCTACAGATCACTGGTAGCCTCTTACCATGTTTTCCTTTTTTTACTCAAATAAATGAACCTAATATGTAAATGATTCCGCCTTCTTCCTCTGGTTTAGTCTTAAATCAAGAGAAGTAAATACAAATGTACTCAAAGGAAAAAAAAAATAGTAGATATCTAGGCATTTTAAATTCTACCCAATCTCAGGTTTAAAATGTTATTTGGAACAACCGCAATTCTAGATAAGATTATGGGAAAATAATATAAGAAACAATGGTTTTCCTAGAATACAGCTATGTAATCATGGCTTGGTCATTCTTAGATGCATTGTTGAAGGTGTTTTGTTTTTAAAAAATTGAAACAAATGGGGGTAAAATGCATTAAATGTTTGTGTGCTGGAGTTAAGAAAGAATGGAGGAGACAGTCATTCTCAACAAAAATGTCAAGACTGAGAATACTTGCAAGGTGGGGATTTTGCTCTAATATGAATCAAATTCACTTCTGTACGTCGTTTGGCCTTACTAAATGAATGAATTCTTACAATTCAGGGGAATGATATCATGCTTTCATAAGCTCGCTAAAATTACAGATGTATAAATAAATTTGATACCAGTTTCAGGAATTTTTTTTTCCCCTTAGATATCTGTAGTACATTTGAATGAATCATTTCAAAACTAACTATCATTATATTAAAAAAGTATCATGAGTACATGATTCAAAGTGATGACTCTTCTTATCCTAAAATATTAAAGAAGAAAGTCCTTAAACTTATAGGGTGGTAGGATGATACTACTTTTCTTGGAAAAGTGAACTAAAAGAGTGTTCTTTTTTGTTCTTTTTTTATTATTATTTGTGCAGCGGTAGTCATAAAAGAGACCAGAAGTGGCCACCATTTCCTTTTTCAGCCCCTCAAATGTTTATTTATATGTAATTATATAATGTGTGTATGTGTGTGTGTGTGTGTGTGTGTGTGTGTGTGTAAAACTGTCTTGTTGATTTACACCATACCATCCCTTCCAGTCTCTTTCATAGGTATAAAGGGTAATGAATGTACATGTGCGAGTAGTCTTCCTTTCTTTCTACTTTGGGAAAATCATCTAGCCCTTGTGTGTATGTGTGCATGTGCGTGTGCATGTTTGTGTTGTGTGTGTGTGTATTTGTATTTTATTAAATTATGTTTAGAAATTAGAGAAGGGATCAAGTGCATGTCTTCTACAGAAACATTACCATTCGTGTTATTTTCTCTCAGTTCACAATTCAAATGGATTACTAAAGCTTGAGTACAATGTAATAACTGTTGTCCGTCTAAAGCGCTTTGTCACCTTTTCTCCCTTAACTACCTAAAGTAACTTCTTCCCTACCCACGCTAATGTCTCTCCTCAAAGTTTCATGAAAACCCATGCGTATTTCCTCTTTTGTACGTTTTCTACTCCATTTACTATTTAATTCACTTTTTGTTTCTTTCCTTTAAGATCTCAAACAAGTCTAACTCTCTTAAACATTCTATTGATAAATCCAGGATTAATCCCAAACTCCCACAGGTCACTTATTTGGACACGTTACTCACACTGCTTTGCGTTTTTCTCTTTTTGTGAACATGTGTTATCTCCACCAAATTTGTTTGAACATGTCTTAGGAGTAGACAACATGTCTTCAACATGTTACCTACTGAGTCAGAAGATGCTTGAATTTAAACCTGGCTCTGCTACTTATTAGTGAGAGAGACAAGAATTAAATTCTCTTAGCTTCAGTTTTCCCATAGGCAAAATGCAAACAATGAAACCCACCTCAGGACATTATGGTGAGAATAGAGTAAGTCCTGTAAATAGCATAGCCCATTTGTGGCTTGTAGAAAGTTACCAACACACAGAAGTTCCCTTCCCCTCCATACATACCCAAGGAGCGCCTAGCAGAGTGATTTCTACATAAACACGTTTACAGAATCTTGGTAACAACTCTAATACTGATGTTCTCATGTTAGACTGATATTTTATGCTCACTGTTTTGCTCACCTATCTTAAGAAACAGTATAATCAGGGTGCCTGGGTGACTCACTGGCGAAAGATCTGCCTTCTGTTCAGGTCATGATCCTGGGGTGCTGGCACCTAGTTCTGCATTGAGACCCCACCCAGCCCCTCATCTAGCTCCCTGCTCCGTGGGGAGCTGCTTCTCCCTCTCCTGCTCCTGCTTGTGATCATGTAATTAATGCTAGATTTTTAAGTTAATGACAAGTAACAGTATCAGCAACCACTCAAAACCAAAGCAAGATTTTGTTTGTTTTCTCTTGCTAAGGATTGGGAACAGTATTTTTATATTTGTACGGTTTCGTATTTGGATAATGGGTGGACTGGAATTTCTTTCTTTTTTTTTTTTTTTAGCTTTATTTTTTAGAGAGAGAGCAAGCATGAGTCAGAGAAGGAGCAGAGAGGAAGGGAGAAGAAGATGCCCCACTGACCCGGGAGCCCAAGACTGGGGGCTCCATCCGAGGACCCTGAGATCACTACTGGAGCTGAAATCAAGAGTCATATCTTTAACCACTAAGCCATCAGACACCCTTGGAATTTCTTTTTGTTAATTTATTCTTCAAGCAAAATAGTAAAATCATATTAAAGATCTAGTTAGGTAGATCTTTAATATGATCAGAATAGATCTTTAATAAGATCAGAAAGGTAGGTATCCTAATAAGCTTCAGGCTACTTCTTAACTCTTTTCTAAACCCAAATTTCACATCAGAAATAGATAATTTTGCATCTCATTTTGGTAGATGGTATCTTTTTGTTTTTTCTAAGTCTGGTGTATAGCTGGATGATCCTTTGAAAGGAAATCTTTAATTATATTCTCCTAGAATACAAAAATACTGAATACCCTCACAAAGAAATGTCTTAAACAGAGTGAAGTGAAAATGAAAGAGAAAGGTATAAACCTTGACTCTTGAAGAGAAACATGTGGGCTTGTTACTAAGAAATGTAGTCATTCTAAGCAATGTAAGCAATGCTATAATAATGTGATTTAATTTGTGACGGTTCCCATGTATGGCTCCAATATGAGTATATTCATGCTATCAATTTACAACCCTTTCTGTGAACCAGTTTTTTTTAAATGTATTCTGAATACCTACCTCAAGAGTAACCATTTCTAATATCTGAGTACTGATTTCTTGGGAATAAGGTTGGTAGGTGGAGAATTCTTTGATCACAACAACTGAGAACATCAAGAAGCAGGACCTAGTGTGGGACTAAATGCAGATAATGAAAAACTGCTACACTCCACAATGCTCAGAGAAGATGGCAAAGTGTTTCAGGAAGCCCGGCCTGGAAGGATATGGGACCAAGAGTCTCACATTATACATAAAAATAGAACTGGTTGGTTGAGACCTTGCATTAGTTTGAGTTTTAAAGAATCAGACAGCTGGGTGGCTCATGTAGGTAAGCCTCTGCCTTCAGCTCCGGTCATGATCCCACGGTCCTGGGATGGAGCCCGGCATCGGGCTCCGTGCTCGGCAGGAAGCCTGCTTCTCCCTCTGCCTGATGTTCCCCCTGCTTGTACAATCTCTGTTGCTCTCTGGCTTGCGCTCTCTCTCTCTCTCTCTGCCAAATAAATAAATACAGTCTTTAAAAAAAAAAAAAAAGTCAGTTGTAAGACACCCAGAGAAACATTTTACTTTACTAAACAATATTTTTAAGTTCTTTTCCTTCTTTCAACAATATTCAGGTGTTATCCTTTAGTTGTGGGATTAAAATGTTTATCTTGACTAAAGGAATTCTTAGTTTTAATTAATTTTCATGAACTGGGATGTTAAGCAACTGACTGAGAATTACTAAACTCAAATTAGGGAAGGTGAACTAGAATTATAGCAGTGATACTATGAATTCTTGAATGACATCTCTATTGTCTGTTTAATTTTTTAACTTCTTAAAAAGATTTTACTTACTTGAGAGAGTGTGGGAGAGAGCACCAGGGGAGGGAGGGGCCGAGGGAGAGAGAGAAGCAGGCTCTGTGCTGAGAGCCCTTGTCTTCTGCCTCCTCCAATGTGTGGTCTTGACTCTCTCAAAAAAGCAAAAACTCCATTCTTTAGGCTAGGTCTGTTCAGCAGTTCTATTTTGACTGATTTATGGAGAATATTGAAATGTTTGGATCAGTTGCTTGGATGTGAACGTGGAGACATTTTCCCATGAATCTGGATATCGTCTCTCTGGAGCTGCGGGATTAGGCCCCACTGAACCCAGTTCCCAGCAGGTCACCGAAGAGCCGGAGCCGCCGCACGGAAATGCGCCCAGCTCTTGGCCTGCGACCGCCCTTTTCCGACTCCTTTTCCCTCTTTTCTGCTCCTGCCTGGTGTTTGTAGGTACTTGAATTTATAACCCTTGGACCACACCCTCTTTTCTTTCATGTTCACTTCTCGAAGACGACCCTCTCCCCAACACAAACGCAGCACACACACCGCTGTATGTTGCAGTTTCCCCACTGATTTGAAGCTAAATCCAAGCAAAGCTGTAACTTTTTACACTTTTTTTGTTATTTTATTAAATGAAAGTTTAAGGCGGATGGTTTGTGTTTTGAATTACAACAATTTAAACACTGCTTTGAGTCTTGATAACAAGACTTTTTATCTTCTGGAAAAGATAGTAAACTACCGCATTATGAAGATTGTACTGAATTCTATGATGCTTTAACTTAGTAAAGATGACCGTGAGGCAGATTGCCCAGCTGGGCAATTAAAATGAACCACTTTAAAAAGAAAAAAAAACAAAGTTATCAAAATTTTTTTCCGCAGTTAAATTGGTCAAGAAAGAATTAAAAAACAAATAGAAAAATATCACTGGTTGTTAACAGAAATTTTAGATGGGTAATTTGCCTCAGTGAAATAAAAAATCTAATTCATTTCTTCTGGAACGGGTTACTTTGAACTTAGAAATATGGTATTATTATGCTAAAGAGCTGAGTATAACTGTGATCCCAATTTTGCTCTAAGAATGTGAGATTTACTTGGGGTGCCTGGCTGGCTTAGTCTGTTAAGCTTCCAACTCTTGGTTTTGGCTCAGGTCATGATCTTGTGTTTGTGGGATTGAGTCCCACATGGAGCTCTGTGCTCAGGGCGTCTGCTTCAGAGTCTTTCTCCCTCTGCACCTTCCATGCTCTCTCTCTTTAAAATGAATAAGTAAAATCTTTTTTTAAAAAGTTAGATTTACTTATCTGATTTTGATTTTCAAGCATATTTAAAAATAACCATAAAAACATTTCAGGACAACTAAAGTTCTGAGTAGAGCTGAAAATATTTTTCTTCAGGAAAGCAGAATAGTGATGTAGTTAAAACTGTCAAGAGAAATTGCCTGGATTCAAAATCTGGATCCTCTATTTACAAACCGTGTAACTTTGGGTTACTTATTTCCCCTCTCTGTGCTTCAATTTTCACATCTTTAAAAGGAGGATAAAAATAGTAACAAATTCCCTGGACACAGGATTTGATGAGTAATGCATGCAAAACACTGAGAAGTACTAAACAATTGTTAGCTGCCATTACTTGTTTTCAAAAAATTTTATTGAATTTAGACGGAGTCCAAATACTATCGTAGTTATAGATGAGGCGCATAAAATCTCTGTGTAGTTTACATTTTTAATAATTTTACTTCTGTGTAGTATGTAACTGAACAAAATGCAAGAGGAGGAATCCATTCAAAATGTAGATGAAATTGTTAATGATTTATTTGTTCCAATTATGTTTATTTTCCAGCTAACACATTCACCTGATGAAAAACAGCTATATTAAAATGATTCCAAAATTGTAATGAACAGTTTAAAGTCTAAATATCTGCAATTAAATGTTGAGTAAAAGTTCCTACTCATCTTATCCAAACACAGAAGGCTAGCAATGGCTTCAATCCAGGTGATAAGAGCTGGGGCGAGAAAAGGAAATAAAATGGCATTATGCAGATTAGTCCCTTCTCTTACAGAAATAAATTGTATGAGGATGTTATGGACACACTATGTAACAAAGATACTTATATAATATAATAAATATCAATGTTTTTGCGATAAAGCAATTTTTTTAGAATTAGAATAAGAGCTTTTGATAAACTTTGAAAAAATTATTTGATTTACCATTTCATGTAAAGTTGTATTGTCGTTTATATATATTAGCATGACTTCAAGACCCTGAAGGCATATGTAAAGGGTAGATAATTTATTTTGTTGGTATCATTCTTCCTTATAATTTTTTATTATATGCTGATGTTATACAAATATTTAAATTTCATGATAGCAACTACAATTATAGATAATTGAAGCCCGGACATTATTAATAAAGATATTAGCATGGGCACTCTGTTAGCAAACAAAACTACTGTTCATTAGTTATTTCTTCACTGAAGATTGCCACAAATAAATTCCAAGTAGCCATTAATGATCTGGCAGGATAGAGGAAACCAAAAAACTATGTTATATTTTACAGCAAAAAATGGGATAATTATTCATGATCAAGTAGATTTCTAGAGAATGAGCTCATCTCAGTAGTACATAAAAGTAATCCATTCATCTATAATACAATAAATAGGCTAAACCCCATTAAAATCTTAGAACTTGTTATCCTCTCCAGAAAATGACACACTTCAGAGAAAATTGGAAACTGAAAATGAGTAATCAGGGATTTCTTCCTAAAAAATGGCTTAATTATTTCATTTGGTCAAAAAGGTGAGTATGTGTGTGTGTGTGGTGTGCGTATGTGTCTCCACGAAGCCAGACACAATTCTAAACGCTGGAAATAGAACAGTGAGTTGGATCCAATTCCCACCCTCAAGGCACACACACTGGATGAACAAGTAAATACGCTGTTAAGCTTATGTGATAATTGCTGGGTGCATGACTTAGGAAGTGTCACTGCGAATGCCATGGAAGGGGAAAAAAAATGGTCTCAGGACTTCAGGAAAAACAGTCAGGTAAATGCTGAAGAGAGTTAAAAGATTACACATATTATATATTTATATGAAGATGATATATATCATTGACTTAAGAAAAAGATCTTAGAAGTTTCTCACCAGGTCTCCGGTGAGGACAAGGAAAATAATGACAGAAATAAGAAACACCAGTGTTAGACATGTTTATGAAGGTTATATCTGGCATAACTGAGGAATAATAAAGCCAGGTAAGCATTCAGTGAATAAAGAGGCTCTTATAGTAATGATACTTCTTTCAGTATGTCATATATTACCTGCCTTGGCCCTCCACTTATGCTGTCAAATAACACACGTCTCTGAGTAAGGCATTTTCCAACTCTAAGAAATGAAGATCCTCTGAGATAGAAAGTAAACTTCTAAAAGCATGGCCGAGTATTACAAAGAGCTGTGAAATATTTGCCTAAAAACTTCAAGTCGAATCAAGATTCTAATATGATTAACTGCGAAGTTAAAGCAAGTTAGGTGATTGCTACATGCTTCAATGTGCCCATCTAAAAGTGAAAGCATTAAGTTTGGTAGTTCCTCAACCCAGTCTAACATTCTTTGAAAACATGTACCTATTTGATGAACTCATGAAAGCGGTCATCTTTCCTACTGAAAAAGTTCCTAATTATCACTCATCCATTAAACTGTTTCTCATTCTTTATATTCAATTTGGACCAACAGATGCCTGATAGAATTCAAAGGAACAGGACTGAACCATATGTGAATTTTAATATCACCTTCTTCTACAGCTCTTTCATTTGTGTTCAATGAGTTTTACTTAGTGTTATTATGGGGAAATTATAAAATATAGATTAATGGTTGCATTTTTATGCTTTTGATGTGTTGTTTAATGAGGTATATGCTGTTTTATATCTTACATCAAAGAGACATCTGCTAGGAACCTTCTTATCATACACATCAAGTGACTTTTGCACTAATAAGCATAATCATCTGAATAATGGAATATGGTACCTCCTTTTTTATACCAATGAACTTACCTTATAAATTTAGTTCCCATTTTAAAACATAGCTTTTAATTTTGCAATTTAAATTGCTTATTAATTGAACGTGCCCTTCCTAAAATAATCTTAAATGGTATGTAAGATTAGAGGAACAATCAAAAGATACAAACATTTAATAGTCCTAAAAGTCATAGAGTACAGTGCAGGAAATTTCCATAATGATGTGAACCACATCATTAGTAACTTCTATAGAAGTTATCAATCACCTCGGATTTATGGTGTGCATTTCCGGTCATAGAAAATCATTAATTTGATGAAACAGTCATCACATGCTGAAGTTAAAATGAGACATCAGTCCAAGTTAAATAATAGCTTAAACAAAACCACCAGTCTGATGATCAGACTCTCTGTTCTACACGTTCTCCTAGCACCTTTCAACCTAGGCCTGCGTGGTTTAAATCAAGTTGCCCTTTCAGTGAAATATGAAGTGTGTCAATATTTTCTTCATTGCTAAGACAAATCAGTAAGATGTAAAATGTCTTTGTAAGACATAAAACCATAGAATAAACTATAAAATCAAAGAAACCAGACCGATACTATGCAATTTTACCATTCTGGGTTTTTGGGTTTTGTTTTTTGTTTTGTTTTGTTTTTTTTCATATAAACATGAAGCTTTTACATAAGCCTGTGAGAAAAAGACAAGGACCCTGGTGTGCAGATTCATAATATCCTTTAGTAAGCAAGATGGAATGTATTTACTAACAAATTTATTAGAAAATATTAAGGCTGAAATACCAACTATTAAATAATTTCTCAGGGTAGATGACTGAACTATTACTAGCATGGCAATTACAGACAGCTCCCAGCTTAATGATTTATGTTTTTACTTTACATAGGTGTGAAAGCAATACACATTCAGTAGAGATCCATACTTCAAATTTTGAATTTTGATCTTTCCTGGGCTAGGGATATGTGGTATGACATTCTCTTGTTAAACAGCATGACAGTTGCCAATCACAAAGGCAAACAACCAACACACTTAAAACTATTCTGTAACCATATAACCATATTGTTTTCCCTTTCAATACTGTATCTGTTAAATTGCATAAGATAAATTTAACACTTTCCAGCACCTGGGTGACTCAGTTCATTGAGCTTCCAACTCTTGGTTTTAGCTCAGGTCATGAGCTCAAGGTTATTAGATCAAGCCTTGCCTTGGGCTCCAGGCTCCACGGAGAGTCCACTTGAGATTTTCTTCTTCGGCTCCCCGCTCCCCAACACTATGTGCACATGTTCTCTCTCTCTCTCTCTCTCTCTCTCTAAAATAAAGAGAGAAATTAAAAAAAAAAAAAGATAATTTAACACTTTCTAAATAGGCTTGTGTAGATGATCTTGTCCCACTGTAGGCTAACCCAAGTGTTCTGAGCACATTTAAGGGCCGTGGCTAGGCTATGACAATCCATAGAGGAGGCATATTAAATGCGTTTTTGACCTGAGATATTTTCAGTTTATGATGGGCTTATCATGATGTAACTCCATAGTGAGTCCAGGAAGATCTGTATTGCATTATCCCTGTCACTGCCAAGTGTAAAAATCCAAGTAAAAGTATTGAGGGAGCTTTTCACCTTAAAGTGAGAATAAAACATACATTTCTTTTAGCATGTGAAATAAATGCCGCTATTTAAAGAATGAAAAACACAAGGGCACCTGGGTGGCTCAATGGGTTAAAACCTCTGCCTTCAGCTCCGGTCATGATCCCAGGGTCCTGGGATCGAGCCCCACATCGGGCTCTCTGCTCAGCAGGAAGCCTGCTTCCTCCTCTCTCTCTCTCTGCCTGCCTCTCTGCCTACTTGTGATCTGTCAAATAAATAAATAAAAATCTTAAAAAAAAATGAAAAGCACAAAAACTGTCCCTTCAAATCTCAGTTTTATAAATATTACAAACTTGATGTGTTAATTGGTATTTATAAAACTAGACTATACACTAAATTAATGGAAATATTATGTTAGATTTAAAATTTTTTAAAAAAGCTTTTCTGGAAAATGAAAATCAAATCAGTGACTGAGGAGCTATTAAAAACAAACCACCATCACCACACACACACATACAATAGCAGTGCTTCATCAAACTTAGGTTTGAGTTTCAAGTTTCCATTCCTCCTTTAACTTGTTTTCTGAACAGGCTGAAAACCAGCTCCCTGGGCTTCATTTTCCTTGTCTTTAAAATGAAAAACGTTTAGTAAAAGGAACCTCGGGTCACAGGAAAATAATAAATATTTCACTCTTTAACAATATATTTCACTGTTTATGCACAGCAATTTAAAAAATTATTTATTTTTAGAGAGAGAGAGAATGAGTGCAGGGGTGAGGAGGGACCGAGGGAGAGGGAGAGAGAGTCTTAAGCAGGCTACCCAATGAGTGCGGAGCCTGATACAGGGCTGGATCCCAGGACCCTAAGACCATGACCTGAGCCAAAACTAAGAGTCAGACGCTTAACCAACTGTCCACCCTGACATCCCTACTCACAGTAATTTTAAAGATGTAGTTTCAAAATTACTATTGTAATGTACAATAGCTCCTAGTATTCTGTATTTTTAAAATCCTGCAAAGCCGGCTATATGTCGGTCATCCTTCTAGATAAAAACTATATGCTGCAAATAACATACTGGTTTTAATTCTAACTAAGCAAATACATTCCTCACCATTCATCATTAAGTGCTGTCTAAGTTCGGAGACAGTTCTACCCATTGTCTGCAGTATGCTGCACTACTTTAACTGTGTTGATCTTTTTCTGTATCTCAGCATTTCAGATAAATTACTACGTCTCAGTTGACATTTGAATTAAAATTTCTCTGTGTCTCATTCCTACACATTTTTGGAAAAGGCTTTGAGAATCCAGGGCAGAACCGTTTGATCTTACTTCTGTTTGACCTTGGTTACCTCAGCTCAGAACAATATACAACATGTCATCCATCTCAATTCCTAAATTTTATGCCCTTTATCTCATTTTATATGTAATAAATTGCCTTTTATATGTATAGCTCTGAAAAATGACTTGAGAAGAAGAGAAAGATTAGGTTTTAAGACTAAGGATGGGAACAAAAAATCTACTTTTAAGCAAAAAGTAAATGTCCTCCTAAATGTAAGGGAGGATTCTGGAGATGTTTTTAGCTAAAGCAGAATGCAGAAAGACAATGAAGTAAAAATTTTCAGAACATTTTTAAATGGAAAATTATAATTGAAAGCTGTCCCTTGGGTATCAAGTAATATCTGTGTGTGGCTTCATTAAGGAAGATGATTCCCCAAATATGTGTGTGTATATATATATGATTGTGTGTATATATTCTCACATTTTAAAGCAATTCCCTTTTAAATGTTGAGTAAAACACTCATTTGTAAAACCATCTGTAACATTGAAATCCTCATAAAATATTCTTAAAAACAATCAAACTTGAATCAGAAGCTTCCAGTTTTAATTATAAAAAATGTATGGGCAGAGTGACAACTTTTAAAATATATTACAAGTATGCAATCAAAACAACTGATAACATAGGAAAGTTTATAGGAAAAGGAACTCAGTTCATCAGTAAAAAATTAGGAGGATGAGGCAACCAATAGATTAAAATAGAATTAAAGGAGAAGTCATCTAAATTCAATGTGTGAATTTTATATGGAATATGATTCAAATAAACCAACTACAATCAACCTCTCTCTCTCTCTCTCTCTCTCTATATATATATATATATATATATATATGTATATATAAAGGAAACTTGAAAATCTACTACATATTTAATAATACTGAGGAATTACTGTTGTTTCTTTAGGGGAAAAAAATCTGTAAGCCTCATATGTTTCACTGGTCACTAATTCAAGACGGGTCACCTAAATACTGGTATATCACCTAATACAGTAGTCACACAAGAAATTTTTGTTGAATGTCATTATTGTTGCTTTACTTATTAATATTTTAATATGAAATAGGATTAAATAGTTCAAAGTCATAATTTGCAAGTACATAAAATTTTAAAAAATCATATACAATCTAAGAGTCATGACAAAGAGTTCAGGACACATTAATTTATTTAAATTTGGATGTAACATCTAAATAGCTTAATTTCTCTCTCAGACCTTGTTCTTTATAGTGAAGGTCAAAGGTTTAAATTTACATGCTCATATCTCTTTTTGGATTCCAACATAGTCCTAATTGAAATTTGACATATATGCCTATTAGTTGAAATTATTCCTTTTCCATGCTTCATTAACAATGCACTTTACTATACTACAACGATAATGCTCATAATAAAAGTCTCCTATGCAATGTGGATTACATTGAAACATGATTGATTATCTCAAATGTAACATAGAATTCGTATTATAAAATTTCATATGGTGAAATTGAGTCTGTGACTAGAATTTAAGTATATGCTGAAACAAGCAAAACAGTTTCCATTGCATAAAATGAATGAAATTTTGAGAAAAAATCCCCCCCCCCCAAGTTAGAGATAGATAACACATTCAGGACTTTAGTCAAGACATTTTATTTTTCAGTATTATTTAGGAAGTAACATCACCAAGAGGGCAACATAGCTCATTCATGATTTTGCTCTCTCACACAAGAAGAGCAACTAACATCTATTCAAAACTAGGACACCATTAAAAGAATCCTAGAATATCGGGCTGAACCTGCAGTACCCCCTCCATCTGAGAGACATAACAGACTGTATTAGAAGGGTAAGAGAACAACTACACACTGACCACATTCCCCACACCCCAGTCCAGCACCTCATCACCCAGCCAGATCTCCTGAGACTTCAGATCCTCCAATGGGAAAAGAGAACCCAGAGGACCAGCCTCCCCTGGTATGTTGTTAGGGGACCATACACCATGTGGACTTCTGGGAATCTCCAGTTCCCACCCGTTGGGAATCTGACTGGCAGGTAAGGGGGACAAGGGTGGAGGACTTCCAAAACACCAGCAGTGGGATCTTGGCAGACCAGGTTTATACCAACAGGGCTCAAGTAGTAATTCCACCAGTGGCTTCCGCGATCAGCAGGACCAAATTAGGGGCATACTCTGACCAGGGAACTTGGAAGGGGGCAGATCTGTCTCATTTGGATTCTCAAATGGAGAGTTTTGTTAGCCCAAGGGTCTGATTTGTCCATATCCAGGCAAGATGCTGAGTCACAGCACCACTTACTGTGGAAAGTGTCTGCCAGCCCATTTGACCAGAAGAGCTGGCGACAACAGCTCCTGAAAGATACGCAGTCCAGTGGCCCTTGAGCCAAGAGGTGGGCAAGCAGAACTATTCTGCCCCAAAGCAAAGTCAATACTTGACATGGAGACTCCTGTGCTATGCAGAAGCGGGGGGTTTAAAACACACCCAAGGCTGAGGGTAGCTCTTAAGTCTTTCCCAATAGGAGAGACTCTTTGGAAAACCAAGAGTAGCCTGGAATGTCTTCTTCCCCTGATTCCTAGGCAAGAGGAGCTGAGACACAGCCCCACCTTCTATGGTGAAAGTCTTCTGGCCTCATTTAATGAGAAACCTGTGACAGCTCCTGGAAGTTGAATAATTCAGCAGCACTTGAGCCTAGTCAGGAAAACAGAGCTGACCACTCCCAGGGCAAAGCCAGCGGCCCTATTCAGCCAAAACACCTGAGGCGCAGGTTGGCTTGAGTTAAGACAACAACCTAAGAACTTTACCAGTTTTAGAGCTGCTTCTCCCACTATGCCCAAGCAAGAAATCTAATGTAAACCTCTGCTCATCACAGAATAAAGCCTTCAGCTTGTCTGCCAGGGAAGCTAACAAGAGCACACAGGACACTACATAGTCAATTCAATAGCCCGATGTACAGTGGCACTTGAACAGAGATCACAGACCATAGCTCCCATTGTCTGCAGAGCAAAATCAGGGGCCTCCTGACCAGGGGACTCAGTGCACACTCAGGCCTGATTAAGGTCCCAAATATTGAGCTTGTACAGGCTCTGAGCCCTGAACTGCTCTCCTGCAAGGACAGGGAAGCTAATTCATAGCTCCATTTCTGAACACAGTTTTTAGTCCCAACCATCTGTAAGTCTGACCAAGGAATTCAAGGAACTGCAGACCCCATTCTACAGCCTCACTTGGGTAGGAAACCAAGCCAGCAGTCCTAGCCAACTCTTCTCAACCAGTGGTACACTCCCACTATCCTGAGAGCTCAAACAGATGCCACATGCAAAAATAAACCATAATAGCCACCCCCGCTTCTGCAAAGACATTACCAGAAGACACACCTGGAAACCAAAACTGAGTTGACCGGTGAAAAATTGTCTCTGCCATAGCAAACCTGTAACATCTGGAAGAGGAGCCAAATTAGTCAAGTGCATGGATACCAGTGTAAGGAATCAAGGATCACTAAAAATCAGGTGAATATGATACAACCAAAAGTAACTAATAGAGAGCTAATAGAAACTAAAGAAATGAAAATCTATGAACTTTCAGATGAAGAATTTTGAATAATCCTCTTACAGAAGTTTAACAAACTATAAGAAAACAAGATGAACTAACAAAATTAGGAAAACAATGCATGAACAAAACAGTTCAACAAAGAAATAGCACGAATAAAAAAAAATTCCTAGAATTGGAAAATAGAAATTAATACTCTTCTAAACAGCCAGTGGATTAAGAGGAAATTAAAGGTATGGGGGGGGGTAGTTTTCTGCAACTATTGGAACAGGAAACACAACATACCAGAATTTATGGGATGCAAGTAAAGCAGGTCTAGGAGGGAAGTTCATACAATAAACATCTACATCAATAAGCAAAAAAGATCCCAGAAAACAACCTAACTCTATGCCTTAACTGGAAAAAGAATCAGCAACTGAGTCCAAAGTTAGCAGAAGAAAGGAAATAATAAAGGTAGAACAGAAATAAATAACTTAGAAAACAGAAAAACAATAGAAAGGAGTAACTAAATTAAGAGTTAGTTTTTTAAAAAATAAACACAGCTGAGAAACCCTTAGCTACTCTAACCAAGGAAAAAAGAGAAAGAATTCAAACCAACAAAGTTAGAAATTTCAAAGGAGACAATATAACTGACATCAAGGAAATTCAAAGGATCATGAGGTTACTGTAAACAACTACATGCAAACAAACTGGACAATCAAGAAGAAATGGGAAAAAAAAAGCCTTAGAAATATACAACTTGCCAAGACTGTATCAGGAAGAAACAGAAAATCTGAGTTGATCAATAATTAATAATTAAAACCTCTTAAAAAAAAAAAAAAAAACAAACCAAACCCTAAAACAACATGGCTTCACTGGTGATTTTTACCAAGCATTTAAGGAAGTATTAACACAATCCCTCCCAAAGTCTTTTTAGAAACTGAAGAGGAGGGAACACTCCCAAACTCATTTTATGACACCAGCATCATCTTGATACCAAAACCAAATAAGGACACTAGAAAAGGAAGATATAGGCCAATATCCCTGATGAATATAAATGCAAAAATTCTCAACAAAATACTAGCAAACCAAATTCAGCAGCAAATTATAGGGATCATTCACCATAATCAAGTGCAATCAATCCCTGGGATACAAGAATCGTTCACATGTGGAAGTCAACCAATGAGATATATAGAATTAATAAATTAATAAAATTATAATTAATGCTATAATTTAATAAATTTTAATATAACTTATCAAAATTAATAGAATATGATTAATATATAATTAATATATATTAATAGAATAAAAGAAAATAATCATATGATCACCCCAACACATGCAGAAAAAGCATCCAGCAAAATTTAACACCCATTCATGATAAGAACTGAACAAAATAGGTATGGAAGAAGCATATCTCAAGATAATGAAGGCCATATATATGATAAGCCCACAGCTAACATCATGTTCAGTTATGAAAGTCTGACAGTTTTTTTCCTTTATGATCAGGAACAAGACAAGAGCACCTACCCTCACCACTGCCATTCACCATAGTAGAGGAAGTCCTAGCTAGAGCAATCAAGCAAGAAAAAGAAATATATAAAAAGTATCAGAATTGGAAAGGTAAAAGTAAAAATTTATCTTTTGCATACAACATAATTTTACATAGAGAACACCTGAAAGACTCAAACAAAAATCCGTTAGGTCTAATCAACGAGTTCAGTAAAGTTGTAGGTTACAACATTAATAGACAAAGGTTAGTAGCATTTCTATACACTAACAACAAATCTTCTGAAAAAGAAATCAATCTAATTTACAATAGCATTAAAAACAAGACAAAATAAATTTCACTGAGGGTGAAAGAAGTACCACACTCTAATTTCAGCCATTTATATAAAAGTATGGTCATCAAAACAGTATGGTATTGTCATAAAAATAGACCAGTGGAACAGAATCAAGAGCCCAGAAAGAAATCCACACATATGCAGTCAACTAATATTTGACAAGGGAGCCAAAAAAAAAACTCAAGGGAGAAAGAATGGTCTTTTCAAAAATAGCACTGGGATAATTCAATATTCACATATAAAAGAATGAAATTGGACCTATATCTTATACCACTTAACAAAAATGACTAGAAATGGACTAAAGAGTTAAATGTAAGACCTAAAACCATGGATCTCCAAAAAAAAAATAACCATGGATCTCCAAAACAAAATTACAAAAACAAAGCTCCTTCACGTGGGTCTTGGTATTGATTTTTTGAATATGGCACTTGAAGCACAAGCAACAAAATCAAAAGTAAATAAGTGAGACTGCATCAAACTAAAACACTTCTGCACAGCAAAAGAAACCATCAACAAAGGGAAAAGACAATCCATGGACTGGGAAAAAACATATTTGTAGACCATGTATCTGATAAGGGGTTAAAATCTAAAATACATAATGAATTCATATAACTCAATAGTTTAAAAAATATAATAACCCAATCAAAAATTAAGCAAAAAACATTGAAAGACATTTCACCAAAGAAGAAATACAAAAGGCCAACAGGTACATGAAAAGATTCTGAAAATCGTTTGCCATTAGAGAAATGCAAAATCATAATTGAGCTATCAACTCATGCGTGTTAGAATGGCCATCATCAAAAAGACAAGTGATACGAATGCTTATACATGGATCTAAAGAAAAGAAATCCTTGTGTATTGTTAGCTTGTAAATTGGTACAGCCATTATAGAAAACAGTATAAAGGATCTTCAAAGAGTTAAAAATAGAACTAGTGTATGATCCAGCAATTTCTCTTCTGTCCAAATATAATGGAAAACACTAACTCACAAAGATATATGTTCTCTCATGTTCATAGCAGCATTATTTACAATAGCCAAGACACAGAAACAACCTGAGCTTCCACCAATGGGTGAATAGATAAAGAAGTTGCATGTGTGTATGTGTGCATGTGTGTATACATGTGTGCGTGCACAGAATGGAATTGTTCAGTCATAACAAATGAGGAATTCCTGACATGTGCAATAACATGGACGCTCCTTGAAGGCATTATGCCAAGTGAAATAAATCAGACAGATCAAGAAAAATACTATAATACTGTAAGATCTCATCTACATGTGAAACCAGAAAAAGAAACCAAAAAACCCACAAAAAACAAAAATAAACAACTCATAGAAAAAAAGATCAGAATTCTGCTTACCAGAAGCCAAGGTTAGGGGAAGAAGGAATTAGAGGAAGGTGGTCAAAAGGTACAAACATCCAGTCATAAGACAGATAAGTACTAGGGATGTACTGTATAGCATAATGACTACAGCTAACACTGCTGTATGACATATAGAAAAGTTGTTAAGAGTAGAAACCCTGGGGCACCTGGGTAGCTCAGTAGGTTAAAGCCTCTGCCTTTGGCTCAGGTCCTAATCTCAGGATCCTGGGATCCAGCCCCACGTCAGGTTCTCTGCTCAGCGGGGAGCCTGCTTCCTCCTCTCTCTCTGTCTGCTTCTCCACCTACTTGTGATCTCTGTCAAATAAACAAAATATTAAAAAAAAAAAAGAGTAGAAATCCCAAGACTTCTTATCACAAGGAGAATTATTTTCCCTTTATTCTTTTCTTCTTTCTTTTGTCTTTATTGTATCTATATTAGAAGATGCATGTTAGCTGAACCCACTATAGTAATCAGACCTTTCACAATATACATAAATCAAACTATCTTGCTGTACGCCTTAAATTTAAGTAGTGATGCATTTTAATTATTTCTCAAAACTGAAAAAAGATTACTTATTATTACAAATTAAAAACAGTTCCTGTTTGCAACTTTTTTCTAGAGTACACATTTCCATGTTTATGTTCCGTATTATTTATATTCCATATACATATAGAAAACTAATTTTTTCAGTTAACTGTTTGAAAATTCTGATTTTTTTACACCAGCTTTAAGAAGGCCATAGTTTAATTGTGGACTGTGAGGTGATAATTTGGGGCCTTCCAATCAACTGCCCTATTGCTAAAGAATCAAATCTCTGGGAGGCACCGGGGCAGGGGGATTATTTAATTAAGCATCTGCCTTCAGCCTGGTCATGATCCTGAGGTCCTGGGATCCAGCCCCACGTGGGGCTCCCTGCTCAGTGAGGAGGTTGCTTGTTCCTCTCCCTCTGCCCATCCCTGATGTTCATACTCTCTCTCTTGCTCTCTCTCTCTAATAATAAATACAATCTTAAAAAAAAAAAAAGAATATAGATCTTTGGAGAAAGATCCAGAAATGCACATTTTCACAGGCACACTTAGGTAATTCTGATGTCACCCACCAGATAATTTGTTTTTAAATTTCTCTTTGCCTTGACATCACCTAAGATCTTTTTTTTTTTTTTTAAGATTTTATTTATTTATTTGACAGACAGAGATCACAAGTAGGCAGAGAGGCAGGTAGAGAGAGAGGAGGAAGCAGGCTCCCCACTGAGCAGAGAGCCCAATGCGGGGCCCAATCCCAGGACCCTGAGATCATGACCTGAGGCAAAGTCAGAGGTTTTAACCCACTGAGGCGCCCAGGTGCCCCCTGAGATCTTTTTAAAAATGCAGATGCTGCTTCTACTCTCTAGCCCCCAAACCCATCCAAAGATTCCATTTCAGTGATGGTGTTCAGGTAACAGTATAGAACCCCAAAAGCACATTACTGTGCAACCATGGTAGAGCACCATTGCTCCAAGGCAGAGCTTCTCAAACTTTAACACGCAGACAGCTCACCCAGACACCATGGAAAACTGCAGATTCTACATCTGTAAGTGTGGGGAAGGACCTGAGATGCTGCATTCTTAGCGCTTCCAGGTCGTGTCAGGCTATTGCTTCACAGACTATATACACTGAGTAGCAATGAACTACACATTTTTAATGGTCAGTCGGGCTTGACAAGGCCAGATATGTCACAAATGAAGTAGATAAAAACCTATGGCTCTAGGAACTATACAATATAGAAGGGCAGGCATTAAGAGCACAAATCCTGTTAGACATTCTAGGAAAAATCCAGTCTACCAGCCAAAGATGAAATTGAAGTTTATGACCTACATATGATTTATGGTATAGTAATATACTCATCACTAGGGGTCAAGAAAAAAAGCAATGCACTGTAGTGAAAGGGAATAATAACATTAATTTTATAGTTATTAAGCTTGCAGTAGTAGGAAATGCATAATATTTGAATTTATTTTATAAGACATATACAATGGAACTTGAACAATTTAATGGGTTTTTTTTATATCACTAATTTTTAAAGATTTTATTTATTTATTTGACAGAGATCACAGGTAGGCAGAGAGGCAGGCAGAGAGGCGGGGGGGATCCAGGCTCCCCGTGGAACAGAGAGCCCAGTGTGGGGCTCGATTCCAGGACCCTGAGATCATGACCTGAGTTGAAGACAGAGGCTTAACCCACTGAGCCACCCAGGTGCCCCTGTATCCACTAATTTTTTAAAGAACAGGAAAGTCCCTTTTAATGTTATGCATTTAAAAGACAAACCAGGTATTAGAGAAATTAACATTTAGCTTTTGGAAAACATTGACTTGGTAGCAGGGAGTCTGTTATCCTTGCTGTTACTCTGAACATTTCAATTTCAGAAAGTTGCATGACTTTCGAATCTCCTCCATGTACGACATTCTACTTGACATAAGGATTTATTTCTGGCTTTCCATCAGTTTCTAATTAATAGCACCACTGTGTGTTACATGATGTGAGAATTGAAAATCTCTAAACAGTACCACAGGAACACCACATTGCACTTCTACTTGAAAAAACACCTGATCAGTTACCCAGCTGTTTCCTCCAGATGTTGTCTGTAAACTCAAAGGTCATTGTTTCACTAAAACTAAGATTAATTTGACTTTATCTTACTATTAAAAAAATCACAACTCTTAAAATCAAGTTTTTAAATAGCCAAGTATACACAATCAAAACACATAGAATTTACAAAATATATATTTTAAAGCATTTTCTGTCTACTTTATAAACTTAAATGCAAAAAACATATAGTTTATATGATTTATAAATGAAGTGTAGAGTGAATTTTTTCCTGTTTTTCAGAAAAAGCATTATTTCTCCTCTGAATGAAGCAAAAAACAAAAAATAAAAAGCATTATCATTATTTGTGCAGTTAATGACAATTTAGTTTAAGATGAAAAACTCAGCAAATGGTGAATGCTTTTGAAATGGGAAATATATGGGGTGCCTGGGTGGCTCAGTGGGTTAAAGCCTCTGCCTTTGACTCAGGTCATGATCCCAGGGTCCTGGGATCAAGTCCTGCATCAGGCTCTCTGCTCAGCCCGGAGCCTGCTTCCTCCTCTCTCTCTGCCTATCTCTCTGCCTGCTTGTGATCTCTGTCAAATAAATAAATAAAATCTTTAAAAAAATTATTAAAAAAAAGAAATGGGAAATATAATATCAGTAGATGGTCTTTCTAATGTTTATCTGGACAACACAATAATAAGACTCAACCTAAAGGACAGAAAGTATATGTATAGGTGTGTGTATATGTGTCTGATTTCATAGACTTTTTAACAAGATGACTTTACTACATTGCATCAAACCCTGTAATAACAGGATACTATTAAAGTCTTAAGCATTAAAATTTGTCCTTCAAAAGGGTGTTACAGCATTGAATTATAAGTATACTATTTTATAACAAAATCCAAATACAAATGTCAATCCTGCACCAACACCGCGTTTGACTGACAACCTACACTTGGCAGCCGGAAAGCAGCGACCTAAAGACAGAAAGCAGATACACTTACATGCATACAATTATTTTGAGATAATTGTCCATTCAAAAGACATCTTTAGGATATGTAATTGTTATTTGTCAAGATTAAGTCAATAAAGCTGAAGGAAAAAACAGCTGACTTGATGTAGGCAATAAAACGGCTGGTGAATTGTTTATCAATATAGCCTACAGTTTAAAACCACTGTTTCCTGGTCCAAATGAAAATAAATTACAAATATAACAATTAAGATGCTCAGCATCACTAATCATCAGACACATGCACCTCAAAACCACAGTGAGACATCACCTCCTACCCGTCAGAATGGCTAGTATCAAAAAAGACAAGACGTAACAAGTGTTGGCAAGGGTGTGGAGAAATGGCAACCATTGTGTCGTTGGTGGGAAGATAAATTGGTGTTACGACTATGGAAAACAGTATGGGGTTTTCTCAAAAAATTAGAAATAGAATAACCATATAATCTATTAATTCAATTACTGGGTATTTACTCCCCCACACAAAAAATCAAAACAGTAATCAGAAATGATATCTGTACCCCTATGTTCACTGCAGCATTATTTACAATAGCCAAGATATGGAAGTAACCTAAGCGTCCTTCAATACATGAATGGATAAAGAAGATGGGAGATTATACACACACACACACACACACACACACACACACACATACATATATGTGGAATATCACTCAGCCATTAAAAAAAAAATGAGATCTTGCTCTTTGCAGCAATGTGGATGGGCCTAGAAGGTATAATGGTAAGTGAAAGAGAGAAAAACAAATATCATATGATTTCATTTACATGTTGAATTTAAAGACAAGCAAACAGAGCATAAATAGACTCATAAATACTGAGAACAGACTAGCAGTTGCCAGAGGAAAAGGGGACTGGAGGATGTGCAGAGTAGGTAAAAGAGATGAAAAGGTACAAACTTCTAATATAAAGTAAGTCAGAGAGGTGGAAAGTACAGGATAAGGAATATAGGTAGTAAGGTAGTAGTATTCTGTGGTGACGGATGGTAACTATGTTTATCGTGGTGAGCACGGGCCAATGTAGAGAATTGTTGAATCACTCTGTCATGCGCCTACAATATATTAATGTTTAGAACTATATCCAAATGCTAAAACTTTCAAAACTAAATAATACATAGCCACCTTCTAACACAAAGGACAACATCTCAAACAGAAATAGAATAAGAAACTCAGAGTGAAGCCATGACATAGGTAGTAACGCTGTGAAGAAAGGATTCAGACCCCAAAAGTAAGCAGCGAGACATGGAGTTTGCTCCATGTAAAAATGAAACTGATTACACCTCATGTGAAATGAAGGCCTAGAACCAGCTTCTCTATGTGAAGCCCATAATTAGAATCCTGCTCACCCTTCCATCAACGAGTCCCGAAAAACTAGCAACTAACAACCACATGGTGTGGAACAGTGACTGGGAACTGAAAGTGGATTGTTGCCAACATGGGGTTGAAGGGAATATAGTACAACAGCATCACGGAGGGAAAGTCTGAGCTAACATAACACTGTCTCTGAAATCTGGTGTCTTTGTATGAGGCAATCATGGGATCACAAAACAGAGAAGGGAGAAAGGGGGTGAGAGAAAATAAATGCTCCCTCAAGACACAATAAGGTTTCAAAACCCAATCACGCATGTAGAAAGAAACGGATACTAATAAAGTTATTCCATAAATCCGAAAGACGGAAGATTTCAATCTGACAGAAACAGAAATAATATGGCAATCTGTAAGTGCTTTAAAATTATAATTTTAAATTCCCAAATATGTAGCACAGATAAGTGCATCTATATAATAAAATCCCAAATCTATAAAGCAGATACGGGATCTTGCACATGAGAATCAAGTACAGGTAAATATGACAAGGAACCAATGGAACATCCAAAAAATGAGAACTGCGGACCCTGAAATAAGCATTTGAACCACTAAATATATGGACATAACAGTAGATTGTATGACTGCAAAGGATGAAGATTTAGATATTAGAGCATACCTACAGCTTTGAAATAAAAGGTTTATAAAGGGAGCTTTCGAGAATGGAAAGCATGTCCCTTGCTGCTGAAGTCAAGAGCAAGTCTGTCAAACTGAGTAAGTAGAGAGTGCAAAATCCTCAACGTTATCTTCACAAATTTTTCTGTTTGCTTTGCAAAACTGCTATTAAGGGGTCTGAGATATACCAGTGTGGAAAGAAATGAAGACCAACCAAATAGGAACGAGCCAGGGATATTTACTGAGGCCTTGTTACAGACGTCAGCCACTAACATTGGGACTGTGGTAGAGCCTCAAGGGAGGCAGAAAAGTGGTAAAGCTTTATAGTGAGGGAGGAAGGCTTCAGGCCTGCCCTCGTGGAAGGCTGTTGGTACAGAGAAATTGTAGGTGCTCTTTCTAGAAATGGGACATTTTATGTGATCAGTTAAGGGCACATCTTTGGCTTTTTCTAGTCTTAAGTTAGAAGCAGGTACAAGAATTAAGGAAGCTGCCAGTCAGTCAATGAAGTTCTGGCTACTTGAGGCCAATTGTGACAGGGGCCATTTGGATTTTAGATTGCGGGTCAAGATACCAGCATGACCTTCTCCGAGTCTGACTTTAGAGCAGGCTGGCTTCCTGGGTTTATCACTATAGAAAAGAGGCTGGTTTCCTGGACTGGTGGTGGGTCAGAGTTCTATTTCTGTAGATGGTCTGATCATTGCTCCACCTCTCACTTGATCTACTCTATTGGTCTCATCAGTCTCTCGCCAGATTAGTTTTGCAGCAGAATTCGCAAAAGTCTCTTTTTTATTTTGACAAGATACTAAGGCTGAGGTCTTAAGACACTTAAATATGTAGGCTGCCAATTATGAATTCTTGCACTATATATCATCAACATCATCAAGGAAAAATGTGCAGTTCAGAATTTTTTAACTTTTTTTTTTTTTTTTTTTTTTTGCAAAAGATCTGATTAAAATAGCACTGTTCTCTTCTCTCGTCCTTTCTCCTATGCAGAATCAACCAGAAGCCATCAGTGGCTGTGCAGGCATCAGTTCGGTGATGGAATAATTAGTGAGAACCATTTTTTATATAAGAAGATATTTTTAAATTAGCACTTCATGAAGCAGTTACTTAAAAAGCCATAATACCATAATACATGTCACTCATGTGCCACCAAGCCTAAAAGAGTTGTGTTTGCTCTCTGGTGCTTATGATAAACTTTCTGGCATGAAAATCCACCTGCAATATTTGTGAAAATAAATGTGCGACAAGGGAAAACACCCCCACTTTCAAGGCCTCAGAACAATACTCTCCACGAAGGACAGTAGCCCCATGAACTTCCGATCTGGTCAAAATGAAAGACTATATCCCCATTTCTTCACAGTGAGTGGAAGATGTGAAGAGAAATTCATCTACTCCCCAGGATCAGAAGGTCCTAATTCTACCCTTTATTTTCTACATCCTTTATCCTAGGATTCCAGCTTCTAACTGCTTGACAAAATATAGCTGCCAACTCCCTCAGTAAGTGCCTTTATGAACATATTTGGCTGCTTCTCTTTAAAACATCCATAATTCCAGCAGGAACACTTTTGAATTTATTCCCAGAGCACTTGCCCTCTATTTCTCTCCTCTTGATGATGGCCATGTCCTTGGCTCGTCACAGAAACCAAGGGCACTAGCAGAACGCCCGGGGCTGCACATGGTAGCGGGAGTTCTCTGCGCCGTGCGAACACCAATATCCACCACATCATGAGGGCAGCACTCAAACTGTGGGGGCAAATGTAACGAAGTCTATGAAGATTTAGTTAGCATATAGAAATAAATATAAAAGGAACTCAAAATGTGAGCTATCTGGCGAAAAAACCAGAGAGTCACGTGAACAATGCAAAAGTCTAGAAAAATGCTACTAGCCAGTGGTTTAGGGAGATAGGAAGAGATAGGTTCTGTAATACCCCAGTCTGAATTTAGACTCACAACCCAACTTTATTTCAAAAAAAATTTTTCTATTCCTCATGGTCATTTAGGATGAAATAAACAGCAAACCAACTAAGGCTTAAAACTATTTTAATAATGTTTTATTGGTTTTCTCCCCCTCCCCCTCCGATAAATCCAGACTCTAATGGGAACCTGTCACAGGTCAGTCTCTAAGTCAATTCCAAGATTCCCATAATCACACCAACAGAACGAGGGTGGCTAATGTTCAGCTCCTAACGAGAGGTTTGTCACCTTACTCAGCTCTGGATGTGGAAGAAATCGAACGACGGAAATAACCAATACAGAGTGGAAGAATGTGGTTCATGTACATTAGTAAATCAGGAAATTTACTCCAGCTCTAGAGAGATGAATCCTTAATACCGCTGTCCAGGAAAAATAGGGGCGGGTCAGAGATCACAGTATGTTCTGTTCCCTTTTCTCGTTTTCTCAGTGGGATTTTTCATAATGGTTAAACTCTTTCCCTTTTAACATTAAAATTAGGGCACACTGAGCCATGAGTATTTAGACCTACAAGATGAAGGAGAGCCACACCTAAAAATAATTAGGAAATCTATGAGAAAACCTAGACTTTGTTCTTTCTCTTGAATGAACTGAAGTTTACAGGAGCTACCATTGCATCTTGCTTTGTCAGAGCATTTCTGCCGCTGCCACAGTTGTCAGAAAAATAGGTAAATATGCAATCAATAAAAGAGGGATCTGTAGGAATAAGAAGCCATATTATTCTTTCTGCAGTTTACATAAACTACCACATCCACCTCTTGCTTTATGTTAATTTATATCTTTTATTTATAATTGAAAAAGCCATAAATAATGGGGGAGTATAAGAAATGGAATTCTTGGCAATAAAATTTCGTATGTGACTCCTAGTGGTCTTTTCCTCCTTGTTCCTCCTGATTAATATCCAGTCCTTCTTGCAACTTTTCTTCTGGGTGGTATCTTTTTATAGTTTCCCCTCCTAGGTTTTTCCTACATAATCATTCTCACAAGGCAGTTGTGCAAAGGAAGCTTTATTGGAAATTTTGTGGTGTAGTGATAAGCCTATAAAGCTAGAATTTTCCTCTAAACACTACTTAGGCACAAACTACAAATCTGGATATGCTGTGGTATTGGTTTTATTTACTTTATAATATTTTCTAATTTCCTTGCTTTTATTTGTGGGTTATTTGGAAGAAAGTTGTCTAATTTCCAAATACTTAAATATTTTTCATGACCATTCAGTTATTGCTTTTTATAGTCCTTCTATCTTGGCAAGCGAATATACCCTATGTAATTTCAATTATTTTCAATTTGTTAAAAATAATTGCTTTATGACTCAGAATATGGTTTTCATTTGTGAATATTCCATATGAATTTTAAAAGAATGTGTATTCCACAGTTATTTGCTGAAATTATTTTGTTGGTTGTTTATTTAGCCAAAATAATTTTGAAGAAGTAAAAGAAAATTGGAATACTTAATACTACTTGATTTCAAGACTTACTATAAAGCTATAGTACTTAGAAGACTCCCTCACAAAAATTTGTGACAAAGATCTCTCAAGACATTACCAATTGTCTCAACTGGGACAAAATCAACCCTGATTTAGAATCACTAATCCAGCTACACTAGTTTTTTTTTTTCCTTTTCTAGAGCCTATTTGCTGTTTCTTGTAATATCATTTTATTTTAAACATTCAATACCCTTATGTTTTAGAAATGTACCATTTTATTTTAAATTTTATCTAAATATACATGTCCAAACACTGGTGATTTTGTCCTTTTACATTTTAATTCAAATTCATCATGTTTTTCTATGATCAAAAACCTCCTAAAAACCACGAGCCCAAAACCTGATGGATTCCCTGGAAAATTCTACCAAACTTTCAAAGAAGAAATAATATCTATTCTCCTGAAGCTCTTTCAAAAAATTGAAGCAGAAGGAAAACTTCCAGACTCTTTTTATGAAGCCAACATTACCCTGATTCCCAAACCAGGCAAAGACCCCACCAAAAAGGAGAATTTCAGACCAAAATCCCTGATGAGTATGGATGCTAAGATTCTCAACAAGACCCTAGCAAATAGGATCCAACAATACATTAAAAAGATTTATCCACCATGACCAGGTGGGATTTATCCCTGGGTTGCAAGGGTGGTTCAACATTTATAAATCAATCAGTGTGATAGAACAAATCAATAAGAGAAGAGAGAAGAACCACATGGTCCTTTCAATTGATGCAGAAAAAGCATTTGACAAAATCCAGTATCCGTTCCTGATTAAAACGCTTCAAAGCATAGGGATAGAGGGAACATTCCTCAACTTCATAAAATCTATGAAAAACCCACAGCAAATATCCTCAATGGGAAAAAGCTCACAGCCTTCCTACTGAGATCAGAAACACTACAAGGATACCCACTCTTACCACTCTTGTTCAACATAGTCCTAGAAGTCCTAGCAACAGCAATGAGACAACAAGGAGAAATAAAAGGTATCCAAATTGGCAGTGAAGAAGTCAAACTCTCTCTCTCCGCAGATGACATGATACTTTATTTTTTTGTATTCTTATTTGTTTCTTTATATATTAGATAACTCAATTCTTTATTTTAAAAAAATCCCTTATTCCGGGGCGCCTGGGTGGCTCAGTGGGTTAAGCCGCTGCCTTCGGCTCAGGTCATGATCTCAGGATCCTGGGATCGAGTCCCGCATGGGGCTCTCTGCTCAGCAGGGAGCCTGCTTCCTCCTCTCTCTCTGCCTGCCTCTCTGCCTACTTGTGATCTCTCTCTGTCAAATAAATAAATAAAATCTTTTAAAAAAAAATCAAAAGCTTTAAAAAAAAAAAATCCCTTATTCCTTCCACTGGTTTTCATGACATACACTGCATTTTTAACAGATTTACTTCTCAGGAGAATGGATCCACCAATGATAGCAGTTAATTAATATTCCCTTTCCAAGAACTAGAAGAAGGACCTCAGACAATTTTAGCTCCTATCTTCACTTTCCCCATCTTACTTGCGCGGTTTTGGAAGTTAATGTCTCCGGCAGTAAAGAGAGTAATGCTCTCCCCATCCCCAAACGTGCTCACATCCTAATTCCCAGGACCGGTGAATATAGTACCTTCCATGGCAAAAGGGATTTTGTGGATGTGATTAACACTCTTGAGAAGGGAAGATTATACTGGATGACCCCGGTGAGCCCGAAGTATCCCAGAAGTTCTTCCATGTGAAAGAGGGAGGAAGGGGCGTGAGAGAAGTTGTCCACCGGAGAACAGATCAACATGATAAGACTGCTGGAAGGAGGGCAGGGAAAAAAAAAAAATGTAGGCAGCCTCTAGAAAAAGGAAATGGGAAAGAAACAGATTCTCATCAGGAAGCTCCAGAAGGAATACAGCTGTACTGACACCTGAATTTTAGCCCAGGGATGTCCATTTTGGATTTCTGAACTTCAGAACGTTAAGACAATTAATTTGTGTTTTAAGGCACTACATTTGTAGTAAGATGCTACAGCAGCAGTCATAAACGAATAAACCACATTTATTCTGTACCAATCCCCATTCCCACCCTGGCACTCACTATTTTTCCCTTGCTCAATTTAAATGTAGCATTCATGCTTACTCTGATTCCTCACCACCCTTCTCGCACCACAATACAGCCTGTAGGGGGCAATTTCATTTGTCATAAAGAATATCCTCATGTAGTTCTTCAGGTGAAGGTCTTTGTGTGGTATGTTCCATATAGCCTTTCTTTGGAGGAGACAATGAGTTGTGTAGCTCGTACTTTTGTTCCCCCTACAAAATGCTTCCTTCTTTGCTTATTAATTAATTAGCTAATTCAACTATATCTTTTATAGTTAATTAGTTATTAAGAAAACTGAGTCCTTCCCTACCATCATATAAAACAACAAACAACAGGTAACTCATAGGGTAGACTCCTACATACTTTTTTTTTTTTTAATTTTTTATTTTTTATAAACATATGTTTTTATCCCCAGGGGTACAGGTCTGTGAATCACCAGGTTTACACACTTCACAGCACTCACCAAAGCACATACCCTCCCCAGTGTCCATAATCCCACCCCCTTCTCCCAAACCCCCTCCCCCCAGCAACCCTCAGTTTGTTTTGTGAGATTAAGAGTCACTTATGGTTTGTCTCCCTCCCAATCCCATCTTGTTTCATTTATTTTTTTTTTAATTCTACTGACAACTAGCACTTGACAACTTGTCAATTCTATTGACCTGCAGCCTCAAGTGCAAGTTTTTTGTTTTTTTACTTTGGGTTTTTTCATCTTTCTCTAATTCTGTATTTTTAGCTACAACATATATTCCTATGTTATTGTTTATTTCCAGGATCCTTCTAACCTTACTTATTGTAGTACCCCTAGTATGGTGAAATTTACTTTATTTTCTGTTTGCTTCTATAAGTAAATTTATTTTACTATTTTACTATAAGTAAAAGTATTTTACTTATATATTAATTTGAATATTCTTGGATTTTTTTTCTTGGTCATTCTGGCTAATGGTTAACAAATTCTTTTTTTTTTTTCTTTTTCCCTTGGTTATCTTTATTAATGTTGCATATTTTCTTTTATATATTTTTTATTTCTTTTTAGTGTAAAGAGTATTCATTGTTTTTTGCACCACACCCAGTGCTCCATGCAATCTGTGCCCTTGCTAATACCCACCACCTTGTTCCCCCCACCCCTTCAAGACCCTCAGGTTGTTTTTCAGAGTCCATAGTCTCTCATGGTTCACCTCCCCTTCTAATTTCCCTCAACTCCCTTCTCCTCCTCATTTCCCTATGTCCTCCATGTTATTTGTTATGCTCCATGAATAAGTGAAACCATATGATAATTGACTCTCTCTGCTTGACTGATTTCATTCAGCATAATCTCTGCCAGTCCTGTCCATGTTGCTACAAAAGTTGAGTATTCATCCTTTCTGATAGAGGTATAATACTCCATAGTGTATATAGACCACATCTTCCTGATCCATTCGTCCGTTGAAGGGCATCTTGGTTCTTTCCACAGTTTGGCGACCATGGCCATTGCTGCTATAAACACTGGGGTACAGATGGCCCTTCTTTTCACTACATCTGTATCTTTGGGTAAATATCCAGTAATGCAATTGCAGGGTCATAGGGAAGCTCTGTTTTTAATTTCTTGAGGAATCTCCACACTGTTCTCCAAAGTGGCTATACCAACTTGCATTCCCACCAACAGTGTCAGAGGGTTCCCCTTTCTCCACATCCTCTCCAACACATGTTGTTTCCTGTCTTGCTAATTTTGGCCATTCTAACTGGTGTAAGGTGGTACCTCAATGTGGTTTTAATTTGAATCTCCCTGACGGCTAGTGATGATGAACATTTTTTCATATGTCTGATAGCCATTTGTATGTCTTCATTGGAAGAATAAACATTGTTAAAATGTCTATACTGCCTAGAGCAATCTATACTTTTAATGTCATTCTGATCAAAATTCCACTGGTATTTTTCAAAGAGCTGGAGCAAATAATCCTAAGGAAATGTTGCTAAGGAAATTGCTGAATTTCCTAGTTGCTAAGGAAATTGCTAAGGAATCGCTAAGGAAATGTTGAAAAAACAAAAATAAAACTGGCAGCATCATGTTACCTGATTTCAAGCTTTACTACAAAGTTGTGATCACCAAGACAGCATGGTACTGGCATAAAAACAGACACGTAGACCAGTGGAACAGAGTAGAGAGCCCAGACATGGACCCTCAACTCTATGGTCAAATAATCTTCGACAAAACAGGAAAAAATATACAGTGGAAAAAAGATAGTCTCTTCAATAAATGGTGCTGGGAAAACTGGACAGCTATATGTAGAAGAATGAAACTCGACCATTCTCTTATACTGCACACAAAGATAAACTCGAAATGGATAAAAGACCTCAATGTGAGACAGGAATCCATCAGAATCCTAGAGGAGAAGATAGGCAGTAACCTCTTCCACATTGGCCACAGCAACTTCTTCCAAGATATGTCTCCAAAGGCAAAGAAAACAAAAGCGAAAATGAACTTTTGGGACTTCATCAAGATCAAAAGCTTCTGCACAGCAAAGGAAACAGTCAACAAAATGAAGAGGCAACCCGGAGAATGGGAGAAGATATTTGCAAATGACAGTACAGACAAAAGGTTGATATCCAGGATCTATAAAGGACTCCTCAAACTCAACACACACAAAACAGATAATCATATCAAAAAATGGGCAGAAGATATGAACAGACACTTCTCCAATGGTTAAAAAATTCTTTAATCTTCTCAAAAAACTACATTTTGTTTTCACTTATTTTCTCTATTGTTTTTCACTCTATTCTATTTCAGTTATTTTCATATCAATCATTGTTATTTCTTCTATTTACTCTGAGTTTAACTTGCTTTTCTTTTCCTATTTTCTAAAGGTAAATGCTGAAAGCACCAATTTGAGACCTTTCATCTTTTTTACTACAGGTGTTTAGTACTATAAACTTCCCACTAATTACTGCTTAGATTTTACATATATATATATTTTTTTTCCCCCTGCCTTTATCTAACTTTGTGAACATATGGAATACAGTTAATATAGTTTAAGATGACCTTGGCTACTGAGTCTAATACCTATGTTAGTACTAAGTCAGTTTCAGTTGACTAATTTTTCTTATTGTGGGTTGTATTTTCTTGCTTCTTTGCATGACTCCCAATTTTTTATTGAACATCAGACATTTTGAATTTTACCTTTTTGGATGCAGAATATTTATGATTCCCTGTAAACCTGAGATTTGCTTTGGGATACAGTTGGAAACAATTTGAAGGGGGGAAGGGAATCTTGTTTTTAAAATCTGTTAGATAAAACTAGCATGTACTCAGGCTAAAGCTCATTTTTCTTCAAGACTTAGACAAGACACTTCTGTGTACTCTATACAATGCCCTGTTTCCAGTCTGCCTGTGGAAACCAGTTATCTTCCCCTTTTATGGGCACCAGCCATGTTACCTTCAAACTTGGGTCGATCTTTCCCCATCTTGAGTATTTCTTCCATATGCATATGCTGATCAGTAATCAATGGAGTTGTCCAGAGGGACCTTTTGCCCATCTCCAAATTACAGTCTTATGTACACTCTCCTTTCCAGTACTCTGTGCTCTGAACTGTGGTTGCTTTAGTTTCCCTAGACTCTCAATTCTGTCTCCCAAATTCAGGGATTCCACTAGTTTCTATCTGGGTTTCTCCCTTTTGAGCCACTGACTCAACATTCTCCCAAGGCCATAGTTGTAGTATCACAGAAATCATGCCACTAGTCTTGTTATTGCTACTACTGCTCATTTGTTTTAGGTAGGAGGTTGAATTCAGTCCCTGTTATTTCAACTTAGCGGGAAGGAGAAGGTCCCCTTTCAATACATCTTAAAATGCTTTACTTGAATCCAAACTTTTATTGAGTTTCAGTTCAAATGTAAAATATTCTTTGTCCTTTTATCTATAATGCATAAATCTAGTTATATATATATGTATATATATTACTTTATTCCTTTCTTGCATTTTAAATATGTCCTTGGTATTGCAAAGTTTTGAGCAAATCTTTTGCCATTCTAAATGACTGAGAAAAGTATACAAGGGAAATCTATTATTTAATAACTGCAATTGTGCTTTATCCCCTGTACAAATAATCTGCCACTATAAGTTACTGATGAAAGTACTGAGTTAATAGCAGGAGAAAAACAGGAAAAAAATGCAACAAAAAATTATTCATAATGCAATGGACATTAATTCACAAGACTATGTTAACATGGCACACTGGTGGTTAAATAAGGTGTTGGCATATATTAAAATTATCTCTCCTTAATTTAATTTAATACACAGTACAGGTTCAGAGGCCTACAGGACTTCGTATCTCCTCCTTCTCTCATAGAATTCAAATTGTAGCATGATTGTTTTTTGGACGGGTTTTCAAAAATGATGGTTAGGCATGGAAACTTCAATGAAAGATTAAAATTTTTGTCAGTTAACATTTAATGGTGATTTAAAGCCTTATGGCAATGAGACACCAGTTACCAAAGAGTCAAGGAGTTGGTTGTAAATAAATCAAAAGCACTAGAGAGGGCACAATGGTGGTAAACTGCGTTCCTGCCACCGTAACGTAGAATCAGCCTAGTTGCTCTCTTAATTAACTGCTGTACCATAGAACTATTTCAGCTTTCGTCACACGAGCATTATTCACCTTGATGTTTTAAGGTTCAAGGCTACTTTAGCCTGCATACCTCTGTACAAAGGACATTTATCATCAAATTTTACTAGAAGAAGAAAATGATCTGCTAATTTTCTGCCACCTGCCTTTAAGAGGGTCCAGCTATCACGGAGATCATTTGCTTTAGATGGGTTTTGTCTACCATGGAGTATCACACCAACTGCGATGCATTTGATACTCCTACCCAAATATCTCTTCTGTGGATAATCACACTGAAAGTCCTTATCTAACTCAACACAGCCAGAAATTAAAGTCAATTTCAATTAAAGGAGGAAAAAAAATTTGTAATTACAAACACAATGTAATTTGTAGCATAAATTTAGAGCAGAAAGTACTGCCTAGGTTAGATTTTCAATTCTAGCAAAGCACACTATTTCTGGGCATATTTTTCAGATAATAAAAATAAGAATTCTATTCTTTCTTGAAGCATATGATCAAGTAAGATCTCCACTAAACATATTTCCATAATATTAAATTGGAACAAAATTTCCTTTATTTGTGATCCAGGTATTACTTATTTCCTCTATTTTAATCATGTTATGTTGGTATTGCTAATATAAAATATATTTTATCAACAAGGCATACTGTGAGGTGACTTTAAATGTGCTTTTTTTTTAAGTTAGTATGTCCCATTTTATCTTCTGTACGACATATTCTCCCTACCTAGAATCTCTGAAGAATTACCTTAATATGATGGGCGAAATGGAGAAACCATTAAAGCATATAAAATATTACAGTTAACATTTAAAAATTCAAAAGAACCTCAATCTTCCCTTTAATTTAAGGAGCAAGTGAATTGATATCTTAACACTTTAAAGTTGAACTCTAATTAATATTAATTGAAATAAAAGAGTGTTAGAGAATGGATGAAAAAGTGGAGTGTGTGGTAAAGGTAGAAAAAGAAAAGCTGTGATAAATGCTTCCTTTCCCTATTCCCCCACCCCAGGCAGCTCCACCACTACAGCCAAAACTTCCCAGACAGGGATCACAAAGTGCCACTAGTCACCAAGAATCTAGCTTGTTGGCAAGGGTACGGAGAAAGGGGAACCATCTTACACTGTTGGTGGGAATACAAGCTGGTGCAGACACTCTGGAAAACAGTATGGAGATTCCTTAAGATGTTAAAAATTGAGCTACTCTATGACCCAGAAATTGCACTAGTAGCTATTTACCTCAAAGATACAGGTGTAGTGAAAAGAAGGGACATGCACCCAGTGTTCATAGGAGCGATGGCCACAACAGCCAAACTGTGGAAAGAGCCCAGAGGCCCTTCAGCCGATGAATGGATATGCCCTCATATATACAGGGCAATGTCACTCAGACATCGGAAAGGATGAACACCCACCATTTGCATGGACATGGATGGAGGGCATTCTGCTGAGTGAAATAAGTGAAGCAGAGAAAGACAATTATCCTATGGTTTCACTCATATGGGAAATATATTTCCATAACATATGCGGAGGACCACGGGGGAAGGGAGGGAAAACTGAAGGGGGTGGAATCAGAGAGGGAGACAAACCATGTGAGACTCTGGACTCTGGGAACAAAATGAGGGCTACAGAGGGGAGGGGAGTGGGGAGACAGGGTGACCAGGTAATGAGTATTGAGGAGGGCACGTGTCGTGACGAGCACTGTGTGTTATATTCAACAAATGAACCACTGAGCGTAACATCAAAAACTAATAATGTACTATCTGTTGGCTAATAGAACATAATAAAAGAAAAAGAATCTAGCACCCCATTTCTGCTCCTTTTTTAGTCACCTTCATTTCACTCCATGTTCCCTAAGGGTGAAAACATGTAGCAAGTGTCTTTTCATGAATATTAATATAAAATGCATTTAATCAGTGTGATTTTGTAAATTATCGATTATAAGCAATAATGAAAGCCTGTGAGGTAGATATACATAGATAATCATATTGCGTAGTCAATTTGGCATTCTTATGTAGCAAATAAGTTATACTGTATAAATTATTATGACATATAACTCCTAGTTGCAGTTAACAGAAAGACCAGATGATATTGCTTATAAAGTATAAATTCTTTCTTCACAACTCTGAATACTCAATAATAAGATGGTAACTTACTCACTTTACAAGAAAAGTTTCCTATAAAGAATTATTTATTGCATACTCCTTTCTAAAAATAAAAATTTTACAAAGTTGGAAAATTCAAACAGCAATCTAAAAATACCATTCTTCTTAAGGTGCACTGGAAATTAAATGAAGAGATTTGCATAATTTCTATCCTATATCTACTCTCTGCCTAAAAAAAATGTTGTCTGCTAGATAGCATTATCTATTTACATAATTCCAAACATCATATGTATACTAATTTCCATATCACATCATGAGCTCTGAGATCATTAATGAGTCCTAATGTACACCTGAGTCACATGTCTCTTCAGATATTACTTTGCTTTGAAATTAGCTTGGCCACTTAAAATTCTTTCAAATTACAGTTTGCTGATTGAAAGTGGTGACAAATACAGGCTCTGGTGTTAGACTGTTTAGGTTCAAAGACTGGATATATCACCTCTACGTGATCATGGCCAAGCTTCTTCACCTCTCTGCTTCAGTTTTCTCATCTGTAAAATAGTTCTAATAATAATAATTAATAATAATAATACTTTTATCATTAATTCCTGTGTGGCTACAATACTCATAAAGTTCTTAGAACAGTGATTGCTTCATTGTTAGCTATTTATCTTACTTATAGATAGCATGTTTCCAACATAAATATAATAGTCACCCATCTCCTGCATCTGTACAACCAATCAATCCCCAAGCCTTGTCAATTCTGCCTCTACCATCTTTCTCCAGTATATGGGCTACCAAAAAAAAAAAAAAATTATTGGGAATAACTGAGTTCTGTTTCTTATGATCTCTTCTCTAGAAATCTACAACTCCTTAACAGATCTTCCAATTCCCTAACAGCTATATCATTAACACTTTCAACAGATTTATCTGAACAAGAGTCATAATAATTTATCGGAATAATAATCATGAATAATAGTACGTCACCCCACTGCAGTGGTTCCTCAGTGGCTCTCCATTGTGACCTTCAATGCCTCCAAAATCTGACTCAATTCTTTGATATTTAAAATTTCAGTACTTTTCTTCAGCCTCCCAAAATTTTTTGCACATTTCTTCTCATATATTTTTTCCTTCAGAATAACCTTTCCAACTTTTAAAACTCACAAAAATTTTTAAGGTCCACCATAAATGCCACTAACTCAGTAGACTTTCCTACCTCCCATAGTATACATTAAGCATGACCTCCGTCTAAGTCACACAATTATGTCACTTATTATAGTACTATTTTTGTTCTGAATTGACTGCATATATCTTGCTCTGGGTAGAGTCTAAAATTCTCTGAAAGCAATCTCTTCATCTTCATCTTTGCTTTTGCACAGTGTTTTACACACGATGAAAATGAAACTTTCCCTAACTCTAGCTCGTATTTTTGATTCAGTATAAAAATTCCAGGATATATATTGAAATAACATTTTAAGAGTCATACAAAAGTATATTTTCTGAGTGTCTGAATAATAAAGTATCATTTTATTAATGTTTGGATACAACTTTCACTCTTACAATTCATTTTTTATTCATTTCATTGTTACCTGATGATTAGCATTACTGAGACACTGGAGTCCAGCTAAATGTTTTTAGTCTTGGGCAAGATTCTTTATAAATTTCTGATTTGTTTTATGTTTTAGTTTTGAAATCCCATCCAAGAAAATCATACACTTCTTATAGTCATTTAATAATCAAATAAAGACAAAATTTGAATAGCTGTGAATCTCTCTTCTTTGGTTTCCTTGCATCCCAGAAAAGCCCTTTCACTTTTTGTAGTCATGTTTCTTTGCTGCAGAAAGTTTTCTTTAACTATTTTTAATTTAAAGTTTCTGTCCAAATCATTCCTGTTTCTTTCTCACGAATATCTGTAATTCTAAGGTTTAATCTTCTTCTTAGGTTTAATCCCCACATTCCTCAGATAACATACATCATGCTCATTTCTTGCTCCCTTTGGTCAGTATTCTGGGAATGGTATTCAAGTTTTCTCTACAATACTGACTCAATTTTGATCTATGTCATTTTTGCTTTTAACCTTTACTGCAGAGATTTCAGTTTTACTGATGGGGTTCAGGACACGCTACCCCAAAATACAGCACCTTGGTATATTGAATATTTTAAGCTGAAAGAGTTTGAGAAAATGACAGAAGCAGAGAGGTCACTCTGACATCCTGCCCCTTTTATGACCTCTCAAACAGGACATAAAATTCTCATGTGAAAGATGCCCTCCCTATAACCACAGGAAAGAGACATCTTTATCTCTGAAAGCAAAGGGACACAAGGAAGAATCTTAACAAGACAGACTTGCTAAGTTTCCCCTAGTTTATTAAAATTACCTCCTACTCTTAACCTGTCATACTCCTCCACACACATCCACTCTTCAACAAACCTAGCATCATGACACACAACTGTTTCTCTGGGTCTTCGTTCCCTTACAAAGTCTCCAATGTCCTGTATATCCTATATTAAGTCAGTGTGTATGCTTTTTTCCTGTTAATCTGTCTTTGCCGGTTTAATTTTCAGAGCCAGCCAGGAACCTTCGAGAGCTGAATAAAACGTTTTCCTCCCCTCCAATTCAGGTATTACTAACGGTTCTTTGCAATTCTTTCTTATCTCAGTCCATCCTTTTTAAAAACACTCAGCTTCTTGTCTTTACTACTTATTCTCCTTTTCTTATTCTGTCATCCCCACTGTTCGGGTGACATTAACACACATCTTCTGTTATTCTATTTGCTAGGAAGACCATGCATCTCAGTTTGCCCAGTATACGCCTAGATTCTGGATGTCCTTCTGGTGTAATTATTAACAGGGCCCCTTTTCATCCTCAAAAGTGTCCCACCTCATATGATAAATTATATGCTTGTCCCAGGAATGTCAAGCATGTCCTCTAGATGCCTGGGTGCCTCAGACAGTTAGGCCTTCAGCTCAGACCATGATTGCGTGGTCCTGGGATCTAGTCCCACGACAGGCTCCTTGCTCAGTGAGGAGACTGATTTTCCCTCTGCTTGCTGCTCCCCCTCTTCTCTCTCTGTCTCTGACGAATAAACAAACAATATCTTTAAATAAATAAATAAAGTTTATTTTCATCTTTTGACTAAATGTTGAGTTTTCTCTTTCTCTGAATGTTGAGATGATGTTTCCTTTCTCACAATTCTTTTATCTTGTTCCTCAATATTATTTGAAGGATCTATTTATCCTAATGTTTACTCATTCATAAACAACAAAAGATCTATGAAAGTCTTTGTGCACACTGTGTATTTGACCTTAGCTCTATTTATAGACTTCATTACCTCTTTGTTATTTTAATTATTTCTGTACCTATTTGCTATACTTGAATTGTTATAATAACTATCCTAAGTTCTAAAAGTACAAGTACATTCTCTAATGTCTTTTTCCAAAATATGCCCTCTACCTTTGCATAAGTGTGAATATGAATTCTTTCTAGAAAATACCAAGAAGAGAATGATTTCTATTCCAGTGGGAGAGATTCCATAACATGTCTTTCAGGTGGTGGATATATTTTATAGATAGATATCATCTATCTATCTATCTAGATAGATAGATAGATATATCTCACACACATGTGCATGAACATGCTCCCATATTTAGAATCAGATTCTCCTTGATGGTTATTCCTGTGGATTCTAAATATGAATTGTCTTCAGCTGGATCTCCTGATTTAGCCATACAGTTTAAGGAATTAAGAAAATCATTGAAAAAAAGAAAATATCACTGGGAAAGAGAGATAAGTACAATGATTTTCTAATGTCTGTTAGCCTCAAACACTTTTTATGATTATCTGTTCTAATACAATAAAATGCTCAGTAGTTTTTAAATCTCTCTGAGACTTCTTTTCAATAGCAAAGAGGGGGCATTCTAAGATAACAAAGAGAAAGGATAAGCACAATAAAATACTTGAAGTTGACATCTGGATTAAGAATCTTACTCAACAGAGGAAAATTTCCTTTATACTATTATATTCCTAAGATTTTTCCTCCTGAATCATGTCATAGATATTCAGTATTTCTAAGTTGCTTGTACACATCTATGGATGGATCTTTTAGTATTCGTCTTTAGCATTCTCTTTTCTCTTATTTATATCTCAGGAAATGGAATGACAAAGGATCTCTAAGAAAACATTCAAATTTCCTTAAAAATTTGGCATTGTCCAAAAATCCTGAATATGCTTTATATTGTTATTAGTGAGATCTCCTATTATATCCCATTCACTATTTTGAAAGCATAGTTATAGAGTAATAAAGCACAAATTAATAAAGTAATAGAGCACAAAGTAACAGAGAAATTTCTTATTGAGACATAGATTTAAAATATAAAAGATTTTTATTTTCCTTTGAAGAAATTCTGTAATAAAACTTCACTGAAAATGTTGAAGGCCTTGAGGAAGCCCCAACAAATATGAAACCTTTCACCCCCCTGAGTTCTCAACAACTGAGGAGATGAAAGAATTAATATGGAAGCCAATGTATTACATTCATTGCTATAGGGGATGAACAAATGTGGCTTTATGTGTTTTGGCAGAGTGGGCCTGATAATACTTATTTGTTTGTTGTTGTTGTTTTAAGAATTTATTTATTTGTCAGAGAGAGAAGGAGAAAGCGAGCACAAGCAGGGGGAGTGGCAGGCAGAGGGCGACCTGAGATGAAAGCAGACATTTAACCCATTGAGCCAGCCAGGTGTCCCCAGGTAATACTCGTGATAGGCAAAAATGGTTCCCCAGTGATGTCCACACTCTCATTCTCAGAACTTGGGAGTAAGTTACGTTATGTCACAAAAGGGCTGTTAACAGGTATGGTTAAGGCTATATATCTGAAAATAGAGAGATTATTGTGAATTTTCCATATGGGCTCAATTAAATCTCATGAGTTCATAAAGGCAGGGAACTTTTCCCAACTGGAATTATAAATGAGGCAGAATAAACAACTGGGAAGATTTGAAGCCTGAGAGGAATCTAACCTACTGAGGAGACCCAAATGGCATGCATGAAAAGAGACACAGGCAACTTCTCTGAACACACTGTCTCCGACTGACAGCAAGGAAACACTGATCTCAGTCCTACAGGAACTACATTCTGCAAGCAGCCTCAATGAGTTTAGAAGAGGATTTTTCCCAGAGGTGCCAGGTAAGAGCCCACTAGCCCAAAACCTTCACAGTGGCATTAGGAAATTAGGAGCAGAGAAACCAGCCAAGCCAAACCACAGAACCTTCTAACCAACAGAAAGTGAAGAAATGTTCTTGGTTTAAGTCACTAAATTTGTAGTTGCTCGTTAGAGCAGCGATAGATAAGTAATGTATTAGTGAATGACACTAGTAAGCAAACTTTTCACCCACACCCTGGAAATCCTAGAGAAGGTCAAGGTCCTAAAGGGTGGACAAGCCCATTGAAACTAGGACACATTGTATTCAGGCAGTTGCAAAGAAATAGAATAAGCGAAGAAAGCATAGGAAGTCTTGTTTTTCTCTGCAAATATGCCTGTCAGTGGCTATTCTTTCAAGAGGAGGAGAAACCCCAGAGGCCTAGGATAATGTTGACTAAAATTCTTTCCTAGGAAGAAAACATCAGGAGTGGGGAAGAAGTTTTCTCTATTGAAATGCAATTTAATTTCAATGTATGTGCATATTTTGAGGTTAAAAAAATGATCAATTTTTAAAATATACATAGATTATGTATCTATCTCAAAAGGACTTTATTATTGATTACAAGTGAAAATAACATTTTGTATTGAAGCTTGAATTTCTTATTATCATTTATGCTGTATATTTTATTAAAAGCCTAGTATTAAAAAAGAACACGGTTAAAAACTAAGACAAATTATATCATTACATATGTAATGAAAATATTATTTTCCCTAGAGATTATCAAACTGAATTTTCAGAACTTTATATTTCTATTTCTTAAAATATAGGAATAAGTTTTATTAACTATTTACTATATATGTTACCATTCAAAATTTCGGATTTTATGTCAACGCTAAATGAGTGTATATTGCTCATATCAAAGTTACAAATGGATCTAATTAATTTTACAATTAAGCTATAATAACATGAAGAAAAATATGTGACCTTCATTAAATTTGTTCATTATTTAGTTTCAGATTATAGAAGAACTCCTTCTAGCTAATAAAGGCTTCAGTCCCAAATGTTGATGGTATAAAATAGTAATTAATTAGCACATGCAAATGAAATGCATTGACATAATACTGCAACTCATAACGTATGCTTGCTCTATAAGATTCTATTTCATGTGCAATATATAGGTCAGTATTTTACTATAATCTTCAAACAGACAAGATAAATACTAGAATTAAATATTGAACAATGTTCTAAGCATGCTTTTTTTAGGAAAATACTTTTTTTTCCCAGAAAAATGTATTCAGGCTTCTTGTTTTATTCTTTTTAATAGTCATGGGTGAGATAAGAGGAAACCCAGATATTTAAATAAAATATTAACAGGTCTTTCTTATGGATGCCACTAATGCCGCATAAGAAAAAAATGAGAGAATGGTGTTTCTTACTAATAAAATAATAGTGAATTTCTATCACTATCACAGATCACTTATTAAGAAAATATTGCATGTAAAACACTAGTCTAGGGGCGCCTGGGTGGTTCAGTGGGTTAAAGCCTCTGCTTTCGGTTCAGGTCATAATCCCAGGGTCCTGGGATCAAGCTCCACATCAGGCTCTTTGCTCAGCGGGGAGCCTGCTTCTTCCTCTCTCTCTGCCTGCCTCTCTACCTACTTGTGATCTCTGTCAAATAAATAAATAAAATCTTAAAAAACAAACACTAGTTTAGATCTCTGATATTCAATATAGTAGTATTAGTCCTTGTGACTATTTCAATTCAAATTAATAAGAATTAAATAATACTTAAAATCGGTTTCTCATTCATATTAGCCACATTTCAAGTACATGTGGTTAATAGTTACCATATTGGACAGCACAGGTATAGAATATATTTCAGCATTGTTGAAATTGTTTTGAGTAATACTAGCCTGAATGCTGAAGACTCAAAACATGGAAGACAAGAATGTTTGCACTCAAAGATCTTGAAATAGAGTTTCAAATAAATACTATAAATAATGAATGCTGATCTGAGATGTCATTTTGAACCAAAATAACAGGGTGGAAGTGTGGTGGGCAGTTAGATTGTAGTGTGAGGCCTGGGTCCCACAGGAAGTGGGTGGGGAGGGAGGGAAGATGTGGGAGGGAGATGCCGGAGACCCACAATTAGGCGGATCCTGCCCAGATGGCCAAGGGGAATTCTAATAGAGAAGCCACAGGATGCACATTAGCATTGTGCTTTACCAAACCTTTCCCCGCAAAACTTTTCTTAGGGGATGGTAGGTAATAAGACAAAGAGTTTTACACAGGCACCCCTTTTTTGACCCTCAGTCACTCTCCTATCTTTGCCCCCTCAGGATACTTAATGTAATCTCTTCAACTACGTTAGGATTGAAAGAAGAGGGGAGAAATAGCAGGAAAGAAAGGGGGAAGGAACAAGGGCTGAGAAAGAACTTCATGCGAGTTCAGTTTCCATGCTTGCCTCTACAGATGTTCTACAAAACAATGAATGTAGCACTGACGTTAATTACCTGCTGAAACAGGGAGAGGGAAAAATACAAGAACTGCAAATAAATATCTCAATGAATATTTTCCACAAAGAAAAACAAAAGATGCTTCTTTGCTGTACTTATTACCTTCCTTGATTTTCAAGGCCTTCTTAGAGTGAAGAACTTTCTTTACAAAGAATGACAATAGTAGCATTTGTATCATTCTTAGTAATCTCCTCATAGAAATAATGGCAAAGTACCACAGGAACATCAACAATGAATTAATGTAAATGTAAATCACCACAAATGAGACAGGCTGACAAGCAGAATGTCTTCCAACTGTTTACTTTTAATACTAAGGGTGGAAAAAAAAGAGCAATTGCAATCATATCTCTAGTGTCTGGTCTAGGTTTTAACATGACTGAAAGATTTCATGCATTGTGTCCTAAAGAGAAGGCAATCAAGAAAATAATTTTGTATGCTATATATGCACGAATGTCACCATATTACTACTACTAAAGGCACAAACTGCAATTATTTTTTCCTTTTCCAACTCCTCATGCACTTAGTATTTCTTCCTTAATAAAATAAATATTTTTTAAAGAAAACAAAGTAACATAATGGTTGAAAATTATCTTTTAGTATAAAAATTATCCTAATTTATACATTTAACAGCTAAAATTTACATGCTCATTTGAGAAGAAAATATTAAGAATCTATTTGGAACTGGTAAAATGATATGCAAATGAAGAAATATATTGGTATCATTGTGATGGAATCCATAATGAAGAATAGTAAGCAATTTAATGATGTATAAGTATCTCCAATGTGAATGTCTTTAAATCAATTCTTTGAATGAAGACTAAGGGATATAAAACCAAATCCTGATAGATTTAATCAAATAATAAATGAAAGCAAGCACAATAACTTCAATGATGAAAAATTACAGAATAGATTTTTCAACAGAAATAAAAACTAATGGCAATAACAATCTATTTTTATATGCTTATTCATTTGTGTTTTTCTTAGTCACTTAAGGCAGAGGAATAAGAAATTGTATTTTGTGGCATAATGGACATAAAATAAGTTTTCTGTGGTAGAACTGACTTCAGAAAAATAAAAACAAAAATGTATTGTTCCTTGAATGTAAAATGTGAAATTTATTTTCAAGATAAAGAGAAAATATAACTATTTTATATCTCCTATAAGACTTTTGTGAAGGTCTAATTTCACTAAATAGCTGAACAAGATAGAGACATAGTAGGAAAAGATGACCTTGCATATCCTCAACTGACACATAAGATGATTTTTTGGATTATTTAGCAAAATGGATTTACAAAGAACGAGTATATGTGGCAGTTTCCTAATCCGATTGAGGGTAACTGTAAGAACATACAAAGGTAAAGATGAAAAACATCCCAGAAGAGGATCAGCCCAGCTTCTGAGTGAAGCAGATGGTTTTTCAACACACATAACAAGAGACCTTGTCAGTGATCTTGTCCTGTCTTCACAACTACTTTCTTCTTTACTCAAACTATGCATTATGATGACAATTCAGATGTCTTTTCCTTTATTAATTTCTTCTGTTGTCATCACAAATAAATTCCAACTTAGGTTTCCTGCAAATTTCACAAGAGAACATACCTGATTGGTTGGTAACTCATCACCCAGTAAACAATGATCTACTACTTCATCTGTGCACATCATTGCTCACTAGCTGAGGCACAGAGAACTTCCTTTTGATGGGTCATTGATTCTAAGCTAAACAACTACAGCAGGGTAAGGGGTTTAATTTATGGCTTATAAATAAAGACAGCTCAGAGAAGAGTTTCTTAAAAAGAAGTAGTACAAATAGCATTAAAGAATTCAGTTTCTGAAGTAAGGCAAAAATCCGGGCTGAGTCCATATTAGATCTGAGAATTCTTAGGTATGAGAATAAATAAAAGTAATTTTTTATCAATCTCAATTTCCTCATCTATAAAGTGGGGACTTACCACAATATTTCCTGAATCTCTACCATAGGTTAGGTACTGTTCTGGTCACTTGGTAAATATCTTTCAAACACAAGTGACAAAAATAGCCCTCCCGGAGCTTACATTCTGATGTGAAAAATAAGGTGCATATGGATTAAATAATAAAAAATAGAGTAAATGATTAAATGTAATAGAAAAAGGAAGATGTGTATAGGCAGAGACAAGGATGAGAAGGATTGAGCGTGCTTGGTGGGGGTGTTGCAAAAATTAATAGGATGATCATGTCATAAAGGAAGTGAGAGTTGAGCAAAGACTTGAAGAGAGTGCAGGACTTGACTCTATCAGAACGGAGGAACAGGAATGTCTGCAACTAGAGGCAAGCAACAGAGTTTTACATAATGGCCCAGAAGATTCCCACTTTCAAGAGTGTCAGTTATTTTGGGGCGCCGGGGTGGCTCAGTGGGTTAAGCCTCTGCCTTCGGCTCAGGTCATGATCTCAGGGTCTTGGGATTGAGCCCTGCATTAGCCCCTATGCTCAGCGCGGAGCCTGCTTCCCCTCTCTCTGCCCGCCTCTCTGCCTACTTGTGATCTCTCTGTCAAATGAATAAATAAAATCTTGAAAAAAAAAATCAGTTATTTCAAAAGTAATTTTCATTTTGGGAGAATGCTTCTACTGTGCTGGTGTTCTAAGCGCAAAACAACCTAGACTACTACTTTTTCCTCAGATTCTCTTAGACTAAACAGCTGCCGTTCATGCCCACATTCTTTTCTCTCTCCTATAAGCAATCTTCGCTCAGCACGACAAGGGGCAAAAATGTTGTCTTCTTGACTAGGCCCCATGTCAAATGCTTTCTGCTTTCCACTTCATGAAGTTTTTCTTGATATGCAAACTACATATCCCTTTTTTCTTGGTGTTAATCCACCCATCCAATCATTAATTCCACATACAACATTGTGAAATGCCTGTTGCGCAACTAAGTATATGCTATTTATTGAAGGGACAAACATGAGTAAAAAGGGTACTTAACCTAGGAGTACTATTAAATAAATGAACAAAATCTTTTAAAAAAATACTTAAAAAAAAAAAAAGTCACAGGGGAAGAAAGAGAGAGAGGCAAACCAAGGAACAGCCTCTTGACTACAGAGAACAACCTGACGTTTACAGGAAGGGATGTGTTAAACAGGTGATGGGGATTAAGGAGGGCACTTGTGATGAGCACTGGGTGCTGTATGGAAGTGCCGAATCACTAAATTGTACACCTGAAATTAATATTGCACTGTACGTTGACTAATTGGAATTTAAATAAAAACTAAAAAAAAAATGCTTCCTTTTGTTTCAATAATTTCAATGCTAGAGATTTATCTTCCATAAAAAGAAAAAAAAATGAACTATCCACGTTCACTACAGCAATATTTATAATAGTTTCTCTCTCCTGAAAAGTTAATAATATGTAAAGATAATTAAAATTATTGTTTATTAATGGAATGCTCTTTAATGTAAATATGTCATATCCAAATGTTATCATAGAATGTAATTTTGTCTTAAATAACAATTTATGTAAGAGTCTGTACAGATTGATACCATTTTTGCCAACACAAGTTCTGTTTTCTGCATGCTTATGTGTGTGTCTGTACCACACACCATTAAATATTTGTTCATTATAGAATACACACCAAAATGTTTACTGTGGCTAGCTCTGGGGAGTGGGATTTCCAGTGATGATGGAGAAATACTTCCATTTAACATTATAACATTTTCCACTGTGAATTATTTTACTTACATTTTGAAATTTCATTTTGTAATGAATCCCAATCTGCAAAAATATAAACAATATAAAATAATACAGAAATGATAAGCTGTTTGACTTGGCCATTTAGAAAATCTATTTTAAGCTCTCCCATCTTCTCATTCAGTAACATACATATGCAAAATAATACCTCCCCATTAAAAAGGGAGTCAACCTAATAAATTTTAGAATTGTCATGTTATAATAAATTATTTTTTAATTGAAAAATTCTCTACTTCAGTGTGAAAGTCTAGTATAGCGATTCTTTTCCCCTCACCGGTTTCCTTTTTCTATCTTTATAAAGCCCAAGCAAGGTAGAAATGTTCAGAGGGAAGACTTGAAGACTTATTTCATTTCAGACTTGACGATCAGCCATCAGAGCATCAGATTTCACAGGAGTTATAATTCCCTATAGCATTTGGCTCAAGCTAAAGGGCCCTTTCTAGTTCTGATAATATCAAAATGCAGACTACCTGCCTACTTTAAACCAGACTTATCTATGTGAAGTTACACCTTGACAGCCGCTTCAGACATTTCTCCCCTCACCAATGGCTAAAATTCAAACTGCCAAGGAGAATCTCTCATTGTACTCTGACACACAACATGTTGATTTTTCTGCTTCACTGGTAAATGAAAATGAAATTACCCAGAGGGTTTCCCCGTCCGAATGGCATTCTGTCATTCCTGACGCTAGAAATTCTGTCTTCCTGCTGCAAAGTACGGTAGGGATATTCTGTGTCAGCTCCTCGGAGCATCTGAAATGATTTGAAATGGGAACCAAAAAATCTTCACCTTGTCTAAGGGTTTGGTCGGCTTAAAAAATCATTTACAAGACAAGGAGCTTTAATTCTATATTTTCAAATTTAAATATGTGCACATGAAAAAATCACGACAGTTATCGTAATTATTCCGGGTAATTTACGGAAAAAAAACATTTTCCGGTCAATGAAAATACCAACTGACAATACCTTTTCCTCTGAAAGGTTATTTAGATCTCTTGACAAAGCACCAAAACAGTTTAGATTTTCTCCATTTCATCCAGGTAGACAGTGTTTAAACACTATACTTATATTTTGAGATACTTTTTGAAATTATTTAATATCCAGTTAAGATCGTTAAGATAGTAAGATAAAAGAAAGCATTATCTATGATAGTGAGAGGTATAAACATATCACTAAATAGTGGCCATAATTTAGAAAGTCCTTCTTTATGACATTTTAAGTGCTCTAGGTGTTACCTGAGGCTCTCCTAATTTCAGTCTCAAAACATCTCTCTACATGTAGCAGGAGCTATTTTGAATCTGAGGTACAGAAAGTGTCAGTGATTTGCCCCATATCATATAGCTGAAGTACTAGAATCACGACTTGAATGCAAGCAGTCTGATTCCAGAACCCAACTCTTGATGTCAACGTGTACCTAATACACAAAGTGCTGCCACTAGAATTCCTGAAGCAAAGCCACGGGGGGCAAAGGAACTCGGAAGCTCCAATGGATTGTCCACGGAAGTGAGACCCCCCTGGAGCCAGCAGTGTGAACGGCTAAGGTGTGGGACTTCACTGGAGAGTTCTGCAAGGATCTTCGGATGACTGCCAGTGATCCCAGGGAGTTCTACCCTTGTATCTAGGGATACGGTTTCCTCTTAAGTTTGGGGCTTTAGAGTAACAGTATAACACGGAATTACAGTAAAATGGATTTCTACCAACTCCCTAAGTGAAATATCTCGTAAAATGTCAGGACTCCCCCTTTTCATCTTTTACATATTGAATAATCATTACAATAACCATGCATATTGCCCCCCCATTCACTGACAAAATACATCATAAAGAAAAACTACACAGCAGCTGGTAATTCTATATCTGAAATATGTGTAATATTCTTGGATCAAATACTTGGGGAATTCTCATGGGCTGAAGCACAGAAAGTTAGAATTATCCCTTAGATTTTTAAACTACTTTAAAATGATCTACCTACCACCAACAGCTGGTCCCCAATGTGCCTGCCAGTTTCAATGAAAACTTTCATCAACAGCCTGCCTTGCCTTGTAAGCCTATTGCTTTTATATTCAAATCTGCAGCAGAAAAAGTCATTTAAAAGCTCAGGGCTAACATGGGTGTGTTTTGTAAATAAACTGGGAGATTGATCATCCTAGCCCCCATCCTGTGTCTGTTTCCTCTAAGAAATCCCTTTCTTCTATCTTTAACATTTCAATTACCTTCTATCTCATATCTTCTCTCCTACCAACATACTCCTGTTCTTTCCCATTTCTTGCTTCTAGTTGACCTCTAACAACGATCCTGCCTCCTCTTTTCCTCTTTTTATTTCCAGCTCCTTGCTTTTACTGTCACTGTAATATGGTTTTCATTCATACTGCTAAATTTGTTATACTCAAAGATTCATAAATTATCTCCTCGCTTGCAAACAGAGCATTCTCTTCTTGAACAATTCCTTCATTGGCTTCCAGGAAACTACACAATTTTGATCATCCTATATAGCTCTGATACTTCTCCTCAGTTTCTCATGTTGTTTCCCCTTTCTTCAACTACTCTGTGAATGTTGCTGACATTAGGTGTCCTTTATTTCTTAAGGCTTTTTCTTCCACTCAGTGGTTTTAACTCCTACCTGTATGTCGATGCCTGCCAACGACCAGAAATCCAGACCCATATTCCCCCACGCATACTATACATCTCAATTGGATATCCCATACACACCTTAAGTTTAGCATACCTGAACTTAAAATCTATCACCAAATCTCTGTTTCCTTCATGAGTCATGCTCCCCCTCACAAGCCTGCCGCTTTGCCTGCTTTGGCCATTTCAGTTAATGACGTTACTACTCACCCAGCCACTCAGGCTAGAAATGATAAAGCCACGTTGGATTTTACATCTTTAATATCCTTCCTCACCAATTACTCTTCCAATCAGTCTAAACATTTTTACTCTGGTACTTGGGAGAAAAAATGTTTGTCTTTCTGTTGGTATTCTATCCTCTCCAAATAAACTGAAACCATTTCCTAAAAATTATTACCTTGTTACTGCATTGTATTACTACCAAGAAAGGTAGTACATTTCCAAATCATAAATACGCTGTATTTAGAGTATTTTGATGATTCTTCTTCATGTAGAAGACAAAATCTAAAGTCTAGACTTTTTAGGCACCTCATTCAAAATGATTCACAATCTGCGCCCACATGCATTTTCAGTTTTATCTACTGTAATTCTCTCCTACATTTTCTAAATGAAGCTTTTTATACTTTGAAGCTTATAACTTTGCAGTTATAAGAAATAATGCGAGATCATTTATACTCTAGATTTTTCCTCATTTTTCCTCAGTGGTAGCATCTTGCAAACTATAATACCCCATCACAACCAGGATCTTAACACTGTTGTAGTCAAGACATGGTATGTTTCCACTGACACAAGGACACTTCATGTGGCCTTTACGGGGCCCCATACAGGTTGCTCCCATCTCCATAATCTCCTTAACCCTAGCAACTACTATTCTGTTCTCCATTTCTATAGTGTTGGCATTTCAAGGATGCTGTTGTATAAATGGAGTCATACATTTATGGAACCTTTTGGTATTTGCTTTCTGCATTTGGCATAATTCTTGGGAGACTCATTTAAAGTTGTTGCATGTTTAAATTATTCCCTTTTATTGTTTAGTAGAGTCCTATGCTAGGCAGGTACCACAGTTGATTTACTATTCACCCACTGAAAGACATCTGGGCAATTTCAAGTTTTTTGACTCTTACAGATAAAACAGCTATAAACATTCATGTACAGATCTGTGTGAACATGAGTCTTCATTCTTCTGAGATAAAAGCCTAGTACTGCAACAGCAGGATTGTATGTTAGTGGCCGTTCCAGACTGGCTGTAGCATTTTACATTCCACTAGCAATGCACGGGTGACCTAGTTTCTCCACAATCTCACCACCATTTGGTTTTGTCCTTATTTTCTATTTTAACCATTCTAATAGGTGTGTAGTGATATCTCATTGTGTTTTTAATTTTCCTTTCCCTAATGGCTAATGACGGACATCTCTTCATGTGCTTGTCATTTATATATCTCCTTCAGTGAAATCTCTCTTCATGACTTTCACCTGTATTTTAGTTAGATTGCTTGATCTTTTTACTGATGCATTTTGAAACTTGAAAAATATTTTCTAGGTACTAGCTCTGTGTCATAATTAAGCTTTATAAATATTTTCTCCCAGTCAGTAGTTCGTGCTTACAAGCTCTTAATAGGGCTGTAAGGACCTATTTAGAAACTGCCCCTGCTCCCCTTCCCCCAGGGGATTTACCAGGAGACAAGTCCCGGAAACCAGCTTCAGGGAACAAAGCCCAGATACAAAGGTGGGTCAGGCCAGGTGGAGACATCGGATCAGTGGGGGGGGCTGCATACTGTCTCCCTGGTTACCAAGGAGTATGCACCCCGCCCTTTGGGAGACTTTTTGGCGCCAATCCCAATCAAGGTGTAATAGGCTGGTTCAAATGTCTACTAGGGTAAATTGTAACTCAATTGGTCGCCTAGCATCACTGTGGAGTTTCCTGTGTGTGTTACAATCTCATTGGCCACCTGTGCGTGGCCCGGCCTGACCACATGGCCTTTGCCCTTAAAAGCTAGTCTGTGAAACAGAGAAGGGTGGCCCTCTCTTGCGGCCCCGAACGTTCGGTTAGATTCTTGATGCTTGGCGTGAAATAAAGCTTTGCTTGACCTTCGCTTTGTATCAGTCTCGCTCCTTTAATCACGGACCCATTATTGGGGCATAATAAGGGCCTTTCACAAAGCAAAGTTTTTTTTTTAATTTTGATAAAGTTAAATTCATTTTGTTTTCCTTTTGTGCCTAAGAACTTTTGGCTTTTTGCCTAAGAACTTTTTGCCTTGCCTGAGATCCTGGAGATTTTTTCCTATGTTACTTTTTTTTTTTTTTTTTAAAGATTTTATTTATTTGACAGACAGAGATCACAAGCAGGCAGAGAGGCAGGTCAGGGGTGGGGGAAGCAGGCTCCCCGCTGAGTGGAGAGCCCAATGTGAGGCTTGATCCCAGGACCCTGAGATCATGACCTGAGCCAAAGGCAGAGGCTTTAACCCACTGAGCCAGCCAGGTGCCCCCTCTATTACTTTTCTACAACTTTTATGGCTTTACATTTTACATTTAAGTCTGTGATTCATGTTGAATTAGTTTATATAGAGTATTAGACTTAGACTGAAGTTTATTTTTCCATCAATTGATGTCTAATTGCTTCAGCATCATTTGTTGAAAGGGCCATCTTTATTCCACTGAATTGTCTTTGACCTTTGTCACTAATCAGTTGGGTGTACTTGTGTAAGTCTCATTCTAGATTTTCTATTCTGCTTCACTGATCTTCATGTCTCTCTCTTTGCTAATACAACACAGTTTTAATTACCTATATAATGTCTTGAAAACAAGATTTCTTGGTTGTTGGTTTCTTCAGCTCTAAATGAGAGATATATATGGCAAAAAGAATACTCAAGAAACTTACACTTATATTATTGCTTTGGTACTGATGTTCCTAGCCAGTTGGCCTTCTTATCTACATTTTTGAAAATCTTCTTAGATTTGATTTGTATATAATGACCAGGAGTTTTAGTTGTACTTAGTGGAAAGAATACTCTTTCATCTGTTTCATCCTTACCCAAACACCCTAGGTTCTCATATACTCCTTTGCTTTTGTCTACTTCTACGAACATTAGTCAATTTGCTTCTTCCAATTAATTGTACAGATTAAGAAAATAGCACTCAAAGAAATTAAGTAAGCTATGGAGTTAGAAATAGGCACACTATGGAGCTGACACAGAACAGGACTACAAACTGATTTTCCTCCATAACGTGCTCACACCCCATGTTTGCAAGAGATTCTGGGTCTCACATCATGCTTTGAATAAACTTCAAAGACAGACTGGTATGACTGAAACTTTCCCAGCTGGCAGTTTTGAGCCTTGAGGTATATCATTAGTCATTTAACTTCTCTCTCTGTTTCCTCCTCTGTAAAATAATAATAGGGATAATGATATCTATTTTGCAGGTTTGTCTTGTGAGTAGTAATAATAAACATAAATCACATATTACAATGCCTGTCCCAGAGTAGTTTTTCAATATATGGTAGATATCGTAACACTGCTACTATCTACAGAGTAAAAAGAATAAAATGTATATGACAGAAAACCTTAAAGATCTAGGAGACTTATGCACTTAATAGGAGCCCGTGTTAATTCCAGACACTCAACATTTTTTCCCAGTTCTAAAATATTCAGCTGAGAGCATAAGCCTGAGCAGAGTATTTATATATCTATTACTGATGCATTATGGTTATTTATGTGTTCACTTCTCTCATTATGTTACACACTTATCACAGAACAGAACAATTTCATGACTATCTGTGAATCTCCCTCAGGGTCTTACAGATGGAGGATGATTAATTAATAATTATCATGTTAAACTGAATTGATATTTTGACCATCCACTCTTCATCTTTACACTTTATAAAATTACAACCTGACACTACACTGACTAGGATATTGAATACATTTGAGTTCAAGAGAAAGTGCTGAAAAGATATACCTTGCCCTAGACTAAAGTTCTTGATTAAAAGTCAGAACACAAACTAATTTAATAGTATAATTAGTTTGGGAAATGAATAACTACTTATAAACAACACTAGTGTTACCAGATCCCTTACAAATATTAATCTTTGGGTTTTGGAAGCAAGATATTTGAATTCTTGAAATTACTGAGAATTCCTGAAATTTTATATATATATATAAAAATACACACACACACACACACACACACACGCACGCACACATTCAGTGTTCGGTTATTTGCTATGGGAGATAGCAATATATACAATTCTTGTATCCTATAGCAAGTAATTAAATACTGAAAAATGCAAGAAAACATTATGGGTTATTATTTGAAAAATATAACATTAGGACCTACTGTAAGTTTAACCACACTACGTGAAATCAATTATGTGTTTAATTGTTAAATGCTTATTTTGCTTCCAAAGTGATTTTTTTTTGGAATAGTCTCATGTGATCTATGTAAAATATTTTATGTTATGTAAAATACACTAAAATTTACACACGAATTAATTAATATTTATTTTATTTCCAGACTGACTGATCATTAGAAGCTCATTGGCCCCAGAACACAAACTTAGAACAGGCAAGAGTTACAAGTAAGACTGATGGATGAGAATAGATCTTGACAAAAATCTCCATTTCATATTCTTGGAATTGTTGACTTTAACCTGTGACTCAGTATGCTGACATTCCTCGGTCTTACTTTCAACTTGACTTGGGTTCATTCCTTTTAAACAGGAACATATTTATGTTGATGGTTTAGATTTACTTTCCACAAGAGGCTATAATACATTCTCTTTTTTTCTGATTTCTTAACTGACAATTATTTGAGATTCATAAAATTATATACATTTCTCAAATAATGCCAACAAAGAATTTCCTAAAGAAAACACTAAACAACCATCTGGGAACAACACTCAGCATATTTCCAATTATGCAACATAATTTAGATATACTGTAAATTTTCTTTCAAGAAGTATTATAAATTACTATTTTGAAAAATTAACAAATGTTTTCATAAATGTGGACACCCTTGCTGACATATCTCAAAATACACATTCATTTAGGATCTGAAGATGAGCAGCAATTCTTTTATTCATTCATTCATTCATTCAAAATATACCAGGGGGCCTGGGTGGCTCATTCAGTTAAGCGTCTAACTGTTGATGTCAGTTAAGGTCATGATCTTATGGTTGTGAGATCAAGCCCCATCTCAGGTTCTGTCCTCAGCAGAGATTCTGTTTGTTCCTAACCATCTGTCCCTCCCTTGACTCTCACATTCTCTCTCAAATAAATAAATAAAGTCTTTAAAAAATGTATACCAGTTACAATAAGATTTTGTAGGGTTGTTTTTCTGAAGTCTTATTTCAAAGAAAAATAATTTGCACTCATACAATATTGAGGTAGAATAAAATTATGAAATTTTAAAGTAGCGTACTTGACTATTACCTCCTGTAAATGGTCTAAAGTCACCAACATTTGCTAGATTTCAGTTTTTCTCAACTGTAAATGAGGAGTTGGAATGATTTTTAAACTATGTCCTATTTCAAAATCATCTGAGTTAATAAATTAGTGATTAAAAATAAGTGACTAAGCATTTAGGTACCATAAAATACTTATAAAATATTCACCTTTAGTATTTCTTCTCCATGTCAATAATGTATCTTTTAGAATATGAGACAAGCTACTTAAGACAGAGTTTATAAAACATATATGCTATATCCAACATGGAATCCTCCAAATCAATATATATTTTTTTTAAGATTGTATTTATTTATCTTTTTAAGATTGTGTTTATTTATTTATTTTAGAGAAGGAGAGTGCACAGGAAGAGGAAGAGAATCTCAAGCAGAGCAGACTTTCCTGCTGAGTACAGAACCTGGTCAATTCCATGACCATGAGATCATGACCTGAGCCAAAAGCAAGAGTCAGATACTTAACCTGAGCTACTCAAGCTCCCCTCAAACTTAATATTTTTAGTGAATATGATGACACCATCAAAGACACTAATTAGTGCCCTATTTTACAGAAAAAAATAATGAGTCATGAATCAGTAGGTAGAAGATCTGGGAGGTAAACTACTGAATCCTCAAACTTGTCGTACAATATACAAAAATTCATACCCCTAATGTAAATGACAGGACAAACACAAGGACAAATCCAATAACTATGTACAAGAAACATGAACATAATCACTTAATAGCCTTATTAAGCTACATGCCTAAATGGATGATGAAATACTGAAGTGAATGGACCAACTGAAGAAAAATGGGGTTGCTCAGGGCAAACTTCACAGAGGAGGTGATATATAAGTGCTGTTTAAAGGAAGTCAAGGTTATGAATGTGCAGACATGTAGCTACTAAAGACCAAGAAATATACATGCATGGAAGTGAGAAAGAGAGAGGGATGTTGAACCCTGGCTGGAACAGAGTATCTCAACGAGGTCTCGTTTGTTTGGAGCCCAACGAGAGTCTGTACCGGATGGAGGATGATGACACTGAAGTGCGTCCCAAGTAAGTTAAACATAAGCTCCATAGTCATCATGATCCTCCAAGAACTTTCAAGAATGCAGAACAAGTGATACTAAGAGTCAAGCTATGCAGATTACAAATGAGATTTTGAAATGTAAAAGTTCTTGAGAAAGAACCATAAATTGAAGTACCTACTAAATGTGACTAATAAACGGTAATTGCATCTATTTCTTTAAAAATATTTTGTGAGAAATGTAATTTACTAAAATAAGTACTTAAATAAAACTTTTTTTCAATACAATTCATTCAAGCATCATATGGGGGAGATAGGGGAAGCCAAATACTTATTTTCCTCAAAATGATAGAAATGCCCAGGAGTAAATAGATATCAGAAAGAAATTCTATAAATATAAAGCAGCAATAAGAACAGATGCTACTATAGCACCAGATACAAACACAAAATACTTCTTTTTTCTTTTCTACTTATGTCGTAAAAAAATAATAGGCATGTAAATATACCTATTTTAAACTGGAATTTAATTGCTTTTAACTCAAGTTCTTCACTCTACCAGCATAAACGGCAGGATTTTTATTACACCTCCTTGGCATGAACTGATTATGTACAAGAAAACACACTACCAAACGCTATTAACATATTTTCTTTTTCTTTTCAATTTATCATTTTATTAGTAGCCTCAGTTTAATGATGAAGAGCACCACTGATTTACTCTATAAGCTTTAATCAGAATGCATTTTTTTAAAAATGCTTAATGTGCTAATTTTTATACCATTACCCAGAATGCTTTGTCAGCCCTCAATGACATCTTGTTACGGCTAGCATCTATGTTATTGCTAAGTAACAGAGTGTCTTTTAGTCTGTAAAGAGCACTTTAGAAATTAAGAAACCAGAGACACAAAGAACATTTTGAGGATTTAAACATCTTTAGAGAGAAGAAAGTATGTCTGCTTGGAATTACAGAAGGAGGAAATATGACCATGATTAAAAGGGAATTTTGCCCCCTTTCAGTAGTACCAAAAGCTGTATAGTTCAAGAGAAGTTATGTGTAGTGTGAGGGATTAAAACTAGAGGGTAAATATTTTACTTGAAATAATGCTGAAAATGTCTTCTGTGAAATTCTCTCATCTTATACAATATAATAACTTGATCTAAGTTCCTCCCACACAGTGTGTTTGCATCTTCCTCCAGAATCACAGTTCAAGGAGAAGTCTGTAACTTTTAAAAGACACAGATGTGTGTTGCTTCCTCTCATTCCTTCAGTTCTCTAGAGCTTTGGTCTGAGTCTACCCAGGTTGTGTTTTTTCATAAAAAAAAATAATAATAAATAAAAAATAACAAACCAAACACAAAAATACAGAGACTTCTTTACACATATGCTTTTTTAAACAAATATTTAAGAGCATGCATAAAAATCAAGTAATTATATAGTTTAATTTCTGTGTTCAAGAAATTTTAAATCTGGATTTAAATGGATTGCAACGCATACAAAGTATTATTTGAGTGACTGTGTTTTAAATGGGAGGGCAGTCGTGAGATACCCTGGTGAAGGTGTTTTGTCTGGTTGGCTGGACAGGTGGTCTGGTTGCAGGAGAAAGAGGATCAGTTGCTAATAATTTTAACTTTTTCAAGAAAAGGGACTTCCTAAGGGAATTCTGAAACATACTATAGTCATCCATTTTCCACAGAAAAGAAGTGACACTTGAGGGCAAGAGAAGTGGCTCATCAATGCATTTTTGTTGACAATCGGAAAGGAGAACCTGCAAGACTCCTGGGAGAGGGAGAGGAGGAGGAAAATCCTCGGAGGTGGGAAAGCTCTGCAAGTCTATTCTCTGTACAGGTTGACGTAAAGACTGTTCATGCACGTGCTCGGGCAAACAAACAAAGAACAAGTCCAGAAATACATGCTGGAAAAATCTCAACCAAGTTAAACTGCTATAGGATTTTCCCTCAAAGTCAAAAGGGGAGATGTGAAATTTCTCTGCTCGGTCTTCCCAATCACTCAAAAAAGGATGCTAGGGAATTAGAAGTCCTGATTTATGGGGACAGACGAGAGCACTGAGCAACTGAGCTGCCTGGAGAGGAGACCACACATATAAGTACCGCAGGGCTTTGAAAGGGACTTCCATGTGAGTGAGACGATTCAACCCAAGAGTTACACGGAGGAGAGATGTTTCTGGATGTACAGGATTTAAATGGACAGAGTGACAGTTTACATCCTAGCAAAAGTGCTCCTACAACTTTCCTTAAAACACTCCACAATCACCAGACCTCTTGAGAGAACTGCTTATCAAATCTCCTCAGGAGACCTTTCCTCTTCTATGAGAATTTTTGGTATGTTAAGCTCGACAGAAAAGGATAGCAGAAGTGATTCTGAGAATTCTTCTAATGTAATGAGTCTAACTTTGCTGGGCAGCCAATTTTGTTTTCTAATATAACAACCACATGCAAGGGCTGATAAGGTATATTTATTATTTTTTCTAGTTTATGCTTTCACTGTGACGCTTTTCACTAATTAATTCACTAAATTATATTCTCCAAATGATTCCTCAGCCCCTAATCTTTAGCAGTCATGGGCACCCATGTTAGCATACAAAGATGGAAAGGGCACGATTCCTCCTCATGAGTGGAGTGAAGCTGCCCAAGAAGGAGAGTGGATAGGGCTTCGGAGATTATACTGAAGGAGAGCTAACAATACCAGAGGCTCCAATACTATTTCTTTTGGGGTATGAAAAGTGCTTCACTGATGGTTTCATTTTGCAAATTCATTTGAAGATTTGTTTTTTTTCATTCTTCTGGATCACAGAAAGCAAGGGTTCTCTGTTCTTCATAGAACAATCTTGGTTGAATACAATTTTATATTCACTGTTTCACTGTGTTTTGATAATATGATCTCAGTTCCTGAGTGCTATATGCTGAAAATCATGGGCCACGTTGATGCCTGTCTGAAGCGATCATCATGAGAGCAAAACTCATTATATTTCTCAAGTTACAGAATATTGGTATTAGTCCAGAGATACATCAAAATGACTACTCACTTTTACCATGTAAAAATATGTCAGACCTTTAGCTAAACTCTTTAATTGAGATTTTTGGGGTACTCATTGGTAAAATTAGAAGAGCAAGGAAATTTAGGAAGAACATTTAATCAATATGTAAACAAAAATATAATGTTGAATTTTCATGAAGTCAAAACTTGTTAAATTTTGCAAAAGTCCCAAAACTGCCTTGTTGAAATACAATACAGAAAAAGAATAAGCATTGGTCCTTGGGAGTAGGAAGTTGACCAAGGAATTACTCAAAATCATTGCTATAACAAAGTTAGCAATGCTAAACCTAAGCAAAGAAGTAGACAATGTTACTATTGGTGATTTCAACTAAATATTTATCGTTAAATGTGACTTTTATAATGCATTAATCATACTTAATTTTGACAGTACAGTTCATGAAAATCACCTCTTCACAATTAAAATATATATTTTTCAGAATTTTTTGTAATTCCTAAAGGAAATTTTGAATATTTGCAAAATGCACACTGTCTGTAATAAAGTGCATAATAAAACCAAATAACTAGTAAGGAACACCTACAAATTAAAGCACAAAGCAACTTCTAAGTGCACTTCTTACAGTATATACCTTAATCATTAACCAAATTTGTCAAATCTCATCTTTGCAACTGTCATTTGTTTAGAATATGTCAAAAACTGATCTGAGATCTGATATACAAGATTTAATCATAGTAGCTCAAAGTCACAGCTAGCATTTATTACACCGTCACACTATACCACTACAACGCCACCTGGGTAGACATTTCATATGTGTCATGTCAATGCACACTCACAGCTACTCCATGAGCCACATATAAAACTCATTATAAGAATAATTAAATCAAAGTTTTCAGAGATTAAGAAACTGTTTAAAAAGACTTAGCTGGAGAGTATCACAGCTTTGATTGAAATTTAGTCCTCCATGAACCCAAATTTCATTGTCTTTGACAGTAACAGTATAAACAGACCTTCATTTCATTAGTTTAAAATAATCATCAATGAAGATGAAATACCATAGAAAAATTGCCAATAATTTAAAAATAACGTGTATTATATATTTATGTGTGTGCATATTAACTATTATATATGTACATATGCATTCTTTAATTTTTTCTCTAGATTATTTGGCATTCATGCAATTATCTCAAGTAAAATTTTCACTTACCTTTCAGGTTTCTGTCCCCCAGATTCCAAAAACAATTTCACAGTTCTTAAGAAATGGCAATTTTGATCATAGTGGAAACTTAAACTGAAGTCTGGGTTTATATACAATGTTGTAAATATGTGTCTCATCTTGTCAAAACAATATATGTTCCATGGCAATATAAAAAAAGCAACATATTTTAATCATGTCACTATATTAAGGTCTCTTGTGTTTCTATAATTCTGATGTCCACAAATGTTTAAATTCTCTAAAAGAAAAATATGACTCTTATCTTTTTTGTGCTTATAACTGAAAATATTTCTACTTTGATTTCTTATACTGTGACTCTTGCTTTAGAAATGTAGGAAATGTGGTGAAAATAATGGAAATGATTGGCCTTCTTATTGAAAGCAAGTTCCTTATCTATAAAATGGGTATCATCTCCATCTTTCATAAAACAATGTATGTGGGTTCTTATTTCTTATATTTCTTCTTTTAGATTGTTACAGGGATCCAACGAATTCACATCTATTAGTTGCTCACTTTGCCACATATATAGGAATTTTATAGGAATTTTGAGAATGAGTATTGAAATCTAAAGTTTCTGTTTTAAGACTGTTAATACAAGCTTTGCTAGGGCTACAGACATTTGAGAAACACTGTGAAAATAAGTAAATTTGTCTCTCTAATCCTAGACTATTAAGATGTTGTAAGAGTAAACCACAAAAGACTTTATGATAGAAAAATAAAAATAAAAAGCATAATCATTTTATTGTAGTATTTCTAAAACAACATAATTGTTAACCCAAATATGACATGACATGACATTAAAAGCATTAAGAGAATTTCAAGCAAGGCACTAAGAAATTAGAGATCACTCAAATATAACTTTTGAAACCCAGCTGGGTATTGCAAAATTGATGTGTAATTTGGTATCAGTCAGCCACATGATTTCCAACCATCTGGCTCTACCTTTCCCTCTGTCCGGGATTCTCTGTGATTATGGGCTCTGCCCTCCCTTTGACATTTCACAGTAAGCAATCAACATTTTGAAAAGTATTTTGAAGTCATAAAGCATGAACTCCAAGAAAGGATAAGTCTGAGTATCAGAATGAAGAGGAGCTAGAAAGTACCATTTAGGAAATTAACGTTGGATTCTTTTCCCATCATTCATATTTGCAATCAATCAATCAGTTCCAGCTATAATTGGAACAAGTACTTTCTTTCTCTCCTTTCTCTCCAGCCTAGGGAAGAGAAGAGTCTTTCACTAAAAATTTACTACTTGCAAATGGAAATAGGAAACCATAGCCAGATCTTGTTATACTCAAAGAAGTGGTGAGTAACATACGGCTCCGCATAAACCCAAATCTTACCCTATGTCAGCCAAAGGAGCACAATCTGAAAGTGACGTGATGCCCAATAACGAAGCACTAACTGCATTGAAGAAAGGGAGTCTGGAAAGTTATGGGGTAATTAGGAAAATAGTTCTCTCACTGTTAGAGAGTTCGGAGTTTAGGTGGTACTCTGTTTAGGAATTAATATCGGCGTTGTCCTGGATTAGAGGAATGTGTGTATGTGTGCGTGTGTGTGCATGAATCTTATTTAAGTCATGAACTCAGAAAAGGGAAATCACAGACACATATCTGCAACTATCTCTGATGAAGCAACCAAGAAAGAGCATGAATTGAGAATGCCTAGCCCACTAATGGACTGCTCTGAGGACTACCTACAGACATGCTTTGTTGGCTAGAGACGTCAAACTCTGGAAGTGCCTTTCTAGAGAAGTGGGGATGCCAGCTACGTAGGTAGTGTTAGGTTTTCCCAAAAGTTGAATCTAGACTGTACATTCAAGTTTGGAGGAAGAAGATATTTTCAACTGATACACAAAAACTTGAAACAGAGTATTATTAAATTAAGGAACTGGACATATAAGGGGGATTCCCTTTAGAGGAACACTAGGGAAAGATTTATCTTGTTATTATGTTTCCTTTGTACTGTGTGAAAAGTCTTACTTAGCATAAAGTTCTAAATGGTATTCCCTATGTTTGTTAATTATCCAAACACTTACTCAACTCTGTTGTCCTCTTTCGAACAGAGATAAAGATGAACAAGGAGATGAAGAGATTGAGAGGAACACAGCATACTGACGGCGCCTCTGCTCTCTGTTCAATAGAAACATCCTCCGGGTGATGGCACAGTGTCCAAGACCTCAGATGCTAACCATCACCAAAGTCAGTGAGTCACATTGGACTTGGAGGACTTGGGAAAGTGCATGATACTAGAGCAGACACAGCCCAGGAAGAAAGGTACAACATCTTTTATCAAAGTCTACTGTAGGGCATGAGGAGGCCTATGAAGACCCTTTAACGTCTCTGAGCCTTATTTTTGCCATCTGTCCAAGGGGAATAAAATGAATGTTTTGCCTTGCTCTTAGGCTTACAACAGTGTGAAATAATAAATGAAAAAAGCTCTATAAATCAGGATAATCCCTATAATACAAGATATAATTATAAAAAATAAATGCAAAAATAGTGGCAGAGCTCTTTATTCATAAACCTAGCAAAAGACTCTAATATTCTATTTACTACTGGACCCACAGTGCCACCTACAGACCACATACCAGAATTATGGAACAGTGACACACTTTTTTCTTGACTGTCTATATTATTGCATCAACACAGGAGGATATTTTATTGGCAAGGTTCCCTCATGGAGTGCTCTGTAGTGATTCCAGAATTAAATTCAGTTTAGAATGTAAACTTTTCATAAAAGAGTTCAGAAATATTTCAGCCTAAAAGCAAAGCAAATGTGACCAGGAATCAGAATATATATAGCATTTATATAACAACTTTACATTATATTGCTCTCAAAATTAAGGACTCTTTCAGGAAGTTTAGATAACTGGATCCTTATTAATCGAATGCATATGTTCTATGCTAATAAAAACCTACCAGAAAATATATTTATGTATGCATAAAATTAAGGAACTAGAGGATCCTAATTTCACACATTGTTAATAAGTGACTTTGTGTCTTTAGTTAGTATTCACCAAGGACAAACTTTGTTCAAGTCCTCATATGTAAGAGTGACAAGATCAGAAAAAATAAAGGTCAGTCTAACTGTAAATTCGATGACATAATAAATGAAACACATATATTATAGTTAAAGACAAAAACCCAACTAGAAAAGTACAAAGAACTAAACCATTCCTTGCAATTCTGCTTAATTCCTTAGGTAAGGGATCCTACCTTTGTTATATCCTTCAGTGACACATTTTTATTTCTGGTCCCACGTGTCTTCTGTCATTGGACCCTACAAAAGCAGGGACAGAATACATGTTATTAGGCTTAAGATCATAGGTAAATAGAAGCCCTTGCCAAAATTTATAATAAATCCTTAAATAACACAAAAAAATTAATGTCTAGACCTCCCTCAAAAGGAGTCTCCCTAGTACGTATATTAGTCTAGGCAAGCTGATGAGAAGCAGAAGGTTTTTCTTTGTTTTGTTTTGTTTTAAAGATTATTTATTTATTTATTTGGCAGACAGAGATCACAAGCAGGCAGAGAGGCAGGTAGAGGGAGGAGGAAGCAGACTTCTGCTAAGCAGAGAGTCTGATGCGGGACTTGATCCCAGGACCCTGAGATCATGACCTGAGCCGAAGGCAAAGGCTTAACCCACTAAGCCACCCAGGCGCCCTGAGAAGCAGAAGTTTTATGTAAAGTAAGGGGCTGGGGGCAAATTTCTTATTTAGTAATTGGTGTGTACTGTACTTTTCCTTGGTACATGACTCTCTCCTTTCAGAATGTCAGCTATAGATAGGCAATTTATAAGGAAAGCTGATGATCAGAGGTTTAGATTCCATCCATTTCTGGGTTTTTTTTTTTTTCCAAACACATGACAAACTTGTATAGTAGGCTTGCAATAAGTATTTCTTTAATAAATAAATAGTGTAAAACCTATAAATCAACTATGTCTCTAGGATAATAGATATGCATGTGTCTTGAGAAGCATATGATAATGCTAAATGCACAGATAATACATGTTATATACTTAAAGTTATTCTTATATTAGAATATTACAGAAGAATTTATAAGGCTAAAAATTCTCAAGTAGCTAATACAGTTGAGTCCTAGCTTATACATTTTCATAAAAAGATGCAATCATGTTATAAAACATTTTAAAATGTCAAGGTTAAAAATTCTTAGTAGTTGCATAAAAATATGTATTGTACTTCAGACTTCTAGAAATGTTAGCAGTATGGTAGACCATTATGAAAATTATGGGGAGCCAAAGACAGGTGAATACACGAAAGTAGAAGAATATCAAAAAAGGCAAAGTATATTATAACTGAAAAATTAAGTCCATCTTAAAAGCCTGCAATCTAAGGGCTACATGTCAAACAAGGCTCTGGGAGATCTTCAAGCACATGTCTCGTCGGCTGTGCTGCTGTCTGCCCTGCTTTAAAAAGCCTGCAGACAATCCATTATCCATTCCTAAACTGCTGTTCTGAAGAGTGGGTGTGGTCATTACCTACACTCCAGTTGACTCATACTTTGGCAGAATGACAAGCAAATTGGCATAAAGCTTCTGAAATGTTACTATGAACTTCTCTAGGTTAACTCGCTCAAGCCTAATTGGCTCATTTTTAAGAGCAATAACAAGAAATGAAAATCTAATGAGGTACAGCTTGGAGGTACTCTAATAAACATGTCAAAGACTATTTTTTTATAAAATAAAATTCTAGGAATTTTATAATCTTAAATTGATTAACAGTCCTTTTATCTTATGATATTCTCAGATTGTAAGGCAGCAGGCAAGAATTTAAGAAAATGTTGTACCTATAAAATTAAACAGAGCCCAACAGCCTTAATTTGTACTCACTTTGAATGTGTTTACTAATTTTTATTAAGATACCTTCATTAGCCTCTTATGTTCAACTTTCCACTTCCTGTATATATATTATTACCAGAGGTCCTAGCCTAGATGACAACAAAATCTAATTAGAATGTATCACATTTGGTTGTCACTTTTTCTACCTGAAACTCGGTCATGCTTCTATGAACAGACATGGGCTTAACCTAAGGAGAGTTTGAGAACTCATCACAGATGAGTTATAGAAATGACTAAGTTTAGAGTGAAAAAATAATTATCAGATATGGCACTCTCAAGTTCCTTGACTTTAGAGATAACAAAATCTTGTTTAGCCAGAATGCCTGAGGAACAGGATATTCTGATTAAATTGATTTTCTGCCTAAATTAAGGTAAGCTTATAAACTTTTTTTTAATTAATTATTTCTAAAATACAAAGTACACTGAATTATTAATAAGAATCTTGTTTGGTACAATAGAGGAGGAGGTGGTAATAGTAAAATATTTTTTTTCCTTTCGGAGGTACAAGATATAATATATATATACGTATGTATACATATAAATATGTTGCATCTATATAAGTACAAACATAGAGACAGAGAGATAATGTACATAATATCATTCTGTACAATATTAGATATAAATAAATTGATTTAAAACAATATATGAGAGTTGCCGAAGTATAAGAAGTTGCACATACTCAGGTAGCAAGAAGAAGGGACAGCTGGCCATTGCAAGCAGTCCTAGATGTGTATATCAACACACATTAAAAACCTTCTAGATGCAGTTAGGCTTCTTCTTGGGTTGGATAGAGAATATACCAAATAAACCTGCTTTCTTAGTGGCTAAGAATCCAAGAAATAAAGCACCATCAATGATTTGTGAAAGATCCATCCTTACTAAAGAAGATGCAAATAGCCAAAGAAAAATCTTCCAAAAACAAATACCCAGGGAAACTCCTTACTTTTCAAATATGTAAAGTGTACATTAGAGATTAGAATAAATATCTATTCACTTCTCCCTGCCCTATCATGTTTCAGGAGGATATGTACTTCTAGGTTACAGATTTTTGAATCTTCAGTTTCACAGATATCCGGATAAAAACACCAGCTATTATCTCTCATTTTAGCATCTGATGATATGGATGTTTTAATTATCTATTTTCTCTCCTTTTCCTTTATTATTATTGATTTTTTACGTGTGTAATAAGAACATTTAAGATCTTGTCTCTTAATAACTCTGAAGTACAAATACAGTACTGTTGACTATAGTCACAATGTTGTGCATTAGATCTCCAGAGTTCACTCATATTCTAAGTGGAAGTTTATACACATTGTTTTTAAATATTTTTATTTATTTGACAGACAGACCACAAGTAGGCAGAGAGAGGCAGAAAGAGAGAGGAGGAGGAGGCAGACTCCCTGCTGAGCAGAGAGCCCAATGTGAGGCTCGATCCCAGGACCCTGGGATCATGACCTGAGCCGAAGGCAGAGGCTTTAACCACTGAGCCACCCAGGCGCCCCGGAAGTTTATACACATTGCCCAACAACTCACCCATCCCCTAATGCCTGCCAACCACCATGCTCACCTATTTCTATGGATTCAGCTTTTTAAGATTCCCATATATGTGTGATACCATGCAGTATTTATCATTATTGATCTGACATCTCACTTAGTGTTCACTTCTGTCTTCACAAATGGAAGGATTTCCTCTTTTCTTTTGGCTGCACAGTCCTCCATTGTTTCTGTGTGTTGTTCTAGGCATTCATCCACTGACAGAACACTTAGATTATTTCCGTACTGGCTATTGTGAATAATGCTACAATAAACAAGAGAAGGTATATTCTCTTTGATATCCTGTTATAATTTCCTTTGAATATACCCAGAAGTAGGACTACTTGATAATATGGTAGTTCTATTTTTAATTTTTTTTTTGAAACATTCATAGCAGCTACAACAATTTGCATTCCCCTAATAGTGGACAAGGGCCCCCTTTTCTCAGCATACTCACTAGAACTTGTTATCTCTTGTCTTCCTGATGACAAACATTCTAGTAAGGGTGAGGTGCTACTTCATTGTGATTTTGATTTATATTTCTGTAACGATTAGTCATGTGGAGCATTTTTTAATGTATCAGTTGGCCATTTGGAGGCCATTTTTGGAAAACATTTTGGAAAACATTTAGAAAAATGTTATATTAACATTTTATCAGATAATTGCTATTTTCCCCTATTCTGTAGTTGGCTTTGTCATTTCATTAGTTGTTTCTTTTGCTGTGCAAAAGCTCTTTAGTTTTATATAGTCCCAATTATTTATATTTGCTTTTGTTGCTTCTGTTTTACATATGTTGCTTTGACATCATGGTCAAAAATTGTTTATGACTAAAGTCAAGAAGTTTTTTGTCTTTTTGGTCCCCCCCTCCATTTCTTCTAGGAGTTTTACTTTCAGGTGTTCTAGTTAAATCCTTAATCCTCTTCAGTGATGTAAGATAGATATGATGCGAGTGATGTAAGATGAATGTCCAATTTCATTTTTCTTCATGTGATTAACCACTTTTTCTAACACCATTTATTAAAGAGACAATTTTACTTCTTTTTTCCAATTTGGAAGGCAAAGCTCCCCCCTCTCCAATGTGTCCAAACTCTCTCTCTCTCTCTCTCTTTTTTTTCCCCCAACAGAATACTGGAAACTCTCCTCAGGAAACCTGGACTTCTACAAAGGATTTCGTATCCATGGAAGACTGCCAAAGTCAGCAATCCCCAGGTCTTCCATGATCATGACCTAGAAGAGCTGAAACTGGTTCACAGGCTCCTTGAGTTCCATAGCCCTTACTGAGGTCTGTCTGCCTACTACCTAAAGCACAGGTGTGTGAGAACCCACCCAAGGGCCTTGGCACATTGTACTGGATCCCACAACACTGACAGAAGCACTTTTGCTCATGGATGGATGCCAAATTTTGGCTGTTAAAAGGAGAGGCAAGAAGGGAGGGGTACCTATGCCACCATGATGCTGATGTACAAGTCTTCATTTTCTTGATGCTTCCTATGATGGTTTCTTACCCAAGTTCATATGAATATATAGTCACCACTTCCATCAATCAAGATAAACTATAGTCTTTTGGCTACATAGATTGTTTCATTGAATGAGTTATTTTTATACAAGTAAAGATAAGAAACACCACCAGACAGGGCAATAGTAATTGATTTTATGTATGATATGGGCGTTACGTGTCTCTTTAGAAGGGGTATTTGAGGAAGGAGGAACCAAGATAGTGGAGGAGTAGCAGACTGAAACAGCACTAGGTCCCAGGAGTTCACCTACATAGTTATCAAACCATTCTGAATATCTACAAAGTCAACAGGAGATAGAAGAGAAGAGCAAAAATTCTAGTAACAGAAAATCAACCACTTTCTGGAAGGTAGGATGTGTGGAGAAGCGAATCTGAAATGACATGAAGATAGACTTCGGGGGAGGTGCCAGCTCCCAGAAAGCAGTAGAGCAGTGAAGCACAAAATCAGAATTTTTACAAGCCTGCTCCACTGAGGAACATCGCTCCAGAGACTACGCTAGGGTAGAGTCCTTGTGGGGACAGTGTGGTCTCAGGACCAATGGGGTCACAGAAAGACCGGGGGTGTCTGAGTGTGGCAGAGCTGCCAGGTATCGGAATGGGAAAGCTGAATACAGAAACTGAACTGGAGCCAAGGAGTGTGTTTTCAGCTTGGAGTTACCTTAAGGCATGATCCTGGGCACAGTTTAACCACTACTCTTTGAGCAGGGACCCCTCAAGTGACAGATCTGGAGAGACCCCCTCCTTCCTCCTCCAGGAGGAAAAGAACAGGAGTGTGCAGCAGGAATCTGCTGGGTTTGGAGACTCCAAACGGGGCTGTGCTCCAAAGATAGAAATGATTGGTCACAGGCCAGGTGAGCACAGGCAGAGACCAGGGAGAGAGGAGGGATTGACTGATTTTCTCTGAGGGCGCAATGAGGAGTGGGGCTCTGAGCTCTTGGCTCCTCTGGGGCCAACGATTGGGAGGCCACCACTTTCACTCCCATCCTCCGAAGCTCTATGGAAACTGTTCAGTGAACAAAAGGTCCTGAGAGCAAATCCGAGCAGATTACTTAGCTTGGCCCCTGGCAAGTTTGGTGCAATTCTGCCTCGGGCAAAGATATTTGAGAATCACTGCAACAGGCCCCTTCCCCAGAAGATCAGCAAGAACATCCAACCAAGACCAAGTTCATAAATTAATGAGAACTGCAGAACTCCAGAGCTAGAGGACAACAACACATAGAACTCATGGCATTTTCCCCATGATCCTTAAATCTTGCAGAGTTAATTTTTTTAAAATTTTATTTGTTTCTTATCCTATTTTTTAACTTTTCCTCTTTACTCTTTTAACATTATAACTATTTTATTTTAATAATACATTTTTAAAAACCCTTTTAAAATTTTCATTGTTATAACCATACTTTATCCCTTCATTGTATTTAACCTTATTTTTTGCAAAATATAGTTTCTTTTTCTTTACACTTTTCAGGTACAATTTATTCTAATAGATCAAAATATACCCTAAATCTAGCACATGGCTTTGTCCTAGTCTCCAGTCTGACCACATTGCTTCCTTTTTTTTTTCTTTTCTTTTTCCAACCAACTTATCAATTCCTTCTTTAGAATCTTTTTTAATATTCATCTTTAAAGTCATATTCCATCCCTTCATTGTGTTTACCCTTATTTGTGTGTGTGTGTGTATATGTATGTGTGTGTGTGTGTTTCTTTCTTTAAAATTTTGGGAGGTAGTTTTTTTTTCTAAGAGGCCAGAATACACCCAAAATCAAGTGGGCAGCTCTGTTGTACAGAGCTGTATATATATATATACACACACACACACACTTTTTCAAAATTTTTTTTATCTTTTTATCCCCCTTTCTTCTCCACCCAGTTTCAGGTCTCTTTTGATGTGGTTAGCATATATTTTTCTGGGTTCTTTGCCATGCTTTTAGTATTTTATCCTCTCATTCATATATTCAAATCAGGATAAAATGGCAAGGAGGAAAAACTAATGACCAAAAAAAAAAAGAACAAGAGGCAGTACCAATGGTTAGGGACTTAATCAATATGGACATAGGCAGTATGTCAGGACTAGAGTTCAGAATGATGATTATCAAGGTTCTAGCTGGACTGAAAAAAGGCACAGAGGATACTACAGAATCCCAATCTGGAGAAATAAAATCCCTATCTGGAGAAATAAAAGAATTAAAACCTAAAAAAGTTTAAGTTAAAGAAGTTAATTAATGAGGTGCAATAAAAAAATGGAGGCTCTTACTGCTAGGATGAATGAGGCAGTAGAGAGAATTAGTGATATAGAAGACCAAATGACAGAAAACAAAGAAGCTGAGCAAAAGGAGGACAAAAAAATACTGGACCATGAAGAGAGAATTTGAGAGACAAGTGATACCATAAGACAAAACAATATTAGAATAATTGGTATTCCAAAAGAAGAAAGGGAGAGAGGTGCAGAAGGTATATTGGAGCAAATTATAGTAGAGAATTTCCCTAATATGGCAAAAGGAACAAGCATCAAAATCCAGGCAGCAGAGAGAACCCCCTCAAAATCAATAAAAATAGGTCCACACCCCATCATCTAATAGTAAAATAGGAAAAGAGACAATATACAATATAAAGAAAGAGCCATCTTTTTTTTTTTAAGATTTTTATTTATTTATTTGACAGACAGAGATCACAAGTAGGCAGAGAGGCAGGCAGAGAGAGAGGAGGAAGCAGGCTCCCCGCTGAGCAGAGATCCCCATGTGGGGCTCGATCCCAGGATCCTGGGATCGTGACCTGAGCCGAAGGCAGAGGCTTTAACCCACTGAGCCACCCAAGTGCCCAAGTAAAAGCCATCTTAAAGGCAAAACAATGGCACTAAAATCATATCTTTCAGTAGTTACTCTGAATGTAAGTGGGCTAAATGTCCCAATCAAAAGACACAGGGTATCAGAATGAATAAAAAACAAATCCCATTAATATGCTGTCTACAAGAAACTCATTTTAGACCCAAAGTAACCTCCTGACTTAAAAGTGAGGGGATGAAAACAATGGACATCAAAAGAAAGCTGGGGTGGCAATCTATATATCAGATAAATTCAATATTAAGCCAAAGATTATAATAAGAGATGAGGAAGGACACTACATCATACATAAAGGTTCTATCCAACAAGAAGATCTAACAATTTTAAGTATCTATGCCCCTAACATGTGAGCAGCCAAATACATAAACCAATTAATAACAAAATCAAGGAAACACATGAGCAATAATACAATAATAGTAAGGGACTTTAACACACCCCTCACTGAAATGGACAGATAACTCAAACAAAATATCAACAAAGAAATAAAGGTCTTAAATGACACACTAGACCAGATGGACATCATATTCAGAACATTCCATCCCAAAGCAACAGAATAGACATTATTCTCTACTGTACATGGAATTCTACAGAACAGATCACATCCTGGGTCACAAATCAGTTCTCAACTGGTACCAAAAGATTGGTATCATTCCCTGCATATTTACAACCACAATTCTCTAAAACTAGAACTCAATCACAAGAGGAAAGCTGGAAAGAACTCAAATACAGGGAGGCTAAAGAGCATCCTACTAAAGAATGAATGGGTCAACCAGGAAATTAAAGAAGAGTTTTAAAAATCAATGGAAACAAATGAAAATGAAAGCACAACTGTTCAAAATCTTTGGGACACAGCAAAGGCAGTCCTGAGAGGAATGTATATAGCAATACAAGCCTTTCAAAGACACAAAAATATCTCAGGTACACAACCTAACCCTACCCCTAAAGGAGCTGAGTAAAGAACAGTAAAGGAACCCTAAACCCAGCAGGAAAAGAGAAATACTAAAGAGCAGAAATCAATGAAACAGAAACAAACAACAACAACAACAATAAAAACAACAGTAGAACAGATCAAAGAAACTAGGAGCTGGTTCTTTGAAACAGTTAATAAGATTGATAAATCCCTGGGCAGACTTAGCAGAAAGAAAAAAGAAAGGATCCAAATAACTAAAATGATAAATGAAAGAGAAGAGATCACAACCAACACCAAAGAAATAAAGACAATTTTAATAACATATTATGAGCAACTATATACCAGCAAATATGATAATCTGGGGGAAGTAGATACATTCCTAGAGATTTATAAACTACCAAAACTGAACCAGAAATAGAAAATCTGAACAGAGCCATAACCAGTAAGGAGATTGAAGCAATCATCAAAAATATCCCAACAATCAAGAGCTCAGGGCCAGATGGCTTCCCAGGGGAATTCTGCCAAACATTTAAAGAAGAATTAATACCTCTTCTCCCAAAACTGTTCTAAAAAGTAGAAATGGAAGGAAAACTTCCAAACTCATTTTATGAGGCTAGCTTTACCTTGATCCCAAAACCAAACAAAGACCTGACCAAAAAACAGAATTACAGACCAATAACCTTGATAAACATGGATGCAAAAGTTCTCACCAAAATACTAGCCAATAGGATCCAACAGTACATTAAAAGGATAATTCATGACAACTTACTGGGATTTATTATTCCTGGGCTTCAAGGTTGATTTAATATCTGCAAATCAATCAATGGGATATAATACATTAAAAAAAGAAAGAACAAGAATGATATGACACTCTCAATACATGCTGAAAAAGCATCTGACTAGGTATAGCATCCTTTCTTAATCAAAACTCTTCAAAGTGTAGGGATAGAGGGTGTATACCTCAATATCATCAAAGCCATCTATGAAAAACCCACAGCAAATATCATTCTCAATGGGGAAAAACTGAGAGCATTTCCCCTAAGGTCAGGAAAAGGGCAGGGACATCCACTATCACCACTGCTATTCAACATAGTACTAGAAGTGCTAGCCTCAGCAATCAGACAACAAAATGAAATAAAAGGCTTCTGTATCAGCAAAGAAGAAGACACTATTTGTAGATGATCTGATACTTTATGTGGAAAACCCAAAAGACTCTACTCCAAAACTGTTAGAACTCATACAGGAATTTAGTAAAATGGCAGGATATAAAATCAATGCACAGAAATCAGTTGTCTTTCTATACATCAACAGCAAGACAGAAGAAAGAGAAATTAAAGAGTTAATCCCATTTGAAATTGCTCTTAAAACCATAAGATTCCTACGAATAAACCTAACCAAAGAGGCAAAGAATCTGTACTCAGAAAACTATAAAGTACTCATAAAAGAAACTGAGGAAGACACGAAGAAATGGGAAAGGTTTCATGCTTATAGATTGGAAGAACAATATTGTGAAAATGTCTATGCTATGTAAAGCAATCTGCACATTTAATGCAATCCCTATCAAAATACCATCATTTTTTTTCAAATAAATGGAACAAATAATCCTAAAATTTATATGGAACTGGGAAAGACCCTAAATAGCCAGAGGAATGTTGAAAAAGAAAGCCAAAGTTGGTGGCATCATAATTCCAGACCTCAAGTTCTATTACAGAGCTTCATCAAATGAAATGGTATGGTACTGGCACAAAAACAGACACATACATCAGTGGAACAGAATAGAGAGCGCAGAAATAGACCCTCAACTCTATGGTCAACTAATCTTTGACAAAGCAGAAAGGAATGTCCAATGGAAAAAAGACAGTCTCTTCAACAAACGGTGTTGGGAAAATTGGACAGCCACATGCAGAAAAATGAAACTGCACCATTTCCTTACAGAAAACACAAAAATAGACTCCAAATGGATGAAGGCAATGTGATACAGGAATCCAACCAAATCCTTGAGGAGAACACAGGCAGCAACCTCTTCAACTTCAGCCATAGCAACTTCTTCCTAGAAACATCGCCAAAGACAAGGGAAGCAAATGTAAAAATGAACCACTGGGACTTCAACAAGATCAAAAGCTTTTGCACAGCAAAGGAAACAGTCAACAAATCCAAAAGACTACTGACAGAATGCAAGAAGATATTTACAAACTACATATCAGATAAAGGGCTAGTATTCAAAATCTATAAAGAACTTATCAAGCTCAACACCCAAAGAACAAATAAATAATCCAATCAAGAAATGGGCAGAGGACATGAACACACATTTCTGCAAAGAAGACATCCAGATGGCCAACGGACACATGAAAAAGTGCTCCACATCACTTGACATCAGGGAAATACAAATCAAACCCACAATGAGATATCACCTCACACCAGTCAGAATGGTTAAAATTAACAAGTCAGGCAATGATAGATGCTGGTGAGAAAGGGGAACCCTACTACACTGTTGGTAGGAATGCAAGCTGGTGCAGCCACTCTGGAAAATGGCATAGAGTTTCTCAAAAAATAGAGCTACCCTATGACCCAGCAATCACACTTCTGGGTATTTACCCTAAAGATACAAATGTAGGCATCCCAAGGGGCACATGCACCTGAATATTTATCGTGGCAACATCCACAATAGCCAAAGTATGGAAAGAACCTAGATGTCCATCAACAGATGAATGGCTGAAGAAGATGCAGTATATATATACACATACATACATATACAATGGAATACTATGCAGCTATCAAAAGAAAGGAAATCCTGTCATTTGCAACATTGTGGATGGAACTAGAGGGTATTATGCTGAGTGAAATATGTCAATCAGAGCAAGACAATTATCATATGATATTCCTGATATGAGGAATTTGAGAGGCAGAGTGGGGGGTTTAGGGAGTAGGGTAGGAAAAAATGAAACAAGATGGGATCAGGAGGGAGACAAGCCATAAGAGACTCTTAATCTCACAAAGCAAACTGAGGGTTTCCTGGGGGAAGGAGGATGTAGAGAGGGTCATTGTGTTATGGACATTGGGGAGGGTAAGTGATACGGTGAGTGCTGTGAAATGTGTAAGCCTAATGATTCATAGACTTGTACCCCTGGGGCAAATAATACATTATATATTCATAAAAATAATTTTTAAAAAAAGAAGGGGTGTTTGATCCACAAACTCCTGCTATTGATATATATCTATAAGGCACATCCTTGTCCTAAACATCTTAATTCATCTTGTAAATTCTGAAGCTCAAAGAGCATTAATATAGACTTCACTCATTAATATAAATTCACTTCACTCTTGTGAGCAGTGCGCCCTATAACATTAGGTTACAAAAACTATTTGACTTGTCAATGCATATAAATTACATTTACAGAAATAATTATTGTTATAATATGTTTGCATGGTATATGTTCAGTTTGTACCAACAGCCATCATCAGGAAGTTAAAAAATAAAGGCCATCTGCTACTGCATTTTCAATTGTGATACTCAGACATAAACTCCATTTTTATCAAGATTATTGTTCAATTGGCTTTACATATCAAAATCCAAAAAAAAAGTATGAATTTTTGTTTTGTCTAATATGGGTCCTTTAGGAATTTAATTAAGTTACTGGTGTCTTATCTTATAGTCCCTATCAGCCCAAAGCCACAGAGAAATGAGGTATTCTAGAAATGAAATTCAATAGAATAGTTTTTATAAATTCTTTGACAATAATAAAATATAGTTGGCTCAATAAAAACTAACTAATTTTTTTAAGGATTTAGGGTTTTAGTCTACTACTACTTTTTGGGGGGGGTGTTGAGTTGCCTAATTATTTCACTAGTGCTTCACAATGATTTATAATGTGCCATAGCTCTGTGTCAACTATAAGAACACATTTTATATTATTTTATTTTATTATGTTCACATTTTAAATTATATTTCTTCATGAACTGAGTATTCCAGTCTTAAATTAGTGTGACGATATCAAGATTTTTTTTCCACTAATCTATCTGCTTATCATTCATTTTCCATACTTAGTATGGAAACTGTCTGGAAAGCGATAGTTGATACCTGGAATTGTCCTAAATAGAAGTTGATAGCTAAACAAAGAAATAAAGCAAAATCATAAAATGAAGTAGGGAGAGACTTGACTCTCCTAGAAAATTAGTGCTTGCCCAAAGGAGGTCTGTCATTTTTGCTGTTCTTTTTTCTAAAAAGACAAATGATATCTCCACCCTTATGAAAACTTCTCATTCCACAGAAATTGCTACTTTCTATAATGCATCTAGGTCAGAAAGTGGATTGCAATTGTTTATGTCATCCTGGAATATGAAATCAATACCAAAAGGAGTGAACTGACCCAAATTATTAAATTATAATTCTTTCAGAGTCAAATGACCAGGTTCTGAGATTAAGAGTAAAATTCACTTCACTCTATCAAAATCATGGAAAAAATAATAGCTACTGGGTAATATTCATAGATATTGATAAGAATTTTGGAGTATTATGCTGATGTTTAACAGAGGATCCCGGAAGCAGATTCTACAGCTTTTAGCAATTGGTGTTTTCCTGTGTTGTGTAACCACTACAGGCAATAGTTCTTTGTAAATACTTCAACAGATAAAATGCAAAGAGAAGATATAAATGTTGATGTGGAATACTCATATGAAACTGGAAGCTGATCTAAAGTCTAAATTAGTGAAAGCCATCCATTCATGTAAAAATCAAACCCCAGGAAAGCAGAAAAAATATTTTCATCTTTATAAAAAGGAAATGAACTGATGTAAAGCAACATGAACTAACACACAACCTATAGAGACTTTGTAAACCCTCTGGACAGTTCAGTTAACATCGACAACAACAAGAACAACAACAAAGAAAGAAAGGAAAAAGAAACTTCTCTACTTCTAGAATATTTATTATGAAATGAAGATCAAATAGGTTAAGTAATGATTTGTGTATTCCAAAATCCCATTTTAAAAACAATAACTTAAATATTAAGCACATGTAGTGTTAGCTTTCATTTTTAAAATTATTTTTACTTGGCATTCATTTCATTTTATCTTAATATTTCATTTTTTTGATGTTTTCATTATTAAATGTCTAAATCAAGTAGGAAAACTTTCACATGTTAATGAAATATAAAATCTTGTCACTATATATTACTTCATACTATTATTATATTAGTATATTATTACATTATTTCAGTTTGTTTTATAGAGAACCTCTGAAACTTCTAGTATTGCCATTTGAAAAAAAACTATTCCTTATTTATTACCATCCTCACTCATTATCATACAAATATACTGAAATAAAGAATAAATTATAGGGTTGAGGGTAAGATGGCAGAGAAGTAAGAGACTCTGTTTTAACCGTTCCCCTAAAGTGAGCTAATCATCAATCAGAAACTCTGAACACCCATGAAATCAGCCCAAGATGTAGGATTATACACTTCTGGATCTCTAGGGGGGGCAGAAGACGCCTGTCGAGAGGTAAAGCGAGTGGAAATCGGACTGATACTGGAGAATAAATAGAAGGGAGAGGGGGCCACCAGAAGTGATCCATTGTAAAGTAATACCCCAATAGGAGAATGCTCTGTGGGGTGCCTGGGTGGCTCACTGGGTTAAAGCCTCTGCCTTTGGCTCAGGTCATGATCTCAGGGTCCTGGGATCAAGCCCCACATCAGGCTCTCTGCTCAGCAGGGGGCCTGCTTCCCCCCCCACCCCCACCCTCTCTGCCTACTTGTGATCTGTCAAATAAATAAAATAAAATCTTAAAAAAAAAGGGGGGGAATGCTCTGTGATTGGGGACGAGCATTAATTTGGAGTCTGGTTAAAAGCACTCAAAAAGAGCAAAAGAGGGCGCCTGGGTGGCTCAGTGGGTTAAGCCGCTGCCTTCGGCTCAGGTCATGATCTCAGGGTCCTGGGATCGAGCTCCGCATCAGGCTCTCTGCTCAGCAGGGAGCCTGCTTCCCTCTCTTTCTCTCTGCCTGCCTCTCTGTCTACTTGTGATCTCTCTCTGTCAAATAAATAAATAAAATCTTTAAAAAAAAAAAAAAGAGCGAAAGATCTTAAGGGGCACAGGCCTAAGCCCACGGACCCAGAATGGCCATCGCTGCAGACCAGCCGTACCAGAGAAAGTGCAGCAAAGCCTCTAGGCCCTGATCCCTGGGCCACCAAGTTTTCGCAGCTTCGCCAGCACTGAGCCAGGTACCCTCTGCACTGGCGGAGTCTGATGTGTGCGCCAGCCGGTGCTCTCTAGAACCACAGCCTGTTGCACTCCGCATGCTCAGGGCATGATGGGGACGGAAATGCAAGCACCCCCCACCCACGCCAGAGAGTACTCTGTGCAGGCGCCAGCCAGTGGGCGCGAGGACTGGCCACGAGTTTGATCACTCCCAGCCCCGGCTTGAAAATCTCAGCGCACACTCTCTGGTCTGCCGCAGTCCCAGCAAAGGCAGCTACTGGAAGCGGGCTCCCTGGACCAATACCCTCAGGGTTTTAGTAGCACAGGGATGCGACACAAGTAGGGGTGCTTTGTGGGACCCCTCAGATGGTGGCCAAGAACACACACTGCCGGTGGGAGGTTAATGACTCAGCGGATTTTGCAGAGGGGGATATGTGTGTTCTGGACCACGCAGAGGGGAGCAGACTGAGGCTTCTCTCTGAGATGGAGGTCTGGGTACAGTTTGCTTTCCACTAAACCTCCAAAAAGCCGAAAAAAGCCACCAAAGAACAAAAACCTCCAGAGAACAAAAGCCTGAAAAACCAGTTTCCACAGAGCCCAGCCCCTTGATAGGGAGCAAGAGGACTCACCCCAACCAAGACTGCCTGAAAAACAATGTGGCAGCCCCTCCCCCAGAAAGCCAGCTGAAAAAATGAGAGGAAAAGCACCACAGGGTCCCCATAAGACTGTATAACCCCGATATCAAGGGAAATCATGATATTAAGCTCCTGGTATGGCCCTAAAACCTGTATATTTCCTAGATACAACTTTTATTTTTAAATTTGTTCTCACTCTTCTTGTTCTTTTTATTTACCATTACAATGAGAGATTCTATACAACAAATTCTATAATGACCTTTTAATTTGAACTTTTTTCATACATATACCTGTGTTTTTCATTTGCTTTTGTATTTTTTTAAATATAAATATAGATATAAGCTTCAAGGTAATCCTCTTTCCTTAATCAATACTACCCCTATATATAAACTAGTTTTAATCTCCTTTTATCTCTAGAAAGTTGAGTCCTTTAACCAAGATATCAAGATACACCCAGGAAGAGTCAAAATAACCTTTCTCCCCCACACTGAGGATTTATAACCACTCACCCATCTTTTTCTTCTGTCAGTGTTTCTGCATATTTGTTTATGTTCTCGTGGATTACATAAATCTTATTCTTGGGCTTCATTTTTTTTTAAAGACTTTATTTATTTATTTCACAGACAGAGATCACAAGTAGGCAGAGAGGCAGGCAGAGAGAGAGGAGGAAGCAGGCCCCCTGCTGAGCAGAGAGCCTGATGCGGGACTCGATCCCAGAACCCTGAGATTATGACCTGAGCCAAAGGCAGAGGCTTTAACCCGCTGAGCCACCCAGGCAGCCCTTGGGCTTCATTTTTGCTGGGTTCTCTTTTTTCTTGTCATTTACTTTTGTCAGTCTTCTCATTTGTCCATTTTTGTTCATGTACCTTTAAATCTTACCTTTGGGGCTCGTTCTGGCTGAGTCTTTTTTTTTTTTTTTTTTTTTTTTTCTGTCTCTCTCTTTCTCTCTCACTTTTTTTTTTCTTTCTTTTTGGTGGTAACTTCCTATTGCTCAGAAGTGTTCCAGGGTGCACTTTGCCAGGATCACAGTTGATATATTCAGCCACACATCCTCTCAACCACCTCTCACTAAAATGAGTAGGAGGAAGAATGCCCAACAGAGAAAAATTCAGAGACTGTGCCCTCTCCATCAGAGCTATTGGACATGGACATAAACAATTTGTCAGAAGGGAATTCAGGGTAACAATTATCCAGGCAATGGCTAGGTTAGAGAAAACCATTAATGACAACATGGAATCTATCAGGGCAGAAGTGAAGCTGCCCTGGAAGAAGTTAAAAATGCTATCAGTGAGATCCAATCTAATCTAAATACTGTAATAGCTAGGGTAACCAAGGCAGAAGATAAAATTAGTGATCTAGAGGACAAAATGACAGAGAAAAATGATCAGGAGGAGGCCTAGAACAGTTTAGAAGCCATAAAAACAGAATTAGGGAAATAAATGACTCCATGAAACATTCCAGTGTCAGAATTATTGGGATCCCTGAAGAGGGTGGAGAAAGAAAGAAGACTAGAAGATATAGTTGAACAATTTCTCCATAAAAATTTTCCCAATCTGGGGAATGGAACCAATGTTCATGTCCTAGAAGCAGAAGGATCTCCCCCCAAGTTCACAGACTCTGGAAAGACCTCGTGACACCTGATTGTTAAACTGATGAATCATAATTTTAGACAGGAGCTCCCGAGAGAGCTATAGGGAAGAGATTCCTTGCATACAGAGGAACATCCATCAGAATATCATCAGACCTGTCCACAAAAACCTGGCAGGCCAGAAAGGGCTGGCAAGACATATTCAGGGCACTAAATGAGAAGAACATGCAACCAAGACTAGTTTATCCAGCAAGGCTGACATTCAAAATGGATGGAAACATAAAGAGCTTCCAAGAACAGCAAGGTTTAAAAGAGTATGTGATCACTAAGTGGCATGATATTAAGGAGGGGGTTCTATAAAAGAAGAAAGAACCCAAGAGTGTCATAGAACAGAAATTTACGGAGACAATCTATAGAAACAAGGAACTCATGGGCAACATGATATCAATAAAAACTTATCTTTCAATAATCACTCTCAACGTGAATGGCCTAAATGCTCCCATAAAACAGCACAGGGTTGCAGATTGGATAAAATGATAGGACCTGTCCATATGTTGTCTACAAGAGACCCATTTAGAACTTAAGAATATATCCAGACTGAAAGTGAAGGGTTAGAGAAGCATCTTTCATGCCAATGGACCTCAAAAGAAAGCTGGGGTAGCAATTCTAATATCAGATAAATTAGATTTTAAACTAAAGACTGTAGTCAGAGATACAGAAGGGCACTACATCATTCTTAAAGGGTCTATCGACCAAGAAGATCTAACAATTATAAATAGTTATGTCCCCAATATGGGAGCAGCCAACTATATAACACAACCATTAATCAAGATAAAGGGTCATATTGATATGAATACATTAATAGTAGAGGATCTTAACATGCCACTCTCAGTAACAGAAAGATCATCCAAGCAGAAAATCAATAAATAGGGCACCTGGGCAGCTCAGTCGGTTAAGTGTCTGCCTTCAACTCAGGTCATGATCCCAGGGTCTTGGGATCAAGCCCCACATTGGGGTCCCTGCTCAGCAGAAGCCTGCTTCTCCCTCTTCACTCTCTTGCTTGTTTTCCCTTTCTCACTGTGCTCTCAATGTCAAATGAATAAATAAAATCTTAAAAAAAAAAAAAAGAAAGAAAGAAATCAATAAAGAAATAAGAACACTGAATGATACATCGGACCAGATGGACCTCATAGATATATACAGAACATTCCACCCTAAAACAGCAGAATACTCATTCTTCTCGAGTGTACATGGAACTTTCTCCAGAAGAGACCACATACTGGGTCAAAAATCAGAGCTCAAGTGATACCAAAAGATTGAGATTATTCTCTGCATATTCTCAGACCACAATGCTTTGAAACTAGAACTCAACCACAAAAAAAAAGTTTGGAAGGAATTCAAACACTTGGAAGCTAAAGACCACCTTGCTTAAGAATGTTTGAATCAACCAGAAAATCAAAGAAGAACTTAAACAATTCATGGAAAGTAATGAGAATGAAGACACTTTAGTCCCAAACCCATAGGATACAGCAAAAGCAGTCCTAAGTGGGAAATACATAGCCATCCAAGCCTCCCTCAAAAAAGCTGAAAAATCCAGAATACCCCAACTCTCTTTACACCTTAAAGAACTGGAGAATCAACAATAAATTAAGCCAACCACACACACATGAGGGAAATAATCAAGATTAGAACAGAGATCAATGAGATAGAAACTAGAGATACAGTAGAATATATCAACGAAACTAGAAGCTAGTTTTTTGCGAGAATCAATAAGATCAATAAACCATTGGCCAAACTAATCCAAAAGAAAAGAGAGGACCCAAATTAATAAAATTATGAATGAAAAGGGAGAGATCTTGACTAACATCAAGAAAATAGAAACAATCATCAGAAATTATTATCAACAGTTATATGCCAATAAATTAAGCTACCTAGGTGAATGGATGCATTCCTGAAAACCTATAAACTTCCAAAACTGAATCAGGAAGAAATTGACAACCTGAATAGACCAATATCTAGTAATAAGACAAAAGTGGTGATCAAAAACCTCCCAAAACAAGAGCTCAAGACTTGATGGATTCCTTAGAGAATTCTACCAAACATTCAAAGAAGAAATAATACCTATTCTCCTGAAGCTCTTTCAAAATATAGTAACAGAAGGAAAACTTCCAGACTCTTTTTATGAAGCCAGCATTACCCTGATCGCCAAACAAGGCAAAGACACCACCAAAAAGGAGAATTAGAGACCAATATCCCTGATGAACATGGATGCCAAGATTCTCAACAATATCCTAGGTAATAGGATCCAACAGTACATTAAAAATATTATCCACCATGACCAGGTCAGATTTATCCACGAGATACAAGGATGGTTCAACACTTGCAAATCAATCAGTATGATAGAACAAATCAGTAAGAGTAGAGAGAAGAACCATGTGGTCCTCTCAATTGATGCAGAAAAAGCATTTGACAAGATATAGCATCCATTCCTGATTAAAACAATTTAAAGTGTAGGAATAGAGGCAACATTCCTCAACTTCATAAAAACTAACTATAAAAAACCCACAGTGAATATCATCCTCAATGGGGAAAAGCTGACAACCTTCCCTTTGAGATCAGGAACACGACAAGGATGCCCATTCTCACCACTGTTGTTCAACATAGTACTAGAAGTCCTAGCAACAGCAATTAGGCAACAAAAAGAAATAAAAGGTATTCAAATTGGCAATGAAGAAGTCAAACTCTCTCTCTTTGAAGATGACATGATACCTTATATGGAAAACCCAAAAGATTCCACCCACAGACTACTAGAATTCATACAACAATTCAGTAATGTGGCAGGATACAAAATCAATGTACAGAAATCAGTTGCTTTCTTACACACTAACAATGAAAATATAGAAAGGGAAATTAGAAAATCGATTCCATTTATTATAGCACCAAAAACCATAAGATACCTGGGAATAAACCTAACCAAAGAGGTAAAGGATCTGTACTCAAGGAACTACAGAACACTCAAAAAAGAAATTGAAGAAGACACAAAAAGATGGAAGACCATTCCATGCTCTTGGATCGGAAGAATAAACATTGTTAACATGTCTATACTGCCTAGAGAAATCTATACTTTCAATGCCATCCTAATCAAAATTCCACCAGCATTTTTCAAAGAGCTGGAACATACAATCCTAAAATTTGTATGGAACCAGAAGAGACCCCACATTGCTAAGGAAATGTTGAAAAAGAAACAACAAAACTGGGAGCATTACATTGTCTTATTTAAAGCTTTAATACAAAGCTGTGATAACCAAGACAGCATGGTACTGGCACAAAAACAGACACATAGATCAGTGGAACAGAGTAGAGAGTCCAGATATGGACCCTCAAGTCTATGGTCAAATAATCTTTGATGAAGCAGGAAAAAATACATAGTGGCAAAAAGACAAGTCTCTTCAATAAATTATGCTGGGAAAATTGGACAGCTACATGTAGAAGAAAAAAACTGGACCATTCTCTTACACCATACACAAAGATAAACTCGAAATGGATAAAAGACCTCAACGTGAGGCAGGAATCCATCAGAATCCTAGAAGTAAACATAGGCAGTAATCTCTTCAACATCGGCCACAGCAACTCCTTTCAAGATATGTCTCTTAAGGCAAAAGAAACAAAAGTGAAAAGGAACATCTGGGACTTCGTCAAGATCAAAACCGTCTGCACAGCAAAGGAAACAGTCAACAAAACAAAGAGGAAACCCACAGAATGGGAGAATATATTCGCAAATGACACTACAGACAAAGGGCTGATATCCAAGATCTATAAAGAACTCCTCAAACTCAACACACACAAAGCAGATAATCACATCAAAAAAAATGGGCAGAAGACATGAACAGACACTTCTCCAATGAAGACATACAAATAGCTAACAGACACATGAAAAAATGTTCTTCATCATTAGCCATCAGGGAGATTCAAATCAAAACCACATTGAGATGCCACTTTATACCAGTTAGAATGGCCAAAATCAACAAGACAGTAAACATGTGTTGGAGAGGATGTGGAGAAAAGGGAACCCTTTTATACTGGTGGTGGGAATGCAACTTGGTGCAGCCACTTTGGAAAACAGTGTGGCAATTTCTCAAGAAATTAAAAAATAGAGCTTCCCTATTGACCCTGCAATTGCACTACTGGGTATTTACCCCAAAGATACAGATGTAGTAAAAAGAAGGGCCATCTGTACCCGAGTGTACCATATTTACAATGGAGTATTATGCCTCCATCAGAAAGGATGAAAACCCAACTTTTGTATAAACATGGTCTGGACTGGAGGAGATTATTCTGAAATAAGTCAAGCAGAGAGAGTCAATTATCATATGGTTTCACTTACTTGTGGAGCATAAGGAATAATCTGGAGGACATGGGAGATGGAGTGGAGAAGTGAGTTGGGGGAAATTGGAGGGGGAGACAAACCATGAGAGGTTGTGGACTCTGAGAAACAAACTGAGGGTTTTGGATGGGAGGGGGTTGGGAGGTTGGGTGAGCCTGGTGGTTGGTATTATGGAGGACATGTATTGCATGGAGAAGTGGGTGTGGTGTATAAACAATGAATGCTGGAACACTGAAAATAAATTAAAATAAAATATAAAATAATAAAATAAAATAAAATGGGGAAAAAAAGAATAAATTATAGTTTGAAAATTCCCTACACCAGGGAATTCTGATTTCTCCCATTTCCACTCAAACCCTGAAGATTGATATTCGTCAGGAATTTGAAAACATGAGCTCAAGAGAATGGTGTTCCATGACCTAGAAGAGTTAACAGTGCAGCCCTCCCTTATTTGTTTTGTTTTAACATATTGCAGTTTATGTGGGCCCAAACATTTTCCAGTTTTACTTAAAACTACTCTCACAAAGCAGACAACTAGCTTTAAAAAAAATGCATGAAAAGAAGGTGTGGAATAAGACCTAAATTAATAAAATCTATCTAAGCAAACAAAAATCAAGTGGTAAAGGAGACATAGAGCAGAGTGTAAGGCCCACTTCTCAACCATAGTACGTTGTGGTCTGTGCATGTATGATGGGAGGAATTCAATAAAAATTGAGAAAATGACATAAGACTTAGCAGACAAAAATATTACTGATAAGGGCTAAGTTGAAACACAACCTTTAAAATAAAACCAATACACAGCTGAAAGATTGACCAATCCAGGCATTGACATTGCTGAATCAAAGAAGGGCTCATCCTGGAATAGGCAGCCTGGCTTTGGGACAGAGAGTAGGAGGTCCATTTTGTGTGGAGAGGCCATCTGCTAAAAAGCAAGAGTCAAGCTGGGTATAACCAATTTATTTTTTTCCCAAATTGACTAATTAGATGAGTTACCTCATCTCTGATCCTCAGGGACGGAAAAAAGGAAAAAGTGAAAGAGATCAGTGTGTGGTAGAGAATTCCATGATTCTAATTTAACATCCCCCATTTAAACATCTCTGGGCTCTATATGCTTGTAATAACAAATTTCTTAAGATTAAGTTAAGTCTTAAGATAACTGTTGGACAAGCAGCTAAAATGATAATGTTGTTAATGGCTACTTGTCATTAACCTCGCTGTTATTTTAGAGGACTTAACTAGACAGCTACAACTATTCAAGAATCATTTGAGAAGAGAATATAAATCTCATTGTTCTCTGGAGACCTCTCCATGACATCACCTGGGGAAATTAAGAAAATGCCAGCAATAACATTTCATGATGAGTGAGAGTGGTAAGAAATCGCAGATAGAAAGTACCACTCCTAAGAAAAGTAGCATTAGTGATGTCCTTGATGGCTGCAAGTTGATACATTGTTGAAATACACAATATGCAATTACAATACACAGCTGAAAACACTTGGACATTGATAACACTGACTCAAAGCTTATTCAGAGATGTTGGACCTTGCATGTTAAGAAGTTTTGAGATAATCTATCCAATTTGTTTCACTTATTCCTCCTTTTTCATGCATGCACTATAGGTATACATGATTAAAATCTATACCTAATGGCAGAGGAGCCCTTTCAATAAGTATAAAATACAAATTCGAAAGTTATAATACATGTCCTGGTTTAAGTGGCAGCATTTTCTCCATGGTGTCTATGTAACAATAGAATGTTCTCTGTAACAATCAATGCCATCTTAGATTCAATGAAATAAGAGAAGTGATAATATATAACTTATATTGAACACCTCCTTTACACCCCACATAGCACTTTACATGTACTAATTTCACTCATTACAAAACCTCTATAAAGGAGAACCTAATACTACTGCTATTTTACATTTTAGAAAACAAAGGCACACTGGTATATAATAATCACCCAAAATAGTGTAACTAGTAGTTGTATGACTGAAGCTTCAAACCCAGTCAGACCTAAAGGCTGCACCATATTGTGCCATTCAAGATACACTATTCACTTGGAAACGACCAACTTGTTTGGGCGGAAATGATAACCTTACCTCTGAAACTAAAATAGAAAATACTATTCCTTAGAAAATCTCATCACTGTCTCTTGTTTTAAAGATTTAATGGCATCCTGTCAATGATATATTTTTGAAAGAAATTTTAAAGTTCTGTTGTGAAACACTTCAAAGTTATTGCTCAATAAGAAGTATTGACCCAACTTGTACCAGTCTTTTAACAACTACACTTTTATCTTTTATGTATGAATGTGGGGCTGGAAATAGATACATTCTGTATATCAGTTAGGAAGGAAACAAATTAACCAATATCGGATCCATTTTTTAATGGGAAATTGGGTTTTTATCTCTTTGTCTATAAAATGTAGTGTTTACAGCTTCTAATTAAACTTAAAAAGAACTTAAGACATCACCATTTTCAATATCTAGCTATAAGCTGTCTCTGAACACCATTCTCAAATAAAAATTAATTCTGCATATACATGTGGGATATTATCTTATAAATCCTGCAAAGAATTACAAAAAATAGAAAAAGTATATAGAAATAATGTGGAGAGCATAGTATCAGAAAGAAAATGGGTCAAATTTGTATTAATCTTATTTATCAAAAATGACTTAAAATTTACAAACATTTGGGGCGCCTGGGTGGCTCAGTGAGTTAAAGCCTCTGCTTTCGGCTCAGGACATGATCCCAGGGTCCTGGGATCGAGCCCCACATCGGGCTCTCTGCTCAGCAGGGAGCCTGCTTTCCCCTCTCTCTCTGCCTGTCTCTCTGCCTACTTGTGATCTCTCTCTGTCAAATAAATAAATAAATAAAATCTTTAAAAAAAATTTACAAACATTTTATGTACTTTATAGTCAATGTGCGATCCTGTATGATTCATCAAAAAAATTGTTAATCATGGAACATTAACATATTATACATTAACAGCTATTTCTTTGTCAGAATTAACTGAAAATTCTGTTTTTGCCAGTTTGTATTTCTGTGCCATCATATATCTAAAATGCTTTTGTGGTTCTGCAAGGTTGTTCCAAGAACTCTTTGGATAGAGTAAATGCAAACTTTGCCTTATAAAACATATTGTCTAGATTACTTCAGCTGTTAAGTTACTAATACCACTAAATTTGAGCAGACCAATTGATGCTGGGTAGAGCACTGCTATCAGTACATATGTAATTATAAGTGTATTCATGTCCAAACGTAATGACAGTGGAAACAGTGAGGGTTAGATGTTTGTGACACTAGTTAGTTTTTCTTACTAAATGGGTTTTTTGCTTTAGTAAACTCACATCTTATGTTAGCACATTAGTGTTGTAAAATATATGAGCACCCCAGACCAATCAGCCTGTGGAAAAAGGGATCATTTTCTGCATCTCAAGTGAGTAAGATAAGAGTTTTCATAGATATGAAGAGTGAATAAATGATATGATTTTATCAGACTTGGGAGTATTTTGAGATACAATGAGGTTTAATTCAGTTTATCTTAAAAAGTGTAATTTATAAGCCATGCAGTATTTTCCAGGGACTATGCTAAATGATGTATAGAGTAAGAAAAAGTCACATCCCTTGCCCTGAAGAAAGCAATCATCAAGTATGGAAGATAGACAAATGTAGGCACTCGGGGTATCACCAAGTGCAAGATGTACACTGACATTTTAACTGATGAAATGAGTTCTTCTTTCTTGATATAATTTTAAAGAGGATAGAATGAGATATCAGAAGTAATTTTAAAGAGTCAAATAATTTTTGATGCAAACATATTTGCTTATGTTTGGATAACTAAGCATATGAATCTGCTTATAATGTAAGAGTGGGGGATAATTTTATGAGTAGCTAAATCCTGTACAGCCAAATATTAGAGCAAGTATCTAGATTCACCCTTAAATAAAAGTTTGATCCTAATTTTAAAATATAGTCAATATAAAACGTCATCTGTAAAAGCAGGCAAACATCACACAACATCAATTTCTTTTACAGAAATAAAAGTTTTCCCAGGTGCCTGGGTGGTTCAATCAGTTAAGTATCTGCCAGGGTCGTGGGATCGAGTCCTGAATCAGGCTCCCTGCTCAGCTTCTTCCTCTCCCTTCACCTCCCCACTGCCCCCAGCTCGTGCTCTCTCTCTCTCTCACTCTCCCTCAAAATAAATAAAATCTTCTTTAAATTTTTTTAAAATAAATAAGAATTTTCCCTCAAAGTCCACAGTTTGATTTTTAAAAATTTTTGCAGTTGGAAGCACCACAATCTCTGTCAAACTTATGCTCCATATACATGCATATATACATGTACATATACATGGAGAGAGAGAATAAACAACACACTCACACACACACACACACACACACACACACACACACACCCCAAAACAGGAGATTATGATTTCATTCAAGTATCTTGAAACCAACCAAGAGTTATTAAAATTACATGTATGTAAGAGTCTCTCTGAGTTTCCTATTCTGGCTGAGATTTTTCTTTTCTCTTTGCTTCCAGGAACATATTGAAAAACAAAGATTAAACAGAATTCTCAAGTAAGTCATTTACTAACTGAGAACTTAATTGTGAGGCTGCCGGCCATGGTTTGATTTTTCGTCGTCTTGTTCCAGGGTTGTAAACCTTTCAATTCATTTATATTTATAAACAATTCCCACCTTATTATGTGCATGGATTATTAGGAATGTCTCCCAATAGGATTTTGTCAGCTTTCTGTACACAATTAATTAAAAGCTCGGATTCATTTTTTATCAAACTTCTACAGTGGGTTAGACTATCTGAAATCTAAACTAAAGGTCTTTTCGAGCCCAAATGATGACTCACTCTTTAGTTTGGAAGGCTCTTTATTTCATGGGATTCAAAAAGGGAGATTAAAGCCATTGGAGAAACCACCTTGGGCAGAATGTGGTTTTGCTGATAACAGAATTATATTTCTCAGCAAAGGAATCCAGACCCTGTATCCAGTTAATAAACCAACTGTGATAAAAACAAGTCAATGGAGAAAACTTTTAGCCTAAAACTATAATCCTACCTGCAAAAGAATGTAGAAGGTATAATAGCTGACCTCTGACCATGCAATATTTGCAATTACATTATATTTCTAAGAGGAACTCGAATAAGCATAGTTTCCATACCCTCTGCAGTGAGTAAAATCCCTAATCCTGCAACTCTCTCTAACCCAGATTCTTGTACCTTCAAATCAATTCAGGAGCTTTTAAAACCTATCAATGTCTGGGCTCTAGCACCCAGAGATTCTGTTTTAATTAGAATGGGAGGAGAGAGAGAATAGTGTGTTTATAATATATTTATATGTATCTCCAGGTAATTTTCCTATGCGTAGGCTGAGAACTTCGAAGCCCTAATCTGTTAATTCTGAGGAATTTGGAATCATCTATCCCATTTCTTCAGCATTACTTTAAGTTTTTTTTTTTTTTTAAGATTTTATTTATTTATTTGACAGACAGAGATCGCAAGTAGGCAGAGAGAGAGAGAGGAAGAAGTGGCTCTCCGCTCAGTGGAGATGTGGGACTCGATTCCAGGACCCTGGGATCATGACCTGACCCGAACCAAGGCAGAGGCTTTAACCCACTGAGCCGCCCAGGCGCCCCATCATTACCTTAAGTTTTGAAGGATCAGTGTGTGTTTACTGTGATGCAGCGAATAACAGAGCAAAAGTGCAGAAGAAAATTGACAGGAATGATAGTAAGGGTATATTTTAAGTGGCACTTTACCAAGTAAAGTACTTGAAATTTCAAAGATCTTTCAATGCCATTGTCTTATACAACTGTAGTTTCTTTTAGACTCGGGTGCAAAGACTTGAGTTAAGCATAGTCCTCTATGCGTGGAACATTTACAGTTTAGGCCCAGGTAATATCTCTTCTGTCTGTTTATTGACTCCCAGGCCTCTCCCATTTCCCCACAAGGGGCAGCCATTCTATGCTAAATAGCATCATATCCTTACATACAAAAATGTTTTAAAATAAGGTAGAGCAAGTTCTATTATTCTCATTTTTACAGATGAAGAAGCTACAAACCAAGTAGCCTTTATGGCATATGCTTTTTTATATGCAGAGGGTGGAGACGCCATAAAGTTCTAGAAACAAATATACTCTCTGCAGAGTTTGTACCAATTGACACTCTCTCTGGAGACAGAGTGCCTCTTTTCATACAGCGCCGCTAAAGCTAGAAATCTTCACTCGTTCTTTAATCTTATGGCTCCGATAGATGAAAACTTATTTCATAGTGTTGCTTTAATTGAGAACACTTCATTGCTAGTGAGGTGGGACATATTTTCACATGCTTAGTGGACATTTGCATTCCTTTTGAGTTGTTTTGCTTCTTATTGCCTATTCTTACTTAACCTTTTTTTAATTAAGGTATAGGTAATATGCAACAAAATGGACAGAGTTTAAATATCTAGCCAGATGAGTTTGAGCAGATGTGTACATGTGTGTAGCCGCCAGGCAAACAAAATATAAGATCATTTATTTCCATCATACCATTAAGTTTCATGTCTCCAACTACAAGTACTTCTCATATCAACTTTCTGGTTTCTATCACTTTAGATAATTTTTTTTCTGTTGCCAGAATTTATGAATAATGGAATCATACAATATATACACATTGTATCTAGATTCTTCTGGCTAATATGCTTCATATCAATAGTTTAACCTTTTCTTGCTGCTTATTAGTATTCTATTGTATGAATATACAGCAACTTGTTTTTATGCATCCCTCTATTGATGACACACTTTACCCAATTTTTTTGGCTGCCATAAACATGACTCTAAGAAACCTATTGGGCAAATTCTTTTGTGGACTTACGTTTTCAGTTCCAGAGGCTAAATACCTAGGAATGGAATTACTTGCTCATACTGTAGACATATGTTTCATTTTATTTAAAAAGCGTAATTCCAAAGTGATTTAAACCATTTTAAGTTCCTACCAACAATGTCTCAGAGTGCCAGTTGCTCCATATCTCTACAAATATTTAGTGTTTTGAGGTTTTTTATATTAGCCATTCAAGTCAGTGTGAAATGATTGTAGTTCTAATTTGCATTTCTCTGGGGACCTTAATGTATGATTACTGACCATGTATCTTTTTTTTAAGGATTTTTTTTCTTTATTTGGTAAGGAAAATAGTTTTACCAGTAAAAAAAAAACGTTCAAGTTTTCGCCCATTTTTGAAAACTGGAATTTCTTTTAATTGCTAATTTGTAGGAGCTCTCAGAGTCTTCTTGATAAAACTCCTTTGTCACACTTATGTGTTGCAAATAATTTTTCCCTGTTATGGATTATATATTCATTTTCCAAATTGTGTTTTTTGATAAGCAGAAATTTTCCAATTTTGTTGAAGTCCAATTTATTTATTTATTATTATTAATAATTTTAGTGTACTTGTTCAAGAAGTTGTTTTTTTATCCCGAATGAGAAAAATATTATTTTGGGGTTTTGTCTGGAAGTTTCCTAGTTCTGTGTTTACTGTATGATCCATGATTTATCTCAAATTATTTTTATGTGTTGAATGAAAGAGATTACTTTTGTTTTGTTTTTCATATAATAATACAATCGTCCTAGCAACATGATTAATAGGGAAAAATGCTTGCAAATCTCACAGCTGACAAAAACTTCATGTATGGAATATATAAAAAGGTTTTAAAACTTAACAGTAAAACAATATACAATCCATTTAATAGATGGGCAAAAGACATGAAGAGATATTTCACCAAAGAGGTTCCAGAGATGGCAAATATGCTGATGAAATAATGTTCAATATCAAGATCACTGGTCACTATAGAAATGCAAATCAAGATCACAATGAGTTATCACTACATACTTATGAGAATGGCTAAAACAAACAAAAAATTGTGACATATCAAGTTGTGGTGATGATGTGGAGAAACGAGATCTTTCATACACTGCTTGTGGAAATGTAGAATGGTATGGTCACTCCAGAAAATGGTATGGCAGTTTCTTAAAAACTAAACATATATTTATCATATAACCCAGCAATCATCCTCCTAAGCATTTATTCCAGGAAAATAAAAACTTATGTTCATATAAACCATGCCCATGTTTGTTCAAGGCAGCTTTATTTGCAAAGGCAAAAAACTAGAAGCAACCAAAACATCCTACTATAGTTGAATGTTAAAAACAAAAACAAACAAAAAACTATGCTTTAGGCATACTTTGAAATTCTACGTGGCAATAAAAATAAATGAACTACTGGTACATGAAACAGCTTGAGTAGATCTCAAGGGGATCGTGGCTGAATGGAAAAAAGTCAATACCAAAAGGCCATGTACTATATAATTCACATAACATTTTCCAAATGAAAAAATTAATAGATCTAAAGAACAGATTTGTGGTTTCCAGGGATTAGAGATGGTGGAGAAGAGAGGGTGACTATAATTAAGTAACACTGAGATCTTCGTGGTCATGGAGTATTTTTGTATCTGTGGTGATGATTCCAAAAATGTACATGTGGTAAGATTACGTAGAACTGTACACGTACTTTGTTTTATACTGTACTAAAGCATTCTTAATGTAACCAATGGAGCAAAGAGGGTTAAGCAGGGAGAGGTGAATATAGTCCTCTCTGTGTACTGTCTTTCCAATTTCCTGTGCATGTATAATAAAGACTTTCTTATGCTATTGCATTTTCTTGGCTCTTTGTTGAAATCAGTTGACCATTTTATGTGAGGGTTTATTTCTTGACTCTCTAGTGTATTCCCCTGGATTATTTATCTATACCTAAGTAAATGTCTTCCTATATAGGATAGAGTTATTTTATTGCCTGACTAGAACTCTGCTTATCTTCAGGGAAACCTGGGTATCTGTTATTGACTCTTATGTCAAATGGTTCAGAATGCTAACCGGCTATGGTTTGTGTGCCGACCAACTTACCAGTGATGAGTGATGTGGTATTTAATCTTAAACTCCCTTTGTGACATCCCTTCAGTGGTTTTTAACTGGCAAACACAGTCAGCTTTGTTATGTGACAAGAACATATAAGACCTTACTGGAAATTTCTACTTTGAGCTCTACAGAAGGTCATCACACAAATCTTGATGATTTATTCTTGAGACAAAGTGTATCTTTATGAAGAACTTGGAGGATCTGCATCTGGAAGTCTCTCAAAACTAATGCTTGTCTGCTTTCTCTTTTTCTTACTGTATTATATTCTTGGCCTGCGAGTGACCTGTGAATCATTCAAATATTCAAAGTTGAGTAATCTTGAAAAGTCTGTCTTACTACTGTAGATTTATGATTCAGTCCTAAAATCATACAGTATAGTATCTCCAACTTTATTTTTCTCAAAATTGCTTTCATATTTTACATCCTATAAATTTCCAAGTAAATTTTAAAATTAGGTTATCAATTATTTTTATATACATTCAAAAAGTTTTATAAGCCTATTTTGAGAGAATCTTAATATTAACTTCCAAACCATAAACGAGATCTCTCTCTCTATTCATGCAGGTCTTCAATTTTTCCTCAAAAAGACGTTATAGATTAAATGTAAAAGTCTTGCTGATATTTTAATAGATTTATTATAAGGTAGATGACATCATTTTTGGTGTTATTATATATTATGAAATGCTTAATATTTTTGTTTTCTGATTGTTCACTGCTAATACATAGAAATACAATCAACTTTTATATTAATATTAAATCTGCATCTTGATAAATTCAACTAGTAATTCTGATATGTTTTCCTAAAATATCACAGGGTTTTGCATGTAAAAAAATTACGCTATCTGGAAAATTAGTTTTATTTTTGTTTCCAAACTGATTGTCTTTCTTTTTCTCTTGCTTTATTATAATTCTAGAACTTTCAGAATAATGTTGAACCAAACTGGTAAGAGAACACGTACTTAGGATTTATCTTATAAGAAAAATTTTCATGTTTCTCTATTAGGTTATGCATATGCATCAGCTATAGATTTGTTTATTTCATGTTTGTTTGTTTTAAGGACCTTTAGCATCTTGAAGAAGTTTTCTTTAAATCCTGATATGATAAGAGTTTTCAAAGGGAAGAAACATAAAATTTTGTCTGTTATTGCTGCCTAATGAGAAGTATGGTTTTTCAAGTTTATCCTGTTAATATGGTATTTTACATTGTTCGATTTCTACTCTTGAATCAAATTTGCATTCCTGTGATACACCTGACTTGGTCATGATGATTTATCTTTTTTATGTGTTGCTGAATTTGATTTGCTAACATTGTGCTGAGAATTTTTACATCTGTATTCATGCAGAATTTCAATACATAATTCTCTTTTGTTGAATTTTTCAGGTTTTTTGTATTTTTTTATATATATTTTTTCAGGTTTTTGTATTTTTCAGGCATTGTCAAATATCCCTCTAGGGGAAAAGTAGTACCCAGTTGAGAAGCATTGTTCTAAAGATTACAACATTCGTTTTTACTTGTTCCTAGTCCACTATTACTACACTATTTTGAAACAGTATAAGAGATTGCTTATAGTCTAATTCTATTTTCCCACCTCTACTTTTAAAGACTTGTTTTATAATTTGATTTTCTATTCACAAAAAAACCCTCCAATATTATGACACAGAAAGTATCTAGCACCACCATTTGCCTAGCAATAATTTATTCAAATTCCGTTTTTTAAACTTCATTCTTATTATACTCACCTGAAAATATTTCAGACAATTCTGAACTCCAAGCTTTATTGAAGACTAATTAAATTACAAACATTGAAGGAAGGATCAGGCATTGGTAGTTTTTTAAAGCTCAAATTATTCCACGTGCAACCCAGATTGGGACCACTACTCCAATGTAAGCAAGGGAATAGACTGAGAACAATGTCCTTGTAGAATCAAATCTATAAATTTACAACAACAATCACATTTTTGCATCATATACTTATTTGATTTGTTAGTGTTAATGGTAAGTGAGATTTCAGGTTGAAATGTATTTGACACACTTGGACAAATAAGGTCTTAACTGGTAATTATTTTACTAAAGATAATCTCAATCCAAGAGAGTATACATTCTGGGTTCAATCTGAAGAAGCAGAATAATCCCAGTTGAAGATACTTAAGGAATCAGGACACTACAACAATTTTCTCTCATACCACTATTTCATATTATACCGTTGTTTACCTTTTCACCACTTTTTACACTACGTATAGTAATAGTTTAGATTCTATGGTCAGCACTATGATTCATTTAACTCCTTTAATCTACATAATACTTATTTATGCATTATTATTTCCAACACTGAGAGTTGAAGAAACAGGCTTTGAAGAGATGAAATCCTTATCCAAGTTTTCACAATAGTAAATGACCAAGTACTTAGACTCCAAATCCTATTTGGTAACCACTCTAATGGACAATCTACCACACATGATCTAGAAAACAATGTAATTTTCCAAGATATATAATTAAAATTGTTCCATACTGAGTAAGAGTTGGTAGATATACTATGTGCAGTGCAATGATAATTACATGGCAAATAACCGATAAACACTTCTTGCTTGCCTTACAAAGATGTGTACACACCATCACTAGAAAATAAATAAAAAAGGAAAATTTTAACATCACATCTAATGTAGTAATTAGGATCAGAAAAAAAGATTTGTTTTGTGGTTTTTAATTGTTTTTTTATTTTTCCCATCAGAAAACTCTTTGTAGCTTCTTCTGTGTACATGAACCATGACGTGTCTTACGTGTTAATGTACAGGCTAGCATCTCAGTTCTGGTTTTATGTAACAGCAACATTTTTGTTATGATATAATATAAATTTTTAAAATATATTTTCTCACTTAGATAATGCAATTTTTTCAGCCCCCTATTCAAAGTAATATCATGGAATGAATACAAGTCACGTTTATTCTTGCATTGACCTCCAACCCTTTAAATATTGTCTAAGCCTATAGCACTTCTGGAATAAGCATTGGTACTTTTCAAAAGTTACATGGATTGTTTTTCTTTATCTGTGATTATCTTTGCTTGCGTGCTAGCAAATATTCTTATTATGAATGGTCAATGATGTCATATATAACATACCATTGAGCATCTAATCAGGGTGCTTATAATATCATACAGTGTAATACAGTGTAATGGTGACATATTGACTGATTTAAAAGATGTGACTCTCGTTTAATTTCCTTTTTATAGTTATTGTATCTATACATATATGTAATACTTATAGTTATTCTGTCATAGCTAATTTGGCATTTTTTAACTTTGATGGTTCTTGCTGCCATTTATTCACACATTATAAACCTGGACCTATATTTCGACAGACCTAACCTATAATTAGAAAACACAAAAAAGCACTTTTTATTAACTTCTTTTACTCTACACGAAACCCTTCAATTTAGATGGCATAACCATGCTAATTTCCTACCATTAGCCTTACATCATTTGTGTACTTTCAAAATGCATCTCTCTGCTGTACCTGCTCTGATCTCACCCCATACCACCACAATCCCCTCTTAGAGTGTCCTCTGCAATTTTTATCATCTATTCAAGTATTTGATTTTATCTAGTAGTTTAGTCATTGTAAGAGGAGAGTATATGAGTAGAAAAACCAAAAAGATCCTCTCTTTCTTTCTTTCCAGAAAGATAGTCAGATGCTTTGTGTTTTTGCTTTGTTTCATTTTGTTTTGTTTTCCCCTCAGAGAAACCCCAGCAAGCTGAGGTTAAAGGCAGCTGAAATCATTAGCTTTTCCTGTCTTCTTTACCATTCTCTGGAAGGGTTAGCACAGGCGACGGAAGAAAAAAGTGAGGATTTGGGGGACAAGAATTAAGAGAGATTGGATAGAACCTAAAAGATTGTAGATCTTTTAACAGAGGCCTTGGGTCCTATTAGCTGGAAATACCTTGAAGAAGTGGAAAATATCAGAGAATAGTCACCTTATGCTCCAGTGAGGCAGATACTGAGTTTTTGTTGTTGTTGATGTTTTTTACGTGGACCTCAAATATAGCATAAAACCAGCAGAGTTTCTGAAACTAAAAGGCCCCTCAAGACTGGGATAGCGGGTATTTCAGTGGATACTATTTAGGATTAGTGAATTAGGACTGAAGCCCCCTCCACGTGGGACACTCGAGTAATTGTACAACATTGGTGGACTGAAAGAAGGAATCAAGTCTGACTGTAGATGAGCACTTGGACAGGGCCTTGATTTAGAATTAACTGATTTAAAAAAAAAAAAAAAGTAAAGACACATACGGATGCTGCACAACTGAATCTATGATTCACGTCCTCCATAAGATGTTAGTGTTTTACTACTCCAATTTAATTGTAAGTTCCTATAAGTAGTAGTCTCAGTTCTTATAGTCCTCTTCAAATCTACCAAAAATACCAGATAATAAGATGTCAAATATTTGCTGATTTGTTTCTTATCTATCTATGGCTTTTAGGGTAGAGATCAAAATTTCTAACTTATAAATACAATGTTTAGAACTACTGAAATTTATAAAATGATGCAATACTATTGTACTGCTAATTCACAGGTCAAAAACTGGAAATATGCCCTAGCGCATGAGGTTTAAGGAGTTCAGTGTCATTCTGTTGCTCAAATGTGTGTGTGTGTGTGTGTGTGTGCTCATATACAAGAATACTAAAAAATAAATTTTTAAATTAAATATTGAATGCTTATATTAAAGGTTGGCTGAAACAATATTAGAAATCTTAATAGCTTAACAGATGGATGTGAAACCATTTGGGAAAATCAAATTTGCCTTTCCAATAATAGCATCTTCACCATAGAAATATGTTTTAATTTTTTTCATAAAAAGGTAAATTCTTCATAATAAAATATAATATGCTTCATGTACCTGTATATAGATTGTGTTGCTATATCTGTAATATAGATGTTTAAAACTATATACAATAGTAATGTTCCTGAAAATTCACATGTAAATAGGATTTATTCTTATTCAAGTAGCATGGCTACAATCTCAGGGAAATTTTCAATATGTAGGAAATTCTTTGTGTTGTGAGTAATCACATCCTAATGAGAGTCTTTTAAACATTCAGAACAATTATTTTTATGCACAGTTTAACTAAATTAGGCCATTCTTAAGTCATAAAAAATGAGCAGTCATCATACAAGACCCTCCCAAAAGTACTATGTAAGCCCAGTATTAGCAGCAGTAGGAGATCTTTTGAGAACCCTGCTAACAGTCAGTGGACAGGACAAGCGTTCTTATTTACTAAGACTTTCCTCCTCCACCAATGGATTCCAGGGTGGCTACGAACGTGCATCTTAATAAGTAGCCTAACTAGCAAGTCTCTGTGCCACTGTGCTTGAGATTTCCCTCCCTCTTTGAGACAGTGGGAGAGCCCAGCATAAGGAAACTCCTTCTTCACCCTTAGACAGTGCCAGCAGGGACCAGTGAAGTCCTGGTAGTACCAGATAAACCAAGTAGACCAAAATGAAATGGTTTTACTGTACTGCTAATTTTTAAATTATCTTTACTAAAAACCAAAATAGAAACTGATGTAATCCAGTGGCTCTCCCTAAAATAATCTGAGTATAACATGAACTAATGAAAGGAGACCTTGTCGTAATATGAGAATGGAGAGTAGGGTCATGGAAGACGGTTCTCTGGCAGTACTTGTTATGTTTTACAGTATTTAAAACAGTGCTTCACTATGAATTATTGTATCTGAGTCAGTTCTTAGTTCTTTTTTTTTAATTTTTTTTTAAGATTTTATTTATTTATTTGACAGAGAGAAATCACAAGTAGATGGAGAGGCAGGCAGAGAGAGAGGAAGGGAAGCAGGCTCCCTGCTGAGCAGAGAGCCCGATGCGGGACTCGATCCCAGGACCCTGAGATCATGACCTGAGCCGAAGGCAGCGGCTTAACCCACTGAGCCACCCAGGCGCCCCCAGTTCTTAGTTCTTATCTGAGATGAAATAAGTTGCAATGATCTCCTTTAGTTCAAAGACCAAGAATGATAACTTGGACATTTTAAACAGAAAGAACACTAATGCAAGGAATTAAATGCTAATGAAACCACCAGACAATACCAGGAAAAGAAGTCAGGTCTTGCAGATGCAAAGAGAACGTATTGACATCTGGAGGTCAGAAAGCTACTGCTTCAGTCATCACAACTCCATTCAAATGGCTTCTTAGCCTCAGAAAGTTGGTGGGTCTCAGGTGTGGTAAGTATGGACAATGTAACTATTTCTAAACACCAGATTTTATGATCTTGCTTTTAGCAGAGAAGAAGAAACACTGTCTCCACATTATGTCTACCTTGCCAATCTTAAGTGTAGGCAATTGGAGGAGCCCAAACTGCATCCAAAATTCTCACATCAAGGCAGTCTCAAAAACACAATTTTTACTTTTCCTGCTTCTAAAATCAGGAAAAGTAGAGAAGAGGTTGATAAAATCAGTCTATAATATCTAGTATAAATGTTAATTCTTTACATTTATGGTTCTCCACTCACCCAATATTCATGGTTCTTCTTAGCCATGTTTCTAGATAAGGAAGTCTTTTGTAACACAGAACCATCTGAAATAATCTCTTACTACTCCTTACCTTAAGCAGTGACGTTTAATCCATTTTAATTACCTTTCTGTTCTTTTAAACATTTTCCCTTTCTTCCTAACATTTTTAAATACCACCTATTTTCACTTAATAACCTCCCTCTCTTTTTCTCCCTCTTTCTTTTAACTAAGATTCATTTACGCTATCACCCAGAACAAAAACATCAGGACAAAAATGTTTTGTTTGCTAACAACAGCAATACAGTTTTTTTCTTTCTGCACTCTTTTGTCACTTTTGAAGATCTAAAGTGATTTCAGATATTTTTTTGAAATGTAAAAAAAAAAAAATGCTACCTGTATTTTAAAAACTTAGCCATGAGCTACTGTAAAGATAAATTAAAATTATAGTAATTATAGTAAATTATAAATTTATATTTTATAGTAAATTTAAATTTTATAGTAAATTATAAATTTACTATATTTCAAGAAAAAGTAAATTTACAAGAATGGGTTCTGGGATTGAGTCAGGCATCAGGCGCCCTGCTCAGGGGGGAGTCAATCTGCTTCTCCCTCTGCTCCTCTCCTCATGCTTGCACTCTCTGCTTTTCTCGCTCTCTCTGAAATAAAATCTTAAAAAAAAAAAAAAAAAAAAAGCAAAAAAGATCAAACCTGTAAGAAAAACCCTTAAAGAGATGCATGGCAGCGAAGAAAGCAGTCAGGGTAAAGTGAGAGCAGATGTTTTAGGGTGGTAAATAGAAAAATAGTGATAGAGTTTGAAGTCAGTAGCACATATTCCAATTTTATGAAAAAATTTTCTATTAGTGTGTAGAAATAAGATAGTATTGTTCTATGTGGAGTAATTTTTATCCTGCCCAACCTGTTTTTAAGGTTATTTTATAATGACCATTGCAATTATTTTATAATTGACCATTTTATAATGACCAAGGTATCCTAAGATGGTTTTCCTTATATATACATTTAATTATTCATTTATTTTCCCCCAAAATATTTATACCATATCTACTGCGTAACAGGTAATAAAATTGAGATAGATACCATTTTCATATTTCCAGAGCCCATTCTGGTGACCAATTAATGATAAATAATTTAAAAAGTCAATATTCTTAGATTTCCTCCCCCATATGCTATTTCTTATTTCATGCCTAAAAATATTTCACAGCACCAAAAATTCTCTCTGCTCAAACCATCATTTCCCACTAAACAGGTTTATACTTCACCAAGTTAGGTCATGGCTGGTAAAGCAGAAATTTAACCAGATAGATTATCTTTAGATAAAGTTATGAATTTTATATTCCAAACACAAGATTCTAATTTGGAATTATAAAACAATATGTAACTTAATAAAAAATCCTAAATTCTTTACATGAAGCAGGAGATGTTTGATCTTCTTTGCTATAAGTTATCCATAAAAGTTAAATTTTAAAGGATTTATTGAAGAATAAAGATGAATGCATTATATTTATCATATTAAACTAGACTAGTACAGATGCTATCAATACATACTCTAATTTTATTATGCACACAATTTTTAAAAGTATAAATGAAAAGTTGTCATAAACTTCATTGAAAATGCCTATTATTTCTAAATTATGAATTAATTCTGTTATTTCACCTGATAATGCAAGAATTAGCTTTCTCCAAGACAACACATAATGTGCATTTGGGATTAGAATGACGGAATCACATTCTTTGTAATTACTTAAAACAAAATAAAACAAAACAAAAAGAACACTACATGACAGAATAGTTTCAGAGAAGTTTATGACTCTTGACACATCCTAAATTGGTTGCAAATTACAGTGCATTAAGATGCTACTCTCTTACATGACCTAATTCTCCCAAATTTATAGCATTTCCTAGTAATATAGAATTTAACTTAATTTAACTGTTTTCTAAGAGAAAATGATCACATTAGAATTATTATAGTGTTTCTACTGGAGTGTATAGTCCAAAGTCATAATATATGAATGAACCATATACACTTTCACCATATTAAAGTTAATATAGTTTCTATTGTTTCTGAAACATGTAAATTCTCTCTCTCTTCAAAATGTTTTCTAGTTCCTAGTGACATGCTTAGATATTTCGAAGAATGTCACAATAGAATACACACACACACACACACACACACATTACATATGTATATATAACACATAAAAGAAATTCAAGCATATTCATTTAATAATCTACTTTCTTCAATATAATTTAACATAAAACTGGAACCATGAAATTGTCATTAAAAATAATAATAGGGGCCCTTGGGTGGCTCAGTCGGTTGAGTGACCAACTCTTGATTTGTGCTCAGGTCATGACCTCAGGGTCCGGGATTAAGCCTGGTGCGGGGCTCCATGCTCAGTGGGGAATCTGCTTGAGGAATCTTTCTCCCTCCCTCTGCCCCTTCCCCCACTCATATTCTCTCTTTCTAAAATAAATAAATCCTTAAAATAATAATAATAATGAAATAAGACACATGACAATATGATATAAATAAAGCTTTGAAGTTACTCATAATTGAACCCTATGATGCATGGCATTTAAGGCCACAGTGTTATTCACACTTCCTCATCTTTTAGAACATAGCTGACATAAAGACTTAGAATTTAATCAGTCACAATCTCATGTATAAATAATCACTATTCCTCAGTTAAATATACACACTTTGTTAACTAGATCTAATGATGGTGCATTTCTTACTTAATAAATCAAATTCCATTTTGAAATATAAATATATGTAATAGAATAAATCTATCCATATGAATTATATAGGGCAGATCTTGCATCTTAATTTGAAGAACATGAGATTCAAAATGCTTATGGCTGCCTGGCTATTGTGATGATTCAGAAACCCAACTTAAACCTTCCATCTTTAAGTCTCTTTTTTACCACCGAACTATAATGCCTCCTCAGTCTCATAATCAGAACTTGTTTTTGTTTCTCATCTAATGTTGGAAACTATAGAACATACTAGATTCAAATCCAGTATAGGTGTCCATATATGTGTCTATGTATTTCTTGTTCTTTTTAAAAAATTGCTATATTTTAAAAATTTTCCTAAAATTTTGAAATAATTCAAACTTAGAAAAAAGTTGCCAAAATAGTACAGAAATCCCAGATTTCAAAATGTGCTAACATTCTACCGTATCATCCTGTCTCTCTCTCTCCTTCTCTCTCCCTCCCCCACCCCAGATGGTAGATGGCAAGATGGATGGATGGGTAGATAATAGGTCTATTTATCACCTTTCTCCAATGTCTGAAAGCAAATTGTAGATATGGTATTCCTCTACCTCTAAATACTTGTCTCTATTTCCCGAAACCAAAGACATTCAATTCTATAATCATTGATACAACATTGATACAATACAATCATTGATACATTGATACAATCATTGATACCTCTAAATACTTAAGTCTCTATTTCCCGAAACCAAAGACATTCAATTCTATAATCATTGATACAATATCATCTAATTTAAAGATATTCACATTTCATCAACTGTCCAAAGAGTGAACTTTATAGCAGAGAAAAAAAAATCTGGTTTAGTATCTAACCCAGGATTTTGTGTTTCATTTAGTTTTCACTCTAATTAAAAAAAAAATTTTTGAGAGTTATGTTTATTTTAGAAAATATGCATGATAAAGAAAACAAAATCTATATTCTTTTGAAATTTAGATATACTTTTCCATATTTTATTTTGTCTGTAAGAATTTTAAGGAATTAAAAAAAGAATTATAAGAAATTTTAAAATCTACTTTTCCCATAAGTTAAAGGAACACAATTAAGAATCTTACATATATACATACACACAGAAAAGAGGCATCAACAAACTTTTCCATAGGGCATACTGTCATTCTAATCATACATAATACAAATTGTTAAGTAGTGTGTCTTTAAATGCTCATTTTTTCCCTTTTTTCTCAACTATGAGCATGTATAGAGCAAGAAATACTATAAATGTTAGGAATATTAATACATAAGACTTAATCTTTGCTTTCTTTGCTTATTTCTTATGACACCTTGTGTTACCTTTTACATAAAGACCCCTCCTCCACAATTAAGTAAAACTCTTCTGCCCTCAGCTAGCCCATTGGTACATATCCATGTGAACTAATAAAATTAATACATTAGCCAAAGACCTAGAATAGCCAACAAAACATTGAGTAAGAAGAGAACTCTGGGATCACACTTCCTGACTTCATGACTTACTATAAAGCTACAGAATTCAAGAGAGGGTGGTCCTGGTAAAAGAACAGACAAATAGATCAATGGAACAGAGTAAGATTTCAGAAACAGACCCACCTAATACAGTCAACTAATCTTTGATAAAATAAAGATGATACAATAAAGCAAAGATAGTCTTCCCAACAAATGGTGCTGGAAAAAACAGACATCCACATTCAAATCAATGAATCTAGTCATGGAACTTATACCTTTAACAAAAATTATCTCAAAATGGATCATAGACCTAAATGTGAAAATAAAACTACAAAGCTCCTAGAAGAAAACACAGGAGAAAAATTAGATGATCTTGGATATGGTGATGACTTTTTTGGTACAACACCAAAACCCAATCCTTGAAAGAAATAGCTAATAAGCTAATAAGCTAGACTTTGTTAAAATTAAAAACTTCTGCTCTACTAAAGATATTTTCAAGAGAATGAAGGAAAAAAGCCACAGGCTTGGAGAAAATACATGCAAAGGACACATTTGAAAATGGAATGTTATCCATAATATATAAAGATCTCTTAGAATTCAACAATAAGAAAATAATGAGGAGCAAGATGGCAGAGGAGTAGGAGGCCTAATATCATTGGGTCCCAGGAGTTCAGCTAAATAGTTATCAAACGATTCTGAATACCTATATACTGAACAGAAGATCAAAGAGAAGAAGAGCAGCAATTCCAGGAACAAAAAAGTGACCACTTTCTGGAAGGTAGGACGTGTGGAGAAGTGAATGTGAGGCAACATACAGGAAGATAGATGGTAGGGGGAAGGGCCAGCTCCCAGCAACCAGTGGAGCAGCAAAGCACAGAATCAGAACTTTTATAAGTTTACTCCACTGAGGGATATTACTCCAGAGGCTAAGCTGGGAGTAGAGCCTTTGCAGGGACATTTGGTCTCAGGACCCGCTGGGTCACAAAAAGACCAGGGCTGTCTGAGTGTGACAGAGCTCCCAGGTATCAGAGCAGGGAAGCCACCTGCAGAGACGAAGCTGAGGAGTGAGCACTCCACTCAGAGTTACCCCATGATATGAGGCACAGTCAGGCCACTGATCTTCGAGCAGGGACCCCACATGTGGCAGATCACGGGACACCCCCCCCTCCAGGAATCCACTGGGTTTGGAGACTCAAAATGCTTAGTCACAGGCTGGCTGAGCTCAGAGTGCAGGCAGAAACCAGGGAGATGGGAGGGATTGATTGTTTTTTTCTGAGGGTGCACTGAGGAGTGGTGAGGGTACACTGAGAGCCCCAAGCTCTCAGCTCTTATGGGGCCAGAGATTGGGAGGCAGCCAACTTCATTCCCATCCTCCAAACTGTATGGAAAGCATTCAGGGAACAAAAGCCACTAAGAGCAAACCCCAAGCAGATTACTTAGCCTGGGCCGTGGCAAGGGCAATGCAATTCCTCCTCAGGCAAAGCCATTTCAGAATCAATACAACAGTCCCCCACCCAGAAGATCAACAAGAACATCCAGCCAAGACCAAGTTCACCAATCAAAGAGAACTGCAAAATGTGGGAATACAGCATACGGAATTCATGGCTTTTCCCCCATGATCCTTTAGTCTTTCAAAGTTAAATTTTTTTTTTTAATTTTATTTTTTTCTATTTTTTTAAACTTTTCCTCTTTTCTATTTTGACATTTCTTAACTATTGTATCTTATCAATACCTTTTAAAAATCATTTTTAATTTTCATTCTTATAGTCATATTCTATCCCTTCATCATATTTAGCCTTATTTTTTGTATGCATATAGGTTTTTATTTCTTTAAAATTTGGGATACAGGTTCTTCTAATAGATTAAAATATATCCTAAATCTAGCATATGGCTTTGTTCTAGTCTCCAGCCGATAACATTCTTTCACATTTTTTTCTTTTTTCAACCAACTTCTTATTAATTCCTTTTTAAGAATCATTTTAAATTTTCATCTTTATAGTCATATTCCACCCCTTAATCATGTTTATCCTTATTGCTGTATATATGTTTTTCTTTCATTAAAATTTTGGGAGGCAGTTTCTTCTAACAGAACAAAATACACCAAAATTCAAGTGTGAGACTCTGTTCTATTCACAACAACTATATATATATGTATATATATATATACAACTATATATATAGTTGTATATATAGTTGTATATATATATATATATACATACATACATATAGATATAGAGATAGATAGATAGATAGATAGATAGATAGATAGATTGGGTTTTTTTTTTTCCTCCTTTCTTCTCCCAGTTTCAGATCTCTTCTGATTTGGTTAGTGTATATTTTTCTGGAGCCATTGCTACCCTTTTAGTATTTCCTTCTCTCATTCATCTATTTTTATCTGGATAAAATGGCAAGGTGGAAAAACTCATCTCAAAAAAAAAAAAAAGAACCAGAGGCAGTACCAATGGCTAGGGACCTAATCAATCTAATCAATACAGACATTACTAAGATGTCAGATCTAGAGTTCAGAATGATGATTATCAAGGTGCTAGCTGGGCATAAAAAACCATGCAAGATACTGCAAAATCCCTTTCTGGAGAAATAAAAGAACTAAAATCTAACCAAGTTGAAATTAAAAAAAGCTATCAATAAGGTGCAATTAAAAAATGGAGCCTCTTATTGCTAGGATAAATGAGGCAGAAGAGAGAATTAGTGATATAGAAGACCAAATGATAGAGAATAAAGAAGCTAAACTAAAAAGAGACAAACAACTACAGGACCACGAGGGGAGAATTTTAGAGATAAGTGATACCATAAGATGAAACAATATTAGAATAACTGGGATCCCAGAAGAAGAAGAAAGAGAGGGAGGCAGAAGATATATTGGAGCAAATTATAGTGGAGAATTTCCCTCATTTAGCAGAGGGAACAAGCATCAAAATCCAAGAGGCACAAAGAACCTCCCTCAAAATCAATAAAAATAGGTTCACACGCTGCCATCTAAGTAAAAGTTAGAAGACTCAGTGACAAAGAGAAAATGTTGAAAGCAGCTCAGGACAAGAAGTCTGCAACATACAATAGTAGAAATATTAGATTGGCAGCAGACTTATTCACAGAGACCTGGCAGCCCAGAAAGAACTGCCATGATATATGCAGAGCACTAAATGAGAAAAATATGCAGCCAAGAACACTATATCCAGCTAGACTGTCACTGAAAATAGAAGGAGAGATAAAACATTACCAGGACAAAAAAAAAAAAAAAAATGAAAAGAATTTGCAAACACCAAACCAGTCCTATAGGAAATATTGAAAGAGGTCCTTTAAACAAAGACAGAGCCTAAATGTAGTAGACCAGAAAGGAACAGAGAAAATATACACTAATAGTCACCTGGCAATACAGGCAATACAGTGGCACCAAATTCTCATCTTTTAATAGTTATCCTGAATGTAAATGGGTTTAATAGTTATCCTGAATGTAAATGGGCCCAATCAAAAGATACAGGGAATCAGAATTGATAAAAAAAAAAAGACCCATCCATATGTCACAGGAAATTCATTTTAGACCCAAAGACACCTCCAGATTTAAAGTGAGGGAGTTGAAAACCATTTACCATGCTAATGGACATCAAAAGAAAGCTGGGGTGGCAATCCTTATATCAGATAAATTAGATTTTAAGCCAACGACTATAATAAGAGATGAGGAAGGACACTATATACACTTAAAGGGTCTATCCAACAAGAAGTTCTAACATATTAAATGTCTATGCCCCTAACATGAGAGCATCCAATTATATAAAACAATTACTAACAAAATCAAAGAAACACATGGACAATAAACAATAATAGTAAGGGACCTTTAACACCTACTTCACTGAAATGGACAGATCATCTAAGCAAAAGATCAACAAGGACACAGGGCCTTAAATGACACACTGGGGTTCCTGGGGGCCTCAGTGGGTTAAGCCTCTGCCTTTGGCTCAGGTCATGATCCCAGGGTCCTGGGATCAAGGCCCACATCAGGCTCTCTGCTCAGCAAGGATTCTGCTTCCCCTTCTCTCTCTGCCTCCTCTCTGCTTACTTGTGATCTCTCTCTCTCTCGCTGTCAAATAAATAAATGAAATATTAAAAAAAAAAAATGACACACTGGACCAGATGGACATCACAGATATATTCAGAACATTCCATCTCAAAGCAACAGAATACGCACTCTTCTCTAGTGCACATGGAACATTCTCCAGAATAGATCACATACTGGGTCACAAATTGGGTCTCAACTGGTACCAAAAGATTGGGATGCTTCCTTGAATATTGCAGACCACAATGCTCTGAAACTAGAACTCAACCACAAGAAGAAAGTTGGAAATAACTCAAATACATGGAGGCTAAAGAGCATCATACTAAAGAATGAATGGGTCAGCCAGGAAATTAAAGAAGAGTTTAAAAAACAAAACAAAACAGAAACAAAAACATGGAAACAAATGAAACTGAAAGCACAACTGTTCAAAATCTTTGGGACACAGCAAAGGTAGTCCTGAGAAGAAAGTATATAGCGATATAAGCCTTTCTCAAGAAACAAGAAAGGCCTCGGGGCACCTGGGTGGCTCTGTTGTTTAACACTCTGCTTTCAGCTCAGGTCATGATCCCAGGGTCCTAGGATCGAGACCCTCCTTCCCCCCCTCTCTCTCTCCCTGCCTCCCTGCTTACTTGTGATCTCTGTCTGTCCAGTAAATAAATAAAATCTTTTTAAAGAAAGAAAGAAGAAAGTTCTCAAGTATACAACCTAACCCTACACCTAAAGGAGCTGGAGAAAGAACATCAAAGAGATTCTAAACCCAGCAGGAGATGAGAAATAATAAAGATCAGAGCAGAAATCAATGAAATAGAAACCAAAAGAACAGTAGAACAAATCAACAAACCTAGGAGCTGGTTCTTTGAAAGAATTAATAAGATTGATAAACCCCTAGCCAGACTTACCAAAAAGAAATGAGAAAGGACCCACATAAATAAAATCATGAATGCAAGAGGAGAAATCACAACCAACACCAAAGAAATACAAACAATTATAAGAACATATTGTGAGCAACTATATACCAGAAAATTTGAAAATCTGGAAGAAATGTATGCATTCCTATAGACATATAAACTACCACAACTGAACCAGGAAGAAAGAGAAGACCTGAACAGACCCATAACCAGTAAAGAGATTGAAGCAGGCATCAAAAATCTCCCAACAAATAAGAGCTGGCGGCCAGACAGCTTTCCAGAGGAATTGTACCAAACATTTAAAGAGGAATTAATACCTCTTCTCCCAAACCTTTCCAAAAAATATAAATGGAAGGAAAACTTCCAAACTCATTTTATGAGGCCAGCATTACCTTGATCCCAAACCCAGACAAAGATCCCGTCAAAAAGGAGAATTACAGACCAATATCCTTGATGCATATGGATGGAAAAATTCTTGCCAATATACTAGCCAATAGGATCCAACAGGATCCTAAAAGGATTGCTCACCACAATCAAGTCAGATTTATTACTGGGCTTTAAGGTTGGTTCAACATCTGCAAATCAATCAATGTGATACAATACATTAAAAAAAGAAAGAACAAGAACCATATGATACTCTCAATAGATGCTGAAAAAGCATTTGACAAAGTACAGCATCCCTTCTTGATCAAAACTCTTCATAGTGTAGGGTTCATACCTCAATATAATCAAAACCCACAGCCAATATCATCCTCAATGGGGAAAAACTGAGAGCGTTTCCACTAAGGTCAGGAAAATGGCAGGGACATCCATTATCACCACTTCAAAAAAATGAAACAAGATGGGACCAGGGGGAAAGACAAACCATAAGAGACTCTTAAGAAGTCCTAGCCTCAGCAATCAGACAACAATATGAAATAAAAGCCTTCTGTATCAGCAAAGAAGAAGTCAAACTCTCACTCTGTGCAGATGATATGATACTTTATGTGAAAAACCCAAAAGGTTCCACTCCAAAACTGCCAGAACTCATACAGGAATTCAGGAAAGTGTCAGGATATAAAATCAATGCACATAAATCAGTTGCATTTCTATATACCAACAGCAAAGCAGAAGAAATAGAAATTAAGGAATCTATCCCACTTACAATTGCACCCAAAACGATAAGATACCTAGGCATAAACCTAACCAAAGAGGCAAAGAATCTGTACTCAGAAAACTACAAAGTACTCATGAAAGAAATTGAGGAAGACACAAAGAATGGAAAAACTTTCCACGCTCATGGATTGGAAGAACAAATATTGTGATAATATCTATGCTACCTAAAGCAATCTATATATTTAATGCAATCTCTATCAAAATACTATCAATGTTTTTCAAAAAATGGAACAAATAATCCTAAAATTTACATGGAACCAGGAATGACCCTAATTAGCCAGAGGAAAGTTGAAAAAGAAAACCAAAGTTGGCAGCATCACAATTGCAGACTTCAAGCTTTATTACAAAGCTATAACCATTAAGACAGTATGGTGCTGGCAGAAAAACAGACACAGAGATCAAGAGAACAGAATAGAGAGCCCAGAAATGGACCCTCGACTCTATGGTCAACTAATCTTCAACAAAGCATGAAAGAATGTCTAATGGAAAAAAGACAGTCTCTTCAATAAATGGTGTTGGGAAAATTGGACAGCCACATGCAGAAAAATGAAACTGGCCCATTTCCTTACAGAACACACAAAAATAGACTCTGAATGGATCAAAGACGTCAATATGAGAATGGAATCTATCCAAATCCTTGAGGAGAACAGACTGCAACCTCTTTAACCTCAGCCACAGCACAATCTTCCTAGAAACATCATCAAAAGCAAGGGAAGCAAGGGCAAAAGTGAACTATTGGAACTCCATCAAGAAGAATGATGCTTTTGCACAGCAAAGGAAACAGTCAACAAAACCAAAAGACAACTGACAGAATGCGAGAAGATATTTGCAAATGACATATCAGATAGAGGGCTAGTATCCAAAATCTGTAAAGAACTTATCAAGCTCAACACCCAAAGAACAAATAATCCAATCAAGAAATGGGCAGAGGACATGAACACACATTTCTGCAAAGAAGACATCCAGATGGCCAAGGGACACATGAAAAAGTGTTCCACATCACTTGGCCTCAGGGAAATGCGAATCAAAACCACAATGAGATACCAGTTCACACCAGTCAGAATGGCTAAAATTAACAAATCAGGAAACAACATATTTTGACAAGGAGAAAGGGGAACCCTCCCACACTGTTGGTGGGAAGGCAAGCTGGTGCAGCCACTCTGGAAAACAGTATACTATCTGAGGTTCTTCAAAAAGTTGAAAATAGAACTGCCTTATGACCCAGCAATCACACTACTGGGTATTTACCTAAAGATACAATTGTAGACATCTGAAGGGATATCTGCACCTGAATGTTTATAGCAGCAATGTCCACAATAGCCAAACTATGGAAAGAACCTAGATGTCCATCAATAGATGAATGGCTAAAGTAGATGTGGTATATCGATATACAATGGAATACTATGCAGCCATTAAAAAACTGAAATCTTGCCTTTTGCAATGAAGTAGATGGAAATAGAGGGTATTATGCTTAGTGAAATAAGTCAATTAGAAAAAGACAATTATATGATCTCTCTGATATGAGGAATTTGAGAGGCAGTGTGGGGGGTCATGGGGGATAGAGAGGAAAAAATGAAACAAGATGGGATCGGGGTGAAAGACAAACCATAAGAGACTCTTAATCCCAGGAAATGAATTGAGGGTTGCTGGGGTTGGAAAGGGAGGTATAGTGTGGATGGGTTATGGAAATTGGGGAGGGTATGTGAGTGCTGTGAATTGTGTTAGACTGATGATTCACAGATGTGTGCCCCTGAAGCAAATAATATATTATATGTTAATTTTTAAAAAGGAGGAGGAGGAGGAAGAGGAGGATGGGGAGGAGGAGGAGGAGAAGAAAACGAGGAAGAAAAATTAAAAATTGGGCCAACAGTCTTTACAGATACTTCACCAAAGAAGATATACAAATGGCAAATAAGAATATAAAAAGATGCCTGACACTGTATGCGATCAGGAAATTGCAAATTAAAACAATGAGATACCACTACAGACATATTAAAATGGTCTAAATCTGGAACTATGACAAAATCTGGAACTATGACAAAATCTGGAACAATGACAAAAATCTGGAAAACGCTGCTGAAGATGTGGAGCAGCAGAAACACTATGTCATTCCTGGTGGGAATGCAAAGTTGTACAGCCACTTTGAAAGAACTTGATGGTTTCTTGCAAAACTAAACATACTCTTAGCATAAAATTCAGCAACCCTGCTCCTTGGCATTTACTTAAAGGAATTGAAAACTTACATCCACTCAACAATCTGCACGAGGATGTTTACAGCCGCTGTAGTCATAATTGCCGAAACTGGGGAACAATCAAGATGTCCTTCAGTAGGTGAATGGATAAACAAACTGTGGTATATTCAAACAATGGAGTATTAGCACTAAAAAACGAGCTATCAAGCCAAGAAAGGGCATGAAGGAAACTTAAATTCATACTAGTCAGTGAAAGAAGCCAATCTAAAATTCCAAGTACATGACATTCTGGAAAAGGCAAAACGAGGGAGACGGTAAAAAGATCAGTGGTCTATGAATTGTGGGGAGGGTGGTATGAACAGGCTGAGTACAAATGATTTTAGGGCAGGAAAACTACCCCGTGTATTATACATAGTAGCATCGGCAACCATTTCTCAACCCAACAATAAAAGATAAAATGGAAAAATCTTCAAGAGATGAAAGCAGTTAAAATTCTGTGTGGTAGCTAAGGTAAAATTAAATTAATAGGATGGTGTCACACACACATAAATACCTCTGAATGAATCAGGTAATAACTAGATTAAATAAATCTATTATTCCCTATCACTAGAAAGAAAAAATAACTATCACTTACACTAATTTCCTGTCTTCTTTTATTCACTGTTAAAATTCTTATATTAAAAAAAAATGTATTTGTTGTATATAAGTGCTGTTACTAAGTCATTCTTTAAAAATATTTAGGGAAGAGGCACCTGGATGGCTCAGTCAGTCAAGCCTCCACCTTCAGTTCAGGTCACAATCCCTAAGCAGGCTTCCTGCTCAGCGGGGAGCCTGCTTCTCCCTCCCCTCCGCCCGCCACTCCCCCTGCTTGTGCTGTCCCTCTCTCTTTCTCTCTCTGTCAAATAAAAAAAGTCTTTAAAAAAAGTATTTGGGGAAGAATGAGAACTAATGTAAAGTATAGACTTGGGTGATAATGATGTGTCAATGTACGTTGATGAGTTGCAGCAAATGTACCCCTCCGTGGGCATCTTGATAATGCGGGAAGTGACGCAGGTGTGGGGTAGGGAATATAGAGGAAATCTCTGTACCTTCCTTTCAATTTTGCTATGAACCTTAAATTGCTATAAAAGAATAGTCTTTAAAAAAAACTAAGTAAATAAATACACTGGATGCAGATTTAAGGAATCTGAATTGAATTAGTCAAGTTTAGGAGGCCAAGCGTATCCCGAACTAATATGCAAATTATAACTACTTTTTTGCATTGGGTGAGTGTGGGGTAGGGGTGGGGGAAGAAATCATTCAACTGGTTTTAAGCAAAAATCCAAATGACTATGGGAGAAACACTCTACCAAATTCCAATTATCAGCATAGTTGGTGAAATTGAGATTATCTCCTAGAGGGCACAGAATTCATTAATGTGATTTCTTTATAGTTGGTGTAAACTCTCAATATGTGTAGTATTGCTCCTTTTTATGATATCTTACTGAAATTGCATTTTTAATTATTTAAGCTCAAACCAAATTCAACCTAATCTTATCTAAGGCATTAAATTAATGTTTTTGTATGACTTTTGAGTATGTTTAATTGCCATGTGTTTAATATCTATTTAAAAAACTTCATATCTACTAATATCTGATGAGCACAAATGATCACCCAAGCAAAGCATTCCTATTATATTTTCCCTGACTGAATTTTAGGAGGTCCCCGGACAATAGTATAAGAAGGACAGATACTTTCATTGCCCAATTTTTCAAAGTTGTCTGTGTCCTTGACATATGCAATAGATCAATACTTGGCAGCCTTTAGTTCATGTCTGTCTACTTAGAATATCATTACCATTAACCTCCATACCTCTAATTCTTAACCATATTCAAATAGTAAAAATGTCCTTCATATGTCTTCAATCAGATTTTAGACTTCAGACCATGGCAGTGGAAATGCTGAGTACTGATCACATTCTTTTTAGGCTTCTACTCAATCCCACTTGTCAATGCACAAACCTAAGGTTTTCTATTGAAAGTCCAAATTCTGGGCTCCAGAAGGCTTTTAACATTGTTATTGACATCATCAAAGCTCTCCACTAAAATCCTCAGGATGTTATAGCAGCAAATCGGGAAAGTGTACTATATGCTAGCCCCCGCATTGGGTTCTAGGCAGTTGTAGGTGAATTAGTCATGGTTTTAACCTCTAAGGAGCTTAATAATAATACCTTTGTTTATGAAGTTCTCTCACACATATTATTTTCATTTAATCCTCATAATGTCTTTTGATATTATACTAATAATTACACTGTGGTCTACTGAATTACAAATGAAAGTGAATTGAAGGATTGATGTTGCAGTTTCACCATTTAATCAGTTTCACCATTCTAGTAATCAGAATCTGGTAGACTGTTTCTTTCATAGTCATTTGCATGCATAAAAGAAGTTATTGCACAATGGCATATCATTTCTAAAATAAATAATGGCTATCCACTTTCCCTTTGTGTCTTCACTTATTTTTGAAATTTTTTATAATAGGCATATATTGCAGTCATTGTCAGTATTTTATATATATCTTGTTTTGACACTCTTAGGTAGATACTTTGTTCAGAGAAGCCAAATGAGGTCATACAGATCTACTTACTAACGACTTTGCTGCCAACAAAAGTAATTGACAGATTCCCTGACCTCCTACATCCAAGACAAACATTCCCCATAAATTGGTAAAGAAGTTCCAACCAAAGTTTTCCCAGATTGCTTTCCGCACATAAAAAAAAAAAATTATTCTTTGTTTTATATACATTCTAGTACAAACAATGTTTCAATTCTAATTTTCTATAAAACAACCCAAATAAACAAAACAGTTTGCTTATTTATTTTAAATATTTTATTTATTTATTTGTCCAAGAGAGAGAGAGCAGCAGGCAGGAGGAGAAGCAGGCTCCTGGTGCCTGGGATCATGACCTGAGCCAAAGCAGACACTTAACCAACTGAGCCATCGAGGTGTCCCAACAAAACAATTTAATCATGCTTCTATAAACATTTCCCATAATTAAGTAATCTATTCATCTATCACTCTGTTACACATTAATAAACAATCTAGCAATTGCTATTTCTTACTATTAATAGCATTTAAATAAAAATAAGTACCTGAAAGTTAAAATGATTTTACTGGCAATTTTGCTCAATTATATAAATAAAAAAAATGCACTAATGCAAACAGTCAGATCACACTAGTTTTACAGATAATTATTTGGAGGGTTAGGAAAAAGCAAACTGATAGATCACAGAAAAAATAAGATAATTAAAGTAAACTGATGAAATGAGTTCATTTGAACTTGTTTCACCACTAAAAGTGAAGAAAACTGACTGCAAATATTTTATTGTACTATAAGTAAAAGTACACAGAATTTATGAGTATGTAACTTTCCTCCCTTGTGATATGTGTGGATGAGTGTGCATTTACACATGTGTGTTGATGTTTGTATGTGAATCTGGCTTTCTTGTTTTTCTTTTTCTTTCTTAAAGGAAAACCTCTTGATTCCCTCCAACTGAAGCTGTGTCGCCAAAAAATAAAGGATTAGCCAATTGGTGGTGAGATTTTGATAACAGTGGTGAAATTCTATGATCCTGAAGAGGAGTTGCTTTTTAAGGCTTAGCCAAGATAAACAGTGGTTTGAGAAGCTGGGGTTTCAGTGTAAGAAAGACTCCACAGGCCTGCTGTTACTAAATGCAAAGCAAATAACAGAAGCAGGTTGAATGCACTCCATGGGTTTTTGAAAGTGACTTGATTCATAATAAAACAGTGCTTAAAATCATGAAATTTCTTTTTCTTTTCCTCTGGAAAAATTGCACTGAGCTTACTGAGGTATTGTTATTGTTCAAAAAAAAAAAAACCAGTTTTATAAAGAAATGTGTTAGAATCAAACAAATAGATCAACTAGTGCTATCACTTATATAAGAAAATATGCTACCATAAAAATACCCTTAGGCCTTTTTCTGACTCTGTATTACAGGCTTCTAAAATTAAAGCATGGTTCAAAGTAATACAAACAGAGTCACCCTCAAAAGGCTTTTTGCCTTTATTAAGTCCCCTTCTCTCCATGACAAAATTATCTTCTCCCTCCTGTCTCTAAAAAGCAATCTCATCCTAGAACATTTCAACAGATGCTACCTTTCCTATCCCTCTTGGCTCAAAAAGACTGCCTAATACTGAAATATATTTAAGGCTGACTCTGTCAGACATCAGATTTTACTCTTTCAAAATTCACTTTGCCTGTCAATAATTCCAGGCTGACATCTAAGAATTTTCTTTATTGGGAGTGAGAAATATCAAATGTCTAATATGAAATTGCCCCCTAGTGGAACAAAAAGCTCTCATGATAACCATCTTTAAGAATATGGGTTGAATCGTATGTGGTAAATTTATTTCAGTTCTCTTACTTTCTGTGAGGCGTAGGGTTGTAAGAGAACATAATAATCCATGTTAGTAATTATGTCTTCCCCTTTGTGAAAGAGCAGCGATCAAATTCTACATCTCACTCCGGACAATCTGCCAGCGTGGGAACAAGCTACTTAACCTCCAGCCCTCCCATCTTCCTTTATCCCTCACAATTATTTTCTTGACATAGTGTCAATTTGACACAAGGGATATACCGCAAAGGGAAGTAGTAGTATCTTATTAAAAGATACAATGTGTCCCAACTGAAGATTCTATCCATCTCGACTAACACGTAATCAGTAACACTTTGTTTGCAAAATTAAGTCAATATGATACATTTAATCCTTAACCAAATGATTAACATGACTTCTTAAGATGAAAGATATAATCTTTCCCAACACATGTTAAGAAATTCCATTTTCCAGCAGCGCCTGGGTGGCTCAATCCTTAAGCGTCTGCCTTTGGCTTAGGTCATGATCCCAGAGTCCTGGGATCAAGTCCTACTTTGGGCTCCCGCTTGGTGGGAAGCTTGCTTTTCCCTCTCCCTCTCCCTGCTTGTGTTTCCTCTCTTGTTGTGTCTCTCTCTGTCAAAGAAATGAAATCAAGAGGGGCGCCTGGGTGGCTCAGTGGGTTAAGCTGCTGCCTTCAGCTCAGGTCATGATCTCAGGGTCCTGGGATCGAGTCCCACATCGGGCTCTCTGCTCGGAAGGGAGCCTGCTTCCCTCTCTCTCTCTCTCTCTGCCTGCCTCTCCATCTACTTGTGATTTCTCTCTGTCAAATAAATAAATAAAATCTTTAAAAAAAAAAAAAAGAAATGAAATCAAGAAAGAAAGAAAGAAAGAAAGAAAGAAAGAAAGAAAGAAAGAAAGAAAGAAAGAAACTAACTCCATTTTCCCAAGAAAATTTCCCTTAATATCAATAACAGGCTGTAAGAAACACTATAGGTGCAATTTATTTTTATTTATTTTTTAAGAGACAGCACATGACCAGGGGGAGAAGCAGAGGGCGAGGAAGCAGCAGACTCCCCGCTGAGCAGGGAGCCCATTTAGGGCCTCAGTCCCTGAATTCCAGGATCACCACCTGGGCTGAAGGCAGACACTTCACAGACCCAGGCACCCCAGGGGTAAACTTTTCTCTTTTTTTCAATGAAGTGATTACTTAAGTCTTAAAATACTGTTTTCCAAAGAATTGGCAATTTCAAAATATTTTGAAACAAAATGTATAAATAATTTCTCCTCCTTTCATTCTACATGAAAACATAACTCATGGAAACGCTTACTAACTAGAAAAGACACAAAACCAGTAAGATAGTATGTTATCTCAATTCTAGTAATTATCAGACATTGTTGTAAGAAATCTGTAGTTGATAATTAATAAAACTGATGGTCCATTAACATTCTTAACATACACTATTTTGTTTCCTTTCTCTCATTCTTTTATTTTTCTTTCTCTCTTTCTCATTTTTTAAATAATCTTTCCTCATTCTCTTTTTCCTACTAAGCAGCTAGTCTTAGTTATTTTCTTTTCTTACAACATCATATTTCAGACATAGAATATGTGATATCAAACTGAAATTCTAAACTTCAGTCTGTGATCGTGGCTATGATTTCATTATTCCATTTGTATTTTGGCCATAATACCTTGAAGTATTTATAATAATACTACTATAGTCATTCTTAAATATATATATATATATATATATATATATATATAGTATAAAACAGAATAATGGGAAGTAAGATTTTATTTCTTAAAATATTTATTTATCTGAGACAGTGTGTGTGCACATGGGCGGAGGGGCGATGTAGGGGATCTTCAAGCAGACTTCCCTCTCTATGGAGAGCCCTAGATGGAGTTTGACATCAGGACCCACGAGATCATGACCTGAGCTGAAGCCAAGAGTCAGGCGCTTAGCAGACTGAGCCACCCAGACGCCCCACAAGTAGGTTTTAGATTTAGATCACACAATGGGTTTCTGCTAGATTTAGTACCATGGGGAATAGTAGAGCTTGCCCTACTGAACTGAACCATAAATATATAGGAGCCTGCTTCTCCCTTTCCCTCTGCCTCTCCGCCTGCTTGTGCTTTAGTCTCTGTCTCTCTCTCTCAAAAGTATAAACAAAATCTTTAAAACAACAACAACACAGCAACAACACAGAGATAGAAGCTAGACACAGATGTGGTAATAAAATATAACATGTATAGGGGTACCTGGGTGGCTCATTGGGCTAAGCCTCTGCCATTGGCTCAGGTCATGATCTCAGGGTCCTGGGATCGAGCCTCGCATTGGGCTCTCTGCTCAGTGGGGAGCCTGCTTCCTCCTCTCTGCCTGCCTCTCTGCCTACTTGTGATCTCTGCCTGTCAAATAAATAAATAAAATCTTTTAAAAAAATTTTAAAAATAAAATAAAATGTGTATACAGAAGGATGTTTTCAATAGAGACGGTGAATAGAGACCTATGGAGAGTCTTGTGCAGAGATGTCTTGTCCTTGTGCAGAGATGTCTTGTTTGTGTTTTTAGCTACTTTTCTGGACTAACCATCGTTCATGCAAAAGAAGAGAGTCCTAACCAATGTGAAAGAGCAGAGCTGAAATCTTGACTCATTAATTTTACCTGCTTATAGTCACAAGCATAAAAGTATTAGGAACTGTAACGAAAATATACACTCTAGCAAGAGTGATTAAATGAGCTGGTGATAGGCTTAAAACATAAGAAATAGAAAAGCAAATAACAGAAGCAGGTTGAATGCCCTCCATGGTTCACATTACTGAATCTCAAAGTCCCAGGAATTTCTATTTCTTTTTATCTTGTTACAAATGTTTGTTTATCCATTTCTCCCAGTGTTTTGTTTTTTTTTTTAAAGATTTTATTCATTTGACAGACAGAGATCACAAGTAGGCAGAGAGGCAGGCAGAGAGAGAGGAAGGGTAGCAGGCTCCCTGCTGAGCAAAGAGCCAGACTCGGGGCTTGATCTCAGGACCCTGGGATCATGACCCGGGCCGAAGGCAGAGGCTTAACCCACTGAGCCACCCAGGTGCCCCTCTCCCAGTGTTTTTGAGACAAAATCTATTATAAAAATTCATTTTATAGACCAGAAATTAGAAGATTAATTTTCTACATATTTGTTCATTGATTGTCCAGTGCTCTTTACTGGAAAATCACTGAAGTTTCCATACCTTAATTAGAGGGGGGGGGGCCTAGCCAATATTCAGGATTGTGTGTGGCAAACTGAGTGTTTAGTAGTGAGATACACTAGACATGAACAATGGGTTTTGCATTGCTAGTTTCAGTGCAGTAGTATTTACTAACTCAATGACGTGTCTTACAATCAACGGTCAATTTAAAAAGTAGAACTATGGTACATAAATCCTAGAAATTATGAATAAACAGGCTTATACTTGCACAATAGTATGGACATATTCGGCAAAAAGAAGACACACTGCTCAAAGTCTGCCATACTGGAGATTAAGGATCAATAAAAATAGGATTAGTGTATAAACTACATGGAACACAGCACAACTTTGAATGATGTGAATAATAGCTGTAGATTAACCAGAAATGGAAAAATAAGAAATTTAATAAATATCATTAATTTGAATTATTATTATAATTGGGTTATAACAATTTATTTAGAAACAGATTCCTACTAAAAAATAAGTGGATATGTCAGTCCAGGTAGTGAGATCCTATGTTATGTAAAATTTTTCAACATAGGCACCATGTTGGCTTAGAAAAGCAATATACTGCTTACCATAATTAATGCTCTCGGCAACAAATCCTTTATTAAATTGGTTTATAAATTCTACATGGGGCGTCTGGGTGGTTGAGTCAGTTAAGTGTCTGACTCTTGGTTTCAGCTCAGGTCAAGATCTCAGGGTTGTGAGATGGCGCCCAGCCTCAAGCCTCGTGTTCGGCCCACCTTGGCGCTGTGCTCAGTGCTCAGTGGGGAGTCTGCTGAGAGTCTCTCTCTCCCTCTCCTCTGCCCCTCCCCTCTCTGTCACACATGTACACATTCCTGTTGTCTCTCTCTCCCTCTAAAAGGAAATAAATCTTTAAAGAAGCAAATCCTACAAAGGTAAGGTAAAATAGAATATTAAGTAGGCATATTCAGTACACTGAGTATTTGCATTTCCTTTAATACTTCTATCTGCAGGCTGGTTTGGGATTTTGTTCATTTATTGATTGATATTTGTATCATGCTTGCAATTTTTTCATGGACGAATGTAATGTAAAATATAGCAAAAAGAAGACTGTATTATAACATAAAGTAATATACTGAGAAAATTGAAAAATTCTTATGAGACAAATTAGAGGTAGTGTAGCTAGTAAGTACGACCTGTGAGGTCAGATTAACTGGGTTTATTTTAGCTCCATCACCTACTAGTTACATGACACCGTAAAAGATATGTAATCACCATTTGCCTCAGTTTCCTCATTTGTAAAATGAGAATGTAATTCCAAATGTCCTTCTTTGCAGGACTGTCATGAGAATTAGATGAGTTAGTGATCTAGAGCACTTAACGCAGTGCCCAGCACATGGTAGAAATAATCAGTAAATGTTAGGTCTTATTATATAACTCAATTCCTCATAATTTTCCTGTCTTTGACAGTTTTTACGAAATGATTTAAAATCAGACACATAGAAATTTTAAATAAAAATTATTGAAACAATTGTAATAACATTCCTTTAGAATTTAAATTAGAAGATTTCGAAACTTATAGGCTGGTACAGCCAATGACCAAATAGTATATTCCAACTCTAAATTAGCATGTCTAAAATTCATATTTACTCAAACTGTTTAAAGATCTGGCATTCTTACTTGCTCTTCAGGGGATCTTAGTGCTTATTGAATCGATCAGATTGTGGTTTCTTGTTAGCAAGAAATCACATAATCCTTTTTTTCCATCTTTATATGAACCTACTAATTGATGTTAGTGAACTGCCTTGGTACAGACAACTAAGTATAGACAATTTTTTAGAAAAAAAATTAAATGCTAAATAAGCATTAGGGATTATAACTGATATTCCACAAAATTCAATATATTTTTGAGAATCTCTAGAGATTACAAGAAAGTACAGAGGTGATAAATACAAAGTAGAAATGTCTACATCAGTCAATATGTCCAAAGTAAAAATGGACATTTCAGTGAGACTCGTAGATGCCTGCTCTATATGTCAATATGCCTATATCGCATCTTCTGTTCTTGTGGCAACAGGTATCAAACTGGATTATAACCATTGAGTACAAAACCGCTGTCAACAACATGAAGCTAAAACTGTATGTTGTGGACACTTCTGTACCAGTAGGGTTGGCTCAGTTGGAATAGGCACTTAATAAACATTATGATATAATGAATAAATGACATTAATTATTAAAATACCTGACACCTGTGATAACTTAAAATGAATACAAAGTAGTTGATCACCTCTACAATTCTGACCCTAAATACAGCTTTTAACTCCACCTTTATGTCATTCAACTCACTATTGTTTTTTTCAGATATTTGGTGCATGAAAAGTCAAGCAGGAAGATGGTAAACATTCAGAGAGTTCAGTACTGATCTAGGGCTTACATCAATGTTAATGAAGTAGTACAAATTTTGGCTGAAATCAAATATAAAACACATTCTTTTAATCTTTGTGTATATGAACATGTGCACAAAATATTTTCATTCTATGGAGGCAGAAGGCCAAAATAGTTGATTTTTACATTTTTTGTTATTTGATGCCAAAGAATAGTAATTGCAGAAATATTTGCACAAAATACATTCTGTTCTGCACATGTGATATTTGGGTCAAATTTAAACTTTGCATGTGAATTTTGGGAGCTGTAACTAAAATCTGAACATCGACAACAACTTTAAAATAAGAGATTCTCCCAAGAAAACTAGTATAAATATGCCTATCATTCTGTAATGTGATGTGTTTCTAATTTCTCACACAGTCTGATTAAAAATTGTGTGAGTACATAATATAATTTAGGAGGGCTTTCTTTTCATATGCTTGGCATCTCCAGAGGAGTTAATATTTGTTCTGTGGATCAGCGAGCACTAGAGATAAAATTAAAGCTAATGCGTAGATCTCTTTTTCATCTAAGAAATCCCTTCTAAGCCTCATTGACTGAAGGCCCAGTGTATATTATAGGATGTGGGGAACAAAGGAGGAAAATAAAAATGAAAAGTCTGAAAAAAGTCCTACAATTCAGTCTCTCAGTTTCTGTAATTTAATTTTATATACAAACTTGCTCTTCCTACCAAATATGCATTTTTTTAGTTTTCTATAAAAACAAATTAAGAAACAAACAAATTTGTTTATATGTTTTTAAATACCTGTTTCACCACAAAAATAAATTTTAAGAATTAATAATTTAAGTATTAAAAAGTAAATATTAGGATAATTTTTAAAGGAATATTCACTCTCATTTTCATTTGAAATGCACTTAGGTAGTTCCAGTAATGTTTATGAAAGACTCCATTGAGTGCCTTTCTTTTTTAACCACAGTTTATATGACAGTCACATGGCGTACAAGTTCAGTAAGATATGTTTTTATTCTTGTTTAGTAAATTTTCTTACACAGTAAGAGAATTCCCAATTATGTATTTTAACTTTATGTGAAGATAAAAAGTTGGCTATTTGCACAAAGAGTTTTTAAAAATATGTTGAGCAAATCACTTCTGTATATTTGTGTGTATATCTGTATATCTGTATGGATATACTTCCATTGCATAATAGGACTTTTTATGTTTTCTAAAAGATGTTTTTTCAGTTCAATGGAAAATTATTTCAAAAACCATGAATTAGAATTCTTTCCTTTCAAACCATATGGAATTTGGATTTCAAGACTATGTTCTATTCATTTTAAAGGCTTAAAATAAGAAAATGTTCTTTCAAGAAAGTCCAAAATGCAAACCTGCATAATCGTCTGCATCTTGCAAAAGATTATAATAAATGTTACATATGAGATCTATTCTCATCAATACTTTTTCTAGTAATCAACATTTTGAGTAGATAGCATAGCCTATTGAAATTTCTGAAATATACATATATATGTGTGTGTCTTTGTGCATACATAAAATATTTAAACATTTATCACACATATTACAAGATAAAGAAGGTATAACTATTTATAACTCTTTAATGTGGTGTAACTACTTGAGGACTTAGGCTGTCTTCCTTCGGAAATTATTGGGAAGAACTCTTGCCTGCCTTTTAAATATCTCCTTATAATTTGACTAATCTCCTAGTATTTCAGGTTAATTTCTAATACTGGATATAAAAGGGAGAGCAATTTTAAATTAATGAGGCATAGATACATTCAAAGGGGAGGAGAGAAATATGACACCTAAAAAGCAAGGGAGCCCTACCTAGCCTATGTTACAATGAACGCAAAGTCAAACTACCTTGATCAGGTATTCACGGGAGACATGAAAGTTAAAAAAGACCAAAAGCAAAAAACAAAAACACCCTAACAATGATAAAACTGGAGTGACGCAAGACCAGCTTCATACATTATGTAGTCGTCAGAAGGTACACGCTGCCAATTTAGACAATGTCTATAACATGGCAGGCAAACCACTTTCATCTATCTCAATATTTAAGTCATACGACAAAATACAGATATGTTGAATTATTTGAATCATTCATATAATAGTATGGTATTTTACTAATAAAAAGTTTACCTTTAGGAATATTAGCGTGCCTACTGTTAGGAAAGAACATCATGTGTGGGATCTCATCAAAGTCTCTACTGTCCATTTGTAGTTAATGCAATGGAGAAAGCTTTTCCCTGCTACTAAAGTTCTTCAAGCTCTAGGATTATTTTATGTGCACTCTTAACAGTACACAGGTCCACAGGCTCTATAAGATAGACAGTAAAAAGTAAATCGGCATTTAAAATGGCCCAGTCCAAGATATCAATCGATTTTTACCCAGTGCTGAAAGCCACTCACTTTGTTCTAGCAATGGTCAGTGTTTGGCTGACGAGCTACTTTGGGACAAAAGCCTATGGCTTCTTGTTCTTTCAACTTCCATTTTGTATTCACCACCTGAGCTGTGGTTTGGATCCGCAGTGGGGTAAAGGAAGGGAACGTCTCAGATAGACACGAACGTCCTCACATGGCTGGGGGGTGCTACTCTCCTAAACAGACTACGCTCTTGTTCCAGCGGTGCCTCCCATCGTCCTCGTGTTTTCCTCGATATGGGGATCCACGCTCTTCTGGACTCTCCTTGTTAAAGACTCTTCACCCGTTAGGAGATCTCTTTGGTGAAGATTTAATATAGCCCCAAACCATTTCTCTCCCCAGAGACAGCCACATAGAATCCGTAACTCAGCACTTCCTGTCCAGCCCTTGGTGGTTGAGCTGTGATCTCCCGACCCATTGCTCACTCTCCTTATTACCCTCAGGAGTGAGTCACACACAAGTCTATGAAGTCTCCCAAATCAGAGAACATCTCAAATTCCCCAGTCATCCTGTTGGAACTCATTTTATCTACACTTGAGGTAAAGGAAGCAGCACCCTCTACTTTTCTCTCTTTGGTGAAGTAACTCTCCTCAGGAAATCTATTCACAAACTCCCCAACTACTCTTTCTGTCAATGGATTATGCTCCTCCAAATGATGCTTGTTTCTGTTTGCTTGTTTTTAAGAGTCATTGAAAGCTCTGAACGTGGAGCACCTGTGTGGCTCAGTCGGTTAAATGTCTGCCTTCAGCTCAGGTCATGATTCCAGGGTCAAGTTCCCTGTCAGACTCCCTGCTCAGTGGGGAGCCTGCTTCTCCCTCTACCCTCTGCTTGTATTCTCTCTCTCTCTCTCATAAATAAAATCTTAACAATCTAGAAAATCTAAAACACAAAAAATCTTAAAAAAAAAAAAAGCTTTGAACTTCTTCTTAGGAAATTATTTTAAAAACACACAGTTTGAAAAGAGAGGGGTTTTCTATCCTGCAGTGGGTCTTTACTGCCCATGCTCTGTGGCCATTCAGATAAACACTATAGTTTTGAAATATTAAATGGGGAGATAAATATAGCTCCACATCATGTCTATACTGTAACCCTTCATCTCACTATTCTAGCATAACCCCCTCCCCACCTAAAAGAGAATAAGAGAAAGAATATGAATATCCTAGCCCAGCTTCTTTATCACCGCTACTATGACACAAGCATGGTCTTGGGGCAAGGCAGAGGCTGAGGTCAGAGATGACCTAATGAAAGGTAGAAAATAAGATTTAAGGCACTGACACCAAAGAGACTTTGCTTCTAATACAAACTCATGTCTGCATGAAAACTTCTATACTCATCTTGGTATAACTGAGTTTAGTTAAGATATTTGTTCAATCTTGACCTGTAAGTTAGGTCAGGGCACTGTTTTCAACATTTTTACTCCTAATTTCATTCCACATTTTACCTTGGCATTTTGATCTTTTCCTCATTAAGGGACACACTGAAGGAAAGATAGTATTTACTAAACTTTGTGTTGGAGAGAGAACCCACAATTCCACAGTGGATTAGTTACAATTCTCACTGCCCCCTTCAATTACTCTGTTTCCCAAATGTAAAAATAAGACAATCAGGTTCACTTTGCACAATTAAATACAATAGCTTTCATGAAAGAACCTAGAACAGAGCCTTCTTCCTTTCCTCCTTCATTTGTTCAGTCTTTTTCTCTTTCCTGCCTCCTCTTTCTACTTTTATTTCCCTTTAAATTTCCCTTCCTCCTTCCTTCCTCTCTCTCTTCCCTTCCTTCTCTCTCCTCAGCTCCCTTGAATTTTTTAGAATATTTCTTCTGCTTTTTTAAAAATTTTTTTTAAAGATTTTATTTATTTATGATAGAGGTCACAAGTAGAGAGGCAGGCAGGGAGAGAGAGGAGGAAGCAGGCCCCCCGCTGAGCAGAGAGCCCGACGCGGGGCTCGATCCCAGGACTCTGGGATCAGGACCTGAGACAAAGGCAGACGCTTAACCCACTGAGCCCCCCAGGCGCCCCTCTTCTGCTTTTTTAAAATCATACTATACAGGTGTCTCTGACTCAGTCAGTTAAGCATCTAACACTCTTAATTTTGGTTCACGTCATGATCTCAAGGTTGTGAGACGGAGCCCACATCAGGTTCATGCTGGGCAGGGAGCCTGCTAAAGATTTTCCTCTCTCCCTCTCCCTCTGTCTGCCCCTCCCTGCCTGCACACATGCTCTCTCTCTCTCTCTCTAAAAAAGAGATTTTAATTTCTCTCTCTCTCTAAAAAAGAGAGAGAGAAATTAAAATCATACTATATATGTCCAGAGATGTAAAAAAATTTTATGCAATTTTTCATAATGTGAAGAATAAAATTCTGACCATATTTATACCTACATAACTAATAACCTCTCAATTTACTTGGTTTAATGAGGAAACAGTTTTAAAATGAAGCTCAAATATAAACCTTACAGGTAAATTATATTTTGTCTTTATTTGCTATAGATCTTACACTGAAACAAGTGTGTAGTAAAATTGGTCACTGCATTAATATCTATCTCAAATTGCAAATAACAAATTTAGTCAATAACATCTAATTATTATGATTGCACTAGATTAAATCGAAAGGAACTATAATTATAGCATGGGTGCAATGAAAGGCTTTGTATTACCACAGCATTTCAATGTTTCATTAGGATGCGTTCAGTCATCCTCTGGCTGTGCTATGAAATGCAGTGATTCTTCTTTAATGTAGACTAATTAGAATGAAATTATAAATGGCTTAAGAAATTGTAAATACATTATTTCTAAGAGTTATTCACAATTATACAAGCTAACAAATCTTGCTAAGGTGAAATTCTTGACTTGTTCTAAAGGATGTCATAGGACAGTGCTTACTGACATAGGAAGAAGGTATTGTAGGAGAAAGAGCTTGAAAAAAAGGAATAGGAAAATAATTAAGGACTTTATATGAAGAATATTGCATTGAGCAGAAAGGCAAATATCTCACTGACTGATGAATGGATATGAAGACTGAAGACTATTCTCCCTTCCAAATTGTTAGATTCTGAGTATTAGATATATGTCAAAGAGTAGTATGTAAGAATAAATAAAAGGAAAAAGTCGAAGTTATTTGAAAACATCTGTTCCATTCTGTGTCCTGGACATCCATATAAACACAGGCTTCATGAGAGAAATAGGATTATGATAGCAGAATTAGAGAATGTCTGGTTCATTTCATTCATTTGATAAATCCCAAATAAATTACATAGGGGTTACATGACTTGCCCAAATTGGCAAATATATTTAATTTCAGGTTGGCATTTAGGCACAATTGACATACGTTCTTTCTATGCCTAAATCTGTTAAAAGTTGTTATCATAGGGATGCCTGGGCAGCTCAGTTGTTAAGCATCTGCCTTTGGCTCAGATTATGATCCTGGGGTCCTGGGATGGAGCCCCGCATCAGATCGGATTCCCTGCTCAGCGGGAAGCCGGCTTCTCCCTCTCCCACTCTCCCTGCTTGTGTTTGCTCTCACTGCGTCTCTGTCAAATAAATAAATAAAATCTTCTAAAAAAAAGTTTTTTATCATAAAAGGAAATTTACTTTTTAAATGTTTTTTTCTGCATCTTTTGAAATGATGATTCTTTTCTTTTATTCTGTTGATGTGATGTAGCATACTGATTGACTTATGTTTGTTAAACCGTCTTTGCATCTCAGGGATAAACCCACTTGTTCATGTTGTGTGATCCTTTAAATGTGCTACTGAATTTGGTTGGCTGGTATTTTATTGATAATTTTCCTATCTGTATTCACTGGAGATATGGACCCATAGTTTCATTTTCTTTAATAGTGTCCTTTTCTACTTTTGGTGTCAGAATAATGCTGGCCTTATAGAATGAGATTGATAGTGTTTGTTCCTTTTCCTTTTTTTTTTTTTTTCTTTTTTTTAAGGATATGAGAAGGATTGGTGTTAATTCTTTAAATATTTATTTTTAAAAAAATCAGTGAACTCATCTTGATTTGAGCTTTTCTTTGTTGGGAGATTTTTGATTACTGATTCAATCTCCTTACCAGTAATTATTCTATTCAGATTTTCTCTTTCTTCCCAATTCAGTCTTGGTAAATTGTCCATTTCAAAGAATTATTTCATTGCTGATAGGTTGTCCTGTTTATTAGCGTATAGTTGTTCTGAGTGGCCTCCTATGATGCTTCAAACTTCTGTGGTATCAATTTTAATGTCTCCTTTTTATTTATAATTTTGTGGATTTGTGTCCTTTATCTTATCTTCTTTGTTAGGCTAGCTAAGAGCTTGTCAACTTTGTTTATCATTTCAAAGAACCAACTCTTAGTTTCGTTAATTCTTTCTATTGTTTTTCTATTTCATTTACTTCTGTTCCAGCCTTTATTATTCTTTTCTTCTGTTAACTCTGAGCTCTGTTTTCTCTTCTTTTTCTCCTTCCTGAAGGTGTAGAGCTAGTTTGTTTATTTGAGATCTTTACTACTTCTTAAGATAGGTGTTTATTGCTATAAAATTCTTTCTTATAACAGTTTTCCTATATCTCACAGATTCTGATATGTTGTGTTCCCATTCTATGTTGCATAAAGAAACCTTTTTTCCTCTCTAATTTCTTTTTGATTCACTGGTTGGTTGGGAGAGTGTTATTTAATTTCCATGCGCTTATAAGTTTCCCACTCTTCCACTTATAATTTCTAGTTTTATGCCACTGTGCTGAGAGAAGATATTTGATATTATTTCAATCTTCTTGAATTTGCTTACACTTGTTTTATGGACTAAAATATGGTCAATCCTAAAAAATATGCTATGTGCCTTAAGACAAATGTGTATTCTGCTGTTGTTGAATAGAATGTCCAGTATATGTTGGTTCAGTTCATTTGGTCCATATCATTGTTCAAATCTGCTGTTTCCTGGTTGATTCTTTGTCTGAATGATCCATTCTTGAGAGCAGGGGATTAAAGTTTCCAACTATTTCTATATTAATGTTTATTTCTCCTTCAGTTCTGGGTTTTTCTTTGGCTTTATATATTTAGGTGTTCCAATGCTGAGCACATGTTATTTATAACTGTATTATCATCTTGATGTAAGGACCCCTTTGTCATTATATAATGGCCTTTGTCTCTTTTTAAAGACTCTTACTTGAAAGTCTATTTTGTCTGACATAAGTATACCTACCCCTGTTTTTCCTTAACTATTGTTACAAATTTCTTGTAATGTCTTTTTCCATGTCTTCACCCATCGTCTGTGTCTATCTTTACTATTTTTTATAAGTAATGCATTTTTTAAAGACTTATTTATTTAAGAGAGAGAGTGCACAGGGGGAGGACAGAGGGAGAGGGAGAGAATCTCAAGTGGACTCCTTGCTGAGCACTGAACATTGAGCCCAAAGTAGGGCTCAATCTCTGGACTCTGAGATTATGACCTGAGCTGAAACCAAGAGTCAGATGCTTAACGAACTGCAGCACCCAGGTGCTCCTGTGTCTATTTTTAAAAGGCTAAAGTAAGTCTGTTGTAGGTAGTATATTATTGGATCTTGGTTTTCTTGTTTGTTTGTTTTCTTAAATCCTTCATTCATTTTATGACTTTTGATTATAGAATTTAATCTGTTTATATTAAACTAACCTATCGATAGAAATATAACCATTGATAGGTTTACTATTACCATTTTGTTAATTGTTTCCTTGGTTGTTTTATAGAACCTTTGTTCTTTGTTTCTTATCCTGCTACCTTTTTACATTTAAGATTTGTTTGAGAGAGAGACAGCGCACAAGCAGGAGGGGCAGAGAGAGAGAATCACGGCGGGGGGACTATGCCCTGAACTTAGAGGCCAGCTCAAGGCTCAATCCCCCTGAAATCACAAGCTGAGCCAAAAGCAAGAGTCAGATGCCCAACCAGCTGCACCCACCCAGCTGCCCCATCCTGCTACCTTTTTATGTGTTTTGATGTCTTTTGGTATCAGTAGGCTTTAACTTATTGTATTCCTTTGTGTAATTAATATACGATTTTCTCAGGTGTTTGCCATGAGGCTTACATAAAATATCTTAAACTTGTAACACCCAATTTTAAAGTGATAGCAAATTAATTCAATAGAATTCATAAAATTTATATTTTTTTACTTTTCCTCCCCCTCACATTTTAGGTTATTGCTGTTACAATTTACATATCCTTTCTATTGTACTAACAATAACAAATTATTGTATTTATTTTTTTTACTATTTTTTTAACTTTTACACTAGGGTTGTACATGAATTTTACAACATTATTGCCATATTGCAGAATCTAACCATGACTACATATTTATCATTACCAGTGACACACTACCTTTTTATGTTTTTTATAATGTTAATTAGCATTCTTTTACCTCCCTTAAAGAAATCACCTTATTATTTCTTGTAAGGCAGATCTAACGATAAAGAATTTCCTCAGCTTTTATTTGTTTAGTAAAGTCTTTATCCCTCCTTTTTTCTGAAGGACAACTTTACCTGGTATAGAACACTTGGTTAACAGTTATTTTTCAGTGTTTTGAGGATACCATCCCATTCTCTCCTGGCCTGAAAAATTTCGGAGTAATCCACCAAAGGCCTTCTGGGGGTGCCTTTCTATGTAACTTCTGTCTTTTCTCTTGATGTTCTTAAGCTTCTTTCTTTGATTTTGACTTTTGACAATTTAACTATAATATATTTCGGTGTAGCCCTACTTTGCTTCAACCTATTTGGGATCTTTGTGACCCTGAGGATCTGGATGTCCGTTTCCTTCCCCAGTTTTGGAAAGTTTTCAGCCATCATTGGCTTCAGTATATTTTCTGTTCCTTTCTTTTTCTCTTTTCCTTCTGAAATTCCCACAATGCAAAGCCTATAGGCTTTCCTTATTCTTTTTCATTCTTTTTCTTTTTGCTCCTCTAATCTAATGTCCAATTTTCCATATTGCTGATTCCATCTTATTCAGGATTGATTCTACTTTGAAACTCTCCATGGAATTCTTCAGTTCAGTTATATTTGTAACTCTAGGATTTCTGTTTTTGTTTTTGATGGCTTTTATTTCCTTATCAAACTTCTCATTTTGTTCATGTATTATTTTCCTAATTTTGTTTAGTTTCATGTCTGTGTTTTCTTTTGGTTTATTAAGCTTTCTTGAGAGGATTATTCTAAATTCTTCAACAGTCCAGAGATCTCCATTTCTTTAGGGTTAGCTTTTGGAGTTTTATTAGTTTCCTTTCGAGGGGTCAGATTTTTTTTTTTTTTAAGATTTTATTTATTTGTCAGAGAGAGGGAGAGAGAGCGAGCACAGGCAGACAGAATGGCAGGCAGAGGCAGAGGGAGAAGCAGGCTCCCTGCCGAGCAAGAAGCCCGATGTGGGACTCGATCCCAGGACGCTGGGATCACGACCTGAGCCGAAGGCAGCTGCTTAACCAACCGAGCCACCCAGGCGTCCTTCGAGGGGTCAGATTTACCTGACTTTTCATGATCCGTGATTCCTTGTTTCTATCTGCACATCTGAGTCATTGGGTTCCCTTCTCAAGCTTTACAGGTTTGCTTTGGCAGAGACAGTTCACCAGTCAGCTCAGTTTGGGCTCTGGCTCTGTCTGCTGCTAATGCTCTTGTGCAGTTGGAGTCTACTGTGGACTATTTTGGGGTTAGGCAACTGTTAGGGCTCGGAGGACAAGGACACAATGGCAGTTAAATAAGACTGCTGGCTTTGGGCGCCCGGTTAAGCACCTGCCTTTTTCTCAGGTCATGATCTCAGGGTCCTGGGATTAAGCTCCACACCAGGGGTACTAGTCAGTGGGGACTCTACCCCCCACCCCCACTGATGTCTGCGCTCTCTCACTCTCTGTCTCTTGCTCTCTCTCTCATAAATAAATAAAATCTTTGGGGGAGTGGGGAGGACCACTGGCTTGATTCCCTACCTAAATAAAGCTGTAGGATTGGTTTTGCAGTTGCCTGGATTAATAGGTGGTCAGGACTGGGTACTGTATTCAGTAATAATTGGGGCAAAAAATTAGCTTCCCAGCTCTGGCAGGGCAGCAGGAAAGGACCCAGGGCCTGTACAGCTATTGCTTGGATACCCAAATCAGGCCAGAGTGTGCACTAACTTTACTAGTTAGATGACACCGTTGGTTTTGTTTTGCAGATGGGGAAGCCATGGTACTTATGACTATTAAATGGGCCATGCAGCTTCCTGTGTGCTCTGGTTATGTTCCCTGATTAGACAGGATGAAGGCTGCATTCAGTAATAAGCAGAACTATGAATTAGATTTCCTCCCTAGTACAGTGGGAGAACCCATTCTAAACTGGTAAAGCTCTTTGCTGTCTTAACTGAAGCAAATGGACAAGTTCCTTGACCTGACAGGGCCAGTGGCTTTGTTCTGCAAACTACCAGCCCTACCTAACTGTCTCTTGGTTAGAATGCCATTAGGCTACACAGCTTCTAGAAGTTGCCTCCAGGGCTTCTGGTCTGATGGGGTCAGAAGACACTCTCCATAGCCAGTGGGGCTTTGATTCAGGTCCTTGCCTGGGCAGGAAGAGAAGGGGCTCTTCCAGGCTACTCTCAATTTCCCAAACACATTCTGTGGTATAGAGGGTCCAAGACTTACCTTGAGCCTTGGCTGTGAATTAATCCCCCAGCCTGTGTAGCATGGGAATGTTCCATTCTGGCACTGTCTTTGCTCTGGGGGCTATCAGTTCTGCCCATCCATTTCTCAGCTGCAGTAACACTGTGTTGCACTGGTTCCAGTCTTTCAAACGGTGATGGAAGACATTCTCTACAGAGGCTGGGACTGCGACTGGGTAGCATAGCTAAGCATGGGCAAATTGGGCTTGAGGACCAGTAAAATTTTTGTCTGACGATATGCTCTTGGCCGTTCTGCACCTGCAAAGTGCTCTGGTCATTGTGTACCCCTACCTTGGTTCTGCAGATGTGCAAATCTGCTGGGTGGGGTTACCACTTGGGCAGAGCAGTTAAGAACTCAATCTGCCAAGATTTGTGTGCTGGTATTGTAAGACCCTTTCCTCTTATATTCCTCTTAGAATCACACTTAGATTCCCAGGGGTTGTGCCCTACAGATTTCCCTATAATCCCTGTGGTGTGAGATCAGAGTAGGGGCTCTCACAAAGCAACCCACAAATCAGGGCAGTCTGATTGTCCCTGCTGGGTTCTGTTTCCGCATTGGAGGAAAGCAGTCAACATACAGCCCCTTCTCTTACCCTTCTAATGCAGTCTGTCTTGGTCTCTGAAGTGCAAAGGTTGCTTCAGCCTCACCCCTGTTCTAGGGTTCTCTCAGTGGTATCTTGCTGTTGAACAGTTGTTATTTGTTTTTCTTGTGATGTGGAGCAAACTCAGGAACAACCATGTCACTATCTTGGTGATGTCATTTCCCCCTTTGCTTTTTATTAGTCATCAACCACAAGCAAAGAAGTGAACAGATAAACAGAGAATGTGAAATAAATAGCAGGTAATTTTCACAGGAGAATGGAATAATAGGGATTTTACCCAACCATTTGATGGGAGAAGGAAAAGGATATTTCCACAAATAGTTTCAAACCAAGGCAAAATGTGTACTATATATCAAAAAAAGAGAAAACTGCCAAGAAAAAGTAAAAAAGAGCAACACTGAAGCACTGAATGAATCCCAGGCGTACAGATTTATTCAAGTCTCTAAAACAATGGCACGACCCAGGAAGACCTCAGAGTGAAATGGGACTTCAGCAACGTGGTTCAAGATTGATAAAGCACACCACATCCAAAAGATAAAACCATTCAATCGTTACTTTTTTAATTTATATAATTTCTTCCAAATATATGGATCACAGACTATGTGTCTAACATAGGAGACTCCCTACCTTATTAAGATCAGAAAAGTCTAAAACAAATTGTAAATTCCCATATTTAAAAAATGTAATGGGAGAATATTATGGAAGAAGAAAAAAGAGTTGTGACTCATCTTGACATCCCACCAATGAGATGGCGATAGAGTGGATCCTCCTTTAATGGCTGAAGAGCAGAAGCCCTGAATACATAAGCACACAGTTTACGCAAGCATGCACAGTACACATGCACATACACACACGTGCACACACTCATACAGCAGAATAAGTAGTATATGTATCTTCGAATCATTTGGGGTTTAATAGCAAACCTTACCTTTCTCTTGGCCTTAAGCAAAGGTCTGAAAGGAATTATTTGAGTTAATATTTCATTTCAATCTAAACTATAACAATATTCTTCTTTATTTTCACTTACCCTTGAATTCAAAAGCACTTCTCTGAAATACGGCAAGTAGCAGTAGTGTATAAATATAAGATGACCCATAAGATAGAAGAACAGAAATTGTAACTATCTACACAGACCTTAACCTTGAAACAATAAGCTTCCACAGAAACTAATGATTCCATGTAACTTAGTTTCCAAAACCCATGGATGCCCTGACTGCCCCCCACCGCAGGTGCTCTACTCTAAAAACAATGAATCAGAATGCAAAAAAATAACATTTTATCTCAAGTATACTGAGAGGGTCACACAAATATCACCAAACCCAATACTGAAAGGGTCACACACATATCACCAAACCCAATACGTAAACCAATAGTCAAACACTCGATTACATGTCAGTCACAACCATGAAAACTTGGATGGAACAGAAACCAGTAGGTCATATACTGGCAGAAAATACCTTGGAGATTTTCTTGCCTTGATAGCAAACACAAGTTATTCTTTGTAAAAAACTGTGCAGCAGCATTTTTATTATAGTTATGTAAAACTGTTTATTGGTTTATCTGAAAGACACAGATACAATTAATTCTTTTGTAAAATAGTTCATTATTAGATTAATTCTATCATTTTATCTAATGTTTGTGACTGGATTAGATTTGCTGAGTTCTTATAACGATCTGTCTTTCCCTATTATAATTTTTCATCTTACCATACAAATAGTAAGTAGCACATTAATCAACAAAACTCCAGTTACTTCAATAGGAGCCATTTCATGGTTCAGTGAGTTAAATTACAACTTGAAATATTTCCCAGTCAAGAAAATTTACTGAAGTTACTTAGTCACTACCCTGTATCTCTTGTCTTCATTTATGAAATAAACAAAATTGTGAAAGTTTTTATTTTCTAAATGTGGAGAAAAGGCTTCATATTTAACAGCATATTTATATGGCCCTTTCTGCCTAGATAATATTATGAATTTCTGATGGAACAATCATTTTTGGTACCATGGAACATTCTTTTAATGTTAACTTAATAATAGAAAAATAGGATTTCTTTCATTTTATAAAAGGCTGTATTTCAAAGGCCCTTCTTTCACATATATTTAATAGGAATATTACAAATAGTTTTTATTTCTTTGTTTTCTGAGTTCATCTGGGCACAATCTTACCCAAGCCTGCAAAATTCTAATAGGTATATTATGGAAGACATGGAAATAGTAAAAAGCATAAAATGCTTATGATGATTGACTTACATACTTTTAAAAATATTCCCTGAAAGTTAAAATGAGTAGCTTTCTACCAGGACGTTAAAATTTTGTACAATGCTTTTATTGAACTTGTTTTCAGGAAAGAGTTCATCAATAGAGACAGCATATTCCAGAAATCTGAAATGGAGGTTATAACAATTTGCTGGGCATAGGGTTGGTACAGTTACTATTCCGCAGAGTTATTTTCAGGAATGGGACAAATATTTCTATATACTGCCCAGTTTCTAATGTTACAATAAATTCCCCAGTGGAAATTAGAATATACTTAGGATAGATTATTTCAAGTTTGTCTTCTGAAAATATTACACTATATGAGCCTAAAAATTAAAATTGATTGTTTTAGAATAGAAACAAAGTGATAGGCAAAAAGGAACGGCTTAAATCTACACGGATCCACATTCTGTTTCTTTTTCTGAATAAAAGCAGCTTATTACTTACTGAGTCAACCTAATGTAGAAGACATAAAGGAAAATAATGTTAATTCCTATGTAAAAGAAATGAAGCAAGCATCGTGTCCAATTTCATTATGGTTGTACGGAGATACATAATTCTTTTAGTCCTTGAATTAAAATTTTGATGATAAAATCGAGTGTGGGTCATATAAACTTCATTTGAAAGAGTAAAAAGTATTTTTATATTTGTTCTAACCTTGGATGCAAACATGGTACTGCTTATTGCCTCAGTATATTAGCAAATGGTGCAGAGATGCCATGTGTGTCTGACAACCCTTCATCTTGGCAGTGGGGCTTTGGTGAACAGCTGAACATTAAGCACCGCTGACACACCCCCAATCTGTCTAGTATGCAGACACAGCTGGAACACGGGCACTAGGGTGGTGCTAAACGTTGTTTTGCTCAAAACCTTGAGTACTTTTAAAACGGCAATTAATAGAATCAAATGAAATTGAAAATTCAAGTTTTTCTTCTTCATCCTCTATGACCTAGACCATTTCTCATGATAACTAATGTCTGTACACTGCTCACAGGTTGAACAATTTATATGAATTTGCCTAGTTCCAATGAATTGTTATTAGGCTACTTGAGTGCATTCATATTTTTCAGATAAAATTCAACCAGCAATTCTGCTTACTAACATTCAGACTCATTTCAAGATAAAAATGAACAGTCTTAGATAAGGAATCATTGAAAATATGCAGATATTGGTTGAGTTACCACTTGGCAAGAATACTGGTTTGGTGTTTGTGACTTTAAAGTTGATATTTAAATCTGCTTTCATGATTTCTCCCAGCAGCTAGATGATTTAAGAGTAACCATTCTTCTTATCCATTCCTTCACTGTGGATATTTTAGTAGGCTCTCCTTTTTCAAAATAGTGGAATTAATCTTAATATTGCATTTTAGTTTTTGAAATGACTATTGCTTCCTGAAGCTATTTTCACAATGGTGCCATAGGCATAACATTTTTCTTTTAAGAAATTAGTTGAAATTGCAGATATTGGTTAACCTGATAATTAGCTTCATTATGAGCATCATGCCTGATCTTTGTGATATTAACCAGTTTCTATTAAAATTTTCTATTTCTTTTTTAACCTTTTATCATCTCTTCTTTGATACGTGTATCACACCCTGCTAATTTAAGGGTTATTTTAAAACCCTACATTTTGATTCCTGCATTTTATATTCCTGTATTCTCATCACAGAAAGTATGATAAATTAATATTTTGCATTGTTCAGGAGAAATTTTGTTATGCTGTTAAACAAAGACCTGTCATTTTTATGGAAACAACGGTACTCAAGGCATAAGTCATGTTTTTGACATATTCAGAATCTCTGAGCTTTTGAGTTAAGCTGTGCTGGCAAATTTCATTTTGTGACACCTATTCAATTTGTAATGAAATTATCTTAGTGATCCTAAGTGCTTTTTTTTTTTTTTTTAAGATTTTATTTATTTATTTGACAGAGAGAAACCACAAGTAGGCAGAGAGGCAGGCAGAGAGGGAGGGAAGCAGGCTCCCCCCTGAGCAGAGAGCCTTATGCGGGGCTTGATCCCAGGACCCTGAGATCATGACCTGAGCCAAATGCAGAAGCCTAATCCACTGAGCCACCCAGGTGCCCCCTAAGTGGTTTTTATTGAGATACTTTTAAGGTAATCCTACCTGCCCCTATTCTACATCTCTCCAACTTCTCAAAATGAGTCAGAAAAATAACAGAAATCAAATTTCCTCCCCCACTTTTATTTTTTGACCTAGCTTGTATTTTCCACCTTTATGTTATTTCCTCAAATAGTGAGTGCTACACTTATCTTCATTTTCTCATATTCTTATTTCTTGCTGGACTGATCAACCTCTCAACCAGTAAGTGAGTGAGTGGAGTCACAGTTTCATTTTGGCTCAAAGTAAGCATACATTCAATTATAAATACAGGATGAAATCCAGATATCTAAAAAATAGAGACACATCATTTTTTAAACTGCCTGAGTTGAGCATTATAATTTTGCTCTGTTTTATTCATTAGTAATTTTTGATTTTCTGTTTCTATCAAGGGAAAAAAAAAAAAAGCAGCCATTTTTTTGATATCGAGCAACCCCTAACACTGACTAGGATGGTTTACGGTAAAGGTTTTCTCTGTAGAAATCAGATCAGTGAAATCATTAACAAAGGAAAACACGCATCAAATTTCAAAAACTGAGAAATTTTCAAAGTGCTCACAGCAATCCTACCAAATATGTAGAATTAACTTCTACAGTCATTGTTTAGATAAAATAGACTCAGAGAAGTTGGACACAAAGTTGGACAGAAGTGAGTGGCCATCAGAACCAAAATGTCATGGCTTGCTTTCTGAACTTGGAATCTAAACAACTTTGTAGCTTACACGAGACACTGCCTGGCATTTCAGTGTATTTTGCCTTGCACATAGAAAAGCTTTTTATCTGGTCACCCAGGAAATTCACTAAGTTATGCCAAAGTCACTGGATAATGTAATCTTTTCTGTAGGAGTAAATGGGCCAAATAGGTTGTTTACTGTAGTAGAAAATACGCCATCATAGACAAAGGCCTTGTGTGAGGAATTTCTCCTTCCGGAGACTCATTATGAAGAACTAAATCTCAAGGAGAACACGGATGAATAGAGGTGAAGAGATGGAATAATCTAACCTACTTCGTGGTATGCATTCTCTTTAATCAGTTGATGGCCAAAGTTTGGTGTTTGGAGTTCAAACGAGTCTTTTCAAAGATACACTAAAAATGATATTTAGGAAAAAAAACTGAGTACATTTCCAAAACGTAAAATTCTTATGATGAATGAAGATATAAGATAATTAAGAATAAACATTTAACAAAAATAAAATATAGAATAGCTTTTATTATTTTAAGATTGGCTTATAATCAATTTATTAACTAATAACTATACTATATTACTTGAAGTTTTCCTTCCTTAAGATTTTCCCGTGTCAGGAATAATATTTTGTAGCTTATAATCTTTTAATGATATATCTTAAAAATTGAAAGTACATCAATATGTAAAAAGGGTAGTTATAGTCACAAAGGCATGAAAATTAAAGATTAAATTTCTAATTAACATCAAAGGTGGATTTGAAAGAAGATATAGTAAAACTTTGATTAACATAGCCATGGTTTCAATTAATCAAATTTTTCCTTAATTTTAAAATGAGAGTCATGCTATAAAAAAGTGATCCTACATTAAAGATCTGGTAAAAAATAATTTAAACTCAATTCTGGAGTAACTATATTGCTGTACAATCATCTATATCATATAATGTCTGAAGGTAAATGATACAGAGATCATAATCCTATAGTTCTGTAAGCTCCTTACTGCACTGAGGGTCTAAGCTATATTCAACTTGTTAGAATATCTACAATCCAGTCAATGATTAATGCTCAGTTCACTGGCAGACAGTGATGCCTACTTCACCTTTGTTAATGCTGATTAACTAAACTCAGAGAAGAGCACTATCTCTGCATAAGTGTTCTTAGAGTAACAGGCAAAATAAAGCCTATGATTACTGGAATGCTAAATTAATGCAAAATTATCTAGACACATGTCATCAATTACACATTCAAATGTTAAAGAAACATTTTAAATCTTAATGATATTCTCATGTAGAGACAGGTCATTCTTTCACCTTTGTTAAATCTACTTACACAAAAGACCTGATTTCTACTTGAGTAATATGGAGGCCATGAGATAGTTGATTTATTGATTTACTCAAAAAGCCAGGAAAATGATACTGACTGGGGACAATGTGCATACCCCAATTTTATAGAAACAAAATATTCATGATTGTTTCAAGGATCAGACATATGCCAAGAGATAGAGACAGCTGAAGACTTCTATCTAAACGCCATGAAACAACCAGGGATTCCAATGGTATAAGTCTTTATAGAGTGAATGACTAGTGATTCAAGTTAAGGGAACTCTTAACTCACCATTTTCCTGAACTTTCCACTCTCTCCAAGTATTCCATTGGGATGACCTACCCCATGATATTTCTGACCCCCAAAAGATAGAAATCCCCACTCTACAAACACATGGCATGAATATTCACACCACATACTTATGAGAGATGGGCCTCTTGTGAAGTATCATTTTTCTCTCATTCTCCCTCCTCACTTATTTCAACATGTTGAAATGCATGAGAGAGTTGAAGAGTCACATTGTATTTTTAGCTCTTTTCTCTGCAAATACTGTATTTGAAGATTTGTCTTATTCATACTTTAGTACATCTATAATACCAGCTCCTTGGTGAAACAAGGGAAGTTTTATCCTGCTACACAAATTTATTGCATTATCAGTGATATTTATTTATTTGACTTTATTATTAAGCACTACTTACATGCTAATTTCAGAGAATGGAATTGTGAACAAAATAAAGGTAATCCCTAACTTCACATAACTTACAGTTTACTATAGAGCTAGTACTCACATGGCACCCATGAGACCATAACCCACTCGCAAAAGGCTAGACAGCAGAGCTGACAGATATACCAGCTCAGTACAATTTTCTTTCTTTCTTAAAAAAAAAAAAATATTTATTTGAGAGAGAGATATATGAGCAGGAAGGAGGGAGCGGGAAAAGCAGACTCTCTGCTAAGCAGAAAGACTGACATTGCTTGATCCCAGCACCCTGGGATCATGACCTGAGCCAAAGACAGACACTTAACTGACTGAGCCACCCAGGCACCCTTAGTGCAGTTCTCTAAGGAGTCACTATCAATTCATCAACACTCTTACCAGATATGAAATATTCTTTTTTTATTGTCATTTGTTACTAGCTGACTATAAACTGAGGTAGCAGGGAACAAGTGTTGTACATCAGATGCCACAGAACACAAAACATCATTTGATCACTAAATACTTCTTTATTTGTATGATAAGTATTTCTTGAATTAAATAAATGTTGAAGATCAAGGATTTTTATTTTAAATTAATATCAGACATGTACTAAGTACCTAAAATATTACAGAAAAAGATGAGCTTATATAGTTTCCTAAGTGAATCTGGAGAAGTTGATGAGGGGATTGCTGTGATAAATGTATATGAATTATAAATGCATTCATATATTTCTTTTATTAAGCATCTACACTGCACCTAGCACTGCTTTAGGCTTAAAGAGATCATCAATGAACAAAAGACAAGACCCTGCCTTTGTGAGGCTTGCGTCTCGGTGGGGAGATAGTGTTTAATAAACACAATTTAAAGCAAAATACATAGCACACAAGAAACTGGTACAAGCAGGAAAAGGAGTCTCTGGATTAGGGAAGAAATAAGGGGTCAGTGTATGGGTCGTGGGTGGTCACTAGGGCCATCCATTACAAAGATGAAATTTAAGCAGAGTTGAAGGAATTGAGAAGGTTTCCAAATAATAGAAGGAAGTAGTAGTGAAGGAAAAGTGTTTAAAAAAAATGATCGATTAATATTTATTGAGTGGCAGGTAGCAACAGGAGAGGCAGGAAATAGAGAAGAGCAAGATTATGCTCTAAATGACACCTGCCCCTTTGCAAGTTGTTGATGTAATTATAGAAGGAGGAACTGAAGATAGAGAAGAAAAGGGAGGTAAGGTGCATGGCAGAACAGAAAATATATCGTAAGAAAAAAGTAATCAGAAACAAAATACATCATGGCCACGTGTCTATGTGTTTAAATAAGGGAGGTAAGAAGTGAACATTTTAATGAGCTTTGAAATAATCTTTCATGATGTAATCAGAGAAGGAGTTCAAGGCTATAAAAGAAAGGAGATTGGAAAGTTACCTCCCCCTGGGCTCGGCCATAGGAATTATGTTTAATAACGTTTGTATGTTCTCAGCTCCGTCTCTATAGACGAGCATCTATTCACTTCTACGCTGTTTCACTTCCTTTATTTTAGCTTAATGATCTGTTTTGAAATTCAATCTAACCCCTCCACTTCTGCACTAGATTGCATTTCCTATTCTCTCCTTCGTCATTTTTACTTTCTCCATTACTTCTTCCCAATCAACATGCAAAATTACTCTTTTCCCCTCTTTAAAAATAAACAAAAACAGGGGTGCCTGGGTTGCTCAGTGGGTGAAAGTCTCTGCCTTCCGCTCGGGTCGTGGTCTCGGGGTCCTGGGATCGAGTCCCGCATGGGGCTCTCTGCTCAGCAGGGAGCCTGCTTCTCCCTCTCTCTCTCTGCCTGCCTCTCTGCCTACTTGTGATCTCTGTCTGTCATATAAATAAATAAACTTCAAAAAAACAAAAGACAAACCTCTCTGAACTCCTCGCATTCTGCGTAAAACTGCTTCGATCTTTGGGCCTGCTCTCCCACTGAAACTGTTTGAAAGTCATCACTGACAGATGCTAATTCCAGGTTCCTGATTGCATTCTATCTGCAACTTTTGATACAGGTGTTGTCCCCATTGTTTTGAATGCCCATGATCTTTTAGGTTACCAGGAAGTACACGTTTCAGATTTCCTCTCCCTTCCATGGATGTCTTCTCTTCTAGTTGCCCTTGAATCTCTAACCTCTAACTACTGAAGCGCTTTTAATGTTCAATCTTTGGACCATATTCCAGGTTCGGTTCTCTAAGAAAAAAACACTGACGTCGAGTGTGGCCTCCAGAGCACGCACTAGGGAAGAACATCGGTGCCGGAGAGAGGCAGGACGACTGGGCAGTGGGAGAAGTGAGCTAAGGTGCAGACTCGTCGTTGCCTCAGTGGACTCCACTGGGAGCAGAGTCAGAACTGCCCTGACCTGGGCTGAGATCGTCTAGGTTTTATAGCTTCGTCTCCTTCAGTCACTGGATGACGATGGCCCAGCAAGGGCATCTAAAGCAAACCCTTAAGGAGTTCTCAGAGGGAGGCGATGTGCTAATAGTGCTCCCCGCCTCTGGAGGGGAATCTGAGCAGCGCATTTCCGCGGCCACCGCAGACCTCTTCTCCTCCACCCACACGAAGTCTCTTTTTGTCTCATGTATTCTTATGGCTTCATTCCAAAAATACATGAAGTATTTCATTTGCATGGCCAATCCCAAAATGATACAACACCTCAAACAAAATATATCCAGAACTAAGCTGATCCACCCACCCCAATATGTTCCTCTCTCAGTCTTCCCGGCGTCAGTGAACAGCAACTGTATTATTCCAGGAGCTTAGGTTGAAAAACACAGATTTTTCTCTTCTTTTCTTTCTCCCATGGAGCTATTCTTTTTTTTTTAAAAAAAGATTTTATTTATTGGGCGCCTGGGTGGCTCAGTGGATTAAAGCCTCTGCTTTCGGCTCAGGTCATGATCCCAGGGTCCTGGGATTGAGCCCCGCATCGGGCTCTCTGCTCAGCGGGAAGTCTGCTTCCTCCTCTCTCTGAATGCCTCTCTGCCTACTTGTGATCTCTGTCTGTCAAATAAATAAATAAAATCTTTAAAAAAAAAGATTTTATTTATTTATTTGACAGACAGGGATCACAAGTAGGCAGAGAGGCAGGTAGAGAGAGAGAGAGAGGAAAGCAGGCTCCCTGCTGAGCAGAGCCCGATGTGGGACTCGATCCCAGGACCCTGAGATCATGACCTGAACCAAAGGCAGCGGCTTAACCCACTGAGCCACCCAGGCGCCCCTCCCATGGAGCTATTCTTAAATCCTCCTCTTTTGCAATCCATGTCAATCTACACACAAATTCTACTGGTTTACTTTCACATATAAGTAGAATTTACCACTTTGTTCTGCAGAGTAAACCAGCAGGGGCTATGGGAGGCAGGCTTTTTAGCAACAAGAGAAGGGGGTGGCCCCTGGTTCCCATAGATGATTGGCTTGCTGGAACAGTTTTGTGGCTTGTCAAGAAAGTGAAACTCATTAAGTTAAGGTGAGGCACAGCTGGTCTGGAGGCCGACAGATGTCCAGCTAACACCTAGATCTTACAATACACAACTCCACACCAACTCGTCTGAGGCAAGCCACCATGACAAAATAAAAGCCCAAGTCTGTGCATAGTTTTGAAGGCCTAACATGCCCTGAGCCCCATTATCTCCCTGACTTTATTTCCTGATACTCTTTTACTAACACGCTCTACTCTACACAATGACCTCCTTTTCTGCTTCTTGAGCACATCAAGAATATTACCGTGTCAGGAACTCTGCTCTTGCTTTTCATTCTGCCTGGAACACTTTACTCTCCTTCAAATTTCCTCCTTCATTCACTTCTTTTGAATCTCTGCTCAAATGCCTTCTTTTAAAAGAGGGTTCCCCAAACCTGCCTATTTTAAATCCTATAGACTCTTCTTCAGCACATTGTCTAATTCACTGCTTTCATTCTCATAGAGTTATCACCATCAAAAAATCACATAATTTACTGAGTTATTCTACCATGTGTTCATCTGTCTCCATTAACATGGGGGTTACACGGTAAAAGGTCATTTGTCTATTAGTTCATTCCCATTAACAGTGTCACCTGAAACAAAGGTTTGGTATATTCAGGCATGTAATAATTCATTTGTTAAATAAAACAAATCAATAAACCTACCATTCTTTTACTGTGTAACTGCAATTAGGTAATATGAAATTCTAAATATCTGTTTTTTTCAAATGTTGAGCATGATTTTTCCTTATAAAAACAATAAACACTAATTTTTCCCCCCCAGGCCAGGGATTGCATAGGGTAAAGCTTTACAAAAGTGACCCAGAGGTCTGGGAAACACAGGCTGCAAGTTCAAGGATCATGTGTTCCTTTGGGATAAACTTCAGCATGAGAGACAGAATATATGAAGGATCCTTCATATCATGTTCTTGCCTTTCAAGGTAGTGATTCATACAGCTTCATCAGAGACCCGTCACGTGGCCAAATCTGTTTTATGGTGAAGCTGTAACCAGTTCTGGCAAGACCCATCTTATTTTTGCTCTTCCTTCATCTCTGCCTCATATCCCTTTTCCCCTCACCATTGTTTGGAATTACATCTTTCAAGAAAGTGTAGGCATATGAATAATTACTCAGGCTTAATTTCTCTAGGGAAAAAAGGCTAAATAAAATACTTTTCTACCCCAGAACAAAATTACTTTAAGAAGAAACAGAGATGGCTATAACTTAAAAGGAGCCTACAATCTGGTTAGTAATGCAGAAGAGACCAAAATGTTAAATTACAGAATAAAGAATTAGAGAGTAAATCCATATGCAAAAGTGTGGGTGATACAGTTAACAAGAATGATAAGATCTGAGAGAAGCAGTGGGATTGTTACAGGTTAAATTTATCAGAGAGTATTGACCTTAAAGTATTTAAGGATATGACTTAGAAGAGTATAAATTTCCACGTATTCTAACCTGGAGAAATACTCGGACTAGGGAAATGTTATGAAAGTGTACATGCATGGAAGAAAGGGAGAGTGAGAAGATGAAGAGGGGAATTTGTTCCAGATAGTAACACAAAGCAACTAAAATGGGCAAAGTATAGAAAGAATGCAAAGGAACTTACTGAGGACAAATGATACACACACACACACACACACACGCACACACACACAAGATAATCAAGTATCCAGCTTTGTATGTATAAAAGGAGACAGATGATTTCCCTTCTCAATGAGATGAGTAGATATTATGTTATAAGACTTTCCCAAGAATTTCCCATAATATTCTCTCCTGAGTTCACACTCAATATTGAGTGCATATACACGTATTTCACCTGAAATAACTGCATTTATTACTTTGAATTAGTCCATTAAAAAGCAACCTACTGAGAAAAAGGTGTTTTAATAGATGAGTGAAATAGGAGGTGCAGGCTGCAACATGGGCCATTTCTAATAAAGCAAGCCTAGAAGAAAGGATAAAATAAAGCACGCTGTATAGCCACAAAAGCCAGTAATAGCGTAGAGACCTGAACAGCAACCGTGCCGTGAGCAGTTGAAGGACACCAAAAAGAAGGCTGAAGGATGCCAGAGACTCCTTCTGTCTTACACTGTTACCCAGGAACAACCCTGACACAGAACACATGTAATTAAAAAAAAAAAAAAAAAAACCTAGGAGTGAAAATGGGCTGCAGGTGATAACAAGACATATACGTAGTAGCTAGCCTTCAGTGTATTCAATGTAATTCATATGCTTTTCCTGTCTTGTCATAGATTGGCAACTTGGCAACAGCCTGCTCTGGACAGTAAAATCCATGGAGCTATAGAAGCCTTGCTTGCTTTGTGCTCCACGGTCTACCATAACAGGGAGCACCACCCGTCACACAGGATTCCAGTGGTGCTTATTGAATCAATGGATTGACCAAAGTTCTCTGTAATTTAGAGTTCCAGCAATTTTTTATGGCCCCCTTAAACCAAAAGAAATAGGTGACGGCTTTATTTATTGAATAGTTAGGTCCAAACATATTAATATGTGTTTATGCCCTAACGACATGGTACGTGTTTGTTGCTCCATAACCTCTCAAACCCTCGGTCCCTCTTCCACACTGAGTGTTGTCCCATACCTGCTTTTCATCACATCTGCTTAAAAATCAGCTTCATAAAGATGGAGCATCATCCAAAAGAAGTTAGCCATTGAATGCTGAAACTACTTGAAGTTAGTGGTTTTCTTGATGTTTGAAAAACACTGCTAAGTTGACCAGAAAGTTTTAAATATCTCTCAGTGCTCCTGGAAAATGTATGGTACTCTGTTGGGGAACATCAGACTTAATTTTTAAAAAGTGAAGAAAGTATTCATTAAATTTAAATTTCACAGTATTTCACAGATTGGTTGTTAGCATTAAGTGTGTACATATATAAAGTTCATCATTTAAAAAAATAAGCTACTGCTTACATCTTCACATTTGCTTTTGGTGTCAAATCTACACACTGTAAATTATTTCTGTTACCAAACAGGAAAAGACTACTCATTTTTAACAATTCGACAAAGCACAGATCCTCCACATTCAAGGCACTTGTCCTCTGTGTAATATATTCGTGTACATGAACAGATATATTACTCTTAACTGATAAACTTTAGGAAGGTGTTCTATGTAGTATATACAGCGATTGAATAATTCAACCCCTTGATCCTTAAAATATCTTCATCAGTATTGTGCAGGAGGTTCTATGTAAAAAACAAAACAAAACAAAAAACAGACCAAAAAAAAAAAAACCTTCAAAGTAAATCTCTGCTGATGCCATCCATATTCCTCTTCAACTATTGTCCTGTGTGCTCCTCTTTTGGCCAAATCTTTAGAAAAGTATTAGGGGGTAGAAACTTAATCCACAACAGATGTATACAGAATATGTATTGATCACAGTTCCCCAGAGAAAAAGAATCAAAAGAACACACACACAAACACACACACACACACACACACACACACACACACACACACAGAAGAAATTATTATACAAAGCCCAAAACAAAACCTGGAGCTCGCATTTGTGTAAGTACATGGGAATAGATACTCCAACACATAAGAACTCTGTGACCTTATAATTTATTTTGTACCTTGCAGCCTAATTTTCCTCATCAGTAAGATAGTAGTAATAGTAAGTCTCTGAAAAGAGCTATAGAGCCAGTAAGTGTTCTCTAGGTTCTTCTATATCATTTTGAGTTCGAAATGGGTTTCTACATTTCTTGCAAATCCCCAAAGTATAAAACCTAGTGTCACTATGAAAAATTGTTCATCTTGAAATTGCCATTCTTCTATTGTCATACTTCAAATCATTTCTTTTTTCTTTTCACCTACTATTCATTCTTCTTACTGCTTTTTCCACATTCTTATCACCTTCATGTGCATTTATCCACATAATGTGTAACATTCTTTTATGCACCTAGATTTGCTTTGGCCAAAATCTGTACACGTTTTAAAATTAATGAATTAATGTGTTTTTATTTCTATATGTAGAAATCATGATTGCTGTTCTTTCACAAGATATGAGAACACGAGAGTTGCTAGTGTTTCTACTTATCAAAGAACATAGGTTTGCTTTAAAAAACTGAGCTATATTGAACTCCTTCAATTCAAATTATTTTATTAATTTCATTATTTTATTTAAATATTACATACAAGATAGGGAATGGATTTTATGTTATTGTTTTCAGTATCAGCATCCAAGTCAGCTACCTAGAATCCTGACTGTTCTCAGAGGAGCTGTGGCCAACCAAACAGAGACAATATTAGGAAAATGTTTTTAGGAACATCACAAACACATTTACAGTTCAGCATGGAGTTTTTACTGCCTATGCTTCTTATGTAATCATGGAAACAATTTTCCAAAGACCATATTTCCAAATAATGACTAGCTGATTTTCTACCATTATTCAGACAAAACTCAGAAATACTAAGAATAGCATAGAAGAAAAAATAAGTTTGAGAGAAAGAGGTAGTACAAGCATAAAAGCAAGTCTTTATATATAGTGATCACCTAGTTTCTTGTAAACAAATTCTTAGTGATTTTTATTGTTGGTTACAACCTTGAAAACACGGGGCATGGCCATTTAATTCTACTCAACTACTAGGGACTGTCATTCTTCCTCTTGCCTGGTATCCTCTAATGTTGACTAAATTGTAAAATCAAGTTTAAAATTTATGTGCATATGGGAAGAAGCCCAAGTCCAAGGAAGAATCTAGCCCCCATTAAGTATTGTTCAGTATTTCTAGAAGTTTTCAAGAGGCATTACATCAACACACAAGCCTGTCTAACAGCTACAGCCGTCCCAAGCCTCCCAGGTCTCACTCCTCTCCCTTGGCTCTACTTGCAGACATCCAACGTGTGGAGCTACTTGCAAATTCACATTGTAGCCATTACTGGTTTCACTGTATTGGTATTCATTACATTGTAGAAGAGGTCTCTTTTAGCAGAATAAAATAAATCATTTATCTATTTCCTATCATTCTAAAGACACTTTTGTGAAGAAGCCATGAGACAATTGGTTTCCCATAGTATGATACACACTTGGGTACTTTAAAATACTTCTGGTTGTTCGAGGTTTTATTATCGATCTATTTTTTTTTCTTTTGCCACATTTTTATCATTTTACATCATTTTCTAAGACCACATTACTTCCCTGGGCATTAGCTATCCACTACTTCCCATGCATCATTTTAAGTCTGGATATATCCCCCAAATACATGTTTCATTACTCTGACTTGAGCCTTCACTTCCATTCATGCCTGGGCATGCATAATGTCTCATAAAGGTGAATTTCAGTATCATGGTCTACAACATCAGCATGACCTCCTACATTAGAAGTACTGTTTCAATCTAGACCTCATATCATGCATTAAGAATTAGAGGGAGATTTTGTTTGTTTCATTTGTTGTACTTTGTTTTGTTTTAATACAATCTTGTACTGATTCACATTAAGTGGTATCAGTGGTTGATGCTTTGGAATTGGGTATACTTCTGAATGCTAACATATATGCGACGGTTAAGATGAGATCAAGAATTTTTCAGAAGCTCTTACAAAATAAGGGGAAGTCTAAAAAGTCACTTTTCTTAATTTAAAGATTAAGAAAATAGAATTAATTTTCAGATGTCTACTTTAGCTTTTCACAGTAAGCTGTGTGTTCAGCTTGTCTTATCTTCCTTGGACCAGTGAACTAGCTGTGCGTGTCTTTCTCACAGCAATGGCAGAAGCACAGCCAACTATATAAGCATATTTCAAGCATATTTCTAGTTCACTCTTCCAAGGCTTAAGGAATGGAGAATTTTATACTTTCCTAAGGAAAGTGAGGAGGTTGTAAATTGAACTTTTTTTTTTTTTAATAATAATCTAATCAAGAGGAGGTGCTATTACATATTCCAGTCGAGCAAGGATTGTTCTTGGGGCAGGTGAAAGGGGCACAAATGAAGAGAATTGTAAGATGAAGAATATTTAGAAAGCAATATACATAGCATGTACGGATAGGCTCTGATGAGCCAAGGAAAGAGGAAATATCAAGCATTAGACCCACAAGCCTGAATTTATTTACTTGATGCCCTCTATGGACATCCACAGAGACAGTGAACAGAAGAGATGAAGGCGGTTTTATGGGTGGGAGTAGGGGTTATAAATAATCCTCATCATTTCTAGTGCTGTGAGTATCACCATTATTATTGATGACATTACTGGTTTGGGAAATGGATGACAGGATGCTGCCTTCAGTGCTATTCTTCCCAAGCTCGGACACAGGTCTGTCTAAGGGCACTGAAATCACTCAGCTCTGTCCAGACCTATCAGCACGGTCTGTCCTCCACGGAACAGTTGCCAGCACATCACCAGCCAGCCGTCCCTCCCGACTCCATACTGCCATGGACACCAAGCAGTGAAAATGACTGCTGCACCTGCTCACTGCTCTTTGCAAAAACTGCTTTAGGTTCCACCCCTACTTTCTATTTTAAACTGATGTGTGTGAGTATTATGTATATATAAACGTGTGGTGGGGGGGGTGAGTAAATTTTTCCAGTTTCTATCCTATGGACTTTATGTTTTTCACCCGTATTCTCTAACCACTTTCAGACTAGCAGATTGGTTTGATCTGAATTCTAGATTTAATTATTAGAAATATGTTAGTCCTAGTATTTCACTCTGGTTCATCAGTAGCAGCCCTAAAGCAGGTACATGCACTCTTTCGCTCCAGACCCAGGTTTTCCAAATCCTACCCCACACTGACCTCAGCACCTTGGGCCCATACACATACAGAAGACAGGATGGAAACAATTGTGTATTGGTAATTTTGGTAAAATATAGAATATTCATACTATAATAGTTGTGACAATATGTTCTGCCTAGAAATCCAAATGGAATCTAAAAAATGAGGCTATTTCCACTTAAAGCATTTTTACTACTGAAGTAGTTAAATTACATTCAGATCTGTTAATGACTAAGCTCAGTACCAGCGTTAAGTGAATCTAGATCACACACACACATACACACACACACGTGTGATTCCTGGTAAATTATTTAGTGTTTTCAGCACAGCTGCACAATGTGAGTATTTATTAATTGCCTGTAAAATCAGCAAAATATGTTCAAGAAGTGTCAGCTTGCCATATATTGTACATAATCACACATTTGAGCTATACAGTTGTTTATGTCATTTTATAATCGTGCTAATAATTACCAGACAACTAAATTATTCAGCAAACCATAAATGTTACATTTAATTACTTTATCATTTTTGTATGTTGCCATGGAGATTAAATTGCTAACTCAATCCATAAATTCAGTTCTTTTCTAATTTCCGCCTTTATCAATATGAATGTGGAATGAATTAATGAAACTAGGAAGCATGTGCAAACAAGTTAGTATTTTCTTGGTATGTTTTCTAGTCACACAGCTTCTATATGATGCTGTGAAAATTTATAAGGTTCTCTCTAATATCTTCAAAGCATTCCTGAGCTCTGAAAATTAAAGGGAGAGGAATAAAATAAATCTTTCATAAGATACAATTTCCACCTTCTGTCAGGAACTAACTGATTAGAAAACTCTTTATAGGTTAAACCAACCATCACATTTTTATGGTTCTGTGTATTTCCAAATGTAAAGAATAAAGCTTTCTCTCAATACACTATCCCCATGCAGTAAACACACGGTCCACAACCACAGTCTGTGCAACAATTTGTCATATACCTAGTTTTGTTTTGCTGCGGTATCTTTTTTTATAGGCTTGCAAATTTCCCCAAGAATATCCCTGCATCTAAAAGCATTTATAACTTAAAACTATCTCGTAATAAACACTAAATGTGTGCCAAACCTTCCCATAAAGCACCCAGCGTCCATCTTACAACATTTTGAGTATAAGAAACTTGAGTCATTAAAATGAGTTACTCTTCTTGTAGGTAACAGGTATTCAAAGTATCCAAACATGCACTCAGGGCCTTAAAATCACTTGAAGACTCTAGCTGTACTGAAAAATTTAAAACTATATTACAATTTAATCAAATCTCGAGCCTTTATATGTATACAATTCTAATATGTCAGTGTTGTTTCTGGGTGATAAAAACGACCAAACTTTTGGGGCTTATCTATCTAGCATATATTTGGGGAGACATTCACACTGAAATGTTCTGGTCATTGTTGCATTATTTATAAATAGAGCTTAGGAGACTGGAGATGTATAAACTTTGGGTTGGGTTAGATATACATAATGATATTCATTAACTCACTTGAATAGATACTGATTTATCCAATTGTTGATACAACATGAATTGTGAAGATACCTGGTAAAATAATAATGCATTTGTTAAAAATTTACAAGCACTTTTACAGATATTTCTCCAAACAAAACTGAATAATCACACAATGCTCCAAAATTTCAACAAATCTTGGGGAAAGGCATAAGAAAACACAAAAAAACATAGTAGGAGATGGAATATTATTAATGTCATAATGCCAACTAAGTGCTGTAAACATTCAAAAGAGGAGAAAAAAGAGAGAGAAAATTCAAATTCAAGTTCCTGGGGAGACACTTTTTTTTTTTCCCATAAAATTGAGAACTTGATATGATAATAAGTAATTAATTATCCAAACACATGAGCAGACTATACACCAGGAGACAATCTTGCCTGGCTTATTAATAAAGCTTCCCATGAGTTTTACTATTTCTAGTCTGCCCCTTTCCAAGCCAAACTCTTTACAGATTTCAGAAACTTCTTTCTAGAGCACAAATGATATATACTATCACTACAGTACTTAAAATTCTTCTGTTGCTCCAAGTTCTCTCTAGAATTCACTCTAATAACATTAAATGACATACAAGTCCATTCAAAATGACACCCTTGCTGAACTCTTGCTGGGCTCCATTCCCAGCCCAGCATTCACCCCTAACACTCCAGACACAGCAGCCATGTACACTTGTGCTTAGTCCCCAAAGATAATTAGGTTTTACTTAGCTTCTAGATCTTTGTCTACATAATCCCTTCTTAATATGAACAACAACAACAACAAGCCTATTTACTCCCTTTTTCCTGGGATAATCTCTAGTCAAGCCTCCTGTCCCTAATTAGCTATCATTCCTTAAGAAAATGTTCCTGAGTACTTGAAAATTATAATAGGGGACTTCCTTTTGTACCTGTGCTTCACCCAGGATAACAGACCATACAAAATTTTTCTAAATATTATTACTTATTACTCAAAAAATATCAAAATAAAATAAAAATTAATAACACTTCTACTAAATCAAAGATGCTCAAGTCTAAAATCTGAAATTTAAAAGAAAAAGAGCTAAAAGATATCTTTATATGCATTTTGGTAATGCTGACTATATTTATTATTCATATTTATATCTAACAAATTCCTTCTCAGTCCCAACTTTTCCCCCTTCCAACTTTTTCCTCTCTTCAGATACCATCTTCTTCATTGTTTGCTAAAAAACCCAACAAACTGCCAAAGTGTCCCTAGAGGCTTCTCTGGGTATGGTGAGACAGTCCCTCTCAGCCAGCCTTGGAACTCTGAAACTGACGTGCTCTCTAGGGGCTGCAGTAAAGATAAATTACTAGTTGTCATTTTTTTAAAAAATGCCTTTTAGCTCTTCAGACTATAGTCAATGAATAAAGTGACTTAAAATAGTAATAAATTGGGGTTTATCATTAATGCCATCCCTGCAGTGGCATGTCAATATCAAAGGGCATGCTAGCAAAGAAAACCACTAATATTAAACTTCAAGCTGAGATACAGATAGTATTCATGCGTCTTGCCTAACAACTGAGGAAAAAAAGCAAGCATCATGAAAGGAATAGCAAGTAATCAGTGGAAAAATTAAGAAGTGAAAGGGAACATATGGAGATTTGAGAAAAGCCCAATTCTATGTTTAAATTCAGAATTAGTCCAGAAAGTCCTTTTCAAATTTAGTTGACAATTCAGGTGCTTAGATCAGAGTGAAAGGGATCAGTATAAACACAAGCTCACAAATATCTACGTGTTGCCAAGTTGGTTCTTGACAAAAACCGCGATGACTGTTAGTTCAGACAAGTCTAGGATTCCACCACAAAGCTACTTAGCTGAACAACTTGGCAACCTCCTTGGAAAGAAGCTATCCTAGATGAATGAAAATAGGAAGGTTTGAGTGTAATACGGTGACCTTTTATGAATCACTGGAGACTAAGATCCATGGGCATATATCTGATTCTTGAACAAGAAGAGCTGCAAATAGAAATCAAAGGTGTTTCACTTCTCCGTGATGTTCAAGGAATAAGAAAACACTTTGTAGGGTCTAATGTTAAGCAAGTGAAGTGAAAGAGAAGAATCACTCCAACTGTAGTGAAAGTAGCGCAAAAATCTTATGTCTTGAGAGCCCCAGACGACAGAGTGCAAATTTGGTATGCACTTGAAAGGTGTAGCAACTTCTACAGAGAAAGTTAGAGTACTGGAGTTTCTCTTTTGGGGGAAAATAACATTCTCTATGCAGAGAACTAGCATTGTGCATATTGAGCAATTTAGGGAGTTTAATGTATGTGAAAGTGGCTGGTACATAGTAAAGCTCAATAAATACTAACGTTATATTTTTCTCTGCCTATACACAGTCCCTTATTAATCTCATTAGTTTTTGTTATAGCTTTAGAGAGCATCTATAACCTGAGGGTTTAGGATAAATTTTGGAAGTGAAATTAACAGGATTTTCCTGGATTGGCCATGGAGGTGGGTAAAGAAAAGAAGGTAAGATGTCTCTAAGTTTGGGTTGCCTGGGTGGCTCAGTGGGTTAAAGCCTCTGCCTTCAGCTCAGGTCATGATCCCAGGGTCCTGGGATCAAGCCCCGCATCGGGCTCTCTGCTCAGCGGGGAGCCTGCTTCCCCCTTTCTCTTTCTGCCTGCCTCTCTGCCTGATTATGATCTCTGTCTGTCAAATAAATTAAAAAATCTTAAAAAAAAAAGATGTCTCTAAGATTTTTGGCTGAACAAGAAAGAGAAAGGATGGAATAGTCACTTACCGAAGTGGGGGTGGCAGGCATGGATCTGCAGTTGTTACGGTTGGGAGGTGAGAACATTTCTGATTGGAATATATGGTTTGAGATGAGTATTAAGCAATCAAGTATTGTAAAGTTAAGGCTGAATCCAGAGTTCAAAATAACCATCAAGGCTAAATATAAATTTAGCAGTCATCAAGTATAAGAATTAATAAGATCACCAAGAAGGGTATGTTGATAGAAAGTGAAAGACGTTCTCGAAGTCTGAGCTCTAGGACAACAAAACTTTAGAGATCTGTGAGATGAACAGAAATCAGCAAAAATGAACAATGGCATTAAACACACACACACGCACTGTACTAGAAGCAAAGTAGGAGTAAGTGAGCAACCTCTGACAAATGCTGCTCATAGCCTGAGATGATTCCTCAGAATCAGTCGTTAATGTTAGCAAGATAAATAGTCACTGGTGACAAGAGTCAGCAAGTCACAGCAAGCCTATACAGTGCCTTTATTCAAATGAGGAAAAAAAAAAAAAAAAAGAAAAGTGCTGCTTCTCCTGGGTGAATACAGACCCCAAGAAAGGGCATGGTTTGGTGAGTAGCACACGAACCAGATTTCATCCTCCACATGCTAGGTACCCTAGAGTGATGAGAACACACAGAACTATCAGCTGCATCTATGTAGACAAGAATCATTTCAGTGATGGGGGGGGCATGAAGAAATGATTGGGGTAGGTTGAAGAGAAAATGTAATAAAGTAAACTAGAAACACAACTACGAAGGACTTATTAAAGGGAACTGTGCTGTAAAATGGGAAGAAATAGGGCAGTGGCTGGAGAGGGTAGAGGTATCAAATCAAGATTTTATTTTTAAGATTTTTAACAAATGCTATCCATGACATATTCACACAGCAGATAGGTCATGGATGCTACCTGTGACATGTCCATACAGCAGATCCCTATATAGATCCATACATATCTCTTGTCTCTTGCACTCTCATTTCCCTAGCCACTGGATGGCTTTTTATGACAACCACATCTCCTGCGTGAGGGCTTGTACTCACTGTAGGAGCACACGGAATCAGGGATGGGCTGAGGAAAACCGCCCCAGGGAACATTAATCAACCATGGTGGGTAGGACATGGCAAGTAAATACTCTAGTGTCCTAAAGGCCCAATGTTCAAAATCAGAGATTTTCTGAAGTTTTTTTGTTTTTGTTTTTGTTTTTTCAGAAAATAATCTCTTATGTTTTATAGTAGAGCAAATCAGTACAATCTGCAGAACCTGGATTGTAGCTGTTATCACAGAATTTTTTTCTCCATTCCAATATACCTAGAATACCATAAGCAATTTGCTTTCACTTGGCAAGAACAGGGATGCGTTAAATTTTGCTCCATACCCCATTTCATTTATAAGGATTTGGCTCTTCAGCGTCTCACCGTCCTACTGAATATTTGTATGCAATCACCAGCAGAACCTGGAGAGTGGGAGGCAGTAAACACTTTGGGGGCCTTTGAAACACTAACAGACAGAAGATAAGCCCCATCCTAAAACAGGTACCTTCCACCATCTCAGTGATGTATCTGTGGACACAGCTGTCTGAGACTGCTGAAAATTTTTCCTCCAAAAAGGAATATCTCTAAATGATACAAAATAACTATACAATTTAATGTATTTAGTTGTACCTTTTAACTAACACAAATATGAACTTTGGGGGTTTTAAAGTGTATTGCTAATAATAATTAACAATATTTAGTGGCATAAACTAAACATAAATACCATGACACTTAAAAGCCCATGTTTTTATTTTATCCCATAGTAAAACAAATTCCAAAAAATGCAATTTCCTTAAAGCATACACACATAGCCAGGAAAAAACATATACTGAAATATTAATTATATGTCATATTAATAACAAATGAAACTTTTTTTTCTAAAATACAAGACCCTAAGAGTTTAAAATATTAAAGGTATAACTTTTATGTTATTAAACAAAACTTAGATTTTTCTTGCTAATGCAAACAATGTTTATATAGGGAAATTAAGCTATTCCAGTTTTTAAATCACCATATTAGACTGATTTTACATGTAGTTTATAAAGAAACATAGTATGACATAACAGCATCAAGGAATGGTAAACCACTTTCATAAGTGAATATTAAATCAAACATTCCTGAGAAGTATAAACCCTTAATTTTGTTCTCAATATAAATCTTCCTCTTCATTTGTTATATTTAGTGAATATTCATCTGATTCTTCTCTGTTGCCCTGGAGATCGAACTGTTTTTACTTCTACAAAAAATAAAAAATAAAACTGTCCATTGAGTTAGAAATATAAAAATATATTAACAAAATATCTAAAGATTTGTTCTTGATGTTTAATATTCACATATTCTAATTTATTGTTGGCAATTTGCTTCCAATTAGCTGTACTGCCCTTGTCAGAAATACTATTTGATAAAGTTTTGAGTTGTAAGTAATATATGCCAATTATGTAAGTATATACCAGAACTTAGAACTCAGAACAGGTTAAAGGAAAAGGAAATGTAATGGTACTCCTATTATATGGCTTAATATAATATCTATTGGTATATAAATGTAAACTAGTTTGACAAGATATGGCACAAGACTGTGGATTTTACATTTTACACAACTGTATGGGAAATAGGTGTTAATTATATTTTACTCTCTTCCTCTACCTCATTAGTTTCAAAGAAGAAATAATTTTAACTTGGTCTGAATATTTGAATATTATTCTATTTATCACCTTTATATGTGGGTAAATAATGATGAGCAAATTACTTTTGTTATTGAAAATCTGAAAATGTTGTTCATATATCTTTATTGTTTCAAGGTTTGGGAACTCAATTATTTGTACCTGCAAAATAACTTACACCTCTATTAAAAATTTGTGCCGAGCATGAAAGGTGCTAAAAAAAAAAAAAAGGTTTTTCATTCATATCTAAAAATATGCTCTATTTATCTTTATCACAAGAAAAAAATGTTAAGATATAATTGAAGGTATCTTTCTGTTTGGCCAAAATGCATAAGCATCTAAGTCTCAACTTGAAATAAATTTAGGTCGTATTTCAGGAGGCTGTGCTCTTCTATTTGTATCTGCTCAACTGTGGGTAGAGAGAAAACCCTGCCTCAGTAATTGCTCCTTATGCTTTAGTTCAGTTTATATTGTCCCTACTGAAGCTGAAACCCTAGCCTGGGTGTTTATTAGCATTCACATTTTGGTTATGAAACCAGGAGGAGTAAAAATATTTCCACCTTCCTCAAGTCCTGGATAATGTGATTCTTCTTAACTAAAAATGTGGGGGTCCTTGCAGGGTAGGCACTAAGTAATATTTCATTGTATAAATGCTCCACAGTTCATTCGGTCACCAATTGAAGACAATCTTGGTTTTATATGTTTTGTTTTGTTTTGTTTTGTTTGTGTGGGGGGGGTTGCTGTATGAATAAAGCTGCTATGAGTATTCACATGCAGGTGTTTATGTGGACATAAAATTTCAGGTCAGCTGGGTAAATACCTAGGAGATAGATTGCTAGATGCTGTGGTATGCTATCAAACTCTCTTCCAAGGTGCCTGTGGTATTTTGCACTCCCACCAACAATGACAGTTTCTAGTGCTCTCCGTCCTCACCCAATTGTTACAGTTGGTTTGGGGGATTTTAGATGTATTAATAGGTATGTAGTATTATTTCACTGTTGTTTTCATTTGCAATTACCTAGTTGATAAATAATGAGGAGCAACATTTTCATATACTTATTCACCACCTGTCTTCTTCGGTGAGGTGTCTATTCAGATCTTTCATCCATTTGTTCATCAGATTTTTTTTTTTTTTTACTGTTTTGTTTTAAGAGCTCTTTGTATATTTTAGATACAAGATCTTGATTATGCATGTTTTCAAATATTTTTTCTCAATCTGAGTTTGACCTTTCATTCTCTTAACAGGGTTTTACACAGAGCAGAAGTTTTACATTTTAATCAAGTTCAAACTTGGAGATGACAAACTAGCAACCAGAAATCTTAGACTATTTATATTAATGTTACATTACGCTAAGTTACTGAGTAGTTCTAATATGTGTGTTAGGTTTATCATTGATTCCCTTTTGTTTCCTAGTTATACAGCCATACCCTCTGAAACCAGCTTCACCACTTTCTTCACCTTGATTCTTCTCAATCTGTTGTCTGATGGTACTGACTAATGAACCCAATAGTGTGTTGAGTAGTAGAGGAGATAGGGACAACCTTGGCTTGTCCATGCACGCTTTAATTATTCATTGACAACTCTCCACCCTGTTACATTATCTAGTAGACATCAATCTTTTTTCTTTACACACAAAGTATAGTAACTTATATTATTTCTTATTTTTTTTTTAACTATTCCTTCAAATATAGAGAAAAAAATAATTATACTATTTGGCAAATAATGATCACTGTTTTGTGTAAAACATCTCCTCTTGTTCTATTTATTATTTTGAAAATCTCACTCTTTGTTCATCTTCTTACCCCCAAAGGCAAATATTGTACTGTATTGAACATGTTGCCTTGTATTTTATATGTCCATTTTAAAAAGAGGCTGGAATGTTTTGTGAGACTATTTTAAACGCACGTAAATTATCTTGTGTTAAAACCACATCCTGTTTCTCACTTTATTCATTAGGCATTGTGTTCTTAAAAGTTATTGGTACTACTGAGCTCATAACTAGCTTGCTGTTTCTAATTTTTTATAGCATACATCCACTATATTTTATTTATATAGTCTCCATTTAGGGACATAAAGATCTCTTTCAACTCCCCCACTTCAGTGTATTTGGCTTTTATGACACCATCTGTGATATGTACAGCCAGGTATGAAATGGATGTACACAGAGTATAAATATAAATAATTTTATAATATATGGAAGTACTGCCCATTAGGATGGCCAAAGCAGTATAAACTCCCACAAATGATTTGTGAGTGGTCCAGTTTTCCAAAATCCTTACTACTACTTGGTGCTATGCAACTTTTTAATTCTTGTTAACCCAATGACTATAAGTAGATACCACCCTTTTAAACGTTTTAATTTCTCTAATTATTTGTGAGTTTAAATATTTATTCATATACTTACTAACCATTTGTGTTTCCCTTTCTATGAATTGCCTGTTTGTATCTTTGCTCATTTTTTTTTCTGTTGGATTTTTTTGTCCTTTATTTGTTGATTTTCAGGTGCTCCTACTGTATTCTAAATATCTACCCATTACTGGTTTAATATAATGACTGTGATCTTTTTCAATTATCTATTATCTCTATCCGCTGTGCTTTTGTTAAACCCAAATCCTGAATTTTGGTGAGAAATAAACCTATCTATTTTTCACCTTATTGTTGTTGCCTCATGAATCTTAATTAATTCTTGTTCAATACATTTTATTTGCCTTATATCTGTTATATAATGTTGAATCTCACCCTGAATTATTTAAGTTCTCTGGAGTTGGGTGGTGTTTTTACAGTAAGGAGGTAAATGAATCAACATATGTTATTTAAATTTCTACTCTCTTCATTGCATCTGACATTTTTTTTGTTTGTTTGTCTGACTAAAGCAGATCTTTTAAGCCTTTCCTCAGTGAAGCTCATCAAGGTAAGCTTCCCCTAGCCAAGATCTATCTTCTGATATATCAAGGCCTCTGAACTGTCCTTTCATAATTCCTCTCAGTGTTCAGTCATGGGGTATCTCAGAAAGATCAACCAATTTATCATTTCGCATTTCTACCACGACTAATGTAAACTAGTTTTTATTCCAGATATATATAAATCTGGTTTCCAAGTTTTCCAATTCTTTTTCATATTTCGTATTTGTTTTCTCTCTCACTCTTCCTCTCTCTCTTTCTTTTTTTTAAACTTCTGCCTGACTATGGTGGTTAATTCTGTATGTCAACTTGCATGGGTCATCATATTCAGAGATTTGGTCAGATATTTGGTCTAAATGTTTTCTAGATGTTTAAGTGAAGGTATTTTTTTTGGATGGGATTAACATATAAATCAGTAGACTCTGAGTAAAGCAAAAAGCCCTGCATATTGTGGGTGGGCCTCATCCAATCAGTTGAGTCATTAAAAAAAAGACTGACTTCCCCTAAAAGGGGGAATTCTTCCAGCCAACTCTCTTTGTATTTGAATTGCAGCTCTTTCTTGGCTCTCCCGTTTATCAGCCTACCCTGCAGATATAGATTTACCAGCTTTAACAATGTGAGACAATTACCTGAAATAACCTCTCTCTCTCTCTCTCTTTATATATAAAGGGAGCCGTGACTTCCTCGCCCCCATATTCCCTGGACAGTAAGTATAGTTCCCATAATGCCTGTGATGTCTCTGTGACCCAGATTCCCCTCTCCAAAACCCTTCTAGGTCCATCTCCCGCCCAGGAGCTGGCCTTAGTTCCTTCCTTCTCTGCCCTGACCCTTGATATGCTTGTTTAGCTCTAATAAAGTAATAAAGCTTTGTTGTGAAAAAAATTTTTCACATTTGGGTGGTTCAGTCAGTTAAGTGTCTGCCTTCGGCTCAGGTCATGATCTCAGGGCCCTGGGATCAAGTCCTTTACGGGGCTCTCTGCTCAGAGGAGCCTGCTTCTCCCTCTCCCTCTGCCTTTCCTCCTGCTTGTGCTCTGTCTCTCTCTCTGTCAAATAAATAAAATATTTTTTAAAAAGAGAGAAAGATATGTATAGATATGTATATATGACTGGTATGTTTATATATAAAAAGAGATATAAAAAACATATATATATACACATATATATATAAAGAGATATTTTTTATATATAAAAAGAGATACAAAAACATATATATATATATATACACATATATATATATTCTATTTGTTCTTTTTCTCTGTAAAACTGGATAATACACTGATTTTCTTAATATTTTTAGTGGGTGTTATATTTGTATTTAATTATTTGGTAATCCTAATATATCCAATTTTTTCCCCAGAGGTTCTATTATTATAGTTTCATCTAGAATAGATTCATTTTTATGTTTGTTGATTTTTTTCAGTTGCATTTCTTCGAATTACATTCCTTCATACATTTTGAAAATGTCTTACTGTTTATTTGAAGTTCTTTGTTATTCTTTCCTTCTCTTTTATTTTCTCTTCCGTTTCTATCCTATTCATTTTGAATTTGCTCCTTCTTTGTCCAAAACAAGATTTTATATAATAATTCCAGAACCACAGTGTTATTGGAGATATCACAGATAAAACCACCGGGGCAGTAGGTATCGAGATACCAGGACCTTGTCAGCTAGCCTCCTCTAAGGCACGTATGTACTTTTATATGCAGACATTGCCCCCAGGAAATGCTATTGTTTGTTTGTGCCTTCTCCTTCTCATTCATGTTTTTTAGCACTGATCTTATCTCTAGTACCCCACTGTCCCAGAAGTGATGTTACAACTAATTATTCTATAAGATTCAAATAATCATTTACTTTTGTCTGCTTAAAGACGTGCCAGGGAAGACCATGACTGAGACTTTCCCTAAATTCTATCCATTTCTTGCCCACAGTTCACATAAATAATTTACTGCATGTACCATCATAGGACAGGTTTCCCAATTCTTTAGATAAAAGCACTAAAAAGGTTAGAAAATGAAACTGAACAGTTAGAACAGTTAGAACTGAACAGTTAGAACACTGTTCAGTTAGAAAAGCAACTGAACAGTGAATGAGTAAGCTAACAAATATGATTATATTTACAATTTATTTTTAAGAGAGGTTGGTAGAATATAGTAAGTAAGAAAGATCATAATTTGACAGTTTAACAGGTTATGTTTGATCATCTTATGAGTTTAGGGAAGACAGTGCAGAATGTAGGATTTTAAGAGCTTCATGAAAGAGGAAATAAGAGACCTGAGTATGCTAACAAAATAAAAGATTCTTTTTACCACATTATTTCATATATTAGTATTTACCTCTCAGCATTTTGCCTAATGATGTGCTCTTTTTTGCTTAGGTAAGCATTTCTGAAGTTTCAAAGTCTTTAAGATGTTTTGACGAAAGAAAAAAAATCCCTCTTCTAACTAGAAATTAAGTTTTTTTTTTTCCCATTATTTTTTCCTTGTCTCCAGGAGAAAGACTGAAGAACATATTTAGTGTTATATTTTTTATCAGGAAGAAACTTACATACCCTAAAGCGAAACACAGTTGATGTAATTCATTACCTTAAAACTTGAACAAATGCTAAAAAAGATAGATTAGGTAGAGGCAAGATGGCAAAGGAATAGCAGACTGAAACGATATCAGATCCCAGGAGATCTGCTAGATAGGAATCAAACCATTCCAAACACCTACACATTTAAGAAGAGATAGAAGAGAAAAAAAAGCAGCAATTCTAGGAACAGAAAATCAACCACTTTCTGAAAGGTAGGATGTACGGAGCCGTCAATCTGAAGAGATGGGAAGATAGACCACGGCGGGAGGGGCCGGCTCTCAGCAAGCAGCAGAGCAGTAGAGCACAAAATCAGAACTTTTAGAAGTGTACTGCACTGAGGGACATCGCTCCAGATGCTAAATGGGGGTGGGAGGGAGCCTTCGCACGGACAGTGTGGTCTCAAGTCCCACAGGGTCACAGAAAGATAAGGGGTGTCTGAGTGTGGCAGAGCTCCCAGGTATCAGAGAGGTGAAGCCGACTACAGAGACAGAGCTGAAGAGTGAGCTTTCAGATCTGGGTAACATTAAACCATGATTCAAGGCACAGTTGGATCACTGCTTTTCAAGCAGGGACCCCATAAGTGGCAGATGCAGGGAGACTCACCTTCCTTTTCTAGGAGGAGCAGTGCAGCAGGAATCTGATGGGTTTGGAGACTCCAAACGGGGCTGTGCGCCAGAGATAGAAATGCTCAGTCATGGGCCAGGTGACCTTGGAGAGCGGCCGGAGACCAAGAAGACAGGACTGATTGACTGCTTATCTCTGAGGGTGCACTAAGGAGTGGGGCCCTGAGCTCTCAGCTCCTCCGGCCAGAGATAGGGACGCCACCATTTTCATTCCCTTCCTCCAAAAAATTCCTTTCCCCCAGAAAGTGTTCAGGGAACAAAAGGTCCAAGAGTGAACCCGAGCAGATACTTATCCCAGTCCCTGGCAAGGGTGGCGCAATTCTACCTTGGGGAAAGACATTTGAATATCACTGCAACAGGTCCCTCCCCCAGAAGATCAGCAAGAACACCTAGACAAGACCAAGCTCATTGATCAAATAGTGGAACTCCAGAGCTAGGGGAAAGCAACGCATAGAATTCATGGCTTTTCCCCACATGATCCTTAATCTTACAGAGTTAATTTTTTTTTAATTTTATTTTTATCCTTATTCTATTTTTTAACTTTTCCTCATTCCTCTTTTAACGTTTTTTAACTAGCTTATCTTAAAAATACCTTTCTTAAAAAAAATCTTTTTAAACCTTCATTGTTATAGTCATATTTTATCCCTTCATTGATTTTATCCCTTTATTGTATTTAACCTTATTTTTTGTATACATATAGGTTTTTATTTTTTCTAAAAAAAATTGGGATACAATTTCTTCTAATAGATCAAAATATACCCTAATCTAGCACATGACTTTGTTCTACTATCCAGCCTGAGCACATTCTCTATTTTTTTTTCTTTTGCAACTAACTTATCTTATCAATTCATTTTTTAGAATTTTTTAAAATTTTCATCTTGACATTCATATTCCATCACTTCATCATGTTTACCTTATTTTTGTAATATATGTTTTTCTTTCTTTAAAACTTTGGGAGGTAGTTTCTTCTAAGAGACCAAAAGACACACAAAATCAAGTGGGTGGCTCTGTTCTATTCACCAGTCTAATATACATATAAATTTTTTTCCTTATTTTTACTTTTTCCCCCTTTTCTTCTCCCCCCCAGTTTTGGATCTCTTCTGATTTGGTTAGGATACATTTTTCTGGAGTCTTTTCCACCATTTTAGTATTTTATTCCCTCATTCATATATTCTTATCTAGATAAAATGACAAGGCAGAAAACCTCACACCCCAAAAAAGAACAAGAAACAGTACCGATGGCTAGGGATCTAATCAATACATACACTGGTAATATGGCAGAACTAGAGTTCAGAACGATGACACTCAAGGTGTTAAGTGGGCTCAAAAAGGCAGGGACAATATTAGAGAATCCCTTTCTGGAGAAATAAAAGAACTAAAATCTAACCAAGTTAAAATCAAAAAGCTATTAATGAGGTGCAATAAAAAAATGGAGGCTCTTAATGCTAGGATAAATGAGGCAGAAGAGAGAATTAGGGATATAGAAGACCAAATGATGGAGAATAAAGAAGAAGAGCAAAAGAGAGACAAACAACTATTGGACCACAAGGGGAGAATTCGAAAGATAGGTGATACCATAAGACAAAACAACATTCGAATAATTGGGATTCTAGAAGAAGAAGAAAGAGAGAAAGGGGCAGAAGGTATATTGGAGTGAATTACAGTAGAGAATTTCCCTAACATGGTAAAGGGAACAAGCATCAAAATCCAGGAGGGACAGAGAACCCCTCTCAAAATCAAGAAAAATAGGTCCATACCCATCATCTAATAGTAAAACTTACAAGTTTTATTGACAAAGAGAAAATCCTGAAGAAGCTCAGGACAAGAAGTCTATAACATACAATGGTAGAAATAGTAGATTGGCAGCAGACTTATCCACAGAGACCTGGCAGCCCAGAAAGAACTAGCATGATATATTCAGAGCACTAAATGAGAAAAATATGCAGCCAAGAAAACTATATCCAGCTAGGTTATCACTGAAAATAAAAAGAGATAAAAAGCTTCCAGGACAAACAAAAATTAAAAGAATTTTCAAACACCAAACCAGCCATACAGGAAATATTGAAGGGGGTCCTCTAAACAAAGACAGAGTCTAAAAGTAGTAGACCAGAAAGGAACAGACACAATATATAGTAACAGTCACCTTACAGGCAATACACTGGCACTAAATTCATATCTTTCAATAGTTACCCTGAAAGTATATAAGCAAAATGCCCCAACCAAAAGATACAGAGTATCAGAATGGATTTTTAAAAATAAGACACATCGATAAGCTGTCTACAAGAAACTCATTTTAGACCGAAAGGTACCTCCAGATTGAAAGTGAGGGCATGGAAAACAATTTACCTTGCTCATAGACATCAAAATAAAGCTGGGGTGCAATCCTTATATTAGATAAATTAGATGTTTAGCCACAGACTATAATATGAGATGACAAAGGACACTATATCATACTCAAAGAGAATGTCCAACAACAAGATCTAACAATTTTAAATATCTATGCCCCTGGCATGTGAGCAGCCAACTATATAAACCACTTAATAACGAAATCAAAGAAACACACCAACAAAAATACAATAATAGTATGGGACTTTAACACCCCCATCACTGAAATGGACAGAGCATCCAAGCAAAAGATCAACAAGGAAATAAAGGTTTTAAATGACACACTGGACCAGACAGACATCACAGATATATTCAGAACATTCCACACCAAAGAGGAATACACATTCTTCTCTAGTGCCCATGGAACGTTTTCCAGAATAGATCAATCCTGGGTCACAAATCAGGTCTCAATAAGTACCAGAAGATTGGGATCATTCCCTGCATATTTGCAGATGACAAATCTCTGAAGCTAGAATTCAGTCTCAAGAGGAAAGTTGGAAATAATTCAAACACATGGAGGCTAAAGAGCATCCTACTAAAAAATGAATGGGTCCCAGGAAATTAAAGAAGAATTGAAAACAATCCATAGAAACAAATGAAAATGAAAACACAACTGTTCAAAATCTGTGGGACACAGCAAAGGCAGTCCTGAGAGGAAAGTATATAGTGATATAAGCCTTTCTCAAGAAACAAGAAAGGTCTCCAGTATACAACTAAACCCTACCCCTAAAGGAGCTAGAGAAAGAATAGCAAAGAAAGCCTAAACCCAGATGGAGAAGAGAAGTAATAAAGAACAGAGCAGAAATCAATGAAACAGAAACCAAAAGAACAGTAGAATAAATCAATGAAACTAGAAGCTGGTTCTTTGAAAGAACTAATAAGATTGATAAATCCCAGGCCAAAAAGAAAAGAGAATGGACCCAAATAAATAAAATCATGAATGAAAGAGGAGAGATCACAACCAACACCAAAGACATACAAACAATTATAAGAACATATTGTGAGCAACTATACACCAGCAAATTTGACAATCTGGAAGAAATGGATGCATTCCTAGAGACATATAAACTACCACAGCTGAACCAGGAAGAAAGAGAAAACCTGAACAGACGCATAACCAGTAAGGAGATTGAAGCAGTCAATCAAAAATTTCCCAAAAGAGCCCAGGGCCAGAATTTAAAGAATTAATACCTATTCTCATGAAACTCTTCCAGAAAATAGAAATGGAAGGAAAATTTCCAAACTCATTTTATGAGGCCAGCATTACCTTGATTCCCAAACCCAGACAAAGACCCCATCAAAAAGAAGAATTACAGACCAATATCCTTGATGCATACAGATGGAAAAATTCTCACCATAATACTAGCCAATAGGATCCAACAGTACATTAAAAGGATTATTTACCACGACCAAGTGGGATTTATTCCAGGGCTGCAAGGTTGGTTCAACATCCACAAATCAATCAATGTGATACAATACATTAATAAATGAAAGAATAAGAACCATATGATACTCTCAATAGATGCTGAAAAAGCATTTGTTAAAGTACAGCATCCTTTCTTGATCAAAACTGTTCAAAATGTTGGGATAGAGGGTCCATACCTCAATATCATCAAAGCCATCTATGAAAAACCCACTGCAAATATCATTCTTTTTCTTTTAAAGATTTTATTTGTTTATTTGATAGACAGAGATCACAAGTAGGCAGAGAAGCAGGCAGAGAGAGAGAGAGGGAAGCAGGCTCCCTGCTGAGCAGAGAGCCCGATGCGGGACTCGATCCCAAGACCCTGAGATCATGACCTGAGCTGAAGGCAGCGGCTCAACCCACTGAGCCACCCAGGCGCCCGCAAATATCATTCTTAATGGGGAAAAACTGAGAGCTTTCCCCTAAGGTCAGGATAATGGCAAGGACATCCACTATTACCACTGCTTTTTAACATAGTACTAGAAGTCCTAGCCTCAGCAATCAGACAACAAAAAGAAATTAAAGGCATCCGAATTGGCAAAGAAGAAGTCAAACTCTCACTCTTTGCAGATGACATGATACTTTATGTGGAAAACCCAAAAGACTCCACTCCAAAACTGCTAGAACTCATACAGGAATTCAGGAAAGTGTCAGGATATAAAAATCAATGCACAGAAATCAGTTGCAATTCTATACACCAACACAAGACAGAAGAAAGAGAATTTAAGGAATCAAGCCCATTTACAATTGCACCCAAAACCATAAGATACCTAGGAATAAACCTAACCAAACAGGGAAAGACTCTGTACTCAGAAAACTATAAAGTACTCATGCAAGAAATTGAGGAAGACACAAAGAAATGGAAAAACATTCCATGCTCATGGATTGGAAGAACAAATATTGTGAAAATGTCTATGCTACCTAAAGCATCTACACATTTAACACAATCCCTATCAAAATACCATCAATTTTTTTCAAAGAAATGGAACAAATAATCCTAAAACTTATATGGACCCATAAAAGATCCCAAATAGCCAGAGAAATGTTGAAAAAAAAAAAGCCAAAGTTTGTGGCATCACAATTCCAGACTTCAAGCTCTATTTCAAAGCTGTCGTCATCACGACAGTATGGTAGTTGCACAAAAACAGACACATAGATCAATGGAACAGAAAAGAGAGACCAGAAACACACCCTCAACTCTATGGTCACTAATCTTTGACAGAGCAAAGAATGTCCAGTGGGGGCGGCGGGGGGAAGCTTCTTCAACAAATGGTGTTGGGAAAATTGGACAGCCACATGCAGAAAAATTAAACTGGCCCATTTCCTTACACTACACACAACAATAGTCTCAAAATGGATGAAAGACTTTAGTGTGAGACAGGAATCCATCAAAATCCTTGAGGAGAACACAGGCAGCAACCTCTTCAACCTCAGCCGCAGCAACATCTTCCTAGAAACATTGCCAAACGCAAGGGAAGCAAGGGCAAAAATGAACTATTGGGATTTCATCAAGATCAAAATCTTTTGCACAGCAAAGGAAACAGTCAACAAAGCCAAAAGACAACTTACAGAACAGGAGAAGATATTTGCAAATGACATATCTGATAAAGGGCTAGTATCCAAAATCTATAAAGGACTTATCAAACTCAACACCCAAAGAACAAATAATCCTATCAAGAAATGGGCAGAAAACATGAACACACATTTCTTCAAAGAAGACATCCAGATGGCCAACAGACACATGAAAAAGTGCTCCACATCACTCGGCATCAGGGAAATACGAATCTAAACCACAACGAGATACCACCTCACACCAGTCAGAATGGCTAAAATTAAGAAGTCAGGAAATGACAGATGCTGGCGAGGATGTGGAGAAAGGGGAACCCTCTTACACTGTTGGTGGGACTGCAAGCTGGTGCAACCACTCTGGAAAACAGCATGGAGATTCCTCAAAAAGTGGAAAATAGAGCTACCCTATGACTCAGCAATTGCACTACTGGGTATTTACCCTAAAGATACAAACGTAGTGATGCAAACGGGCACACGCACCAGAATGTTTATAGCAGCAGTGTCCACAATAGCCAAACTATGGAAAGAACCCAGATGTCTATCAGCAGATGAATGGATAAAGAAGATGTGGTATGTGTTCATACACACACACACACACACACACACACACATACTATGCAGCCATCAAAAGAAATGAAATATTGCCCTTTGCAATGATAGAACTAGAGGGTGAAATAAGTCAATAAGAGATAGACAATTATCATATGATCTCCCTGATATGAGGAATTTGAGTGGCAGAAGGGGGGTTTGGAGGAGAGGGAAGGAAAAAATGAAACAAGATGGGATCTGGAGGGAGACAAACCATAAGAGATTCTTAATCTCACAAAACAGAGTTTCCTGGGGGAGTGAGGGTGTGGAGAGGGTCATTGGGTTATGGACACTGGGGAGGGTATGTGATATGGTGAGTGCTATGAAGTGTGTAAGCCTGACGATTCACAAACCTATATCCCTGAAGCAAATAATACAAATAATACATTATATGTTAATAAAAATAATTAATAATAAAAATTTTAAAATTAAAGGAAAAAGATAGATTAGGTATACAGTTAATTGGTTGGACTAATTTTGTTGTTGTTGTTGTTGTTTTAAAATATATATATTTATAATTTGACAGAAAGAGGGATCATAAGTAGGCAGAGAGGCAGGCAGAGAGAGGGAAAGCAGGCTGCCTGCTGGGCAAGGAGCCTGATGCGGGACTCGATCCCAGGACCCTGAGATCTGACCTGAGCTGAAGGCAGAGGCTTAACCCACTGAGCCACCGAGGTGCCCTTGGACTAATTGGTTTTAAGAGGAAAAATCCTTAAATACAAATATACTTAAATATACTTATTTATACATTAAATATAAATATTTAAATACTTATAATATTTAAATATTTAAATTAAATATAAATTAAATTTAAATATGAATATTTAAATATGTATGTATATATTTATAAATATGTTTTTATATTTATATATTATATATTTTTATATTAATATAAATATATATATAACATTTTCTTTTTCTTTATAAACGGTATTTCTCCAGAGATAATCACTCCCAGACTTTGGTGTTATTTTGCCAATAGTCGGATTAAAAAGCTTCCCAGCTGACAGATATCAAACTGGGTTGGACAGGATGATTGTAAAAAGCCCCTAAACCATGAAATTCTATTATACATCAGATATTTGGCACTGTAATGTCATGAAGAGAATAGAAAACTTGAAATCACAGTGTACAGAGAATCTGCTCTATATCTGGTCGGTCTTCCATTCATTGTATAAAGCCTAATGTCCAAGAGTCTCAGTCACATTTCAAAAAAATGTGGAAATGTGGAAAACAATGCTGTTTGTTGTGATAGTATTTTGAGAGAACAAACATAAACCATACACTAGAAATGAATTATATTTCTACTCTTTATGAAGTAAATGTTAACAAGAGAAGATTTTAGGAAATTGTGGTATTTTTAAGATATTGAAATATAGTTTTTAAGATGATGAAACAGTCACATCACTGATTCATCAGATAATGAAAAACACAATTTCTCAACCTCTCTCAACAACAGCATTACCTTCTAGGATTATTTTAATAGCGTATTTCCACTTCTTTCCTTCTTTGGTAATAGCTCAGTTTGGAAGTTAACAGTGGTCTCCTTATCATTAACACTACCAACCTAGGTTCTTATTGTAGTTTTTATCACTGAATCAATCAATTCCACATCATATAATATGAAGATTAATAAAGAAATTTTTAAATATACCTCTATATTTTATGGACTAGTTTCCCTTAGAAATATCTATTGTCTTTGTTGTTCTTCAAGATCTTACAGCTAGAATCTAAGATTAGGTGGCTGATTTATTCGTCTCTTTGGTTTGATGTCCGGTGGCATTCTCTGCTTATCAGCATAGCATTTATCCTTACTGACAACACTGAATAGCCATTGACATGTCACTTTATGGGTTTAAAAAAAATGTGTGGTCTAATTAAAGTCATAGAAACTGTGTTGAATAACATACACAATGACCATATCATTACATGATATCAAAATAACTTTCTTTAGCAATAGAAGAAATCTTCCTGCATATCCTTTTACAAAAATCGGTAAAGCTCTTGTCTGTTAGACTAAAATTGCACTCACTGCATTTTATTTTTAATCTTCAAAGGGAATAGTGATTTACTTGTCATTTAAGTGATCAGAATCAGTAAAATGAATATATTGGGCTGCTTCCAGTGACAAAACTCTCAAAAATAGTAAAGATGTGTTCTGGACTAGCAAAAAACCCGAATTAAGCATAAGCAAAATGAAATTTAAGAGATGCTGTGTTATGATAATAATGCTTTCATTTAATTAAATTCTCAGAAACAGGGACTATTATCCCTACTTTCACAGATGAAGAAACTGAGACACAGAAAGGCTAAGTAAATCACTAAAGACCACCGGAGCGCTAACTGCTGGAGCTGGGATTCAGACCCACTGGGATTCCGCTGTCTCAGGAATCTGCCCTTATATCCATACAGCCTCACATCTGCACCACAAAACAGATGTGCAGCATCTCCCAAGCTTCCTGGCACATAATGACGTTTAGTGAATCCTAATCTAAACTTACCTTTACGATACATGAAAATCGAAGCTTCTTTCAATGGGTATACTCTTCTACCACGGAGACTTTTGTGACCAAGACTCCTTCCTAGTTTCTGAAGATAATTAGGAGAAATTCACTGTAGGAAAGATAAGTGGTTCAAGTATTCTGGTTTCTGGTCTGAGACGTAAATAGCATAGAAGTCATCACTCATGTCCTCACAACAAGAAAAAAGATAAACAAAACCAACAACTCTCCGTCAACTCAGAACTGGGCAAACTAACTGCCCCAAATCTGAAAGACAGACCAGCAGATTCAGAGAATCACAGCTTCTCAGACGCAAAGCCAGGGGCAACAGTAGCCTGTAGCAGGAGCCAGTATCAGTGGGCAGACTGTGGACTATAACTGATAAACGGTGGGCTCAAGGTAGACTAGCTCAGCAGCTAAAAACTCAAAAGACATGCAAGAGTAGGGACCCCCTACCCACATTCTTGTGCCTTTCATCTGGGGGGGGGGGACATTGTTCTTTCTGTGAAAATCAGAGAAAAACCCCTTCTACTTCAGGCAGGAAGAGAAAGAAAGTAACCATTCAGAAATCTATTCAGAGCTCTCCATTCTTCTCAATAAGGCATACCCTTGAGAAAACTTGTTTACCAGAGGCTAACCTACTGGTGTTTTACCAAAGATTAACCAACCTGAGGGAAGAGGAATACCCAACTCAGGCTCCTTTGAAGACTAATACCTAATCATAGGGCAAGAGCACAGTTCCCTTCCCTCAGACATTACCACCGCATCAATAGGGCCCCAGGAAAATGACAAGGGATTGCAGCCAGAAGAAGTGTAAGCCTTAGATTCTATTTAAGGAATAGCTAGAAAAATTGAAAGACAGAAACAAGGACTCCAGAAGAAACTAGCTCCAACAGTACGGGTACCTCCTATCCAGATAAAAACAAACTACAAAAATTCACATTAAAGACCTATCTACCTCAATTCCTTGTACCTGATAAACAGTTACAAATATGGAAGGCATTACTCTCATTATATCAATAATTGCTTTCATGTGCATGTTCTAAATAGACCAATTAAAAGACACAGACTGTCAAAGTGGAGTAACAAAAGCAAGACCCAACTCTAAGTTGTCTACAAGAAAGACAAGTGGATGAGCTCAAGATTCATGGTTCTTCAAGGAAAAGTTATCAATCCTTCTTAATACTGACCTTTCCTGTCACAAATTATTTCAGTGTTTTTATATCCCAGTGTACCTCCTAAAATATGTTGCTTTGCAAATTATGGTAAACCAGCTCAAATCGATTTAAGTAGACAAACGGAAAATTCCGGACCATTAATTCTTTCGTCCAAAATCTCCGGTCTGGGCTCAGCTCAGAGCTCAAACTATATCACACAACCTGGTTTCTCTATGTCTCCAGTACATTTCCTCTACATGATTTCATTCTCAGATGGGTTTCAAGACAGCCGCTAGAAGCACCCAGGTTTGAAGCCAATCAAAATACCGAGATTCTTTTCCCATGATTTGGAACCAAACTCATTTTGTTTCATTGCTCCAACTGGCTTTGGTGGCCGTCTTAAGCCTGCCGTAGTGGTCTGAACAATGCAATGTACTGTGTGGATCTGGGTGTTACGTGAAGTAAATGCCACTGAAACCACGAGATGAGAGGGAGTAATGTGTAATCTCCTGGAAGGAAAACAGGAAGAGCTACCGGGACAAGAGTATTTGGTAATACAGGCCTCTATGTGTAGCTGGACTAGAACATCAGGGTTTTTTTTCTACACTGTACCCCAATAATTTGCTCATTAATCCTTTCTACGTGGTTTCTAATATACTGCTGGAAAAATGAACTAATTTACATGAAACCATACTGAACTGAAGGAAATGAGCTGAAATAAATTGAAGAGGTGAATACTATAAAGTCCCCCTACTGCATGATTTTGTAGGGTGTGGCACTAGGAAAGCGTACAATAACAAACTGGTCTTTCATCCCACTACCCAGTACAAAATGAGCAATTGTTTAAACACCGACAGGTAACCACCGTCTGAAGTAGGAAAGTGTCTTTTCCTGGTATGCCTGATTTTAAAATTGACAAATGACTAGGAGTTTTTGCTCATTAGTTGTCAAGCATTTTGTCATAATGCTACTTTATGCTGTAGAAGTTCTATGTAATAGTAATAAATCTTTCACAAAGAAAATACATGGGAGAACAATTATAAGTTCCTTAGAAACATCTCTTGACATTTTTAGGATGAGATTCAAATCAGGTTCACCCTCTTCCCCATTTAGGTATGACCTTTTCATATTGAGAGATTATATGGTATAGGTTACTCTAGGGATGGCTAATTAAGATGTCTCACAACAAAGCACAAAAATAGGGAGAAAAGGAGAAGAAAGGGATGGAGGAATACCATATATTTTGTCTTCTGCATTTTTCTAATCGAATTAATCAACTTCACATAAGGTCTTTCCTTGGTCCTGAAATGATGTATAATCATACCTTACATGCTGGACATCAAGTCACATGATGTGGGAAGACATTTGTTACACTAAACAACCAAAGAGGAATTCTGAATCAGAGTAAGGGCCAAATGTATTTGAAAAACTGTCTTGCTTAAAGACTGAATTTCCCAAACATTTGTAAGTCAAAAAAGTAAGGACTTTACTCTCAAACAGTGATGCTGCCAAAGATTAAAAACAAACCAAATCTGGAGGGGGTTTGGGAGAAGGGGGTGGGATTATGGACATTGGGGAGGGTATGTGCTTTGGTGAGTGCTGTGAAGTGTGTAAACCTGGTGATTCACAGACCTGTACCCCTGGGGATAGAGTATTATGCCTCCATCAGAAAGAATGAATACCCAACTTTTGTAGCAACATGGACGGGACTGGAAGAGATTATGCTGAGTGAAATAAGTCAAGCAGAGAGAGTCAATTATCATATGGTTTCACTTATTTGTGGAGCATAACAAATAGCATGGAGGACATGGGGACTTAGAGTGGAGAAGGGAGTTGGGGGAAATTGGAAGCGGAGGTGAACCATGAGAGACTATGGACTCTGAAAAACAATCTGAGGGTTTTGAAGGGACGGGGGGTGGGTGGTTGGGGTACCAGGTGGTGGGTATTACAGAGGGCACAGATTGCATGGAGCATGGGGTGTGGTGCAAAAATAATGAATACTGTTATGCTGGAAATAAAAAAAAAAAAAAAAAAAAAAAAAAAAAAACCAAATCTATATGATGGAAACATTTTGGGAAGAACGTTATTAGCAAAGTCAGAAATTAATGTTAATTGCAATTCTATTGCCATTTATAAGCATTTGGTTAATACAAAGTATTCTTACTTTATTAATGGCATTACCAAATATTTAAAAAAACACTAACTGTACAGTTTTGCATTTCTAACAAAGTTTCCAGCTCTGGTGAACCTCAATTCATAATGTCAGTTTTAGGGAACATAACTAGCCTTAGTAACAACTTTATTTCCTAATAGAACTATAAATAGTGCCAACACTATTTTATTAATTTTTTTTCTGGTTTCAAAACAAGCCCTATCATTAGTTAAAATTTACATTTTAGAAATCTACATATTGATAATCTAAAATTACAAAATCAGTGAGTAGGCACCTAACTTTTATCCATGTTCTACAATAACTCCAAACTAGGTTACAAATACAGATTAAAATTACAGCCTTCAGTGTTTGCTTTGTGACTGGTCATGGGATATCACAATTATCTGTTCTGCAGAGGACACTGCATGGCCCCTACATTTGCTCTTCTAGTACCTTCTGTTCCTTCTAGACAGTCTCTGACCTTCCATCTTCCCGGGAAAACAAAACAGATTAGGAGACCTGTCTTAGTTCAGACTGCTATAACAAAGCAAAACAGAGCAAAACAAAACACCAGACTGGGTGGCTTAAGCGACATTCATTTATTTCTCACGGTTCTAGAGGCTGGGACATCTAAAACTGACTTGCAGATTGTTTGGTGAGGGCCCACTTCCTGGTTCATAGACAGGTGGAGGGTTTCTGGTTTTGTTTTTTCTTTTGTCTTTGCCATGTCCTCACATGGCAGAAGGGATAAGCGCACCCTTGGGTGTGTTTTATAAGAGCACTAATCTCATTAATAAGGGGTCCACTCCTATTACCCAACAACCTCACAGAGGCCCTACTGCTTAATATCATCACATTGAATGAGGAATTCAACATAGGAGTTTCAGAAATTCAGTCCATAACAAACATTCAGTCCATAACAACCAACTACTCTGCAGTTTATGTGTCAGACTCGTATCTGTTCTATGGAGGGGAAAGGGAGCCACGTTCCAGGAACATAGTTTCAGGGAATCCAGTCCAACTGGAGGGTGAGCAGAGAGCACTCAAAGAAAAGTGGGTATACAGATAACTTGATATCTTAATAAATCTTACCAAAATATTATTAGAGAAGGTATAAAGTCCACGAGTTAATCTATATCAGAAGAGAATTGCACTTCATGACAGAATTCAATAAATTCAACAAGGAATAAAGATACCTTCTTCTCATATTTTTTGGATGCAGAGTATGGGAAATAGATGAATAAATATAGACAAAGATAAATACAGATATAGTCATAATTTATTTCTTGAAGAGTCATTGTAATAATGTTAATTAAAATTATAGCCATTTTGTGTAAGAAAGATATGAAGGTTTATTCACCTCGAACAATGCATTCAAATTACATTCTGGATTTTAAATTTTATTCACTGAGCACATATCCTAGGAACTATTTGGCAAAATAAACCAATAGATGATTCTGCAATGAAAAAAGACATTCTTGTCCTCCTGGAACATCTATATGCTATCCAAAATATAAATCTGTAGTTGCTTAAGTAATGGGCCATAAGAACATGGGTAAAGATCAAATTCATTTCAACTGGACAGATTAATATAACCTCTTATCCACTTTAATCCACTTTGGTGGATTTAATAAGATTTTTGGGAAAAATCATAATCAACATTCCATAAATAATTTAGTAGACTATCAATACCTCATAAGCTGTAAATACATATTCCATGACAAAAGTATTCCACAGTCAAGTGTTTTAAAATTAAATAAGAGGTAAGTTTTTGCATACCTATTTATAAAAAGAACTTTGCAAACAGAAAGTAATAGCAACAAATCAATTTTAAAAACCTCCGCATTTGAAAAATGCATCTGATCACAGAAACTGACTTTTCAGATCACCTATTAAAATCTCAGTGGATGTTAAAATTCCATGGCATGTAGAGATAGTCTGGGCCTATCTCTAGAGGTCTGTTTTTACTAATAACTGCCCACCAGCTTTGCAAAATGTTTCTGCAAAAGAGCTGCCAAGCATTGTCAAGGCCTTACCAAGAAATACAGCTCAACCACTGACCTCTTGTATAATTTGAGATGAATCATCAAACTTGTGTAGACTTAATTCACCCACCCATTAAATATAAGTTTGCGGACTTAAAAATCGTACCCAGCTAATCACACATAGTTTCTCCCCCACCATTTTTCTGTTAAGACACTAAGCAAAACAAACTGAAATGAATGAAAAATTATAATTTGTCATCTTATTTTTATATAAAACAAACTTTCCACCTTATTAAGTGAGGGTGTTCAACCAAATCATTTCTAGAGGTTTTTTTCATATCTAAGATACCAAAAAGAAACAAAACAATAAAAACTTGTTGTTATAAAAAAATATTTTATGCTTAAAGTCTAGAGAGCTGCTCATTGGTCTTGTGTGTAATCAAGCTATAAATTATTTCTTCAAGAGTTTTTTGAAGCATGACATTTACAACAGAAACTACATGCTAAATTTCTAAAAGTGTAAGACATCATTGAATGTAAGAAACACCATTTTTTATGTACTATGAATGAAGAAAAAAAATCTCTACTTAAACTATAACTTATTACTGACTGAAAAATGCATACCTATTTCAGAGATACCAAAACTTAGGGGAAAAAATGTTCTCCTTACAATCAACAATAGGAGTTCCAGGATAGCTCATTGCGTTGAGCATCCGACTAGGTTTCATCACAGGTGACAATCTCAGGGTAACAGGATCTGCCTGTGTTGGGCTCAGTGCTGTGTGTGGAGCATGGTTGAGATTCTCTCTGCCCCCTCCCTGCTCTCTCTCTCTCAAATAAATAAATAAATCTTTAAAAAATCAATAATACATATAAATAAGATATACATATATATGGAGGAAGAAAAATTGAAACAACTTTCTTTGAACTTTTTAATGTGATTTATAACTTTTTTTTTTTTTTTGCAAATCCACTTTCTCAAAGAGTCATCATTACAATATCCCTAAAAATGGTACTTTAAATATGGTCAAATATTCCTTGATACCAACCTTAAAACATTTTTTCAGTGGTAACTCCCAGATCCCATCAGTTAGAAAGTGAAAAATGAACCAATTTCTTTTAAAAATATATCTAATTCTTGAAAAATTTGAAGATCAGTGGCTCCTGTTGTACAAGGTAAGCCTATAAATTCTTCATAGTAACAACAGTTACAATGGTAACAACAGTTACAATGTCAAATTACTGACTTTATACCCATACTTAGCAGTGCCAAAATTGGAAAGTGAAACTTTTATTGGTGCTGATCAAGGAGCCAGATACAGTTAGCTAGGGCGATCTCTTAAGACATCCCTTTCCAAAGTAAACACCAAATTCATTTAAATAACTGTAGAATAACAAGCATTTATAGAATGGCAGCAATTTAAGTTTTTAAGTCTGACCTCTTCACGAAATCCAAAATACATTCTTCGAGGATGAAAATCACCCCCAAACTTCCTAGAACAACTAAAGCAACACGAAAAATTCTCACAATGGCCCGTAAGGCTCTACATGCTCTGCCTCCTGGGGCCCCTGGCCTGGGCTCTACATGCTCTGCCTCCTGGGGCCCCTGGCCTGGGTTCTACATGCTCTGCCTCCTGGGGCCCCTGGCCTGGGCTCTACATGCTCTGCCTCCTGGGGCCCCTGGCCTGGGCTCTACATGCTCTGCCTCCTGGGGCCCCTGGCCTGGGTTCTCATCACTCCTTCTCTCGCTTACTCTTCCTCAGCCACTCTGACTCTTTATAACTCATTCAGTTTCCGTGATCAACACGGGTTAAGTCTCCATTTTCAGGGTGTTGAGGATAGATCCCCTCAGTTCGTCTCTGTTCCTGCTGTTTCCCGCACAGAGACCACTTTTCTCCCAGACCCTGACATCACTGTTTGAACAGCTTTCATCCCTTTGTCATCTGCTCTGATGACTCATCCTTCTTCTTCTCACCACCCATTACTCTTCTTGCAGTGACTCTGTCTGTGTGGCACTTCTCTAATGGGTGACAGTCGAACTGGCGGGGATCACTGTAGGAGACTCACAAGGACTGAGAAGACAGTGCTTACAAAATCTGCAGTTTATCAGAAAAAGCAACAACGCAGCCACAGCATCAAAGTCAAAATGGGCATCATGGGCTGTCTCGGGCGAGGTCGGGAAAGGCCAGGTGATCTCTACTGTCCTCCTTCTACAAGGGTGACGTGGATACAGTTCTCTCAGACTGGGGGCCACTGATGTGTGTAGAGAACACCTCAGAACTGGGAAACCCCAGAGGGAGTCTCTGCTGGGGTTTCTCTAGGTGTCTTAAGGGACCATGGGAAATCAGCAATCTCACTGTTATCAATAAACAATGCTGATAAACTGGTACAAAATGCCTTGAAATTTTGGGGATTTGTGGTTACAAACCGACATTGTTATTAGTATCTTTTATTTCATTTCTAGGTATTAGTGTCATGCAGGAAAATTCCTTATTTCAGTGGAACAATTCTGTCTATTTCCAGGCCTATTGCAATTAACCCAATGAGGAGAGGCACTTAGTAGGACATGTGTGTGTTGCATTAATAAACCTTTACTTCAAAATTTTTCTTAAGATTTGAATTTTTTAATCCTAAGTATCTCTACATAGAAAATAAACTTGGCTACACCATATTCTGGTGGAAAAATGACTAACTGCCCAGCAAAATTGGTGCTTCCCCTTTCCTAATAGAGTACTTGCTGGCAAGTCCAGCCTTGCACTCCATTTCCAGACCCTCACCAAAGGAGTAAGAGAGAAAGTGATTTGTCTTGTTTTAGGGCTGAAGCAATTAAGAACTGCAGGCATGGCTTCCCGCTTTGTAACTTCCCCAGGTACTTTCTGGATGCAGATGACCCTGAGACACTAGGGGACAGTCATAGATGAAAACTGATGCTGACCAAGAATACCCCCATTTGGTCTTTACATGTGTGAGAAATGGATCTCTATTGGACGAAGTCATGGAAATGATGCAGCTAGTGTTTCCTTATGCTACAACTAAGACTAATTCTTAATACTCTGCTAGAGAAGGACACCAATAAAAGGGACTACTCAGTTTCTCTGATGATTAAAGTTTACTTCATATGTTTGCAGAATTATGACACATTAATTTTCACTTAAAAGCTGATATTTAAATTTCAGTTCAGCAATCTATTTTTATATCATTTACTGGGTACATGTCAAATATACTTCTCTTGATATATTTTACTTAATTGGCAACAGAATGTTTTATGATTGCTATTTGCTTGTTCATATGTGCTACAATTGATGTGTTCAAGATAGTTTACAACATAAACTGGAAGAAGATTCTCATATTTTTTTTAAAGATTTTATTTATTTATTTGACAGACAGAGATCACAAGTAGGCAGAGAGGCAGGCAGAGAGAGAGGGGGAAGAAGGATCCTCGCTGAGCAGAGAGTCCGATACGGGGCTCGATTCCAGGACCCTGAGATCATGACCTGAGCCGAAGGCAGAGGCTTTAACCCACTGAGCCACCCAGGCGCCCCAATCATATTTCTTTATTCATGCTTTGCATCTTGTATACTAACAAACATTTAAAAATTAATTTTTCAATTTTTCCAAAACCTGTTTTCACTCTGGATTTCTCTCCTTCCTAAACATAAATATTTACTCTACCTGACACACAGTTTGGAATGTGTTAATAATCTGTATTATATTTTTCCCTAAATTCTCCACCATGAACTGAATATTAGATCCTGTGCAAATCGAATGAAATTTTCTGTTGGTTTATTGAGATTTTCTTGTTACATGTTTAATATTTTTGGTCTATAAGCTAGTTTTAAATTGGTTATCTACTTTGTGAAACAACCATTATTCAATTAATTATGTGTAAGCTAGTAATACCAAACAACCCTCTAATAATGCAATGTGTAATTTATTATAAATAAATACCACTATAGCTTCTTAGAAAGGTTACTTTTATATTAGTTTGTTACATTATTTTACATTGTACAGTAGTACCTAGCATATAAATCTAACGTTTTAAAATTCAATAAAATATTATGGATTATTCATAATCAAAATAATTCTCTTACTTTCAGAATCCAATTTTACTATCCAAAATTCTCTAAATAAATACTTATAATCTTAGTAATATGAGGCCTTTTGTGTCTCTAGCTTTACTTGATCTCTAAAATTAGTATGATGATTTGATGTATGTAATTTAGTCACTTGATAAAATTGCTTGTTCAATATCTTATCAAAAAGGAATGCAAATGAGCATGTCATAAATGTTTTTGATACCCAATGTAGGGTTTTAATAAAAATGATATACTTTTAAGATCCATTCCTTGTATTACTTTAAGAAAGTGTTCCTGTTTTTTTCACTTTATTCCTATCTGCCCCACCCCTTCCCCAAAGGCATTCTGTAATGAGATTCTGTTAAAGGTGGTAACAAAATTATTTCTGCTAAAGAATAGCTATCAAATTTTTGGTACATGCATTCTAGTTTCAAAAATTATCTGTCAAATAAAATTGCAGTGCTTATAAATCTAGCCATTACCAAAGATGAATGACAATGCATCAACCTTGTGAAAGACTAGTATTTCTTTTGTTTTGTTTGGGGCTATTCTGCTTTTGCCTCACAGTACCTGCTAAATTGAACTTCATCTCCAGGATCTTCCTTCTTTTAGTAAAAACAGAGTAAATCTAGATATAGACGGCCTCGCCTTTAGTGTACATACATTTTGACCAAATTTAGTGAAACTCATTTTGTGAACAAAATTCACAAATATGAATAAACTAGGACTACATAATAACTTAAATCACAAACTTGCATTGAAAAGAAAGTAAAATTAGGAATGTTCGAAAGCAGATTGAAGAGAGTGATAATTATAAAGTTTTCTATAGGAATTAAGCCTTGCAGTACAGGACTGCTGAGAGGAAATCTCTAAAGTAATTGTTCTTATTTCTTCAATTGTGGAAATTGTTTACCTTTACCTTCAAAATTGGTAGGGTGAGTTCAACATGATTATCCCTCTTAGGGAAAAAAATAGAAATTTTAAGTGTATGATTACCTGCATTAGCATCTGCGAACCGCTCTACAATAAGATCAAAGCACAATCTCCCCTGCCAACTTGAGTATGGTATTAATTAGCTATGTAGTTTAGACTTCCTTAATTGATAATTTATGTCTTTACATTGTTATTTTTAGAGTGGTACACAGTAAGCTTTGGAAGAAAAATTCTCTACTGAGCGTGCTCAGAATAGTATCAATGACTAAATAATAACTGAACTCATGGTCTATATCGACCTTCTTTCTAAATGCCAACGATTAGATTTGAATCATTCCATTTTTGAGTCCTAAGGAACAGCAGAGGAACATGGGAGTGATTGAAAAGGGTAGGTATAGGGAAATCAGGCTTGGATTCCAAATTGAATGCTAAAAAAAAAAGCTCTAAGAAAACCACTGGAAGCATATTGAAATTAAAAAGTTGCTAAGAGTCGGTTCCCATCTTTCATAGTTTTGAACAAATTCAGACATCCTCCTTTGCTCTAGTCATAATATGATTTGATTTCCTAGGAAAATTTTACAAATCATTCTAAAAATGTAGTAATCCTAAAGCGTAAGAAATCCTAAAGTATAAGAAATCCTAAAGTTAATGCAATGAAAATAACAAGATATGTTTTTACTTTTTTTATTTTTTTTACAATGGCTGGGCCCTAATTAAAATAAGGTATTCTAATAGGTAAAGGTTGAAAATGTCTATTCATACCTTAATTAGGAGTGAGACATAAATGATAAAAACATTAAAGTACACATATATAAAATATGTTACTACAAAGGGGGAACAAACGAATACTAGTAGTACTCACTTGCAGAATTTTATCCTGCAATGACATCAGAACAACAGCAGCATTTTATGAACTGATCATGGTACAACTACTAAGCCAACTACTAAACTACTTTAAAAGGTTCCATGAGAAAAAATTATACTTTGATTAGTTTCCCATTTAGATAGAAAAATTTATGGGAAAGACTTTAGAACCTATAAGACCAAATCAAATCTAAAATATTGTTACTATACCTATGTATAAGGCTTTAAGTATACTTTTTTTTTTTTTACTAAATCATTACAGTGGTCATTTCATATGAGTATTAGTATTGTTGTTTTTCCTTCTTAATGTAACTTAAATTTTGAAATTAGTATTGTTTGTTGAAGAAAATTACAAGAATGTAAACAGAAAAGAATGTAATTATCTAAAGTTTTCTGTTGACTATTATGCCAAAAAGAATATATGCAAGTATATTTATTGGCTTATTCGTTGGAATAATAAAATATTGCAAACAACTTAAAGTTTCATCAAAGCACTCACATACCCTCATTATGACACATCCACCCAACCAAATGCTACACAGCCTTTAGAGAGAGTGAGGAATATGTGCAAAGACTGGCGTGAAAAGATCCCCAGGATAAAATATTTAATTAACATATAGACACATATATATAAAGGACCTATATTTAGATATATAGATATATATATAAAATATGACTACATACACACACATTGGAGAACAAATAAAATATGGCACCACTATTTGTGTAAAACAGAGAAGAATATTTATACCATATATTTATATACACAAACATTTTAAATATCTACAAATGATATCAACGATACAGATAGATATAGACACACCTGTATATGGGTGCACATGTGCATGCGTGTGCACACATGCACACACACACACCAGCTATATAAAATTAGAAGCAACATTTGTCTTTAGGGAAAAGAACTGAAGGGGTGAGGGGCAGGATGGGAAGAATATCTATGTTTTTACTATGAGTCTTTTAAGAATTAGGACTCTTTAATTATATATATTATTATTACATTTTGAAAATCAAAAAACAATATGGTTTAATTAAAACCAATGATTGTGCATTATAGATAAAACTAAAATGCAGTTGAGAGAAAGACTGCAAAATTTTTCAAAGTCCCACATTTTGATGATAAATACTACTAGTATGATCATGTATGTCTCCTGTATTTGCTAATATTAAATATTTTTAAATAATTCAATAATTATTTATGGTTGTATTATATTATGATAGCACTAGTTAATTAATATTATATAATATATCCATATTTATTTTATTAATATCACAGTTGGGATTATACTATTATCATATATTAGTATATTATTATATTTATTAATCATACTAATAAATATAGTGCTAGTATGTTAATTATGTTTTAAAATAATTTTAGATAAATATTTTTAAAGAAATACATTCATAATCCTACAAAATCTTCCTAAATCCCACTATTTAAAGAAGTTTCTGTTGGTATCTTTGTACATGCATATGTGTGTGTTTAATAAAAGTTGGGATAGGTATCATCCATTTGATAAGAAGGAAAATGTAGGTCACAGACCATGTGAACTAAGCTACTTCAATAAAACTAGTTTTTTTTTTTTTTTTTTTTTTTTTTTTAAAGATTTTATTTATTCATTTGACACAGAGAGATCACAAGTAGGCAGAGAGGCAGGCAGAGAGAGAGAGGAGGAAGCAGGCTCCCCGCGGAGCAGAGAACCCGATGCGGGACTCGATCCCAGGACCCTGAGATCATGACCCGAGCCGAAGGCAGCGGCTTAACCCACTGAGCCACCCAGGCGCCCTCAATAAAACTAGTTTTTATAAAAGAGTATTTTCAGTTAATAATTCAATACATATACCCACCAACAACTATTTACTAGGAGATTTTATATGAACTTAAGAAAGAGTGATGTAAGGGGAAAAAAACACTAGATGAGATTCAGAAGACATAGATTCTAATTTGCTTGGAAACCAGCCATAGAATTCTAGCATATTTACTCGGACTTTCTCTCTGTACCTCACTTATTTATTGATTCAACAAATGCTTCTTAAATATTACCTTTGAAAGACACCCACCTGGAAAGTGAAGCTTGGAAATATGATTTATAGGGTTCCCTGTAGCTTTAACATTCTGATAGAGCATTTGATAGGACAGGTCAATTTTCAAATCAGGGAATGGGAATATTAGATACTCATATTACTTTTCACGAACTCTCCAATTCTCTTATTACTACTACTCATAGGAAGCCATGGGCCATCCACTACAGTTGTTACTTTACCTATACTCTTGATGGTTTTGGAGGGGAGGGAAGTGGGGGAGTTGAGTGAGCATGGTGGTGGGTATTATGGAGGACACGTATTGCATGGAGCACTGGGTGTGGTGCATAAACAATGAATTTTGGAACACTCAAAAAAAATTTAATTTAATTTAATTTAAAAAAAAACCTTACTTCCTTTTTATCAAAAAGCCATCTCTGAAACCATCTTAATGTTCATTAATGGATGGCCACAATATCTCTCCATAGTCATATTTTTCTCCTTATCAGGTGTTCAAATTGCTTTAAATATTCTTTTGGTAGGGCAACTAACTCAAATTAATAAAATACGGCTTTTTTTTTTTTTAATGAAAGCAGAGAGTAATTTTCTAAAGCTGTAACAATATTTTTTCATACATTCAGAGAGAAATATGTCCTCAGGCCTACAATATGATATTGGTAGGAGGTATCAGAGTAAAACTTTATGCAGAGTTCAGAGGTGCCCTGTTGATTACTGGCTAAGTCTGGCTTATAGGAATCAACATAAGAACAGTGATATTAAAAAGAATGCTAGTAAATTAGCAAATGCAAATTAAGAGTTTGTATTTGCCTTCCATCTTTTTAATCTGTTAACATATTCTAATACTTCAAGAAATTCAGTCTAAAAGTAAGTTCAATTGTAATTACAGTACAAGCCATAAATAACAAATTATGATTGCTTTCCTTTGCATCATACAAATGAATCAAACTAAAAATCAAAATGATGTGCAATATGTCAAAGAAATGCCATGAATCATTTCATCCAGTACTTCTTTGGCGGAGAGTAATGCATCTTCCCAAAGAACTCTTACATCTCTCTGTTTATAGGCCAGAAAAGATTTAATGGCTATGAAGAAAACTGCCAGTGGTCAAAGTTTAGAATCAGAAAGCAGGAAAGATCCTTGAGAAGACATTTACTTTTGAAGCATCATTTAACAAACTTCCAAAAGAATGATACTTATTTTATTAAAAATATTTAGAAACATATTCATTACTATTTCCCCTTGGTAAATAAGAACTTTAAAAATGATAGCAATTAATTCAATTTTTCATTTTTTTTCACCAATCATTTTACTTATTTATTTCTTTCTTTAAAAGATCGATCTAGGGGCGCCTGGGTGGCTCAGTGGATTAAGCCGCTGCCTTCGGCTCAGGTCATGATCTCAGTGTCCTGGGATCGAGCCCCGCATCGGGCTCTTTGCTCAGCGGGAGCCTGCTTCTCTCTCTCTCTCTGCCTGACTCTCCGCCTACTTGTGATTTCTCTCTCTGTCAAATAAATAAATAAAATCTTTAAAAAAAAAAAAAAAAGATCGATCTATATAGATTTTATGAAGCTGAGGAATGTTCCCACTTTCCCTATACTTTGAAGAGTTTTAATCAGGAACAGATGTTGTATCTTGTCAAATGCTTTTTCTGCATCAATTGAGAGGACCATGTGGCTCTTCTCTCTTCTCTTACTGATTTGTTCTATCACATTAATTGATTTGCGAATGTTGAACCACCTTGCATTCCAGGGATAAATCCCACCTGGTCCTGGTGGATAATCTTTTTAATGTACTATTGGATCCTATTATCTAGGAGCTTGTTAGGAATCTTGGCATCCATAATCATCCAGGATATTGGTCTGAAATTTTCCTTTCTGATGGGGTCTTTGCCTGGCTTGGGGATCAGGGTAACACTGGCTTCATAGAAAGAGTCTGGAAGTTTTCCTTCTGTTTCTATTTACTGAAATGGCTTCCGGGAAATAGGTATTATTTCTTCTTTGAATTTTGGTAGAATTCCCCAGGGAATCCATCAGGTCCTGGGCTCTTGTTTTTTGGAGGATTTTGATCACTGCTTCAATCTCATTACTAGATATTGGTCTATTCAGGTTGTCAATTTCTTTCTGTTTAAAAATCCTAGAGGAGAACATAGGCACTAACCTCTTCGACATGAGCCACAGCAACTTCTTTCAAGACATGTCTCCAAAGGCAAAGGAAACAAAAGCAAAAAGGAATTTTTGGGACTTCATCAAGATCAAAAACTTCTGCACAGCAAAGGAAACAGTCAACAATACAAAGAGGCAACCAATGGAATGGGAGAAGATACTTGCAAATAACACTACAGACAAAGAGTTGATATCCAAGATCTACAAAGAACTCCTCAAACTCAACACCCAAAAAAACAGATAATCATGTCAAAAAACAGGCAGAAGACATGAACAGACACCTCTCCAAAGAAGACATACAAATGGTTAACAGACACATGAAAAATGTTCATCATCATTAGCCATTAGGGAAATTCAAATAAAAACCACATTGAGATACCACCTTACACCAGTTAGAATGGCCAAAATTAACAAGACAGGAAACAAGTGTTGGAGAGGATGTGGAGAAAGAGGAACCCTCTTATACTGTTGGTGGGAATCCAAGTTGGTGCAGCCGCTTTGGAAAACAGTGTGGATATTCTTCAAAATTTTTCTAAAAAGCTTCCCTATGACCCAGGAATTGCACTATTGGATATTTACCCCAAAGATACAGTTGTAGTGTAAAGGAGGGTCATTTGTACCTTAATGTTCATAGCAGCAATGGCCACAATCACCAAACTATGGAAAGAACCAAGATGCCCTTCAAGAGACGAATGGATAAAGAAGATATGTTCCATATATACAATGGAATATTACGCCTCCATCAGAAAGGATGAAGACCCAACTTTTGTATCAACATGGATGGAACTGAAGGAGATCATACTGAATGGAATAAGTCAAGCAGAGAGAGTCAAGTATCATATAGTTTCACTTACTTGTGGAGAACAAGGAATAACACTGAGGACATTAGGAGAAGAAAAGGAAAAGAGAGTTGGGGGAAATCAGAGGGGGAGATGAATCATGAGAGGACTCAGAAACAAACTGAGGATTTCGGAAAGAGCGGGGGTGCAGGTTGGGTGAGCCTGGTGGTGGGTATTAAGGAGGGCACGTATTGCATGGAGCACTGAGTGTGGTGCATAAACAATAAATCTTGGAACACTAAAAAATTTAAATTTAATTTAAAAAATAAGTAAATAAATAAAAGTTGGGTCTATCTTTCCATCCCCGATTCATGTGCACTGTGCCTTAGAACATATTTCTTGGTCTTCTTCCTTCAACTTTAACAATGCCCCTTCCCCCACCCACCCATAATTTATAACCATAGCTACAAAAAAAGCCATAGCTCCTTCCTCAAATCTTGGTCAAGTGGATCCAACGCTTCTAGATACGACATTTCTCAGATGTAGTATTGTCTCTTTGCCTTAATGGCCTTCTTCTTATGAAGCTGCTACTTTGTTTATCTTGGTCCTCTTGATAAGCCTTCAACAGAGGTGTATTGTACAGGGTTCTGTTCGCTTGCGATTTACTTTCTTCCTCTTTTCTGTTCTCACACTCTTTTTGTATGCACTTCTCTGAAACTACACATCACATCACATTCTACTTTCTATCGAAATTATTTTTATAAATATCTCCTCTGTTCTAAGATAATACAAATAAGCTCTCTCTATTTAGGCATGTTGCTTTTCCTTTGTGTACTTTAGCAATTATAATTTTTCATAATATGTGTACCTTGGCGGTTAATACCTGAGCATTATACATCCTGATGTTTGCTAAAGTGAATTAAGTAACATCTTGCTTTGTTCTAAATCTTTCATTCTTTGGTCTTCTAAATGCCCTATTTATTGCATTTCTATATTCTCTAAGTTTCTGTAGATTTCAAAATCATTTATCTCAAATTGTAATTCCAGTAATATATATGTATTACCAGAAAAAAATTCTTCTAACAAATATAAATTCCCTGAATTATATTTAAACTACTTTAGTTTTGTCTTCTTAGATGCAAAAGCTTGCAGATTAATATCCAAATTAATACATTTTTTAGGCCTACTCTCAACTTATCTTCTTCTGTAATTGAAATTACAAATTACTTTCTCCTATTTATTTACATTTTGCATATGTGCCTTTTAAAATGTTTTCAGTTGGCTGCTTCCTGCCTGTATTTGTCAAATTCAGTACTGAAAAATATATTTGATAAACATGCAGATTATAATGATATTAATTCACCATTATACATTCATCTATTAAGTAAACCAATTTCTGTGTAACAAAGAATTTGGTTGGCTTTTGTCCCTGGTTTCTGGGAAATAGTCTCTAAATCTTTGGTATTTCCCAGGTGATAGGACTGTCTTTGTTATTCATGGTAGAACCTGATAATATATGCTAATGAGGTGAATCACGGAGGGCCCCTAGATAGTTTACGTATGACAGGTGATTCAGTTTGCAGGTTGGCCATGCCACAAGAACCAGCTTGTGATTGGACTATTGGGATTTTAAACCATGAGATATCAGCCTAACCTCCAGGAAGCAAAGGAAGCTAGAGGTTGAGTTCGGTCACATAGCCAAGATTCAATCAATCGTGCCTATGTAATGAAACCCCAGTGAAAACTCTGGACATCAAGGTCCAGAGGCTTTCTTGGTTGGTGATACTCTGCATATTGTCACATACAGTCTTACCAGAACAAAGGAAAAGGACGTGGTAGTTTAATGTCTAGAAACCCTCAGATCTCACCCTTGGGGCTCTTCTTCTGGCTGTTTCTGATTTATATTATTTGGCTACAATAAAACTTTAATCATAAATATAATGTTTGCCTGAGTTTTATGAGTCATTCGGGTGAATTTTCAAACCCTGAGGTGGTAGGAGGGCCCCCAGATTTGTAGCCAGCTGGTCAAAGGTACAGGTGGCCTGGGGACTCTGAAACTTGTGAGCTTGTGTCTAAAGTAAGTAAGAACAACGTCCTTAATCGGTAAAGTTAGTTCTAACTGCATAACTGGTGACAGAAGTCATTCAACCAATTAACTGCATATCTACATATGCTCACCATTTTCAACAGTATGAACAGTATTGCATAGCCATTTTTTAGGTCAGAGTTTTTCAAACTCAGCATTATTGACATTTTGAACTAGGTAATTCTTTTTTGTGGAGGGCTGTCCTGTGCATTGTAGGGATACTGGTAGATGTTGAATGTTTTGAGAACCAATGGTTTACATATACGTGCCTTAAAAACAGGAACATGAAAGAAAAAAAAAAAAAAAAGAACATGGAAATTCATGTCCGTGGAAATGATTTTGGATATAACACTAGCAGGAGTCAATATATGAATAAATATATGTAATTATTATACTGTTGTCTCATACAAGCATATATTTCCAGACAAATTTTCAATTCTTTTGCTGCTGTTGTAGCTTTCCTTTTTAATGGACAACACCTTTGCTATACCTTGGACACAGATTCTGTCGGATTTTGCACAAAGACTATTTATGCAATAAGTATTTTGTATTGTTTCTGTTTTCCCTAAAGCTATGCGCTGAAATATTTCTTCAGGTGTTCCAAAATCCATCTTATGTTCCCCATTTCCACAGAGGAAAAAAGACATTACTAACAACATCATATTTCATAACTTTATACAGTCTCTGATGCAGTAATGGAGGTTATAATTCTTCTCAATGCTAAATATACCACCTAATTTTTTTTCTATCATTGGCAAACAGAAGCAGTTTGTACCCAAAGTATATATAATCAAAGAAATAAAAACACTTTAAGTATATTTCCAGATGCATGTAAATTATAATATTGTTTTAATAACAAAATTTATCTATTTAAATCTTAAGAGCACCTGATGGTTCAAAATTAGTCAATGATCTGATATTTTATTTTCTTAATGATTTCTTCTTGACTAATACTAACCAAATGAATAATTCTTTGTAACCTGGACCTCTTTAAAAAAGACAGTTAAATAGCTTGATATACATCTTACAAAATCAAAACTTATTAGTTGGAAAATATATATAAGTGGAGAGGAAGGATACTTTGAGGACTTTTAAGATGAAGCCAAAGAAAAAGGTAGAGCAAGGAGAGAAGAGAGGAAACAATCAACTCGGGTAAGAGTGTAGAAGATTAAAAATAACAAGAAATCCAAAAATCTTATCCCATGGTAGAAAAAAATTTACAGAAAATGAGTTAACAGCTTTGATACTGCTACAGGTGTACGTGGAACTGGACAACTGGGTACACTGATGGTGAATGGTGGGGGCCGGGAGGGCCTACATGCAGCCGCGGCTCCGTGTGACGAGGACACACAGCGCCCGGGTCTTGGTTCCCACTATCATTCTCCAGGAAAGGAACCACAGCTTTGTGCAAAAATAGTAGGTTCTAGGACTGACATAGGAAATATCCGAGAGTCTGGAGCATCTTGTAGTGCCAAAAAGTAAATAAAGGCTAAAAAGAAAGAAGGAAGGACGGAAGGAAGGGGAACGTGCGGACGGGAAGGGAAGGAAACCGAGCGACAATGGCTAAGTGCTAACCGAAAGAGTTCCCAAACGCCAAAATTGGAACAACTGCTGCAAGGCAATAAATAAATTATTCCGGATTGTAACCTACAATGAAATAAATATCCATGAGTTCATGCTGATATAAATTACTGAAAGAATAAACAAATCAGGCAGAAAAAAACAAATCTCTTATGCACAAGCATTACAAATAATATAGGTAGAGACTCTACCCTTCAGAAGAGGGGGCACCTAAATCCCAACTCTTTAAAGTATCACCACCTTCACCCCACCCTTTCCCCAAATATGTTAGTTGGCTTCAGGCACCAACACATGTCACATATCCTCACTCACCATTCCGAAAACTTGATGTGTAAACGATAAAGAGCAGCAGCATGGCCCTTTGATTTTATAAAGCACTTTCATTAGCATAATCACATTTAAACTTTCCAATAGTTCCATATACTAGGCAATATATTTACCAATCTGCAGAAAGATGATTTCAGTTTTTAAAGGTCTCAGTGTATTTGACCAATCCATGACTCAGAACTAGGTACTCTGACGCCATATCCAGTACTATTTCTACCTCTCAATACCAGACCTTAATAAAATCTATCACTGATTTGCTTAGGCCACAACATCTGTAAGTACCAACATACACAGAAAGTCCCAGAAAAACACACCCAAGAGTAAATAAATATATGCACTTATACACAAGTAAGCTTAAATTGAGCTAGAATCACATATAGATATTCAACACATATGATTTTTCTTAAATATATGTGGAGGTTTACAGACAAGCAGAAATTATATGCAGATATACATTGTTTTATATAAATCTGTGTGTATATACACATACACACAAAAATACACATATATGTGTAAAAATCTTCATGTTCACAGAGGTTGTCCTTCTGAATGAAATATACATATGTATTTCTCCAGTCTTTTAACTGCCTTCAAAATGTTGCATTGTTATGCTTTATGTTAAACTGTTATGTTATTTAATTTGTGTGTTCGGAATGTTATTCCCTCCATTCTATAGATGACAAAACAGCTTCTTTAGAGAAGCTATTAGCCTATAAACCTATTTGGATTGTGGTCATACATTTGTTCCATTTCTCAGCCCAGTGTCCTCTACATATATAGGGAAAGCAAAGAATCAGTAACTGTACAACAGTATGTGTCGAATACGTTACTAGTCAGAAAGGCAAACATAAGGATTAGTAGTTCTAAAAAGTCTAGTAGCCTATAAATATTTAGCTACAACCAATTTTCCACTAGAAAGACTATGGATCTCAAAAGTACAATATCATTGGTAAAAATGTTAGCTTGAACTAAGCTTACTAAGCTTACCAACCCTATCTATCCTCAGTTAGTAAAGCAATCAAAACTGATTTGTTCTTTCTTTAGTGCCTAATAAAAACAAATGAAAGGGCAGCTCAGTGTCAGATACATCAATTTATAAGTGGATACTTTACAAACTGCTTCAATACAGCTTCGTAAGCAAAATAATGGACACCAAAAAGGTCACATTTCTATTCAACATTAACTATGAATGCATTATTAACAGTATAAAATTTATTTTGCTAAAAATAATCCAAATAAGTTTTCAATTTTGTATTTATTTGGAAAAATCAAATCACAGTACTTTTATTTTTTCTTTTTCCTATCACATTGAACCCACTCAGCCAGAAAGGGCGTCCATGCCTTGATGACATTAGTGGCTGCGGGATCCTGACTTGTCTTCAAGAATTTTCTCTTATTTATATTGCACCATTTTTTCAGAAAAGAAAATCAACAACAATAGCAACAACAAAAAACAGAAATTTGACAGCCTCTGTTTGTTCGAAAGAGACTACTGAGAACATAAAAGGCCAGTATCTTTCTCATTGATTGTTTGAACAAAAGCTGGACAGATTCTCAGGGTCCAATTTTCTTTTTCCCCAAGTCGTTCAATCCTGTGTCAATGCTTTGAAAAGCTTCAGGCTCAGAGCACTTGGTCTCCAAGTGACTCTCTTCCGAGTTGAGGTGTGTGGGAAATGGCAGGTCCTTGCAAAAAGAAAGTATGGGCCCTAATTCATTTTGTTCTTGCCCCATCTTTAAAACAAAATAATAACTAGATTATAGTAATCTTATTGGCAAGAAATTTTTTAAAAAGCAGATGAGAACCCATAATCAAGTAAAAATGAGAAATTCATTTTTTTGCATATAATGTGATGCATTCTTTTTTTTTTCTTTTTCTCTGCATCTCCTACATTCTGTTCCACCCCAAATAATGTCGGGATATCAGTACATCACATCAGTCTGGTCCGTGGCCTGCTCAGAAGAAATGCTTACAGATTAAAAATAGTTCCAAGCACAGTATAGCAAAGTGAAATAACCCAATTCCATTCACCCTGGGTTCAAACAAAGAAAATTAGCTTGAATATGTACCCACCATGAACAAAGAGTAGAATGTCAAATTTAAATTCGTATACTTAAGCGTTTTAATATATTTAATGCTTGGCTTTAAAACCAGCTTCCACTCTTACTTGGAAACCTGACAACACAAACTGCAGAGTCCTATGCTTCCCTTTGTCAGTTGTGCCTTATCATTTTACTGGTGGGAAATTAAGAGCTATCTGAAAGACACATTCTTAATTACCATGTTCAATTCATTTTAAATGTTCATGTTATGGCATGATAGCTATAAAAGGATAATAATGAAAATGAGATATTTGATCTACGTTGAAGGGAGAAGATAAATGCCTCTCCCAGGGTTAAGAGCAATAGCAAAGGAAGACCCCGTAAGTCAGTCATTGAATTAGATTTGTAGATGAGAAAGCAACAGTCTTCCAGACTCCGATCCTAGAGACAGCATCCACTCTGGTGCTGCGTGTTATCATGGAAGAAAGATTTTCGGCTGGAACTACCATTTTCCAATAATTCACCAAAATGACCAACACAAAGGAAAAGAGGAGAAGCACATGTTATGTGTGCTCTAGCCCTTTTAGAAAACAGAGAGTTGCTCCTTTGGCCACATACACACAAATCTGTAAGAAAGATGATATTGGGAAATTAAAGAGAATGGGCACTATTCAAATAGGAATGCCCCACAAATTTTACCATGGCAAAACTGGAAGAATCTACAATGTTACCTAGCATGCTGATGGCATTGTTGCAAAGAAATTGTTGTAAACAAACAAGACCAAGTTTCTTGCCAAGAGAATTAATATATATATTTATATTGAGCTTATTAAGCACTCAAAGAACTGAGATAGCTTCCCGAAACATGTGAAGGAAAATGATTTAAAAAAAAAAAAAAAGAAGGAATCCAAAGAGAAAGGTACTGGGTTCAGCTCCAGTGCCAGCCTGTTCCACCCTGAGAAACACTGGAACCAAAGGAAAGGAGTCTGAGCTCCTGGAACCCACTCCTATGAATTCATGGCATGAAAAGGGTAAAAATAGTAATAATAATAAAGGCCTCAAGACTGTAAAATAACTAACTAAATAAATAAAATAAAACTCATAGAGAAAGGTCCCAAATCACCTTCTTCTAGACCTCTGCATACCCCCAAATGGAAAGCAACGGGGAATATTAGAGGGACAGCTCAGAACTGGTACCAGGGTGCATGGTGCCTCTAAGAGAACCTCAGAGTTAATAACTCTTTCCTTAAAGGAGACACACAGCCTCATTGTGGAATGCTTAGCTGCTGGCTGAGTACAACAGGAAGGTCCCCAGTTCCCTCACTCTCTACCAAAACATCTTTTAGAAACTCAGAACAAGTACCAAGGAGCTTCCTGAATCATTTTCTCGGTGAAATTTGGATGAGTTATGTTTCCAATCAAGACAGTGACCTTACTGTCTACCCTATGGGTATAGTGTGATGCAAATATCGGTGAATGCCATATGTCACCTTTCAGTAGCACCAACAATGCCCAAGAGAATGAAAATGAGCCGGTGTGAAAGACTTAAAATAACATCTCTCCTGGGAATGATTCAGTGCACTGAACTCTCTGTCCTTAAGCTCTCTCACACACAATATTTCTGAGCCTTCTGTGTCTATGCATGACCTAAACACAAATTGCAATTTTCTTCTGTTAAGTAATTCCTAAATCAGCACCTGCTAGGATGCCTGTGTCTGACAGTCCCCTGGTCAGTTCCAGGTGGTGATAGGTAGAAGGAGTGTCTGCACGGAAATAGTGGCCCTAGCAATACTCGTGCTCATGGTGAATATTTATTGATTCTTCTGCGTTGGGTTTTTTTTTCTTTCATATGTACTTAGCACTTTATATTCATTGTAGCTCTCACAATTACACATATACTATACATACATATGACGATACATACATATGACTATGCATACAGGTCTGCAACTTAATTCTATCGTTATTTGATCAAGGGCATTTCTCTAAGATAGAACACATGGACTGATCTTATGTAAAGAAGAAAAAAAATACCCACTATTTATATTGCCTTTTAAACTATCCCTTCAGAGATATATAGCTCGAGATTTCAAGCAATACTACAATAAACATGTGCATATGAGTCATTGCTTTTTTCCAGGAACAAATTCCTATTGATAAACTCTGCAAAAATGTTGCAACAATCCAGAGTCTCATTGACAATACATAAGAGATCTAATTTTTCCATAGTCTTGGCAATACTGGCCCTCCACTTTTTAAAATTTTGCCAAACTAAGTAAGTTTCACCATTTGATTTTAATTTGCAACTTTCACTATTAGTGATGTTGAGTATTTCTCGTGTGTTTTGAGGATTTGTAATTTTGTACTTTTCTAAACTCCCTAGAAATATCCTGTATCTACCTTTCCATTTCCATTGTTTGGCTCATTATATATTATTTCACTCCATATTTTTATTTTTTATACTCTGTTATTTTCTATTTGTTTGTCCTTTCTTTAGGATTTCTTTGTTACTTATTTTTATTTGTTTCAAATGCATATTTATTTCAAATCACCAGTGTCCTCCAGCATTTTATGAAAGAGAGCAAATGACAGGGAAAAGTCCTTTAAAAAACTAGCAACCCCATTACATTGACTAATGTTGCAATTGTTTAGAAAAAAGAGATTAACAACCTCTTTACATGGCTGGTTCATTTTTTAAAACATACTTAAAACAATACAGATGAAGCATTAAGCTTTCTTTTTTTTTTTAAGCAGCCAGCAAAATTGTTAATTTGCTTTCAAATTGCATTTTCAACTTTCTTTGGATTTATTAAAAAAAAGTGCATGTCAACAGACCAGAATTAAAAAGGTGACAAACTGTGAAGAATTAAAAGTTTTAATTTAACAGATGAGCAATTGCAAATAACAAAATCTCAGAAAAACACAATTTTAATGAAAGGTGACATGCTGGAGATTCTTTTTTTGTTTTGTTCCTTTCCATCAGGTAACAACAAATTAGTTTAGGAAGCCGTACTGGAATGCTGTGATTGTGATAACCAGCTCACAGCCCTTGCGGATAGCTCTGGTTTTTGTTTGTTTTCTGAAACCACATATGACACTTCTTTTGTACTAAATAGGTATTTTCTTCAGTCAGATGTATCACAAGTTGTTCAAGTCCAGACTAGTTTTTATGTGTTACTGTTATCAGATGCTATTTTTCTTGTGGTTCCCACCTCTGAAAATCTTATTTTCCTTAGTGTTCAGAACTAGAGAGGTTTGTATAGGCATACAGTGAGGAAAAAGAAAGTTATTTTATGGTGTAAGAGTAGCATTTTTTGACTCAATAGAAAGAAACTGTCTTGCTCTGCAAACTCAGAAAAAACATTAATTTCAAGTGGGAGGTGGATTAAATGTGATTAAAGAATGGAGAAAAATTGAGTGTGATTAAGGAAATTTATGGAATATCAGAGCATACAGACCTATTCTTTTTTTGATTTATTAGGGCGTCTAACAAATGTTTGCTGATTAATTAGAGAAATATGTAACCACATGTTTTTTGCACATTTATAAAGCAAAAATAGCAAAATGTTCATGATTTTAATGAAACTTGTATGCATAGCTCACACTTTCATGTTTGTGAATGTGTACTCAGGAGGGTTCAATTTTCCATCCAGCTGATTCTATACATTTGATTATACTTTCCCAGCTTCCTTTTTTTTCTGTTGAAAGTTTTGATGTTGTTTTAAAGGGATAACAGAAATTAATACAATGAGAAAATAAATCTCTGAGGAATATTTTTCTTTTTCCTTATTCATTTACATGAAATTACACCTTAAGAATTTATTTTACCGGAGCGCCTGGGTGGCTCAGTGGGTTAAAGCCTCTGCCTTCAGCTCGGGTCGTGGTCCCGGGGTCCTGGGATCGAGCCCCACATCGGGCTCTCTGCTCAGCAGGGAGCCTGCTTCCTCCTCTCTCTCTGCCTGCCTCTCTCCCTACTTGTGGTCTCTCTCTCTCTCTCTCTCTCTCTGTGTCAAATAAATAAATAAATAAAATCTTTAAAAAAAAAAAAAAAGAATTTATTTTACCATACATTTAATTCCTCTACATTCAAACATGTATTTCTGGTTGATCTTGTATATCATCATTTTGCAAACAATAATATTCTAAGCACTTGTCACCATTTTATTTAATATTTATTAAATATATTATAAATATACATACATTTATTATCTATCACAACAGTTTTCAACTGAAGGCAATTTTGTTTCCCCAAGAGTTTTTTGCAATTTCTGGAGATGCTTCTGGTCCTATAACTGGGGGGTTTTACTGGCCAATAGAACCTCTAAGGGGTAGCGATTAAGGATGCCACAAGGATCCTATACATCCATAGGGCGGTGCCCCACATGAACAATTACACATGCAGGATGTCAATACTAAGGCTGAGAAAGCTGCTCTAGACCACCCATTTTCATCTTACTGATCATGAAAATCTAGCCCAGATAACTTCCTTAAAAGAAACACATAATTAAATGTAATCTAAATTTGGATCTGTGTTCATTTTCTGGTAGGGGTGACACTGAACACCCAAGCTATCCAGACAGGGGACTGAAGAGGGCTATGCAACAATGAGACGAGTTTAGCTTCCAGTGATCAATATCATTAACATTGTGGAAATGATGAATTAAAAAAACATTGCCAGGCTTTGAAGTAACAAAGCAAATACATTTTCAAAAATCAAAAGCCACGGTTAACCTTTCTAAGTATTGCAAATATGTAAGTCATTTCAGAAACAATAAATATCATCCATGTCAACCGAAAGGTACAGCCTACCAGACCAAAAAAAGTTTGCCAATCAGGTAAATAAATGATTGAGGTGGTTTTATCTAACACCAAGTGTTTGAGTCTGAAATGTGTAAAATGGAAAATACAACTAAACTGGATTGTCTTGATGTATTTCTGATTAATGAGGCTAAGATCTTGACAACATCCTGTATTAAAAAAGCAGTGGGGGAACTGGAAGAACTTCCTTTCCTCTTATTTCTTAAAGACTTTATTTTTTTAGAGCAGTTTCAGGTTCAAACTTAGCACAAATGAGGGGAAGCGGAGATTTCCCCAGGTGTGAATACCCTGCTTCATTTTCAGCACCCCCTCCAGAGCAGTACACTTGTTCCAAGTGATCAGCTTACAATGGCACGTCATAACCACCCAAAACTCCCTGAATTTGTGGATTGTATCCCATTGCATAAATGTCTACAAACTAGACATATTTTCGGAACTCATTTTTTCCTCTCAACCACTTGCAAAGAACAACTTACACATACCATCAACACTGTTTTTCATTCCTTCCCCTACAGCAATAAATTCCTTGGGTATATAATCTGCCTTTCATTTTACCACAAATGGTAATTTTACAAATATTTTACCAAGAGCTATCATCTTCTCAGTCTCTGGTAACGTTTCTTTTCCGTCTTCCACTTGACCCCTAAACCAATGATGTATGTTTCAAAGTTTGCTCTTGTTGGTTTAGTCTCATGTATGTGTATATGTGTGAATGTGTGTGTGTGTGTGCGCGCGCGCACGGCGTGCGTGCACATGCGTGAGTTTTAATAAGTGTTCCTTCTACTTTCAACTTTTCTTATCAGGCAGAACAGACTAGATAAGGCCATAGTAACAACCCCCAAATCTCAGTGGCATTAAACAGAAAGGTTTATTTCTTCTTCTTGCTATACATAATCTTGGGTCAACAAAGTGATTTGTTCCATGTCATCCTCCCTCAAGGACCCAGACTTCTTTGAAAACTCCATTATCTGGATCATCATTGTTTCCTATAGCAGAGGACATCAACATGAACAAAAGAGCACTTTCCCATAAATGCTTCATCCCAGAAGTGACCTGTATCACTTCCATTCTGAGTTACTCAGTGAAGTCAATTCATAAAACCATATCTTACAAACAGGGACAGAGAAATGGAATCCTATTATATTCTCAGAAGAAGATGTGGAAATATCAGCAAATACAACTAATGACTACCATAGTCTCACTGAACCACACTAAATGTGAGCAAGAGGATAAAGGAAAATTCTCAAGGACAAGTTAAGTCTGGAATAGCTCAAGAACTATACCACCTTGGTTTCAAACTTTCCATGCCATATGTAAAATATTTATGTAGTCGGAGAACTCTACTCTACAAACTTCTCTCACCAAACCAACAATCCACCAAACATTTACTGGATCCTATTTCTATAGAACCAGAATAAGAAAATAAATTATGGTAAAAAGAAAGTAGTAACATTTATGACATAGTGTCTCATTGTTTCACCAATGGCCACATATAATTATGTTCTATGAATACAGCATTTGTATCATATGACAAAATAAATTTTTATTTTATGGGCTGCCTTTTCCAATATAATTCTCACCAGTTCATTCGCATCTGCATGAGGAAACTAATTTTACTGGGAGCTTTGTTTAATGAGATGTGTTACTATATATACTTCTACACCAAGTTAATATTTATTTTCTTTAAAGATTTTATTGATTTATCTGAGAGGAAGAGAGAGAGGGAGAGGGTGAGGGAGGGAACATCAAAGGGAGAGGGAGAAGCAGGCTTCCCGCTGAGCAGGGAGCCTGATGTAGGGCTCCATCCCAGGACCCTTGGGATCATGACCTGAACCGAATGCAGATGCTTAAGCAACTGAGCCACCCAGGCATCCCACCAACTTACTATTTTTAATTAAGCAAAATCATCCTGCTCTTAGTCAAAGTCCCATTATATGAACTGTTATTATATTACCTACCACTGTAAATATTTTCTGCTATTAGTTAAAATTTAAACTGTTTACAGAAAATAACAAATTAAAAATTTATTGTCAAATGTTATTGCTTTATCAATCTTACCAACTAATTCCAAAAGGCATCCAAACACTTGTGCTTACTTACTTACTTTCATTTTTACATTTTACTCACTTACATTCATTTTTAGAAATGGCATAAATTTCTACCTAAGAATAATTTTAAACATTAAAAAGAAAAAAAAAAAACTTTTGAGTAGTTCTAAGTCTAAGGATGGTAGTGAAATCATCATTTCATTCAACTGCTATTATCCCAAAGAAGATGAAAGCTCCTACGTGATTCCCTCTCCCAAATTTCCTGTCCCCCGACCTAGGAATCATTCACTCATCCAACAACTCTTTCCTGAGCACCTGTGATGTGCAAAATTCCTATTACATCCTAAAGATACAGGAGCCAGTTTTCAATTAGGACAGACACTTTTTTAAAAAAAATATATTTGTATCAGAAATTAACAGAAGTACTCTGAGAAGAAAGGGAAGTTGATGAGAAGTATGACTATAATAGATGTGGGAAAGGAAGCAAAAGCTCTGAGAAAATAACAGTTAAATTAAAATTTCTACTTAGGCAAAATGTGGGGGAAAGAATATCCCAGGCCAAAAAAAAAAAAAAAAAAAAAAAGGATTAATAATTAGGGACTAAGTCATCTAGGACTTCATAGACAGAGGTGAGTATTTTTACATTTTATCTAGGCCAGAATTCCCTGAAAGGTATTACACAAAGAATAAAATAATCAGACTTTTTGGTAAATGATTGATTAGGATATTAGTGGGAATAATGGGCTAAGAGGAAGGAGAGACATATACACAGAAATGGTAGTTAGGAGGTGCTCAGAGATACCTTTGAGAAAGAAGATAGTGTCAGGAACTAAGATGACAGCAACAGAAACAACTGCAGATTTAAAAGCTACTTAACACTTGATAGTTCTTAGTACTTTGATAGGAGAGAAAGAGAGGAGGTTGCCATTTAGAAACTCAGTTCTAAAATCCAGCTGTAAAGTTTGAACTTTATTTACACTTTGGTTTTTCCTGACAATTCACATTATCCCATGAATGCTTTCATTACTAAGTCTCTTTTTCCTATGCATAATTTCTGGAATGCCTGATGTCTCTCCCCACATGGCACAAAGGAAAGTTATTAAGGGATTTCAAAATGTACATTTCTAAGAATGAACCAATACATACGTCTGAACAGTTGTAAATATATACTGGGATTATCTTTGTATCTATTTCCTACTATTTTATATCTTGTAGGAATATCACACAAAATTGTAAATAATTGAACATAAAAATATGTGGTGGAGAAATAATGTAAAAGTGAGCTAAGCTTCCCATCATAATGAGTCTTCAGAATCAGTGAGATCTAATTTGCATGACTTTCTAACTCCTAGGACTACCCACAGTGTGTCTGAATAAACTAAGATCCATTATGGAAGCATGTTAGAGGACAGTTATCAAAGGCAAAGATGGCTCCCACGAGAGGCAAGCAGCAAGGAGTCTTACTAACATTTTTGGCTTTATAAGTTGAGTTATTGCAATAGGTATGTGGACTTGTAAATTACATTCAAAAACAACAAAGAGATTTACTTACACTCTGGCTCTTATTTTCAAGAAAACGGAATGTCTATTCCCACACTACGGTATCGGGTCTCTCCTTCTGATCTGGAACTGGACCAGCTCTGCCATGTGTCCTTTTAGTTTCTTTAGAATCGGTCTTTCCAGGGAGTCACAGTTTGGTTCCCTAAAATCCAGGCTTTGTGTAATTCTGCTTGTTTCTCCTGTTCGTATACTCTGCTGCCAATTAATTAAGTCATGATTTGACATGGATATCTGTTTTAATACGGTAACATGCTATGTGTTTTTGATAACTGGTAAAGGAGAAATAATTCAGCTCTCTTGCTTCTTATAGGCAAGTCATTAAACAAACTACTGAATATGTATCTGATGGAACCATGAAAGGATGAAATAGAATATCTACCTGATTTTTTCTTAGTTATTGATGATGTAAAGCCATCTATAACATTCCTTCCTGTCAGGTAAGAGGAAGAAAAAGATATAATAAGAACATTCATTTCCATATTTATTACAATGTAATAATTTAGAGGTAGTTACATTCTCTTATGAGGCCACTAGAGAGTTATTGAACTTTAAAAATTAGCAGTCTGCTATAATAAATATTCAATTTCAATGTAAATGATTCCTTCATAGCCTGCCATTTTAGAAATTTAGGAAGTCCAAAAGTCATGACACAAGAAATAGTGTTAAAAGGTGATGTAAAGGAATCAGTGGCCATTGAAATGGTAGGACATCCATGGGAACTGAGTTCTAGTATCATTAATAAAACTGATAGGCCAGATGTGACTGCTTATTGAAAAAATGAGTCATTATAAAAACAGCATTATTAATATTAATTAAATATTGTGAATTTTAATTTTTGAATTTAAGACAATATTTTAGACTGCAAAAATAATTATTTAATTTAAGTCATGGATTAATAACTCATATTAGGATTTATATGAAGAACCTAATATGTAGGAAGCTGTGATCTTAAATATCTCCAAGAGAGGCAAATGTTTTACATGTCCATTTTCAGCAATATAGCTACATTTTGATAATTTAGATCTGTCTCACACTATGAATTCTTACAAAAATAAAGTGCATATAATACATATTAAATAAATGCAATTTTAAGTCACATTACTTTAAATGAGTAGAAGTTTTATATGAATAATGGAATTATTTTTTAAATAAAAGGATGTTTATATTACATTATATGTTCACACATTTGAAAGAGATATGATCTCACAAGTGTCATATGTGTGTGCACATGTACACACACACAAACACACACATACACACACACAATGTGTTGAGAAAACTTCCAGAAAATAAAGCTCACCAAGCTGATACAGAAAAATATCCTCGAAAGGAGGAATATGGTATCCTTGGTTAATGAATAGACAACTCAAAGTCAGAATCGTGAATAGCACCTCATGGCTAGGGGCTTTTGAGGGGTTTTGAGCAAGACATTAGGGATGGCAGTAAGTATAGGAAAAATTAGTGCCTATGATAGGAGAGGAAAAAATTACTCCCTAAGCTTGTGTGAGAAAAGCAAACAAGGAAAACGGCATTTATATGATTCTGTGAGTGAAAAGTCAGTCTTAGAAATCAAAACTATAGTATTTCTTCATGCACAACTGGGGTCCTCATTTATAGAACCCATGCTTTATACATAATACAAGTTGGTAAATGAAAAATTGTGTGTGTGTGTGTTTGAGATAGAGACAAAGAATGCGTGTGTATAAATTCATATAAACTATAGTATATTACAATATATTCATCTGTATGTGTATATACACACACAAAACTACCTTTAACAAGTTAATGGATAGGAATCACACATAAACAGTGATTATCAACATGAAAAGAAAGCCATGTAGATTTTTGCAGATCCTAAGAGAAGAACATACTACTCCCCATTAAGTGGATTTAAAAAAAATTATATATATATATATATATATGTATATATATATATATACACACACACACACACATATATATTCCTAAAGCTTTCAATCCACTAGAACCTGCTACCAACAGAATAAGTATAGAGACTAGAATATATTAATCATGTTCATACTAATCATATCTTTCTTTACTCAATTAAGGACACAACCAGAAAACTATATCACAGAAAACACAGCAGATCCTATGACCTAAACAACTGAAAATGTATGACATCTATGAGAAAACTGGAAATTTTGTCATTGACTAGATATTTGACATTAATAAATTATTATTAAAGTCCTATAATGATACTATGATTATTTTAAAAGAATTCTTCATTTTTAAGAAGTATTAAAATGTCTATTCCTAAATTAAGGTGAGGTATGGAAATTGTTTTAAAATACTACAGAGAGGGGGAAGTGAGTGGAAGTACATATGAGAACACAATGGCAGGAGATCATAATTATTAAAACTGGAAGTACATTATAGTCTTCAGTTTATTTTTGTATATGTTTAAAATAGTTCATAATAAAAAGGTCAAGAAGGAAATAAAATTGTATATTTGGAATGGTAAATTGATTTGCATTAGGACTACACTACAGTAAAAATAAACGGTGACTCTGAAGACATTATAACATAATCCATTCAAAAAAATAAAGGAATAAAATATGTTGAGCATTTTTAAAGATGAAATTGGTAATTTAACCTCTTCATGGGAAGAAATTATATCCTATACACCTTACATATAACAGTAATCCAATAATTCATCCTAATAATTTGATTTTGTTTTGCCAAATCAGAATATGAAAGAGACTTAAATGGTACATGAGTGAGATATAACCCAAGACAAATCCAAAACGTATTATCCGCTTAATGATTTAGAAACATAGGCATACTAATAAAGATGGGTATTCATATAGTCAGAAAAATGTAATATTTATGTAATAATAAATTTTAAATATTTTCTATTCAGTCTTTAAGAAAAATAAGTTAATGTAATTTTCAGAATTGTTACATGATCTATTACATTGAAAAGAAATTAATTAAGGGAACTACAATGAGCTAGAAGAAGCTCATTGCTAACCTTCTCTAAAAATTCGTAGACAGCCTATAAGCCAACTTCCAATCTCTTGTGGCATCATTCAGAAACCACTAACCAAAATAACTACAAATGAGGGAAATATAATGAAAACATGAGCAAAGAGCCCAGTGCATTTGTAAAAAAGTAAATCATGTCAAGCAAACTTAATTACTTTCTCAACTGAAATACATAATTCATGGATAAAGTGAATGTAGTAAATGTGATAGATTTATATTTCATAGAGTTGATGTAGTGACTCAGAATTATGATTTGAAAAACAGATTTAATTGTCTTACATGAGCTGGCATTTCTTATTGAAAATGGAAACACCAATTAAATCTTTTGATAGAATGGATAAGGTCTACAAATTAGTAATCAAACCTACTCATAAATCCCTCTTTTGTAAACTTCTAGTAAAAGATGACACACTGAGATCTGCCATACCTCCCAATTTCTCTAGAGACAGAAAATGAGACCATGTAATCGAGAAACAGGGTACCGGCCAGATGAAAGAGTAAAGTTAAGCTAGGTAGCTCACCCGTACCCTTGCTTCTTTTTTCACGGACTCTTTTTCATAATGTAATTTGGAAATAGTCTCTTACCTCTGCCTTTAGGAAGAACTAATAAAATCAATACCACTAAATGATGCCTAAATGTGTTAATGTCTCACAGAAGTTTTGGTGATGTTCATATTTTTTTAAAAAATTAGTAAAGAAATAAAAACATCTAAATTGGAAAGGAAGGGGCGCCTGGGTGGCTCAGTGGTTAAGCCGCTGCCTTCGGCTCAGGTCATGATCTCCGGGTCCTGGGATCGAGTCCCGCATCGGGCTCTCTGCTCAGCAGGGAGCCTGCTTCCTCCTCTCTCTCTCTCTCTCTGCCTCTCTGCCTACTTGTGATTTCTCTCTGTCAAATAAATAAATAAAATCTTTAAAAAAAATAAATAAATTGGAAAGGAAAAGGTAAAATTATATCTATACATTGTAATGTGTACAGAAAATCCCAAGTAATACACACACATAAACACATGTATATGCCCACACACTCAAATTAGAGCTATTAAATGATTTCAGCAAGATTACAGGATACAATGGCAACATACAAAAATCAACTGTATATAAATACACTAGTAATAAATAATCCAAAAATGAAGTTAATCCAAAAATTCCACTTACAATAATATGAAAACAAAGTAGCTAGAAACAAACTTAACACAAAGAGTACAAGATTTCACTGATATCTGTAAAGCATTATTGAAGTAGAGAAAACATAAAAACAATGGAGAGATACCCCATGTTCATGAATTGGAAGGATTAATGTTGTTAAGACGGTAATACCACAGATTCAACACAATTCCCATGACAATCAGAGTTGGCATTTTTGCAGAAATTAACATGCTGATCCTAACGTTCATATGGAAACGCAAGGGACCCAGACTAGCCAAAATAATCTTGTAGAAGAACAAGATGACTTGTTTTGATGACTTCCTTAATTTCAAAACTTACTATAAAACTATTAATAATCAAGACTGTAGTACTGGCAAAAAGATAACCACAGACCAGTGGAACAAAACACAGACCAATGGAACAGAACTGAGAGTCTAAAGCTAAACCTTTTACATTTATTTTTGACAAGTCTCAAGATAATCCAATGGAGCTTCTTCAGCAAATGATATCTGGACAACTGAACATCTATCCGTTAGTAAAACCAAGAGAGGTCTTGCTAACAGTGCATTTGCAGACATTCATGAAGGAAGAGTATTTTTGGACCAAAAGCGTACTAGAAGTCCTCAATCTCTCATTCTCTAGTAAGTTACAAGTGGAAGTGCAGAGATTGATGTAGTCCTCTCTACATAGAAAAGACATTTTGAAGGGCTCACAATCAGCCCTTCTTAATGTGGCACTTTCCAATCTGGCATTCCGTGACACCCGTGAATAAGCATGGTTGCCAGGTGAGTAGCCCATTTCTAGGGCTATTTACCTTATTGTCCCTACTGTGAGTTAACCTCTGTTTTAGGTTTGTTCACTCTGTCTGGGAAACAGGAGGAGCAAGCAGGTCATGGATATAGGTATTCAGTTAGTCATTCACTCATTCTCCTGGTGAGTAAACACTACTGCATACTTTTTTAATATCCTGTCACATCATTTAAGAAAAATCAATGCTCTAAGACTATAAGAGTATAAATTCTATGAAATCAGAGATTTTTTATCTTTCGCTTTTTGTAGTGTCCCCATGACTAGAGGAGCACCTTAGTAGGCATTCGTTGAATATTTGTTAAATGAGTAAAAATAGCCAATGTACTCTGAGGACTAAGTTGTAAGGCTCTGTTCGAAGTACTTTTATCTTTTTAAATCTCATGGCAGCCATTTGACAAAGGTTATAATGCCCACCTCACACCCTGAGGAAACTGCAGAATGGAGAACTGAGAGACAGTATCACACAGCCGGCAAGTCTGCGCTCTGACCAAGACAGTCTGGCTCAGAGGCATTCAGAGCTGATGCAGACAACTTAAGTGTCCACAAGGTACTTGGTTGTGGAAAACATAACCACATGCTATGCAACCAGAGGACATAAAATCAGATCAATATGAAATCAGTTACTACTCACTCCCCAATTTCAAAACTGCTGTTTGCAAACACAAAGTCCGTTGTAGAACAGAAAAAGAAAAAAAGTGATTGGCCACAAAAAAGCATGATAATCAGTAAATTAATTATCCCTATGAAGCCTATGAATTCTGTTCACTTGCTTTATTAAAAACCTGGACATTCAGTGTGGTAAATTTTTTTATCCTCTACTTAGAAAAAGAGTCCCTTTCTTTTCTAACCACAGAATTAAGATTCCTCTTATACTTATCTTTTAAAAAGTATGCTGTTTTTTCACAGTAATCCAGCTCATACAAGATAACAGATTTGGCAAAAAAGAAAAAAAAAAAAGTCCTTCAAATTTGTCAGTGCTTCATTAGCTAAAAAAATATATAATTTGTCGTCATTAGAGTTTAAAATATGTTAATATCTACATTTAAAGAAATTAAAATATTTATTTTAAATACCTTGTTTTAAAAATGGAATTGAAACCTGCTGAGGAATGTTAGCATTTCCCTTGATTTCAGTCATATATCTATATATATATAACCTTATAAGCACATACAGTGCTTTCTTAAGTTCTGACTTGGGTGACTCCACTTTGATTACTATAGGTTCATAAAATCACAAGACTGGAAGGGACCTTCAGAGGTCATTTACATCTCCCCTCTCAGGCAGCACCCAACTTAACTGTCCCTGACAAATGTGCATCTATCCTATTTTTAAAGCCGCGATGCAAAGGAGGTTCATATAAATTAATCACACACACAGCCCTAGAGAATAGAGAGCTCAGAACGGCACTCCTGATTTAACCAATCAAATTATTATTGATTGCATCAGCACTTCCATGGTTCCAACTGCTTTTTGCTTGTAAATCAGTAGCATCTTAAGGACTCAAAATTCTCATGTACTCCCGAGGATGTAAGAAATCACTCCTCACAAGCATTTTTACTAACCAGACTAAATAAGAAGCCAAAGCAACTGCACCATTAGGGAAGGCAAACCGGCAGTGAGCAGACTAGAATCCCTAATTCCAAGTCCTATCTTCAAGTAGAAATCGGTAAAAGTCAAGATAAATATGGATATATTTAAAATGCATTCTACTAAATGGATGCAAATACTGATAAAGATTTTCCCTACTTTAACTTTATAGGATCTTTCCCTGTGGCCTTGCTTCTACTGCACACATCATTCATTAGATTATGAAAACCATTAATGTCAAGAAGCAGAACAAAATGAATTCACTGAGGGGCTGCTATTAGCATATCAAGCAGCTATTTCTCACTAAATATTCCTGACAGCTCTCATTACATATGATGGATGAGCTTTATAAGTAGTAGTAGTTTCTGAGCAAAATAAAATCTTGAAGCGTACTACCACATGTGGCTGAATAACTAGCAATCATCTTTCAACAGTTTATATTTTTCCCTTTTTAATGGGAAAGTGTTATAAAATTCACAGGTAGGTTAAACGCCCGAGTCAAAATTCATTTAGAAACCGCAAGTCTAATTTATGACCTGAATGTTGTAAGTGCTTTTCGTTAAGATACATTGGAGCCAGTCATGTAAACACTCTACAAACATGGGAAATGATAATAAACGGAGAAAAGCAGTTGGAAATCAGAATTTTGGAAGCCATGGTACTGGAGGGACTTAAAAGAAGCAGGGAAACTTAAAATATTGGCTAAGGATACTTCTCTTTATGTTTTCAGTAGAGCTTTAAGAAAATCCAGCAAACCTTTATCATAATATGAGTGAGAAGAAATAATAATAATTACAACAATATTGCTTGCCTTCCTGCTCAGGTAAGAGGGGAGCACTGTTGAGTCCCAAGGGTGTAGCACTAGAGGCCCGAAGCATTACATTCTCTAAATCACATTTTACAAGTGACAGCACAGATTGTATCTGGCCTGTAGAAGTATTCTGTTTGGCCCATACAGTGTATTCTTAAAAATCAAATTTTCAGCATTTAAACAATCAAGAGATTTCAGATAAATGTCAACATTTCTGGTTACTTTTTCAAATCTGGCAGCAATTGTTGAAAACATTGGCATTAATTCCCCCTTTTGCCACAAAACTCTTCCTCTTTATAGTAGTGCTGGGTAGACAAGTGGGGGTCCTGTTGTCTTCCATTATTAAAATAGTCTTATTGTCTTACTGATAGCAGAGAAAAAGAGTTTTCTATGAAATGTGGTGAGACAAACAAGAAGCTGAGAGGGAAGCCTGTCATGCTTTCTTGATGGTCATTGACTTGGGTTGCCTTGTCTGGTTCTATTTTAAATGTATGAAAGGATTTAGTATAATCTTAATATGTTAATTTCTTATTAACAATAAGAAACAAATGAATGTTCTAAAGCAATATGAAGTTGACTTCTACCTTAATATTTTCTGTGTACTGTATAATATATTATATGGTATATATTATATATTACATATTCACTGAGGTTGTGCAAAGAAGTAGTAGCATGTACATCTCGTAATCTACACAGAAAGAAAAGAGTATTTCAGTTAATCATATATACATTCTCACACATTTAGTGGTTAGTCATCATGTAAAACAAAGAAACCAACACATCTATATCTCTGAAGGGCTTCTTAAAGCCAAAGAATTGTCCTTAACTCTTACCTGTGTAAGACTTTCACCTGTGTAAAACTTTTAAAGTTTTAAAAGCACCTACCTATTATTCATAAAAAGGCTCCTTTTCAACCAAAGAAAGTTCAGGACTGGTTAATTACCATTTTTCTAATTTCAACATTGTATTGCTTGGAAAGGAATTTTTAAAGATGCATCTTTTAAAAATTTTTGTCATTAGAATAACATTTAAGTACTTTCAGATAAACCACATTTTTAAAAGCTAGTAGATACTAATTTATCAGCTTGTAGAAAATCTTTATTCTCACTGAAAATAAACTTACATAAAAAAATAAAACTGGCTAATAAAACACAATCTTATTTTTTATCTTCTTGTCCTACTTTATTTTCCTATTGGGAGGACGTATTTCTAGTGTCATAACAGAAACAGAAGCTCCAAAGGACATCTACTTAAGCACTTCACCGTCAGTATCAGTGTCATATATAATGTAACACTATCCCTTGCACATAAAAAAATCTCAAATCTCCTTTTCTCTTGTTGACAAAAACAGCTGGATGACAAAAATCGAGGTTCAATCTTATAGAGAAAAATAACTTTGATAATATATAATACCAAATTGCACATAAACAACCCTCACCACGAACAAGGAGATTTTAGTTTTAGATTTACCAAGCGAATGCAGAACAATGAGGTTTACAAAGAAAATGGAATTATTCCAACCAACAATGTGTTTCCCCACCCCAGTCCCGATATTACTACGGCTGGCAGCAGACAACTCGAATTCTTCCAGCTATGTTTTTCGTGCCTCACTGCAACAGGATATTTATAGCCACTTCATTTTAATAAATGTGCAGTGAGTATGAATCTTCATTGTATGAACTCAGTTATGCAGGAAATACTCATTATATATAAATCTGAGTTCTGGCCTAGCCAGGCTGGTGAAAAATTTAATAAGGGAGACAGAGACCGAGTACAAAACTAGGGAAAGGGCCTCTGATCTTCCGTGATCAGACTCCCCATCCTCATCCTCATTCTCCATCTCTGTCTGAAACTCAAGAGCACTTGATTTGATGTTACTTTAAAAGTCTGGATTTCTCTACAGATGCTGAAAAACTAAATGCCCAGAGTCTAGCCTCCCCTACTGCTAGTGAATGTTACTTCCAAAACACAGGAATGTTACTCACTATCCCTGGGTTCAAAAAGACAGTGATCCTACAGGAAATGGAACAGTGACCTCAGAATGCCTCAAATATGAAACAGACGTGTATGTTCAGATAAGAAGAAAAATATTCACAAAGGGCTCCCAGGAGGGAATATTTTTCCTGAGAATCTCCAGGAAATATTATTTTTCTTAAAAAAAAAAAAAAAAGGAGTTAAAGAGTCCATTTCATTGATGATTCCTCTCTAGATCCACGACACCGCTTAATTTGGCTTACGAAGAATGGAGGGAGGAAGTTATCTGTAAGCAAATCACAACAACTCTCCGCATCCACCATCTTATGGTCTAGAGACAGAAAGAAATATGGCACAATTAATTATTAAATAATCAATCTGCAATTGCACTACTGGTATTTACCCCAAAGATACATATGTAGTGAAAAGAAGGACCATCTGTACCCCAATGTTTATAGCAGCAATGGCCACGGTTACCAAACTGTGGAAAGAACCAAGATGCCCTTCAATGGACGAATGGATAAGGAAGATGTGGTCCATATACACTATGGAGTATGATGCCTCCATCAGAAAGGATGAATACCCAACTTTTGTAGCAACATGGACGGGACTGGAGGAGATTATGCTGAGTGAAATAAGTCAAGCAGAGAGAGTTAATTATCATATGGTTTCACTTATTTGTGGAGCATAACAAATAAAAACAATCTGAGGGTTTTGAAGGGGCTGGGGGTGGGAGATCGGGGTACCAGGGGGTGGGTATTATAGAGGGCACGGATTGCATGGAGCACTGGGTGTGGTGCAAAAATAATGAATACTGTTATGCTGAAAATATAAATAAATGAATGAATGAATGAATAAATAAATAAATAAAATTTGTAGACCAAAAAAAAAAATCAACCTGAATTAAGGGGAAAAAACTTATACTAAAAAAGTTGCAATCATGCTCTAGAAAACATAAGGAACAAATAACACCATCTCCGGGAAACACAAAATGATATAGAATTACAAAGAACAACTAGGAAACCTGTGCTCCCCTTTTTCTCTCCTGTCATCCCCCAAGGTTCCTCATAGAATGGGGTAGTTTTGCATCAGCCCTTTAAAAGTGGGAGGGAATTAAATGCACTTAAGAGAAATCTTTGATAAAAATAATTATTTCATAATGGAGACACATAACTGTTTACAAATAAACAAGTCATTATTTGAACATTCCTTTTATTATACATTCTTTATGATAGATCTTTGATTTAATGATAACAATGATAGGCAGACAGACAGATGGGCACATATTTAAAGGGAGATTCTGGAACTTTATTCAAATTTGCATGTCTAAGAAAGAAGTGTTAGAAGTTTCTTTTCCAATACTGGAAGGAGATTTTTGAAATATTAACAATTGTGATCTCTGGGCCTTGGGTTCTTCTTTGTTCTGTTTTGTTTTTTACTTTTTATTTAGAAATAATTTAAGACTCACAAGAAATTGCAAAGATAGTACAGACTCCCTGTGTCGCTTCGCCTCACTTTGTTCAAGGAAACATCTGACATAACCATAGCACACTTTTAAAACCAGGAAATCAACACTGACAAAAATTAATTAAACTGCAGATGTTACTTAGATTTTACCAGTTTTACAATTTATAGGTAATTTTAAATTTTTTAAGTTTTCTGGCTTTTATACCTGTTTCTAAAATGGTTGTACGGATCATGCATACATGAAATTTAAGAAACAAAACACTGAAAAAATAAAATACAGGAAAAAAGAAACAAATGAACAAAGAGAAAAAGACACAAACAAACAAAAGACACAGACTTTTAAAAGTGGTAGTTACCGGAGGGGGTGTGGGTGGGGGGGATGGGTGGAACAGGTGAAGGGGGTTAAAAGTGATGTGATGGGGGCACCTGGGTGGCTCAGTGGGTTAAGCCGCTGCCTTCGGCTCAGGTCATGATCTCAGGGTCCTGGGATCGAGTCCCGCATCGGGCTCCCTGCTCAGCAGGGAGCCTGCTTCCTCCTCTCTCTCTCTCTGCCTGCCTCTCTGCCTACTTGTGATCTCTCTCTGTCAAATAAATAAATAAAATATTTAAAAAAAAACAAAAAAACAAAAAGAGTGATGTGATGGGCACTGAGGAATGTATAGAAATGTTCAGTCACTATATTGTACACCTGAAACTAACAATACAGTATGTTAATCACACTGAAACTTATACTCATGATAATAGTAATAGAAGGATTTGTAAAAAGGTAACTAGAAATAATTATTTTACATTTAATTATTTACTTATTACATTTAATGGATACATTAATTAATACATTTAATTATTAAATTAAATTATTATTATTTGTCTATTTTCTTTGCAGAAATGTTTTGACTAGGATTTCCAATTTTAGTATATGTGCTGCCGAAGTGAGCACTTGACTAGGGTTTCCAAAGTTATGTCATACACCAAGTATAATCAGGTTTTAGGAATAATCATCTCCACTTTGATCTCTTTTATATTTCCTTCCACATCACTAAGAAAATTTAACAAGAATTTTAGGGTTCCCTGAATGTTAACCATCCCACTGAAACACTGTAATGCACTATAAAGCAATTTCCATGAGCTAATATCTAAGCAGTTAGAATTAATGTTATCATTTGTACATCCAAAACTGAAATATTCACATTGTTTGTTTCAATGTTTTGATCATCTGATAATATTCTTTCAAGTAAACTTTGTCTTATATAAATAATAAACTGAGCCAACATTATTTTACTATTTGACATTCTGAAGAATTGCCTTTGACTTTAACTGTGATTTTCTTCCTCTACTTTCTTTTTTTCAGAAACTTTCTCATGAAATGAAATGCTTCATTACTCATTCAACAAGTGTTGAATGAATGACATGTGAGTGACACTGGAGGAGTTAAAAACATGATTGAGGTGTTATTCCTGCTGTCAAGGAAATAAAATGTGCACATAGATTACTGTAATGGAAGACAGAAAGTGTTAAGGGGCATATGAGAAATTTAGACAGAGTGCAGAGGAGGGGGGAGTTGCTTCCAGTTAGGGAAGAGTAAACCCAGTGGGAGGTTGCACCATGTTAACTGGTAAAACACAAGCTCTTACACTAGATACACATGTTCTGTTTATTTGCCTTATTGAAAATTAGCTTTCTCTCTGGGCCTCATTTTTTCTAATCTGTTAAAGGGGAGTAATACTAGTATTTGCTACTTAAGATTGCTGTGTGCATCGAAGAAAATGTTGCCTGCAAAACACAGAATGGGCCAGGCACACGCATTTTATCTAACTCAACAGTGTTATGCATAGTATTGACTAAGAAAGAAAGGGATATGTGCCCTCTATCCCTACCCTTTGAAGAGTTTTGATCAGGAAGGGATGCTGTACTTTGTCAAATGCTTTTTCAGCTTCTATTGAAAGTATCATATGGTTCTTCTTCTTTCTTTTATTAATGTATTGTATCACATTGATTGATTTGCAGATGTTGAACCAACCTTGCAGCCCTGGAATAAATCCCGCTCAGTCGTGGTGAATGATCGTTTTAATGTACTGTTGGATCCTATTGGCTAGTATTTTGGTGAGAATTTTTGCATCTGTGTTCATCAAGGATATTGGTTTGTAATTCTCTTTTTTGATGGGATCCTTGTCTGATTTGGGGATCAAGGTGATAATTGCCTCATAAAATGAGTTTGAAAGTTTTCCTTCCATTTCTATTTTTTGGTTCCTCAAAAAGTGGAAAATAGAGCTACCCTATGACCCAGAAATTGCACTACTGGGTATTTACCCTAAAGATACAAACGTAGTGATCTGAAGGGGCACGTGCACCCGAATGTTAATAGCAGCAACGTCCACAATAGCCAAACTATGGAAAGAACCTAGATGTCCATCCACAGATGAATGGATAAAGAAGAAGTGGTATATATACACAATGGAATACTATGCAGCCATCAAAAGAAATGAAATCTTGTCATTTGCGATGACGTGGATGGAACTAGAGGGTATCATGCTTAGCGAAATAAGTCAAGCAGAGAAAGACAACTATCATATGATCTCCCTGATATGAGGAAGTAGAGATGCAACGTGGGGGTTTTGGGGGATAGGAAAAGAATAAATAAAACAAGATGGGATGGGGAGGGAGACAAACCGTAAGTGACTCTTAATCTCGCAAAACAAACTGAGGGTTGCTGGGGGGAGGGGGGCCGAGAGAGGGTGGTGGAGTTATGGACATTGGGGAGGGTGTGTGCTATGGTGAGTGCTGTGAAGTGTGTAAACCTGGCAATTCACAGACCTGTACCCCTGGGGATAAAAATACATTATATGTTTATAAAAAAATTTAAAAAATTAATAAAATTTAAAAAAAAAAAGAAAGAAAGAAAGAAAGAAAGAAAGAAAGGGACACTGAGACTATCTGTTGTGAGAGAATTTGGCGGAAGCTCCAGGCGCACACTATGCCTCTATTATCCCAACCAAAGCTTATGTAAAATTTTTCACTCCCTTTTTTCCTAATACAACATGTAAAGAAGAAATTAAATTAAGACTTACTTTGTATAATTAAATCTGCAATCTTCTCTCTCTCTCATTTTTTTTTTTTGCTTTTAAAAAAAAATTGCCATAAAAATATTTCAAACTACTTTTACGGTTTTCCTCATAACGTTCATATCTCCTGAGTGTTTTTCATTGCAATTATATTTAGAGGCAAACTTCGCTTTGTACCAAGGGGATAAGAGTCTGAGAAGATAAAGAGGGCCTTTTTAATTTGTCTTGATTCTGATGATTCTAAAAAAGTCGCTATTTATCATCTTTCCATTCTCCTTCACATTGTTACAGACATGCCTATGCCCACACCCTGGGTGGGATCACAGGTCACCATGTTGCAAACACGGCCACACCATCTGCTGTGAGTCTGTACGCATGGCAGTCCATTGGACATTAGGGACTGGGCTATCCTGGACTGACTGAAAAAGGTAACTCTCACTAATACAACTATATATTCTGCTCTTTTCTTCCCCCTTGAAAATGTGAATGGTACTTACTGAGTGAAAGGAAAAAGAATTAGTCACGAGAATATGGCCCAGAGATAAACTTTGCTGGGCCTATGGGAACAACTTCAAGTGTACTTCCTCCTCATTCAGCTTCTTAAAGCTCAGACCCCAGAACCTATCCTGCAAAGTTGCTTCAAAAAAGGTATTTTCAGGGGCGCCTGGGTGGCTCAGTGGGTTAGGCCGCTGCCTTCGCTCAGGTCATGATCTCAGGGTCCTGGGATCGAGTCCTGTATTGGGCTCTCTGCTCAGCAGGGAGCCTGCCTCCCTTCCTCTCTCTCTGCCTGCCTCTCTGTCTACTTGTGATCTCTCTCTCTCTGTCAAATAAATAAATAAAATCTTTTAAAAAAAAAAGGTATTTTCAGAAAGTTTTCAGAAAGAAATTTTAAAATGATATTATTGAAGCTGTGGGTTTCGGGGTGAGACAGGAGTGTCTACAAAAGTTGCCTGAAACTTAACAACAGAACAAAACAAAACAAAACAAAAAAACCTGATCACTTGCTGTAAGAACTGGTTCTTCCTTGCCTTACTGAAGTTGAAAGGCAACTTAATGGATTCTCTCCACCTGAGCAATTTCAGATTTCCCCAAAACTCTTTAATAAGTTTAGAAGCACATGTTTCAGAATCCACTGCAAGTTTATTGAGCAATTTTATAATAAAAAGGAAACAAGGAAAATAAATCAATGGGAAGATTTTAGCCTAAAAACATTATCTCAACAGCATTATATCTGCAATATAACCACTCGTATGTGGTGACTTGTTAGCAGCTGCAGTCATAAATCTTGGCGTCTAGCATGTTCAGAGGAGATGATGTACTGCTGGTAGCTAACTATACACAAATATATGATCTTTTAATCTATGAACTGTAATCACTCCTTGGAACTGATGACTTAAAAGCATCCTCTGGAGACAATTCACTTATGCATAACTTTCACTAGCCTTAAGTAATATTTTCACTCTTTCTCTGAGAGACTCTTACAGGACTGATTGTGTTTGCTCAGTCTCCAGACGCCAGCCCCTATTCTCCTACCTGTCTGAGTCAGCCCTCCCCCCAGTCCTCAAAGCTAACTCTGAGACCTGACAAGAGAGATAAACCAAGCAGCCACCGCCATTGGGTCTCCTATACCTGTTTGCCAACTTCAAGAAGGGGCCCAGATCTGTTATTGGGCTCCTGCCTTGCCCCCAGGTGTCAAGGTCCTTTTCCTTCCGGAATTTTCCAATTTACATCAGTGGACTTGGGTTTTATTTCTTATGCCTAGGGCAATTTCCATAATACGTGTGTTGCCACCTATGGAAATAGTGTGGAGAAGGGCAGACATAACCTTTGGCATCAGACATACCCAGGTTAGAACCCAGCTGACACTGGCTATTTGAATTTTAGCAAATTTCTACATCTTTCCAAGTCTTATTTTCTCAGAAAGCTGCTGTTATAATTAAATTCATCAGTATAATACATTTTAATGTACTTAACATAAAAAGTGCAGCGTGATGCCAAAGAGTTATCAGTTCCCTCACTCCATCTCCTTCTGATGACAGCAAAGTCTCTTAGACAGCTGGATGGCTAGAGCACAATCCACATGGATAAGGGTCCCCAGTACTGAAGGCACAATTTCCTCTCCGCCCTGTCAAAGACAAACATAGTAAGACACTACTTAAAGTATAATGGACAGATTTTAGTTAGTAATATACTAGTGCAATAGGGAAAAGTCTCCAGTGTGAATTGAACTCAACTCTGATTTGTACAGAGGTGACTAAAGCAATTTAAGAGAGAATGAGGAAATAGGGAGCGGGTGAGTAAGGGCTCAATAGAGTCAGAGAGATGAAAAATTACCAAAAGTAGAAAGAAGGGAATGATGGTCCACGTGAAACCCAACTGGGTTTGTTAATTAGCACTTAGAGAAGTTAGTTTCTTACAATCCATGGAGACTGAGAGATAGGGACCCCATCTTTAGGATCTAGCTGGAACAAACAGTAAATTCTTTTGTCACTCTTGAGTTTTCTCAAGCAGGCTCCTTAAGCAGGGCTAGGGTCATCCTAAGAATGCGGTCCTCCTGTGCTATTAGAAACTATGTAAGTATTTTATTCAAGTCTTTAAAGATCAAGGTTGAGGCCTAGTCAAGAGAAGGCTCAGAGGAGCCCAGCTAGAGTTTGAACAAGGAGAGAATTTTTGTCACCCACAATCCTCTTCCCTTTTGCCTCCCATCTATTGAAATATACTTCTTCGTCCTGGTTCTCCCCCCATCTAGCCATTTCTAACTTGGAAAAAGACCCAGGGAATGTTGGAATCTCTGGACAGTGTTTCCTCATCACCCTATGGCTCACCTCTTCACTCTGGCAGTTGACTTAGTTTTCTTAAAACCTCTCCGACCCTTTCAGGTATTTCTATCCTGAGGCCTAAGTTCCCGCTTCACTGTGTCACTACGAATGCCTAGTCAGATCCTTGAATCATGAGACACGGAAAATTCTCATTCTTTATTTGCTCAGGTCTCCTGTGACAGCCAAGTGTGTCTACCAGTGACTCTCTAGCAATTAGTATAAGTGTAAATTATGTTCCAATACATTATGTATTTTTAAATTCTCAATTAATTTCATGTTTCTATAGTGTTTGCTCACCAGAAATATGTCTTATTGTTTAAAACCTAATATTTCTAAAAGAAAACAGACTTAAAAATAGATACAGGTACAGATACCTATGGGTATCAATATAGTAGCAACTCTGTGAATTAGAAATTGTGTCCTTTATTTTTAAAAACTGTGCACAAAACCACATTGTGTATTGAGTAATACTTTTCCCCATCTCGAAACTTGAGCTTAACCTGTAGTTTCAAACCATATATATATACATATATGTATATAAATATATAGCATACGCATGAGTCAATGAATATACATTTTGTGATGTTTTTGATGTCAAAGAATGTGTTACACAACCAAAGTTTGCTCACAATTTCTCCTTGGTTCTAGGTAAATCTGGTCATATCTGATTTCACCTGGATCTTATTTAAAGACTTCTCTCCAGCTCATCCCTGTAGGGCAGACTCGTACCCAGCTCCTCGGGTAATAGTGTATAAGCCCCAACCTCATCGAGGGTGCCATTATAATCCTTTTTAGCTCCATAGCAACTCTCTCCTGTGAGCCTAAGATACCAGATAACTATCATTTACTAAGCTATTAAAATAAAGGCTTTTCAGCTTCCTCAGGTGCAGAATTGGAAAGAAGCCTAGAAGCCTGCAAGGCTTACCTGCCTGGCTAAGTCCTGCGATCCATCAATTAAATGCAGAGTGGTTTATGCCACCAGCGCTCAATGGAATCTAATTTCTCATCCGAGCTTCTTACTGCCATAGTCTCTATCTTCTGGTTTCTTGCTATTAAGTCTATTTGTTGCTGGTTTCCTATTTCTGCCTCTTGAGTAGTACTATAATTAATGGATGCTATTGTTTCTCAGGCTCTCTTGCTTACCATTTACTCATTTTTACTGTGTATACTAAAGATAAGAAAGTTTTAAAATGTCATTAAATTGCTGCAACTCTATACTATTGCAGACAGCTATAAGCAGGTTACAAAATATAATTGTACCAGGTAGAAAGAATTATTATGGTAACTAGAGGTAAAAAAACAAATGTCTTTCGAATTAATTAACTTTGTAGCCTTCATAGATGGAAGAATATTCGTGAATTTAAAAGATTCAAAGAAAACTGCATCATCTGCACAAAAATTACTTAGACAATGTGTTGCCAAGTGGAAGGTTGTAAGAAAAAAGCATGCATGGGTTCTGTAAATAATAATATAGCTCCTTGAGTGAGTCTGCTAATAGTCTTTTTTATTCTCTGTCCTTAGCATCTTTAAAAAATAGACATGCAATGATAAGACCAGTTTAACTAAAGATGCTTTTAGGGTGATGCTTTTCCATAAGTCTCATAAATATATATACCTTTCAAGAAGGTGTTAAGTCTTATCATAACCACCGTCTGTTGTCTGGACAGCAAAGCGTACATGCTAGGTCAAAACGAGATGGTCTATATACCAAGAATAAAATCACCTTAGAGACAAGTGGATCTGAAATGAGCCTCTTTTTACAAACGTATTTTCATGAAAATCCTTCATAGATACCACTTGTTCTAAATAAATAAACACTGAAAATGGTTAGAAACTTCAAAATAATAAAAAGAGAAAGCCTTCTGTCTGTCACTGCCACAATTAAATGCTATCCATCAAACAAAAAAGCTAGTAAAATATTTCTCCCAATTCATTCTTTTATTTAAATCTTATTACCATCATGATTAAAAAGAATAACTAAAGCATTTGAGAAAAATTTCAGTCTCTTCTGCTAAGGAATGCTTTCATATGAATAGAACTTCAGAATAAATCCTGTCAGACTGTCTCTGAACTAAGGGATGATAAAAGGTTTTAGCTGGAAAAGAAGACAAGTGTAAAGGTGCTAATGGCAGAGAATTTATTTCTCCTACTCAGCATCCCTTTATCCTACTAACTCAGAAGTACTAACTACATATTATAATTATAATTTATAATTATAAATAAGAAACTCTGAGGCCTCAATTAAAGCTCTTTGTACCAATTATATAGAGAGATTTTTTCCCTTTTTTTTTAGATTAAACACTAGAGAACAGAATGCTTTTGCAATATTTCACTATGGTGCTCGCTTCGGCAGCACATATACTAAAATTGCAATATCTCAATATTTTTTTTTACAGGAAAAGATATCAAAGTATGTACAAACAGTATTTCACAATCCAGAGCTGGGAGTAATCTTAGGGAACAGTGTGGTTCTATTGTCAAGAAACCTACATTTGGAATTCATTTTCACACCTGACTTACCCCACAATTATTGTCACCAGACATCTATCACCTGTTTTAGCTACAAAACACAAAATGTAAAAACATCTTCCCTCACAGAGATGTCAAAAAGGACCCATGCAAAAGCAAATACACAATAAATAATTCAAACTACCTTCCATACAAATATACAAATATAAACTCTTGTTATTAGTGGTAACAGTGTACCTTGAACTGGTAAAACTACGAAGTTTGAGGACAGTCATCCCAACATTGACTTCACTTCTTACACAAACAGCAAAATTGAAGGATTCCCAAAACCACCCTCAGTGTGATGGCTACAGTTTATTACAGGAAAAGGATATAGATTAATATTAGCCAAGGGAAGAAGTATGTGGGGTGAGACCCAAGAAGTTTCCAAACAGACTTCCCACAGTGCTCTCCCCATGGAATCAGAACGCATCACCCTCTCAACACCAGTGCCTGAAAATACACATGGAGTACTGACCACAGTATATAACTGTCATGGTATATTTCCATATAGGGTGTCAAGAGTTTTACTGGGGCTTCATTATGTAGCATGACTGATTGATTGCCCACCTGGTTGAACTATTTCCAGACAGGCTGATACCGCATGACCTAAAGCCCCTACCCTAAGCCACAATGTTGGTCTTTTGGGTATAGTAAAACCTCACTGAAGACTGTTGGGTGTGGTCACTGCCCCTGTCCCCAAGATCTGGAATGGCCAGCCCCATTTTGTTTATGGTGGTAAACAAAACCACTTCTACCACACAGTTTACTACCACATAGTAAACTACCACATAGTTTACCTCCTAGAAACCAAGAGAAAAGACCAGACCTCTCTTTAGGCAAGGTAAAATTCTTTACTACACAGATAGACTATCTCTCGGTCTTTGTTAAGGGCTCTCTTACACAATCACCACATTCAGCTGGGGCATCTATATTTAGTATAACATTGATATGCCAGACAGAACAATAATATCTTTAAAAGCATACCTAATATTTGGTGGAGCCAGTGTAGGGGAGGGATAGTTTAAAGAAATAATGGATCCATTCTATAAAGCCACTCCCTGATTTATCATTATTTGTACTTCATGACAAACGTTCACAGAACTATCTAGCACAGAAACTAGTTGACAGTTAGACAAAACCCGTTCATCCGCAGTCCGGTCATTTTCCATCAGTATTACATCCTGGGGAGGCTTTACTCACATTTGCCAATTTGACCATCAACATCAGTATTATAAAACATTATCAACAATGTCAGTATTAACAACCTACCACAGTATGGCAGTAGGTATAAAATAAAAACAAGAATCAAGCATACTAACTCATTTTTAGAGTCTTACTCAGTCATTAACAACTAGTCCAGTCCAGCATTATAGTATATAATGAAAATAACTCCCAGAGCAATGGCACTCGGGTTTCATTTTATCCTGTCAGGTTCCCAAAAGCAGCAGTAGTATTAGCAACATACATATGGTTCAGCATTTCGGGAATCTGGAATACTTGCACTAAGAGATGGTATCACCTCTTGCTCTGAGCCTTTCTTATCAATGTAATATCGGATTGCGTCGTTGCGTAAAGGCCTGTTTAGTCTTCTATTTTCAACTACCATTCCACCATTCCATTTATCATTTAGGTTTACCCAAACTTTTCTACCTCCATGGGATAAGGGAAGAATAGGGAAAGAAAAATAAGAGAAAGCCTTTCTTATCCTAAAGGAGGGACTTTTAAAGGAGAGGCCATCTAAAGAAGAAGTATAGGGACAAGAAGCAATATGTAAATGTGTCCACACCCTACTTCCCACTATCAACCACCAGAGTGATATTTGAGATGGAGACAGAATTTGGGGGAAGATCCCAGGGATATTTGGAATATCTGAAAGCATAACTTCACCAAACATTTGAAAGATCCTAGGCTTCTTGGAATAGACCAAGGCCACATCCAGGATGATGTTCATGGGAAGGAAGAAGGGTCATGACAACCGAAGGAAGTGCCAAAAAGCAGCCTCAGAAACCCCCACAAGAGTGCATGATGTATGAAATGGATTCCCATATTATTTTGCTTTTCTCCTATTACTGATGAAATGGGTCATTCTTTTAGTATGTTCATGGACTAATTGGTATTATCTTCTGTGAATTTCCTATTTGTAACTTTTGTCTCCTTTTAATTAGGCTGTTCATCTTTTTATTATCTGTAGTACTTCCTTATATATTCTACATGTCAATTTTGTATGTATTACAACTATCTTCCCCAATTTGTTTTATATGCATGAACTACATTTATGGTATATTTTGTTATAAGAAGTTTTAATCTTGATGTGACTAAGTTTATTATCTATTTCCTATATGATTTATACTTTGTGTGTTTGCTTCAGAAATTCACCTCTACATAATATTCATTAAAATATCTGTCCATGTTTTCTAATTTTTTTTACCATTTTTCAAATTAAGATGCTTAATATGAAAGGGGTTTTGGTAGTTTTTTCTGTATTTTTTTAAAAATTTTAAAACATTTTATTTATTTATTTGACAGATAGAGACCACAAGTAGGCAGAGAAGCAGGGAGAGGCAGGCAGAGGGAGAGAAATAAGCAGGTTCCCTGCTGAGCAGAGAGCCCGATGCGGGGCTCAATCCCAGAACCCCGAGATCATGACCTGAGCTGAAAGCAGAGGCTTTAACCCACTGAGCCACCCAGGTGCCCCTCTGTATTTATTTTTAGAGTAAGATCTAATTTTATTTTACCTTGTGGAAAGCTAATTGCCCTAATACCATTTATCAAATAATTCATCCTTTCCCCAATAATTTATGATGTCTCATCCACCATATAAATACTTTCCTTTTTGCTACTAAAATATCATGATTCATCTTGTTTTTATATGTTAGTACTGAATAACATTAATATAACTTCACTGATCTTGAACAATGTTTGCTTTCCTGATATAAATATTATTTAGATATGATCTACGAATTTGAGTCTTCTTTATGTGTGTAACTGCTGCATTCAACTGGATACTGTTCAGTTAGAATTTTCTATCTAGATTCCTGAGTAAGAATGGTCTATAAGGCCCCTTTTTTAAAATTGTTCTTATTCTTCGTTGGTTTTTGTTTTTGTTTTTTAATTTTATCAATTTATTCATGTATTTATTTGACAGAGAAAGAGACAGCACAAGCAGTAGAGTAGCAGGCAGAAGGAGAGGGAGAAGCAGGCTCCCCACTGAGTAAGGAGTCCCACATGGCATCAATCCCAGAACCCCAGGACCATGACCTGAGCCAAAGGCAGTTGCTTAACCAGCTGAGCCACCAAGGTGCCCCTCTTCCTTGTTCTCATATAAAAAAGTTATTCTGGCATCCAAAAATATTAACCAAGGTTGTTTTTTTTTTTGTTTTTTTTTTGTTTTTTTTAATTTCCAGCATAACAGTATTCATTATTTTTGCACCACACCCCGTGCTCCATGCAATCCGTGCCCTCTATAATACCCACCACCTGGTACCCCAACCTCCCACCCCCCGTCCCTTCAAAACCCTCAGATTGTTTTTCAGAGTCCATAGTCTCTCATGGTTCACCTCCCCTTCCAATTTCCCCCAACTCCCTTCTCCACTCTAAGTCCCCATGTCCTCCATGCTATTTGTTATGCTCCACAAATAAGTGAAACCATATGATAATTGACTCTCTCTGCTTGACTTATTTCACTCAGCATAATCTCTTCCAGTCCCGTCCATGTTGCTACAAAAGTTGGGTATTCATCCTTTCTGATGGAGGCATAATACTCTATCCCCAGGGGTACAGGTCTGTGAATCACCAGGTTTACACACTTCACAGCACTCACCAAAGCACATACCCTCCCCAATGTCCATAATCCCACCCCCTTCTCCCAAACCCCCTCCCCCCAGCAACCCTCAGTTTGTTTTGTGAGATTAAGAGTCACTTATGGTTTGTCTCCCTCCCAATCCCATCTTGTTTCATTTATTCTTCTCCTACCCACTTAAGCCCCCATGTTGCATCACCACTTCCTCATATCAGGGAGATCATATGATAGTTGTCTTTCTCTGCTTGACTTATTTCGCTAAGCATGATACGCTCTAGTTCCATCCATGTTGTCGCAAATGGCAAGATTTCATTTCTTTTGATGGCTGCATAGTATTCCATTGTGTATATATACCACATCTTCTTGATCCATTCATCTGTTGATGGACATCTAGGTTCTTTCCATAGTTTGGCTATTGTGGACATTGCTGCTATAAACATTCGGGTGCATGTGCCCCTTTGGATCACTACGTTTGTATCCTTAGGGTAAATACCCAATAGTGCAATTGCTGGGTCATAGGGCAGTTCTATTTTCAACATTTTGAGGAACCTCCATGCTGTTTTCCAGAGTGGCTGCACCAGCTTGCATTCCCACCAACAGTGTAGGAGGGTTCCCCTTTCTCCGCATCCTCGCCAGCATCTATCATTTCCTGACTTGTTGATTTTAGCCATTCTGACTGGTGTGAGGTGATATCTCATTGTGGTTTTGATTTGTATTTCCCTGATGCCGAGTGATATGGAGCACTTTTTCATGTGTCTGTTGGCCATCTGGATGTCTTCTTTGCAGAAATGTCTGTTCATGTCCTCTGCCCATTTCTTGATTGGATTATTTGTTCTTTGGGTGTTGAGTTTGCTAAGTTCTTTATAGATTCTGGACACTAGTCCTTTATCTGATATGTCATTTGCAAATATCTTCTCCCATTCTATCAGTTGTCTTTTGATTTTGTTAACTGTTTCCTTTGCTGTGCAAAAGCTTTTGATCTTGATGAAATCCCAATAGTTCATTTTTGCCCTTGCTTCCCTTGCCTTTTGCGTTGTTCCTAGGAAGATGTTGCTGCGGTTGAGGTCAAAGAGGTTGCTGCCTGTGTTCTCCTCAAGGATTTTGATGGATTCCTTTCGCACATTGAGGTCCTTCATCCATTTTGAGTCTATTTTTGTGTGTGGTGTAAGGAAATGGTCCAATTTCATTTTTCTGCATGTGGCTGTCCAATTTTCCCAGCACCATTTATTGAAGAGGCTGTCTTTTTGCCATTGGACATTCTTTCCTGCTTTGTCAAAGATTAGTTGACCATAGAGTTGAGGGTCTATTTCTGGGCTCTCTATTCTGTTCCATTGATCTATGTGTCTGTTTTTGTGCCAGTACCATGCTGTCTTGATGACGACAGCTTTGTAATAGAGCTTGAAGTCCGGAATTGTGATGCCACCAACGTTGGCTTTCTTTTTCAATATCCCTTTGGCTATTCGAGGTCTTTTCTGGTTCCATATAAGTTTTAGCATTATTTGTTCCATTTCTTTGAAAAAGATGGATGGTACTTTGATAGGAATTGCATTAAATGTGTAGATTGCTTTAGGTAGCATAGACATTTTCACAATATTTATTCTTCCAATCCAGGAGCATGGAACATTTTTCCATTTCTTTGTGTCTTCCTCAATTTCTTTCATGAGTACTTTATAGTTTTCTGAGTATAGATTCTGTGTCTCTTTGGTTAGGTTTATTCCTAGGTATCTTATGGTTTTGGGTGCAATTGTAAATGGGAAGGAAAACTTCCAAACTCATTTTATGAGGCCAGCATCACCTTGATCCTAAAACCAGACAAGGATCCCACCAAAAAAGAGAGCTATAGACCGATATCCTTGATGAACACAGATGCGAAAATACTCAACAAAATACTAGCCAATAGGATTCAACAGTACATTAAAAAGATTATTCACCACGACCAAGTGGGACTTACTCCAGGGCTGCAAGGTTGGTTCAACATCCGCAAATCAGTCAATGTGATACAACACATCAATAAAAGAAAGAACAAGAACCATATGATACTCTCAATAGATGCTGAAAAAGCATTTGACAAAGTACAGCATCCCTTCCTGATCAAAACTCTTCAAAGTGTAGGGATAAAGGGCACATACCTCAATATCATCAAAGCCATCTATGAAAAACCCACCGCAAATATCATTCTCAATGGAGAAAAACTGAAAGCTTTTCCGCTAAGGTCAGGAACACGGCAGGGATGTCCATTATCACCACTGCTATTCAACATAGTACTAGAGGTCCTAGCCTCAGCAATCAGACAACAAAAGGAAATTAAAGGCATCCAAATCGGCAAAGAAGAAGTCAAATTATCACTCTTCGCAGATGATATGATACTATATGTGGAAAACCCAAAAGACTCCACTCCAAAACTGCTAGAACTTATACAGGAATTCAGTAAAGTGTCAGGATATAAAATCAATGCACAGAAATCAGTTGCATTTCTGTTGTTTTTTTTTTTTTAATGAGACAAAAACCTGGGATGTTTTCATACATTTCAGAATAAATGCTTCAAAAGAATGTCTCTTTATGCTGTATCTATTTCATTAAGTATAGGTCAGCTCCCCCCCCCACTCTCATAATCTAAGTTACGGTTAATGACAGCAAAATAAGAGGTTAATAGTGTCATTAATGTGATAGAATATAAAATGGTGTATTTATTTCACATTATTTGGTATTATTAAATGACACCATCTTAAAAATTTTACATTGTAAGTTTTTGCAGTCATACCAACCAATTTATAGTATTGTATTTTCCCTATTCATATACAAATACAAATGTTTCAAACAAATTTATACCTAACATGATTAATGCCTCCAAATGATTTATCTATATCATAAAACTATATTTTTAAAATTTTGTAATTTAAATTTAATTTAGTTAACCTCTACTGAATTATTAGTTTCAGGGGTAGTAGTTTGTGATTCCTCTGTTTCACATTAACGTCCCGTGTTCATTCCATCAACTGCCCTCCTTAATGCCCGTCACCCAATCACCCATGACCCTAGCCCCTCCCCTCCAGGAACTCTCAGTATGTTTCCTATGGTTAAGAGTCTTTTATGGTTTGCCTCCTCCCTGTTTTCATCTTTTTTATTTTTCCTTCCCTCCTCCTATGTTCATGTGTTTTAGAAAAAAAAAAATTGGCATGCATATTTCCCATATGATCAAAATAAATTACAAAGACCAGGAACTTGACCTAATTATTTCTAAGGAGTACAAAACAGTCTAAACCAGTGTACATATTTTTCTCATCTAGAAACACAAAAGGAAGAATTCCTTTTCATACTAGAGAAAATTATTGATGTAAACAAATGTTGATAATAGAAATGTTTCAAGAGAAGAAATATTTTGCACTTCTAAAATATATATCACCAAATATTTTTTTCAGTAGCAAATATGCTTCTTAACAAAAGCTATAACCAGAAGTGTAAGACATGCAAAGGGGTACAGCTTATAAAGTATGAGGTACAGGTGTGGAGGTATGGAGTTTGGATGAATTGATTTATTATTAGGTCCGAGCTCTGACTCATTATGTCTATACGGTTTCAGCACAGTACTTAACCGAAATACTATCCTGCAAGGTCTCTTGGGGAGCAGATAGCAAGATTCGTTCCGGATTGTTCTGTCTTTTTGTTACAACACTGTTAAAACTTTATTATGTCATTGAATTAGAGAAAGTAGAATATGGAGAAGACCTTTAAACTTCATCTGGTCCAAAAATGATGCATCATTGTGATACATCACAAGGATGTATCTAAATGATAACAGAAAGCAATGCATATAGATTATGTTCAAAGACTCCCTTAGAAGACTTCATAGTCTCCTAAAGAGCTCCATTTGCCTGAAACATAAAAGACCAGTAGAAAAAAAAGAACACCACTGGGCCAGTGTTATCCAAAGTGTGGCATTTCATCACAGGAAGGAGTGATTCAATTAGTTGACCACCCTATATATTTTCTACAACATTTGGCAATCTTAGAAAATGTCATAGGTTTGAAAGAAGCCTGAATCATTATTATCTTCAAACACTGCACTAGAAAGGCAGCCGTGATTGTTATTCATCTAACACCGTCCTCGGAAAAGCAGCACTTTGGCCAGTTCTTCTGCATTGATTATTGGATAGCCCTGTTAACACTAATGTATTTAACGAATTTAACGAGTTAAAGTGGGAAAGAAGACAGATATGAGTAAACCACAAGAAAATTAGTGCATGAAGTCTTTTATTCACTGTTATTCACTGATCATTTTGAAGCTTTCGTACAAAACCAGAGGGAATATTAAGTCCTTTGAAGTATATTTAATGATGGAATGATCAACAATAAAGGCTGTAATAAAATCTGAGTGATACATTTCATTCGATAAAGTATAAGTCAATTCCATAGTGAAACAAAGTCCATCCAATTTACTGAGATAGCCTTTGAGATATAGGGAATGTAAAAGTGCTCATTTGACCAAAGATACTCTGCCCAGTCATTGCATATCATTTTCATATCATAGAAAAGTCTGTCAATATCCATTTGCCACTAGAAAATACAAAGAAGTAGAATCCTTGTTTGTACAGAATAGAAGCTTACAATCTAATTATATATATGAAGTCCATCCACTTAAATAGAAAACTCACAATAAAATGCAATTGATAATTGCCCATGAACATCACATATAACAACTATTGCAGAAGCTCAGGAACATGCCGTATCACAATGAGCTGATATTATAAAGGAAGATTTTTCTGATGATAGATTAAAAAAAAGTGAGTAGGCTTCAGACGAATTTAACATAGTCTAAGAAACATGTGAGAAAAGAACCAAAGTAGTGTTTAAAAAAAAGGTAAAGTGAAATGGATAGCATAAGTTTCTCAGAAAAAGACTGAGTTGAGGATATCAACAAGGATCAAAAAAAAAAATATGAATACTGTTATGCTGAAAATAAATAAAAAATCAGTTTAAAAAAAAGGATCGAAAAGAATCAAAGATAAGCAAGAGAGTAAGATACAGGTAATATTCATCTCTTACGAAACTACACTGTGCCTAGCTAACAGTCATGATCTGGTGTGTCACTGGATCTAAGCAAAGTGTGTCAGGAGTGTTTGCCCCGTACGAAAAGCCCCTGAAGAGGTAGGAACCACAGCTACTAGACCAAAGCTTGGCCCACCACTCAGCCTGTGTCTCTGATTCTTCTACTGCTTTGTCAGATTGCAGGAAGTCAGCTTAGGGAAAACCACGTAGAAACTACCATTTCTATATTTGAAAATGCATAACAACAGTTTCTTGACAGATTATTTTGCAGACCACATATATGGACCCAAAACTCTATCCAGATGCATTACAGAAATAGTCAGTGAATCTGAAGTTTCATTCTGTCGTTGAGTGTAAGCAAATAGAATTTGTCAATTAGAAAAGAAAGAGATATTGATGTAGGGAATAAATAACAAGAAAAAAAAAGTTAAGCAACCTATCTAGATCACTGATGTATTCATTAAGTTTAGGCATAGGAAGAGACTCCAGGTATAACCAAGAAAATAGAAATCAAGTTTGAAACAAAGATTATGAGACCCAGGGTTTCTATGTCCAGGTGATGAGTTGTCATGGCATTTTTGCACAGTACCAATGGCCTCAGAAAAGGAATAGAATTGAGCCTGGACAATATAAAGCACACGAGATCACATTGGGGATTATCAGAGAGATCATGTGGGGATTATCAGAAAGCTAAACTGAGAAGATTGGTTGTAGCTAGATTTCAGGGGACTGCTAAGAAATTCCATATCAGAATGGTACATGCACCAAATAGGCCTCCTGACAACTTTCATGTACTTGTGTCTACCCATCACCCTTAGCAGACCACACTGCTGTTCCTCACACTCCTTGTGGATTCTGAACTTAATATTCCCTCTGACTGGAATACTCCTCCCACAGATGTTCATGTGACCCACTCCTGAACCTCCTATAGGGATTTTTAAAACATCAACATCTCAATGAGGGCTTCCCTGACAACCGTTGACAATTTTAGCCACACCCTCAATTCCCTTCCTTGTCCTGTAGCACTGATCACTCTTACATATTAAACAGTTTTGCAGATGTCTTTGTTTCTTTCCCAGGCCCCTCACTCCTTTATGAGCTTCACAAATGCAGAAACTGTTGGGTTTGCTCCACCACTGAATCAGAGGATCTAAAAGAATGTTTGTTGATATGCAAACCATATGCCAGTATGACTGTATGTGTGTGAATAAGTATTAAGTTCCAAATAGAATTCGTGGCCTGTGCAAAGGCAAAGTGATGTTTGAAGGCATCAGAGAAAGGCAAGAATTCAGCTGATAAGACCATAAGGTATAGAGAGAAATAGTCAGATACCTAATGGTAAGTTACTGAAGTTCATAAAAAGGCCATGAATCTTATGAATGATATGTCAAGGCTATGATATAATATTAAAAATTTGGAATTATGTATCAATTAGAATAAAGGGAAACTCATATAGCCATAGATTTTAAACCTGAAAAATGGGATGCCTGGGTGGCTCTGTTGGTTAAGTGTCCAACTCTTGATTTTGCCTCAGGTCGTGATCTCGGGGTTATGAGGTCCAGCCCCGCATTGGGCTTCTGCTCAACGGGAAGTCTACTGGAGATTCTCTCTCCCCCTCTCTCTCTGCCTCTTCCCAGGCTCACGTGTGCATGCATTCACTCTCTCTCTCTCTCTCAAATAAGTAAATAAATCTTTATTTTTTTAAAGATTTTATTTATTTATTTGAGAGACAGAGATAGCAACAGAGAGCAAGAGTGGGGAGGAGAGGGAGAAGCAGGCCCCCCGCTGAGCTCCATCCCAAGACCCTGGGATCAAGACCCGAGCCAAAGGCAGATGCTTAACCAACTGAGCCACCCACGTGTTCTGACAAATAAATAAATAAATCTTAAAAAAAATAAAACGAAATAAATAAAACCTGAAAACTATTAGAGTTGGCCCAAACAAATCAAACAAGGACTGTTATAACAAAAAAATATAGAAAATGGGAAGTGATATTACCTTTATATATTAAAATTCAAGAGGAAACATCCTTTTGTTTTTATATACATAAGCATACAGATAGAAATGATATACATAAACACACAGAAAGAGATAAATAAATAGATACATGTGGAGGTATTTAAAAGCAAAGGAACACAAAGAGAAAACATTATGTCCTGAAAAATGTAAATAAAACCTAAGAGTTCAAAAATAACTCCAGAGTTACAGTCTATCGAGTTTCTTACAGTATTATGAGTTACCAGGAAATATGACTGCCACTTTGAGGCACATTACTTATAACATAAACTAACTTGATTTCATAAATCTCCTTGAAATTTCTGATCTTTCTGATGTTTCCTAAAAGAAAAATTTCAGTATGACCTGAAAATATAACAAGGTAGCAAACAGTCTAATGGGAATGTCACATATGTGAGATGAACAAGTGTATATGGGAAAAATCCATCTGGATTTAGTAAAACTATAAAAGGAGTCTGTGTGAGAGTTTGTCTTGGAATTAAGCACCAGTTAATGAGGATGCCATTAGAAGTCCAAAATGTTAATTTAATGAAAACCTCTAATTATGTCTGTTTCATTTTCCCATTAACAATATCAACATTTAGCAGTTGTTCTCATTAGACATTAAAAGAATATCAAAGAAATTAGAATAAAGGTCAAATAGAATTAGGGTATATAAAGACTAGCTGAAATCAAAAGAGAAAATTTGCAAGAGTTGCAGTAAACTTCTCAGAAGACCAGAAAATTCTAAAAGAAAAATGAAAAAGAAAGTATCCAAAATTTGCATCATCATTTCAACCCATGATACATATGCTGTAATTAATCTGACCAATGAGTCAAACCTGCATTCTTCACTGTAGGTCTTTTATCCCAAAATCTATTGAGGGTGTCCATATTATTATTTGCATCAGACATGGAAGAAACCATACATAAAACCCCCAAACTATTACCAAAAGACCTTGGTCTTTGGTCCTTCTCTATTTCTGTTATAAATTTGACCACTACTGCGACCAATCCCAACCCTAATATAAGTGCTGTTTTTAAAATAATAATAATTATTATCTAAAGATTTTTTTACTGATATTTTCTATTTCTATACTTGTTTTACTTTTAATGGTTATTACATGCCTTTTATAACTAGTCTTTATTAGTGAATACTTAAATGGTGCTGCAATGAATATCCTTGTCTGTTCATCATTTTATCGATGTGTGGTGCATTTACATGCTTCACGACATATGTATTAGACTTACTGATGTTCCTTACTACCCACACCCCAGAGTTTGTGCTAAAGCATAGACTTATACAGACAAATTATTGCATGATATGAATTCCCTTTCCCAGCCCAGGGAAACTGGACTATATGAGCTTCTGTCTTCAGTTATCAATCTACCGATCTACTGGCTTGCCAACACTTGTGACATAGCATAAGAACATAAGCTCAGACAATTAGATCTGTTTTTAGAAAAAAAGTTTTAAAGATTTTAATTCTTTCATTAATTCTCCATCTATCCTCATCATCCTTTCAAATATTTTCTTATTTTCTTAAATGTATTAATTATTACTATTTTAAAGCCCTCGTGAGCTTACTTGAATATCTGGGTCATCTGAATTTGGTTCCACTGACTGGTTTTTTTCCTCCTTGGATTTTAAATAGCATGCTGAACAATGAATGAAAAGTGCTGAGGTTCTGATGGTGTGATCTTCATCCAGTGGGGGTTCATCTTTTCCTTCAATAACCAGATACATCTTTTCCTTTCCTTCAATAACCAGATACAATAACCAGATCTGCTTCCAACCAGTGACTGAGCTGAACTGAGGTGAGCTGTAGGTCTGGTATGGTCTGTCACCTCTTTTCTATCACACATCCCAGGGTTTATCCCTTCATAGTTTTGTAACCAAGGAGAGTGGGACCAGTGTCCACAGGGCCTCCTTTGAATGTTAATCACTACCATGAGACTATGAAATCTCTTCTCTGCCTTTTATTCTATTAGAAGAATGTTGAACTGAGCCTTTACCTCTCTTTTATTACAGGGAATTCTGGCCCCTTAAATCTCAAAATTTTGTCTCACAAGCCCTATGAGACTATCAAAAGTTCTACCAGCTTTTGTGTCTCTGGGTAATATCAACTATTACTCCATTTTGAGAATCAAAAATGCTCTGATGGAGATAAGGAAAGGTTGCAGAATATCTTCTCACCTCTTTGCGTAGAATCTGGTTCCCTCAAGATCTAATTGTTCCAAAGATTGCCCATTGCATTCAAACATTGATTTCTCATCTGCCTTTCCAAGTTTTCCGCAGCGAGAATATTCACTGGTCTACCACAAATTACTCCGTCATAGCTGGAAGCTGAAATCCCTCTCAGGAATATGTACTAAGAAAAAGCCAACTAAAAACAAGCAACCAACAAAAGAATTAAGTCAGTTAGCAATGTACAGAAAAGCTGTAAGGACACATAAGAGGAAATTTGAGACAAAGATTAATAAGCCAAAGTTATAAGGAAAAGAAATAATACACTAAAATAATATAAATCCTCCCGCAGCATCCACTGAATTTAGTTCTCCTTGGAAAGTTAACAGACATTCAAGAATAAAGAGTTTTGTAATACAAAAACCATTGTGAGAAGTTAAGTGAAAGAAAACCAAGCAAGTTTTTAAACACAGAAATCATCAGGTCCTTTAATATATTCATGTGCTTTATGACCCTTAGATCTCTTATACAACATTATCCCAAATATCTGACCAAGGGATCCTTTCAATTCAGAATTCAGAAAACTTGGATACTTAAGTAGTGTTGGACAAAATCCAATAGCATTGGAAAAACTAAGTCTTAATATACAAAATGAACTAAAGCAATATAAAGTAAATTTTTAGAGGTGAGCAACCATTAGCAAGAAGCAGGAGTTTATGCTGTTAAGGTCCTACAAACACCTAACATGTGAACATGTAGGCCTATACTACTTTTTTTATTCTTGGATCTCCTTAGTAGCCATACCTACCTACTGCCCATAAATATATTTGTAGTTAAAAAAAAAAAAAATTGTAGTAACCACCTTTACCAAAAACATAAATATAATTAATAGAAAGATAGGAAGACTAAAATAAAGTATCTCAACCAGAATCTTTTACTTGGTCCAAGTTTCTGCACATCAAAAATTACCAACTGCATTTATGTATTTGGTGTATTCTGAGAAAGGCTTTGTTTCAGTGGACAAACCTCATGAGCATTCTTCTACACCAAGAAATTAATTCTACCACTGAGTGGTGATCTTGATTATCATAGATCCCACTGATTCAATTAACATAAACAGTGGGCCAGGAACTATCGCTGCCTATAAAAGACAAAAAAAAAAAAAGTATCTCCATAAAGATTCTCTTTTGACTTAAGAATGTTTCCATTATTTTGTATTCATTTAATATATTAATATTATTGTGAGCTTTTATGTTAGGCTTATGTTAGCATCTGTAAAAATCATATTTAAAATATATTTTGTGAACTAACAGTACAGAACTCAAGAATGAAGTATCTTACAAAGCAAAGAAGAATGAGGACATGAAAATCTATATTACTCATTTTCATTTGTGTCACACTGAAGAAAAACCAAGGTCATTAATTGGATTCTCTTTGGAGCAACTTTTGAATGACCTATTGACCCAATATTCATTTTCCTATTGCAACCCAATGAAGTGCCATTATCAGGGTTTCTGCAAATGCATAAACTATTTTTATCCTTCATGTATTAAATAGAGCTTGAAGGAAAGTGGTGAATTTTAAGAATGTAAATGGAAGAGCAAAGGAAAACACCATATGTGAAGTGTTTGACTAAACAGCTTAGACATCAAGCATGGCCAAAGTATGTCCATTGTGCGAGGTCTGAGACAAAAGATGGTAGAGAACTGTGACAAATGAGAAAACACATGCTACATCTGCACGCATTCAAATTTATTGCTTATATGGTATGTCAGGAAAGCAAAACTCAGCAAGGTCTAGATCCAGCATCCAGGTGGCCATTTTCCGACCTCTGGTGTAGATACCACCAACCCCCACACAGTAGCAAGAAGGAGCAGTTAGAGACAATACATTACATGGTAAAAAGTAGCATCCATTCATTGCCTTCTGTGGGCCAGGATTGTCCTGAATGCTTATCAGACAGCATGCTAACATATCTTAACAGATAATATCTTAACAACATAAGAAGAAGATACTATTAATAGCTCCACTTCAATAGATGAGGACTCTAGGAAAATTTGTGATTCATCATTTTCAAGTACTGAGCCTGGTCTCTTAAAAATAGCTTATTTGTTGAAGTCTTCCTCTACTCCAAGTACTCTACTAAGCATTACTTTCTTTACTCCTTATAACAACCCTTTGGAGTAGGCTGTATTCAAAGAAACTGAAGCTTCAAACATGTAATTACTAGCCAAAGCAGTAAAGTGAGCAGGTTAGGGAGGTGATTATCATATTGCCATTAGAAATGCAGATTTCTTGGCTACACTGGGCTTTTTGTTAAGTAATGACAGAAAACAATACTGATTCAGAATGTATATAATCTCACAATCATGCTGCTTGAGACTTCTGGTTTTTATCTGTAGCCTTGGAGAGCCGCTACGTAGCAACCCCACACCGCATAGACTTGCACTAAGTGACCAGGATGTTCCAATGTTATGGATGCCACGCTTAATCTGATTTTTCTTAAGAGTAGACTAGATAAGTTTTCATCATTTGCTTTTTCTAGAACTAACCATTTCTCTTTTTTTTTTTTATGTTCAGTTAGCCAATATATAGTACATACAGTTTTTGATGTAGTGTGCTACAGTTCATTAATTGCCTGTAACACCCAGTGCTCATCACCACATGTGTCCTACTTAATACCCATCACGCAGCTACCCATCCCTTCACCTTCCTCCTGGGATACAAGAAGCCTAGAACTAGCCATTTCTTTGAAATGGACACTATTTTAATAGGATGTTCTTCGCCACGAAGAAAATTTACTTCTGGAAACACACTTCTTTTAAAAGAAAATTGCAGACACCCCCAGAAGTGATTAAGTGTGAGAAACACATTTTGTGTGTCTTTATGTAATTACACTTTTTTAGTCCAGTGCAATCTCTATAAATAAATTTCTATTGTCACGACAAAGTGAAAATAATAACTGTTTCATTAGACATTTCAAAACTAAGCTTCTGTTTAGTTTAAACCTAAAATGTGTTTCTTTCCAAAAATAGTCCACTACCCTTCTGTCTAAAAATCCCAGAAGATTCTCTCGCTGCATGCCCCTTTGAAGTTAACCTTAACTCTTGTATCTGACTCAGTTTTCACTGTTTCTCCTCTCTCTATATCCGATCTGTGCTAATGTCTGGCTGTTTTTCTCCCCTGCTCCTGCTTCGCTCCTGCCCTCCTCTTAGCACTTAAACTGACAAAGCTTTACTCAGTATCTAGGCCCTGGGGGCTTTACTAGTGTCATTGTGTACCCTTCACGGCCAGCGGAAGCAAAAGGGTTTATCTGTGAATAGAAATTTCTATTAGGAGATTTCTAAGTACCTTACATTGCTAAATTGACGTGCAAAAAAAAAAAAAAAAAAAAAAAAAAAAATCAGCCTCCCACCATAACGAAAGAAAATCTTTTCTCTCTGGAGAGAACCATGATCAAGTATACATCTTTAACTCATCTCATGAACCTTTGAGTCTCTATATCATAGGGCTCTAAGACTCTTGACCAAGAATTAGGCCTGAAAAAGAGATTTCTTGCAAAATTATCAGAAACCCAACATACCAGTTCCATGTGCCTCTCATCCCCAAGTTTTAGAGTGACTAGTCAAAATACTAGAACCTGAAGCCCACCATCTTCTCACAGTCTAACATGTTTTTAGGGCTTTCTTCTCCATTGTTTAAACTGTTAACAAATAATCCAGAATAAAACTTACTGTAAAATTTAAAAAAGCATCTAAGTTGTTCCATTTCCTTGCTTTAATTAAAATTCAACCCTTTTCAGGAAGCCTGGGTGGCTCAGTCAGCTAGGCATCCCACTCTCGATTTCAGCTCACATCATGATCTCAAGTTTGCGAGATCCAGCCCCTCGTTGGGCTCGCCACTGACGGTGAAGCCTGTTTAAGAGTCTCTCTCTCCCTCTGCCCATCTATAAATGAATGAATGAATGAATGAATGAATGAATAAAATAAAATTCAACACTTTTTCAGGAAGACCATCTCTTTACTCGTGCTCTGTCCTCTGGGTAGAAGTTACTCAATATCCTGGGCTATACTGACATCCCCTAAACTCCCTACTAAATGTTTCAAAGTATAAGTTCCTGATATTTGTGCAAACACTAAAAAACTATGTTAATTATAATGATAATAATAAATGTAAGGTGATGGGGCGCCTGGGTGGCTGAGTGGGTTTAGCCGCTGCCTTCGGCTCAGGTCATGATCTCGGGGTCCTGGGATCGAGTCCCACATCGGGCTCTCTGCTCAGCAAGGAGCCTGCTTCCTCCTCTCTCTCTCTGCCTGCCTCTCTGCCTACTTGTGATCTCTCTCTGTCAAATAAATAAATAAAATCTTTAAAAAATAAATAAATAAAAATAAATGTAAGGTGATGACAATTGGCTATGTGCCTTTCCTACTCTTTAATTTTGCTGTCTTCTTCTGACTTCATAATTATGCTCCCTTATTCACTCATTACTTGGGTCCCTGGCTCATTAGTGTTTTTGTTTATGACCCACCAGGTAACATAGCCTCAAATATCTGTGACCTCTTAAATGCCAACAAAATTTACTCACACTCTTTGTGAGCGTTCCTTTTCTGTGACCTCTCCCTGGCCTTGTGATGGGATGGACAGGCTGAGGTACCACATACAAACTGTAAGTGAGCATTTCTGGTGATTACAGCTATAAATTTTCCAGATATTTCAGGCCGCTAAGGCAAACATAAATAATTCAATCCTAAACTCCAGCCAAATTAGACATAAATATTTCAAGAACTATTTCTCTTGCATGAATCAACTCAAACTTTCAAAATTCAATCTATGAATCCCCAGTCACCACCTTTCCACATCTCTCATGCACTAATTCCCCCACTTGTATTCTTTAACTTCATCATGGCTACTTAGGGCTCTAACCGTTCCTTCTATTCTCTGTAATCTCAGTCTTGGATTATCTTCCTCTCATTCAATACCAAGCATGCAATCCATGGTAGATGACTTCAACCATCTCTTTCATTAGAATCATCTATTAGCCAACTCACATTCACCTTTTTTTTTTACTGGTGAATAAAAATTTGGCTCCCAGTTTAACTCCTCTGGAAAGACTTTCCTGAACGCCCCCCTTTAAACAGGTAGAACTTCCCATTTGCTGTTCATTACACTATTATGCACTTCTACCAAAACCATTACCATACTTTATCGGCCTTGTTTGCATACCTACTCCTGTCTAAGATTATAAACTCTTTGACAGTACAGATCAAGCTTTATTTCTGGAACTCAATGCTTAGCACAGAGATGAGTGCCACGTACATACTTAGTAATTGTCTCCTAAGTTAATCAATATACTTTTGAGAAATTATATTGATTTCACTTGCCCCTGCGAGAGATATTCAATTGGTCTCATTCACTTTAGTAATATTTTCTTTAACACTTTTAGGTTTATAGAAAAATAGAGAAAGCATAAAAAGTTTCCATATGTATATATCCCTCACCCCCTCAGGAACCCCCTAACTTTTGCATCAGCATAGTACATTTGTTATAATCCATGAGCCAATATTGGTAAAGGATTATTAACTGAAATGCACAGTTTACTTTAGGGAATCACTCTTTGTGCTGTAGAGTTCCACAGGCTGTGACAATGTATAATGACAAGTATGCACTATCATATCACACAGAATTATTCCACAGTCCTAAACCTGCCTTCTGCTCCTCTCATTTATCCTGTCCTCCCCCGCCCCCACAAACCACAGGCAACCACTGGTCTTTTCACTGTTTCCAGAGTTTTGCATTTGCAGAATATAATCAAGTTGAAATTACATGGTATACTTTGGCTTTTCTGACTGGCTTCTTGCACTTTAAATTATGCATTTAAGCTTTCTCCATGTTTTCCCATGGTTTGATATCTCATTTCTTCTAATTGCTGAATAATGCTCCTTTGTACGGATATACCACAGTTTATTTATCCATTCACCTATTAAAGGACATCTTGGTTGCTTCCAAGTTTTGACAATTATAAATAAAGCTGTTATAAACATTCATATACAGGTTTTTGTGTGGACGTAATTTTTTAACGCATTGGCAAATACCAAAGAGCTTCACTGTCGGATCATTTGGTAAGAGTATAAAAGAAGTCTGGGTTTTGTAGGAAACTGTCTTTCAAGGTGGCTATTTATGAGCAAGAGTCCTTGTTTCATTCAGTTTTCAAGATAAAATGACCCAGCCTTAAATATATGCTCATATATTACTCTTTTTGCAGACTGGTCTTCCAGTGACCTTTCATTACTGCTTCCCCTCTGATCTTTTCACTTCTGGTAAAAAACCCTTACATTACTTCCCAAAAAGCACTTCCCACATGGCAGGGAACAGTGCCCCTGCTACCCCATGAGGTAGGTCTCAGTTTCCTCTTTGTATGCTGAGACAATGTATCTAAAACAATGCCCACAAGTTTTTGACAAATTAATCCATAATTATATAAATTAATGTATAATTAGATATTTCTATCTTACTTCATGCACAAGGGCACAGAAGGTTCTGAGTGTAGAGTTGGGTTATTATGTCTTCTCTGTTATTTCTACATGGTAGAACTACAGGGTCTATCAGGACACTAATCAACTGGAATTAAAAGCTGGGTCAGAGTTGAATAGTGCTGCTGCTCTCGAGAAAACTACTACTAGAAAAAGTGTACTGCTTGGAAAAGAATGAAGAGAACTTACAAACGACTTCATGTACTGTGGCCCCTTGTATAGATCTAAGCATATCTAAGGGGTATGTGCCCCCTAGTTCTAAGCATAACTAAGGGAGCACAATACACAGAACATTAAGCTGTGTGTTGGGAGAACTGGCTCGAGCCCTGGCTCTACTGGTAACCATCTGTGTGACCCTGGGCAAAGTCTCTACTTGTAAAATGAGGGGTTTGTTCATCCAATTTTCAATAATTGTATTGATTTCCTACTATGTGTGTCCTAGATGCCTGGGCTATGGCAGGACCCAGATGGTCAAAGTCCCTACTTCGATGTGCTTACATTCCAGGGGTGAGGGAGGCACTGGGAAGAAGCAATAAACAAATAAACTAGCACATATCAAATAGCGGTAAATGCTGTGAAGCAATGAAGTAGATAAATAAATGTGGAACGTGAGTGCCTCCCCAGGGAATATTAAACCGAGTGGTCCACCAATCTCTCTGAGGACATAGTGTCTAAGCTGAGCTCTGAGTGGTCAGAAAGAGCCAACTAGCCTCATAAATATCTATGCAGAAAAACTGTACCTGTGAGGAACAATGAAGACCAAATACCAGTCGGTACAAAGCACATGGTACAGAGACACCACTGTGCTTCCAAGGTCATGCCCCTCTCTCGGTCTCTGAGAGAAACTTTTATTATTGTGTGATTATGGCCACTGAAGGTGTGACATTTCACCAGTGAGGTTATACTGGAAAATTAATATTGCTCCTTAGAAGATCTGTGAACGGCAAATGTGGTTTCGTAAGGCACTCTCTCTGCCCACATTTAGCAATCTGTAAATGTTATTTGTCCCATTTTCCATCCTTACCTTTTCCTCACACAACAGCTCATATTAAAAGTCCATCAAGGGGCACCTGGGTGGCTCAGTGGGTTAAGCCGCTGCCTTCAGCTCGGGTCATGATCTCAGGGTCCTGGGATCGAGTCCCACATGGGGCTCTCTGCTCAGCGGGGAGCCTGCTTCCCTTCCTCTCTCTCTGCCTGCCTCTCCGTCTACTTGTGATTTCTCTCTGTCAAATAAATAAATAAAATCTTTAAAAAAAAAAAAAAAAGTCCATCAACTACACAAGTTAGCACTTTGAATTGTTTTCTGTCCCAAGGATCATTTAGCATGTGTTTTTGAACTCACTTAGAGATTATTTAAGCAAGGTATTCTTTTAAACTCACTGGTATTAGACAAATCCAACTATGACTCAAATGCCAGGAAAATAAATTCTTATCCAATTTTCCTAGCTAAGGAGCCTTAATGAACATTAATCAGTTTTGATGTTAAATTAGCGGAGCTAACATTCTTGGTAAGTTTTATATATTCATTAACTTTCCATATTTATTATATCCAACTTGATTCATTATTAGATTCAAAATAATAATCTCTTCAATTTTTGTAGCTCATTGCATTCTTCAGATAATTCACAACAATCCAATGACAGATGATCTGCATTTTAGACATGAGGAAATCAATGCTGGGGAGATTAAAGAATTTATGTAATGTCCACAGCCAAGTATTAGGAAATCCAGGCCTAAAAGCCGGGTCTTCTCTTCCTTCCTTCCTTCCTCCCCCTCTTGCCTCTCTTCCCCACTTCTTACCTTCCTCCCTTCCCACCGTCCCTGTGTCAGAGACTGTGTAAACCACTGGCAGTTTGGTCATGAATAAATCCTCTCTCTGCCTTCAAAGAGTTTGAAATTCAAGGGAGGAGACAGAAAAAGACAAACTTCCTCTCAATGTGAACAAGGCTGCAGCAGAGGTAAATAATGGAGCCCCCATGGGAGCCTTTTCTCACAAGAGCCCACTTAATTAGCTCATTGCATGGACGACATATTCCTCCGCTAAAACAGTAAAGCAGCTTTCAATTATCAGTTTAGAGACTATGACTTTGGCTAACTTAGTCCAATCTCCTTCACACTTAACATGCACAGCAATAACACTTTCTTTGGAGGGGAATGAAACATAGTAAGTTGTGGATAAATAAACCAAGATCCTGTATCTATGAACAAAGTAGCAGAATCAAAAGCACAAAGATTCAGCTGTTTCTTGGTTCTCGTACTCACTGCATGGCAATTTTCAATGACAAAGTTAATTAAACTTGCTAAGTTCCCCCATTTATCCCCATAAAATGGGGATAAAGTTTATTTACTAGGCTGTTATTAGGACTTTCATGTATTAATATTTGTATAATTTTTAGCATAGCTCGTGGTACATCTTAAATGATCAGTTAAGTGACAGGAAGACCATCATTCCTGTTCAGCAGAATTAGATGCTAATTCAATTCTTTTAAGTATTATAAATAAATCTCCTACCCAAAATGTTTCAAGATAATAAAGCTTATAAGAATTATATTTGTAGCATCTCTGGTTATGATCATTAAAGAAAAGAGAATTCAAGACAAGATGATCTAAAAGTCTATTTCCTTCCCTCCTTTGTTAAGGATATTTTCTTTAGAGTTAGAATTACTCTTTTTTCCTATCTTTGAATATCACATTATCCTAAGGATCCTTAAATGGCCAAGTCCTATCTAATCAGTTTCTGTAGGTCAATTACTTTACTACTCCTCAGCCTATCCAAGCTTCTTAACTATCCTGGCATCCCAGAACACCTTGGAACAAATCAAGATCAAGTGGAAACATTCTGCATTCACCATATTAGCCTCTTTCATGAATTCTAGGGGTATCTCCTCAGACTGTATTTAGTCTGAGGTAAACGGAAGCTGTACAGAGAGTTTTAGACATCAAGTACAGTAGAGAACAAGCAGTAGATATTAATGTTCATAAACTGAGTTGTTCCTGGCCATGCATTATATTATTATAACTACTTATAATTATAATTAAAATGATACCAGATAGGTTCCTTTGGGAGGAAGGAATAAGAAAGCCTTAATTAGAGAAGTGAAGTTCTCGACTAAACACATGAAAGCATCAAATTCCTTTATTTTTAAGTTGGTGAAGTAGCCAGAACATACATCAAAATAATTCACCTGTCTATCCCAATCCCATAGCACTGGGGATTGACGCCTATGAAAAGGGTGAGGGAAGGGGAAGTACAAGTCAGAACAACATTTCGCAGTGACCATCTGGCTATTTTAAGCCCCTGCTTGTGGTACATTTACATGAAAGTCAGCTGAAGTTAAGCAAAAGCCAACAGAAAATCATCTGCACTAACAAAAATGAAAGACTCTCCCTGGGATTTTTAAAGCTTCCAAGAACAACCTGAGCCAAAATGAATGCAGTCTGTATTTCAGCTTAGTAAAGATGGTACCAGTTTGTTAATAACTACTGCCTTTCCTCTTGACAGCTGTTTAAAAGCACCAAGTTTGGAGTTTGCAACCGCTAAGATTTGAAAATGTTGGATTCTTTCTATTATTTGGAGTCATAAGCACTTCCTTCCAGAGATTACAAGAAAATGGGAAACATAATGAGAAATCAACATTACTTCCCAATCCCCTGGTATGTTAAATATTTGCTCCCATATAGCATTTTCAAATGCCTGCTTTGCATTTGGGCTTCCCACCTGCCAGAGTCTTGTCAAGAGAAGTCCCAAAGCACTTGCTGTTCATCTGCTCTGTGTGCCCTACAGACTTCTTTAATTGAAGCACAGTTTGCACACTTCGGAAGAACTCCACCAGGACCGGACCTGTGCAGGAGGAATTGAGGACCAGCCTCCCCAGAAACCCACGGGCTTCATTTCATTGGCAGCCACTGGAAAAAGTGCAAGGGCATACTACCTATAAATCTTGTATCTTCATGTAGGTCAGCTTTCTGTCATCTGTAACCAATATATATCTGTTTAAGCGGATTGGGATAGCATCTCATCCGCTTACATATCTTTGTGTTTCTATTCTTATCCATTTCTATAAGCAATATATACCATAAGGTCATAAAGGACCAGAAAAAAAAAGAATTGGTCATTTTTATATTACGGACTCTTTAACGTCTTAAGATATTCTTAAAGGCAAGTACTGCCGAATATCATCACCTAGAGAAAATCCTCTCTTGATGCTTTGCCTCATAATTGTGTTTGTGTTTCTTTTTATAACTACATTACTAAAATCTTTGAGAAAGCTAAAACCTCTACATCTGAAGTGGCTTTCCATTTGTTTAGCTATTAAACTTCCTCCCATGCAATATATGTTTATTTAAAGTATCTCTAACTACACATTTACAATGTGTTTGTTAAATTAGTTAAGAGATTGTAATTGGGCATTGGGGATTACTTGTACTATTCCCAAATCTCTTTACTAAGAATACATGAGAACAGTGAGTTTTATTTATAACCTGTTACTCTGAGCCATTAGTGATGCCATTGTTTTCCCTCTTCATATTTTAAATATGTCAAACTCAAAATTCAATTCATAGGCCAGTTTGCTCATGTTTTATAAAGTAGCCTACAATGATTTTAAGTTAAAGACAGTGCATCCACCTGCTAAATTTGGAACAGAAAAAGATGGGAGAGTTCCCAGAAAAGCTGCATTAAAATTGCAAATAGAATTTGTAATTTTTCTATTCATTGCCTGTGGAAAGAATTTACAATGGTATTCCTCTTCCATGTAAAATACACAATATTATACTATCTTGCTTAATTATGGGGAATTAAAATTAAAAACCAAGAATATTTCCAATGGGAATAATATTCTCTATCACTATTCCTATAACAATGAATCTGTGTCACTTCTATGTGTATTAAGACAGATGTGGATAATAATATCTTGTCACTTACAACATTATCTGAAATAACTTTTGTGATGGCTGTGTGTCCGGGAATCTGCTTGGCATCTGATAATCATTAACACACAATAAAGAAGTCTGACAAATTGAATCCTGCTTCTCTTACGCCCGAAGGTAGAAGTTCAGCCCAGAAAACAACTGGCTTCGTGCCAAGCTATCAGACCAGCAAGAAACATGCTAGATCATCTCACTTCCAAAGGGATATTCCTCTGTAGCCTACACATTCGGATTAGCCCTTAGAAAGCACTTGTTTTTTCTCTGAATCTGGTTTTTCATGAAGCAATTCTTCCAAGACCTATGCTGCCTTAGGCACACCTACATCGGCCTGGTCTGGGAGACAGAGACTGAGGCATGACCCTCAAGGTCTTTGCCCATAGTGTTAGCCTCACTTCCCAACTTCTACCAGTTGAAGGAGGAAAAGCCCTACGTTAAACAGAGACTTATTAACTACTGATCAACATGACCTTGAAATTCCTGTCAGCTTGAGCCAAACTGCAGTCCGTTTTCTTTCTGACTACAGGCTCCTGACTGCCCTCTTCTTAGAATATTTAGCTTAGAAAACCTGCAACTTAAAGTTCTTTCTCTGCCCCCAAATGCCTTTCTCAAGATCCTGGAAATCACCTCTTTAAAATGTAATCATTGAAGAAGAGAGCACATTCATCTCCCAGTTTCTGTGGCAGGATAGGATCCTAACTTCAATAAGCAGCAATTAGTAACTGTAGATGGCCTAATCACATTGATTTGCCTACCCCTAACATCCTGCAGTATTTTTCCACTTGCTCAGCCCAGAATTTAAAAATCTTCCTGCCATTTGTTTTAGCAGAGTTGAGTTCAGACTCTCTCCCATATAGCAATCATCTCTGCCCTACTGAAATAGTCTCTAATAAAATCTCCCTTGACTCTAACTGGTCTGATGCAATTCCTCTTTTACAGTACTCAGCTGTTTTATTTATTTTTTTCTTCAACAAGAGTGAGACAGATGCTCAAGCCTAATTACTAGCTACTAGTCATTTGCATGTGCATGAATGGCTTTAAAAAATACTTTTATTTTACAAAATGAAAATGTCTGGCTGCTGCTGAAACTCTTTTTGTAGGAGATAGATTCATAAAGATTGCAAGCTACCACTGTTTTTATGGGTGTAAGGTGAGTAAGTCACCTCAGTACCGTTCCAACCTCTTTAACTTGAATACATCTACATAGACAATGAGCCCAACACTTCTTTTTGACACATTGAGTCTGAGTCTTACTTCCTTCCAAGATTTTTTTTTTTTTAACCCCACCTCCTCCCTTTAGCCTCAGGACACTGTTCTATCCCTCAGTTCTTAATGAATAATTCTGATTGATGCTTACTGAGGATGAGGGTACAAGTGAGAAGTCTGAATGAAGATACGAGAAAATAATCTGTCCATTATCTCTTTAATGATTCCCTAGTGGTGTCAATTCCCTCCAGTCCTATAAAACCAGGCAGCAAAGATAAAAGTAGATTCCTGCTGATGAAGTCTACTGTGATATGAAGAATGAATCTTATTGTGGCTCACGGCAAAAGGTTAACAAGAAAATGATTAAGTTACATACAAAAGCTTCTTCCTCTTCCTGTGCCTTCAAAGTCTTCAACATAGAAGTAAAAGACTCTGCCAGGAAGGAAGGAGCCATTTATGACTTTCTGGCAGAAATGCTAATATTTTACTTTAATTTACTAATGTTATGTTCTCTTTTATTTTTATGAACTTGTAAAGTCAACTAAATTAGGAGCAGAACTGTGTAACTAAGGTAACTGCTTTCATAAATCAAGGAAATGAAAAGTAGCAGCAATAAATTAAACAAAGTAAGCAAAAATGTATTAGAACTATATTCACATAAGTACAAAGTTTTTAGTATTAGTCTCACTCCCTAAAATGTCAAACATGTCACTTATAAGACTTTCACTCGAATGATGCTGTCTGATGTGCATATCACATGCATCCCTCGACTATTGATATAATGTTTGTGTGTGTGTGTGTGCACATATGCGTGGTCTAAACAAAGCCATACAGCTGTTAGTCAATGTCATGAAATATTCTGTAGCGCCAAAAGAGAGAGCCAGTATTTATTAAAATTTACTTTTACAGCACAGGAGAAATTCCACATAAGTCAGATTGTTCCATATTAATGCATACATACTTAAATAGTATACAGAAAAATAATTATTTATGTACTTTGAGGAAAAGGCATATATTATATCTAATTAATTTTTAGGAGTAATTAATCCATTAGAAAAAAATCAGATATGTCAGCCTCTAAAGAGTCTAAAATCTCAAATGCCACCAGATGTAGGTATGACTATAACATATGTCACATATGTGGGTGAAGGTATATAATTCAGAAGGAAGAGTGATTCAGTCAGGAGTAATATTCCAGTTGTAACCTGGAAGAACATACCTCTCCCAGGACACTCAAATTCACTTTTAGAACCGTCTCCCGGCTTTCACGAGTGTGCGGCCTAAATATGTTACCTTAGCTCCAAGTATGCAACTCCTGAAGTATTGTTAGACCCTGTTTTCTGCTTATGAAATATAATATTTGTATAACTGACAGCAAACTAGGATGTAAAAGCCTGTTCTAGTTGTAACGTCATAAGTCAGGTCAACGAGTTGTATTTGAAGTGGTAATTAGTTTGCAAATAGAAGTATAAACGGACAGAACATGAGGTACCTGGGTGGTTCCATCCATTAAGCATCAGACTCTTGACTTTGGCTCAGGTCATGATCTCAGGGTCATGAGATTAAGCCCGGCGTCAGGCTCCCTATGGAACCTGCTTCAGATTCTCTCTCTCTCTCTCTCCCTTTGCCCCTTCCTGTATCTATCTAATAAAAAACAAAACAAAACAATAACCAAAAATAAATAAATAATTAAACCATAAAACCCCAGAACATTATTTTGATAACTCTGTCTTTGCCCCTTGGGTCACTCTCTCCCATTCCTGATACACATAACCGTACATACATACTAATGCCAAAGTACCCACCTTCCCCTATTAGTTCTGACTTCTTCCATTTGGATGTATTTTTTGGCATATAATTACCAAATAACAAATTCATGATGGATATTTTCAAAATAGATTTTACTTCCAGGTCCTGTCGTTTGAAATGTTTGATATTAGGTGATTGGTTTGATCTCTAGTATGTTGTAGAAACTTTCACCCAAGTTCAAATCATTATTTGCAAAAGTGCTCTAAGCACTGGGACTTCGAAATGGAAAGGAAGCAAGCCTAATGAGTCCTTTTGGGGTTTATAGAAGCAATCAAAAACTTGGAAGGAACAAGAGGCAGTAAACTGATTGATAGTCCCTGTGTACTGCAGCATACAACAGACCCTTGAGGAGCTCACGAGCGTGTATTCTTTCGAATCTGTAGGAGGCTTTCAACAACTATTTAAATTATATCTCATGTTCCCTAGCAGGCAGTGTGGGAATAGTAATTAATAAATAGCCATGATAATATGTAAATTGCATTCCTATAAAAGTAGATATCTTGCAGTACTTCTGAAAATAAAGACTGATTTAGTTCCTCCTTAAATCTGATTATAGAACAGATTTTGTTCTCACTAAAACCAGCTTTTATTCTCCTAGATAACATTTTCTATATTTTCCCACATGCCAACCTCCATCTCCCAGAGCAGTTATGTCGGACCCTTCCCTAAAGCTCTCTTAAACAAGAATTAAATTAAAAGTCCCGAAGTCTCTGGGTAGTGTATATCAGGGAACAGCCGCGACATTCCCAATGAACAGACAGCTCAATGAAAAGCAGCTACTATTTTCACAATGTGTCTTGATCAATTTAGGACTCTGGGTCCTGGGAGCCCAGATTCATGCCCATCTGGCAGTGCTAAGAGACACACACTTAAATATCAGATGTGCAGCAGAGCTCACATTACCACACAGGAACTAGGCAGTCACTCACTCCTGATTTCCACAACTCACCAAGTGCAACAGATTTCCCAATTTGGCTGCCCAAAACACAGGAAAAGCAGCAAGAAAGAGGGAGACAAGATGGCAATGTAAGAAAGAGCTAATAAAAGAACCAAATGACTCACGAGCAATCTGGCAAGCAGTGATCAGGCCGTTGTGCCTCTGGTTCACAACTCTGAAGACAAAAAGGTTTATCTTCCCCTCAACAAAAAATGCTCCAATTAGGTTTCTGTCCCTGAAAGCTAACAGATATTACCTCAAAATGCCCCTTACCTTTTCTTAGAAAAGGGATGAGTTAGTTTGTTCTTGTGTAATTTCAACAGGCTTTATTGTTGCAAATGTTCTACATTCTTCGATATGCATATAAAAAGTAGGTATTGGGGTGCCTGGGTGGCTCAGTGGGTAAAACCTCTGCTCAGGTCAGGATCTCAGGGTCCTGGGATCAACCCCGAATGGGTCTCTGCTCAGCAGGGAACCTGCTTCCCCCTCTCTCTGCCTACTTGTGATCTCTGTCAAATAAATAAAATAAAATCTTAAAAAACAATAGGTATTGCTCTTCTTTTAGTACAGTTACTTTATGGTGCCAATGTTCCCAAGTTAGTGCTCGCTTTGGCAGCACATATACTAAAATGTATAAAATTTAACAAATATTACCCCATTTACTAAGAGTGTTACAACTTTGTAATTTAAAATATGAAATATTTGTCTTTTATATTTCATGCTAACACACAAGAAAAAATAGGTATCACTTCCATTTACTTATTGTTTGTGGATATGACATTTGGTAGCAGCTTTTCAGCATTTACTTTACAAGTAAGTAGTGCAGATTGTTGCCAGGGCACGGTAATTGAAAAGAAAAGCCCCTTCCCTTGAAATCATTCAGTAAAGCATTTGATACAGTTTTAAAGTTTCTTTAAGAGTCCCCTATAGAAGTATAAAAAATACACACAGTGCAAAATCCTACAACTACCCAGCAAAGATACACAGACTGGAGTAAACTTGGACTAGCTGTCATATAGTTACAAACTCAGAATTAAAATAAAAGTATGGATTTAAATGTTTTATCAACTGAATTACATTCTTTTCTGCGATAAGTCAAGCATTTTCCATTTCTCACTTAATCATTGCAAAACATTTCCTAGCCATCAAAAGTGATTTCTAGGGACACCTGGGTGGCTCAGCCCATTAAGGTGCTGCCTTCTGATCAGGTCATGATCCCAAGCCAAGGTCCTGGGATCGAGTCCCACATCGGACTCCTTGCTCGGCAGGGAGCCTGCTTCTCTCTCTGCCTCTCTGCCTGCCACTCTGCCTGCTTGTGAGCTCTCTTACACTCTCTCTCTGACAAATAAATAAATAAACTCTTTAAAAAAATGATTTCTAGCTTATGATACATGTAATATATTAAAGATTTAATGGAAAGGGGGGTCGTCAAGATGGCGGAGAAGTAGCAGGCTGAGACTACTTCAGCTAGCAGGAGATCAGCTAGATAGCTTATCTAAAGATTGCAAACACCTGCAAATCCAACGGCAGATCAAAGAGAAGAAGAATAGCAATTCTAGAAACAGAAAAACAACCAATTTCTGAAAGGTAGGACTGGAGGAGACATGAATCCAAAGCGACGGGAAGATAGACCCCGGGGGGAGGGGCCGGCTCCCGGCAAGCGGCAGAGCAACGGAGCACAAAATCAGGACTTTTAAAAGTCTGTTCCGCTGAGGGACATTGCTCAACCGGGGCGAGGCTAAACTGGGGAAAGCCCACGCGGAGTCAACGTGGCCTCAGGTCCCGCAGGGTCACAGAAGGATCGAGGGTGTCTGAGTGTCGCAGAGCTTGCAGGTATTGGAACGGGAAAGCTGGCTACAGAGACAGAGCCAACAGTAAGCTCGCAGCTCAGGGTTACCTTGAACCAGCCACAGGCTCGGTGAGCTCGGAGCGCGGCAGGAGGTCAGGCAGACGGGAGTAACTGGGCGCTGTTCTCTGAGGGCGCACTGAGGAGTGGGGCCCCGGGCTCTCAGCTCCTCCGGGCCGGAGACCAGGAGGCCGCCATTTGTAGTCCCGTCCTCCGGAACTCTACGGAAAGCGCTCAGGGAACAAAACCTCCTGAAAGCAAACCCGAGCGGATTATGCAGCCCGGCCCCTGGTAAGGGCGGTGCAATTCCGCCTGGGGCAAAGACACTTGAGAATCACTACACCAGGCCCCTCCCCGGAAGATCAACAAGAAATCCAGCCAAGACCAAGTTCACCTACCAAGGAGTGCGGTTTCAATACCAAGGAGAGCAGCAGAATTCCAGAGGAGGAGAAAGCAAAGCACGGAACTCATGGCTTTCTCCCTGTGATTTTTTAGTCTTGCAGTTAATTTATTTTTTTTTTCTTTTTCAATATTTTTTTCTCTTCTTCTGCTAAAATATTTTTTAACTTTTACCCTTTTCTTTTTTAACAATTTTTAATTAGATTATCTAATATATATAATTTTTCTCTTTTATACTTTTTCTTTATTTGTTTTCTTTTTAAATTGTTTCTATTCCTTTTTTTTTTCTTTCTTTCTGAACCTCTTTTTATCACCTTTCTCCCCCCTCACGATTTGGGATCTCTTCTGATTTGGTTAAAGCATATTTTCCTGGGGTTGTTGCCACCCTTTTAGTATTCTACTTGCTCCTTCAAATACTCTTATCTGGACAAAATGACAAGACGGAAAAACTCACCACAAGAAAAAGAACAAGAGGCAGTACCAAAGGCTAGGGACCTAATCAATACAGACATTGGTAATATGTCAGATCTAGAGTTCAGAATGATGAGTCTTAAGGTTCTAGCCGGGCTCTAAAAAGGCATGCAAGATATTAAAGAAACCCTCTCAGGAGATATAAAAGCCCTTTCTGGAGAAATAAAAGAACTAAAATCTAACCAAGTTGAAATCAAAAAAGCTATTAATGACGTGCAATCAAAAATAGAGGCTTTCACTGCTAGGATAAGTGAGGCAGAAGAAAGAATTAGTGATATAGAAAACCAAATGACAGAGAATAAAGAAGCTGAGCAAAAGAGGGACAAACAGCTACTGGACCACGAGGGGAGAATTCGAGAGATAAGTGACACCATAAGACAAAACAACATTAGAATAATTGGGAGTCCAGAAGAAGAAGAAAGAGAGAGGGGAGCAGAAGGTATACTGGAGAGAATTATTGGAGAGAATTTCCCCAATATGGCAAAGGGAACAAGCATTAAAATCCAGGAGGTACAGAGAAGCCCCCTCAAAATCAGTAAGAATAGGTCCACCTAATAGTAAAATTTACAAGTCTTAGTGAGAAAGAGAAAATCCTGAAAGCAGCCCAGGAAAGAAGTCTGTAACACACAATGGTAAAAATATTAGATTGGCAGCAGACTTATCCACAGAGACCTGCCAGGCCAGAAAGAGCTGGCATGATATATTCAGAGCACTAAACAAGAAAAACATGCAGCCAAGAATACTATATCCAGCTAGGCTATCATTGAAAATAGAAGGAGAGATTAAAAGCGTCCAGGACAAACAAAAACTGAAAGAATTTGCAAACACCAAACCAACTCTACAGGAAATATTGAAGGGGTCCTCTAAGCAAAGAGAGAGCCTACAAGTGGTAGATCAGAAAGGAACAGAGACAATATACAGTAATAGTCACCTTACATGCAATACAATGGCACTAAATTCATATCTCTCAATAGTTACCTTGAATGATAATGGGCTAAATGCCCCAATCAAAAGACACAGGGTATCAGAATGGATAAAAAAACAAAACCCATCTATATGTTGCCTACAAGAAACTCATTTTAAACCTGAAGACACCTCCAGTTTTAAAGTGAGGGGGTGGAAAAGAATTTACCATGCTAATGGACATCAGAAGAAAGCAGGAGTGGCAACCCTTATATCAGATTAATTAGATTTTAAGCCAAAGACTATAATAAGAGATGAGGAAGGAAACTATATCATACTCAAAGGGTCTGTCCAACAAGAAGATCTAACAATTTTAAATATCTATGCCCCCAAAGTGGGAGCAGCCAACTATATAAACCAATTAATAACAAAATCAAAGAAACACATCAACAATAATACAATAATAGTAGGGGACTATAACACTCCTCTCACCGAAATGGACAGATCATCCAGGCAAAAGATCAACAAGGAAATAAAGGCCTTAAATGACACACTGGACCAGATGGACATCACAGATATATTCAGAACATTTCATCCCAAAGCAACAGAATATACATTCTTCTCTAGTGCACATGGAACATTCTCCAGAATAGATCACATCCTTGGTCCTAAATCAGGTCTCAACCGGTATCAAAAGATTGGGATCATTCCCTGCATATTTTCAGACCACAATGCTCTGAAGCTAGAACTCAACCACAAGAGGAAATTTGGAAAGAACCCAAGTACATGGAGACTAAACAGTATCCTTCTAAAGAATGAATGGGTCAACCAGGAAATTAAAGAAGAATTTTAAAAATTCATGGAAACAAATGATAATGAAAACACAACGGTTCAAAATCTGTGGGACACAACAAAGGCAGTACTGAAAGGAAAATAGATAGTGGTACAAGCCTTTCTCAAGAAACAAGAAAGGTCTCAAGTACACAACCTAACCCTACACCTAAAGGAGCTGGAGAAAGAACAAGAAAGAAACCCTAAACCCAGCAGGAGAAGAGAAATCATAAAGATCAGAGCAGAAATCAATGAAATAGAAACGAAAAAAACAATAGAACAAATCAACAAACCTAGGAGCTGATTCTTTGAAAGAATTAATAAGATTGATAAACCCCTGGCCAGACTTATCAAAAAGAAAAGAGAAAGGACCCAAATAAATAAAATCATGAATGAAAGAGGAGAGATCACAACTAACACCAAAGAAATACAAACATGTATAAGAACATACTATGAGCAACTCTACGCCAACAAATTTGACAATCTGGAAGAAATGGATGCATTCCTAGAGACATATAAACTACCACAACTGAACCAGGAAGAAATAGAAAGCCTGAACAGAACCATAACCAGTAAGGAGATTGAAACAGTCATCAAAAATCTCCAAACAAAAGCCCAGGGCCAGACGGCTTTCCCAGGGAATTCTACCAAACATTTAAAGAACTAATTCCTATTCTCCTGAAACTGTTCCAAAAAATAGAACTGGAAGGAAAACTTTCAAACTCATTTTATGAGGCCAGCATCACCTTGATCCCAAAACCAGACAAGGATCCCATCAAAAAAGAGAGCTATAGACCAATATCCTTGATGAACACAGATGTGAAAATTCTCACCAAAATACTAGCCAATAGGATTCAACAGTACATTAAAAGGATTATTCACCATGACCAAGTGGGATTTATTCAAGGGCTGCAAGATTGGTTCAACATCCGCAAATCAATCAATGTGATACAACAAATTAATAAAAGAAAGAACAAGAACCATATGATACTCTCAATAGATGCTGAAAAGCATTTGACAAAGTACAGCATCCCTTCCTGATCAAAACTCTTCAAAGTGTAGGGATAGAGGGCACATACCTCAATATTATCAAAGCCATCTATGAAAAACCCACTGCAAATATCATTCTCAATGGAGAAAAACTGAAAGCTTTTCTGCTAAGGTCAGGAACACGGCAGGGATGTCCATTATCACCACTGCTATTCAACATAGTACAAGAAGTCCTAGCCTCAGCAATCAGACAACAAAACGAAATTAAAGGCATCCGAATCGGCAAAGAAGAAGTCAAACTATCATTCTTCGCGGATGATATGATACTATATGTGGAAAACCCAAAAGACTCCAGTCCAAAACTGCTAGAACTTGTACAGGAATTCAGTAAAGTGTCAGGATATAAAATCAATGCACAGAAATCAGTTGCATTTCTCTATACCAACAAGAAGACAGAAGAAAGAGAAATTAAGGAGTCAATCCCATTTACAATTGTACCCAAAACCATAAGATACCTAGGAATAAACCTAACCAAAGAGGCAAAGAATGTATACTCAGAAAACTATAAAGTACTCATGAAAGAAATTGAGGAAGACACAAAGAAATGGAAAAATGTTCCATGCTCCTGGATTGGAAGAATAAACATTGTGAAAATGTCTATGCTACCTAAAGCAATCTACACATTTAATGCAATTCCTATAAAAGTACCATCCATCTTTTTCAAAGAAATGGAACAAATAATCCTAAAATTTATTGGAACCAGAAAAGACCTCGAATAGCCAAAGGAATATTGAAAAAGAAAGCCAAAGTTGGTGGCATCACAATTCTGGACTTCAAGCTCTATTACAAAGCTCTCATCATCAAGACAGCATGTTATTGGCACAGAAACAGACACATAGATCAATGGAACAGAATAGAAAGCCCAGAAATAGACCCTCAACTCTATGGTCAACTAATCTTCGACAAAGCAGGAAAGAATGTCCAATGGAAAAAAGAGAGCCTCTTCAATAAATCGTGTTGGTAAAACTGGACAGCCACATGCAGAAAAATGAAATTGGACCATTTCCTTACACCACACATGAAAATAGACTCAAAATGGATGAAGGACCTCAATGTGAGAAAGGAATCCATCAAAATCCTTGAGGAGAACACAGGCAGCAACCTCTTTGACCTCAGCCGCAGCAACATCTTCCAAGGAACATCGCCAAAGGCAAGGGAAGCAAGGGCAAAAATGAACTATTGGGATTTTATCAAGATCAAAAGCTTTTGCACAGCAAAGGAAACAGTTAACAAAACCAAAAGACAACTGACAGAATGGGAGAAGATATTTGCAAATGACATATCAGATAAAGGACTAGTGTCCAAAATCTATAAAGAACTTAGCAAACTCAACACCCAAAGAACAAATAATCCAATCAAGAAATGGGCAGAGGACATGAACAGACATGTCTGCAAAACAGGCATCCAGATGGCCAACAGATACATGAAAAAGTCCTCCATATCACTCGGCATCAGGGAAATACAAATCAAAACCACAAAGAGATATCACCTCACACCAGTCAGAATAGCTAAAATTAACAAGTCAGGAAATGACAGATGCTGGCGAAGATGTGGACAAAGGGGAACCCTCCTACATTGTTGGTGGGAATGCAAGCTGGTGCAGCCACTTTGGAAAACAGCATGGAGGTTCCTCCAAATGTTGAAAATAGAACTGCCCTATGACCCAGCAATTGCACTACTGGGTATTTACCCTAAAGATACAAATGTAGTGATCCGAAGGGGCACGTGCACCCGAATGTTTATAGCAGCAATGTCCACAATAGCCAAACTATGGAAAGAACCTAGATGTCCATCAACAGATGAATGGATCAAGAAGATGTGGTATATATACACAATGGAATACTATGCAGCCATCAAAAGAAATGAAATCTTGCCATTTGCGACGACAGGGATGGAACTAGAGCATATCATGCTTAGTGAAATAAGTCAAGCGGAGAAAGACAACTATCATATGATCTCCCTGATATGAGGAAGTGGTGATGCAACATGGGGGGTTTAGGGGATAGGAGAAGAATAAATGAAACGAGATGGGATTGGGAGGGAGACAAACCATAAGTGACTCTTAATCTCACAAAACAAACTGAGGGTTGCTGGGGGGGAAGGGGGTTGTGAGAAGGGAGGTGGGGTTATGGACATTGGGGAGGGTATGTACTATGGTGAGTGCTGTGAAGTGTGTAAACCTGGCGATTCACAGACCTGTACTCTGGGGGATAAAAGTATATTATATGATTATAAAAAATTAAAAATTAAAAAAAATATTTAGAGGAAAATCTTAAGTCACAGATATTCCTATAAATTCGAACCTCACATACACCTTATTAAAAGGCAAAATATTTCCTTCCTCCCTTCCCTTTTTTCTTTCAAAAACATTCACTAACCTTCTGAGGTGCCAGACCCTGTTCCACGTACTTGAAAGATGTCAGTGAACAAAAGAGTTATTCTTGCCCCTGTGGTGCTTACAATCTGGTCAGTAAACAGACACCTCACGAATACCTGCTGTGTGACCCTGAGCGAGTTACGTAACCTCCCTGTGCTTCAGTTCCCTAATCTGCAAAAACAGGGGTGCTAATAGTGTCTACTTCATGGGTGCCTGAGTGGTTCAGTCAATTAAACATCCACCTTTAGCTCAGGTCATGATCTTGGGTCTTGGGATCAAGCCCTGCATTGGGTTCCCTACTCAGCAGGGAGTCTGCTTCTCCCTCTGTACCTCACCCTGCTCGTGTTCTGCCTCTCATTCTCTATCTCAAATAAATAGATAAAATCTTTAAAAAACAAAGAAAGTTTAAAAAATAGTATCTACCTCACAATATTAAATGAGTTCATGTGTATAAAGTGCTTGCACAGACTAAGTTTTATATAAATATTAAATATACAAATAAATATACAAATTTTATTTTGTCTCACATGTGGCAATATAAATGTACAAAAAGACAAAAATACCAAGTTGATCCCTATGAAATTGATACTTTTTTAGGCAATAGTGTATAGTTCAACTTATAATTTAAGAGAATAGTATTATGTAGCTACACATTAGAAATACCTGAGGGAAATTTTAAAAACTACCAGTGCCAGGATTCACCCTCTCCCCAAACCCAAATCTATAAAGTTACAACTTTGTTGGTGAGAAGCTGGGTATATCATTTTTTTAAATAATTAGGTAATTCCAGTGGACATCCAGTGAAGAGACATCACAGCCCATTTTTTAAACATTTTATTTTCATAGCAAGTAGTAAGAAAATCAAGAAAACATGATGTCAAGGAAAGCAGAAGGAAGGAGGAAGGAGGGGGTCAATGATGCTAAATGCTGCAGAAAAGTCATATGAAAGGGAAGGATCTTACAATACTTAGGGAGACATATTGACTCAGGTGTTCCTTACAACAATGACAGTCTCCATTGGAAAATACAACTACTCTGCTTTGGCTCCTGTCCCTTGTGATACTCATATTGTGTGGTATGCATATGTGATACTCATAAGTGGTCCAGAATACAGGATTTAGTCAGTTGTGAGAAAATGTTCATGAGAAATAAAATGGAAACATTTTTGACTCAACTCCTCCTGTCACTTCAGCAGAGCCCAAATTCACAGACTCAAACATTAAAGAAAAAGTTTGTATTAGAAAATAAAATACAGGGGCACCTGGGTGGCTCAGTGGGTTAAGCCTCTGCCTTCGGCTCAGGTCATGATCTCAGGATCCTGGAATCAAGTCCCACATCTGACTCCCTGCTCAGCAGGGAGCCTGCTTCCCCCTCTCCCTCTGCTGCTCCCCCCACTTGTGCTCTATCTCCTTCTCTCACTCTCTGTCAAATAAATAATTTTAAAATATAATAAAATACATTTAAGTTTTTATTAAGAAGTCTCTATGTATGTCACATCTGAAAGTATAAAGTAAGTAGATAGCATATTTTCAAAATTCTACTGTTCAGAAACAAAATAGTCATGCTGAATTGTAACATGTTTTATACGGCAAGAACATCAGTATCTACAAGCCCGTGAAAAAAGTGCTGTGGTTAGCTACTTTAGAGAGTTTGGAGTTACTTAATGGAAATATGCTTTTTACAGTCAATGAGTTATTCTAAGAAAATATTTATAATGTAAACTGCTCATCATCAACAATATGGAATCTTTATCTAAGCATATACTAGGCATCTGGGAAATCCTAAAGTCCTCAAGGGAGGTCCTCAAGATATGTCCTAAACCTCAGTCATATACTCAGTCTTGTACTCTCCAACATTTTTGGCATGAAGATACAATTTTAAAGAGTAGGTTTAGGGAGGAGGAAGCAAGATGGCAGAGGAGGAGGAAACTGAAATATCATTAGGTCCCAGGAGTTCAACTAGATAGTTATCAAACCATTCTGAACACCTATAAACTCAACAGGAGATAGAAGAGAAGAAGAAAGGAAATCCTAGGAACAGAAAAGTGACCACTTTCTGAAAGGACCACTTTCACATGCAGAAAGTGAATCCAAAGCAACAGGAAGACAGACCTTGAAGGGAGGGGCTGGCTCCTGGCAAGCGCTGAAGCACTGGAGCACAAAATCAGAACTTTTAGAAGTCTGATCCACTGAAGAACATTGCTCCAGAGGCTAAGCAGGGGGTGGAGCCCTCATAGGGACAGTGTGGTTTCAGGACCTGCAAGGTCACAGAAAGACAGGGTGTCTGAGAGTGCCACAGCTGCCACATATTGGAGCAGGGAACCCAGCTGCAGAGACGGAGCTGAGGAGTGAGTTCTCAGCATGGGGTTACCTTAAACCATGATCTGAGGCACAGTTGGGCCACTGCTCTTCAGGCAGGGACCCCAGAAGTGGTAGGTCAGGGGAGATCCCCCTCCTTTGACCTCCAGGAGGAGTAGCACAGAGGCACACAGCAGGAATCTACTGGGTTTGGAGACTCCAAATGGGGCAGTGTGGGGAGATAGAAACACTTGGTCAGTCACAGGCTAGACGAGCATTGAACGTGGCCAGAGACCAAGGAGACGGGAGGGATTGACTGCTTTTTTCTGAGGCACACTGAGAGTGGGGCCCTAAGCTCTTAGCTCCTCCAGGCCAGAGATTTGGAAGCCGCCATTTTCATTTCCGTCCTCCAAAGTGGTGCAGAAAATATTCAGGGAACAAAAGCTACCGAGACCAAACCCAAGTAGATTACTTAGGCTGGCCCCTGGCAAGGTCGGTGAGTTTCCACCTTGGGCAAAGACATTAGAGAATCACTGCAACAGGCCCCTTCCCCAGATGATCAAAAGAACATCCAGCCAAGACCAAGTTCACCAATTAATTATCAATGAGAACTGCAGAACTCCAGAGCTAGAGGAAAGCAACAGGTAGCATTCATGGCATTTTCACCATGATCCTTTAGTTTTGCAAAGTTAAATTTTTTTAATTTTATTTTTTTCTTATTCTATTTTTAAACTTTTCCTCCTTACACTTTTAACATTTTTAACTATTTTATCTTATCAATACCTTTTTAAAAATATCTTTTAAAATTTTCATTGTTATAGTCATATTTTATCCCTTCATTGTATTTACCCTTATTTTTTGTATACATATAGGTTTTTTCTTTAAAATTTTGGAATAAAATTCCTTTTAACAGATCAAAATATACCCTAATTCTAGTGCATGTTTTCATTCTAGTCTCCAGCATGATCACATTCTCTCTTCTTTTTTTTTTTTCCTTTTCCAACCAATTTATCTTATCAATTCCTTTATAGAATCATTTTTAATTTTCATCTTTACACTCACATTCCATCCCTTCATCATGGTTACCTTTATTTTTGTGTTTATACCTTATTTATATATATATAAAAATAAAAGTTTTTCTTTCCTTAAAATTTTGGAAAGTAGTTTCTTCTAAGAGACCACAATAAACCAAAATCAAGTGGGTGGCTCTGTTCTATTCACCAGTCTAATATGTATATATATTTTTTAATTTTTCACCCTTTCTTCTCCATCCAGTTTTGGGTCTCTTCTGATTAGGTTAGCGTACATTTTTCTGGGGTCATAGACACCCTTTTAGTATTTAATTCTCTCACTCATATACTCTTATCTGGATAAAATGACAAGACAGAAAACCTCACAACAAATAAAGAACAACAGGCAGTACTGACAGCTAGGGACCTGATCAACATGGACATTGGTAATATGTCAGAACTAGAGTTCAGAATGATGATTCTCAAGGTGCTAGCTGGGCTCAAAAAAGACACGGAAAACATGAGATAATCCTTTCTGAAGAAATAAAAGAACAAAAATCTAACCAAGTTGAAATCAAAAAAGCTATTAATGAGGCACAATAAAAAAAAGGAGTCTCTTATTGCTAGGATAAATGAGGCAGAAGAGAGAACTAGTGATACAGAAGACCAAATGATGGAGAATAAAGAAGCTGAACTAAATAGAGACAAACAACTACTGGACCACAAGGGGAGAATTTGAGATTTAAGTGATACAATAAGACAAAACAATATTAGAATAATTGGGGTCCCAGAAGAAGAAAAAAAAAAGAGAAAAAGAGAGAGGAGGGCAGAAGATGTATTGGAGCAAATTATAGAAGAGAATTTCCCTAATATGGCAAAGGGAACAAGCATCAAAATCCAGGAGGCACAGAGAACCACCTCAAAATCAATAAAAATAGGTCCACACCCCATCATCTAATAGTAAAACTTACAAGTCGTAGTGACAAAGAGAAAATCCTAAAAGCAGCTCGGGAAAAGAAGTCTGTTACATACAACAGTAGAAATATTAGATTGGCAGCAGACTTATCCAAAGACACCTGACAGGGCAGAAAGGCATGGTATGATATATTTAGAGCACTAAACAAGAAAAATACGCAGCCAAGAATACTACATCCAGCTAGGCTGTCACTGAAAATGGAGAGATAAAAAGTTTCCAGGAAAAAAAAAAAAAGTTAAAAGAATTTGCAAACACCAAAACAGCCCTACAGGAAATATTGAAAGGGGTCTGCTAAACAAAGACAGAGCCTAAAAATAGTAGACCAGAAAGAAACAGAGACAATATACAGTAACAGCCACCTTACACACAATACGGTGGGACTAAATTCATATCTTCCAATAGTTAGGCTGAATATAAATGGGCTAAATGTTCCCAAACAAAAGACACAGGGTATCAGAATGGATAAAAAACCAAATCCCATCAATAATTTGTCTACAAGAAACTCATTTTAGACACAAAGATGCCTCCAGATTGAAAGTGAGGGGGTGGAAAACCATTTACCATGCTAATGGATATCAAAAGAAAGCTGGGGTGGCAATCCTTATATCAGATCAATTAGATTTTAAGCCAAAGACTATATTAAGAGATGAGGAAGGACATTATTTCATGCTTAAAGGGTCTGTCCAACAAGAAGATCTAAAAATTTTAAATATCTATGCCCCTGATGTTGGAGCAGTCAACTATATAAAACCGTTAATAACAAAATCAAAGAAACACATCAAAAATAATACAATAATAGTAGGGGACTTTAACACACCTCCCCTCACTGAAATGGACAGATCATCCAAGCAAAAGATCAACAAGGAAATAAAGACCTTAATTCCATCCCAAAGCAACAGAATACACATTCTTCTCTAGTGCACATGGAATATTCTCCAGAATAGATCAATCCTGGGTCACAAATCAGGTCTCAGCTGGTACCAAAAGAATGGGATCACTCCCTGTATATTTACAGACCACAAACCTCTGAAGCTAGAATTCAGTCACAAGAGGAAAGTTAGAAAGAACTCAAATACATGGAGGCTAAAGAGCATCCTACTAAAGAATGAATGGGTCAACTAGGAAAGTAAAGAAGAATTGAAAAAAAATCATGGAAACAAATGAAAATGAAAAATGCAACTGTTCAAAATCTGTGGGACACAGAAAAGGTGGTCCTGAGAGGAAAGTATATAGTGATAAAAGTCTTTCTCAAGAAACAAGAAAGGTCTCAAGTATACAACCTAACCCCACCCCTAAAGGAGCTGGAGAAAGAACAGCAAAGAAAGCCTAAACCCAGCAAGAGAAGAGAAATAGTAAAGACCAGAGTAGAAATCAACGAAATAGAAACCAAAAGAACAGCTGAACAGATCAACAAAACTAGGACCTGGTTCTTTGAAACACTTAATAAGATTGATAAACCCCTGGCCAGACTTATCAAAAAGAAAAGAGAATGGACCCAAATAAATAAAATCATAAATGAAAGAGGAGAGATCACAACCAACACCAAAGAAATACAAACAATTATAAGAACATATTATGAGCAACTATGCCATAAATTTGACAATCTGGAAGAAATGGATGCATTCCTAGAGACATACAATCTACCAAAACTGAACCAGGAAGAAATAGAAAACCTGAACAGACCCATAACCAGTAAGGAGATTGAAGTGACTACTTCAAAAATCTCCCAAAAACAAGAGCCCTGGACCAGACGGCCTCCCAGGGGAATTCTACCAAACATTTAAAGAATTAATACATATTCTCCTGAAACTGTTGCAAAAAATAAAAATGGAAGGAAAACTTCCAAACTCATTTTATGAGGCCAGCATTACCTTGATCAGAAAACCACACAAAGACCCCACTAAAAAAGGGAATTACAGACCAATATCCTTAATGAACACAGATGCAAAAATTCTCACCAAAATACTAACCAATAGGATTCAACAGTACACTAAAAGGAATATTCACCACGACCAAGTGAGATTTATTCCAGGGCTGCAAGGTTGGATCAACATCCTCAAATCAATCAATATGATACAATACATTCATAAAAGACAGAACAAGAACCACATGATACTCTCAATAGATGCTGAAAAAGCATTTGACAAAATACAGCATCCTTTCTTGATCAAAACTCTTCACAGTGTTGGGATAGAGGGTATATATCTCAATATCATCCAGGCCATCTATGAAAAATCCACAGCGAATATCATTCTCAATGGGGAAAGCCTGAGAGCTTTTCCCCTAAAATCAGGAACATGGCAGGAATATCCACTATCACCACTGCTATTCAACATAGTACTACAAGTCTTAGCCTCAGCAATCAGACAACAAAAAGAAATTAAAGGCATCCGAATTGGCAAAGAAGAAGTCAAACTCTCACTCTTTGTAGATGATATGATACTTTATGTGGAAAACCCAAAAGACTCCACTCCAAATCTGCTAGAACTTGTACAGGAATTCAGCAAAGTGTCAGGACATAAAATCAATGCACAGAAATCAGTTGCATTTCTATACACCAACAGCAAGACAGAAGAAAGAGAATTTAAGGAATCGATCCCATTTACAATGGCACTCAAAACCGTAAGTTACCTAGGAATAAACCTAACCAAAGAGGCAAAGAAGCTATACTCAGAAAACTATAAAGTACTTATGAAAGAAATTGAGGAAGACACAAAGAAATGGAAAAATGTTCCATGCTCATGGATTGGAAGAACAAATATTGTGAAAATGTCTACACATTTAATGTAACCCCTATCAAAATACCATCTTTTTTTTCTCAAAGAAATGGAACAAATAACACTAAAATTTACATGGAACCAAAAAGACCCTGATTACCCAGAGGAATGTTGAAAAAGAGAGCCAAAGTTCGTGGCATCACAATTCCAGCTCTGTTACAAAGTTGTTATCATCACGACAATATGGTATTGGCAAAAAAAAAAAAAAAAAAAAAAAACAGATACATAAATCAATGGAACAGAATAGAGAGCTCAGAAGCACAAACTCAACTCTGATGGTCAACTAATCTTCGCAAAGCAGGAAAGAATGTCCAATGGAAAAAAGACAGTCTCTTCAACAAATGGTGTTGGGAAAATTGGACAGCTACAAGCAGAAGAATGAAACTGGACCACTTCCTTTCCAACACATAAAAATAGACTCAGAATGGATGAAAGACTTCAGTGTGAGACAGGAATCCATTCAAATCCTTGAGGAGAACACAGACAGCAACCTCTTCGACCTCAGCCACAGCAACTTCTTCCTACAAACATCACCAAAGGCAAGGGAAGCAAGGGCAAAAATGAACTACTGGGACTTCATCAAGATCAAAAGTTTTGCAAAGCAAAGGAAACAGTCAACAAAACCCAAAGACAACTGACAGAATGGGAGGATATATTTGCAAATGACATATCAGATAGACTAATATCCAAAATCTATAAAGAACTTATCAAGCACCCAAAGAACAAATAATCCAATCAAGAAATGGGCAGAGGACATGAACAGACATTTCTGCAAAGCAGACATCCAGATGGCCAACAGACACATGAAAAAGTGCTCCACATCATTTGGCATCAGGGAATGCCGAGTCAAATCAAAACCACAATGAGATATCACCTCATACCAGTCAGAATGGCTAAAATTAACAAGTCAGGAAATGACAGATGCTGGCAAGGATACAGAGGAAGGGAACCGTCCTACACTGCTGGTGGGAATGCGAGCTGGTGCAGCCACTCTGGAAAACAGCATGGAGGTTCCTCAAAAAGTTGAATGACCCAGCAATCGCACTATTGGGTATTTACCCTAAAGATACAAATGTGATCCAAAGGGGCACGTGCATCCAAATGTTTATAGCAGCAATGTCCACAAACTATGGAACAAACCTAGATGTCGCTATTTGCAACAACAGGGATGGAGCTAGAGGGTATTATGATGAGTGAAATAAATTAATTAGAAAAAAATACTTATCATATGTTCTCCCTAATATGAGGAATTTGAGAGGCAGGGCAGGAGGTTTGGGGGGTAGGTAATGAAAAAATTAAACAAGATGGGATCAGGAGGGAGACAAACCATAAGAGACTCTTAATCTCACAAAACAAACAGAGTTGCTGGGGACTGGGAGGTAGGGAGAGGGTGGTTTGGTTATGGACAGTGGGGAGGGTATGTGCTATGGTGAGTGCTGTGAAATGTGTAAGCCTGATGATTCACAGACCTGTACCTCTGGGGCAAATAATACATTGTATGTTAATTATAAAATAAAAAATAAAAGTAAGTTTATAAAATCTACGAATGATAAGGAAAATTTGGAAGCAACATAATTTGTACAATAAAGATCCAAATAAATCTTGACAGACATGAATAACAGGTCATATTTAAGAGAATAAAATAAAATAATAAAATAATTACTCTTCTGATTCCTGGGCTAACAGCCTATTCTCTAAGTTACAGCACCTTGTACAGATCTCAGTTTCAGCTACCATGTTAACATAATATATTATAGGATGATATTATAATATATAATATACAATCCATAATATATTATAGGATGATATCCCACCATAGTTTGAAATGTAAGTTTATCTGTTATTTCTCCAGAACAACACATTCCAAGTCATCCTTAACACCTTAGGTCATCTAACAGAGTGCCTCAAACATTGATCAACTCTCGCAGAACTGAGTAAATAAATAACTGAAGAGGCTACTACTACAACAAACACCATTTAAAACAGCACGAAAAGAAGGCATGAGTGAATCAGATAAAGTGCAAAATGGACATGGTGAAAGGGGTATGAGACGTGCCTTCAAAGATCTGAGAGGTTATCATTTAGAAGAGGGCTCAGGACCATTCTTCATGATTTGAAGGTAGTAGGATTGGTCAATATGTAGTATTTACCAGGACATAAATAAGAACCTTGTATCAAGAGAAGTGGGGGAAAAGAAAAAAAAGCCTAAAATATCAAAGTTATGGCCAAGTATTGTTTTGAGTTTCTTAGCAATGATGTTTTCAAATACATATCAGTGACCACTTACTGTAGAAGGGAAAAGCTCATCATTCATTTTTTCAATAATGTGTTCTGCTATGTTGTGGGTACAGTGCTGGGCTCTAGGGACACAGAGCCTATGGCATAGTTTTGTGCTCAAGAAATACACAATTTAATGGGAGATAAAAATAAGCACATAGGCAACAAGAATCATTTGTGACAAATGCTACAATGTGAGATAATGAGAAAACATACGAAAGATAACCCCCTCTTGGGAGAGTAGGGAAAAATTCCTTCCCCTGATTCTATAATTTTGAAAATGAGGTAAATGATCTTTAATTTCCTTAAAACCTTTGTTTGTCTAATTCCATACACCCCTACCACTTTGAATATTACCAGCAGGAAAAGTTAGACTACTTACTTACCTAGTTAGAGGTCTGAAGATGTGTTTTGCCTGAATGATAACCCTTCAAAATATGCTTCTGTCAGTCCTTCCTATGCTCTGTCAGTACCACAGTTTTTATTATACACGAATATATATGACAAATTTGGCTACTCCTACTGTATTTGATTATGCTGGCATGTCACAGACAATATTCTGAGGATACGGTAACTCTGTATTCCTTTTCGAACACAATGTTATCTCTGAAAACAACAGAAATTACAATTTCACAATTATGTTAAAGGTGGAACCAGCCCTAGGCTGTTTTGGGATTGGGTATCTGTTGTGTCTCTGTGGGCTGAAAGGAGCTGTGACGTACAGTGGGGTAGTCTCTACTGGATGCTGCTTCCCGTCGTTGGGAAACTCTTCCTACAGGTTGGTAGGTGGAGTTTTTGACCCTACAAAGTTTGTACTGAACAGTCATGGTGGCCTTTCTCCATGGATTGGGTGGGCAAGGTGGGCAACTCTATCCAAAATGCAGATGCATTGTATGGAGTCTAGGGGTTACCATGGGGCGGAGGTGGAAGAGGAGACCGTATGCTCTGCACAGGTGGCTCTTGGTCTATCAGACTCTAGGTCTTGGAAGTCACAGGTCAGGATGTTGTCGTTGGACTTTTAATGTGTAGGTTATTTATCACAGTCCCTGCCTCCAACTCATGTCTCTCTCATTCCCCTGTAAGTACTTGGGACTCTGCCTCGGGCATTCCTTCTACTGTACCAGTCTAGCTTCTACCTAACAAAACAATGTGTCTAGTATACTTCTAAGCTAAAACATGTTTTACCAAAAATATGAACTGAGAATTAAAATTTAACAAGCTAGGGCTCTCCTGTGTATATATTTCACAGACATGTAAATGGATAAATGAACTTACAGGAGACAGCTGGGGTCAAGTTCACATTTTCTAAATTTAAGAAGAAACCCTTTACAAAAGGTTATACAATACACCAAATTAACATATGCCAAAAATAGACTTCTATTTGAATTTGATTAGATAAAATATTTAAAATAAAACTATTATCCTTTCTATATAACCTAAAATTCATTTTTATATCAACTCAGATGGCAATACCCATATTGGTCCTGAAGTCTCCTTAGATTGTTATAGCATATAAACTAGCTCCTTGGGGCACCTGGGTGGCTCAGTCGGTTGAGCAACTGCCATCAGCTAAGGTCATGACTCAAGCCTCACATCGGGCTTCCTGCTCTGTGGGAAGCTTGCTTCTCCCTCTCCCACTCCCCCTGCTTGTACCCCCTCTCTAGCTGTCTTTCTCTCTCTCTCTCTGTCAAATAAATGAATAAAATCTTTAAAAAATGACTGGATCCTGGATATCTATCACTTTCAAAAATTACAATAAATATTTGAGGACACTGGATCCGATCAGGACACTGGTACTCTGACATAGTAATTAACTGAACTTTGGGCTATGTCTCCTCCACAAACTCTGCAACATGAGACATCTGGCTATTTTTTAAAACATCCAGAACAATCTTGGGGACAAGACAGGAATACTCAATGTGTTAAATAATCCATTCATTTAGACCTCTTATTAATTGGGGCTTAACTTTCATTGGAAAACATGGAAACCTTATCATCATAAGCTCTGCACGTCATGGCACACAGATAATTTTAACTCTTGTCCTTTTATTTTTTCAGATCTGTATTCTAACTCAGCATCAACCTGCTTTTTTACAAGTAATTATTATGTATCTGGGGGCAATGTAGCTGCTCCTGCAGAAAAGGGGGACAAAAACCCTGACACAACGTCATCAAAAACCCGAAAAATCTTAGAAGACTTATGCATAAAAAAGATCAAACATATTCACACTATGCTGCAAGAAAATTCAAAAAAGAAAAGGACAGGAAAAAAGTAAACCTGCAGCTCTTAGAATGAAAGAACGAGAGTAAAAGCAGATTTACCGTAAGAAACAAGAGAACTGACCAAGAAAAGAGGCTCTGAATATATTCAGCTGAAGATAAATAATTAAAAGTACTAGAAGGACAAATCACACTTCATAATAACTAATCAGAATTTAAAAATTAATAATCATCTGTGAGCTTTATAATTAGACTAGATATATTATAGATTCCAGGTCTATATCCCTATGCCTTTTGTTAATGCCCAATTATAATGCAAAATAACTAAATAATAGGGCATTAAATATACAATATAATGTATATGTACATAATAAATGGAGATATATATATCAACTATTTTGAATTACCACTTAATGAATATTCTAGAGTATGTAAGTGATTATGAAAAAGCCAAATTTGCTTTCATAGATTAACAACGTCTCTAGGATGTTATGTGACAGAAAAAGTAAAAGCAGCTATCCAGTATCACTCACAGTGATAAAGAAAAGGGGAATTTACAGGATTGCATAAATATTGAACACAAAAAGTTAAACTACAATATGGACACATATTAATAAAAATATTAGTAAAGCAATATCCATTTGCAAAATGCTTTAGAATATACATGTTGGGCCTACTCAACGCAAATGAGAATTTTTAATCTTCTCACTAAATTGGGACATAAGGTTTGGCAAAGAAGAAATAAGGATTAAAAAATATATACCCTGTAAAAATTCTAAATTATCTTGATTTTCTTTCTACATGGACTAGTAAATATCAATAGCATATTTGCCACATTTATTATCTCTTTGTTGTATAAAAACAACATAATGCCATGTATAAAGAACCTAATTCAGGATTATTCATCTTTTCATTTTATCTCTCTTCTCTAATACTGGATTATATTATAGATTATAAATTAAGCATCACATTGTATTATAAAAATTTTAGTTTTTATTATAGTAACACATAATATATTTGTGTCTTTCTTATAAAATTATCCAAAGATATAAAAAGATTAATCTGGACAATCCATCATAAAATAACATCCTTTTTAGTTCAGTTTTTCAGAACTGTTGGTCTGAATCTTTAAAATTAGCTTGAAATTATCAAGAGCGAAAAAAAAAAACCTTAAGGTCAATTTAGACTATCCCTCTCCCAAGGTATTTGTTGCTGTTGCTGTTGTCAATGTCTTCTCAGACGTTTAACAGATTTTAGGCCTTTAGAGTTTTGTCTATCAAGCATTAATGAACTAATAAAAGGGAAAGATTCTGAAGTTAGGGTCTTTCTAAATTTTCTTACTTTCAAAAATTATTTAAAATAATTTTCTAAAAATAAATTAAATAATTTTCTATGTCCCTACAAAGATAGATAGGTGACAGAAATAATATGCACACCTACCCACACACGTACATGCAGACATGCACATGTAAAGGAAGCTCTCAATATACTGAAAGACAGGTCTGTACTCATGATAGAATGTAATCATTACTTTAATATATAAGACAATTATATATATATATAGTTATATATATATATATAATGTTCTTTTATATTATGTGTGTGTATATATGTGTGTGTATGTATATATATACATATACATATATGTGTATATGTATATATATACATACACACACACACACACACATATATACATACACACACACACACACACACACACACACACATATAATATAAAAGAACATTTCCCCCAGATTTCATATTTTGGTCTTATACTATTATAATCAGGAGTAATTAGGAAGTGTTGGGCACTCAATGTACATTCAATAAAGTTAAAATAACAGGGTTAACTTACGAAACATGCATTAAATATTTTCCTTTGGACACTCTTATGTTCGTTTTTTGCTCATCTCTTCGGCATAGTTCTTACCTTTGGATTACTATTTAATTTAGAAGTGTCCTTTCACTCTGCTTATGCTCTGTCCCCTCCATGCAATACTGATGGTAGTTTATAACATCAATCCATCCCGTTTGGGGAGTGATCTCTTCGGGTCCCACAATTTCCTGCTGTATGCATAAGTCAATGGGCTTACTAATTCACAACTAAGAGCTTACTTGGTGAGATCCAGTCTACCCAATGAAACAAATTTACAATAGCTTTCCCATGTCCTCCTCTTCCAAAATAACATATTCATCTGCTCCCCATGTGGCGGGAGGAGAAGACTGTGTTGTTTGCCTTTGGGAAGGCTCTTTAACGCTTTCTGTGATCAGGCCATGTGCCTCTTAAAGGCATTATATATGGGGAGTTCTGATTTATATAAATGTCATATATCAAACAGGAAAACATAGATTCTTTATCTTATCAATTCCCGAAATCATGGTGGTTATAACCTGTCTTAAGACAGCAGGCAACTAGACCTTCTCTTTGATTGTCACTTTTTTTTTAATTTAATGCAGAAGAAATTTATTGTGCAATCCAGAATCAATCAAGGTTAGTTGACCTTTAATGATGACACACGGCCAGATGCCTGCCAGAAAAGGAGAGAAAGCACAAATTTAACAAGCAGCCTATGTTACAAGTTGGGTGCCCACAGAGCTTACTTCAAGTCTAACTTAAGCCCCCCAAATTCTTCAAATATGTTTCAAATCCCATAGATTTCAAATGGAAATACTCTATTTGAACAAAGTTGGGAAATATGTATATCTTACTGTTGCGTTCACAAGTGATTTTATATATATATAAAAATGACATACAATCACAGTAATCTTGTGAGGTACTCAGAACAGGAATTTTCATTTTAAAAACTAAAAAGATGGCATTCAAAAAAGTTAACTAAATAGACCTAGATGTATATATGTATATGTGTATATATATGCACACACACATGCATAATCATCAATATTGGTTTCTTCTCTGTACTAGCTCTTGTTGAGCTTATATTCTAGGGGAGGAAGCAATCATTTAACTAATTACTTCATCAAATATTTCATTATGCTTCTGAAAATTGTGATGAAGTTCAGGCAGCAGTAAATACAGCTGGGGGAGGGGGGTGGGGTTGTGATTGTGGCGGGACTCTAGCCAGGACTTGGAGGAAGGCTTCTTATGTAAATGACTTCTGAGCTGACTGATAAAAGGCAGGGATTATCTGGATGAAGGGAACCTGAGCGGAGGAAAGAGTTTGTGCTTCCATCCTCAGATGGGAAGGAGCGGGATTTGACCATGTGATAGAACAGAGAGCAATTGGACCAACAGCCCCACATCAGAGTGCTGAGAAGGCAGGACAGATAAAACAGGGCTTTGTAGCCTATCTTGAGGACTGTGATCTTAATTCTAATGCCAGTAGGATGTCACAAACAGTTTTTTAGCAGTAACATCTGCTGTTAAATTTGAATGCTAAAAGCCCGACTGTGGTTATAATGTGGGGCACAAAGAGATTTCTCAAGAATCTATTACAGTAATTTAGACTACAGTAGTTTCTGGAGTTTGGCTGGTATCAGGAATGGGATGATTTGAGGCAGAATAGGCAAAATTTTAAAAAGAAAGTAATCATTTGGGGGGAGATATCAGAATGACCCTAAATTTACTTGTTTGTGTAACAGTACTCTTCACTGGAGATTTTAAATATTATGAAAGAACAAGAACTGGGACCAAGAGTGTATATTACAACATGTGAAACTGGTTGCTTGGGCCCCTCCAGGATTTGGAGTAAACAGAGCTGGAGTTATGGAAGGAGTTTGGACTGGAAATAGAAATGTGAGAGTCATCAGCATGTAGACGGTATATGAACCTACTTATTCATCTGTGGGGAGAATATAAAGCAGCAATATTTAAAAGCCAGTCACAAGATAAGACAGCAAAGCAAGATCAGTAGAAGCAGCCAACAGAGGCTAGAAGAAATACAGATGAGTATTTGCAGCATTGCCCGCCAAGGGAAGAGGTTGTTTGGGAAGAGGGAAATGCTCTTTTTAAATTTCCACTCCATTCCATTATTTATTTCCATTCCATTATTATGGAATCCCAAATAGGCTATTGGGATCATCTCTATATTCAACCCACATTCTGCCTAAAGAGGAGAAAGGAAACACACACGTGCAGTTCACATAAGAGGAATACAAATAGAATCAGAGTATAAAAGAGAATGCTTACCCAAACCAACTCTATCTATACAATGTTTTTAAAAACCACAAAATGCTATTTTGCATGTATATTAGCAAAAGGCAAATGTTGGAAAGGTTGCAAGAAAACTAATAAATTCGTTAGCAGTTGTTGTTAAAAATAATCGGTACAATAATTTTAAAAGACAATCTAATAATATGTGTAAGCCTGAAAGTGTGTTGATGTTCATTGGCACAAGTGTCCTAGTGCTACGTGGAAATAATTTAGAAATCCCCAAATGGCAATTGCAAGAAATAATTTGGCTGGAAACTGACTCCTAGGATGTTAACAATGTAGTAATAATGTACATTGTGCTAATATCTTCATTTTTGAGATGAGCAAACCGAGACACAGAAAGGCTAAGCAACTTTCTTAAGGTTGCCGGGTGGTAAGTGGCAGAGCAGAGATGAGGAAATGAGTGATCTGAACTGAAAGCCTGTCTATACTCCGTGTGATTCTGCCATACCCTTCAGCACGTTTTCCCTTCTGGGCCTTGCTTCTAGTCTTCTACCTTCTACTTCCCTCTCGTAGCCCTATAACAGACTCATTTTTTTCCCTGTAGTGTGTGGAATACAGTGAGTGTTGGAGAGTTTTGTGGAATAAGCAAATGAATGACTTCATAAATCTTAAAGTAAATGAATCAAGGACTCAATAGCTTACAATCTGAGGTTCCCGTGTCTGCCTCAAAAGCTTCTCCTCTACCACCACTGCTCCTGCACCATTACCACATCTTCCAAAATCTCACCAAGTCATCTTCCCATCATTCATTTCTCTAAAAACTCATATTTACCTGACTATGAACATTCATTGGGCATTATTTTACATAAAAGACACTGTGCGAGATCCAACAGAAATAAAGATGAATTCCACTCAATCCTGGATTCAGAGAGCTCGTGTTCTTTAGGGGGAAGCAAACATGTAAACCTCCCATCTGTGTGCGTGCCCACATTCGAGGTAATGCAATCTCGAACTATGTCAATCTAGAACGGAGTCAGAATCACAACAAAATTACACACAGGGACATGAGGACCAAAAGGAGGATCACTTGGCATAATTTGGGGGTCTGGGAAGGTAGAGATGATACCTGAACTGAGTCCTGAAGTATCAGTATATATTATCCAAGTTAATGTTGGAAGAGGCAGATATGCCTCAGGTAAGGAGAAACGGCACCATATATGGAAATGTGTGTGTGTGTGTGTGCGTGTATGTGTGTGTATCTTAAGGATGGCAGAGGAGCAAAGGAGGGGGATGTTCTAAGAATTACTTGGAAAAGAGTCCTCAATTTTCCTATGATACTACATAAATGTATAATCCTAGGTGCTGCACCTTACCTACTAGTAAATACATTAATCCAGTTACTGTTCAGAACACAGAATATCAGATTTGAAATGCGTATTAATTTCAAGAGGATTAGCCTTATGCATAATTATAGGAAAAGCCTGGTTTGATGACCTCCATTTCATAACGTGCATCTGATCTTACTCTAAAACCGCTTCCCTTCTTCCCAGAAGCCAAGTGTTTTCATCTCAGTCCCTGCTTAAATAATTTTAACCCACATCCCCACCTAGGTTATTCATTGGCCTAATCAGCTAATCTCTTGAAATAATTCAAATAGTGGTATTAGCTCTTTAAAATGATATATTTCATATGTAATGGACAAATTCTATGCTTCTGCTCAAAAATATTAATCCTATACATGAGTTTATCCCTTTAGACTAAAATATTTTCATGTATAATCTCCGTTGATACTTAGAGCATGTGATAAAAGCAAGGTAGGTATTATTATGCCAATTTTTTAAAGATGAAGACAATGAACTTCAACTTATTAAGTCAGAGTCCTTGGTACCATCAATACTAAAGCCCATTTTAGGTATGTCTTAGTGGGGGCATTCTACCCCTTCCACCTTCGACCTAAAGACAGGATCAATGACGTTACCACTAGGGCAAGCTAAGGTATGTGTATTGGAGCATCCACTGGCTACTTCTTTACGTGACACCAAATAGGCAGCCTCCTACTCTAGCTCCACTGAGGGAACCGGTGTTCACTACCTCCGACTCGGGGTGCCAGGCACATAAACTGACACATAAACGTCTTGTTAACAACATCTCATTTAAAAAGCATTATATGTTTGCTCTTTGACAATTTTAATCTTAAAAATTAAACCCATCTGCAGAGACATAGTATAACTTTCAACTGTACCGATGGCCTAAGTATTTGGACTTATGGACTAAAGTCACAGTAATATTTTTACAGGTTTTTTATTTTTTTTCCCCTTAAGTATTTTGCCCTTGCCTTTCACTCATAGCAACTGAAAGGAAATTTTGATGGGTAGTTGAAACCCTGTGAGGGAAAACCATGGAAAATGTCGAAGAGTACTCACTAGTCAGTCAACAAGAAAAGAGATAGAGACGTAGAACCCACTGGCAATAAATGGGTAACACAAAATGCCTTGAGAGAGTATCTCACTGTCCCTTTCACCCCGAGGCATCTCCAACAACTGTGGTTTCATTGAAAATGGCTTGTTCTCATTATTTATTTATAAACAAACCAAATTTATTACCGGTGCCCCTCCATCATCCCAACCAATTCTCTATTCTTCGTTTCAGTTAATCACACTAGCCTTGCCAACCCAACCCGGAAAACGGAGTCATCGTGGCACATTCTCCTACTTTCTTATGCTAAATCTTTCTCAAATGTGTTTTCAACTTCTTTCCATATTTGTTATTCCAGTTCGGGACCTTAACATTCCCAGCGGCATTACTATAGCAACCTGAAGTTGGGTGTCTGGTCACATGCCCCTTATTTCCCCACCTTGGCCCTGACGCCTCAATTATCTTTGACAGCACAGATCTTTTCATGCACCTTCTCCTTTAAAAGCTTTTTATGGCTCCCCAGCATGGCTAAGTCTTAAACTCCTTTTAGGTTTTTATGATCCGACCCCAATCACATCTCTAAAAACATACAGGCCAGCATCAAATGTATACAGCCTCATACCGGAGAAAGAATTTCTGACCTAAGCATGAATCTATCCAAGCTTTACTGACAGAGAATTAGAAGGTAATCTATGTGCTGAAATCTCAGAGATACAACTTATATTTTCTTCTTGACAAGAGTTAGCCCATCTTATGCTGTTGTTAAGAGATATATTAATTTAGGGACAGTACTAGGTACAGTCAGATTGGTCTCCCCTTTAGCAAATGAGTTGGCTAAGGAGATGATTTAGAATGCACACTCCCGAAGCATTTTGAGATATGGAATAGTAGGCTCCTAGGGCATACCTACTTAACATCTCTCGAACTCATGACAGACACTAGTATACACTGTATTCACATTAAGATTCAAATGACTTCTCAGAAAATAAATTTTGACAAAGGGGAATAAATGAAAGTGAGAAAGCAGAAAACACAGAAAGAAACCTGAGATCCTGAGGTGTAGGTTGGATGCGGGGAGAGGTACAGTAGGTTGAGAAGGAGATGGGGTACTTGACTCCACATCTTTGAAAACAGAAAGAGGATGTAGGCTTCTAAATTCAAATTTCATCCACTTTTTTACACCCCGTTCCTTAGAAGACTTATCTGAAATATGATAAATACTAACAAAATGTTATTTTGAATAGATAAATATTATATGTATAAGTAAAAGTCAAATATTGACCTTTCCTCTTTAGACAGCAATCTTTTGACACTATCAGAAAAATGGACACATTAAGTACGGACACCAACACTATTGTTCTAAAATAGTCTTACAATCTATAATCATAGGAGCTTTAATAAGAATTAGCCATGAATAGTTAAATGTAAATACAAATTCATTCTGTGACCATCTATCAAATGTATCAGTATCAGTCCTGCTCATTTTGAAAGCTTTGCTCATTCATGCTAATATCAGTTACACCAATAAATATGCCTTTCAACGTGAGCATTTTCAGAATAAGCAGGTCAGAAGAATTAGGTTAGACATTTGAGCACTACGAAAACCATCCTCACAGCATTCTAAGTTCTAGCATTGCCAAGTTAACCCCAGACAGAAAAAAATGCACATTGTGCAGTCAGTTTCTTGAAAATAGACTGATAATAAAAACTAAGTTTAGAACATGCAATTTAATTTAGGGGTCAGTGGGAACAGGCTTGGGTTGAATGTTAAAGTAAAATAAACTAAAGGACCAAGCATTATTACTGCTGGGAATAGTTCAACGACAATAACGAAAAACTCTGAACACTCTACCTTCAAGGAACTTGAATAAATTCTGGCAATTTCAGGTTTTACATTTCAGAAATAACCCAGCCCTCATTATTTTCTACTTCGCTGCTTCTAAGCTGGAAGAATTTAGGTCAGAGTTGGGAATGAGTTAGTCATGGTAACTGTCAACAAATAAATCTCTGCCCCATATTTTATTCTTCATGAAAAATAAATGAGTGTGGGGCAGGAAAATTGACAATCTTATAGAGACAAGAATCTGTTAGCACCTGTATTTGCATTCTAAAATTACTTTTGAAGAAACGATAATGGACTTTCTACATTCCTCCCAAAACACTAAAGATGGCATTACATAGAGGCCCATATTTGCTTCCCCATGTCCCTAATAACTATAACTATATGTATATTTCCTTTTTGACTTCAATATAGGTGAAATCAGTCCCTAGGGCAGCGAAAAATCTCTAATAGAAAATTATTCCAATTAAGCACCACTCTGAAAATGACTTTTTTAATCTTTTCATTGCCTTCTATTGTTGAAAAAGTATCTGTTTAAAACAGCCTGAAAGTACTATAACAACAAGAATTTTATGTTTGCATCACTCATGGCTTCACAGTGTCAGTGTCTGAAATAATGCTTCATTTTCTGCTCCTACTGATTTTACTTTGATTTGCATGGTTTGTGAAAATTTCCCTAATTTGGCCAAAGTCACATTTATTTGCAACAGAACAAAATCTTTGGAAGAGTTCCAAAAAAGTGTTCTGCAAAATTTCAGGGCACAAAGGCAAAAGGAAGGAACTTTAGCTCAAGCAGCACTGTGAACTTCAGGGCATAAAACACGTCTAATTTGTCTCAAGTTCAGTATGAGTTTCCACTCCTGGTGAGGAAGAAAGAGACTCTGAGCTCTCCGATTTGTGTGAAATATAAAAAAAAAAAAAATTTTTTTTCTTCAGTCTTGCTCATCGTGCCCTGCTTCAGTTGGGCTGCCTCTCTTTTCCCCACAACCTGCCGAAGAAAGTGTGTTGGTCACATTCAGGCGGTCGCTGTCCCTGGTACTTTGAAGTTTGGAGAGGACCGTACTCTACGCAGTCTCTCTTGAGTTTCTTTGTACCGGTGAAATACCGATCGTTTTCAAAGTGGATCCCTTGGGTTTCTGGGGGATGAAGCTATGATGTGGTGAGATTTTCCGTATTATTTTTCTACGTTCTGGGATCAGATTCTGCACTCCTCTTTTCGATCTTTAGAGTGAGTGGTCACAAAACAGAGAGCTGCTGCATCAAGAAAGAGACTGCATTTAGTGGCAATTAGTGTGCTGGTCACCACGCTGTCTACGGAGAGTTTCAGAAACCTAACTCAAAATCAAAAGAACAATTTATCGGCTAGTGTGCCAAAGGAAAAAGGTGATGCTTAAAGAAGGCTTTAAAGACAAGAAAAAAGGATCCATTATCACTAAAACCTTCCCTTTCGACCCACCCTCCAGCTCAGCTCATCTTGCCCGTTTCTCTTGGTGTGCTATCCACATTCTCTACTCTTCCCCACAGGCCTTATTTAGGGGTCGGCAGGCATGCCTCCCAGCTGGCCCTGTGCGGCCACCACACCAGGTCACGTGTGTTTTACCAACACACAAATGCATTCACTGAGTTCCTACTATGTGCCAGTAACTGCTTTAGATCTTCACAATAGAGTCAGGAAAAGAAAAAAAACAAAAAAAAAGAGTCCCTCTGTTCAGGAAATGGGAAAGAAAATTAGTTTAAAAATGAAGACACAATATGTCAGATGGTAATGAGAACTATGGGGAAATCAGAAGGGAGAGGAATGGATAATAGGGGGTGAGTGCTATTTCATTTTGGAAGATCAAGCAGTCTCGTAGAAAGGAACATTTATGGGGCGTCTGAGTGTCCGACTCCTGATTTTAGCTAAAGTCAAGATATCAGGGTGGTGAGATCAAGCCCCGCATCAGACTCCAAGCTCAGGAGGGAGTCCGCTTTAGACCGTCTCTCTCCCTGTCCCTCTGACCCTCCCCGGCATGTGTGGATGCTCTCTCTCTCTCTCTCTCTCTCTCTCTCTTTAAAAAAAAAAAAAAAAAAAAAAAGGATTAAAGAAAGGAGAAATTTGAGCAGATTTGAGGGAGTTAAGGCAAGGAACAGTGTGACTGTAAAAAGCACCACCTGAGAAACGAAAGTAGAAGGGGTTAACAGAGAGCCTGGCTGACAGCTTGCAGAGGACGAGAAGGCCACACACAGCTCTACACTCCATGGGCTGTATACGTCATCTTTGGTCACAAGGTTAGACTCTAATTTTAGAAGAGGAAGAATAGGAGACTTTCCTGAAAGAGAATAACAATAACAATAATAACCAAATACTTGTTTATATCAGGGGATGGAAGTTGTACTGGTTCAAACAGTGCCCCTTCCAAAATTCATGTCTAACCAGAACCCAAGAATGTGATCTTATTTGGAAATAAGTTCTTTGTAAAGGTAATTAATTATCATGGGGGCATGCTGGCTTAGGATGAGCCCTAAGTCCAATGTCCGGTGTCCTTATAGGAAGGCCAAGTGAAAACACAGAGAAACACAGGGAAGACCATGTGATCATAGAGAGAGAAATCAGACTAATGCATCTACCAGCCAAGGATTGCCAAGGATTGCTGGCAACGAGGACCAGAAACTAGGAAGAGTAAAGGAAGGATAGTCCCCTAGCCACTCCTAAAGGGAACATGACCGTGCTGACATCATAACTGCAGACTTCTAGTCCCTTGGAATCTGACAAAATAAATTGCTGTTGTGTTAAGCCACCGTTACAGCCGCCCTTGGAAACCAAAGCAGAGGATCTCCTGTTTTACGTAAGATAAGCACATTTCAGGTTTCCTCTTCATGCCAGTTAGCAGTAAGAGCCGTCCACCACCAGAAAGCCTTTCCTCAAAATGTCCTGTCCCTTCACCCAAGCAGAGTGCTGAGAAGACTGCACTGGCCGAGTGCGGCGTAGCCCGGGGCTGCCCTGGCACGGTCTGGCTAAACGACTCGGCCCGGGGTTTACCTCCCATGTATTTACTCACTCCTGCCACTGAGGTCAAGTAATCCCGGCAGTGCCGGCTGGACGTGCCGGACCCCCAGCTCCTTTCCCTAAAGCGGTGGGCTGGGCCACCTCACCACCTTGAAACCTGCCCAGGTCCTTCAGTAGGCTAGTCATGAGACAGCTGATGTTTTCTCTGTTCCCAAGGGGGGGAAAAAAAATTTCCTCAGCCCTGGTGTGTCCGTAGGCAAGCCTTCATTCTCCACAGGTTGGGATGGTCTTGCCCTTAGGGACATTTCATTTGCACGGTCTCTGTCCCGGCGCTGCCTCCACTCCAGCAACTCAGCTGTGGTGTCCAATTCGTCAGCTACGAGGGGGACAGGAATGGGGAAATCTTTCGTTTTAGCACGCTGCTTCTCTTTCCTCAGATTATGAGGGGCTGCTATACCGCAAGGAGCTAGTCACATCACCTACGGCAAGATTTTTTCATGGGAGGAGAACCCAAAGTTTGTTTTTACCGAGGACCATGTTGGCAGAGGGAGACAAAGGTAGTAACCCCAGCTTTGCGACATGTGTGAAGAACTAAAGGAAGACTTTTAGTGAACCTCTCCGAAGAGTCTACGACCCCCATATGTGATCCCACAGAATGTGAGGAAGGTGCCCTGATCCCTGCTTCCCTGGGACCCACAGGAAGCCAGGAGCACAGCTAGCACAAGCAGCCTCTGAGGGGAGAGTCAACAGACCAGGGAAAAAGGTCTCCGTAGCTCAGGACCCTGGTTTACTAATGGAATTTCACCACTGGGGACTCTAAGCTTCCTCAGCTGAGGCCAAATGAACTTCTGAGGACTAAGAGTTATAACCAAGTGTCCAAGTGTTCTTTGCACTTAGCTGCGGCTATGCTTGGGCTACGGGCCTTTTGCCATGATGAATACCAAGAGGGACGGGGAGCAAAGATGCAAACTCTGAAATGGTAAAGTCGCACTGAGGCCTTACTGGACGCCAGGCCCGTGCAGAAAAGCATACAACAGCCTAAATGAAAAGCTAAAATGAGACTCTAATAGCCACATGGTGTGGGTCTCTCAGATAGAACAAACTCGTTTCTTGTTGCTGTTGTTTTCTGTAGTTTCCAGATTTTCTAAGGAGAGCTTAGGAAAGAACTAGCATCATTTCCATTCTGTTAGCAAGAGCCCGCCAAGGAAGGTGATCTCAAATGAGTCACTAGCAGAGCAGATGCACCACATTATGTATCCAGAGGCTAACTCCAGTTTAACAGGTAAAATCTTTTTGGAATATGTATGTCCCATCTGCCATTTTTAAAAAAGGAGATTTCACCTCAAGAAGTATATGACATAAATGATGTCTCTAACAGACAACAAGGGGGAAGGGAAAGCCCAATCCTTCTTTCCTTGGTCACTGGAATGAAGACAAGAAAGTTGGTGAGAAACAGATAAGCCACGTAGATCCCGATTACCACTCTCAGCAACGAGGTCACGGCGCGAGGACGGTGTGATACAGGTTGACAAGAAAACCATCAGACAGAGGGGTTTTGTCCTGTTTTCCACCAGGAACTCTAGGGAAAGCCAATTGCACAGAGTGTAACAAAACAGCACAGGGTAGCTACAAGGTTAGGGAGATGAAAATCCTGACCAGTCCTGTCTTGGTCTTCCTAGAGTCCCCTGTGGCACAAAAAATATTGGCAGGCTCATCTGGGCAAAGATTGTGGCAATGGGAGATAATTTTTTATCTACAATCTGCAGAGTACACCCAAGATTAGAGAACAAAAAGAAATTACGACCCAACCTCAGAGGGGTCTGTGGAGCCGAGTCAGCAGGAAGAACTCCTGACCAACCTGAGAAATAACTTCCCAGGCAGGAGCTCCCAGCTACAGTCTGAGGATGCCAGCAGGGCATTCAGCCCCCAGCTAAGGCCATCGCTGCAGAAATCAGAGGAACCAGAAAACCAAGCAAGGTCTTACGGATGTAAATATTGAGATGTGCACTCCCTACCTTGCTGCCAGATCACATAGCTCCCTGTGAGACACACATCACCTAAAGAGAAACAAAGAAGGGGAGAAATGAATGAACGAGAAACGAATATGTGAGACCACATATTCAAAAGAGACAAATATCTGAAGAAACTGAACTTAGGAGTCTGAATCCATCCGATAGACTGAATTTAGTTTCATGAGTTTGTTTTCTGTTCTTTCCTCTTGCTGCCCTGCGAGATCACATCAGATGCAGAACACAGAGAAGCCACATGGAGGCTGTACACTGCAGGGTACCTGGAGCCAAGGGAAATCATAACACACGACACGAGAGCAAAGTACCGACACTGCCTGCATTACTACAGGGTTTCTTGAATTCTTCATGAAACTTCTGTGTCAGTGACCATTTACAGATTGAATTCCATACCTCCAGGAAGCTAACAAACCAAAAATAAAGGTGAGACAAAGAAGCTGTTAAAGGCATGAATTCAACTTCAGTTGACAGAAGGATAAGGAACTATCTCCAGATTTATTTCTAAATGTTACTCTTAATTGCTGCATGATTAAAACCATGTTAAAAAGCAGTCTGTAGAAAATTAGCTGTTCCCAATGAGGAATTGCCAGTTAGGATTTAAACAGGCAGGTCAATTTTCTCAAAGGTCTCTCCTTCCAAAGGGTAAATAGTTGCTAACTATAGCACCAGATTTAAACAGTTGGTCTGACCTAAGGAATGAGACCCTCTGACCTTGAAAGGAGCTTGAGATAACCTATTTGGAAGACTCGGCAACAAATTTTAAAGAATGATTTTTGCAAATGGCAACTGGTGGGAGGTATAAAAACTGGTCAGTGGAACATTAAGTGAGGTGGATGTGCTTTCTATATGTAAAATTATTTCTATTTTAATCAAATGATTTATGTACAAAGGATTACAACTAATGTACACCTCACAAGGACACTCCTATTTAAAGCACATGATAATCTGCAGAATGCAATCAGCTATGTATTTTGTGAACAGAACATAATGGAAAAGAAAAGAAGCTTGTTTTATGGACCTGCAGGTAATTTCTGCTATGCAGATACTTTGCTGTTCTATATTTTCTCCCAAGAGCAATACAAATCATTGTGCTAAAATTATAAATTTCAAGTTAAATGGCAGTATTTAAAACAGCGTAGAAATGAGAAATTGAAGGGGAATAAGTTTTAGGGAAGAAATATGTGTTTCTTATTGGGTATGTCTAGGAATATATTCCACTCAAGACTTCTAGACATTATTTTTTTCAAAGTAGATAAGAAACACCTCATATACATGACTATAGAACTTTTCAGGTTCTGAAACATACCCTGTACTTTCTGAGAAGCCAGAACCTAGTTCACACTAATTAAATGGAAAACAAATACATGTTGATATAATTCAATTGTCTTAAAGGATAATACTTCCTTTTATACCAAGTGCATATGGTAAACTTCAAAATTAGAAACCTTTTCCCAAACCCATTAAGCCCATGGTTCATTTTCAGCCAAGATTAATATGACTTTCTTAAAATTATAGATTTTAAACTTTAAACCCTAAACTGTCATCTGGATTACAAATATATTAATAAACACAAAGTTAAAATGCATTAAAAAAGATTATAGAGGTTTTATTTATAAAGCAGCCTTATTCCTTAGAATTTTCACTTTTTAAACAGAAGCTATGCTCAGGCATTGCTTTGTGTCTGTACTGAGCTAATTTCAGAAACAATCAGCTGTTTGCAGTCCCTTCGTGTGCCTACAAATATCTGTAGGTGTGAAAATGTCATAAACAAAAGAAAAAGTTCCTATATTAAGCCCACACCTTACTGTGAAATGAATTAGATCGGAAGATGAAAATCACAATTTCCATTAAGTATTTTCTGCAGTCAGGTTATTGAAGCATTTATTGGTTTTGAAGCAATGAATTTCAGATAAACAAAAGAGACCCAAACTCTGAAGTTATCAGGGGTTTTTTTGTTGTCAGTTCTGTCTTTGTTTGAAGCCAACAAGAGTCTACCAGCCTGCTTCTTTATTAATTGAGAAGCAAGAGAAAGAAAAGAAAAAACTCGTACTTTTAGAAAGGAACTCCTTTCCCTGATTGCACTGAAAATTAAAACAACCGACAGAGCAGAATTAGTACATGTTTATCTCGTCTCCTCTGGTTTGCCCATACCACCTTTGCTGAACGGTCTGGTGAGTCCAGTCAGTCGTCCTTAGCAAGGGAAGTCTCAGAACCAAGGATATCTATGATATGACCGACTTCCTAATTTACCTTTATATGAACAGTACTAGGAAAAAAAAATCATTCTACTCTTTTTGGTCACAGCAGATGAAACTGAAGATTTAGCACCTACAATAAGTGAACTCAGCATTACTATTGAAAATAGAGAGAAAAACAAGAAAAGAAATTATTTATAACTAAACAAATAAAAAAGCTCATTTTAAGAAATCAGTCTCCCACCAGGGAATTTGGTCAACTCAGTGTCAAGTCATCCACAAGAAAAAGAAGACAAAACTCCCTGAACTTCTAGATGTACAAAATTGAAATGCTTTTCACATGTCAGGTCCCATGAAGCTGTGAGTGGCAGAGACAGGCAGCCTCCCGTTTTGCGTTCCCTGGCCTCTGTAGTCAACACCTGGGGATCATGTTTTTGAGGAAACTCAAACCCTAAAGAGTATTAGGGGAAATGTATATGCATTTTATAGAAATGATGTAACTCTACCACATTCTCTCTTCTTGCTCCAAAATGATAAATAAATAAAATTAATTGGAAAAATTCAATCTTGGCTTTATATAAACTCTATTCTTTAGGGGAAAAGGAGGTTAAAATGGTATTTGTCATTAAAGTATAGCCTCTGAAGGAGAGAGATGACAACTTCCTACTCAAAAGTCTTGTTATAAGCTTAGGCACTGTATCAGAGGCCCTTGATTCAAATACAGCTTCCTACATTCAGAGCTGTATGACTTGGGGGAGAGTTACCAAAGTTTTCTGAATTGGGAGTTTCCGCTTCTTGGTGATTCTTTTTTCTTAAATAGCACTTTCCTTTTAGAGTTGTTTTATAGACTGGTGTTTGTATCTCCCCAGCATTCACGTGTGGAAAACCTAATCCTCAGTGCGATGGCAGAAAGCAATAGGGCCTTGGGAGAGGGTTAGGTCATGAGGGTGGGGCCTTCATGACTGAGATAAATGCCTTTACCAGAAATCCCAGAGAGTTCTCCCACCCTTGCTGCCATGTGGGGACACAATGAGAAGACTTAGCCAGAAAGTGGGCTCTCAGCAGACACCAGATCTGCTGGCTCCTTGATCTTGGACTTCCCAGTCTCCAGAATTGTGAGAGATACAGTCTCATGTCTATAATCGGTCCAGGCTATGGTATTCTAGGACAGCAATCAACCAGGCTAAGGCAAGGGGTCATGAACATGACACTAGATGGCTTACGTAAAATGTGTTGCAGGGTATTCAGTATATGCGTGCACTTACTTCTTTTATTGTGATACGCAAATAATCTGAAAAAGGATAACTGAGACAATTATTGTGTAATCAATCATTGTTGATACAATGGCTTATATCAAAGGGCACTATAAAATTTTATTTTATAATATATCTTTCAAACGTTTCTGTAATAACTCCCTCTGGAAACAGTAGCAAGAGCAGCAGTGATCAGTGTATAACGGTAACAGCTGCTGCTTATTGGTATCAGCTCTATGGCAAGCACTATTCCAGGTATTGAAATGTTTAAAATAAAAACTGTAACAACTATCTTTTGAGGTAGATCCTGTCATGTTCTTCAACTAAAGAAACTGGGCCTCAGAGACATGAGCTAATTTAGTTAATGTCGCACAGCTGATGTGTTGGAAACAGGAGACAACCCCATGTACGTTGTTTCCAGAACCCAGGCCCTTTTCTGCTTTCAAATTTAATCAAAAGTAGCTTATATTGACAGTAGGATACAGGAATGTGTTTGTTGCAAGAACAAGTATAAATATATGCAATCCTATGTCCAATATTCCAATAGATGAAACATTTATTACAGAGTTATCACCGAGAATTTAACCATACAACTCCCACTGACATTGGCAACAATGATGCAGCTGACTCACTAGATACTTTTAAAGCAGTATCTTTGCCCCATTGTGTTATATTAACTTGTTTTAATGTAGGCATAATCCAAAAAAGAGATAGTAATGTGCAGTGATATACAGTAATCCAGTTATTTTTAAGCTATGTTGTTCACTAAAGAATATAATTACTTCTTAATCACAGCAAGAGTCATGTTGACATTACATTTACTTTTTAAATTTATTCTAGCATTAAAAATCTTAGAAAAGGACACTAAAGTGCTTAGTGATTACAACACCAAATGCAATTCTAACACAAGTACCCATACTCACCCACATACATATCTACGACAAACTCATATATTTATAACTAATGTGTTTATAAGAATGTAGTTCATTTTAGCTACCCATAGAGTCTGTAATGTCCAAAATTTATGGATCAAAACTCCTGTGTAGAATAATTCCCCTTTCGCAATTTCTCAGGTGAAATCAACCTACCTGTTAAAGACAAAGGAATTTCACTGGAAAGGAATACAAATTCATTCTGTAAATCGTGCCCTTCAAAACTTCCTGAAAATTTCTTGTAATTTATGAGCTAATGTAATACCCTAAATTGTTTATAAAATTGCAAGGCAGTATTGCACAGTGGTGAAAAACCAATGGATTTAGATCAGATGGAAAAGATAAGATTCCTAGCTTCTAATACTTCTTAGTTTGGTGATTTGAGAAGTTTATACAATCATCTGTAAAATGGGGATAATTAAAATCTAACTTAAAAGGATTAGTGTGCGCATGCAAGGAGATGATGTACATAGAAATACTAAAGTATAAGTCATATATAAATGCTCAACAATTTTAGGCTTCTGGTATTATTAATTGTTATAGTCTTTTGACTATATATTTAGAGTAATGTTATTAAGCTGCAAGCAAATGTGTTATATTTTCTTGGAGAACGCAAAGTGTAGCAGGTAGAAAAATGTTTTATTTATGTTGGATATCCTGCTTTACACTTTCTCCATTCTTTGGCTAAAATAAGAAATCCACTTTTCTCCTAAAGATTAATCTGCAGAATCTGCTTCCTTTAGGCTCTTACTGATGGTCATCTACAATGAGCTTTTTTTCAAAGAACCTTATGGTAGAAGCGGGATATGAAATGATGTCTCTCCGTAAGGTCATGATTGGTAAATGGGCAGTACATGCTTTCGAGCCTGGTGAATTTATGTTGCACAGTCTAAGCCTTTGAAATTAATGTTTTGTATTTTTCATTTTTCTCAGATTTTAAAAGTATTCCATTCTGTTTTATAATCTATTGTCTATCTGCTCAAAAATGAATAGCTGAGACACTCCTGTTTGGGAAAATAACACCTATATTTGGTACCACCACTATGTGATCCGAGTTTAGATCAATGCAGGAGTCTCAAATTTCAAATCCAAAAGCAGTGAGTCTCAGAACTCATGCATAAATCTGAATGCCAAATATCACCTTGGAGTTTTAGGTATCCTTAATTTAATCTAATTTAATTTACCTACTCCACTTAACTTTAGCTAAGACACTAGAGCTCTTCCCACAACTCACTATCATTGTGTTGAAGGTACAATAGAAGAATATTGGAATAGCAGTAAGAGGCAAGATGTCAGAGGAGTAGCAGACTGAAATGACATCATAGCCCAGAAGTTCAGCTAGATAGTTGTCAAACCATTCTAAACACATAGAAACTCAACAGGAGATAGGGGAGAAGAAGAGCAGCAATTCTAGGAACAGAAAATCGGCCACTTTCTGAAAGGTAGGACGTATGGAGAAGTGAATCCAAAGCAACAGGAAGAAGAACTGCAGGGGGAGGGGCCAGCTCCTGGCAAGCAGCAGAGCAGTGAAGCACAAAATCAGTTTATTATTTTATGCTCTCATTCATATATTCTTATTTGGATAAAATAGCAAGGCAGAAAAACTCACCACAAAAAAAGAACAAGAGGCAGTACCAACAGCTAGGGACCTGATCAATATGGACATTGGTAATATGTCAGAAGTAGAGTTCAGAATGATGATTCTCAAGGTGCTAGCTGGGCTCAAAAAAGGCATGGAAAATAGAATCTTTTCTGGAGAAATAAAATCCCTTTCTGGAGAAATAAAAGAACTAAAATTTAACCAAGCTGAAATCAAAAAAGCTATTAATAAGGTGCAATAAAAATTGGAGGCTCTTAATGCTAGGATAAATGAGGCAGAAGAGAGAATTAGTGATATAGAAGACCAAATGATGGAGAATAAAGAAGCTGAGCAAAAGAGAGACAAACAACTATGAGACCATGAAGGGAGAATTTGAGAGATAAGTGATACCATAATATGTAACAATATTAGAATAATTACTATTCCAGAAGAAAAAGGGGGGGCAGAAGGTATATTGGAGCAAATTATAGTAGAGAATTTCCCTAATACGGCAAAAGAAACAAGCATCAAAATCCAGGAGGCACAGAGAACCCCTTCAAATCAATAAGAATAGGCCCACAGCAATTTATCTAATAGTAAAACTTACAAGTTTTAGTAACAAAGAGAAAATCCTGAAAGCAGCTCAGGACAAGAAGTCTGTAACATACAATGGTAGAAATATTAGATTGGCAGCAGACTTATCCACAGAGACCTGGCAGGTCAGAAAGAACTGGCATGATATATTCAAAGCACTAAATGAGAAAAATATGCAGCCAAGAAGACTATATTCAGCTAGGCTATCATTGAAAACAGGAGAGATTAAAAGTATCAAGGACAAAAAAAAATAATAATTAATTAATTAATTAATTAAAAGAATTTGCAAACACCAAACCAGCCCTACAGGAAATATTGAAAGGGGTCTCCTAAACAAAGACAGAACCTAAAAATAGTAGACCAGAAAGGAACAGAGACAATATACAGTAACAGCCACCTTACACACAATATGGTGGGCCTAAATTCATATATTTCAATAGTTACCCTGAATGTAAATGGGCTAACTGCCCCAATCAAAAGATACAGTGTATCAGAATGGATAAAAAACCAAAACCCATCAATAATCTGTCTACAAGAAACTCATTTTAGACCCAAAGACACCTCCAGATTTAAAGTGAGGGGGTGGAAAACAATTTACTATGCTTCTGGACATCAAAAGGAAGCTGCGGTGGCAATCCTCGTATCAGGTAAATTAGATTTTAAGCCAAAGACTATAATAAGAGATGAGGAAGGACACTATATCATACATAAAGGGTCTATCTAATAAGATCTACAATTTTAAATATCTATGCCCCTAACATGGGAGCAGCCAACTATATAAAGCCATTAATAACAAAGTCAAAGAAACACATCGACAATAATACAATAATAGTAGGAGACTTTAACACCCCCTCACTGAAATGGACAGATCATCCAAGCAAAAGATCAACAAGGAAATAAAGGCCTTAAATAATACACTGGACCAGAGGGACATCACAGATATATTCAGGACATCCCATCCCAAAGCAACAGAATAAACATTCTTCTCTAGTGCACATGGAATATTCTCTAGAATAGATCACATCTGGGTCACAAATCAGGTCTCAACCAGTACCAAATGACTGGGTTCATTCCCTGTATATTTGCAGACCACAGTGCTCTGAAGCAGAACTCAATCACAAGAGGAAAATTGGAAAGACTCAAATACATGGAGGCTAAAGAGTATCTTACTAAAGAATGAATGGGTCAACCAGGAAATTAAAGAAGAATTGAAAACAATTCATGGCAACAAATGAAAATGAAAACACAACTGCTCAAAATCTGTGGGACACAGCAAAGGCAGTCCTGAAAGGAAAGTGTATAGCGATACAAGCCTTTCTCAGGCAGCAAGAAAGTTCTAAAGTACACAACCAACCCCTACCCCTAAAGGAGCTGGAGAAAGAATAGCAAAGAAAGCCTAAACCCAGCAAGAGAAGAGAAATAGTAAAGACCAGAGTAGAAATCAATGAAATAGAAACCAAAAGAACAGTTGAACAGATCAACAAAACTAGGAACTGGTTCTTTGAAAGAGTTAATAATATTGATAAACCCCTGGTCAGACTTATCAAAAAGAAAAGAGAATGGACCCAAATAAATAAAATCACGAATGAAAGAGGAGAGATCACAACCAACACCCAAGAAATAGGAACAATTATAAAAACATATTGTGAGCAATTATATGCCAGTAAATCTGACAATCTGGAAGAAATGGATGCATTCCTAAAGGCATATAAACTACCAAAACTGAATCAGGAAGAAATAGAAAATCTGAGCAGACCCAAAACCAGTAAGGAGATTGAATCAATCATCAAAAATTTCCCAAAAAGCAAGAGCCTAGGACTCTTTGAAAGACCCACAGTGAATATCATTCTCAATGGGGAAAACCTGAGAGCTTTTCCCCTAAGGTCAGGAATAGGGCAGGAATGTCCACTATCACCACTGCTATTCAACATAGTACTAGAAGTCCTAGCCTCAGCTATCAGACAACAAAAAGAAATTAAAGGCATCCGAATCAGCAAAGAAGTCAAACTCTCACTCTTTGCAGGTGATATGATACTTTATGTGGAAAAGCCAAAAGACTCCACTCCAAAACTGCCAGAACTCATACAGGAATTCAGTAAAGTGTCAGGATATAAAATCAATGCACATAAATCAGTCGCATTTCTATACACCAACAGCAAGACAGAAGAATGAAAATTTAAGGAATCAATCCCATTTACAATGGCACCCAAAACCATAAGATACCTAGGAATAAACCTAACCAAAGAGACAAAGAAGCTATACTCAGAAAACAATAAAGTACTTATGAAAGAAATTGAGGAAGACACAAAGAAATGGAAAAAATGTTCCATGTTCATGGACTGGAAGAAAAATGTTCCATGTTCATGGACTGGAAGAACTACCTAAAGCAATCTACACATTTAAAGCAATCCCTATCAAAATACCATCATTTTTTCCCAAGAAATGGAACAAATAACCTTAAAATTTATATGGAACCAGAGAAGACCCCGATGAGCCAGAGGAATGTTGAAAAGAGAGCCAACGTTGGTGGCATCACAATTCCAGACTTCACACTCTATTACAAAGCTGTCATCATCAAGACAGTATGGTACTGGCACAAAAACAGACACAAAGACCAATGGAACAGAGTAGAGAACCCAGAAGCACACCCTCAACTCTACGGTCAACTAATCTTCGCAAAGCAGGAAAGAATGTCCAATGGAAAAAAGACAGCCTCTTCAACAAGTTGTGTTGGGAAAATTGGACAGTCACATGCAGAAGAATGAAACTGGACCACTTCCTTTCACCACACATAAAAATAGACTAAGAATGGATGAAAGACCTCAATGTAAGATAGGAATCCATTCAAATCCCTGAGGAGAACACAGGCAGCAACATCTTTGGCTTCAGCCACAGCAACTTCTTCCTAAAAACATCACCAAAGGCAAGGGAAGCAAGGGCAAAAATGAATTATTGGGACTTCATCAAGATCAAAAGCTTTTGCACAGCAAAGGAAACAGTCAACAAAACCAAAAGACAACTGACAGAATGGGAGAAGATATTCGCAAATGACACATCAGATAAAGGGCTAGTATCCAAAATCTATAAAGAACTTATCAAACTCAACACCCAAAGAACAAATAATCTAATCAAAAAATGGGCAGAGGACATGAATAGACATTTCTACAAAGAAGACATTCAGATAGCCAACAGACTCATGAAAAGTGCTCCACATCACTTGGCATCAGGGAAATACAAATCAAAAGCACAATGAGATACCACGTCACACCAGTCAGAATGGCTAAAATTAACAAGTCAGGAAACGACAGATGTTCGCAAGGATGCAGAGAGAGGGGAACCCTCCTACACTGTTGGTGGGAATGCAAGCTGATGCAGCCACTCCGGAAAACAGCATGGAGGTTCCTCAAAAAGTTGAAAATAGAGCTACCCTACGACCCTGCAATCACACTACTGGATATTTACCCTAAAGATACAAATGTAGTGATGCGAAGGGGCACGTGCACCCGAATGTTTATAGCAGCAACGTCCGTAATAGCCAAACTATGGAAAGAACCTAGATGTCCATTAACAGATGAATGGATAAAGAAGATGTGGTATATACATATATAAAAAATATATATATATACACACATATATATGTGTGTATATATATATATATATAATATAATGGAATACTATGAAGCCATCAAAAGAAATGAAATCTTGCCCTTTGCAATGACGTGGATGGAACTAAAGGGTATTATGCTGAGTGAAATAAGTCAATCAGAGAAAGACAATTATCATATGATCTCCCTGATATGAGGAATCTGAGAGGCAGGGCAGGAGGTTTGGGGGGTAGGGAAGGAAAAAATGAAACAAGATGGGATTGGGAGGGAGACAAACCATAAGAGACTCTTAATCTCACAAAACTAATTGAGGGTTGCTGGAAGGTGGGGAGGGTGGAGATGATGGTTGGGTTATGGCCATTAGGGTGGGTATGTGATATGGTAAGTGCTGTGAAGTGTGTAGGCCCGATGATTCACAGACCTGTACCCCTGGGGCAGATAATGCATTATATGTTAATAAAAATAATTAATAAAAAAAGAAGTAGAAGAATATTAAAATAGAGTTACTCCTATAAATTTTAAATAATTGGAGAATCGTTACAAACTGACCTAACTAAGAACATAAATGAACAGGGTATTGACGATGTATCTGACTAAATATGACCACAGAAATGATCAGATGAGACCAATTTTAAAAGTCTCCTAAAAAAACAAAAAAAGAAAAGAAAATTCATTTTTGACATTGGAAAGGCAATTGCCAGAAAAATCCAGGAGGCAGAAAATATACCATGATATAAACCAGAAGATTCCATCAGAGAGTAACCAGACGTAAACTTGATAAAATCATGTGAATTAAAAGAATCCCTTGAAATATACTTTTAACAGTAGTTTTCCATGAAAAGATCGGAAAATAGCCTTGTCTCTACACAGTGTTTACTGAAAATGCAAAGGTTTTTCAAGAGCTGACACGGGTTTCTGAATCCATGTTTTTTGCTTTTGGGTTTGTTTCATTTATTTATTTATTTATTTTTAATTTTTTTCTGAATGATTGCTATAGTATTTCAAAATGACGCATGGCATTAGATCTCTTGAGCTGGCCAGTTAAAAAGCAATCAGTAAACCATGCAGCTGCAATTATTCCCCCCGCCCTACTGCTGGCCCAGCCCCCAGAGAAGCCATTTCTGGATACTATTTATTACCTGAATGATTTTACAACGTTGACGAAATTGTTTTGTCAATGCTTGCAAACTGCCATGCTATCAACTAAGGTTTCAGCAGAAAAGGGATTGATTGTATGTTCTTTTATGTGCTAAAGCAGCAGGCACCCACAGAATAATATATATTTAGAATATATATTATTCTAGAATGTATATTATTTAGAATAGAATTAGAAATTATAATCATCCTATGACTCAAAAGTTACCATGTATCCATTGCCTGCTTTAGGAGAGCAAATTAACAAATGTCAGTTTCATTAGACTTTTTCACTGCATTGGTAAAAGGTATCAGAACTTCCCTGAAAACAACAGAACCGTTCTTCTATCAGTTGTAAAACTCGTGCTCTTCAGCCTTCTTGGGTAAAGTTTCAATTTGCCCAGGAGAGAAATGGATTTCCTTTCAGTGGAGCTAGTCCCATGTGAATTATCAGGTATGAACTCAATGACCCAATTTTGGAGACCTGGCAGAGATAAGGATTTCGGGACTAGAAGTGAAGCTGGCACTTATAACTTTTATCAGAGATCTTTCTTTCGTGCCATTATAATGTGCATTTCATTCAGAAAAATATCTGTGCAGTGATAGCAACATAGATTCCTCAAAAATGACAATGCTTAAAGGAGATAGTTCTAACTTAGAATTTAGGAGGACAGCAAAAGGATTTGCTGAGAATGACTAAGTCACAAGTCTAGCTAAGAATTGTAAATGACTGCAAAATAACACAAAGAATTATAGGCAACCACGATGGATCTCCATCGACATGTGTCATACGCAGGTATGTTTATGCATGTGTGCACACATACTTCTAGTTCCTCCTCAGTAAGAAACTAATGGACCCTGTTAGCAAGTATTTTTATTCACCCTGGAGTCTTCTCCTTCCAGACTCTGCAGAACCACATTTTTAGATTCACTGCTGTTCCTATAACACACCATTTACTCTAAGAGTACTTGTTTTCTTATTTTAGGACTCCTTTCTATTTGCAGAAGTCTTTTGTCATTCTATTTGCTAAAGCTCATTTTGCATAGACTTCTTCAATGGATTGCATAAAGGCTTCGCTTCTCTCCAATGTATTTTACAGTATGTGAGCAGCCTGCTTTTCTTAATGATGCACTGGATCCCTCAGACCCCTCGAATTCTGAGCACGTGATTCTGCGTGGCTTCTCTGTCACAATCATAATCCTCTTCAGATATTTCACTGTTGAAATAATTACATCCATCCAACAATGGCAGATATAAACCTGATTGTGGTCCACACTAAAAAGCAAATCTTCCCTCCCTCATTATCACAATGACCCTTCTTGTATTACCTTAGTAAATATCTCTGTGTCACCATCCCCATCAAGAAACTCAGTGCCATTCAAGTTTAATGACTTTAAACATGCCAAGAAGTGGGCTGCCACAGGATATTTAAATTTTTCAAAATATTAGGAGTTTCAGTCTTAAGAACCAGATCTCTAGGAGGAAACAGATAAATAATAACTAATAATTTTGCTAACAAAAAAGTCATCTTACAATGAAAGAAGATAAAGATGACAAAGAAGAAAAATAAATAATTATACATACATACTAGCACGAGACTTCATAAAAACACCTAGAGATTCTTTATGGATTTGGGGCTACCTTTCCCTTGTATCTTCTCACAGATTAGACCTATTAGTCATATACTGTAAGAGAGAGTTGAAAGTAAAGGCTATCTATAACATAACATATATTTTACATAATATATTGCAAAATCTAGTCGAAGGGGCTGGTTCTAGAGAACATACTGTCAAAGTTGAATGGAAGCTGACCTGTAACTGACTATAAGGGTTAGGGAAGAGTACAACAGAAAGCAAGCTGATTCTCATCATAAAATATGGAAGAGGCAGGATGTAAGATGGCGTTAACAGAAGAGTCTACTTAACACAATTTTCTACCTAAAAGAGGTAGAAAATACTCAGCTTCAGCTTATTATTACTAAATTCAGACCATAGGTATAGTGACATATCTTCAATTCTAATTTTTTTTAAAAGTTGTGGTTGTTGTCATGCTTAAACTTTTTGAATATCAGAGCCAATATTCTTGGTTACAGTTAATCATTTTTATGACCAAAGCTGAGAAAATGAACAAATGCTATCAGATCACAAAAAAGATAGACTTGTATCTTTCCTTTAGACTTACTTTTTCTCATGAATGCAAAAGGCCTGAGGCAACAGATTTCTCTGTTTGATTAACTCCCCAGAGAACATGGAAGTCTGAAAATCTTTCTTTGCACTTGTGTTGAAAGCTGAGCATTTAAAATGAAGAACATAATTTACTATAAAAGGATTACCGAAATTATTCATTAAAAGAATAAGATAAAGTATATTTAGAAATGTCTCTTCTTTCGGCTGAAAATTTTTGGCTAATCCATGCAACTATATTTCTGAAAACAAAGGATTATTACACTCCTACATCCCTTCTTTAAGGAAACATGTGCATTAATGTCTATGATTTGCAGTTATCCGTCTAGGTTTGAAAGCATAATGAAATGCACACTGACCTGAACTAAATAGTTCACATGCAAATGCATTTATTGACATCTCTTCATCCTCATTTCTGGCCTTCAGAGGTATCTTACGGCGGCATGTCAATATGGAAAGCTGTACTGCACAATTTCAACTTGACAAAGAATGCAAGGCATTTGGGGTAGGCTAACAAAGCAAAATAGAGTATGAAATCAAGAATAAAAAGTGGATAGAAAGAAAATGAGAATAACCATCTGGCAACCGAGAAATCAGATTTTACTTCTGAATCCATTTTTGATGACTTTTTATTTTTCTGTGTGTATTGTTGAATATTGATACACTTTAATGAATAGAGGAGAAAAGTACAAGAAACCTCTTATACCTTGTGTCAATATTCAATGATTTTTAAACATTTTGCTCAGTTTGTCTCACCATTCCGTCCTCTCCTTCTCCGTCCTGCCCTTACCTCGCTCTTCCCCATATGGATGCACAAATACACATACGCACATGATTGCTTCTGAGCTTCTGAAAGCATGTTGGAGACATCATGCCCCTTTACTTCTAAATTCCTATTTACATTTTATAAGAAAAAGACCATTTTCTTAACCCACAGTTCAATAAGCAGAACAGCCAAATACAACATTAGTTCAATACCATTATTTAATTCATGGCCCATAATCAAATTTCACTAATTGACCCAATCATGTCCTTTATACCTATTGCTTTTCACCTACACAGGATTCCTCCAGATCATCTTCTATCTCGCTGTCATACCGCTTGAGTGTCCTTTAGTCCGGAACAGTTGCTCAACTTTTCATTGTCTTTCTTAACATTTAAAAGCTGAGACAGTTAATTTGGTAGAATAACTCTCAATTTAGGATGTCCAATGTCTCCTTACAATGAGATTCAGGTTATATAATTTGGGCAATATGTTATTTATGTCCTTGTCAGGGCACCATATCAGCAACATGTGATGTTGATTATCCCAAATTGTTAAAGTCAGCTTTGATCACTGCCTGGCTTCTCTACTGGAAAGTCACTACTTTTCACTTTGTAATTATTAAGGAATTTTAGTGGAAATACTTTAAGACTCTATAAATATCCTATGCCTAATCAAACTTTGACTCACAATTTTTAAATTATTTTGATTTTCTAACTCAAGCATTCCTTCTAACGCCTATTAGCCAGCATTCTACTACAAGAATGAGCATTTCTTTCTCTATCATTAATTTATTGATTTATATAACTATGAACTCATAGAATTTTTCATTATTCAATGACTTATAATTCATTGCTATCATTGCTATGCTAGAATTGCCCCCATTTTTGACAAGAGCCCCACCAAATTGGATTCTGTTAAATTTTTATATTTTCCCATCACCCCTTGAATACTTCATGGATTTCTGATACAACAAAGTATTCTGAGATTACTTTATATTTCTCCACACCAGCCCTGGAATCAGCATTTACTCCAAAGAGGCCTGGTTCCTTTTAGTAGAGACTCACATTTAGAAACTAAGATACAGGTATTAAGTACAATTAAATAACAAAGACACACACATATTTTCATGAGTCTTTATTGATATCTCCAATTTCCATTGTTTTTGATATATTCATCAATTTGCTTAGACCTAGAGTTGTAAAAAGTTGAAAAATGTTTTTCAAAATTGCTGACTCATACCACTAAGTTAAACAAAACTTTTTTTAAGTTAAGCAAGTATTTTTCTAGGTTACAAATTTACAAATACACTGAGCACCTGAGTGGCTCAGTCAGCTAAGCCTCAGACTCTTGATCTCAGCCCAGGCCTTGAACTTGGGGTCCTAAGTGTAAGCCTGGCATTGGGCTCCACGCTGGTTGTAGAGCCTACTTAACAACTACAAGAAATTTACAAATACACGAATCTTCAGTGTACAACGCAATTAGCTGTTACATATAATTACACCATGTAAGCCACACCCTTATTAAAATATAGGTAATTTCCATCTCTAAGAAAGGTCCTGTGATGGTCAACTTTACGTGTTGATTTTATTAGATCATAGGGTGTCCCAATATTTTGCTAGCTATTATTTCCAGGTGTGTCTGTGAGGGCATTTTTTTCTGATGAAATCAGCATCTGAATCAGAGGACTCAGTAAATGAGTTTGCCCTCCTCAGCATGGGTGGGCATCATCTAATCCATCGAGGGCTTGAATGGAACAAGAAGGCAGAAAAAGGAAGAACTCAACCCTCCTTGCCTGATACCTTGAGCTGAGACATCAATGTTCTGCTGCCCTTGGATGTTCCTTCTTCTCGAAGCCTTCTGTCCAGACTAGAATCTACATCATTAGCTCCCCTGGTTCTCGGGCCTTTAGACTCAGATTAAATTACCAGTTTTCCTTGGACTCCTGCTTGCAGGGGGCAGACAGTGGGACTTCTTAGGCTCCATAATTGCATGAGCCAATTCCTTATAATAAACCTCTTCTACTGGTTTTGTCTCTCTAAAGAACCTTACACCACAGTTCTCTTTCTTCCCTGTGCCAGAAGCAAGCACTCTTCCTATTCTTTTTGACCATAATTGTGTTACTTGTTCTTTTTCATAAAAATGGATTCATGCAGTATGTACGCCATTATGCCTGGCTTCTTTTGCTCAGCATCACATCTCTAAGATTCATGAGAACTCTTGTTTAATCAGTGGCACATTTCTTTTTTATTGCTGAGTAATATTGTTTTGTAAATATAACAAAACTCTAATAAATTTAAACCATCTGATTTCTTTTTGCCAAATCCATTAATTTTCTAGTAACAGCATCATACTCCCTAAAAATCATTGGCAAACCCATTTTTCTATCTTAAGAATAGTAGAAGATTTAGGGAAGAAATACATGAAAATTCTTAGGGGGAAATATCCCTAATACAAATTCAAGATAATTCGTCAGTGGAAAATGAATCTTAAATATGTGATGACACAGGGAAAATTATGTCTGTGTCATTTGTTACAGTTTAGTATGAAAAGAATTGTATTTCCAAGCAAAAGACCTAAGTTCTTATCCCAAATCCAGTGCCTACTAGTCATGTGACTAAGAAAGTCATTTCATCTTACTGAGCCTAAATTGCACTACGTGTAAATAATAGAAATTCCATCATACATAAATATGAATCTCAAATGAATTTAATAAACTGTAGTGAGCTGTGCAAATATAAATTATTATATTTGCTGAAAATATAGCTATCACAGCAATTTTATGAATTGAGTAACATCCCATTATTTTGCATTCGTTTTTCTTTTTTCCAGCTATACTGAGGTATAATTCACCAATAAAAATTCTATATGTTTACAGTGAACGTGATGTTTTGATTTATACATATTGTGAAATGATTACCACTATCAAGCCAATTAATGTATCCTTCACCTCACATAGTTACTTTGTTTTGGGTAGTGAGAACACACAAGATCTCTCTCAGCAAGTTTCAAGTATGCAGCATAGTATTACTAACTATATTCATCACACTGTCCACCAGATCATCAGAACTTAATCATCTTGCATAACTGAAACTTTATATCCTTTGACCAACATCAAAGGAGTCATCTTCCTCCACCTCCCAAACCCTAGCAACTGCGATTCTACCTTGCTTATACAAGTTCCACTTTGCAGATTCCATCTGTAAATTAGATTATGTGCACTTGTCTTTCCGTGCCTGGCTTCTTTCATTTAGCACAGTGTTCCCAGGTTCATCCATGTTGTTGCAAATGACAGAATTTTGTTCTCTTTTAAGAATGACTAACATTCCATTGTAGAATATATACCACATTTTCTTTATCCATTCATCTGTCAACAGAAACTGAGGTTGATTCTGTATCCTGGTTATTGTGAATAATCCTGCAGTGAGTAGCAAAGTGAGGGTATCTCTTACGGATACTGATTTCATTTCCTTCAGATATACTCCAGAAGAGGGATTACTGAATCATCCTATAGTTCTTTTTTTAATTTCTAAGGAAACTCCACAATGGTTGTGCCAGTTTACATTTCCATTAACACTATTTAAGTGTCCGATTTTCCCCACATGCTAATCAACGCTTCTAATCTACTGTCATTTTGATACCAGACATTCTAACAGGTATGAAGTGTTAGTTCATTGTGGTTTTGATTTGCTTTATATTTTTTATAATTTTTTTGATTCTTTATGTTTTATGGTATCCATCATAGTATCTTCTCCTTCATTTCTGATTTTGATTATTTTGTTTCTTTGTTTATTTTTGCCTCTTAGTCTAGCTAAATATTTGTCAATTTTGTTTGGTCTTTTTGAAAAGCCAGCTCTTAGCTCCACTGATCTTGTCTACTGTTTTTCTAGCCTCTATTTCATTTACTTCGCCTTTGATCTTTATTATTTCTTACCTTCTGCTAGATTTGGGCTCAGTTTTTTCTTTTTTCTAATTCTTTGAAGTGTAAAGTTAGGTTGTTTGTTTGAGCTCTTCTTTTTTTTTTCCATTTTAATGGACAATTTTAAGATATTTGAAGTACACCACATGATGGGTTTGTTCATGTACACCTTGTGAAACTTAATTAGCCCTAACAAGTTAATTAATACATCCATTGCCTCAACATATACACTTAATTTTTCATGAGAAAATTTAAGTTCTACTATCAGTAAATTTCAGTCACATAGTACAGTGTTATTAACTGTGGTCACCATGTTATCTACCAGATCCTTATTCATCTTATAACAGAGTTTGTACCCGTTTACCAACTTCTTATTTTTCCTACCTCCTAGCCCCTGGAAAACATTTTTCTATTCTGTTTCTATTAGTTTGATTTTTCTCTTCTTAAGATTCCACATATAAGTAAGATCATGAAGCATTTGATTTGTCTTTCTCTGTCTGGCTTATTTTATTTGCAAAAAAAAAAAAAAAAAAAAAAAATGTCCTCCAGGTCCATCCATGTTGTTGCAAATGTTAGGATTTATAGTTGAATATTATATCATGTATACATAATCACATTTTCTTTTTCCATTCATCTGTCAATGGACATTTAGGTTGTTTCCATGTCTTAGCTATTATAGATAGGCTACAATAAACACAGAGATACAGATAACTCTGCAAGAATGATTTCATTTCCTTTGGATATACACCCAGCAGTGGAACTGCTGAATCATAATGTACTTCCACTTATAATTTTTTGAGGAAACTCTCCCTCCATACTGTTTTCCATGCTTACTACACCAATTTACTTTCCGACTACAGTGTATAAGGGCTCACTTTTCTCCACAGCCTTGCCAACACTTGGGATCTCTTATCTTTTTGATGATAACAATCTTGACAAGCATGAGGTAATATCTCACTGTGGCTTTTATTTGCGTTTTCCTGATCATTAGGGATGTGGAATACCCTTTAAGGTACCTGTTAGTAATTTGTATATCTTTCTTGGAAAACGTCTATTCCGGTACTCTGCCCATTTTCAAATTGGATTGTGTTGCTATTGTTGTTGTGTTGAGTTGGGTGAGTTCTTTATATATTTTGGGTATTAACCTCTTATCAAATATGTGGTTGCAAATATTTTCTCCTGTTCCATGAGTGACATTTTTATTTTGTTGATGATTCCTTTCACTGTCCAGAAGCTTTTAGTGTGATGTAGTCATACTTGTTTATTTTTGTTTTTATTACCTTTGCTTTTGGTAACAAGCCCAAAATGTCATTGCTAAGACTAATGTCAAGGAGCTTTCTGCCTGCATTTCTTTCTAGGAGTGTTTCGGTTTCAGGTCTATGCTCAAATCTCTAATCCATTTTGTGTTGATTTTGTACAGTGTAAAATATGGGTCCAGTTTTACCATTATCATTTACTGAAGAGACTATTATTTCCCCATTGTACATTCTTGGCTCCTCTGTTATAAATTCATTGACCATATATGTAAGGGTTTATTTATTTCTTAGATCTCTATTTTGCTCCACTGATATGTATTTGTTTTTATGCCTGTATCATCTTGTGTGTCTGGCTTAACGTTTCAGAGTAACACTCTGACTCGATCAGAGTTGTAATTTTCAGTGCCAAAAATGTCACCCAGAATTTTGAGGTCAGGCCTAAGAATGTCTTTCCCAAAATAGCAGCAACATTAAGTTTATACTTCTATGTATTTTTTCTTCTGTATTTGTTTTAGTCACCATCTTCAATCCTCTAGCTCATCTGACATATTTTTTAAAAAGATTTTATTTATTTATTTGACAGAGAGAGATCACAAGTAGACAGAGAGGCAGGCAGAGAGGCAGGCAGAGAGAAAGGGAAGCAGTCTCCTGCCAAGCAGAGAGCCCAATGCAGGGCTTGATCCTAGGACCCTGAGATCATGACGTGAGCTGAAGGCAGAGGCTTAACCCACTGAGTCACCCAGGTGCCCCTCATCTGACATATTAAACAGATTCTTACCAAGTTCCCTCCAGAGGTTATACAATGGTGTTCGGTTATAACCTACATCTAAAACACTTTGAATGTACCATGTTTTATCTCAATTGATTTCAGTTGTCACAAAATGAGTGACCGAAAACAGAAAGGAACTATTAATATAGCCTTCTATGCAAGGTGAAGTAACCTCACATTTCAATCTGAGTAATGGGAATTGGAATTAAGAACCTAAGAAACAGAAGTTTGCCAAACTGTAAAGCAAACATGAATTAGTCTCATGGTCATAAGTGTTCTGGAATGCTAAGAACATAAAGTTTCGGGGCACCTGGGTTGCTCAGTGAGTTAAGCCTCTGCCTTCAGCTCAGGTCATGATCTCAGCGTCCTGAGATCAAGCCCCACATTGGGCTCTCTGCTCAGCAGAGAGTCTGCTTCCCCCTCTCTCTCTGCCTACTTGTGATCTCTATCTGTCAAATAAATAAATAAAATCTTTAAAAAGGAAAAAAAAAAGAACATAAAGTTTCAGTAAATAGTTCACTTAAAAGCTCTGCTCTGCAGCCTCTAGACAATTAAAAGTGACTTCAGGGGAACCTAGGTGCCTTAGTTAAGTGTCTGCCTTTGGCTCAGGTCATGATCCCAGAGTCCTGGCATTGAGTCCCACATGGGGCTCCTTGCTCAGCAGGGAGTCTGCTTCTCCCTCTTTTCCCTGCTTATGCACTCTCTCTCTCTCTCCCTAAAAAATGTATATAATGTTTTAAATGGCTTCAATCTGCTCATGTTATCCAGTCTGTACTTATTTCTTGCTTTAGAAACCCCACCTCAAAAATCACACATGTACCAAACCCAATCTTACAAACCTTTTTCTATAACCTCCCTTTAAGGATCTTTTATTATTTGTTGGCAAGATTATTATTAAGAAAACAACTTGTTTTTTGGTAACAATCTTCCTGGTGATCTTTGTGAAGGATTTTACAAGTTCATGAGAATCCACTGTGACCTATCCAAGACTCTTCTCTTACATAAACCAAGATGACTGATTCGGGACTCTCTCATACTTCCAACACCCTCCTGATTCACTTCTCTGGGGGGAAGGGGGCTATCTTAGGCTGCTGTGGTGGATAAGTTTCCAGCAATAGGTATGAATCTGATCTTTGTACAGTAAACTCTCTACTCCATTCATCTTGTATCCTTAGAATTGGTTCTTCAGAAATATTTTTAGATCTAATTAAAATGAACAACTTGTTTTCCTTGGTGAAAACTGCCTACTATCACTTTTGTTTCTTAATTTGTCATGTCCAAAAAATGTCACTTTCTGTTTTGCATTTATATGAGGAAACTCAAAGGATAGAACACAGACATACTTCCTACTAAGTCTCTTTCCCAAAACCTCCCTGAAGACAAATGAGGAAAAAGTTCCCATTAGACTGTCATCCTTCCTACAACAAACTTTGCCGTGACTCACCCATCAAAACTATTATGGACCCATCTCTGTGTTGTCTTGTGTTTGAGGAACCTACTCTTGGGATGATTGCTTCCCAACAAATTCTGCCTGTCAGAGGCCACTAATTGGTTGGTTGGTGTCTAGAGACAGCCTGATCATCATGATGGGGTAAGGGAGACTTAAGACATGGAATATTTCTACCAGTTACTTTGAATCAACTGTATATATGTTCCCCATGGGTTTTTATAGTAGTAAAAGTAAATCATCTCCTAGAATCATTTGTAGCTTTTTATATGTGTTCACGTTCCAATCTCATTTCATGTACCTATCCCTCTAAATGGCATAACTTTTTTTTTCTTACCAATGGCAATTTGGAATTAGTATCCATTCTGCAAAACATTTGATATATCTAACATTGTGTATCTTTGAGGTAAACAAGGAAATAAAGGTAATAAGATTCTAAATATCCAGTAACTATTTGTTTCTTTTTTCCCCAACTTTATTGGGGAATAATTATATATTATGTACAAGTATATATTTACAGTATATAATGTAATGATTTGATATACATACACATTGTGGAATCATTACCAAGATCAAAATAATTAACACATCCATTTTTTTGTATATTTAACTGTTTTGTGTGTGTGGTAAGAATGCAAAAAGTAAAAAATAAACAAAGGCCAAAAAATAAAATTAATTAAAAAAAGGATGCTTAAACAACTTTCAAGTTTACAATACTGAATTATTAACTACTCAATAATCATTTTTTAATTGGTATGCAGAGATCTTTAAAAGAAATACAGAGTTGACATTAGCATCTTAAAAAGTAATTTCGGCAAAGGTTAAAGTCATTTCAATCTTAGGGGTACTACTCTCCACAGACCCTTCTCTTTTACTTTATCTTGAACTACCTTCTCCTTATCCTTTTGCCACTCCTTCAACCTCTATAAGAATGATTCCTACAAGGATTCTCTCTTTGGGAATACAAGTTGGTGCAGTCAATTTGGAAGACAGTGTGGAGATTCCTCAAAAAATTAAAAATAGTGCTCAGTGGTTTAAGCCGCTGCCTTCAGCTCGGATCATGATCTCAGGCTCCTGGGATCGAGTCCCGCATCAGGCTCTCTGCTCAGCAGGGAGCCTGCTTCCCTCTCTCTCTCTGCCTGCCTCTCTGCCTACTTGTAATCTCTCTCTGTCAAATAAATAAATAAAATCTTAAAAAAAAAAAAAGTGCTACCCTATGACCCAGCAATTGCACTACGGGGTATTTACCCCAAAGATAGGGATGTAGTGAAAAGAAGGGCCATATGTACTCTAATGTTCATAGCAGCAATGTCCACAACAGCCAAACTGTAGAAAGAGCCAAGATGCCCATCAGTAGATGAATGGATAAAGATGTGGTCCATATATACAATGGAAAATTACTCAGCCATCAGAAAGGATGAATACCTAACTTTTGTATCAACATGGATGGGACTGGAAGAGATTATGCTGAGTGAAATAAGTCAAGCAGAGAAAGTCAATTATCATATGGTTTCACTTAGTTGTGGAACATAAGGAATAGCATAGCATGGAGGACATTAGGAGAAGGAAAGGAAAAATGAAGGGGGGGTGGAATCAGAAGGGGAGATGTACCACGAGAGACTATAGACTCCAAGAAACAAACTGAGGGTTTTAGAGGGGAGGAGGTTGGGGGCATGGGTGAGCCTGGTGGTGGGTATTAAGGGGGTCACGTATTGTATGGAGCACTGGGTGTTATACATAAACAATGAATCTTAGAACACTACATCAAAAACTAATGATATACTGAATGATGACTAACACACACACACACACACACACACACACACACACGAAGCCCTAGGAAATTCTCCTACCAATGAACTATATATTGCTGACTGAATCATCTTTATACCTCTACCAGGTAAGTTCCAAACCAAAATTGGAGTCGTGGCATTGGTTAAGAATATCTACAAGATAAAACCAACAGATAATCCATAAAATGTCCACTTCATTACTTACAAGCTTTGTCCAAATGACTGATTCCCTTAAAGCAGAAGCCAGGAAAAAATCAACAGAAAGAATAAAAGGTTCAAAAACCTTTTAAAAGGTTCAAAAACCTTTTATTCTTTCTGTTGATTTTTTCCTGGCTTCTGCTTACCCCTGGGGATAAAAATATATGTTTATAAAAAATAAAAAATTAAAAAAAAAGAAAGAATAAAAGGCATATAGATTAAAAATAAATAAATAAATAAATCATTTCCCTTGTCAATTATATGGCCATTTATGGAGAATATTTCATGTAATCTATCCAAAAATTCTATTAGAGCTAATAAGTGAGTTTAGCAATGTTATGAAACAAAAGATCAGTATAAAAAAATTGTACTTTCATATGTCAAGAATCATTAAAAATTAAAATAGAAAGCATGTCATTTAAAACAGCATCAAAAACAAAAAACATAAACATAAAATATTTTGGGATAAATTTAGTAATATATATTCTAGACCTATACAATGAAAGTTATAAAATAATATAGAGAGAAATTAAAGAAAACAGGAAAATTGACAATTCCACCATTGTCAAGAGTCAGCATTATTATGATGCAACTTCTCCCTAATTCAGTCTATGGATACAACGTGAACCCTATCAAAATACAAGGTTGTTTATTTGTTTTATGGAAATAAATCCGCTAATTTCTTTATATTTAATTCAAAGGATATATAAAATTCAAAATAATTTTGAGAAGGAAAGTAAAACTGGAGTTCACTATTTGACTTTAAGTCTTACTATAAAGCTAGAGCAATCATGTCCGTATGATACTGGAACAATGACAGGCATACAGATCAATGGAACTAAAGAGTCAAGAAATAAACCAAGATATATGTGGTCAATTGATTTTTATCATCACATTCACCAAGATAATCCAGTGGAGAAAGAATAGTCTTTTCAACACATGGTGCTAGAATAACTGGATAAATATGGGGGAAAATTAACTTTGAACTTTTGCTCATCTTATATATGAACGTTAACTTGAAATTAATCACAAAGGTAGAAGTGCAAACTATAAAATGTCCCAAATTAAATGTAGTAGAAATATTTCTGCTAATATAGTTTACACAAGGGTTTCTTTTTTAAATTTTTATTTAAATTAATTAACATATAATATACTATCAGTTTCAGAGGGAGAGTTCAGTGACCCAGCAGTCGCCTATAACAGCAAGTGCCCACGACGTCACACACCATCTTTAATGCTCACCACCCACCACCTCATCCCTGTACCTGCCTCCCCATTTGCTTCCTATAGTTAAGAATCTCTTATTGGTTTCTCTTTCTCCCTGTTTTTGTCTTTCTTTTTCCTTCCTTTCCTCTAACGTTCATCTGTTTTATTTCTTAAATTCTACATGAGTGAAATCACATGACCATTGTCTTTCTCTGATTGACTTAAGGATTTCTTAAATAGGAAAAAAAAAGCATAAATACTAAAGAAAAAAATTGATAGCTTGTACTTTATCAAAATTTAAAACTTCTGTTTTTTGAAAGTCACTGTTAAAGAAATGAAAAGGCAATCCATAGACTATCATAAAATATTGCAAAACATTTATCTGATAAAGCACTTAATCTAGAATATGTATTTTTTAAATCTCAGCTCAATAATATGACAACTAACCCGATAAAAATGGGCAAAAGTTAAACAGCCACTTCATAAAAGAAGAGATGTGAATGATAATTAAGCACATTAAGATGTTCAACATCATAGGTCTCTAGGAAAATACAAATGCAAACCATGAGATCTGACTACATATCCACCAGAAGAAAATCTTTAAACACTGAAAATGTAAAGTTTTGGCAGGGAAGTTAAGCAACTGGCACTCTTCTAGATTGCCATTGGGACTACATAATGGCACAGCCATTTGAGAAAAGTTTGGCAGCTTTTTATAAAGATAAACATAACCCAGCCGTCTCACTCTAGGCATCTTTCCATAAGGCATGGAAACACGTTTATCTCAAAGATTTGTACACCAGTATTCATAGATACAGTTCCTGACTTGGTTGTATAGATGGCATTTACTTAAAGATTGCACAAAGAAAATACCAGGTTAGGTATTCAGTAACCATTTTTGTTTAGTCTTTAGAATTGAATCCCTTATCAGAGGCTAAGTACAAATTTTGAGAGGAAGGTCTTGGCTTTCTCCAGAGCTGGCCAAATTGCCAAAGAATAAGAGCTATACAACTTAGCAATGCATGGTATAGAGCAGATATGCCTTGCGGTCATACATGATTTTTGGCATGCTGTGGAAAAGGGAAGATTTCTAATGTCTGATGCTCTCACAAAAAATATGCAGTTAATACAAGAAAATTAGAATCTCTTCAACTGTTAAAATAAATGTATGACTTAATTGACAGTTCACAGTAGAAAGTACAAATTCTGGAAGCATGGCTATTCAGTGAAAATACAAATGTGTATTAGTCAAATACACATTTTTTGATTTTCTAGTTGCCATGATAAAAAAAAATTGAAAACAAATGTATGATGAATTCTAATATTTTATTTAAACAGATGTGTCCATAATACTATAATTTTAGCATTAATCAATATAATATTAATGCTATATTTTGCTTTTTTTCTTTTTTATTATTTAAAGACCAATGTGTATTTCACACTTACATCTCCATCCAGACTAGCCAAAATCCAAGTGTTCAGCAGTCATATATGGCAAATGCCTACTGTGTGGGACAGCAAAACTCTAGATACTGCTACTAGAAGTGCCCTGGCTGGTCACTATTCCAAACAAGCTCTCTTAACATAAATTGGCAGATAGGGGACATTCAATGATTAAGGGATAAATCTATGAATTCTTACAAAGAATCTTTGATAAAACCTGATAATTCAGTCCTGAATTATGAGGAAAAATTGTGAATATCCGGTTGAATAATTAATGAAGAGAAATTCTGTGATGCCAAAACAGCTGATTGTTGGCACCTGATACTTCCCCTTGGGCATTCATGAAAATTCTTTATGAAAATTCCCATTGTGAAAAAAAATTGGTCACCATAAAAAAACTAATATTGGTGAGTTATAATGTGGCTAGTTCTCAACTAATAATCAACATAATTCTAGAAAAATCATGAATTGCTTGGAGATATCTCTGTGTACCTTGGCCTTGAATCTTCTTTATGCTGACTTGGTTAAATATTGTTAAGGGGTTAATTCAGTATACTGTCTATAAAATGAAGCTAAAGCTGCCTTTCCACAACATCTCTCTTGCCTATTGCACAATCCTCAATTTGAATGTTTGGTATTTTGTAAAATTTAGCAGAATGACTACCCTTGAACCTTGTTAGAAAGAGTTTTACCAAGTACCATTGACTACACACGGTAATCAAACTTCAGTGAGTTAGTATACAGGTCCATGTTCCACAGTCTAAAGTTTAATTCCATCTGGCAACCCAAACTTTTGCAGTGGCCTCCCAGTAAGATCTCCCAACAGTCTCCAAAAGTATACAACATCATATAGCAGACAACTTCCACCAGGAATTTGGATCAAGTAGATGGCTTCTTCATGTCAGTAGTCTCTGTTCAAAACTCATTTGACACAATTCAGATGACCAGAGCACAGATAATCATGTTTTAATCTAAGTGATCATTTTTTTCCTCTTTTCTTTCCTCTTTGTTGGCTTAAGGTTCTTGATGGTTATGACTATTTGTAGCTCCTTCACTATTCCTTCCTAAATATCCCTATTATTATTACTGTTTTTATTATCCTTAATCCAGTATCTTGCTATGATTTACTCGTGATTTGGCTAAGAAATACAATCAAATCAAAAATCGAATTATTCCCAATTTTCTTTGGGTATCATCCAGCATCCTTCAGTACTAGTCCCATCTGAAGCATCAACAGGTTTCATGTATATTTGTTTTCAACCACTAGATGGCAAACACAACACTAACTCAGACAGCCAACAGTCTAAAACTACCTATTACATTATACCTAGCGTTGTCAGTTTCAGTCTCCATCAAAACAAACCTGAGGCCTTTTATAGGAACTTAACTTTTTAACTAAACATTCCCAAAAAGAGAACTTGGTAAAAACAGAAATGAACTGTGTGTCTACAAATGTTTCTGTAACTTTCCTTTCTTAGACATTATTGAAACTCTGTTCTTAATAGCAATTCTTCACCATCCCAGAAAGACTGTGAATAAACCCAACTTATTTCTTGACATAGGCTTTGCTGGTGATCCTTATGAGAATTTAGGTAAATTATTCCTTTGAATTCCTTTTAGTTTATCTAGCTGGTGTATGCCTATTATTGGCAATTTTAAAACAGAATAGCTTTATTTTCTAATTTTTAGAAGACAAAAAGTTAAATTTGCTGAAGTTGGTTGTCCTTTGGCCTAAACTATATCCATCACCATGTCCTATAGAAATCTAACACACATTCACACACACACACAGACACACACACACAGACACACACCCACACACACACACACACAGAGACACACACACACACACACACATGTGCGTACGCGCACGCACAGTATTTTCCGGATTGGCAAATCATTCTTCTGCATAGTTAACCCACTTGTTACCAAAATAGTAACCATAGGAAAAAGAAGCTTTAGAAATCTGGGTAGTGAAAACTCTCTTCTGAGAACCCAACCTTGAGTAAACTGAATCCATGAAAGCATGAAAAGGCTGCAAGATTATAAAGACAGGGAGAAAGTAACATTCAAGAAAGGCCTGTATATCTGACTCCTCTGTTATACAAGCCCTCCTTTGCTGCTCTGAGGCTACACAGTTTACCTAATTAACCCCCAAAGCCATTTGTAAATAGATCAAACACAAGCCATGAAAGGAAGCTAAGTCATCCACCATTCCTTTAGAGGCCTACACTACCTAAAAACAAACATCATTTAATTTCAGTTTAGCGTAGCAGAAAGTGGAAATAACAGAGAGTCATCATGAGCCTGGCACCGCTTCCTGACACAGAGATCTGGTGCAAGTTGCTGAGTGATTTCAGTATCAGAGTTGAATAATCATTTTCATCATTCATATTAAATGAACAGTGACATGTCATTAATTAGTATTAATCAGGAAATTACCACATAAGCACAGAGAGAATGGTGGTCTACACATGGCTCATTAGGCTTATGTAGCTTAAGACATGAACTGGAATTTTAGACTCACTATTTACAGAATTTTATAGAAATAACTAGTTTTAAATATTTCTAGAATAATAGGAAAGGTTAAAAATCACTTTAAGTAAATCTTCTTAAAGTAATGAAATGTTACTTTTGGCCAGTAACCTTGACTATTTGTTCTTCTAAAGGAGAAAGAAATATACTTTTCTTAGCAAAAGGATTACAGATCAAAGCATAAATGTCACATATGAAAAAGAAATCCTATCAATAAATATCTTTCTACATTATTTTATAAACTATATTTCTCATATTTATAGGAAAAGGCAGAACAAGATAATATGTAATAAATAGTTAATTCAAAACTGCAGTTTAACCATTAATTTGATCCTTTTAACTGATTTAAAAAGACATATTGCCAAATAAAGAATAACAAAAGCATGTCTATTTCTATATTTTCTGTGTATATGAGGTCTTTGGCAATATTTTCTTGAAAGTAAATGAAGGGAGCTTGCCATTTCAAGGAAAACAGCTGATACTTGTAAAAATTTAATCAACATGCATAGTAACATGCATGGGTAAAAAGACCTATTCAAAGAGCAAGATGAGCCGACTGATTTTAATGTCTCAGGGTACGCAGAGTTCCTTGATATGATTTCTGATTCCATATTGCAACCAACTTTTAAGAAACTAGCAGTTCCAAGCAGTGGTTGCAGCACTAAGAAAAGGAGTTAAAAATAATCCCGCCTTTTTCAACTATGAGTATAGACTTTGCTCATATAGTTCAATGGAAACAACATATTGCAACGGATTAATGAGACCACATGTCTTATTTTTCACCAGCCATTAAATAAATTTGCAAAACTGAAAAACAATGTTAGTCTCCTTATGGCAGGCCAAATTCTCCAACAGTTCCCAAGATTCTTGTCCCGTGGTGTACATGCCCGCTAGAGTTCCCTCCCCTTGAGTGTGGGCAGGACCCATGAGTATACAGGCATGGTCACTCTTGATTAGATTATATCATATGAGAAAAGTGATGGGCTAGTGATGGCCCTGGTTGTTACATTATGTAAGATTCATGGTAGACTGAAGAGAGTCTCTCTGCTGACTTTGTAAAAGTCAACTGTTGGGACACCTGGGTGGCTCAATTGGTTGAGCAGCTGCCTTCGGCTCGGGTCATGATCCCGGCGTCCTGGGATGGAGTCCCACATCGGGCTCCTTGCTCGGCCGGGAGCCTGCTTCTCCCTCTGCCTCTGCCTGCCATTCTGTCTGCCTGTGCTCACTCTCTCTCCCTCTCTCTCTCTCTGACAAATGAATAAATAAAATCTTAAAAAAAAAAGTTAACTGTTGTATTATGAGAGAACACACATACAATATGACTCCATCTCCACAAGGAGTGGAGGTGAAAACCAACCAACAGTATTAAAAATTACAGGAATCATTATCCTTACAGGGGTAGGGAAAACACATGAAGATAAGGGGGCATGAGAAAGACAGCTGGGGTGTCTGGTAATGTTCCATTTCTTGTCCTGGATGCTGGCTACGTTAGGTTGTTTAATTTATAAAACTTCAAGAAGCTATACTAACTGTGATTAGTGTCCTTCGATGTATGTATGTTTTATATCAATAAACAAGCATGCTTTACCACCCTCTTCAAAGAAAAATACTTCATGGGACAAGGTGTGTTTGATTTCTATGGCTACGTAATAAATCACCACAAATTTAGCAGCTTAAAAAACATATACTTTCATCTCACAATTTCTGTGGATCGGAAGTCTGGACACAGATTCGCTGAGTCCTGCGCTCAAGGGTCTACCAGGGCTGTCATCAAGGTGTCAACTAAGGTGGGTTCTTTTCTGGAGCTCAGAGTCCTCTTCCAGGCTTGAAGTATGTTGATAGTATTTATTTCCTTGTGGCTGGATGGCTGATGGTCTCAGCTCCTGGAGGCCAACCTCAGGGCCCTGCTATATGGCTCTCTCCATAGATGGGATCACATTACTGAAGTTTGCTTCTTTGAGGCCAACGGGAAAGTCTCTTCTCCTAAAACTACGTCTTATATAAAGTGACCAAATCACAGTATTACATATATCCCATCAATTTTTTCATATGGTTAGAAACAAATCACAGTTTCTGCCTGTACTCAAGGAGAAAAGAATATAATAAAGAAAGGGAAGGAATTCTTGGAGGTCACTCTAGAATCTGTCCACTACACAGAGTATCAATGACTACTGTTTTTTGAGTTTTTTTTCTTTTTTATAGACAATTCTTTATGTAGCATTTCACCAAGCCCAGAAAATTTCACTTTGAAGATTTCCAGAAATTAGTTTCTCTCTTGAAAAGCTTTAGGAAGTCCTTTAGAAAATTTCATTATAGCTGAGTATGTATCAAATGATGACTAGTTTTTAGAATAATAAGTATTAAAATCAGCATACCCCTGCTGTGTTAATCAGAGACTTCTGGGTTGTTAAATTAGCATAAATTATATGAGTAAGCATCTTTCCTGGTCTTTTTGATTCTCAACTTTGGAGATTCTGTAAATCTTTCTTTAACAGGTACTTACTTTAAAAGACAGAGTATGAACTGATGCTTCTGCATGTGGTATCACGGATAATATACTAATAAGACCATTAACTAAAGAGCTCCTAACAGTGTCTATTCAGTGTTTGGAAAGTAATCCAACAATAAATTATTTTTAATGTCTGATTCAATTAATTAAATGATTGAAACAGTTCAATTTAAATGTTAAATACATTTAAAACAATCATTTGCAGACTTGAATTAATTTCAAAGCACTTGCCTTCTGAAATATAAGGCAACCAAACATCTGCACGATGATATTTCCTGGGAACATACGGACTTCAGGATTTAAAAAAGAAGGTAACAATATGTGGCAATGACAAGCAATCAATGGAAAAGAAAATTGAGTTATTTGACAGAAATAAAGATAAGAGAAGTTTATTATATTCCCACTACTCCTAAAACTGTGTTGTTCTTATATCTAACTTTCTCCCTCACTTTCTCATTAGTTTTTCAATGTACTTTTTGTTTACTGCCCTATCTTTGGAGCATAGAAGAGTTAATATTTGTACATCCTAAGCACTCAAAAATTATTTGTTGAAGAGATGAACATATCAGTGAATAGATGTAACCTCTTTCTACAAGTTTTAGCTTTTTATTGCCTAATCCTTTCCAAGTTTTTTTTTTCTTTGTGCCTCACATGGGCTGAGTTTAAAAATCTGAAGAATAACTATGAAAAATGCAAAGAACTTTCCACTGATTTAATGAAGAAGGCAAAGAATGAAGCTGTGGATGTAGACAGAAAGATTCACCGGCTCAGGTTGCTGGAGAAGAAAGCCCGGAATAAAGAATAAAGCTCCGAAAGCATCAGGGAGAGATGAAATTCAATACTATTTTAGGTGGAACACAGGGTTTGAAAGAGCCTCTGTTTTTACATTACTCTGGGCTGCTGGTTCGGTTGCTTCTGCTAATGCCGCGTGGCAGGTGTGCGAGCCCCACTTTCAAGTCTGATATTTCACAAGATCAGCTGGCATTTAAGCTCCTCAGGCTCTCCTCGGGAGTCATTCGATGAATATACCAAAGAGCTTTTGGATCGCTAGGATTCTTCAAAGGTCAAGTCGTAAACATTTAACAGATATGTGATGATTAAAAGGACTATTTACCATAGATGGTTTCGTCTAAATTTTTTTTTCTGAGTTTGATTACAAACTCTTAAGAACAAAACAAGATAATGCTGCGACAATCTGCCCAGGCAGAATTATTTTAGAGTTTTGTGATAACGGCAGGCTCTTATTTTAAACACCTGTATTCATATGAGACACAACAATTGCTTTGATGTACTTTAAATATTTTTGTTTAAGTTCATATTTTCACTATGATATTTCAAGCATATGTTGGTAGTACTAAGTATGAGGGGCTGTTTATACATTTATTTTTATAATGGCCTAGCTTTTTTGCCAGAAGCTTCATTAGTAAATATTTTCTGAGATATTTGATTTTATTTCAACCACCTGAGCTAATAAATGTAAAGAGTTACTGAGGGGGCTCCTGGGTGGCTCAGTGGGTTAAAGCCTCTGCCTTAAGCTCAGGTCAGGACCCCAGGGTCCTGGGATCGAGCCCTGCACCGGGCTCTCTGCTCAGCAGGGAGCCTGCTTCCCCCCCTCTCTCTGCCTCTCTGCCTACTTGAGATTTCTCTCTGTCAAATAAATAAATAAAATCTTAAAAAAAAAAAAGTTACTGAGTTCAGAATGCTCAGAAGGAAGAAGGTCCTCTGCCTATTAGTGATGATAAATACTGGTTAAAAGTGGATGTTAATGGTAAAGTAATCAGATGAAATGGCAGGACTGGGGTTCTCCAGCAGAACTGCTGCTCACAGGAGGGCTTCCACAATCTGGGAAGATCAGCCCTAGAGAAAACTACTAATGGTCACGGGCTAGCAGAACCTTCTGACTGGATCTGAGCCCATAGCTACTTAGAAAGTATCATCTTGGATGTCCTAGGATAAACCCAAATGAAACTCAAGACTGCTGAATCACATGTAAACTTTAGGAAACAGCTTTTGCTGTTGACTTTTGTTTTCAGTCATAAGCAATTCTGAGAAAAAAGAAAAAGAAAAAGAAAGCTTTGCCTGGAGAACAGTTTCTTGGTGAGATCATCAGGATTCATTCATTCGGCATGTATTCACCACACACTGGCACCAGGGACTGAGAGGAATCTGAAGAAAGTATTCCTGAGTTCCTAGAGAGCTATAAATAAAATAATCAAGATAGAAGGCAAAATATACATATGATACACAGAAATGGCACAAAATACAAATTAAAGAAGATACCAAAGGACGAGAATAAGGAAATTTAAACAAGAGGATTGCAGGTGTGGGGGGAAAAAGAGAGTGAGAGAGAGAGAGAGAGAGAGAGAGAGGGAGAAAATGTATCCAGATAAGAAAGCATCAGAAACACAAAGTCTTACAGAAAGAGAAAAAAATGGGGTGCCTGCGTGGCTCAGTCATTGAGCTTTTGCCTCCGGCCATGATCCCAGTTTCCTGGGATCCAGCCCTGCATTGGGCTCCCTGCTCAGCGAGAAGCCTGCTTCTCCCTCTCCTGCTCCCCCTGCTTGTGTTCCCTCTCTCACTGTCTCTCTCTCTGTCAAATAAACAAATAAAATATTTTAAAAAGAGAGAGAAAAATAATTGCAGAAAGGAGAAATAAAACCCCTGAACAAGATAACCATTTGCATGTACAGAGATACTCAATTACCCAACCAAGCATGTCAACTTTTAGCCAAAGGCCTGGCCTGGATAAGTATTTAATAAATAATAATCTGGGAATATGACCTTCTTACCCATTTAAGACGGCTTCACATTTTCACTGAATATATTCAGTCCAACAGCTGGCTAGCTAAGTCAAAGAGTTGATTTTCCCAGTTTCAGTGATTACTTTTTATAGTTAATGGATTAGGCATATTAAACCAGCCATATCAAAAACTGTATTATCTTAGTGTAACTGGGACTTCTTTTATAGTCACTACATTAGTACATAATCAGAATAAATAATTATAAAACATAAACCACTTGACCCTTTTTGAACAAAAAATATAAGCAAATTTAGTGGTGGAATTTAAAATATCATATATAAAACATTTTTTATTACTGTCTTTTACTGGCTTAAATTTAAGAATAAAAGAGTGTGTGTCAGTTGTTGTATGTAAAAACTTCAACCACTCAGTGGCACGCACAGATGTCTGTTTTCATGCTCATACATTCTTCAGGTCATCGAAAGTTCCAACGAACGAGACAGGTCTCAGTTAGGGCAGGCAGGACTCCAGGCTTTCTGCGGGGCTTGAAGTCTGCTCTACATGTTTCACACCCTGAGGACCAGGCTGATAATACAGGAACTACTTGCAGCATGCGATCTTCATGGCAATTATAGGAGAGAAAAGGGTGCACGGAAAAATGTGATGCCTCTTGCTGTCTCAACTAAAATCCAGCACGCTATAACTTCTATCCACAAACCACAAGGCACACAGCAAGGACAGTATATTCTGTGCACAGATGAAAGCATCGCAAAGCTACAGGAGAAAGGATACATAGAATTGTACAAAGAGATGGAGTGGAAGACTGAGAAACTCTAACCCAACCTATCACAAGGTGAATCATGTATAACACTTGTTAACTTACATTGTTTCTGCTTCTTTATTGGACTTAAGATGGTTACACTTGGACCAAACTCAGGATCAGAAGCACTCATCATTAAGACTGTTAGGTGAATTTCAAGAAGATAAACCCTTTGGGATATGGAAAAACTCTGGCATTGGTAACAATTAGGAATACTGGGCATAATCACTGATGTCTCCTCCAAATATCTCCTCCAACAATATCAAATATTGTTGGTGCTGAAATGAGCGCAACCATCATAAACCAGTTTCTACGTGTCAGGAGAATGAATGAGATGACTTACACAAATGGCTGATGGAGCTTGGTTTTGCTAGAAAGGGTATGCATAAGAACACATAAACTGTTCTGGATTATATTATGACCTATAAATATTACTACTTTAAAATTTTTTTGGTTGGTCTAAAGTATGAAATACATATTTTTAACCAATTTAAGTATACCTTCAAATGACACTACACTGCTTCACATATAATGCAAGTACTTCATAACAAAGTATTTCTAATTATCTTCCCCTCCCCCATCCCTTATGAATTCATTTCACTTATCCATATGCTATAATCTCCCAATGCATTGTTATTATTATTAAATAGTTATCTTTTAGGTCAATTAAGAAAAAGAAAAGTACAGGATTTATTTTGCCTTTCTTTAAAAATTCTTCTTTTTATTATGTAGATTTGAGTTTCTGACCTATATCACTTCCCTTTTCCCAAGATTTGAGATTTGACCTATATCACTTTCCTTTTTTTTCTTTCTTTATTTTGCCTTTCTTTAAAAATTCTTTTTATTATGTAGATTTGAGTTTCTGACCTATATCACTTTCCTTTTCCCAAAATAACTTACTTAAAAGTTCTTATAGGCAGAGGCTTAACCCACTGAGCCACCCAGGCGCTCCTAGAGTCAATTATCATATGGTTTCACTTATTTGTGGAGCATAACAAATAGCATGGAGGACATGGGGACTTAGAGTGGAGAAGGGAGTTGGGGGAAATTGGAAGGGGAGGTGAACCATGAGAGACTATGGACTCTGAAAAACAATCTGAGGGTTTTGAAGGGACGGGGGGTGGGAGGTTGGGGTACCAGGTGGTGGGTATTATAGAGGGCACGGATTGCATGGAGCACAGGGTGTGGTGCAAAAATAATGAATACTGTTATGCTGGAAATAAAAAAAAAAAAAGTTCTTATAGGGCATGTCTGCTGGTGATAAATTCCCTCAGTTTTGATTTTTCTAAGAAAATGTTTCAGTTTCACTTTTGAAAGATAAGAAAATATGGAATCCTAAGCTGATATTTTTTTCTTTCAACATTTTACTCATTCCACTCTCTATGTGCTTTCATGACTTCTGATATAAGTCCACTGTAATTCTTTTCTTTGTTCCTCTAGAGGTAAGGTGTTCTGTTTTCTCTGGCCACTTTTAAAGTTCTCTCTTTGTCTTTGATTTTCTGCAATTTGAATATGATCTGCCTAAGAGTAGATTTTTTGGTCCTTTAAGCTGTTTGGCTAATTAGATCTGTATGCAGTATCTTCCTACCAATAAAATACATGAAAACCTGTAGAAATTAACATCACAAAATGAGACTGTGACTTCCAAAATGGGCTGAACTTGATCCAACATCTCTCTGTTTGACATCTTTTGACCAAATAGTACAGTAATTTTTTCACTGAATTTCTGCAGTGTTTCTGAGTGTGTACTCCAGGGCCAGCAGCATGATCAGGTGGGAAATCAGAATCTCTGAGGATAGGCCCATGTTTTAAAAACTCTGTGTGTAATGACTACAAACATTATAATCATTCTATACCGTTGATTGTCAAGGAGTGGTCCTAAGCCAGAGTGTTTTAATAAATCTTTCATGTGGTTCTTATTCATGCTAAAGTTTCAGAATGATTACGCTGTATCATGAAAATGATAATAATAAATATGTACGTAGCTTTTACAAAGGTGACCTCCATTTCCCAAAGAATCTCAAAGCCGTAATAGATCTTGTTATTTTTCTACAGAACATTTCAGATTATCAGAGTAGTAATTCAATAAATTTGAGCTGAATAATAATATATTTAATTTGCTGCTCAATTGTTTTTCCTATTTACATCAAATGACTATTGGTATAAGGTGATACCTCTGTCTTTATGTTCTATATTTTAATACATTATTTACCTCTAATTTACAGAAATGTTAACTATTTGACAACATAGGAAAACAAATTTTCTCAAATACATTCTATATAAATTATCTTTGGAGGAGGAAAATACAAATTGAAGTAAGTGAATATCAATTTTTTTAGTCTCTTATTCTAAAATAAAAATCTCAATATCTTCCAGTTTTTAAAGTGTTCAAGAAAACAGTATGCATTGCAAAAGAAAGTGTTTCCCCATATCTCAACTTCCTTTTATCTCAGTATACTTATACCTGTATAATATCAATATCTACAAATCTTTAAAAGGGCAAAGCACTTCTTTAGGTATTATGGATATTTCAGCTCTTAACTATTTAACAATCAGGCTCCATACAAATAAAGTACTTAATGACATAAAAATGAGTTTAAATGAACTATAAAAAAATATATGTGACATACAGTTCTTAGTAATTTTGTTAAATCTAGGCTTCAGAGGTTTTTTTTTTTAAATTAATGAGCGAGGAAATCATTTGAGGTAGTACAGTACTACATCAAACATGAAAAAAACACAGAAATTATTGTTTTCTTTTCCATAGTGCTCTCATTCAAAATTGGTATGTGAGATGCATGTATTATTCTCTGAACTATTAAATAGTTTGTGTGAAATAGTCTTCCCTGACCTAGGTTTAAAGATAAAGAGACCATTATAAAATTGTAACTATCGTATTGGGTAACTTTTTGAAACAACACTATACCTTTATTAAGTAATTGATTCAGCTAGTAGTAATGTACCTTTTTTATTTATTTATTTATTTATTTTTTAAAGATTTTATTTATTTATTTGACAGAGAGAGAGATCACAAGTAGGTGGAGAGTCAGGCAGAGAGAGAGAGAAGCAGGCTCCCGCTGAGCAAAGAGCCCGATGCGGGGCTCGATCCCAGGACACTGAGACCAAAAATCTGAATACACTGTGAACTTATGGCTTTATCATTTCAATGTATTTCATAGATCAAGGGCCATTTATTGAGCATATCACAAACTCAAAACGGTGAAACTGACCATTAAACAAGTTTGATAAACAAGAAGAATTAAATTTTAAATCTTAAACCTATAAGCTGACATATCCAAGGATGTCTATCTACCCTTTGAAGTAGTAAAATTCTCTAAAATAAATTTAAATTACAACATATTAACAACAGAAAGAACACATGGAAAAACTGATTTATATTAATGTAACAAAAACAATATGGATGTTTTTAGATTTTCAAATATATCAATACTTTAGGGTGAAACTTATGTATGTTAATCTGATCAAGTAATGTAAGCACATAGTCTTTCTCATTTGAATTTCTCCATTACCATCTACTTGTTCCACTGCAATATATAAAACACACCCAGAACAGCCTGCAGTATGAACTAGGAGACATGAAAGTGCTATACACTGTAACATTACACTGATCACTTCTCTAGAGGAATTTTTCTGACTTCTATAAAATATCCCAGAGCCAAAATTCCAATATTATAAACAGGGCAAGAGATCTATGTTCTAGAAGCAATTCATAAGGGGGCACGTGGGGGGCTCAGTCAGTTAAGCCTCCCACTCTTGGTTTTGACTACTCAAGTCATGATCTCCGGGTTGTGAGATCAAGCCCTGCACTGGGCTCTGGGCTCAGCATGGAGTCTGCTTGCGATTCTCTCCCCCCTCCCCCATTCGTTCCCCCCCTCTCTCCCCTGCAAATTAAATAAATATTTCTTAAAAGCATTTAGAAGCAATTGGTAAATTTCTAATGGTAGTTTTAGATAATAAAATCCCATGCAAGTTTTTAAATAATATTTTAAACGTTGACACATTTAATTTCATTTTTCAAAGCATGTGCAAAATCTATCTTTAGATTATTTGCTGGGAGAAGAAAGAGTTGATATTTTTGACATCAGTCCTGAATTCCACACGTAAGAATCCTGTACCTTCCATTTAAGTACTTCAGTATTAGAAGAAGACAGAAAGATGTCTTATGGTTTCAATATTCTTTTCTCTTTTCTCCCCACTAACACCAGTCACAGAGATTCTATGCTAAGGGAGAGATGACCCCTATTGAAGAGGCAGAAGACATGGCCAAGCAAACCCTGAACAAGTTAGATAAATCCCTTGAGGATTATCATTCACTTAGGAAGCTTGCAGGAAAAAAAAAAAATTAAATAGATAAAAGTTACTGGAGATGAGATTTAAAAAAAAATCTAGTCTCTGTAATAGTCATTTTGCTTTCAAAGAAATCATGTTTTTGGCAGTCAAATTTTAATGAAAGACATATTCAGCTTTAAAAACAAAAGTAAAATTTCCATTTTGCTATATTGTAAAGGAAACTAAGGTTGAATAAAAATCAGGGGAAGCCATATTTGATTAGTATGAAATAATATCTGTTAAATATCCTTTCATGAAAGATATAGATATATTCCACTTCTAATTCCTGTTTTGTTAATCATATTACAATTTCTACTTTGTCAAAATTTATCATTTTATACTTCTTGTTATGGTCAAAATTTCCCCAGTTTTATGTATGTAAATAATGCAATTCTTACTACCAGTGTCCTTCTTTACATTTTTAAATTCCTCTCCTGGTATGCTAGATTTCCTTTGTTTGTTTGTTTGGAGAGAGAGGGGGGGAGCCTATGTTCACAAAATGGGGGAGGCAGGGCAGAGGGCGAGAAAGAATCTTAAGCAGATTCCATCTGGATTTCACGACCCTGAGATCATGACGAGCTGGAATCAAGAGCTGGATGTTGAACCAAGCCACCCTGGTGCCCCTTGTTTTGTTTTTCTAAGAAGGACTTGTGTTTCTGAATTCTTATATTTTAAAAATGTCTGCTGTTTGAGCTCTGAAAAAACTACTTCATGGAAGAAGAAGTTCTTAGAACACTTTCTTTTAATAAGGATTTTATAGCCATGCTCTGTTGATGGAATACAGAAAGTACACAGCCAGCTTCATTTATTTTACTAGCAATGGTAGCTGATTATTTCCCTAAATGTCTGGTATTTTTCCTCTATCTTTAACATCCAATAACTTTACCCAGACATGGCTCAGTATAGAAAATGTTTAGTCAACTGACAAAATTTCAGATCAATTATTATCTGGAGAAAACTGCATATCACCAACTTAATTTTTTTTTTTTTTTAATGAGTAAAGCTATACACTGGGCAAAATGCTATATGGGGTTTCACCAGTAAGTTACATCAACTAGGTGCTTTGAGACTGGCATATTCTACTATTCTCAGCTATTTAGAAGATTGGATATGATCTTACAGTTCTATTAAGTTTCCCATAATATAGTAGCTCTCCTGACTGGACTAATAATCTATCTTTTAAAGAGTCCAATTGACATGGTTCAATCACAAGACAGAAACAAGGAAAATTTAGGCTTTTATTGCCATAAAGAAAAAAAAAAAGAGTGGTGAATACCTTTAATTTGAATTTTTTTCTATTTTCCAAAGTTTTTGTAACAACCAAAATACTTACTTAAAAGTCAGTGTCTATGTGCTTATGGCATCATACCAAATATTTTGTAAGGTAATTTATACAAACTCAGCTGCTGTTCATGGTATATGCACATCTATAAAACATTAATGAAACACGTGAGTTGCCCAAACTCTTATTTCCTAATTTTGGTACTTTTCTGTGTGTTGCTGGTTGTTTGCTTTCACTTTTCACTTTTCATTCTCTTTTTCTGTCTCACTGACTTTCTGTAGAAAACATAAATATTGGTGTCTTTTATTCCTTTAAAAGAACCACCATCTTCGTCCCTATGCATAATACTCACGCCAAGCACGGCCTGCAAAATCACCACAGAATTTTAACTGCATTAAATTTTATTCAATGCAAGCATAAAACCATAACCTAATGGTAGCAAATTCTATTTGATTCAGACAGTGTCACCTTCAAAAGTTATTACGTGAGGCTGACAGACAATGAAAGAAGGCCTAATACAGGAAGCACAGGCAGGGTGTGTGTGATTTCATTCATATGTACGTAATTTTATATATATAAAAGGAACTCAGTGTCTTTTCTCCTACTTTTTGCCGTATAAGGTGATATATGCTCTGTAGCCCTGTACTATATAATGGAGAAAGAGAACACGGTTTCAGGAAGTTGTCCATATAACGCTCTAGTTTATTTTGAGAAGTAAATACCTTAGAAATCTGCTTGCAGTTTTATCTCCCTCTGATTCTTACTTCCTACTCTTCACTCAGGAGGTCAGCATATAGTCCAATCTCATTTGCTACGATCTGAGAGTAGTGTTTCTTTCTTTTTTTTTTTTTTTAAGATTTTATTTATTTGACACAGAGAGACACAGAGAAAGAGGGAACACAAGCAGAAGAAGTGGGAGAGGGAGAAGCAGGCTTCCCGCTGAGCAGAGAGCCCGATGCGGGGCTCCATCCCAGGACCCTGGGATCATGACCTGAGCTGAAGGCAGATGCTTAACAACTGAGCCACCCAGGCGCCCCGAGAGTAGTGTTTCTTAAATAGGAAAAGCGCACATAGCAAAAAGAAAAAGTATGCAGAGAAAAAAATATGAAGGAAAAAATTTTAAACTAAAAAATATTTTTACACAGTCTCTAGAATGCCTTCCAAAGAAATGTCCTTTCCCGAAGTTAGTTTGAAAATGAGAGGAAGAGGGGTGCCTGGGGGGCTCAGTCCGTTGAGCGTCCGCCTTCCGCTGGGGTCCGGGATCCAGCCCCATGTCTGGCTCTCTACAGAGTGAGGACTCTGCTTCTCCCTCTGACCCTCCCCCTTCTCATGCTCGCTCTCTCTCTCTCTCTCTCTTATTCTCTCTTGAATAAATAAATAAAATCTGTTTTAAAAATGACATGATTATTTCTCTTAAACTGCAAATAACCAAACCACCACCGGACGGAGCTATCTTTTCTTGGAATAAAATAGTCAGGCTCTAGGCCACTTCTTGTGTGCAAGCTCTGTCCACTCTTTGTGCAGTTAGTTCTATAATCTACAATAAGACTCTTAGCAAGCACAATTTGGAAAAAAAAAATGGAAATTGTAAAAAATGAAATGCAGTTCTTTATATAAGAGCCACAGGGAATAGAAAGTTTCGGGGAAAAGGGAAAAAGACACAGTTGCAGGAAAACTGTGATTGGTAACAAACAGTCTTGGGGTATTCAAAAAATAGATTTTCTATTTTGACAGTGACACCAAATTGTGAGAATTTTTTTAGTTCTCAAGGAAAATGTCATGAAGTCTCATTCAAGTACAGAATAAGGGATGAGAGGAGAACAGAAACTGAGTTCAGTTGAAAAAGGAACTTTATGTACCTTTGTGTTTCGTTTATCACCTTAGAATATCTACTATTCTTTGGTAATTTAAATTCTCATACCACATCACATTTTAATAATACGTCTTCTGGGTTTTCTGGATTAATGTGCTTGAAGAAAGCAGTAAGAATCTAACTGTGCTAACTAAATACATTTGGTGTATTTCTCTTGGCTTGAGTAAGAGACAAATAAACTCAGCTAAAAGGAGAGATAATTAAACACTTAGTCACCATTCGGTAACTCAACGTGTCCAATTAAATGGATTATCATTGAAGTAAAGCAGCTAATATCTCGTTTAACCAGCATTAAGGGAGCTCCTATTCCATAGGATGTTCTGGGATATCGTGTCCCTTGTGGGAAAACAACCATAAATTTTGGATACATCGCTGCCTTTTGAATTTTGCAGTTAAAAGACTAATGCATATTTTGTCCCTCCTCTTAGTTTTCCTGGAAGTTACTCACTTTATCTTCCTCATATTTTTGTAAAATTAGGGTGGAATGTTTTCTGCTATCCAGTTCCCTAGGTGTGATGTATTTCATATGGTTTAGCATGGGGTTTAGCTGGTGTCAGTTATTACTAAAAATATAAAATATCAACAATCATCAAATTCTAAAATTCACATTGGTTAAATAGTAATTTCCAGAAAAAAAAATGACCAAAAGGGAAAACCATAAATGAACTAGAATTAAATATTCTCCTTTTCATATATTTCGATTGTTATCTATCATTACTTAATTTAGATCAGATAATCCTTTAATCAGGTATAAAATGAAAAGTCAACCCAAATCTGATTGGAATCCAACATTTCTAAGCTCTATTCTTTCTGCCTGCACTTCACCTCTAAGTGTCTAAGTGGAAAAGTTTGCCACCTCAATCGTCCATTTTATTTGTTCTCCCTGATTAATCTGCTGATGGGGAGTTATCTAAAGTGAGGCATTTATCTGTGGTCTTATTGTTTCCATGTAGCTATAAGTACTTCAGACTTTTTTATCCTTCTGATGAAGGGTAGTTGCTTCTTTCTTTTCTTTACTTGGTTCCTACTACCACGAAACACAAGAAGGACAAAGATCCTTACGGGTCGCATTTAATCTGGGCTGAGATTTATTCCCTTCGTGATTTTTTAGACACTCACGCCCCCTTCATTTGGGGCTCATTGCTCACAACCTGCGCTAATTACTTTGTACAAAATCACTGGTGATAGTAACTTAATGAACCCAGACATTCTTAACCATTTACAGGAGGTTTGTCTTTATCTTTTTACAAATATCTGAATAATTCAGAAGAATTTAAATAAAATTATAAAATGTTACCCTTGCCTAATTTGTCAAATTAAAAGTCTACTGATAGCATTTAAAGTACTTGAAAATAATTTGTCTTTTCATATATTTTCATTATTTATAGGGAATAGGTAATGAGTAATACATTTATTTTTTAAATTGACTGCTTGAAATTCAGCTTTTCAGGTAACTCCCTCCTGTTCATCCGCTTCCTCCCCCCACCCCCGGGCTGCTTCCCCAAGTGCTTTGAATCTCCTGTAGGCACCGACTCTTCGGACTCCACAGCTCTCATTCCCATGGTAAGGCTCAGCCAGTACCATATGCCCGTGTGCATGTTGACTGACAGATGAGGTCAAAACGATGCTTTCTATTTGGGAATTCTACCTCTTCCCAGTAAACTGCACAGCATTCTGATAGTCCTCTGTACCATGAAGAATCCAAAAGGTCTCAGATGACCTTTTCTGTTTTCAAGGGTGGGTCCTGCTTTCCCCTGAGTAGCAGGTCACGCTCCCACCCTCTGCACCGGGCTAACTCCCACTACCCCAAGGACAGTAGTCGTCACCTTCCAGAGAGCGTGCCCACCATCCAGAATGAGGAAAAACTGTTGCCTGAAAACACAGTCTCTCAAGTATCAGATGAAGATTATATCCCATAATCTCCTTAAAGACACCTTCTAGGTTTGATTCATCTTTACGCCTCCCATAGTATCTAATGTAATCATGACATGTAGAAGACACTCAGTAAATACATGCTAAATATATAGACCGAATTACTGAAGAATCACAGTAAACGTTTTAGTCCTTAGAGGCAACAATGATGATAACCTTCCATGATTTAAACAAAACAAAAACCACATCATAAAAACAGTAAAAGAGCACAATTCAGTAAGGGAAAAAACATATTACTTTATTCAAAAAAGATGTGAAAGCAAAATATATTCATTGCATTATTTTTCTAGTTTGTTATTTTCAAAACACGGACACACACATATGAAACCATGGTATTCATGCAAAAGGGGCTTTATGCAGTTCTTCTATTGAATGTGCGTCCTCCCTGTTCTGGAAAACAATGCATGCACACACAAGCACACACACACACACACACTCATGACCTAACGCCCATAGATCACAAATGCCATCGAGGTCACCACAGATTAAAGATGCAGCCAGAATCTCTGGCTCCTTTGCTGCCTTCTCATGAAGAAAAATAGTGCTTTTAAATTTTCTTAATCAAGTTACATTTATCATTTTCCTGCTCCCTTTCCTTTCTGCTCTCAATACAATACTGTCATCTTTAGAGTTGATGTCAATGAACTTGAATTTTTCTTAAGTCAGACTCCCAACTAAGTGAGATAAATGAAATCAATATTCTTCCCTTTACAGGTGAAATGAGTTCCGTAACATATGTAGTCCTGCACCTTCCTCTCCTTTTTTCTCCTTTGTACTGCAATCCATCAATGTACTGCTCTTGGCACCTGAATGAACACATCTTAATATGAGATTTCAAGCAACAATTCTTCCTAAATATAATGAAATATTTCAGTCTTTGTTCTTAAAATCCCACACCTAGATCTATGTTCTTTGCTCCTCCACAAGAATTTATTTCTATTATTCTTACAGGATTCTTAGTATTCACAAGTGATTAGTCAGGTCCTTGAGTTCAAGAAATATCTGATTTCTTCATACAAAAGTCTAAATGCTATTCCATTCTCAGGGCTGACTGAAAAAAAAATAGGACTTTCAGAAAAGGGATTTCATATTCAAGGCCACCATGCTTCATGGTTTTGCTCTGTATCATGAAGCACCTGTTTGCCATTATTCATAAGGCTTCTTCTATCAATTCAAAAATTCCCTCTGCAGTAGTCCTTCTTATAGGAAAAAAGTAACTTTATCAGATTGCTTGGTGATGCACTTTTGCATTATAAAATGCTACGCGATTTTTTTTAAGCTTTCAATTCTGTGAATCATTATTATGGACCTATTCTAATTTTACATACTAAGTACATGCTGATTCAAACAGGTCATAAAAAGAATTCAGTAAGCAAAATGTTAATTCATACTGATTAAGGAGTAAGAATCATTTTTACTTCCACATACATTCTTTTTTTCATACTTTTGAATAATGATAAGAATTAGTTTATATTGTTAAGTGTTTGCCATAAGGAAAATATGGAAGACTTATCAGCTAGAAAGGCACTACACAATAAATGTATGTATTGGAACTAAGGATTGAAAAATATTCTGGATGTTAAATTAGCAAATTGGGGGAAACATTAAGAAGATCAAATTAGGGGTGGCTCAGTCACGTAAGGGTCTGCCTTCAGCTCGGGTCATGATCCCAGGGTCCTAGGACTCAGCCCCATGTCAGGCTCCCCGGTCAGGAAGGGCGTCTGCTTTCCCCTTTCTCTGTGCCCCTCCCTCACACTCATGGGCTCTGTCGTTCTCCAATAAATATAATTTTAAAAAAAGAATCAAATTAGATAAAGTGACAGAGACCACAGAGTCTGCAAGTTACAGTTACTGTGTGGGTGGAGGAGGCCAAGATCACAGGGGAGTTTCAGTCAAATGGAGAAAAGGTGCTGGCTGAGACAGAACTTAAGTGGCACCGTCCCTGGCTACGATTTATTCCCCCAACCCCATGCTCACTCCAGCTTTCTAACAATCATATTACATGTGAAAAGCAACCAGCAAAGGAAGCAAACATTAATTAGTAAGTAGTTACTGGAATCCACGCTCTAACTGGCGGGGAGGGAAGTCTGGAGAGTGGCTGAGAAGGGTTTGGACCCTGGACAAAGATGCCATCTAAATGGGACAGATGCGTGAATCCCAGAGGATTTTATCAACCCTGATTAAATGTGAATTCGTGAGTGTCCCAGATCTCTGTTGTGTCTCCATGTTATCAGTGTAGAGAAATCTCTACCTACAAATGTTGCTTCACCTGTTGTCTATTACTGACTGGGATGGGCACAAAGGACCGCGCGGTGGCAGAAGCCGTTCTCGAGGTTTGATGGTTCTGGCGAACTGACCAGGGAGCCAAGGAATGGGATGGCCTACGGTGTGGATTATTTTCTGCAACACCCACACCACCCATAAAGTTAGCACCCGAGGGGATAAGGTAGCATAGCAGGACGACAATAATAAGATTACAAGGCCTTCCCTCCAAAACTTAAAGGGACGGACACTAACCAATGGCAATAAAACAAACAAAGTACAGCAAACTAAGGATCCTCAACACTCCCACTAAGAAAACAGCACAACCTTTTCTATCAGACCCCCTGGTAACTGCAATTTCAAAAAGAGAGAAGACTGAGGAATTAATTCTACGCAAATACATATTAAAACCTGGTATAAACGGATTACTTTTGAAAAAGATATAAAACGGAACTCTGGCCAACTGCTTATAAACGTTAGCGTTTATAGATTTTGTTTGCTGGTTGCAACAGCAACAGGAAGTTGGCTTCTACCTGCCTTCTTCCTTTACCATCTCTCATAAGCATATTCATTTTCCAGAAAATAATTTAAATCCAGAGTCCTAGCTACAAGGGAGTCAGAAAAATAAAACTGGAGGCTTTCCAATCTCTTCATCTTGAAAAAAAAAAAAAAAGGCAGCCAGTCCGTGTGGCTCTAGAGCCCAAGCTCTGGTGCCTCCGATGTTTTGGGGCTGTTATGAGCATTTAAAGAAAACAACTGTTTTCTTTAAAAAGAAAACAATTCTTTAAAAAGAAAGCAATTGTTTTCTTTCCTTCTTGCCTTTAACCACATATACATGGTGTCAATTATATAAATAAAAAATGAGATACTCTATCAATAATATTAATTTTCAAATATCTGAAAACTAGGGAATACACACAAAAATACATGAAATATTTATTTATTTCCTCCAGTGTACTAATGATAGACAGAGGCATGCAGTAATCTATTTTTAGTTATGTGATATTACTTCCTGGTCATTTTTCCTTTTCTTTCTTTCTTTTTGGAAAAAACAAGCTCAGAGATACCTTCCTTCTGAAGCTAGAGAGGCGCTGCTGGGACACAACATCCTGACCCTATCCTGCAATAGATGACTGGAATCGTGTCCACAATTTTTTGCATCTTCTAAGGTGGCAGGCGCAGAACCCGATCCCTGCAACAGGCACGTGGCCCAGCTGCACCGTGGGGCTCTCGAGAATGGTACATTCCCCTTTGAAAGTGCTGGGACAACTTCCCTGGTAGCATCCCCACTCCATGCCCTGGTATCACGCCACCAACTGCTGCCATGGGTAGCCTGGGCAGACCTGAGCACTCACAGAGCTCTGTGCCGCACTCTCTCTCACTTCTTGCTCTACTGCACAACCTAAGTTCTAGTCTCCCTTCAGTGAAAAAAGTCACAATCTTTTACTCTGATTATTGGTATCTTTTTGTGATTCATCCGTTTTATTTGGGACAATGACGCAATCTGCAAATGAAGAAATGAAGTCTCCTTAGACGCTGAAAAGATCCCGAATGCAATTGGATTGAATTTTAATACAGTTTTCAGGGATTCAAAACAATACTTTCAAACTAATGACATTATTATGAAGAAAATCCTACTTTTATTAAAGTAGTAAAGGCCAATGAATTAATTTTACGACCCATTTCGAGTCATTGAAATACTTTATAATATTTAACATTTTGTTCTTCCCAGTATAACTTCATCCTTTTTTCTTTTTCTTTCTTTTTTTTTTTTTTTTTTTTTTTTTTTTTTTGCCTCTTTCTCAACTTCAGGCCAACTTTCTAATTTCTAATAGATAAACTTGATTCCAATTTTTGCTCCTTTTTTCCTTCTATAACCCAGACAAAATAGGGGCCTATGTGGGTTGGAACTAGTTATGCATGATCTCACAGCAATTGTTAAATGAAGTCTATCTCTCTTTGGGGGACTTAATAATTCAACAGTTATTTCTCCAGATTACCAACCTGAGGGTACCAACAGATTGTGCGAAGAAAAAAAAGCTGCATTAATTCTCTGAAATAAGCCTTCCAGCTTTCCCAGGATCAAAATGGAAAGAAAATAATCTGAATTTTCTCCCACTATCAACTTCATCCTGTTGCCGTGTGACAGTAATGTTTCTGGTTGGCTGACTGCCCACGTCTCTCCCAAAGAATTCTTACAGCATTTTAGCGACTTGCTCACTATTCCTGCTGCTACCAAACAATTATAACTATAACCACTTAGGGTTAGTCAACCCAAAGATCTCCTCCACCCTGAATAGGAAGCTGGGTGCCAAGTAATAGCCATAAACAGCAGCTTTAATCCTTAGGGGAGGTACAGAATGGAGACACACAGTTCTCTTGGTTTGTTTCTCCAGATGCCAAGAGAACAGGTTGGAAAATGAGGATCTTCCTAGATGCTAGAAAATCACAATAAATACCCTCCCTGGAACATGAATAAAGAAAGCACTCAGTCTCTGTAGAGTCTTAATTCTTTTTCCAAAACAAGGTATAAATAAGGATTTTTAGCCTTTTAGGGAGAACAGCTGCACTGTGTTATGGGTCACTTGTTGTGCATTGACGTGAGTATTACCAGAAATGTATAAGGAATATAGAATGGTTTCCTCTAGCGCAATCAGGCCATACACACACACACACACACACACACACACACCCCACACACATACACACACACACACACATAACCAATCATATGTCAGTAATGCCCAAATCATAAACTGGGCCAATACTTTTTATAATCAGCTTTCACAACTCCGTAACTAAACTGTTAATAGTTGAGGTGGTTCCTTATGGACAACATAGATTCTCTCACAAATCCTTTCCATTTTAGGCTACCACCCTTTTCTTACTTTTTTACTCGGAACGCTTTTCTCTAAAAGAGTACTGGCTGTCTCTTTTTCCTAAGCGTCCACTCACTGCTCAGCCCACACCAATCTGCTCTGTGCCTCCGATATTCCACCACTGACCTCCACACCACTCCCTCCACCAGGCATATTTCAGTCTTCATCTTACTGGGCTGTTCATTAGCATGTGGTACCCCTCCTTCCTTCTTAATCATCGCCTAGTCTGCATACATGTCACTTCACTCTTGTCTTCTCTCCTTTCTGGCTATTTCGCCTTAGTCCCCATAATCACATCTTCATCTGCTACCGAACTCTAAATTCAAAATTACATTTGAGACGCTTCTCTCACTTTACACGATTTCCCAAGGAGACCTCATCTACAACCCTTCCTTAGACTCTGTTATCTTCTAAAATGCCATAACCATCAAGAAATATCTCCTACTCTGAATGTCCTCCAAAATCCTGGCCCATATACTCAACTAGACATCTTTGTTTGGATGTCTCAGAGTCTCAGCAGGTTTTTAGTAGAAGAACCATGAAACCTTCCTCAGAGGTAGACAGTCTATCGTGGTGTATGCCAATCACTTTCTACCTCTCTGACCCTGAGAAAGTGTCTAATAGTGAACCCCTTCAGAGAACCTTTTTTCTACTCAAGGGTTCAACCATCATCCTTTATTTTCTCCAAATCACAAGATGAACAGTCTTGGTTCACTCTCTTGGTATTTTCTTTGAGTCTTATGTATATGGCCAGTGTAGATATGAGTTTAAAACCTGAATGCTGTTTTGATCTATATTACCCATGCCTCCTATCTATCATGCTCACTCTTTAGAATTACTCTGGTTTTCCCCTCCATCCTGCCCTTAAGAAAAAAGTGCCTAACCTCATTACAATTTTTTCACTAAAAAGTTTTACCAAAAAGTTTGAGCTCAAGCATAATGGTAGCATTAAAAGTTCTGTCAGATGTATTACAATTGCAAAGAATGCCATGATCTCAACAACTATCAGTAAAACTTTGTTTCTGACAGTATTCCTTCAATATATATTTGTATTTACTTCTCGGTTAATTATATCCATGCACTAACAGATTGTATTATAGATTAAAAACACACAAATACACATTTTTAAATTAGTTAGATTAAATAACAGCATTTTAAAATAATTTTATGTGTTTTTAGAATTTCCTAACAATACGGTAAGAATTTTGCTCTCAGTAGGATATGTTATTGATCATTTTCACTGAAGCAAGGCTATTGAATCTGCTTAATTATTTTTTGAAAATTTTGTTGTAACATTTAGTGACAGAACAGTAGAAATGACTATTCCTATGTTCATGTTATTTCAATATCTGATTTAACAACTTCCATAGATGAACAATATGTTCAGGGCACCTGGGTGGCTCAGTGGGTTAAGCCTCTGCCTTCGGCTCAGGTCATGGTCTCAGGGTCCTGGGATTGAGCCCTGCATCGGGCCATCTGCTCAGCGGGGAGCCTGCTTCCCTTCCTCTCTCTCTGCCTGCCTCTCTGCCTACTTGTGCTCTCTGTCAAATAAATAAATTTTTTTTAAAAATTTAAAAAAAAACAATATGTTCTTACAAATACACATAAACTCAAATGAAAGAAGCTCTTCATGTGCTGAACTTACTAAATCATGACGTTTTTAAATTCCATCCATAAATTATGCAATAGTTTTTTAATTATTTGCTATATATCCCATATTAACCACAATAACAAAAAGCTCTAAAGCAAAACATTATGTCTCTTTGAGATAGGAAACGAAATGGAGACACCTATATCCAGTCCTTTTCAACATTATATTAGCAATTTAATTAGTATAATAATACAAGAACAGCAAGAGCAGCAGCGAGACGTGATGAATGCAAAAGAAGAGACACAACTGGCCCTATTCACAAGTGATATGATTGATACAATTATGTATTCAGAAAATGTAATAGATTCTATCTTCAGTGTCTATCATCTTACCTTTTTTTTATTCCTTGCCTGTTATGGGGGGGAAGGGAGGAAAGAAAGCTACTGTATTATTTGGGGTTACTCAGATAAAGAAAACCAACTGAAACCCATGGCTCAAAAACATGGTGGGAATGCAGAAAGTTTGAACATGTAGGGCAGGCCAGAAGGTTGGAAGCTCAGGCAAGAGTTGATGTTAGAGTGGGCAGGCCAGAAGGTTGGAAACTCAGGCAAGAGTTGATGTTAGAGTTTTGAAGCAGAATTCCTTCCTTTCCTGGAAACCTCAGATTTTGTTCTTAAGGCCTTCAACTGGTTGGATAAAGCCTATCACCGCTAGCACTCTCCTGAAGTCAACTGACTGTAAATGTTAATTACATCTACAAAATACCTTCACAGCAACCTCTAATCTAGTGTTTGGCCAAACAACTAGGCATCATAGTCTACCGAAGTTGACACAAACAATTAAACAAACGCTTTTCTGCAAAGTCAGTATGACATTGATACCAATATCTGACTACAATGTCACGATAAAAACAAGTCCCTTATTTTAAATATGTTGCAAAAATCTGGACTTTGGGCGAATGGGATCAAATAATCCATCAGAAGAACAACACATGGCCACAAATGGAGTTAACTCCAAAACAAGAACAACCCCCAACTTACAATGGTTTGACTTACAGTTTTTCAACTTTATGATGGTGCAAAAGTGATACCCATTTAGTCGAAACTATACTTTGAATTTTGAATTGGACCTTTTACGTGGCTAGCAGCATGTAGTAAGATACTCTCTCATGATGCTGGACAGCAGCCGGAAGCTGCAGCTCTCAGTCAGCCCCACAGTCTTGATGGTTAACAACCGATACACCATAACCCTTTTGTATTCATACAACCACTATTTTCCACTTTTGGTAGAGTATTCAATAAATTATGAGATATCCACACTTTATTATAAAATAGGCTTTGTGTTAGATGATTTTATCCAACTTCTGACCAATGTAAAAGTTCTGAGCACATTTACAACATGCTAGGCTATGACATTCAGTAAGTTAAGTGTAATGAATGCATTTTTGACTTCAAAATATTCTCCACTTAAAATGAATTAATCAGGAGGTAACCACATCATGAATGAAGGAAGATCTATATAGGGATGGTTTAACATTAGAATATGTCCTAATATAATTGATAACTGCTAACACCATTAATACTTAACACTGCTCTAAACTACCCAATGCAATTAGACAATAGAAAGAAAAAAGAGATCAAAAATTGAGAGGAAAAACAGACATTAGTGGCATATGATATATGTTTAGAATACCAAGAGAATCAAATCTTATAAAGTATTAGAATAAAAAAAAAACTGTGGCTGATTACAAAAATAAATGTGATGAAATAAAAGATACCATGCATAGAACAACAAAAGGGAGACACTTGGGAGTAAATTAAAAAATGAATAAAGGCAGCGGGGGTGGGGGGTACCTGGATGGCTCAGTTAGTTAAGTGTCTATTTCCTGATTTCAGCTCAGGTCTTGATCTCAGGGTCATGAGTTCAAGCCCTGCATGGAACCTACTTAAAAAAAAAAAATGTACCACCCCACAAAATACACATTAGGGGCATCTAGAGGGCTCAGTTGATTAAGCATCTGACTCTTGATTTCGGCTCAAGTCATGCACTTAAGGTAATGAGATCAAGCCCTACATAAGGCTCCATGCTGAACATGAAGCCTGCTTGAGATCTCTTTCCCTCTGCCTCTCCCGCTCCACACTGCTAACATGTGTGCATGCACTCTCTAAAAACAAAGGATAAAATCCAGACCACAATTAAATTCTACTGAAGAATTGAGTGAATTAAATAAAAGTTGTTATATTTGTTTACATTTAAAATGTTTTTCTCTCCCTTCCACCCAAAATTATCCAAAATTGATCCTATATTCATAGGCAAGAATTAGAAATGGGAAGGCCATGTTCTGATAAAGGGAGGTGTGTATGTGATAAACACACATGAACACAAGATGTCACAAGAAAGATTTGAGCTTCACAGTTTATAATTAGCTTGCTTTTTTAAATTTTTATTTATTTATTTATTTATTTATTTGACACAGAAAGGAAGAGAGCACAAGCCGGGGTGGGGGGCCGAGGAAGAGGGAGAAGCAGGCTCCCCGCTGAGCAGGGAGCCCAATGTGAGGCTAGAACCCAGGACTCTGGGATCATGACCTAAGCCAAAGGCAGATGCTTAACCAACTGAACCACTCAGGTGCCCCTATAATTAGCTTTCTTTCTTTTTTTCTTTTTTTAAATTTCTTTTCAGAACAGAATTCATTGTTTTTGCACCACACCCAGTGCTCCACGCAATCCGTGCCCTCCTTAATACACACTACCTGGCTCCCCCAACCTCCCACACCCCACCCCTTCAAAACCCTCGATTGTTTTTCAAAGTCCATAGTCTCTCATGGTTCACCTCCCCTACCAATTTCCCTCAACTCCCTTCTCCTCTCCATCTCCCCATGTCCTCCATGATATTTGTTATGCTCCACAAATAAGTGAAACCGTATGATAATTGACTCTCTCTGCTTGACTTATTTCACTCAGCATAATCTCTTCCAGTCCCGTCCATGTTGCTACAAAAGTTGGGTATTCATCCTTTCTGATGGAGGCACAATACTCCATACTGTATATGGACCACATCTTCCTTATCCATTCGTTCATTGAAGTGCATCTTGGTTCTTTCCACAGTTTGGCGACCGTGGCCATTGCTGCTATAAACATCGGGATACAGATGGCCCTTCTTTTCACTACATCTGTGTCCTTGGGGTAAATACCCAGTAGTGCAATTGCAGGGTCATAGGGAAGCTCTATTTTTAATTCCTTGAGGAATCTCCACACTGTTCTCCAAAGTGGCTGCACCAACTTGCATTCCCACCAACAGTGTCAGAGGGTTCCCCTTTCTCCACATCCTCTCCAACACACGCTGTTTCCTGTCTTGTTAACTTTGGCCATTCTAACTGGTGTAAGGTGGTATCTCAATGTGGTTTTAATTTGAATCTCCCTGATGGCTAGTGATGATGAACATTTTTTCATGTGTCTGATAGCCATTTGTATGTCTTCATTGGAGTAGTGTCTGTTCATATCTTCTGCCCATTTTTTGATATGATTATCTGGTTTGTGTGTGTTGAGTTTGAGAAGTTCCTTATAGATCCTGGATATCAGCCTTTTGTCTGTACTGTCATTTGCAAATATCTTCTCCCATTCCGTGGGTTGCCTCTTTGTTTTCTTGACTGTTTCCTTTGCTGTGCAGAAGCTTTTGATTTTGATGAAGTCCCAAAAGTTCATCTTTGCTTTTGTTTCCTTTGCCTTTGGAGACATATCTTGAAAGAAGTTGCTGTGGCTTATATCAAAGAGGTTACTGCTCATGTTCTCCTCTAGGATTCTGATGGATTCCTGTCTCACTTTGAAGTCTTTTATCCATTTTGAGTTTATCTTTGTGTGCAGTGTAAGAGAATGGTCGAGTTTCATTCTTCTACATATATCTGTCCAGTTTTCCCAGCAACATTTATTGAAGAGACTGCCTTTATTCCACTGTATATTTTTTCCCTGCTTTGTCAAAGATTATTTGACCATAGATTTGAGGGTCCATGTCTGGGCTCTCTACTCTGTTCCACTGGTCTATGTGTCTGTTTTTATGCCAGTACCATACTGTCTTGGTGATCACAGCTTTGTAGTAAAGCTCAAAATCAGGTAACGTGATGCCACCAGTTTTATTTTTGTTTTTCAACATTTCCTTAGCAATTCGGGGTCTCTTCTGGGTCACAAATCAGGACTCAACCAATACCAAAAGACTGAGATTATTCCTTGCATATTCTCAGATCACAATGCTTTGAAACTGGAGCTCAATCACAAGGAAAAGTTTGGAAGAAACTCAAACACCTGGAAGCTAAAGACCACCTTGCTTAAGAATGCTTGGATCAACCAGGAGATCAAAGAAGAACTTACACAATTCATGGAAACCAATGAGAGTGAAGACACTTCAGTCCAAAACCTATGGGATACACAAAAGCGGTCCTAACGGGGGAAATACATAGCCATTCAAGCCTCCCTCAAAAAAACTGAAAAATCCAGAATACACCAGCTGTCTCTACACCTTAAAGAACTGGAGAATCAATAATAAATTAAACAAACTCCACACATAAGAAGGGAAATAATTAAGATTAGAGCAGAGATCGATGAGGTAGAAACTAGAGATAGAGTAGAATGTATCAATGAAACTAGAAGCTGGTTTTTTGAAAGAATCAATAAGATTGATAAATCATTGGCCACACTAATCCATAAGAAAAGAGAGAAAGCTCAAATTAATAAAATTATGAATGAAAAGGAAGAGATCACAACTAACACCAAGGAAGTAGAAACGATCATCAGAAGATATCGTCAACAGTTATATGTCAATAAGTTAAGCAACCTAGATGAAATGGATGCATCCTGGAAAACTATAAACTCCCACAATTGAACCAGGAAGAAATTGACAACCTGATAGACCAATATCTAGTAACGAGATTGAAGCAGTGATCAAACCCTCCCCCCACAAAAAAAGCCCAGGACCTGACGGATTTCCTGGGGAATTCTACCAAACTTTCAAAGAAGAAATAACACCTGTTCTCCTGAAGCTGTTTAAAAAAATTGAAGCAGAAGGAAAATTTCCAGACTCTTTTTATGAAGCCAGCATTACCCTGATCCCCAAACCAGGCAAAGACCCTACCAAAAAGGAGAATATCAGACCAATATCACTGATGAATATGGATGTTAAGATTCTCAACAAAATCCTAGCAAACAGGATCCAACAGCACATTAAAAAGATTATCCACCATGACCAGGTGGGATTCATCCCTCGGCTAAAAGGATGGTTCAACCTTCGCAAATCAATCAATGTGATAGAACAAATTAATAAGAGAAGAGAGAAGAACCACATGGTCCTCTCAATTATTGAAGAAAAAGCATTGGACAAAAACCAGCATCCGTTCCTGATTAAGATGCTTCAAAGTATAGGGATAGAGGGAATATTCCTGAACTTCATAAAATCTATCTATGAAAGACCCACAGCAAATATCATCCTCAATGGGAAAAAGCTTGCAGCCTTCCTGTTGAGATCAGGAACACGACAAGGATGTCCACTCTCACCACTGTTGTTCAACATAGTATTAGAAGTCCTAGCAACAGCAATCAGACAACAAAGAGAAATAAAAGTATCCAAATTAGCAATGAAGAAGTCAAACTCTCTCTCTTCGCAGATGACGTGATACTTTATATGGAAAACCCAAAAAGACTCCACCCCCAAACTACTAGAACTCATGCAGCAATTCAGTAACGTGGCAGGATACAAAGTCAATGTACAGAAATCAATGGCTTTCTTATACACTAACAATAAAAATACAGAAAAAGAAATTAGAGAATTGATTCCATTTACTATAGCACCAAGAACCATAAGATACCTGGGAATAAACCTAACCAAAGAGGTAAAGGATCTGTACTCAAGGAACTACAGAACACTCATGAAAGAAATTGAAGAAGACACAAAAAGATGGAAGACCATTCCATGCTCTTGGATCAGAAGAATAAACATTGTTAAAATTTCTATACTGCCTAGAGCAATCTATACTTTTAATGCCATTCTGATCAAAATTCCACTGGTATTTTTCAAAGAGCTGGAGCAAATAATCCTAAAATTTGTATAATTAGCTTTCTTAACAAGAATACTAAATATTGTCATAATTTGAATACAGGTTGTTTTCTTAACCTTTTAAATTGAAGTCTATTATCACAAATCATAACCCAAAAGCACTGGGCTGCTTTTTTGAACAGTATTTTAAGCCAAATGTTATACTTTAAAATAACCCTGGCAATAGGGTGGCTTGGTATTATCAATATCAAAGAATATCAAAGAACACAGAGAAAAGATGGATGGCAACCAAAAGTCCTAGATATAGCAAACATAACCACTATGAGAATAGTTAAGTGGTCATGAAAAAAATGTCAAATAAAAAAACTTTGGACAAATGAAGGAGATTAGATTTCCTATCAATTATAGCTAGGAGAAAGCGAAATTTAATTTGGGAAAATGAGATAAGTGGCTTTTCTTCCCGACTGTAAGTATAATGACAGCTATTCTTTTTTTTTTTTTAGATTTTATTCATTCATTCATTCATTCATTCATTCATTCATTCATTCTGAGAGGCAGCATGCACATGCACAAACACAATCACTTGAGGCATGCTGGAGGAGCAGAGGGGCAGGGAAAAGAAGAGGAGCGGAGATCGTCCTAGAGTCTGTCACTTAACCAGCTGAGGTACCCAGGTGCCCTGATAATCTATTCTTATTATACAGTAAGTACATATGAAAACTCCTAGAAGGAAATTTTTGAAAAATAACTAGTTAGCCTTAGGTGGTAAGATTATAGATAATATTACAGGTAGATTTTTTTTTTCTTTGAGCTTTTCGTTTCTTCCAAGCTTTCACCATAAATATGTTACCTCTCTGAGATTTAACCAATGTATCATTCAGTGCAGTTCTAAGCAGAAATTCTAAGATTCATGTTAAAACTCACTGTAAAATTGCTAGCACACAGAATTGAGATTTTCATTATAGCTGCCCTCCAACTTAGTATGTCAACAATGGTAAGATTTATTCAATTACAGCTAATGAGGCAAGGTCTGATGGTAAAGTTCACACATGTTTACTTCTTTATGAGAAGAGATTATTAAGCCACAGCATTCAATTTTAGCCTGAACAGATGGGACTGAGTTGTATGGGAGGTTTTTCTCTCTAAATACTCTACCTACATTACAAGGGACACCTTGTGTCATTTTCTTGAAAATTTTTTTCTTAACTGGCAAGAGAAATGGTATTGGAAGCAGAATTCCATCAGTGTAATGATTGCCACAAATAGACAACACAATTCTGGGAAAGAATGATTCATGGTTTTCCTTCAATAGAGAACATTCTTCTGAGACATTTTTTCCTCCTTTTTTAGTATGAATCTACATAATCCCCCACATTAGCTTTCATAGTTATAACTAACCTCCTGATAGCAAAATTTATAATGTACAATCAAACTTACCCAACAGTCACAGAATCTATTACTGTGGGTGTAGAAGGGATCTCAACTATTATCTTGCTAAATCTTAAATCAAAAAAACATTTGAGAGTATATTTAAAAGGCTTATTGAAGTTCTGTAAATTTCAAAAGGGTGTCCTACAACAAGATATATTATTAAATTTATCACTCCTTAGCAGTGTTTTGTGAATTATTCTTAATAAATATTCACAGTACATAAATTTGAGAATGGTAAAGTGGATGCATATTTAAAAGTTCCAGAAAATCTGAAGGAATGTTGAAAGCATTCATCTCTGAAGCATTTATTATGATAAATTATGGGCCAAGACAAATTAGGAAACTTTCCTTTCATTTTCCAGTCAAATGACAATCCTAGATTTTTTGAGGTTTTACTATCTACTTTATCTACAGCAAATGACCTCATAAAAAAAAAGTCAATTCACATATGATCCAGTTCTTCCTGAGAGTGTAGTAAGCAAGTTCTCAAAATGCAGGTCATTAACAAAACCTGATTCAAAAAAAAAAAAAAAAGTCTGAGTGTGGAGAGAGGGTCAATAAGAAAACTCAGATGCTGATAATGAAGATTGACAGCAGTGGTACACCTCTAGAGACATTAGAGACATGTGATTAGAGGAGAAACTTGCAATATTTCAGATGAGAGATGGCAAGAGCAGAAATTCAAAGTAGAAAAGAACCAGCATTTGAAGATTTTGTAGAGAAAAATAATAGCAAGATTTTAGAGGAGATAGGACTGAGAAAAAGATGCTTTCTTTATGGGCTGCTAAGGTGGTAGTAGCCCCCTAGACAGTGAAGTTTGGAGAAGGAGGATGAAGAATGTATATTTTATTTCATTGACAAAGAAAGACTGCCTATACAGCCAGGATGACAGATGAAAATTTGTCAAAGGTGTATTACATATTAGAAGGTAGATCAAGTAAAAACCCCATTGTCAACAGTAATAGGAAGACTTAAAATTTCACACGCACAAAACAGGAACTTTGTTTGGTTTGGTCAGATGTGATTAAGAATTATGGTTAACCAATTCATCCTAAATGATGTATTGAACGCCTATCAGTCACTTGGCTGGGAACTTGGGTCACAATGAGGAGTAAGGTCATTCCTACCCACCAGATGGAGGTGTGGCGATTAGCAAGTGATGGACAATGACAGTGCCGTGGGGGGACGGCCGGGAGTGAGGAAGCCCAGCAGCCAGCAGACACGGAGCAAGGAACCAGACTCATGCTGGAGGTGTCAGGACACTCAGAATGAGAAACCAGTAAGACGTAATGAAGACAAAGAAGAAAGGAGAAGTACTGCAGACGGAGGGAAAGGACAGACCAAGAACAGAGGGTGAAGAGGACAGTGTGGTGAGCGGGACTGAAGCCTGGAGGAGGTGAAGATCTGACAGCGACAGAGAGAGGCGGGAAGAGAGAATGAGAAAGAGCAGAGCTTGTAAATACGCCTAGAGAAGTCTGGGTTTTGTTCGTCCTGGTGAAGGATACCAGAGAGGAAAATGATGCCAGTATTAGGAGAAGGGACACAGAATAGGACATTCGGAGACACTGGAAGAAAGTCAAGGGAACCAGGGATTATGGAATCCAAGGGAAAAGAATTTTTTTTTTTAGAAGGGGGAGTGATAAACATTAACAAATGCTAACATAAGGTAAATATGACCCAAACGAAGATGTGTCTGCTGTATTTAACAACGGATACCATTAGCAGGTGTGGCTTCACTGAAGTGGGTGGGGCGCAAGAGAAACTTCAAAAGTCCAGGTATGAATGGAAAGTGAAGCAGCGGAGAAAGGGAGAGAGCCGCACTGAAGGAAGGAGACACAGTGGACACGTAGTCTGGCATGAGGAAAAGAAAGGGGTTTGTTGGCAAAAGGGACTTAAGCAAATCTCCAATGGAAATAGGCTAGTAGAGAGGAAAACGTGAAGACACTGCAGAAAAACAGTATGATTACTGATGAGCCAGAGTCCTTTTAGTAAGTGGAATTCACTCCTGTCTTAAATGGTAGTAAACATGATTATTTGAGTAGAGGTAGAATGGAAGAAGAAATACATGGAGATGAATTTCTGTCATTTTAAGACGGGATGGCAGGAGGTGAACAGGAGAGCACTCTAAGCTAAGTCATATGCTTTTTTTTTTTTTTAAGATTTTATTTATTTATTTGACACAGAGAGAGAGATCACAAGTAGGCATAGAGACAGGCAGAGAGAAGGGGAAGCCGGCTCCCCACTGAGCAGAGAGCCGGATGCGGGGCTCGATCCCAGGACCCAGAGATCATGACCTGAGCCGAAGGCAGAGGCTTAACCCACTGAGCCACCCAGGCACCCCCCAAGTCATATTCTGGGAGGGGGATGGAATAGTATAACAAAATAGTAGGGATGGTTTTTTTTGTTTGTTTGTTTTTAATTGCTGCAGAAAATGGATAAACAGAATGCCTAGCAAAATAGAAAATAACATTTTAAGTAGCCCAAAGTTAATGCAAACCTAATGCCAGAGATGACACATTTATCATGGTGGAAATTTGCATTACTATGTGACTTTTCCAACAGTCATTAGAAAGCCATAAGTAGAACCAGGAAACATAGATAACTGGTTGAGGAAGTATTTTATTTTGTCAGGAGAATGGGAGAAAAAGACAAGAAGGCAAGGATTTTGGTGGTTTTGGCAAGAGAATCATTGAGGTAATGAACCACCGGATCTGTGCTGAAGAAGGAGGGAAGAACTGTGCAGATTGCCAGGAGAGAGGAGGGGGCCTAACATCTCAAGAGGTTGAGCAACCTTTGTAGTGTTTGAATATACAATAGTAATACATCTATTGGTCACCTAGTATATTCTAGGGACTTTTCACTTAATGATTAATTGTCTAGTTCTTAAAATAATCCTGCTAGTGATGATTCTACACTGACCAAAAGAGGGAAAGTCAGTACCCTGGGCTTCTGCAACACATGATAATTTCTTACCATGTGTTGGGTGTCACACATATGGAGAGTTTTATGGCATGTGTTCCCAGTAAGAACCTCCTGTCTTTTTCTTCTGAATCCAAGGAATGGTAGAACAAGAAAGTGAGTCTTAATGTTTAAAAGGTAGGAAGGGGCACCTGGGTGGCTCAGTGGGTTAAAGCCTCTGCCTTTGGCTCAGGTCATGATCCCAGGGTCCTGGGATCGAGCCTCGCATCGGGCTCTCTGCTCATTGGGGAGCCTGCTTCCTCCTCTCTTTCTGCCTCCCTCTCTGACTGCTTGTGGTCTCTGTCTGTCAAATAAATAAATAAAATCTTAAAAACAAATAAATAAAAGGTAGGAACATGTGTTCCTTTATACTAGATACAATAAGGAGGTAAGGAATACGAAGCAACTGTGTAGCGGGGTTTAAGACTTCATTGGCATATCTTAACTAAACCTGATTAAATAGCTACCAAGAATGACACTGTTAAAAAATCCAAAACTGAAATCCAACTCAAGTCTGACTGATTTAAAAGTTTACATTCTTCTAATATGACACATTCTCCTTCGATGTGAGAGAGTTGAGAGCAGAGCTGCTTACATATGTAAAGAATATTTTAAGGTAAGAACTTAGAATTGACATAATTATGGGAAGGAAAATGCCCAATGTGGATCTGGGGAGTATATAGCTTAAGTGGAGTGAAACAGAGTCAAGAGGGACTTGGGTGGCCCAGTCTGCTAAGCATCTGACTTCAGCTCAGGTCATGATCCCAAGGTCCTGGGATCAAGCCCCGCGTTGGGCTCTGTGCTCAGCAGGGAGCCTGCTTGTCCCTCTCCCTCTGCTCCTCCCCCTGCTCATGTTCATTCTCCCTCTCTCAAATAAATAAAAATCTTTTTTAAAAATTAAAAACAAAAAAGATAGTCAACAGATATGGCTATGATTCTCTGGAGAAGTCCAAACAATGGGATTGACCTCGTGCTGGAGAATGACAGCTACCATTCAGAGAGAAACACTGTAGAGGGGACACCAAAGTCTTCAGAGTGACCGAGAGCGGTCTGGAGGTCAAAGGTGTGAGGAAAGGGAGTGAGATGTATCCCTAACTGATGCTGATTCATCTTCAAAGAAATGTGGTTATTGCTGCAGTTATTGTGCACAAGAGGTTCAGAAAAAAGAGAAATCAGAGAAGCTGGGTGTTGAGGGAGGTGAGGAAACTACCCCCACTCCCAGAACTGAGGTATCTGGGCTTACAGGATAATGAGTGACACCAACTCAACGACATAAAAAAAATGAAGACTTTTGGAGCTATGTAAGATTCAGCTATGTAAGATTCAGAGTTAAGGAAGGATATAAAATTTTGGCCTCCAGAAAGAGGATTTCAAGAGGCAAAAGAAAGGGCTGTTAGAGGGAGGAAAGCTATGGAAGTTGGCTCAAGAGAAGAGTCATGAATAAAGCCAGGGTCAGTAAGTTAGAAATATCTATACCAAAAGAGTAAAAATGCCCCTAATATTCCACTTAATGACCTTTAAATTCCACTAAATTCCATTAAATGACCCATAATCTTAAACTAATATCACCATTCTTGGTGTATTAAATGAGATACATATATGATAAGTTTCGCCCTTTTTGTAAAAGGAATTTAACTCATATCACCAAATAAAGCCCGAATGTCTCCCCAGAAATGTTTGAGCAGACTCTCTTGCTCCCTGGAGAGACCCACAGATCATCTACACATTGTTCTAGAAGTCACACAGTGAATGTCAATTTAAATTAAGAATGACACATATTTATGTACTATTTTAAAAGCATAAAAAATACTGATGAAAAATAATTACCATTCTCAATCCATTTGAATTAACCCTCTATTTTTAACATGAAACAAAAATACAAAAAGCTTATTTTATGCTCTAATGAGCACAATTTTACATCCTGCTGTTTGGAGAGTGATCTTACTGCATCCCAATAAGTAGATTCGTCATACCTCCACTTCAAAAAGAGAGAAATAAATGCCCTTCTCCCACTCTTCAGAAATGAAGAAACAGGGGACCTGGGTGGCTCAGTTAGTTAAGCACTTGCCTTCAGCTCAGGTCATGATCCCCGGGTCCTAGGATCAACTCCCACAGGGAGGTTCCTGCTCTGCGGGGAGTCTGCTTCTCCCTCTCCTTCTTCCCTCTGCTTGTTCCTTCTCTCTTTCTCTCTCTTTCTCCTTTGCTTTCCCTAACAAACAAAATCTATTTAAAAAGTGAAATGAAGAAAACAGAGACTTCTGCCACAATCAAGTCCCCAACCTGGTTTTAACAGACAGGTCCTAGGCCACTGCTGCAGACAAAATAGTTACCCCACTCTGTCCCTAGGTACAGGGCAGCCCAAAGTAAAGACTTCAGTGCTCAGGTAGATGTGGCTATCTAAGTTCTGTCCCAAAGAATATGAAAGGAAATGATACAAACAAGTTCCAATGTGTCCTGAAAGGAAGGAAAGATGAGCCTTTTATCTCCTACTCCTAACTGGCTACTTAAACTTGGACATGGTAGAGAGTCATGCAAATAAGGGTAACATTCTCAGGTTTGCAGAGCAACAACCCAAAGGAGACTGGGTCCCTCATTTATGAAACATACTATATCTGGACCTTTTACTTAGAGACTTTTGTGTGAGTGAAACAAACCTTCATACTGAAGATGAAACTACATCCTAACAAAAATTGCTAACACACTCTAAATTCACTGTAGCATGACATTGGTAACCTATGCACTTGGCATGAATGATGATTTCAGAAGGAGAGCTCCTTCTTTTCTCTGTAGTACTGGATGGCATGAAACATTTTTTTCTCCATCAGTAGGAAAGGAGTGATGTAAGTGTCCCTTACCTCTTTATAGTGTAATCCTAAAATAGAACAAATCCAAATAAATCACCCAGTCCCTAAATTTGGAGGAATGTTACATAAACTTTACCTCCCCAATAAACACCTTTCTTGGTGAAAACAAGTTCTTTCAAGCACCAAAAATTACCATCTAGTAAATCAGTCAGTGTGTCAGACACTATTAACACTCAGTAAATATCTATGAGGCCCACTGCTTCCCTGCAATTAGGTTAGAGCCATGAACTCGGTATGAAACAATGAATTGTGGGTGAAGACCTCTAGCTCCTTTGTCCACTGTGGTGGTAGTTTTGGAAAGCACAAGTTATCAATGGTCCACCTATAAAATGGAGGAAGCCAGTCATCGTAGAGGCTGTGGTGAGTCACCAAGATTCCCTCGCCAGTACTGATGAAAGTTCTCAGCTGAGTTGTTCTCTAGAAGTTTTCTTCAGCCCAACAGAGCTTCTTTGTCAAGTCTATGACCCCTTTCTAAGGGTAGCACCTGTGTAATAACTGATCAGTACAGAAGTATAACAGCTGAGCTCCCTTCCTCAAGTAAGACAACACTGAAAGAAATAGCCCAGCACCAGATATTCTAGTAAGACTGACTGAGGTCTCTGGTAAGACTTCATTACAAAAATGAACTATTGAGTCTTCATCAAAATAAAGAGTTCCTGCACAGCAAAGAAAACAACAAAACTAAAAGGCAACCTATGGAATGGAAGGAGATATTTGCAAACAGCATATCTGATAAAGGGCTAGCATCTAAAATATATTAAAAAATCTATAGGGGCACCAACTTGGTTGGTTAGGCATCCAACTAGGTTTCCACTCATGTGGTCATGATCTCATGTATCTTGATCTCATGTGTCTTGAGATCAAGCCCTGCAATAGCCTCTGTACTCAGCAGGGAGTCTGCTTGAAGATTCTATCCCTTTGCCCTCCCCACCTCATGCTTTCCCTCTCTCTCTAAAATAAATAAATCTTTTTAAAAAAAAACTTCTGAAACTCAAGACTCAAAAAAATGAATTATCTATTCAATAATGAGCAGAAGATATGAATAGACATTTTTCCAAAGAAGACCTACAGAGGGCCAACAGGCACATGAAAAGATGCTCAACATCAATGAGCTTTTGAGCATCTTTTGATACAATGAGACATCAAAACTACAATGAGATATCTCCTCACACTTTCAGAATGTCTAAAATCAACAACACAAGAAAAACAGGTACTGCTAAGGATGCAGAGAAAGGGGAACCCTCTTACACTGCTGGAGGGAATGCAAACTAGTGCAAGCACCCTGGAAGACAGTATGGAATTTCCTCAAAAAAGTTAAAATAGAGCTACCTTATGACCCAGCAATTATGCTACTGGTATTTACCCAAAGGATAAATCAATACTGACTCAAAGGGGCACATACACTTCAAAGTTTATGATAGCATTATCAATAGCAGCCAAATTATGGAAAGAGCCCAAATGTCTATCACCTGATGAATGGATAAAGAAGATGTGTGTGTATGTGTGTGTGTGTGTGTGTGTGTGTGTGTGTACATATACACATAGACACACACATACAAATATACACATATACATATACACATATATGTACACATACATACACACATATACATATACATATACATGCAATGGAATATTACTCAGCCGTAAAAAAGAATGAAATCTTGCCATTTGCAACAATGGGGATGGAGCTAGAGAGTGTTATGCTAAGTGAAATAAGTCAGTCACAGAAAGATAATTGTCATATGATCTCACTGATATGTGGAATTTAAGAAACAAATGATCAAAGGGGGGAAAAAAGAAAAAGAGAGAGAGAGAGGCAAACCAAGAAACAGCCTCTTAACTACAGAAAATTAACTGATGGTTACCAGAGGGGAGGTGAGTGGGGACGGGTCAAATAGGTGGTGGGGGTTAAGGAGGGCACTTCGGATGAGCAGCATGTACTGTACGAAAGTGCTGAGTCACTATATTGTATCCCTGAAACTAATATTACACTGTATGTTAACTAACTGGAATTTAAATAAAAACTTAAAAAAAAAAAAAAGACTGCATCACAGTTCAACTCTTCCCTCTGCCCAGTTCTACTTTCTTACTTCACCCCCATGTGATGATTTCAACGGTTCTCTCCACCAAGCTCCATGGACACAAGTCCTCTCAGTTTATTTTCTGGGTTAACCAGCCTAAGACAGACATTCTCAATGCATCACATTTTGTCTGAACATGAAACAAATCTTTACGGTGTTAAGTCTTGAGATTTTAGGGTTTATTTGCTCTTCTAGCAAAGCTGAATGACACTGTCATTCAGATTAGTTCTATTTCCAAGGTCAAAAGAGGGAGAATTTCCAAATCTCCACCCACTGCCACTGAAAGTTTATGTAAGTTATGGAGAGGACACAATGGACAGGAACAATGCATTTGTATTACAGCATGAATCTCTCCTCATGTCTGAAAATGGGTTAGACTATGAGTTAGTTAGGCAGCTAAAGAGCTCTGATGCTCCTTCCGCCCCCTGCCTTACTGGCCTAAAATAGATCCTATTTATCTATAAGAGAAACAGAATTTTCCTCAAAGGGAAAATTCCCAAGCCCTCTATTATATTTTTGCCTCTGGATGAAAAAAAAACAAACCACTGTAGATTATATTTTGATCACAGATATTCTTCACTGCCCTTCGTGGGGGATTACAACAACTCTCCACACCAGTTAAGTCAAGCCTGGCCATATGACTTCCTTAGGACAATGAAACATGACTCAAAGTGATGGGTAACATTTCTGAGCAGAAGCTGTAAGAACCAATGTGCTATATTCCTTTTCCCCTCTACCATAAGAATGAGCAATGGGTCAGATAGTGGCTGATCTTTAATGGGACCAGAGTGTAGGCAATGTGAACGGGGTCAGAGCCTTCCCTCAATGATCATGCAATGCAAATAAAAAAATAAACATTTATGTCAAAAGTCCCTGAGGTTTTGCAGGAAGTTATTGCTACAGTAAAGCTTATCTGATGATTGGAGATCTAAGAGATAAAGGCTCAAACTTACATAAAAAATAAACCAACAAATAAATTAGGTAAATAAAATCCAAATATGCCACACCACACAGAAGAAAAAGATTTAATTCTTTACTTATGTCCCAGTGAAAATTCCAACCAGTCCCAACTGTATCCAAATTAACACTGCAGACTTCAAATATATCAGAGCCACTATGGCTAGTTAAGGTAATTAGATTTCTTTCTTTCTTGTCTTCTTTCCTTCCTTCCTTTTCTCTTTTCTTTCTTTCTCTCTCTCTCTTTCAGAATTTTTTGATAAATTTCTTCATCAGGGTTTCCAATAATATTAATTTCAAACCAATATACAAATAAATGTGTTGGTAATATAAACACATTGTGAGTTGTCACAGGTGATACACACTTAAAATTTCCACCTGTGTTTCCAAGGCAATAAAAACACATTATGGCCATAATCATTACATAATCATGTAGAAAAATGTGAATGATAATTCATCAAATCTTTTTTTTTTAATTTTTATTTATTTGACAGAGCAATACAGAGACAGCACAAGTAAAGTAGCAGGCAGGGGGAGAGTGAGAAGTCGGCTCTCGGCTGAGCCGGGAGCCAGATGCTGGACTCAATCCCAGGATGCTGAGATCATGACTTGAGCCGAAGGCAGACGCTTAACCGACTGAGCCACCCAGGTTCCCCTCTTTGTTTTTTTTGTTTTGTTTTGTTTTGTTTTCTTTAAGACAGAAATTAGTTTCCCCTTAACCCTTGCTAGCTCTCTCTTCTCCCGTAACTACACATACAAATATGTGCATACATATATATGTGTACATACATATAATATGTATGTACATTTCTATGTGTACATACAGAAAATTATGAGTATTCAAAAACTTAAAAATTCAATTTTCTATATCAAATACATATATTTGTATGTCATATATAAGTATATCTACATAAGGTGTCATGTACTTGTCGATAGGAAGTTAGATAATTTTCTTGGGCCTGAAATGCCAAGTTCTCCCTGTGGATACTTTATAGGAAGAAATTGAAATGGGGCTTGAATAGAGGCAGGGAAGAATAGAGAGCAGGAGATAAAGAAAATACTAAAAGATACAGAGACGTGTCAAAAAACAGATCCTTAGTTAGGGAAACTGCAAAAGAGGTTGTCAAGTAGGTATACACATTTCCATAAGAACTTTTCCTTTGTTAAACCAAAATAATTGGGAATGATTGGCATTAAACATCAATCAAGATTATAGTGGACATCAGTTATAATTGATAGCTGCCAGAAATCAACATAATTATCAGTACTATAAAAAGCGCTCTCTGTTATCTGCTTTCAGAATATCTTATGAGTTTTTCCTCAGTTGAAATTTATGCATTTATACAAATATAGCAAAGGTGACTTTAAGTTATTTTTATAATATCTTTAGTCTTATTTTATGGTTCTTGCTTAAAACTCTATTTCACATTTCTTCAAAGATGGAAAAACGATTATGAAAGGCAACCAGTGAACTTTAAGATAATCTATGTTCTTGCTGTACAGGATAGTGTCGTTTTTTACAGAATAATAATGTGTGAACTTGGCATTATTCCTCTTCGCATCGCAAGTGTGTAATTGTTTCTCCTGAAAACAAGAGCACAACTCGTGTTTTGATGCTGATGCTATGAATATGCAGAGTGACTGAAATAAGCGCTTTTGTAAAAAATAAAGTTTCCGGCATCCATGTACTCAACCAGTATTAAAACAATGTGAGGGGTAAATAAAGGTCTGCGTTGGTAAATATACTATACGTGTTTGATTCCAGGCTTCCAACATACAGGGCTCTGAGCGAGCTCTAAATCCCAGGGGAGCTACAGGAGTTGCTCAGGCTAGGTGCTTAAACTTAAATGATGTATTTATGACCGTATAAATTGCTTTTACGAGGAGCAACTCCAGTGGGGCTTACTCAAAGTAATCATATTTCATGTAAGACAATATAATGTGTTGGAAAGGAGTCTGGAACAAAAGCTGAGCCAGAGGAAGTGTTCCTGAATAATCAGAAAAGCAGAAGAATACAAAATAAAGGGGAGTAAGTATTAAAAATGAAGATAAAGGAAAGAAAAACCACTTTATGTCAAATAGGAGCTCAACAGGCGTAGGGTTAATTCAGATGACTGAAAAATAAGGCATATGAGTACATCATATATTTTGACTTATGAAGCATTATCATGTAAACATTACATGTTTACCAGTTTTCAAAGAAAGACAATGATACATGCTTAGTACTTAAAGCTTACTTAAGTAAATGTTATGCTACTTTAGTAACAAAGTATCATCCTGAGTACAGATAATAGTCAACCCAGGACAGGAGTAGTCATAAACTTTCGTTTTGGTGAATCAAGTTGGTGTCACATACTAAAAATTAGTAATGGATAGAATTTAAGCAAACCAGCTTTTACTATTACTATGGAAACAGGGACTATGACTAATTTTTAAAATAGGTATGTTTAAGTGAATAAACTTGGAGGGAAAATAACCTAGGGGAAAAGCTTTGTGAAGGTTTAACATATCTGTGCTGATCTCATAATATAAACAACTCCAGAACAGGGGGGTTTGTCCCTCTAACTTACTGCTTAGAGCAATACCTGCTAGCAGTAGGTGCCTGACAAATATTAATTGAATAAATGATTAATGGAGTATACTAACATCTTAGCATATTTCCAAATTGATCTCATCTTATACAAGAATACCCAAGAATACATTTCATCTAGTCCTGGTGTACTCGCATTGTACATTTTGCAGCATGTGTTGTATTTATGCATGTTTACATAAGCTACAATACTTATTATCTCAAATTAGTTATTGTTTCACAGTCTGTAGCAGTATGAAATGGAAGATGATCTCTTTCATAAATTTCTGGATGTGTTCCAAGAAAATGCTTAGAAAATGACAGCAGACAAATTAACAAGCTCATAACGGGAGGTAATTCCGATCATCTTCACCACATTCCTCTTTATCACAACAGAATGAAAATGAAAGGCCTACAATCTTGAAAACAGACAGCTTTGGGAGATTGCCATCTTGAGTTAATTAGAAGAATCCACTTCTTGAACACCGCACATTGACAAGAAGCATTCACGCCTTGCTTTTGAACCCGAGGGCTGCGGGGAAATGTTATTGAGGAACGATTGGACCCCAATGAGAAAACCACTTCTCCATTCTTCATCTGAAAGCTTTAGGTATGGACTATGTCGTTTCATAAGATGAGTTCTTTTATATATAGTATCATTTTTTACATAATAAATTTGATATTTTTAATCTCCATCTGGGGGATAAAGAAACTGAGGCTCAGGGAGAAAGAGAATAAATTCCCTAGGACTACACTGCTATTAAGTGGTAGATCTGGAATTCAAAACAGGTCTGCTGCCTCTAAAATCCAATGCACCTAACCTCACATTATTCAGCCGCCTGTTCAGGAATTCAGTAAAATACATTGTTGCATTTCCATATTTTGATTGCATGTTCCAATCCACCATATCTAAGTTCTTCCTAGGAGTATGTCCACGAAGCAGTGGGAATCCCCACTCCTTCTGGAAGTAGAGCCTCCATCCCATTAGACTTCTCCATGGAAAGAATTACTCCCCTAACTGGCAAGCTTGTGAGTAAAAGCTGAACAGCCCTGGTCAGCCTCGGTCTCTCATTTGGACCACCCTGCCCTCCCCTGGTTGTCTTGTCTCTTCATACCCGTGTGGGACAATCTGACGGACAAGTCAAGCTTCTGGGGACAAGGCTGTGTCTGTTACTTGGGCAGTATCAGGATGGGTAAGTTCAATTTACGAAGTATGTACTAGGAAGCTAATTTTCAGGAGCGATCTAGCTGGGTTTTCTAACTCTGCTTCTTTATTATCAAAACTACCTTGATTTCTGATGCCGCACAGTGATTAACAATACCAGCTCTGAAGCCATTCTGCCTAAGGACAAACTTACACATAGAAAAAGTTCACTTTACATTTCTCTGCCTCCATTTCCTCATCGGCAAAATGGACATGACAATACCCACAGCAGTTACTAATCGGCCGATCAGACATGCTTCAGCTACTTCGGAGGAGCTGCTAAGCCCCAGGTGCCCTGTTTTGCGACAGAAAGAATGTTTCCTCACTCCTTGCAGACTTCTGACTCCCTCCTTTTCATCTGCAGACACGCTCTAATGCTCTCCTCCACAAAGCCCAGCTCCGAATTCTGCGGGGAGAGACACAAGCTGGTCATGCAGACTCTTAGGCCTCCTGTCTTTCCCCCTCCTCTTTTTGCTCTCTGACACGGTACTTTACTTTCCGTTTTCTTCTTCCTCCACCAGACCCTGCGATACCTTGAACTTCACATGCACAAGCTGCAAACTGGGTCGATGGGCATGCCCTTTCCTGAAAGAGGGGGAACATCCTCCAGTCAAAGTTTTATGAGCAGCTGCACCCCCTGGCTAGAGCGTCCAAACAAGCTTACATTTGCACAATGAGCCCGTAGTCTCTACAAATTCCTGGAACAGTTTCCACAAGTTTCATTCTTCCTTCTATATGAGATTTAGGATTAAGGTTTAAGAGTAAGGTCTTTTGCCTTTGCTGTACAACGTCCCTTGATTAGTCCTTTCTGCAAACACCTGCAGGAACACAAGTGTGTCTATTAACTGTGCCTTACTGCCGGCCATAAGCACCACACTTATAAGCAGTTCTAATCCCACACTCTTTCAAAGGCGCCAGGTCTCTCCCTATTTTATCCTTTCATGAGCAAAAAGCACTATAACTTGTCTAATAACTCTAATGCCAGTTAACTGCTATGCAAGAATTGAAAACATCCAGAGGACCTCTTGGGATTTTTCAAAGTCCAACCACCATCTTTCCTAGAGAAATACAAACAAGTTATCTGACCACTATTGTGTATCATATTGGGCATTTTTCTAAGTGCTGAAAATGCATTTAAAAAGACACATTCGGGGCACCTGGGTGGCTCGGTGGGTTAAAGCCTCTGCTTTGGGCTCAGGTCATGATCCCGGGGTCCTGGGATCGAGCCCCGGATCGGGCTCTCTGCTTGGCGGGGAGCCTGCTTCCCCCTCTCTCTCTCTCTGCCTGCCCCCCTGCCTACTTGTGATCTCTGTCTGTCAAACAAATAAATATAATATTTTTTTAAAAAGACACATTTCCCGTGATCTCAAGACAGAGATGGCTAAATAAATTAATAACTCTAAAACATTCTAGTAAGGTTAGAAATAGTGGTTTGTGCCAAGTGCAGTGGGAATACAGAAGGGAAATGCGAGTCAAGGCAGAAAATGAGAGTTTGTAATTTCAGCTGAGTCTGGATGGATAAACAAGAGTTTGCCACGGAGACAAGGAGACAAGAGCATTTCAGACAAAATAAAAAGAGCCCTGCCCTCCCTAACCTTCTTTTCCCTTCCATTTCTGTTGGATTTCCCCTGCCTGAGCTCTCTTTGGGCTTCCCCATAGTTCCATCTCTGCCTTGCAGATTTAGCCTCTTTATCTCAACTAACGCTCATGTTTGCCATCACCTGGAATGAAAGTCGAACTATTAATACAACTGACTTCTCAACCAGTGCATCAGATTCAACTGATCTCAAGGTCACCTTGATTAAATGCTGCCTGCCGTACTTATCGCCCTAGTAGCTTCCCCCGCCCCAAATAAACTTTTCTTTTTTAAAAATTATGTTAACATATTCCTTTTTTCTCAAACTCAAACACATCAAACACAGGGACGTACCAAATCAAATGTCTTAGGTATCTAAACCATCTTCTTATTCTTTCAAGATCTTTGTTGTTTCCCTATACAGGGAAGTCAAAGTTATATTTGTGACCAAAAACGAGTTGCTGGCTTTGAAGTGTCACAGCTTCCCTAACCAACAAAGCAGAAATACAACTACCAGTGAACGTGACAGTCTCCATTATATAAAGCCAGACTGTGAGGGTTTACAATAGCTATTCAGCTAGAACAGGCTGACTCGGTAGCAATTTGTCTGCCAGGAGTAATAAAATGTACAGAATAATTAGCTTGAGCCTCTAATTAATCTGTGAATGATTTTTGTTTTTAAATTATTTAGTGTTAAACATATTTTATTAGATTTCAGAACCTGAAGCCCCAGGCATACATGTATAATTTTAAAAGTATCATTTTTCTCAAGTCTTAAAAAGGGCTTAATACTAAATAAATTAAATTGTGATATTTCCAGTAACTTTTAAAAGAAGATATTACAATGAAAAGTAGAAAGCATCTTAAGATTACAGAAGACCATCATCATTTGTAACTGGACAGTTAAATATAGGAGATCTAGATCATAGTTAAACAATACCCCAGATCATAGATAACAAGTCTATCAGTTTATCATATGCGTGTTTTCACGACATAAAGCTAGGAAGACAGTGCTTTAACAAATCTTTGCTTCCCTCGGGGACCCTGACAGTGTTATCAATAAATGTCTATCACATAGACAGGATTATTGATATCTATGAAATGGAGTCGATTACAAGTTGGGAATCCAATCAGTGTGCCACAGTCTCATGTTGCCACTTTTTCCTAACACTTCAGTAAGCGGATCTCCTATAACTTAAACAAAAAGCAAATTACCCAAAATTGAAAAACATTTCAGTTTGGGAGAGTTATTTACAAAATATATCACTAAATTCAAAGACAACATTTTGTGTTCCATCAACACAGATTAGAACTAGAGAGCTAAATTTATATTTGTCAAAAATCGTTTGGACTTACAGATAAAAGAACACGTCCTAGGATCACACAACTCAGCATGAAGCAATTTCTCAGAAATGAAATGAAAGTACGATGGACTTTACGACACTGACAAATGTTCTTGTCATTTATGGTTTGATTTGTCCTTGAAAATATTTCTCTATTTTTTCATTGTGATCAAAGTTCAATATTATATCAGTAAATTAATATTCCATGATATAACAGACTGATTTTATTTTTATTTTGTTACTGGTATCAGTCACAGATGTCAAGATAAATACAAGATAGATACACATGGGCAGACATAAATGATTCATTAATGGTAACTAAGACAAATACGTAGTAGCAACAAAGACATGGTAACAAGTGAATTACATCAAGTGTGGAAAAATATAGATAATTTTGATAATTTCATCTTACTTGTTGAAAAAATTTGGCCATATCATTTATTTTTGAAAAACTACACACACACACACACATACACACACACACACACACACACACACACTAATATGCAAGATGTTTTTCAATGGTGACCTCATCAAATCCAAGAAAATGTGAAGCATTACTTCACTATTTTTAGTCCAGATCTGCCAAACATACCTTTTAAATCTTACTTTTTCTATTTCTTATTAAGGAAATGTAGTTTCTAATAAACAATTGACACAGGGAGAAGAAGGTTCCCTGCACGGCGCTGCCACTGGTGGCTCCTGTGGATTAAAACACTACCTCTGCAGTGGGCTCTCCAAGGATTCTGGCTTGGCTAAGTCCTTAATGAAGAACTGCATAGCCAGTGGCTACTTCTCTGGTTAGGATCGGATGAAGTGTCAGAGAGAGGAAAATGACACTGAACGAAGTAGGGACCCAAAATGAGGACGTCGCTTTATAGTTCTGAAACCAGGCCTAGCAAGAACACAAAATCTGAACCTACAGCATCTACCTAGCTTCATTAGACCCTGTTTCTCAAAGGATACATCTCGACTGGAAATCCTTTGAAAGATACACATCATACTTTAAAAAAGAAATAACAGCTTTCCTGTATCTTGAGTAAACCTTCCAACTGAACCAAGCTCAAAATTTTAGAAAATTTTTATAGCCGGTTTTGAACAAGAAAGGTAACATCTGCTCAGCCAATCAGATCAACTGAATAAACCCTAGAAAACAACAAACGGGCAAACATATGATGTCAAACTAAGGAAAAGAAGAACCGTTACACCTGTATACATGTCACACTCATTCTCCCAATCCAGAGCGAAGAGTCCAGGCCCACGCTACAGAACTATTTCCTCTCCCAAATGCACATGGCAAGCCCATTCTCAGGAGGAGTGAAACGACACTTACATCCACAAAAACGGAGACATCCCTGGTATTTAGCCTTATGAAATACGAGCAATAAGCAGAACTATACCAAAGGAAGCAGGGCTAATGATGCAGCAAGATCCAGAATTGAAAGCACAATTACTATCCTAGGAGAGAAAATAGAGAATCTTACAAATGTGAAGCAAGGGCATGGGCTTTTAATGAGAAATGACTTGAGGATATTAGACATGAATGATGCATGAGACGAAATACAGACTCAATGGCTGCATGGACCAGCAGAAGGAAAACAGACAGAAGAGCCACACCACACTGAAATCCCTCTTGGGTACCCCAGCAGCAACTGAAGTGCACTTTGTCTAAAACTGATTATTTTATTATCTTTCATCTCCCAGAAAGGAAGGTCTTTCCAGTTCCTATGTTATGATTGAGTCCAGTATCCATCTTAAGCCCACAAAATTTGCCACCTAGAAGTTATCTAAGCCATTCCGTGGCCTGCATTATACTGAACACTCTGTAGGCAACTCTTTCCTTTTACTTCTTATAGCTTCTCTACTTTCCAGAAGCTTATAACACATACTCTCTGCCCATACTTCTGCAATTCACTGTAATTATACCTCATATGGAGGCAAATTAAACAAAACCTCACGTCTGGAGCATCTTTTAAAACGAAGAAACAGTTTAAAAAAAATCAAAAATGACAAAAACATCAATAGTATCAATATGAAAACCAGTCAACCTCTCCAACTTGTTTGGAATAAAAAAATTTTAAGTAGTATATAAATCAGGTTTTACACAAAGCAGTGTTTGTTATTAAAGAAGCTAATTCGTACATTTTGGCACATATTCATCCTACTGCTCATTGCTAATGCTGATATTGCAATCCAGAGTGATCTTAAAGAATAAACTGGGCTTTGACATTTAATTATTATTGCATATGCCAAATAATTCTCAATGCTCAAATTTTCCTCACCCAAGAAAATGTGATTTTTGATTATTTAATTTCCTTTGTGTCCTAAATGTTAGTGTCAGTTCAGAATGCATAAAAGAAAGCCCACAGTGAATAAATCCATCCACTTTCATTATTGAAATAGAACTGCAGCTGTTTTGCACCTGTTGCTAAAATCTTTTTAGACATTCTCAATTGAGACCCTAATAGTTCTGTAGATATGCAGTTCTGGATCCCTGTGTGAATAGAACTATGTAAATATTATGCACAGTTGTAAAGAAACTACTTTATGAGGTTTTTTATAAAAGTTTACACCAAAGTTCTTGTATTAAGATTAATACTATACTATAGTGGTTTACTTGGTCGGTAACAGTGACATTAGGAATTGAGAGTTAGAAAATCAGCTGTTTATATCTCCTGCAATGATGTTTAAGGAAATGTTACATTTGATTTTTCATAAAAATCACTAACATTTACTGAATAATTGAGCACATAGTTATCAGGAATCTCATTTCACAGAAGATAAACTGAGTCTTTCGAAAAGGCAAGTCAGTCCCTTGGTGAAGGTCATGGATCTAGAAAGTGGCTGACCCTAAATCTCATGTTTTTAATCATTACACAAATTTCCTCATTTGGGGATAATAGCAGTTGATTACCATTAACCTATTTTATACAAGAGGCACATGTGTGAATGTTCCGCTAAAATGTAAGACATAAATTAATGCAAAAAAATTACATATCTCAGAAGCAGATACAATTCAGAAAAACCCATTTTAAAATCACAATGGACAATGTCCTATTTTAGGAAAACAACATGTATTAATATAAATATGCTTTAGGATTACATCTATGTATTGCCTAGCATTTTTCAATCAAGTAATTCCTCGGCTAATATATTTATCATCTTCAAAGAAAATTTTTAAAGGCATACAACAAAAAAGCTTAATGGTACTAAATTCTACCTGGAACTAAATGAAAAAAGACAGTACTTCAGGAAGTTGTGTTTTCTAGTCTTTTTTTGAGTCCTGACAGAAATGTCAATTAGAACATCTTCGAGGAAAAAAAAAATCACTGCATAAGAGAAATACTTAAAATATCCTTAGAATATCATTCTATGAATGATCTGTTACAGACATAAGCCTATAAATTCACCAGGTAGATCTCCTGAAAAATCCTTGAATTAAGAAGGGAAGACCCTTTAAGGAATGATATACTATTTTACAAATAATTTAGATGACATTTTTTATTTGCTTAACCCATAGAATTGCAAACACATTAATAAACTGTCCCTTAGTAACCAGTAATTCATATAGAATGGCCTACTTCCTCTTCACCAGATGTTGTTAAAGCACTCTTCAAGCATTCCTAAATGATCTAATGCATTTGATCATTGTAATATAGATTTAAAATATAAAATAGGTATCAAAGAGTGACTCAGAAACCTGATAACCTCAAGATTATTAGTAAACAATAAAACACTGTCAGCTGTTATTTATTGAGGTCATTTGCTATTTATTTTAGGTTGATATTTGAGTCATTTAACATAAATGCAAACTCTAACATTCTTGACATTTTGGTTTTACCACACTAAGTCATCCTTAGTTATAGCACACATCACTGGCCTAAATTCACCATCTATTGACAATACGGTATTTTGGGGGAAAAGCAGGTGTTTCAGTGTAGAGAAACCTGTGTTATCATATATTAGTTAACCTTATCCAGTTCATGCTCCTACTTCCTCTATTATAATAAAATCATATGAAAACCACACAAACCTTTTCAGAGGATTTAAATTATAAATAAATAGATAGATAGCTATAGTTCAAACTATGTATAGACATAGAGAGAGTCCTAATCATATACTAGAGATATATTAGATATGTTTAATTATATATAATACAATATATTTAGAATATATGTACATGTATTTACCCTGAATATAACTGTTTCATTGTGGATACTCTATAATAATTAATAAATGAAAATAAATGAATGTATGTATATATAAAGCTCTTGATAGAAGTGCTTTCTTCCCTTTTGTACTCCCAATCATGAAATGGTATTTTACAAAGGAATACCTGACTGATTCAAAGTCATTGGGGGAAAAAAAGAACCATCCAAAGTCATGAAAGATCTAAAGACTACAAATTTTTATAAAATTTTATCAAAATTGGTATTTCTGAAAATGTTACCAAGTAGAGAGCACTACTTAAAAAATAAATTCGCCTAAAATAAATGGTATCTACTTACACATAAACCGTAAATAATATCAACTACTACAGAGCGTTAACCATGTGCCAGGTCCTATTCTACATTCTTTACATGTTAAAAACAAACAAACAAACAAACAAACAAAAAAACTGTCATCTTTTAAAGTATCTACTTGTTCCTGAAGAGGAAATGAACGTTCCCAAGTGACCTGCCCAAGTCCACAAGACGTACTAGTGACAGAATAGTCCAACTTCATTCAAGGTTCATGCTCCTTCCTCTCCACTACCCCTCTATTAAATGTGAAAACCAAGTTTCTCTTAAATAGGTAAAGCATGTCATCTTGTAATGTTGATTACATTATGTTGTTTCATCAAAATTATTTCTTTATAAAACCTACCTTGTGCCACTTGTAATTAGTCAGTTATAAATTATGATGGTCAAAGAGATTCATCTCTGCTGATCATTTTAAACAAATTTAAAAATAAATTTTATCAACTGAATTTGAATTTTTCAGTGCATATTTTCATATAAATGTAATCATTATCTATACTTCAAACTACACATTAGTTCTGAAACTTAATAAGGTATAATTGTGATAACTAAATCTTGTCTCTTTTTTCATTCTTATTTGAAAAGAAAAGTCAAAATAAGTAAAAACACAATATTCACCTTCTTTGGAAGATGTCTAAAAATAAAAATTTATTTTAACTCAACAAAATACAGAAAAAAAAGATCTTCAGTTATACTTTTGATTTTTTTTAAATTTCTCAATAATCTTAATAGGGGGCTTCATATTTAAGTAGCTCATCTTTAATACTCTTTTGAAGCTCTCAAAAATAAATTTAGAAATTAGAAAGTAGCAAATGAGAATTGATCTACATGATAGCAGAAGTAAATTATATTCCTGAGTACACAGTTTATGAAAAGAGAAAAAAAGTTATTTTATTTTATTTTTTTAAAGATTTTATTTATTTATTTGAGAGAGACAGTGAGAGAGAGCATGAGAGAGGAGAAGGTCAGAGGGAGAAGCAGACTCCCCATGCAGCTGGGAGCCCGATGTGGGACTCGATCCCAGGACTCCGGGATCATGACCTGAGCCGAAGGCAGTCATCCAACCAACTGAGCCACCCAGGCGTCCCGAGAAAAAAAGTTATTTTAAAAGGCTGTATAATTTTATCTGATTTTAAGATTTTTTACTGAATCATGTCTACAATATGTCTATATTGTTTTGCCCCACTTAGAAGCAGGTGACAGAACTGAATGAGTTCAAGTTCCCTTTTCCAATGGTTAAGTCTGTTCATCTACAACTCAATGTAGATTATAATAAATGAGACACAAGAATTACACAATCCAGCCTTTGCGACTGATTTTCTATTTCTCAGTTGAAAGTATCTGTACCCATTTGAGAGTGTCTGTGATGTGAGTGGTAAAATTAAGAAATATCTTATATTCAGACAAAGTAGACAAAATTTGGAGGAAGAAACCTATAAATACTAGACTATAAGAATAAAAATAAATCTCAAAGTTTCTAGCAACAAATGATTTTTGTGGACATGCTTGGTCTCCAAAGATAGCTAAAGCTTTTAATTTTGATCAAACTAGTCAAAGTCTTTTTAAATAAATGTTTTCATTGAGTTCAGAAGAAATAAAAGTAATTCATAACCGATTGACAAATGTTTAAGTAAAGAAAATTCACCCTCTAAAATGGCCCACCCTTCAGTAGTGTTTTTCAAATTTTCTAAGAAAGCAAAAACTTAACATCACATTACAAAATTAATTTGAATTGGCTGACAAAATACTAAGATTAGTAGTATTAATTGCTTAGAAAATGCTGTGAAATGAAATTTTTTCCTAAATTTTTTTTTTTTAATTTGACAGAGAGAGATCACAAGTAGGCAGAGAGGCAGGCAGAGAGAGAGACAGGAGGAAGCAGGCTCCCTGCCGAGCAGAGAGCCCGATATGGGACGCGATCCCAGGACCCTGAGATCATGACCTGAGCCGAAGGCAGCGGCTTAACCCATTGAGCCACGAAATTTTTTCATATTTGTGAAAGTAAAACTACTACATTGTTTCTTTTGGAGTCAAACTTCCATCATGTAAAAACTCTTAACCCTTTCATTAAATTCAGAAAATAGAATGTATTTGATGCTGTGTTACACAGGGTTAATCCATTCTCCACAGTGAAGCGCACAAATTTCAGCAATACCATATTCTGTTCCACTGTCATCCGTATAAAATATTGTTTACACTCCAGGACGATCGCTTCGGGAAATTATTGATGAGAGCAGCTGCTCCTTCAGAATAAAAGTAAAAAAGTCCTTTCTGTCCGACCAGGGGCACTTCAGTCCCTTGCTTTATCTCTATGGCACAGAAGCAAGCAAGATTGGATTTTAGACTTTGACTGTTTAAAAAAAAATCATAAAATGAAATAAAAATCTTTAGAAAGACACTCTTTGAAACTTCACTTGGGAACTTTTGTCAAGCTCTGAACCATCCCCCCTTACTCAGAATCCTTTGTTAAAAATGAAATGAAAAGCAGAACCTAAGCTATACACTGCAATCGGCACCAACTTCAAATGAGCCTCGTTGCTACTGAACTGAACATTATAATTGCAATTATAACTCTACACTGGTTCATGCATAAATTATTCAAATTTGGGCAATAGATTATTCAAACATTATCTCCAAGAAACACTTCTGAAAGCTCACTAACAATTACGCTCCAACCCTTTACTGACAAGCGCCATATGCAATTAAGAACTTAATGTATTTTTTTAGACCCTGAAATGGTCAATAAAAATTGTTTTAACACAAATCTATTTTTAGCTACAATTCACTATTAAAAATTCCTTTCTTGTCAAATCTCAAAAAACTTCACCACTCTCTCTGAAAAGGCTGAGAATTCATCTACACTGTTCAAATTGAGTGTATATACTTCAAAAGACTAACTTCTTTTATAAAAACATGGAAATCCAAATTTTTTTTTAAAAAGGAGATTCTCGATTTCTTTCTGTTAAAATGTCAGTACAATGTCATTTCATATGACCTGACTTTCCCCACCAAGTTGTATTTTCACATAAAAAATTAAACCAATCATTAGAGTAAGTTTTATTTAAGTTTTAAAGTAAACCATTTGGACCTGGCTTTTGTGCAAGTCATAAAATTCACAAATCCTGGGGCATGCTGTTGTTTACCTTGTAGACTGCGTAAATTGCCTCTTTAAAGATTATATAATCCATGATTTACATGGACATGCCTGAGGTCCCTGATTACTTTCCCCAAACATTGCATCAAGTAGGTAGTAGAGAATGCTTTACTGAATTACTAAGTCATCGTGAGTATCCCAGTGACCCTGATCTGATGCATTTTCTCTTTTTAAACAGAAAGTCAATAAATGTTTACTGCTCAAACTCTGGACAAGGAAATTATTACTCATTTTACTGAATTGTGCAGAGGCGGGTCTTGCTTCTGCCAGTACTGGGTCTCCTACACAAATTGATTCTCATTGGTTCTGGATAGGTCATGTACCTATTCCTGAGCCAAGCACCAGGGCAGCTGAAATGTGAGTCTCAAACTGCCTAGGCCTGAGTCACAGGACCAGGAATAATTCACATAAGTGTTACAATCACACTATCGTCTCTTCTTGTAATCTGTATGGTTAAAGTATAAAGACTTCCTTGCCTTGACCATACACAGATGACAAGATATCAAGAAGTACTCTTGTTACTCATTACCTGTGTTACTTCACCTTTAACTGAAATTTTCTCTCCCACATCTGCATAATGCACACTCTCTGTATGTGAGAAGTAGAGAAATTTGTTTTGTCTCATTTACTCTTAACTCACCGTTTCCTCCTACTGAATGGAAAAATCTACAAGCTGGCCCTAATAGTTATCACTCTGCCAGCACAGCAGAGGGTCACAGGATATGCAACATATGAATTTCTGCCTATAAGTTTTCATTTATACTCCACATCCTTCCATAAAAGATTTCAACATAGCTTATAGGAAAATATGCTATAGGACAAGATGAAACCACATGAATTTTGGAATCATAATTAAAGGAAAATAAAAGCAGTAAGACAGCAGGAAGAAGACTTGACAAAAAAGAATAATCATAAAAACTGCCAAATATCTGTATGCAATTAGCACAGAAATACTCTATAACTGCCTTTAAGCTTCAGACCAAGAAGACCAAGGTGAACATGATCAGCTTTTAAACAGACTTTTTATAAGACTTTCAAAACACACACACACACACACACACACGCACACACACACACAGAGAGAGTTTTATAGAGTTAAAACCACCATCAGTGTCTGATTCTTCTTCCTCCCCGAAAGAAACCAATGACCCAAAAGGTATAGCACTGGCCAGAAGGTAAGCTTGGAGAAAGTGCCCCGAGGTGGTAGTCATATTTCTAAAGTAAGAAGTAGAGACCTGCAGCCTTATTTTTATTCTGTTTAGGAAGCTCTGTGGCAGGGAAAGAAAAGACGTGCAGGTTAAACATACACCATAAACTATTCAATGTACAAGTGTAGAATATATATGAAATTATTAGCAGAATTTTTGCTGCCAGCAAAGAGAAATTCGTATGTACAAGAGATGCAGTTTGTCAGTTCAAGACGTTCTGAAAAGTAAAAGAACCCAGTGAAAATCTTGTCTTCATCTTTCTTTTGTTATTCAAAAAACTAAATTGCAATAGAAACCTTGCATATCAGAATTATATTTATCATTATTCAAACACATTAAGAGTAAAAGAACTAGAGGACTTTTTTTTAATAAATACCATTAATTTTCTTCTTTCAACGTTGCTGGAGAATAAAGTGATTAGATTTTGGATTTGCATTAATGAATAATTTAGGAGTTATGAAGAAGACACTAATTGTTGATGGAGCAACCTTTGCTGAAGAACACTATTTAAATAAGCAGAGTGCCTCGGGGTATTTTTGTCAGCCTCAAGAAGAGCCATTTTATTTCACTCTAGCAACTTCTACAGTTCAATGTTGCATTAACTGAAAGAAATAGTTTCAAGCAACACAGTTGCTTATGCATACCAATGGCAAATCTCAGTAGAAATACTCTTTCTGATTTTTGGATGAGGAATAAAAGGGTAACAGACCACATGGAACACAGTCATAAATAAAAATGGGGGAAATTCATAAAGAATTTCATAAAATAGCCATAGCTACAACAGTATTACATACTCAGCGGATCTGCATCACACAGTCTGTAGTACATCAACTGGTGATGAACTCACGGCCCATAAAAGACACCAACAATCACTCTACCTATATCCCAACAAGGTGACACAATCAATTCATATTTAGTAAGTGCCACTGTATGTGAGGTGCTTTTCTTGACACAGAAGTCAGGGAAACCTCTAGATATTTATATATCATAAAAGCTTACCAATATTACGTGTGCTATAAGAAGCAAACATCAGACTGGAGAGAGAAAAACACCGCTATGGATCTATTTCTGGGATTTAGGTTTTGTAATGCTGCATTCATTTTTTTTTTATTTTTTTAAAGATTTAATTTATTTGTGAGAGAAAATAGCACGCAAGAGAGAGACTGCACAAGCAGGGGGTAGGGGCCGAGGGAGAGGGAGCAGCAGACTCCCCACTGAGCGGGGAGCCCCACAGAGGAACAGGAAGGTACTACTCTGAACTGGGATCACGACCCGAGCCAAAGGCAGGCACTTAACTGACTCAGCCACCCGGGTGCCCACTGCATTCATTTTTAAGAAAAACGGGTGAGTGCTCTATCAGAACAAAAACCGTCTATATAGTAACTGTATATAAAACCGCACTACGAAGTATAATAATTTCTGAGGCAGATTTACTTGCATAGAAGGTCTGAATCTGGAGTGAGACATGAGGGAAAATGGAGACTAGTAAAAGACCGATTCGTTTTGAAGACAAACTCATTCCTTGCATTATGTGGGCTAGAGCTTAAACGAAATAGAAAAATGAAATTTTGAAGGGTTTTGTCTACATCCAACTCTGGCCAGATCAATGTTTCTGCATTGAAAATAGACCATAAGAAATACAACAAAGCATTTGGATCATGAGATTATGGTTATTTGTATCTTATATATTTCTCCCCTTTTCCAATTCTCCTGCCATAAATACTAATTCTAAAACCAGAAAAAACATCAAAATGTTATATCTTTAAATTAAATATAATGTTAAAACTAATAGAAATAAATCTGTATTTGCTTTCACACGTTCCAAAATACACTTAAATAATATTCCATATTTATGTAAATATGCCTACACTTGAATGCACACTTACACATATAAATCGCCCATATATTATAGCCTCAGCACAGAGTTATTGGTTTCCACGTCACTGTGCAAGTCAAGGCTCCATTAGCATGGGATCCTGCTGTGAAAACTACCGACTGTTAAGAATGAAGACATCAATTTTCCCATCTCTGGTCAACATTGTAGAATGCTTAAAATAATCATATATTTCCAAATGTAAGGCTGAACTATATATTCAAATGTTTGATACCCTGAAAGGTTGTGTATTTTCAATATGTGGCTATGGAGACAGGTTAATATGCCTGCCTTAGTCATTAAATGTTAACTAAAAATCTGTTAATTTTATATATATTAAAGAAATTTCTATTCATTTTTATACATTGAAAAAAATTCCAAGTAACTATAGGTTTTCAACTCAGCAGGATTTTCAAGGGAAAATATGTTGTGCACTAAAAAATAATGGACTAGGCATAGTGAGGTGCAAGTTTAGGGATGACATAAGGTAGTTTCCTCCACTTAGAATAAAACAGACCTATGCACCCAACTAAGTACAGGGATCCCATAACTTTCTACTATTTTTTAGCAAGTATGGTCGCCTAAAGTGGATGGCAGAAAATATAGGTCCTCATTCACTTACTGAGTACTTATTACCAGTCACCAAAAAACAAGGCCAGAACTCATAATCAAATGATATATAGGAAAAAGATACTATTATCTTTTTTATCCAGATATTATTTATCTAGATATTATTTTTCTAGTACAGCCATACCTCTAGTATAGCCATACCTCCTTTGATGAGATTCTTAGTCTATATTAACAGATACATATTTCACCTCACACTTCTCGACCTCTTGCATCACACACACAGAGACACACACACACACAATGTGTTGCATTTGCATGCAAGACGAAGAAAATATGAGCACGGCAGAAGTGTCCAGAGTAGGAAATGCCCATCTGGTCCTTGATCATCATCTCACCTCAAATGGTACCTTGTCCTCGGGCATTTCAGTTGCTACTACGTCATTTCTTATTGCAACGCAGAACTCCTTGCCACAATTAATTCCCTGCTTCTCTGAGGTATATAGGAGTTTTATTCTCCTACTTCAAACCAAGCTGAAGTGCAGGAAACTGGAGGAAACTGTCTAAGATCCTTATCTTCACAGACGCACCACATAGTTACTTATTCTTTCGAACCCTCCCTGCCAGAAGATCTCTTCCAAGGAAGTAGGTCACAGGTACCTGCTACTCGCATATTCCAGAAACCAGTTTAGGGAATGTTACCGCATGAAAGGCACTTGGCTCAAGAAAATGGAGACAGAGCCTCTTCCGCAATGTAATTCAATGAACTTCTTTTTACTTTCCCTCCAAATTTTGCTCCTCCATAGCCCAAGTAACATTTTAGTTTGTTGAGAAAACTCGCTTTTCAGTATTCATTCTTCTTAAGCTGTGTGTGTATACGGTATATCCTAAATACCTTGTATTTCCAATCACTCATGGAGTATCCTGCCAGAATTTTTATTTTATTTATTTTATTAGAGAGAGAGAGTGTGCGCGCACAGGGAAGAGGGAGGGGGGAAGCAGACTCTCCACGGAGCAGGAAGCCTGATGTGGGGCTCAATGCTGGGACTCTGGGATCATGACCTGAGCCAAAGACAGACGCTTAGCTAAAAGCCACCCAGACACCCCCCTGCCAGATTCTTTTGCTTTGACCTAATACTCTGGGATAGTCAAAGCTGCTTATTGCCACTTAAAGAAATTCACCTTTCTTATCTTGCTATTCGGGCCTCCTGAGAAGTCTGAATCCATCCTGACTTTTCTCTCACTACCGCCTACAAAAGGTCTATCACTGGGGAGACTAGTCACCCCCCAAGCCCCATATGCACCTCCCCAGCTCCATTCCTGTTGCCGTTGCTCACTGTGCCGTACACATGCTGTACTTCAGTCCCGTCTGGAAACTTCCACGACTCCACTCCATAAAGGTCTCCCCAGTACTCTCCTGTCAGATCACTATGGTCCAAAACTGTTAACAATGTGTACCACCATCTTCTGTCATCTGCAGTACTTTCTACTGTTTTTATACTTTGTCGCACTTACTCATGTATTATTGGATTGGAATCTTCTCACAAATGGAGTTCATGGCAGGCAGGCAGTAGGCAGCTGGACAAAATGCAATGAGTAAATAACCTAGAAAGATGAATTCTATATGTACATGGAGTCTTAGAGCATGCGACTCAATTTCAGACATTTATTTATGACCCAAGTAAATATAAAATACACCAGTAAATAAATATTGAATTATCTGCCATGTGGCCATTCTAGAGAATTTTATTATAGAAACTCACTATATTAATACAAAACTAATGTTAATTCTGCCTTTATCATCTGAATTTTAATGTTGTGATAATTCCTGATCCATATTCTTTTATTGGTACAATGCTCAAATCCCGTTTCTTTCTTTTTTTTTTTTTAAAGATTTTATTTATTTGACAGAGAGAGATCACAAGTAGCAGAGAGGCAGGCAGAGAGAGAGGAGGAAACAGGCTCCCCGCGGAGCAGAGAGCCCGACCTGGGGCTCAATCCCAGGACCCTGGGATCATGACCTGAGCCGAAGGCAGCGGCTTTAACCCACTGAGCCACCCAGGCGCACCTCAAATACTATTTCTTAAGAAGACATGTTTATCCCTCAGTCTTTTAGAAATAAAAATCTCAGCTTGCCTTGGCTGTTTCTTCATAAGTGCTTTCTACTCTAATGCATTATTTAAAGTAAAAATGTGTATGAACCTGTTTCTATCAGATATTTGATGTTCATCTGTTTGCAGAGATAGAAAAACAAGAATACAATCAACACCTTTGTATATTTAAATAATTCACATTGCCAGAGGTCCTTCATGCTTACTAAAACAGGGGTGGCTTTGAATAATCTGTGAGAGATTATATTAAAGGATGGATCTCTAGATACAGTTTCCTTCCTCAGTTCTATTACACTTTCCTTTCTGATATTAGGTATCTAAGGCATTGGTGACAATGAAACTTCAGTGTTGCATTATTTTATTGGGAAGTCTTTATTTCCCATGGGGTAATATCCTTTCTGCAAGCACATTCAAGATAATTTCTGAGGGCTGTTTTCATTCTTTACCTGGGGAGATCTCAACTAACAAATAAGCTCCAGGGACATTTTCTCTTTTACCGCAGCTGAATTTCCAGCACCTGGAAGAACTCCCTGGCATTCAATAAATATTTGTTAATAAGTAAAGGACTAAATATATATATATATATATATATATATATATATATATATATATATATATAGTTTGTTTGTTTGTTTTCCTTTTTGTGCCTTTTTTAAAGTACCTATCTCCCACCTCCTTATTTTTCCCCTAGCTACCCATCCCATCGAAATCTTCAGTAACCAATGGACAGAAACAGTTTTAAACTGTACTTAGTAATAGCAGTAGAACACTAGTTGATTTGCACAGGGCAAATATTTAGCGATACCATGTAAATGTTTATAGGTGTTCCGTAAACTTGCTTCCCCTCCCCCCAAAATTGAAGCCTGATTTTCTCAAGGTTAGTAAGTTTGCCTAAGCCAAACAGAAATTAAGTCTTTAAAGCTATTTTTCTATAGGAACCTAGGAGGAAAGTAACACCACCCCCTTCTCAGTTAATGTTTATACAACCTGTGACGGTGGAGTGAAAAGAGGGAAGAAATGAGGACAGAGAAAGGAAGGAAGGAAGGGGGGGAAACAAAAAAGGAAGAAGGGGGTTAGGAAGGAAGGCACAAGAGACAGAAAGCCTAACACACACTGCATCAAAATATACAACTTATTGGAAAAAATCAGCTAGCTGTTTTAGATCACATAAATTTAAAAAACTAATTAGCTTACAGATACAAATATTTTCACTTTGAGAAGAATTTCCCTGTCAACATAAACACTTGTTCCTAAGGACTGTCATCATGTAAAGATGATAACATCTGAGTAAATCTCCAAGAAGATCTTGAGCTCTTAGAAGCTCTGACTTCTTTAATTATACTATGCATTACTAAGTTCCTTTTACATATGATTGAATTATTAATACTTAAAAAGCAAAGCCATTTCATATTTAACTCTTGTTGCAGGAGCTCACCATGTAGAAGTAATTCCTTCAGAAGAACAAGGAAACCACGCACCTCCAGCTGTGACAGAAATAGGATTGGAGAAGAGTTCCCCGTCAGCTCACCTTCTCTTGCTAGCATGTCACTTATTATGATAAATCATTAAGAGGCATGTTGTACAGTACGGCTTCTGCTTACTCTACTTGATCCTCAATTTTAGATACATGTTGATATGTTGAGATGTACTTCATGTTTCTATAGAAACCTTCACTTAAAGATAAACTTGTTTTTTAATGCTGAATCACAGAATTTACATTCTGTCTTGAAGTATTAAAATTGTTCATATTTTAAATCTTGGGAAATGGAGACATCAAACAGTCACATAAATGGTTTTATAATTGTACTATCTAACTATTATTCTGAAGGCCAAGCCCCTCGAGGTTTTGGTTTTTGGTTTGGATTTGGGTTGGGGTTAGGGTTGGGTTGGGTTTCGTTTTGTTTTAGATTTTAGTTATTTATTTGTCAGAGAGAGGGAGCACACAAGCACACAAGCAGGGGGAGCGGCAAGCAGAAGGAGAAGCGGGCTCTCCGCTGAGCAAGGAACCCAATGCAGGACTCGATCCAAGAGCCCTAAGATCACGATCTGAGCCAAAGGCAGACGCTTTGCAGACTGAGTCACGCAGGCATCCCTTGTTCTTGTTTTCTGTGCTGCTACTTTTCATACTGTCCTTTATAAACAAGTATACAGACACATTATGCATTAAAAGCTACCATATATTCTCAGATAAAATCGCCGAGTTTTGTATCTACATGGAAAGAAAGCATTTTATTCGGATACAAAAAAAGAAAACAATATTTAGAGTAAAGATATATTTCAACTTGTTTTTCATTGACTATTAAGAAGATATTTAAAATACAGGATACAGTATATGTATATAACCCCATACACACATGTGGCTACCTGCTTTTCTATGAATTAAAGTTACAACCATAACCTTTCTGCACCTCATTTTGGTCATCCAAAACACATGCTGGAACTCTCTCCAGATTAATTAATGGAGAACTAACTCACTGCTTTTACTGACAGCGTAATATTCCATGATGAGACACCCACCATTTGTAAAGCCACCCCCTTTCACAGGCATTCTCTTCGCCCCAACCACTTTCCTTTCCTTTTTCTTTACTCAAGATACTTCCATATCTTTTATTAAATAATTATGCTCTTATTTATCTGTATGTTGGATTCAATGAAATTTAAACTGTTAAACAAAAGTGTGTGTATCTTTATTTTAATAGATATAGCCAGAAGACGATGTTCTCCAACTGCAGTGCAACACTCACTGTTCCTGGTGTATGCAAGAGTGACTTCTTTTACATATCACCATCAGTGGTGGGAAACGGAGTGCTTTTATTTCCTGACAAGCTTAGGAAAAGAATGGTATAGGTTGCGCTCTGTGTTTGGGTGTGTGTGCACATTTTTCTGACTACCACATTTGAAGGTTTTTTTCTTACTTTTTCTTTGGCTATTTAGCCAAGATCTTTGCTATTTCCCTAGAGACTGAATATTTTCTAAAAGCTCTCTGGTAACATACACAACATGCTGCACAAGATATTAGTGAGTACAATGCAGAAACAAATCAAAATGAAAGTATAGGACCAAGGGTTTATTCCAGGAATGCAAGAGGATGCATTATCAAGAAGTCTATCAGGAAGTCCATTACTTCTGCATATTAACAGAAGAAAAATAAAAAACCATATTGATAGATGATTATAAGATATTTGATGAAATTCAACAATCATTTCCAGTAAAAGCACTAAATAAAATATTAACAAAAACTAACTATGTAGATATAATATAGACTACCTTACCACAACCCAACAGTACATATTATATTAAAGAAACACTAAAATATTTCCAGTTAAAGACAGAGACGAATGTTTTCACTATTAATATTAAATAGTGCCTTGAAAGTTTTAACAAATGCAAAAGCAAATATCTAAGGAAATTAAATAACCAGCATAAGTAGTGAAAGAGACAAAATTATCCTGTTAAGAGGAGAGAAAATCCAAGATATGAAATTTTCAAAAACAAAACTAATGATAGACTTCACTGAGTTAGAAAACATGACATAAATGCACAACACCCAAGAGTTTTCTTTATTTGAGCAATCAATACTGGTGAATAAAAATAAGGAATAAAATCTTTTTTTTTTTAAAGATTTTATTCATTTATTTGTCAGACAGAGATCACAAGTAGGCAGAGAGGCAGGCAGAGAGAGAGGAGGAAGCAGGCTCCCCGCTGAGCAGAGAGCCCGATGTGGGACTCGATCCCAGGACCCTGAGATCATGACCTGAGCCGAAGGCAGTGACTTAACCCACTGAGCCACCCAGGCGCCCTAAAATCTTTTTTTTTTTTGATAATGACAAAACCCAAAAGATATTTAGAAATAAATATATCAATGAAGAACAATATTTAAAAACTATAAAGTGTTACTAAAATAGGTATAACAACATCTGAACAAATGGAAAGTCTTACCATGTTCCTGATGAGAAAGAGAAAAGCAGACCTGGAGAAGCTGAGCTGATCATCACATGTTCTTGTCCTCCTGTTGAAGATACAGAATTTTGTAGAATTACACCAGCAAACAAGGCTACCTATGACCGTGATGAATAAATACAAAAATAAGATTACTACCATCATGACCTAATCATGTCTGAACACAGACAAACATGAATATGTCCAAATAACAAAACTGACTAAACATCCTCCATTCTGGTTAATATGAGTGTCTGCTGCTTCTTTACCAATTAACTCTAGACTCCCTTCCTTCTTCCTTCCTTCTGGATAAGATCTATTATTACGCCCCAGTTATAGAATTGCCCCTACTTCCTTAGAGCATCCAATGCAGAACAAAGCCCTATTTCCTTGAACCTTCTTCAAACCACTAACACAAGCCTAAATCCTATAATAGATTATTTTTAACAATCTGAGACACCCTGTCATTCCCCAGTATGTGTGTTCTTCTTTGCTGTCAAGAAGAATAAACCCAACTTGCTCAGCTATAGGTTGTTGCTGGTGGTCTCTGACTGGAGGGCATTGACACAGATGGAAAGATTAAGAACGCAGACCTGTTGATCCTCCAAAAACTAGTATTTTAATGTTTAAAGCAATTACAATCAGAGTTCCCACTTTTTGTTTTACGGGTTGTGATTTGCTCAAAACAATCTTCAACTTCACTAGAAATATAAATGCCTCAGAATATATAAATATATAAATTATATACAGAACATATAAATATATATATGTATAGAGAGAGACAGCGAACTGGAGGGACATGGGTGTGTTTACCAAAAAAGCAACATGAAGGGTCCTTGCGGAGATGAAACTGCTCAGTGTCCTTACTGCACTGGTGGATACACAAACCTACACATGTGATAAAACTGTTTAGACACACACAGGAGCACAAATAAAACTAGAGAAATCTGAATAAGACTGATGAATTATATCAATGTCAATATCCTAGTATGATATACTATGATTTAGGAAATAATTACCATTGGGAAAAGTAGACAGGGACCCCCTGAAATTCTTACATGTGAATTGAATATTATCTCAAAATTTTTAATTAAAAAGAATAGCTAAGTTTATGGGGAAGGGAATGTGCATTATCAGAATGCATATTTTATTCTAAAAATCAGTGAATACAAATAACCAATATTGGTAAAAATAGTGGACTAGAATATAAAATCTAAAAATATGTTCATAAATTTATTATTATATATTATATTGATTTCCAAGTCAAATATTATTTACATCAGACAAAAAGTGATTCAAACATCTGGAAACTAATATGTAACACTACGTAAGTTATCACATATACTTAGTCAAGTTATTTGATACATTAAATATAATTATTCAATGAAAAGTAAGCAATACTGTTTCCTATCAGAAAAATGGAAATTCTTCTTTTTTAATTATTTTTATTAACATATAATGTATTACTTGCCCCAGAGGTACAGGTCTGTGAATCGTCAGGCTTACACACTTCACAGCACTCACCATATCACATACCCTCCCCAATGTCCATAACTCAACCTCCCTCTCCACACACCCCCTTCCCCCAGCAACCCTCAGTTTGTTTTGTGAGATTAAGAGTCTCTTATGGTTTTTTCACCTCCCAGTCCCATCTTGTTTCATTTTTTCCTTTTCTACTCCAAACTCCCTACTCTGCCTCTCAGATTCCTCATATCAGGCAGATCATAGGATAGTTGTCTTTCTCTGATTGACTTATTTCGCTAAGCATGATACCCTCTAGTTCCAGCCACACCGTTGCAAATGGCAAGATTTCCTTTCTTTTGATGGCTGCATAGTATCCCATTGTATATACACACCATCTCTTCTTTATCCATTCATCTGTTGATATACATGTAGGTTCTTTCCATAGTTGGGCTATTACGGACGTTGCTGCTATAAACATTCAGGTGCACGTGCCTCTTCAGATCACTACATTTGTATCTTTAGAGTAAATACCCAGTAGTGCGATTGCTGGGTCATAGGGTAGCTCTATCGACAACTTTTTGAGGAACCTCCATGCTGTTTTCCAGAGTGGCTGCACCAGTTTGCATTCCCACCAACAGTGTAGGAGGGTTCCCCTTTCTCTGCATCCTCTCCAATATCTGTCGTTTCCTGGCTTGTTAATTTTAGCCATCCTGATTGGTGTGAGGTATCTCATTGTGGTTTTGACTTGTATTTCCTTGAGGCTACGTGGTGTTGAGCATTTTTTTCATGTGTCTGTTGATCATCTGGATGTCTTTGCAGAATGTGTGTTCATGTCCTCTGCCAATTTCTTGATTGGTTCCTTGGGTGTTGAGTTTGATAAGTTCTTTATATATTTTGGATACTAGCCCTATATCTGATATGTCATTTGCAAATATCTTCTCTGTCAGTTTTCTTTTGGTTTTGTTGACTGTTTCCTTTGCTGTGCAAAAGCTTTTGATCTTGATGAAATCCCAAAAGTTCATTTTTGCCCTTGCTTCCCTTGTCTTTGGCGATGTTTGTAGGAAGAAGCTGCTGTGGCTGAGGTCGAAGACATTTCTGTCTGTGTTATCCTCAAGGATTTGGATGGATTTCTGTCACACATGGAGGTCTTTCATTCATTTTGAGTCTCTTTTTGTTTGTGTGGTATAAGGAAATGGGCCAGTTTCTTTTTTCTGCATGTAGCTGTCCAATTTTCCCAACACCATTTGTTGAAGAGACTGGTTTTTTTCCTACTAGACATTCTTTCCTGCTTTGTCAAAGATTAGTTGACCATAGAGTTGAAGGTCTATTTCTGGGCTCTCTATTCTGTTCCATTGATCTATGTGTCTGTTTTTGTGCCAGTACCATACTATCTTGATGATGACAGCTTTGTAATAGAGCTGAAGTCTGAAATTGTGATGCCACCAACTTTGGCTTTCTTTTTCAACATAAAAGAATGGAAATTCTATTTAAAGTTGCATATTATATTTAAATTGTATTTTGCATATGAAATTATAATTCAGGTGTATTTAGTAGAAGTGTTATCAAGGTTTTTTAGTTCAACACTTGAAAATAATCTCTAACATGAAAATGTATATTTACTGTTACTGTATAAAGCAAGAGAGAGCCCTTCAAATCCAGGTAACACATAAACCTCCCAAGAAAGGCTTCATCTATGTTTCATCTAGGTGTCTGTGTAAGGCTGAAGTGTCATTATTCCAATCTCAATTACAGATTTTCAGATAAATCTAGTACCTAATGCTCCTTTTTTAAAACTGCCTTACCTCCAGGAAGTATATTTCTTGTTCCTGCTCAGTTATAATTTATCTTGATTTCTTTAATTCTTTTTCAGCTGGTCTCCTTAATCCTCTTAATTATAGCTTCTTCAAAACTCACCCTTATGTACTCTACTTGCACTATTATCAGATCATTTCATTATCAATTATCTGTAAAATTAGTTCTTAAATTATTCTTGGTTTTTAATAACTTATTGTTCTCACCCATCAACCTTTTCAATTCTAAGGTAGTATTTTTAGATATGTTTCTCATTCTCTTTCCCAGAGCCATTAATCAAAGACCTCACTTTGATTACTTTTTCCCCCCACAAATACTGTGAAGCACCCTACCTCTCCTTAAGAGCCAGGGCTAAAACAGTGTTTCTCAAGTTAGTAAAAATCACTTACAGTGCATGTCAGAGATGCAAATTTCCACCTCCATAAATTCTAACCAGGAGGTCTGTAATGGGACCCCAAAATCTGTATTTTATTATTTTTCCAAAACCTATTTTTTTCTTCACTCCCCCCCCCCCCGTTTCATTGAGATATAATTGACCTGTAATTAGGAATCTGTACTTTAAACAAGTACCCTACATGATTCATGATTCTGATCTGGGACATGTAAGGACAATTCTTAAGAAACCCAGAAGGAAGTAGAGATGGTGCCCATATAAAAGTCCCTCTCAAGTTCACCTTGTGACAGACTCTAAAACATCATGATCAGAAATGTCTCAGTGTTTTGGCCAGTAGTTGGGAAAATCTGGAGCTGCTTCTGTTAAATCCCCTCATGGTAAATCATGGATAGGTTTTGTTCATTTTGTTTTTGGGGTTTTTTATTATTATTATTATTATGTTATGTTAGTCACCATACAGTACATCATTAGTTTTTGATGCAGTGTTCCATGATTCATTGTTTGCATACAACACCCAGTGCTCCGTGGATAGGGTTTTAACCTACGATCTGAAATAAGTAAAGACAGTATACTTAGCGATAAGGAGAAGTGGAGGTCAAATGAGCTCAAACAATTGCTTTCGTATCGCTGAGCCTCAGTGTTTTCCTCTGTAATGTCAGGATAACATCTACCCCAGAGGGTAATTGTAAGTACTTTCTTCTGGGAAGTTTTCACACTTTTCTCAGATGGTTTTATTCTTAATAACTGTTTACATTTCTAAAAGAACATGGCCTGAGTGAAACATCTTGCATTGTTTTGGGACCCTGCAGGTGCTGAAATGATTATTAGATCAGAAACTCAACAACAACAAAATACTCTTTTCCTCATGTGTTTAATTTCCTTTGTTTGAGGTGATGAAGATTCTCAGGAAGTAGAGAGGAAAATATTATGAGTATAGCGTTTTTTGAGAACAATGACCCCTCCCTCGTGTCACCATATTATACTGACCCTTCCTCATGTCCTACCTAATAGAGTGCCCCAAAGTCCCAGAGAAACACATTTTCCTCTTTTGGAAACATAATAGCATCACAAATTATAGGCATGGATGTTTGCTCTGCAATATAAACATTTCACATTTTCCATCAAGTTTGAAAAGAGAAACAAAAAAAGAGCTATGAACAGTATCTCACAGAGCATCTTATCAGAAAATACTACCTTGTGCCCCCCTCCCTAAAAAATCACTGGCCATTTGTGCCTTTAAAAAAGAAAAGGAAAGGCAGGCCACCCTCCTAGTTTTAATTAGTGTCTCACCAAAAAGATTTTATAAATCACTCTCTAATTAGACAGCAGTGAATGTTTAGAAAGCATACACCTTGTAAATCCTAAAAAAATATCCTCTCCAGCCCCAGGAAACTGTGTGGTTATTTTTTCAATAATTAGCAAGTGCCAGATACCATGTCCACTATTGTCAGGGAATTCCTGATGAATTCCTGATCCGATAACAGGAGGTCCTTGACCAAAATCTCTGCCTTCCTTGGGGTTGGAGATTTCCCACTGGCCTCTGTATGTTTACGCCAGAGTATTTCTACTAGTACCTGCTTCCTTGTATATTCTTTTTCCCCCCTTTTACTTTATCAAAACTGCCCTATTAACTCAGGAGCCTGAAAACGTATTATGATTAATTTCTCCTGGCTTACATGATAAGATACTACATGGATCGAATATACTTAATGCACTCCTTGTAAATCTTTTTCATTTCAACAAGTACCTCTCTGAAAGGGAGAAATATTTCAGGAGAGGCAATGCCATCAGGGTCTTTAAGTCATGTTGCATAATGTACTTATTCTACAAAATGAGAATAAAATACCAAATAAGTGCTACACAGTCTTTCAGATTCTAGGCACCCAAAAGGAAATTTTAGCTAACGTAATTGAGCGTTGTGCCATGCACAAAAAACAAACAAACAAACAACTTTACTCCTTTTACATAGATTAACTCACAATCACTGACTAGGGGAGTATTACCTCCATTTTACCATCAACTTCTTTTACATAGAACTGGAACAAATAATCCTAAAATTTGTATGGAACCAGAAAAGACCACAAATAGTCAAAGGAATGTTGAAAAAGAAAGCCAAAGTTGGTGGCATCACAATTCTGGACTTCAAGCTCTATTACAAAGCTGTCATCATCTAGACAGCATGGCACTGGCACAAAAACAGACACATAAACCAGTGGAACAAAATAGAGAGTGCAGAAATGGACCCTCAAGTCTACGGTCAACTAATCGTAAACAAAGCAGGAAAGAATGTCCAGTGGAAAAAAAGATGGTCTTTTCAACAAATGGTGTTGGGAAAATTGGACAGCCACATGCAGAAGAATGAAACTGGACCATTTCCTTACACCAGACACAAAAATAGACTCAAAATGGATGACAGACCTAAATGTGAAACAGGAATCCATCCAAATCCCAGAGGAGAACACAGGCAACAACTTCTGGAGCCTCAGAGGCAGCACATCTCCAAAGATAAGGGAATCAAAAGGTGTGCTGTGGTGAGTTCTGGGTATTGTGTAAGACTAATGAATCACAGACCTGTACCCCAGAAGCAAATAATACATTACATTTAAAAAAATGAAATAAAATAAAATAAAAATAAAGACTGATGAATCATAGACCTGTACCCCTGAAACCAATAATTTTTAAAATAATAATTTAAATAAATAAATAAACAATAAATGGAAATTCAATGAAAAAAATTATTTAAAAAACAGAGGTACCAAGTAGGAATTAAAGCCATGACTGAAACCCAGGCAGCCCAGCATCGGAGCTCAAGTGCTTAAGTATTATAAGCTTTACCACTATGAGAATTCTTCCATGAAACAGAGTCCTCAGTCTTAAGGGACAATAGCTGTGGAAAGAAGTAATAATAAAAACATATGAGCTACATAGCAAACACTCTATCCTGAAGGATGTATGCTTCCAACTGCTGGAGGTTCCTTTCTTTTTTTTTTTTTTAAATTGTGGAATTCCTTAGCCATCAATCCTCGTTATAATTGCTCTATGTAAAAGGAATCACCTTGCCCAAGGTCAGCCCCCTTTCCAGAGCAGCTCAGTCCCCAGGGCTGATCCATGGAAGACCATTCTGAGAGCCATTCAAGTTTCCCATCTTTACACGGGGCTCACTGGGGTCTTCTTTGAAACTGTACCCCAGCCAAGCTCTCTCTGCTCAATCTTGTTTCCTTCCCTTTCTTTCCACAGCTATTAATCCTCACAGTGTCCCCTAATGAATATCTTACGTCCGCATCTCCATTTCAGAAAGTAAAGTCTAGTCTCTATCCTGCCTGCTCATCTCTATCTCAGAGTCTGCTTCCCACGTATCCTGGCCTAAGACAGGCTGTAGTAGAAGCAACATTCGAGAGGATGAGAAGTGGAAAATGAACTTCCAGGGCAAGTTCTATTAGTCGTGGGTAGAGCTGAGGGAAGTGAATCAATTCTAGTTCTTATTTATCAAAAAGAAAACCCAATATGGCTGGTTCCCATAAAAAATAATAATAATAATAATAAATAAATAAATAAATAAATAAATAAATAAATAAATAAAACAAAAAAAAAAACCTTATTAAATGACATTAGCTAGCTCATGGACTCTCTGGGAGAACTGGTGAACGGTTCTGAAACTATCCCTACATCTGTGCATACCATACACACGTACAACATCTCTGCCTGAGACATCCGTGCCTCAGTCAGCATCACTACATCTGGGACTGGAGTTCAAATTGTCGGTCACTGCCGTTCAGGGAACTGTGATACCTTCATCATTATGCTTGCCACCTCCCCATGCAAGGCCATATCCTAATGTTACCGATCTCTGATTCCACATCCAATTTATAAAACACGGTCAGCTGCCGATATCCCCACAGCTATGGTATCCGAGGATGGGCATTTTCAGAGCATAGATCTCGGGTAAGAAAGTCACAAGAGATAAGGATAATGTTCAAAGATGGAGGCTAGATGCATCAATCCACTAGGATTACCTGGATTTTCCTCTTTATACAGCAAGGGTTCTATGTAGTCGTTCTGGGCTATGTAGTGTTCCACAGCAACTGGAGTAGGAAAATTAATAGACAATCTCCCTTTCTTAAACAAACATTTACTGCTTTTTCTCCTCTCTATGCCCACAAAAAGCAGTATAGATTAATGATATATATTTATGTTTTAAAAGAATTTTTTATTCCTTGTTTTCCATTTTTTAATGATTTCGATGAATTTTTACACTTTAAATTCACTGAAGATTTTATGCTGGACAATATGGACCAAAAACAATTACTGAATAAAATAGGATAGTTCTAGAAATAACCATCTAAATGGTTTCTGCTCATTGAAAAGAATTGTGGAATTGTGGTACATATTTCCATATTTTACTCATAGTCACAATACAATTCTATCCTTCATAAGATAAGGTCTATTCTGCATTATTTCTGATTTAAATCATACAATCTTTGCTGAAAGTCACATTTGTCACAACTACTATTAAAGCTAGTTTATAATAAGCCAACCTCTGCTGCCATATTATATAGCAAATTATAATTCAGTCTCATACACTCAAATTACTCTTCTGAACTTCATAGTTAAAACATTCAATTTCTAACATTCTCTTAAGATTACTCAGGTTTAGATAAACATAGGGGGTTATTTGTAATGCTATGATTTCAGGTACAGGATCAGTAATGGGGGTTAACATCTCATCAAGTCAGTGTGATGTTTTGTACCCTTTGTCTATGAACTGTTGAGGCAAACAGGATCAAAGAAAACAGGAGAATCTGGATTAATCACTGGTTTGGCTAAAAATTTTTCCCTGCCAAGACAACCAACACACAGACACACACACACACACACACACAAACACACATACACACACACACGTGCATGAACACACACACACACTGGTTAATTTAAAAGGTCTTTCGATGAACTATTTTACTGGACTGTTGATTGTTAAAAGCTATCAGAACATTAGGTTTGCACCAATTCCTAGTGCCTCTTTGCCAGGATTTTCGAGGCTCCACTCAAAAGCAAAATTATATATATAATAACAATGGCATTAACAGTATTTATCCCAATGAGAATTTTTTTTTAAAGATTTTTAATTTATTTATTTGACAGAGAGAGATGACAAGCAGGCAGAGAGGCAGGCAGAGAGGGAGAGGAGGAAGCAGGCTCCCTGCTGAGCAGAGAGCCCGATGCGGGGCTCGATCCCAGGACCGTGGGATCATGACCTGAGCCGAAGGCAGCGGCTTAACCCTCTGAGCCACCCAGGCGCCCCGAGAATTTTTTTTTTTTAAAGGAAGACAATTCCATGACTTCCCGAAATTCTACTTGTAAAGTAATTTTTAATGTGTAGGGCATTTGACTTAATGCATGAGACAAAACCTGTGTAGCTGTCTTCTGAGCCTAAACTTTTCCTTAGATGTAAAATACTGACGTGCTTGTTAGGACTCAAAGGGATTAAATGTAATTTGCATCTGATAACAGCTTTGTTTCTCAGGGTAATTACGTATCTAGAAAAATGAAACCATGCAGTTTCTGACAAACTAGGTACTGGTTTCAAAAAAGAAAGAGCCATTTTTTAATTAATAAATGATATGAAAAGGAAAACAATATTTGACTGTTGAACTGCCTATACAAAGAAATATCAACACATAGATTAATTGAGAAAGTTGTTCCAGACAGTTTGGGGATCTCATTTGGGGGAAGAAAGAAAGGCATGACTGGCATTGTAGCTCTTAGTTAATTGCTTTGGCACCATATTCACACAAACATGGCTTCATTGTTTTGCGGCCACGCTTGAGGAATTTTTCACCACCCTGTTACCCAGGTGGAAAACACTGTAAAATTAATGAAGAAATAATGAAAAATATTTCATATCATTGTAATAAAAATATTGGGCTACTTGATGTAAGGACTGTTTATATGCTGATTTCCTCTAACACTGCTGAGCAAGAGGAAATTACAATCAAATAGATACACGGAAAAACTTAAACTTTTGTGGAAACAAGGCTAGACAGAAGCAGATCAGATGACAACAAAGAGTAAGTACAAAGCGAAGATCTGTCTTTGCTGTCTTACCTGAAAGATTAATAGCTAATGATTTATTTGGATAAGATGCTAGAAGACTTAAGCCAAAAAAATCAAATCCTAATTATTAGTCAACAACATGGTACAGAGTTAGTCAGACCAAGGCTCGACCCCCCACCCCTGCCACCCCCCAGCTAAATAACTCTGATCAAGTGGCCCTGCTTTCACTTCAGTGTCTTCATCAATAAAATGAGGAAATTGCTGACATCTACCTCATGGACAGGGGTTATGGTTAAATTTCCTTCAATAGAAATACCCAGTAATTTTTCCCCACAAGCATAACTTACCCTAATACTGAATTCATGGCAAAGACAATAAAAATGAAAGTGAAGAGTCAAAGAACTGGTAGACCAATTAATAAACTAGAATGTGTATATAACAACATAGAACACACCCTGGCAGAAATAGCCAATGTAAAAGGGATTTAGGGGCATCTGGGTGGCTCGGTTGGTTAAGCATCTGCCTTCGGCTCAGGTCATGATGGTCCTGGCACTGAGCCCTGCATCAAGTTCCCAGGTTCCCTGCTCCGGGGGGGGGGGGGGGGGGTCTGCTTATCTCTCACCCTCTAATAAATAAAATCTTTTAACTAATTAATTACTTAAAGGGACTAATATGGGGACGCCTGGGTGGCTCCGATGGTGGAGCACCCAACTCTTACTTCTCTTGCTAGAGTGGTTTCCAACTTTGATTTTTGAAGAGAACAAAGGTTTTGGGTTTTTTAAAAGAATAAAAAAAGTAAATGAAATAGATACAGTTAATTGTATAGTGGTAGAAGGTCTTTAAAACGATTAGAGATGCAGAAAGTTCTAAGAAAAACTTTGTCTAGCTTCCAACTTGAATGCTGTCCAATAATTTTAAATTAAGGCACAGTTTAATATAAACCCTGAATATCTGGCAGCAAATAATATCCAACAGGTCTATTCGGCAGTCATCCCACATGTAGCCAGCCATCTTCCTGGTAACAATGTAGAAATAGCCTAGCAGTTACTCTTGTTATTTTATTTTTGCTTAGGGATTCGGATTTTAAAGGGTTCAGCAACTAGCTGAAGCCTGGGCCAGATTTAATAAAACAATAGGAAGTGTGTATTATACAGAAACAATACAGGCTCATCCTTCTTTCCACCCCTTCTTCATCTCTAGTTTCTAACAACTTTGCTCCTTGGTACCCTGTCTATCAAGTTTTTGATAATTTCAGTGCCCTTGCAATTTACAGAAAACTGTTCATCTTCAGTGAACCTCCATCCAGGGTAGTTAAAGGACTCAGGAATCTGACCATGAATAACTACCTGGTAGGCCCAGGTTCATGGGTACCTAGCAAATGGGATCATGGTAACATACAGAGAAAAAGACTGGATGTGAAGAGAATCAGTATTAAGAAAGCCTCCAAGCAACAGTTCCAGGCCAAGAAGTGAAAATTTACTCCAGGCAAAAGCCCTGAGACCAGGAGGACAAAATGGAAGAGAAGTGTTTATCCAAGACATCATTTCTTCTAAGGAAAAGTCTTAAGAGTTCTGTGTGAGCTTTCCTTTGGGTGAGTACTAGGATAATTTGGTCCAGTAAATCTTGGCATTTGTGCCTACATAAAGTCTTTTGTTTTATTATTATTATTCTTATTTTTTTTTTCGGTTATAGATTTTATTTATTTGAGAAAGAGTGAGAGAGTGAGAGGTTAGCAGAGGGAGAAGTAGACTCCCCGCTGAGCAGGGAGCCTGACATGGGGCTCAATCCCAGGAGCCTGGGATCATGACCCAAGCTGAATGCAGACGCTTAACCAACTGAGCTCCCCAGGTGCCCCATAAAGTCTTTCCTTTCTATATACTCTTAAAAATGGTGGCTGTTATCTTTACTTGTAACCTTCAGTTGTTTGTATTCTGCTGAGCTCTGTCCAACATAATTACTTACATGCTGCCTTACACGGTGGAGTGATTGAAACGGCAATACTCTGCTCCCTTTATCTGAAAGAATCCTTTAACATAAGCAAAACAAAACAAAACAAATAAACAAACAAAGATTCACAATTAGAACAGAGATTTTTTTTTTTAAGATTTTTTTGTTTATTTGACAGAGAGAGAGGTCACAAGTAGTCAGAGAGGCAGGTAGAGAGAGAGGAGGAAGCAGGCTCCCCGCTGAGCAGAGAGCCCGATGTGGGGCTCGATCCCAGGACCCTGGGATCATGACTGAGCGGAAGGCAGAGGCTTTAACCCACTGAGCTACCCAGGTGCCCCAAAGAGATTTTTGTTTTAATATTTCTCTGTAACACCATTAAATAGTTCCGATGATAGAGCTCACAGATAATTCCTCTTTTGATATTTTAAACCCAAGAGAGACAAGACTTACACACTGGGGACTCAGGGTGTTAATCATAAGAAAAATAATATTCTGCACTCTGAATGATTAATTAATGCCTTTATTTTTCCACAAAACAATGCATGGTTCTATTTTTAATAATACTTATTCTGGCTATGTGGTTATTTATAATAACAAATAATTACATTTATTTAGACACCTATAGGAAAAAAACTGTATTCTCTGGACACCAAATTTAAGTTCTAATTTTTAGACTCGATGGCTCTAGGATTTTTCCACAAAGTTAGCACAATATCTAAAGTCTTCTAGAATGACTTCCACTATCACCTCTATGTAGATAACTCTGACCAGCTCTATTCCAGCCCCATTTTCATGAGCTTCAGTATTGCACCCCCAATGTAAGTGAACATCCCGACCTGGGCACCAACAACCAACACCTCAAATTTAGGTCCAAAACTAATTATCTCCTCCATAAAATCTACCCCTTCTCTTCTGTTCCCTATTTCTGCTTTGAATAATTATTAACTTATTCTCCTTGTTCAAAATGGCATTTCATTATTGTACAAATACTTCTCTCTCAAGATTAAATGAATAGTCCAATTCTGTAGATTTTTTTCAATAGTATCTTCTACATGTGTTCCCTTTTCCCTTCTTTTTTTATTTGTATTAACATATAACATATTATTTGCTTTTTCCCTTTTCCCATTCTTAACACACTTTTCAAATTATTTTGTACCTAGAATTATAACACAGTCCTTAAAAAGCCCTTTTTCTTCTTCCTGCTAATCTATTTTGAGCACAATGCCTCATCTACCTTCCTACTGATGACATCATGCCTCTCATCTACCTTCCTACCGATGACGTCATGCCTCTCTTTCTACTCAAAAACTTTTCCCATCTATCTTCGTACTACCAATTAGATTAAGTTCAAATGTCTTGCTTAACCTGTTCATCATAACCCTCTATCATCAAAACAAATCTATCTTTCTAGTCTTGAAATGTATACATACTTCCCATCAGCCTATCAGAATGATTTACTGGACTGCATTTCACTGCTTTAGCTGTCTGAACATGGTTGAGGATTACTTAGACCTTTCTACGAAGCTGCATAAAAAAACTTTAGACTTTGTGTTAAAATTATCACTTCAGGTAATTTTCCTTGGTTTTTAACCAAAGAATCATACAAATGACTCTATCCATTTTAACTATTATTATGACTATTATGCTGCTCAGAAAACTTCTAGTTCAATTCCCTATGCCCTATTTCTTATTTCCTGCTCTTTGAAAAAATTATTTATACTTTCTATGGTGCTCTTTATTATCTCTAATCTATCAATTTTTTTATTCCATGAAATTCCTTTAAAAGATATTTCTGAAAAGAAGCAGGGCAAACTTCTCCTTTTATAAGCCCTATATAATATTCCATCTGAACTAAACTTATTGTGTTGGCCCCACAGAATGCACACTGCTATGCTTTCAGTTACGCAGTTTATACCTGACCTATCTCAGCATCTTTAAAGGGACCTGACCTATTGAATGTCAACAAGTTTCCATGAGCTCTCCAGGCTCTGACCTCTTGTCCTTGCCTTTCTCAAGGACCAGCAGCCATGTCTCTGAAATGTAAAAATCAAGGGATGCTTGATCCTGTCTCCCAGTTTCTGGGTAAGGGTAGAAGCCTAACTTCAGTGGGTACCTTGTCCCAAGTTGCAAAAGAAACAGGTTTCCTTTCCTTTCAACAAAGCCAATTAGCTAACAGATGATTACCCTAATTACCAGGCAAGGTTGGATGAACTGTGTGACAAACAGTACCATGAAACCATCTCATATGAAGACTAGTTATTGTTTATCTTTAGAAGATGGATGTAACTGAACTTACTTGGCTCTATGAAAAAATGAGATTCTCTTCTGTCTTAGCCAATTGTGCTGGGTTATCACAATCTGGTTTAATACTTTTTCAATAATAAAAGTGGTTTCTTTCTTCACTATACTTGTGGAAAGGATTTCTGGGTTGGGAGAAGATTTTGTTTTTAATTGTATTTCCCAACCCTCTACACCATAGATACTCTGGTTGTTTCATTCTTCTTATAAATACTGTAATAAGTTTGAATCACTACCACACGATGTTCAAGTAATGTCATATTACAAAGTAACCCGAAACAATTATATGCTGTTATAATTATTAAGTTCTTTTGATAGATATTAATATAGTCTCTGTCAGAAGTGGTTGAGGGTACATACCCGTGTACACACACACAAACACACACACACACACACACACACACACACACACACACACACACAAACCCCTTGCTACCAGGCCATATATTGTAATGAAAGCCAGTATCTGACTACATTCTGCCACCTATACAGTTATTTCTTCTCAAGCAAACACAAAAGGTTATAAAATGTACTCAATAACTCATGTGCTCTGAAAAGTACCTGCATGAATATTTACTCAAGGCAGTTGCAACACTAATTCTTGCAGGAAGATTCAGCTAAACTATCAACTAACTGTCAAATGACAGAATTCTTCCTAAGTTTTAAACACAAATTAGATGGAAATCTTGAGCCCAGGGTACATTTCTGAAGGGGAAAGCCTATTCACTCATTAGAATTTTTTTTGAGGGGGACACCTGGATGGCTCAGTGGGTTAAGCCTCTGCCTTCGGCTCAGGTCATGACCTCAGGGTCCTGGGCTCAAGCCCTGCATCGGGCTCCCTGCTCGGTGGGGAGCCTGCTTTCCCCCCTCTCTCTCTGCCTGCTTCTCTGCCTACTTGTGATCTTTCTCTCTCCCTGTCAAATAAATAAATAAAATAGTAAATAAATAAATAAATAAAATCTTTAAAAAAAGATTTTTTTTTCTGATCCATAAAGAGTGGGATCGTTTGTGCATTGCTAGTGAATGCATGTCTCTGAACAATACTCATTCCACGAGCAAAACCTTGGTAATGGAAAACTTCAGTTCCCCATATCCAATGGGGCACACCCTGTGGGGCTCATGGAAAACTCAGCCGAATCACTACTATAGTGCATGCTTTTCAGGAGTCTTGCAAATGCTGATCGCTCCTAAGGTGTATATTCCTGACCACTGCAGTGCCAGAATAACGGACCATCCTTAGCTGTCTGTCAAAACTAAGCCACAGGTGCATATTTTACCATGTTTCTGCTAATATTTTACAGTCAGTTACAGATAATACAAAGCTTCTGCTTTCATATTTAATGTGATCTGCCTTGATACGGCTCATGGACACGGGCACAGGAGTCCCTTCCTTTGGACTGTGTAAGACTTTTGTATCCTAACATCACAGAATTCCAGAACCCAGGCTTGCATGATTTTTCTTTGTGATCTGTGCTCTCTCCCTTTGTGAGTTCATTAAATCCCAAAGGCTTTAAATGTCATCTGTAAGCCAACACTTCTAAATGCATCTCCCCAGCCCAGGCCTTGCTCACCTAACTGTCTACTTGACATTTTCCATCTCTACTTGGGTGTTCAATGACATCTTTTTTTTTTTTTTTAAGTTTTATTTTCGAGAGAGAGAAAGAGACAGAGAGAGAAACTTAAGCAGTCTTGGCAATGAGCAAGAAACCTGAAGCAGGGCTCGATTGCATGACACTGAGATCATGACCTGAGCAAAATCCAAGAGTCAGCTGCTTAACCAACTCTGCCACCTACGCACCACATGGGTGTTCAATAGCATCTTAAAACTTATTGTGCCAATAATTAGGCCCATATGCTGTCTTTTTTATTCTAGGAGTATTTAGCTTAATGTCTAAAATGTAGTAAATGGTCACTTAACATTTTTGACTGATGGAACTTGCAAATTTCTAACTTCATATGAAACCAAATAGTCTAGGAAAATAAAGTAATTTGATCCGCATTGCATTTAGTGCCATGTTTACACAATAGCATTTTCTGGGGTTATAAATATTACAGTTAAAACTTCCACTGAAAATTTTGGCTAAACGCATTTTTATCTTTGACAAAAGAAAAATGAAGGCAGTGTGCAAAGCTATCCGGCATTAATTTCACTAACAATACATTGCCACAGGTCATGGGAAACTGTCTATCAACACCAAAAACATCATTACACCATCAGAAACCATGTAATTACCTCTTTTCAAAGGAAAATATTGTGGAATTTGCTAATTCTATTTCTAAGATATATTTCGGGAAGTTTAAAAATGCAGTTTAATTCAAGAAACATTCGCTGAGTCCCTCCGGTACCCCCATGTGCTGCTGCTGCTCCTGCTTTCTTTCTCTTGTATCCCTTAGAGGTAAAAAGAAAAGGGTATGGCCATCGGCTGTGGAGACAGCAAGCCACTGTAATGAATCTGGGGGCTTCTCACAGGCTTCCCTAAGGTTGTGGTGCTTGTGAACTTGAGGCAGGAAGAGACAAATAAGAAACACTTCTACACAATAATCTAGAAAATGGTATATTCGGCGAAAAATTACTGTAACTGAGAAGATCTGAGGGTGTAAACAAATAAGAATCATTTCAGATCTCCTAAGTAGATCTGGGGAAAAAACACAGACTCAAGACAAAGAGGAACTGGATAAGAATAATCGTTCCTGGGGCACCTGGGTGGCTCAGTAGGTTAAGCGTCTGCCTTCAGCTCAGGTCATGATCCCAGGGTCTGGGATCGAGTCCCGCATCGGGCTCCCTGCTCAGCAGGGTGTCTGCCTTTCCCTCTCCCTCTGCTGTGTGTGCTGTCACACTCGCTCTCCCTCTCTCTCGCAAAATTGAACAAAAAATAATAAATAAAAATGGCCCTGGAGGGAAAAACAAAAGTAAAAAGCAAAATACACATGCATACATATGCACACATACGCACACATAAAAGCAGATAAATGAAGCCTATATCACTGAGTAACATGTACTAATCAAAGAAATAGGCCTACAACTCAGCATCAAGACATTATGGAACAGTGATAAGGAACAAAGCAGCTGTGCATCTGCTAGATCTGGTATTGCCTACTAGAAACTCCAAACCTAGGGCAGAGAGTACGTTGCTTTATAAAGTTCTTATTAAAGTGAAATAGTGTATTGGTATAAAATATGCAAATAAGTACATTTAAGTAAACAAATGAACGCTTCAGGAAGTGGGTAACAGAAGCATGGTAGCCGTTCTCGGTTTCGGTAAAGCGCAGCTCAACGATGTCTCCCTCTTAGATGTTTGCATCTCAAGACAAATTCATTCCACTGTACCAGTGACAGAACTCGGTTTAGTACTCAGACCCCAAAAGAAAGAGCCAACTTAGCATGTCTTTCTAAAGCCTATGTGCTGGTTAATGTATTACTTTGGTGGTGTCAGATTCAATTGTAAACATCTTAATTGGAATTTTTTCATATTTCAGTTTTCTTTTGTAAAGTGTCATGTTGTTTAGTGTTATAAGTAAATGCACTATTTCGAGAGAGGCAAAAACAACGAGGTTTTAAAAGAGGGAAAACATGAAGGCTCCTCCATGTTCTGTCTCTGCTCATCTTTCTGGCCCGGCTTTGCCTTCCGGCTACCAACCTCATCCGAGGGATCTAAACCTTCCCTGCCCTTTCACCCTGCTCCCCAAAGTGCCTTGACCAAACTTTCCAAACATTTCTATAAAACACCCTTGTAAGCAATCTGAAGACTGAGACTCTGCTTCCTCCTCTCTCTCCGCAGCGCAGAGCGTATTACCAAGCACGAAGCCATTGTTTAATGAGTATCTGTAGCATGAATAAGTGAAAAGTCATGCTCACTGTTTTCATTTAAAATGCACAACCTCATAATCTTGCTAACAGGGCCCATTCCTTATTCTCCAAAACTATCTTTTAAATCTTTCAACAAGGCTTGTTACAAACAGGATCTTGCACAAGTGCATGTCTGCATGGAAACACACACACACACACACACACACACACAGGCACACTTATTTTTTTTTTTTCCTTTTTTCCCTTACTCTCCCCCCACAGAGCGAGATGTGGCTATTAGTCAGTCAATCAGTCCACCTGTGAAATGCAAAGAGCAGCTCACCGTGATTTCTCCAGGCTTCCCAGCTCAGGCAGCAAAAATAAACTACATTTCTTAGAGAAAATCAAACGAACCTCATGTGAACGAATTGTTTTCTTTACCATTTTTATATTTTTTACAAAAAGCAGACATGCTTTTACCTGGAAATACTGTCTTTGACTAAGTCAGCGTCGCGCCGGCTGACCTTTCCTTTATGGCTTCACCAGCTCTCCGGCATTTTAATGTTTGGGTCCGTAATAATAGTCTTGAAGAATGAAATGGGCTTTTTGAAGCAATTTTCTCCCTAAGGATTTAAAAATCAGTCTTATTTTTCACATACTCAAAACAAAGCACTTTAAAAAAAAAATGAAAATGCAGTTAAGGCAGATGTAGGTTCATTTATGCTTTAATATCTTTAAATGCTGGATGAAAAAGAATATCGTGCATAGATATTTTTAAATATCTTTTTAAGCTTGAATGATTTCTGGGTTCAGGACCAAATGCAATAAAATATAAGACTATGATCCTTCCTTTGCAGAGCTTCCTGGGATGAGGAATCCTAGGACAGCCCAATAAGGGGTCCGAATTTCTGTGTATGTACACAGTGTGCTCTGCTGGAAATGTCCTTCTACCTGGCTCCAACCTGGTTGTGTTTCTCATCTACCTTTAAAATCTTGACTTTCTCTGGTTCCACTGTTTCTGCTAGTAAAGCCTTTCAGCTGTTTCCCAAATTTAAAAAAAAAAAAAAAAAAAAAGAGAGAGAGAGAGAGAGAATCAAAAGCTATTCGAGTTGCAAAACAACCTTCTCCTGCTGAGCTAACAGATTTCTCTCCCTTTTGTTTCCAGAGGAAACAGAATATACTCTTAAACCCTTCCACCGTCCCCTAACATTTGCAGCTGTTTCCTTCTCAAAGATTCATGACTATCATAACAACAACAACAAAAAAAAACTTATCAAAATTTTGGTGACAATTCAAACAAAACTTATAAATGTGAAATTTAAAACAGATTTTCTCAATTATTTTAACTCACCAATATGTATCAATTAATAGCTTACTTGAGAAAGATTTTGTTCAATTAGCATCACTGATAAAAATGACTTAAATTTGTTAGACCAAGGAGATGGCATTGCTCTTAAGCAAATACTTTGTCATAAACATTTTCTAAATAATCAAGAAAGTACTACTCAAAGATAAGATTATTTAAGTATATGATCTTTAATGAAATGGTCAACAAATACTTAAAGGAAAACAAAACACAGTGATCAGTATACTGTCCTAAGCACATAGAGTTTGAAAAAAATCACAATATTCCAATTTCTCACCTAAATAAAAGATGGCAGTCTATTTGGTTTTGTTTTGTTTTGTTTTTTAATATCTTACATTTATTTGAGAGAGAGAAACAGTGAACACAAGTGGTAGGGAGGGCAGAGGGAGAGGGAGAAGCACACTCCCCACTGAGCAGGCAGCCCCCCACGGGGCTCAATCCCAGGACCCTGGGATCATGACCTAAGCTGAAGGCAGACGCTTAACTGACTCAGTGTATTTGTAAGATGAAACAACAAGCTTACAGGAAAGAAGTATCAAGTAAGAGTTCTGTGGGCAGCTGCTCAACGAATCATGTAAGGAAAAATGTCAGTAAAAAAGAGTGAAGAACTCCTTCTGAGTTAGTGGCAAGCAAGAAGTTTCATCATGAATCCTGCAGTTCTTCTCAAATTCTTCTAGTGTTTGACAGGCTTCTAGATTTTAGTTGCTCCATTTTTCTCCTGTTTGTTTCCCATCACCAAAGACTAATACGAAGTCTTCATGTTCTACCCATTCTACACCTAACTGCATAATTCCACATTTTTTAACTGTTTCAAACCAAAACTCTTCACCTTAATTTCCACCAAATCCCCTGGGGCCAAGTCTAGCATTTACCATTACCCAGAACTGCTTCTTGGTACATTTGCAAACCTGCGGTAAAATCCCTCTCTGTTTACATAGTTTTCCATGTCAATGCATCTTTTCTTCTGTGAAAAGCATCCAGACCAATTCCTCACTCCCATCCCTCTCACACAACCTAATTTCTCCAACTTTTTTCAGCGTCCCCTGTTCTCATTTTTTTCCCTAGCCCCCTGAACCCCATGGCCGCTGAGGTAAACTCCTTTCCCACCAGGACCTTCAACTCCCCACAGGCTCATCCTTTCTTTGTACCTAAAAATTGTCTTTATTCACCAGTCCAGTGTTTAGATACCTAAGCCCTGTTCTAAAAAAAAAACCTCAAAATCTTATTTGTCATATTGAAGATGCTGTTTGATGACAGAAGAGAGACTATGAAGAAGAGAGTAAGGCAGCTGTTCATTCAAGGTGTTGAGTGAGATGCCATGAGACTGATGTGCTGGTTCAAGGCCCAGACCAGAATTTTTGCTCTAGCAAAACAGTTTCAGTGAAATAGTTGTTGCCAAACTGGGACAGAAAAGTGGATCGATTTGAGGGGACAAACGGGTGACAATGAAAATAATAGACCTTTTCAAGAAGATTGGCACTAGAGGAAGTGAAAGATAAAAATGAAAGCTAAAGAGAGAGGTGGGGGTCTGTCAAATCCATTTTAACAATTTTAAAATGGTGAATTTTTAAACAGGGCTAATGAGAAGAAGATAATATGGAGGTAAATGCTGACAGTAAAGGAGAGGAAAAAAATCATCCACTGACGGATCAAAGTATTCGAAAAATGGCAAGAAATGAGATCGGATGTGCCAGTCAAGGAGGAACACCTCTTATAGACTAGAGGAAAAGACAACATAAAAAAATTAGATAAGCTTTCAAGTAAGAGAGTTGAATAAATTCCGAGTTGATGTCTGCTTTGTTTGTGTGTGTGCGGAGTTTGGAGAACATATCCCCTGGTAAAAAGACTGAAGATCACAGATGAAGTAGGGAGTCTGAAGAGAATAGTGAAGTTTTAGAATCGTCTTGCAAGTAGCTGTCCAAGAGAGACATCAAAGGATTGTCAAACACATTTCAGGATCCAGGCAAGTTCAAAACCCACACATTTATGGTATCAAGAATACACATAATTGTGTGTTTTTAGAGTAGCTTTCTAGGATGCTTCACGAATGATGTACCAATTTCTATGTTCAGGTCACTTCAACCTGCTTAGACCCTCTAATCTCTGTTCTCTCAGCTCCTGCCTTGTTTCCTGTGAAGAAATTCACAAGGCCCCTCTCGTCTAATGCTTTGTACCATTCCTATAATCATGACTGCAGGCTCCATTCATGTGCGCCTTTTGACTCCCTCGCTCAGTCTTGTTAACCCACCACCTGTACCAGCTTAATTCCTTGAATCTGCTGTGACATGGGCTCACCGGATCCTCTGTATCCCTATGAACAGAAAACAGATGAGCAATAAACACTCCACAGGCTTGGTTTGATTTGACTCTCCATAGCATTTCACTCTCATATGTTCTACCTCTAGGCTTTGTTCACCTTTCTATAATGTCTCCTAATGCTTGTGATTCCCAAGATTTCACCCTCATTACTGGAGACCTGGACCGAAGAAAACCAGATGGGCAGCCTTGGAAGTTGCCATCCAAGATTATCTGAAAAGACAGATGTCTTGATGGGTCTCCCTTTGGCAAAGAAAACAAAACAAAACCACCAACATAGCATTATATATATATATATATATATATATCATATACAGATATATGATATATATATCATGCTGATCAGTCTCCTCAGGGAAGATAGACTTATGTTCTCTTGTTCTCTGAATTTCTGTTAGGTTTGACCAATGCGAGGACCAGAAAGAAGAGGGCAGGAGAAAAGAGAGGCCAAGCGCTGCTTCCTGAAAGTGGGACCGCAGTTTTAGCAGGGGCTGCGCTCCTCCCCCGGGGCCATAGCATTTCTCAGGACATCTGTCTGTCCTAGCTTCAGTTCCCTCCGGGTTCCAGTCACCACTCTTCCCCAACATTCAGGCTGAGAGTGGTGAATTTCTTGCTGTTGCCAGTCCCTGGATATATCAACATGCCTTTAAAAAAAAAAAAAAAATTCCCTTACTCCCACCCACACCACTGTAGATAGCTTATTCACTTAATCTCCTCAATTAACCATTCGAGTATGCCACCTGTTTCCTGCCTGGACCCTTACTGACACTGAACTGCTTTTTCCAAACGACGGCAGAATATCCCAAGACTGAGATGGCGGCATTTCATCGGAGATACTGCACAGAAACGAAGAAGTGAATTCAGAACTAAAGACGTATGCTTGGGAAAGTGTCTGCACAAATACGGTAATTAAATCTCCAGCAGAGGATGAAATCTCTGAAGAATGGCATGGGCAGGAAGTACAAACTAAAGAATGAAATACAAATAACAGATACACTCATCTAGAATAATCGGGAAGGAATGAGTGAATGGAAAAGCAAAAGGTAGAAAAAAAAAGTACCAAACAAGTAAATCTGGGGCTCAGCATATCTTAATATTTTTATTTTACAATAACATAAGAAATTTTAGGAAATCTGGGGACTATGGCTTCCCAAAACTATTAAACTTTATTGTCCTGTCATCTAAGTGTAGACCATTCACATATGATTGTGTATTGGTGTGTGTAATTATCTTTTCTAAAAATATTCCAAATGTTTGCTTCTATCCTCATGGGCACAGATGTCCTTACATGTGCATTGTTAAAACTTTACATCATACAGTTTAGTATATTCTTTAACATAAACAGTCCCATATCGTGCAAAATAACTTACCTAACCACGGAAATTTATGAAATTACTTATGATCAACTACGGGTTTGAGTGTGTGTGTTTTACAATTTGTTGTTTTGTTTTGAAGAGAAGCAATTCCTGAAATTGCAAACTGCTTTTACCAACGTAAACAAATTGTGGTATGTGGGTCTGCGGAAAGGGATAGAGACCAAATTCACAAGCCAACATCTTATAGCAGTTTTATCTATTTTCAAACTTTCCCTTTCCAATGAAGTGGAAATTGATCATGGCGTTTGATGATGCAGGTCCAATACAGAATAGAGCCAATCTGGGCATGTGAAAAGAACTTTGCAGTAATCTCATCTCAAACTATCCCTCTGCCGAAACTTCTGTAGCATTCAGTGTCAGTCCTGGGTCAGTTCACCTTTGGATCCCTACCCTGCCTTTCTCTTGCTCTCTGTCCTAAAGAGAGGCCATCCTTGCAGTTTGCATTCACCAGGCTTTCGGTCAGAAGACCCTCAGCTGGGTTGGGCCAGTTGAAAGCAATGGTGAGAAACTGGTGTTGGGGAGGGAAAGAAAAGCCAGAGACGTGCCCCTCCTTCTATGCTGCTGCTGTCTCTGACAGCTGCTGTCTCTTTCCCTTGGCTTTAGCACCTGCCAGACAGGGTCTCCTGGATTTTATCTTCCACTCAGTGACCCAATGATCGGAGTCTCTGGGCTCCAATAATACTGCCTCTGGCTTTTGTCTCTGCAGCAGGGTACCGCTGGTAGCACCCTTTGCTTTTTCCAATTTCTGGGTTGCTTCATTGTCCTCTCTTTCGTTAAATGGAAGCCAATTTCCTGTATTAAATGCCCTATCTTAAATACGTTGAGTGTTTTCTATTTTCCTCATTGGTCCCTGACTAATTAATACTCTATATTCTGCTGTTATGCTTATTTGCATATTTGTTTCATTCTATTACTCTTTGAAATTAGTGCCTGTAACACCTGGCACCGTGCCTAGCACAAAGTAAATGTCTCACAAATTTGTGGAATCCCATTTCTAAAGGGAGTTTTGTGAGGTTTAATATTTAATGGGAAATTAGAATGGAATCAAGAATCTTAATTAGGGACATAGTCATTCACAGTAACCTTAAAAGCAGCTATTAAAACTATCCAATAATGACTTATCTCATTGTGACACTGACTGAGGGGAAGACCACAGCATTCCTGACCTACTCTCACACAAACTACCAAAAATCCTCTTAGAATTAATAGCAGTCATAACCCTTTTCATAGGTGAAAATGCAGCCCTCTTACCAGAACAGTAACATAACAATTGTAATGGCCTGTAATTTATACCATGATTGGTAAAACGCAGGCATTCTGTGATGGTTTCCATGGCTACGTGCATAGAGAGAGGAGCGAGATTAGAGATGAAAATAAGCTATGACTGAACTGTAAGAAGTATCAAGAGTAACTCCGAGAATGAGGGGGAAGTGTTTTTAAAAAATGAAGTGTTACGATTGAAACCACATAATAAAATATGTGGTTGTTATTACAACCTGACAGTGATGTGATTAACTGAGAAATACTATCAAAGTAAAAAGAAATGAGTTACTTTAATGCAAGGGAAAGATAACTCCACACAGAAAGCCACTAGAGCCCGATACTCAGCAGCACTCCCATGTGGAAAGACAGCTTCCCTGCTCTCAAGACCCCACAAACGCACTCTGATGCTGTTGATTCAGCAAGCGATGACCCTAGAACATTCCGTGGCGATTGTTGTAAACCTGAGAAACTGAAGGTCAATTTCCACAAGCAGATGATGATGAACTCTAAATAAGAAGGAGCGGGGGATGGTCGAATTTAGCTGCCTCCCGCATTTCCACCAACAATCCACAATTCCCACAACATTAAAAAATTGCATGTGGGGCTCAGTGGGTGAAGCCTCTGATTTGGGCTCACGTCCCGATCTCAGGGTCCTGGGATCAAGCCCTGCATCGAGCTCTCTGCTCAGCTTGCTTCCTCCTCTCCCTCTCCGCCTACTTGTGATCTCTCTGTCAAATAAATAAACCATTCCCTAGTCCACTTCCTTCCCCATTTTCTAAGGAATCTGACACAAAACTATTGCAAATGATATTAAATTTGACCTTTCACCTTAGTATCTAAGATGCTATCAGTAAGGACACTCCAAGGCCAGGGGCCTAACCAGCACTTTAAAGACAATCACATGACTCAAGTCCCACATCCACTTCCAGGTTGTGGCAGATGGAGAAAGAAGAGTAAAAGAACTCTAACCTACAAGCTAACAGAGGGCAAAGGGATCCTAGAAAATGCCGGTTAATCCAAAAGAAAGTTAAAAAAAAAAAAAAAAGAACACATGAGAGAAACAGAAAATAAACACTGAAATAAGTAATGTAAACTCATATATATGCTCTTCTTACAAAAGAACTTAAATATAAGAACACAAAGAGGTTGAAAATAGGGGAAATGCCATACAAGCATAAACAAATGATACCTGGCGTTCTCATATTAATGGGAAACAAAATAGATAGGCACTACTAGAGATTTTTTTAAAAAGGACATTTCATAATGATAAAGTTGTTAATCCATAAGAAGTAAAACCATTCCAAACCTGTAAGTACCTTGTAATGTGATCTCAAAATACATGAAGCCAATATTGACAAAAATACAAGGAGAAATAGAAAAAACAGTTGTGGTAGGAGTTTCAGTCATTTCTCTTGGTAACTGCTACAACCAGCAAACAAAATATCAAGAGAAATACAGGTTTTAAGAACGCAATTAATAAAATTGACCATAGAACCCTAAAATAATACTGCAGAATATATATATTCTTTTCAGATACTTGTAGAGCGTTTATAAAACTTGACCTTATGCTAGGCCATAAAGGAAGTCTCCACAAATTTTAAGGATTAAAAACACATTCTGTATGTTGGCACCAAAACTTGTGAAGTGCTTGAAAAGCAAGGAACATTACAGAACAAATTCTTTCATCGTGAATCAGTTTAACACCATCTTCAACGCTTTGAAAGCCAGCCCACAACTTTCCCTTCAGCAAGGCTTGGGGTATCTGAACACTGTTGAGACTGAGGAGGTCACTTGCAGCTCCACATCTAAGCCACCAGCTTCCATATTGTGGTATTTGTCCCCTTCACAGCCTGTCTTCCATCCTTTACATCAGTGCTTTTCTCTTTTCTCTACGTCCGCACCCCTGGTTTTCTGCATCTGGAGAGATTTTTCTCTGCTCTGCCATCCTGTCTCTAGCCTCGGAAATGGGGATGCTTTACCTTCAGTGAAGACCCCGATGGCTTCAAGTGCAGTTTCCCTCATTTCTCCTTCCTCACTTTTAGTCTTTCATAGCTGAAAACCTGAGCACCTCACATGGATTTCTCTCTGCTCTCTTGACATGTCATCAGGCTAAGAGCCCAGGCTTCCTTGGGTGAATTTCTCTCTGCATTCCTGCTGGGCCCTCACCTTCAAAGGGGAGCTGCTTTGAATCTCAGAGAATCTCTGCCTGGCAGAGAACATAGATCTCAGCACTCTTCCTTGGCTCCCAGCCTTTGGTGTATTACTCCCAAGTCTTTGGGACAGTTTATAGGAAAAAGTTGGGAGGTGGGTACAGATTTAGTCTGTGGCTGGACTCCCCATAATTCTAATCTGTCATGTAGTCTTCATGTGGTCTTTAAAACTTGTTTTAAGATTTGGCAGATTTCTCTTTAACCCTATCTAGGACAGGTTCTTTTCAGTCCATCATTCCACCTGAAATGAGAACTGCGCCGACGGTCTTCTCGCTCATGTGGTCCTTACCATTCTCTGGAATTCCGACCGGCGAAGTTTCTTTGTGTTTTCAACTCTCAGAAGAATTTCTTTAATTATTTTATAGTTTGTTTAGCTTGTTTAGCTCTTAGACTAAGAGTGACAGAATCTTGAGAATTTTGGAAACAGCCAGACGTAGAAGTAACTTTCGTATCTCTTTTTCATCTTTCAGTTCAAATTATTTGCTTAACGTCCTTCCATTGGATGTCTTCTTTAATAAACTTGATGATTAGGAGAATTTACAATATTATTTAATTTCCAAAATTAAGTGCATTATCTGGTATTAAAATATATAGAATATAAACTCATTTCACAAAAATACACGTAAGAAATGTTGAAGGACAGAAATAATGAAGATAAAAACAGAATTTAATAAAATAAAAAACACACACAATAGGGAAACAAAAAGGTAAAATTTGGTTCTCTGAAGAGACTAATAAATCTGGCAAGTCATCTAGTTAAACTAAAGAGGAAATAAAGCAGGAATATCAGGAGTGGGAAAGGAGACAAGCCAAGAAACAGTAAAAATAAAAAATTATAATTTGACATTTGAAGGACTTATACCAAAATTTACAAAATTTAGATGAACTGACCATATTTTAGAAAAACAAAACCTACCAAAACTGAAACAAAAAGAAAAATAGAAATCTGAAGTCTTATATCTATCATATCTTACTCTGTAAGTAGTTCTTCCACAAAAACACTTTAACCAAGATTGTTTCAGTGGTGAATTTTTTAAGTGACTGAAGGGGTATAAAATAGTTTAATATAAAATATTCCAAAGACAAAACAAGAAAAAAATTACAAGTTGTTCTGTGAATCCAGAACAACGTTAACATCCAAACTTGAAAAGAGCATTAGAAGAAAGAAAAATTAGAGGACAATCTCTCTCATGAATAAAGTTGAGAAAAAAAATACTAAATAAAATATTAGCAAATAAGAAATAATGGATCCCCAGATCATGGTCTCAGAATGGTATCAGCCAAGTATACATGGCTTCCCCCTTTTCCCCCTCAGGCTAGAGATCACAAGATTCTTATCTGGAAAAAGCATAAACCAAAATATGCCAAAAATTTAGTATTCCCACCCAAAAGGTTGACTTAATCACATAATCATACAGTGAACCCCATGAGCAGATAAGCTCCACCAGGCACATGAAACTTTTATGCAGTTTTTAAAAAATCTCACTTTTAAATTTAAATGAACAACAAAGAAATCACCAAGTAGAGGAAGAAAGCCACAAAAGCAAATAGAGGAAAAGCAAAGAGAAATAAGAGGAAATAAGGATAATGCAGGAAGCAGAATAAAATTTAGTAAGGAACTATAATTAATATTGAGGAAAATTTTGTTCCTAAAATAAGAATAATTTGTCATATAAGGAAATATCAAGAATAATAAATAACTTGGAAATGAAAACATGTCAATTGGAAAATTAATGACAAGTTTGGAACAGTGAGGAAAAGCTCCAAAAAAAATTTTTTTTAAATGATACAGATATTGAGAAAAGAACATTAGGAAGTTAAAAAATCCCTACAGAAAGCCCAATATCTAAATAACATTATACAGCAAATTACTAATAATTTACTTGTTATCTACTAAAACATAAAGTAGAAAACAAGAAATTAAGTATGAAAACAACAGAAAAAAAGAAAAAATCTCCTAAATCAATTGTCTAGCATAATAAATACAAATCTGAAAAATCTAGACCAATACTTATAATCACAGAAATGCAGAGCTCAAAGGATAAAGAAAAGATAATAAAGGGATAGACAGGAAAAAAAAAAAAAAACAGCTCCCTTTCACTTATTCCTAGGAAATCTACTGAAGGATATGCTCCAACAAAATGCATATGTAAACAAAAAGGGAGATGTGGGATCCTATAAGTGTAGACGATAATGAAGAGAAACCCCAGAATAATAAACATGCAACAGTCTTGGACAGCAAAAAGTTGGAGGAAACAGTAGGGTGTTGTTGGATGTAAGTGTCCTGAAAGCGAAAAGATGAATCCTGTGATGTGTTTGGCCTTTTAGGAAATAGTATTGAATGATTACAGATCTCTGGGTTTACTTGAGAAGAATTAGAAAAATAAATGGAAAGGTTAGGCAATTATTAACTCTCAAACCTAAAGTTATATGATTAAAAAAATCAATTATAATATACTCCTTGGCTAAACTGTAAGTAATATTTTCCTAGTTTCAAAAATACATACTCTAATCTTTAATTGAGAATTCTAATGTGGGGTCCCTGGGTGGCTCAGTTAGTTAAGCTTCTGTCTATGGCTCAGGTCATGATTCCAGGGTCCCAAGATCCAGTCCTGAGATAGGCTTTCTGCTCAGGGGGGAGCCTGCTTCTCCCTCTCCCTCTACCTGCCACTCACCTTGCTTATGCGCTCTCTCTCTGTCAAATAAACAAATAAAATGTTCTTTTGAAAAAAGAATTCTAACATAGCAGTTTTGTGAGAATAAAAGGAATTAAGAACATAGGGTAGACAGTTTCTATGATGTAAGAAGTATCTCTGAATCGTAGCCACAAGCCAGTACATAATATCTAAACCATAGAAATTTAAAAAAAAAAAAAAAAAAAAGTAGCCATGGTAGAGGGTGAATTCCCTGGGAAGCTAACTTTGAGATGGAAATCAGCTCGTGGCTCATTAAGGATCACTCTTGGGCTTAACACCTACAGAAAGGAAAGGAGAGCGGGGTTAGGCAAAAGGAAAAACTAAGCAGCGAAGCATTTTCAATCTAACATCGCAGCTGACCCTGCTCTGTAAATGCGATGACCTCTCAGAGCAGACAGTCTGGAGGTAGCATGGTCCTTTAGAACAGCCCCAAGGCAGAGGTCAGGGAGTGGAGAGAATAAGACCTTCATAACCACCTATCCTCCTGGTCCTACCTGTACATTAATCAGCGGATGCAGACCAGCCAAGGAAGGGATTCTGACCTTAGGGGAGCTAGCTCTCTTAACAGGGGCAATTTCTGGAAGAGGTGGTTGACGGGGGGCTGTCTGCCAGGGGCATGTGCAACATCTGAATAACAAACCGTTTATTTAAGAAGGGGGACCTGCACAGCACGTCACGGCTTCCACCACAGCAGTGTAAGTCTATTATTGGAAACAGAGCAGCAAATACCAAACGCAGACGCTATACGAGGGAAAGTAGTTGTCTCTGAGAAGCTGGTCTTGTGATATGGAGAATGGTTGAAGAGTAACACCGTGTCTCATTTTAAGCCTACTGGTACTGTTTGATTGTTTTCACTCTGTTGTTTATTAGTTGACAAAGAAAAAAATAATAATTTTTAACAGCAGAAAACAAAAAAAAGGTAAATGAAAATATATACATATAAGGATAGATAAGAGAAAATACTTCAGATTTCATTTTTATGTTAAGGTGGTAAGAATATAGTTATATACATCTGAAAGAAATATGAATATATATGAATAGAAGTAGAATATAGATAAGCTCCCAATGTTCAAACTTTCTATAGTCATTTACTATTTTTTTAATTTAAACAGGTAACAAATTACAAATACATTCGAGAAATATACATCTATATATCTCCACCTATATACACATTGCTAATCATGAGAAATCATGTGGAATGTATTAATGTGTATGTATGTACGCATCTGTCTACCTGCCTAATATGTCTATCCATCGATCTACCGTCTGTCTGTCTATGACAGATCATGGTGAGCTAGAGATCAGGTAACCCAGGGAGACAGGAAATCTATTTTACCTTTACCAACAGAAAGGGGTAAAATACTCTGAATTAAGTCATTACCAGAAGTTCTGCCTTTGCCACTTAGCAAATTCCTATCAAGGTCAAACATTAAAAAAAAAAAAAAAAATTTCTCTTCCAAAGCGTTCAGGTACATTCCTCTTTTCTTCATACAGGTATGATCTCTTTGTCCTTCACAATCAACACAGAATGTAGCAGGCTGATAATTAGAGCTTCCAAAACTTGCTTGATTAAAAGTAAATAATTTTTAAAAGAAAAACAAAAACTTGACACGTACTTGTTAAAAATGCAGATTCTCTAGCCCTTGCCCTAAAGTGTCTGATTCAGTCCCTCTGGTACTAGGGCTATAAATCTATATTTTAAGAAATTCTCCAGCTGATTTTTTATAGTTAGAAGTGTTTCATAAACACTGCTATGGTATAAAAAGCAAATGCTTTAGAAGATGAGAGATTCCAGGTCTAGTCATAGCCAGAACTACTAGCTGTGTGAGAACACACTAAAACATCCCCAATTCCTCGATTTTCTCTTAAGTCTAACTGAATGCATTAAATAACATGTATTAGGACCTAGCACAGTACCCAGCACTAAATAGTATATGGCAATTGTTCTTGGCCTTCTCAATGTCCACTCCCCCTTTATCACTTACCATCTCACTTCACACTCAGATGCCTGTAATTGCTGGATTACGAAATCCACAAAGACAGACACCACACTTTCATTCTTGGATCTCCAGCCCCTATAGCTGTAACTGGCACATGGTGCTCCCAAACCACTTATGGGACTGATGGATTCGGGACAACCCCTTAATCACCAGTTACAGTTTTTTGCCCAGATTTACCACCTTGTCCAAACACTTCTCGTTACTTCCACTCCCCGCAGGTTGTATATAGCAATGTATATTCCTTATAATAAAAAGGAAAAGAAAACAGATCAAACAATGTTCTTGTGACAAAAGTTAAATTGGTGGTTAGAGTTAGAGCACAATTAGAATGAAGTTTAAAGGAACAAAGGGAGTCTGCAATGATTTTCTGTAATTGCTTATTTGTGCCATGTAACTGTGTGGATTTCATTGTTTTAATCTGCCATGTTTCTTAGTAACAAGTACACTTAGGTAGGCATTTAGACTTTTTCTAGAATACAAATGATCATCAGTCTCCGTTTAACTTGGTTCCCTGCTGAAGGTGATAAAGGCAGCTCATTTTTTTCTTCCTAATACAGAAGTTCCTTTCACTGTTTCAAAGTTTTCTTGTGATCTTGAAGGTACAGCCAAATGATAGGATTCAGATGATAACATGAAGACCGGTAAAAATCAATAAAAACTACTTCTCAAGGAACGTGCATTCCATTCTTTGGGGGCAAAAAACACATTTTTAGGGAAGTAAAAATGAACTTGTTTATTACTTATTAGCTTCTGGCAGATGTAGGAGGATTACTTGATAGTTTTGAGTTTTCATACATGGAAATGAAAACGAAGTGTTCTGCTAAGAATGACGTGTTCACAAATGTATTCTCATAACCACCTCCCACTTCAGGAAGCTCTTGAAGGAAGGATCAGAAAGTCCAATACTGCAGCCTCACGTTCACACAAACAGCTGTTCCGTTTACTAACTCATTCCATCGATCGCTGATGAACCTCATTAATAACCCATTTTCCCTGGTACTTTTCCTTAGATTTTCTTAGATTTCTTAGATTTTGCATAGCACAATACTAAGATCCTAAGATCTTTATTATATTAGAGATCTAATACCCTAGATCTCTAAGAGTCCATGAATTTGAAGCCCAATCCCACCATTTAATGCAGTGAGTTTGGACAGTATTTAATGTCTCAAATCAGTTTATTTATGAGTGAAGTAAGATACCATATCAGTGTCATAGAATTGCTTTAAGAATTAGGTTAGATAATGAATTCAGAGCACTCCCACCGCCTGGGTTATTATTATTAATTACATTAGGGTAAAACTCCAGGGAATTAGCAAACCAATGGTTAGTTGTTGATGTGCCTTCCCCATTGTCTAAATTTCCACGTGCCAATTCTTAGGTACTGCTTCCTATTTTACAATCTCTGTAGTAAATCATTATATTTCCTTTATACAACAAAGCCTTAAGGTAGATAATCTCAAATCATGGAAGTCAGAAAACTGAAGCTCAAAGAAATGAAACATCTGGTGCAGAGACAGCAACTCCTAGGCAGCGAGGATGCAGAGTCCTTTCCAGAGGTTTTCCCTAAACCCCCACTTTCACGACACCCTGCTTAGTGCAACCAGACTGAGAACAGGTAGGACACCAGCACAAACTAAATCTATCTCGGTTTAGAATTAGGAAAAACAAATCATACTAAGATGAAACAACTTCCATAAAGCTTCAAAGAAATGCCGCCTCAAAGACTTGATTAAACTCTGATGTATCAGCTCCTTGCGTTTTTTGCACTGCTTTCGAAAGCTTGCCCTTGATTTGTAACTAAGAAATAGGAACCGACTGCTTTATAAACCCATGTCACGAGCCGCTGACTGACTTTCAGGAGACTTTTCCTTCATTTGTATTTGCTTTTCCTGAAAAAACAAATGCCAATAGCAATATTCTGCTAATATTTTTTAAGCAAAGAATTTGAGTTTCACGGTAGAATACTCTTGTGACTGAGGATTTTACTGCAAAAACTGTAAATCTAATTACAATTATAATGAATGTTATCTCATGATGCAGAAGTTTCTTGTTTCTTTGTTTTGACTTCTGCATGTATTATAGGCACATTTATTACTGCATCCCAGATAACAAAAGCAGCACAGAAAGGGTAAGTGACTTGATGAAATAGTTAACAGTACCAGCCCTAACATTCCTGTACCTAAAAACAGACATGATAAACAGCAGCCCTGTGCTTTGGTTTTAGATCCTCAAATATACCTGAGACATTTGGGAATATCTGCTTAATCTGCCTTCATTCAAACATTAAAATCTGTTCTCTGAAATAAATAACTTAACAATGTTATATATAGTCTGGGTCCAAGTATAACCTCAAGAGCACATGCCTTTCTTTCACTAGATTAAACAAAATATATTAATTCAGCTTTCTAAGGCATATACTTCTTTTTTTAATATTTTATTTCTTTTCAGCGCAACAGTATTCATTGTTTTTGCACCACACCCAGTGCTCCATGCAATCCGTGCCCTCCCTAATACCCACCACCTGGTACCCCAACCTCCCACCCCCCGCCCCTTCAAAGCCCTCAGATTGTTTTTCAGAGTCCATAGTCTCTCATGGTTCACCTTCCCTTCCAATTTCCCTCAACTCCTTTCTCCTCTCCATCTCCCCTTGTCCTCCATGCTATTTGTTATGCTCCACAGATAAATAAAACCATATGATAATTGACTCTCTCTGCTTGACTTATTTCACTCAACATAATCTCTTCCAGTCCCGTCCATGTTGCTACAAAAGTTGGGTATTCATCCTTTCTGATGGAGGCATCATACTCCATAGTGTATATGGACCACATCTTCCTTATCCATTCGTCCGTTGAAGGGCATCTTGGTTCTTTCCACAGTTTGGCGACCGTGGCCATTGCTGCTACAAACATCAGGGTACAGATGGCCCTTCTTTTCACTACATCTATATCTTTGGGGTAAATACCTAGGAGTGCAATTGCAGGGTCATAGGGAAGTTGTATTTTTAATTTCTTGAGGAATCTCCACACTGTTCTCCAAAGAGGCTGCACCAACTTGCATTCCCACCAACAGTGTAAGAGGGTTCCCCTTTCTCCACATCCTCTCCAACACATGTTGTTTCCTGTCTTGTTAATTTTGGCCATTCTAACTGTGTAAGGTGGTATCTCAATGTGGTTTTAATTTGAATCTCCCTGATGGCTAGTGATGATGAACATTTTTTCATGTGTCTGATAGCCATTTGTATGTCTTCATTGGAGAAGTGTCTGTTCATATCTTCTTCCCATTTTTTTATATGATTGTCTGTTTTGTGTGTGTTGAGTTTGAGGAGTTCTTTATAGATCTTGGATATCAACCTTGTCTGTACTGTCATTTGCAAATATCTTCTCCCATTCTGTGGGTTGCCTCTTTGTTTTTGTTTTTTTTTTAATTTTTTATTTTTTATAAACATATATTTTTATCCCCAGGGGTACAAGTCTCTGAATTGCCAGGTTTACACACTTCACAGCACTCACCAAAGCACATACCCTCCCCAATGTCCATAACCCCACCCCCCTTCTCCCAAACCCCCTCCCCCCAGCAACCCTCAGTTTGTTTTGTGAGATTAAGAGTCACTTATGGTTTGTCTCCCTCCCAATCCCATCTTGTTTCATTGATTCTTCTCCTACTTAAGCCCCCATGTTGCATCACCACTTCCTCATGTCAGGGAGATCATATGATAGTTGTCTTTCTCTGCTTGACTTATTTCGCTAAGCATGGATAAAGAAGATGTGGTATATATACACAATGGAATACTATGCAGCCATCAAAAGAAATGAAATCTTGCCATTTGCGACAACATGGATGGAACTAGAGCGTATCATGCCTCTTTGTTTTGTTGACTGTTTCCTTTGCTGTGCAGAAGCTTTTGATCTTGATGAAGTCCCAAAAGTTCATTTTTGCTTTTGTTAAGGCATATACATCTATAAGAAAAGGGTGCTTATCACAATTACATATGTTAGGAAATACTTTTTAAAAATTCAAAGTGTGTCATAAAAGGATCACTTAAGACAAATTCTGTTCCCTAATCATGCAAAATGAATCAATCAGCCTCGTGTTTTCATAATACCTCAATGAAATTTTAACAGAAATGCTATCATGTACATTGGTACTTGGTACCAATGCATACAACTGCATGCAAAGATTGTCTTTGCTTATAATGTTTTAGCCTAAAATAAAATGTACATTTTTATTCATTGATCAAGGAAGCTTAATGAAAAAAATAAATAAGAAAAAATCATTAATAAAATACTAGCACATTTAAAACCATAATTAAATGCTGAGACAACAAATATTTCCATTACCACAAAAACACTAGAAAACTGAGAATGGACTAGTTCCCAGTAAGAACTCCAGAGCTCCAGATGTCTTTTGGCAGACATGGCAATCATAACCTCCTAAAATGATTGGGTTAAAAGGTACTTCAGAAGCCACTGAACCACTCACTCGCTATGTGATGTTCTCCAAGATAGGCTTCAGTTTAATGCCTCCTCTTCATTCAACCCCACAGCCAATCCACCCTGTGATCCTATCCTAAAAGTGTATATCTTCTTTTTTTTTTTTTCCTTTCATTTGTTAATGCCCTAAGTTAAGACCTTTCACCTGATTTCTGAATCTGGAAATAGTCTCCAAGTTGGTTCCTGCTTTGCATTTTGTCCCTGAAAGAATCACACTCCTGCTTTCTGAACATCTCACTGATCTCTTAAGGAATGCCCCATTAATTGTTGGGTCCTGACCTTAGAAGTTCCCCAGGTGAAATCTCAAACTGGCCTCCAAACTTATAGGACAGGAAGAGACCAAGAAAGAGGGAGGCCACTGCAGATGGGCAGGTGGTAGGTTTAATTAGTAAGGAAACTGACACACAAGGACTGTCTTTGGTGGCAGCAAGATGAGTAGGTTCCATGCCCCCAGCAAGATTTATAATTAAGTTTATACAGAGACTTTAACTGGGTTTAGTCATGAGTACCATTTAGACATTCTCAAGGCTCCATCCTTGAAACAGCTCCCACTGTGGGAATGGTGGGCATCCTTGAAACAGATCCCACTGTGGGAATGGTGGGCAGCAAGTGCATTTCAAGGAGGGGTGGGGGGTGAGGAGCCTCTGATTGCGTGGTGTTAGCTCCCAGGTCAACCAGCTGTCTGGTCCTAATGATGACCTCCTCCAACAAGTACAGAGCAAGAGAATGGAGAATCTGGTAAGAGTGAAATTTAAATAAAGAATCTCTGAACCTAAAATCAATAGAGGAAGAAAAGGCTGTTAAGTGGGGTGGGTGCACATCTCACTGAGAGAGACATAGTGGGAGAAATTGTTTCATGACCTTCTCCAACACTAATCAACAGTGTCTTTTATTTTTTCCCTGAATTCAGCACCCTTCACAAGTTACCTCCAACCTACATTTGCTTTCCTTATTCCCACTCATATAAAATTGTTCTTTGTAATTCAAAATACAGGACTCTTCCATACATCCCAAACATTCTGTCCTTACTCTCCTGCATGCCTATAGTTCTCTTTGTCTAGAAGTAGCATAGCCTTTTTTGGTTTGCCTATTAAAATATGACCTATTTTAATGACAGACACTATTTTTGTTCATCTGGCATACATTCCCCCTTCTTCTATTCATGGCATCCGAAGTGCACTTTGCATTTCTAGCCCCCAGGACAAATCTTGAAAGGCTGTTAATCTCTGCCTTGTCTTACCCTGGCTAGGGAGACCCTGTATGCTTCAACCTAGGTTGGAGAGATGCTCTACTTTTGGAATTACACCAGGATTAAAATTTGCTGGATATTGGACATCACTAGGAAAACTTCATGAAATCATGGCTCATTGATACCTGACTTTTAGATAGGTGGAACTATTCTGGTTCCTGTCTTTTGAAAGTTATCTTTTCAAAATATTCTTCATTTCTGTAAATCATCTTGGTTTTAATAGCAAATTATTTAAGAAAATAAGCAGAATCATGTGGCTGACTGGAAGCCAAGAAATTCTAACCATTAAATCCTGCTGGACACTACTCAAATAACCCCTCAGTAAAGATATTTATGAACCTGAAAACGAAATTTGATGTTTCACCTGTAGTTCACAGTTCAGCAACATCAGCATCATCTAAGAACTCGCTAGAAATGCAAATTCTTGCACCCCACCTCAAGATTTACTGAATCAGAAGTCCTAGTAGTACAGCTTAGAAATCTATGTGCCCTATAGAATGTAGCACATTGCTTCCCTCTAATATTGTGCCTTCAGTTACAATCAGTTGTGTTTTATCAGTTTTCTCCTGTGTTCTATCCCTCAACATTACATATTCTTCTCTGCATCTCCAATAACATCCAGTACAGTATTCTGCATTATAGAAGGAGCTCAACAAATACTCGTCACACTAAATTAAACAGGTCTATTCAATAGTGGCAGCAAAAAGCAGCTATTATCATTCACCTTATTTTCACCCTTCATATTTCTGTATAACAAAATATACAAACATTTATCTTTCAATTGCACACTCACCCCCAAACTATTTGGAGCATAAATAATTAATTATTTGTACATATAAAAGAGTCAAAAAGAGATAATGTTTTCAATGTAAATTAAACTCATATTTAACAGTTTCTCTAAAACTTTTCTTTGAAATAGAGAAAGAAATTTGTCATTCAAGTCTTTTACCCTAACTATATTAATAATAGTTCTGTTTACTTGAATTCCTTTCCTTCTTGTTGACCATAAATATACTATTTACCTACTGCAATGAATATATGTCACAGGTTTTGATTACCTGTCTTCTATGGATTCCCAAACTAATAAATAATAAAATTTTCATATCTGCAATCTCTTCCATACACCTCAAAGGCTAATCTAGGCATTTGCAGAGTGGGAAAGAGGTGTCACAGGTGACCAGATGGTTAAGGTGACCAAATATTCAACTCTAGCATTATCGGAATTTTCTGCTTTCATCGGTTTTTTGTTTATGTTCAACTCCACCTGAATCTAGGCCTAAAAATAATTTATGGCATAAGTTTATTGTTTTTAAAATAAACTATATTCTCATGTTTTAAAATATTTTCCTTGGAATACCTGGTGGCTTAGTCGGTTAAGCAACTGACTCTTGATTTCGGGTCAGCTCATGATCTCAGGGTTGTGAGATGGAGCCCATGGTCAGGCTCCGCACTCAGAGTGGAGTCCCCTTGAGATTCTCTCTCTCTCTCCCTCTGCCCCTCCCCCTGCTTGCATGTTTTCTTTCTCTTTCTCAAATAAATAAATAAATCCTTAAAATAAATGATAATAAAATAAATTTCTCTTAGTTAAGTCTGAGATTCTGAGCTTGGTATCAGAGTGATGGCCAGCTTGGAGCTTATTTCTGTTTTAACAGTGTTAACTCAAACTTCTTATATGTCCAGGTAGAACAATTCTTTGCAGAGCAAACTTACAGTAATACAAACAAATTTCTTTAACTGCTCACATACACCTTTGTAACAATTTGGGACTTCAAAATATCATCAGACCCACTCCCAAACTATCTGCACTTCTCAACGACTTGCATCTCACAAAAGCAAGTGCCAAATGCATGAGAAGACACTTTCTTGCCCAGTCAGATTATATATTTATATAATAAAATCTATTAGTTTGGCTAAATAGCATTATTGATTATATCACAATTATTGATTCCAGTAAATCAATTCCTTTCTTGTTGAACTTTTTTCTATTAATTTAGCCATTGCTTTCTAATTATTTTTTAACTGTACCTAGCAATAATTTGGCCCCAGACTTACCACAGAAATACATGTCATCTTGGCTTTATCGAATGCAGCATATAATCCATCTTAATTATCTCTTATACTTACTTGAGAATTCAGGAGAGAATAGAATTCAAGATTGAAAATAATTTTTGTCCAGATATTCAAAAATGTTTTCTTATTTGTCTTCTAGCTTCTGGTGGTTTCTGTGAAGCCCAGTGATATTCTGATTTTCAATCTAGTCTGATTCCCAAACCTTTGGAGTTTTTATATATAAGGTTAGAGGTGAAGGGAAGGGGCTGCCCGTGGGTATTCCTCACTGGACGATCACCTCAAACCGCACTTGTCTCCTTGGGGGACCGTGCCACAAAATCCTATTTGGACCAATACTTTGACTTCTTCATGGATGTGAAGAGTGGCTGATGGCATTCTGGTGGTGGAGTAAGTGCAGGAGCTATGGCTGCACCAGCGTTCACCATTATTTTCTATACAGTCCCTCCCCTCCACTTTCAGAGATTCTCATGACCTTGATTATGCAACACTTTGGGCTTAGTATCCCCCCATTAGAAAACTCCTGGCAAAGTCAAGGAGATTAAATACCTAAAATACTTGGACCAGGTAGAAAATCTGAGAGCCTAGCTACTTCTTATACAAACTTTGAACTGACCCGTGCACTCCACTATAAAGATATCCTGAGCCTTTCTAGTTCTCTAGAAATACAAATCCTTTTGCTTTCTATTTCTCCTCCAGCCCGAATGTTGTTTCCTCCTGCCTGCCAAGACACTAGCAACTGCTCCATCTGCTTTCAGTTTCCTAAAATTTTGTTGACATCTCTATATTGCTACCATCACAATTCTCCCCTTACCTGGGCCTTAGAGTGTTTATCTTTTTTTTAAATTATTTTGATGTCACATTAATGTGGTTTGGAAACAGCCAAAAAAAAATTTTTTTTGCTTAATCCTCCATGTTTAATTTAAAGTCTCAAAAGGTAATTTAAATACTAAAAAAATTCAATCGTATAATGTAGCAGTTACAAGCATGAGCCCTGGATTGAGATGGGTGTAAGTCAGAACTCTATGACGTACTAACTTACTTACTGATAGAGCTCTGTACCAATTCCTCTGAGATTATTTTCAGATCTAAGAACTTAGAGGCTTTTAATAATTAAATGAGAAAATACATCTAAACAATATAGTATAATGTCTAGAAAAGGCTTAGTGAACGTTCCTGAGAAACACCATCATATATTCATATATGTAAGTAACATACTTTCAGCATTTCCTTTATGCTTAGCAACTCTGATCTCTTGCACACCTCATAACCAATCTATCAACTCAGCCTATCAATTCTTCCTCCCAAATATGTCTCCATGTGGCCATCTTTCTTAAACCTTGCAAAGGGACATCCCTTCATGGAGATTAACATCCCCTCCTCTGGGGGAGCCTCTCGTGAACCGTTGGTCCTCTCGAATCAGCACTCCATACAGCAGCCCAAGTGATGGTATTTTTTTTTTTTTTTAAGATTTCATTTATTTATTTGACAGGTAGGCAGAGAGGCAGGCAGAGAGAGAGGAGGAAGCAGGCTCCCTGCTGAGCAGAGAGCCCGATGCAGGGCTCAATCCCAGGACCATGAACTGAGCCGAAGGCAGAGGCTTAACCCACTGAGCCACCCAGGTGCCCCCTGAGTGGCAGTATTAAAACATAAATTTGCTCATGGCCGTCTGCTTTTAACAACTCATCGTGCTCTCTTTTGGACTCAGAATCATGCCCAAATGCCTTGTCATAGTCTAGGGAGGACTGGATGACAATCTCTGCCTGCCTTGCCCTCTTTCCTTCTCGCTCACGGTGCTCCCCATATTCTGAGCTGCTGTTACTTCTTCAGATACGCTAAGGTCTTCACAGGCGAGGGAACTCTGCCCACGTTTTCTCTGCCCAGACAACTCTTGCCCCTGTTATTTCTTATGACCGACTCCACTGAATCCTTCTGGTCTCAGTCTACACATTACCTTTCAGAGAGCCCATCCCTGACCACACACCCTGAAATACATCCTCATTCCCATTCTCACTCTGCTTATTTTCTCAGCCACACCCCCTTTTCATTGCCTTTATTACAACTAATACTGGTTTATTTATTACTCTATTAAGTCATGTGCCTTATTTTCTAGAAATAATAAATCATATTGGGATATTTGGTGACTTGGGTCAATAACAGATAATGTTGTTCTCGTAATGCCCACTCTTGCCTCATCGGCTCTCCAGATACCACACACTAGGTCTATCTTTTTATCACCAGTTTTGGTGATATCTTCCTGCATCCACCCCTCCCTGTTTTATCCACCAATACAGATTCTCAGATGTCCACTGGAAGATAAACTTCAGGCGCTGAAGTTTTGTTATATAATATACCATTAGGTGCTAAAGTTTTGTTATGTAATAGACCTTAAGGACAAGTTTGCAAGGGATATAATTAGAGCATGTGTTTTAATTAGATTCCACTTTATCATACATGAGAGTGACATATGCTATTACTGGAAGTACTGAAATAAGTAAATAAGTAAAAATCAAATGACTAAGAAAACTATTAGGAATACAAACTGTATTTTGTGCATACTGAAGAGTAAGGTTTCTTATACAAGATCACATTCCTGGAAAGAAATTGATTATTGTGTTCAGTCACTGCAGAGTGGCTGAATTTCCCATAACTAGTCATTATTGCCTTCATTTATAATGATCACATACTGAAAGACCACATATTCACTGAATTGCTTTTTGAATGTTTCTACACAAAGAATCTAAGATCTGAGGCTAAGATTGAGTGATACAAACTAGAGACTCTAGACAGGATCGGAAAAATGTTAGCCTCAAAACTACATGTCCAGTTTAAAAGTTCCTTTTCCTTCCTTCCTTCCTTCCTTCTTCCTCTCTGTTACGGATTCGAAGGAGTCACCACGGAGAGTAACTAGAGCCTACAAAATGGTTTCCAAAGTTCTTGTTTCTTATTTTGGTCTACGGGTTCATATTTAAATTAGTTATCATGCATGGGCATGGTTACTGTGTTTTACAGACTGGTATTTATTACCTAATTAATTAAAAAAACTATGCCAATAAAAGATAATTGTAAATGAATTGAAGACTTTTCAGAAAAAAGTAAAACAGATTTTCATGACATAACACCAAGGATGAAAAAAATATATTTGTGTTTGATTCTAAATATTGATTTCATTTGGAGAGACTGGGTGACTCCGTGGTAAGCTGCAACTCTTGGTTTGGCTCAAGTCCTGATCTCAGGGTCCTGAGATCAAGCCCTGCATCAGGCTCCATGCACAGTGCGGAGTCTTCCTGAAATGCTCTCTCCTCCCTCAGCCCCTCCCACCCATGCTTGCTTGCTGGCCTCTCCACACCAAAATAAATAAATAAAGATTCTTTAAAAATTTATTTCATTCATTTATTCACCCATTTATTTATCAAAAAAAAAAAACCAATTTAACAACCACTGAGTGCCAGACACCACATTAGGCATTCGGTATATAACAACTGAAAAAATAAAATTTCTCCCTAGTAAAATATACTTCCTATAGATGGAAGACATAAAACAGGCAAACCAATGTGTCAGGGGCACTATAAACAAACAACATACAAAGGTAGGTTAAGTAAAATAGACTAGAGGAGTGTGTGTGTGTGTGTGTGTGTGTGTGTGATGGTAGGTTTTAGAGAAATGATGCCATTGGGACAGGGAATTGAAGGAAGTAGAAGAGTTAGCCGTATCTTAGTCAAAAGCACGCCAAGAAGTGAGGAAGAATGAGCACAGACTCTGGAGCAAATACAGGAGCCAGAATTAGGAGAAAAGAGCTGAGCAGGGAAAATTGGTGCCAAAAGGTGGGAGATGAGGTCAAAGTGATAATGGAGGCCCAGCCTGTGTAGGATTTTGTACGCATGGCAAAGGCTTTTCATATAATTTAGCAGTATATGAAAAGACACCGAAACAGTTTTGAGGAAATAGTTACATTCTATAATATTAAATGATCTTTATCAAGACAGGCACACACACAGATTATTTATAATTATATGGGAGTATTACAATCAATCTGCTAGAATCAAAAACTTTAAATATAAGTTTTAGAAAACCTTAGTAAAATGTATTATTTACAAAGAATCCCTCTTCTTAAAAGCTTTGAACAAAATACATTATTTAAAAAATTATCTTTCACAGTGTATCTATCATACAGTAGTGCTAGAGATAGAGGATATTAAAATTATCACTCGTATAGGATAGTCTTGACTTCTACTGAAAATGATCTTTTTAATGACTAGCAGAATGAGATTTTAGAAAAGCACTGATTGCCAGATGCATTTATATACTCATAAAAAGAATATAAAAACCTTTATTTTGCGTTTTATAAGCTACCATTAGGTAGCTAAGACACTGGTAGTGAACATATATGTTCTAAGACACTGGTAGTGAACATATACGTTAGATCAACAGCAGAGTGGCTTTTTATGAAAGGTTTGTAGACCTGTGCAGTATCTGCTACAATGCCAAATACTCAAAATTGCTTATTTCATACATTTAAACCCACAATTTTAAGACTTCTGAAACCTACATACATTTTTAAGTTGCCTAGTTAAGGGGTTCCACTCTGCAAGGATTTGTTTTTACTATTTTTAATTGATGCATTATTTCCTCTTCAAAAATAATGACTTATTTATCTATAAAAAAGAAGTCCCCTTTAGTTGTGTGCTTATGTTCATACATAACTAATTCAACAGTGGGAGAAAAGAAAGTCAAATCAGTTTTGATGGCTTTGCCTTTGAGATATTATAATAAATTCAAGGCTGAGGATTGAGACTGGTGATCAGAAATTATGTGGACTCCTTTAAGCAGAATTCTATTTCACTGACGCAATCCACCAGGCTGGGTAATGGGAGAAAATTCATAATAACTAATTGCTGCTATATCAGTTTTAATATCCACCCTCGTTTCGGGAACTTGATATATCCCAACTCTCAAGGGTATGCTTATAATTATGCTTTTGAGGTGTTCAAGTGCTTTATCACAGAGAGACACTTGAACTCCAGTGTGAGAAGGTTAATTATTTAGAATATCCTTGAGAACATTCTCTGGTATGAGTGGATTACATGAAGACACCTTGAAGTGACTACAGAAGTCCCAAGAAAGATAAATGTAAAAATCAATGATTTGTCTATGCTCAGTCTCAGAGGAATGCTTTAGAATATTAATGATATTAGCTACTAACCTTATTTTTAGAAACTGTTTTAAAAATGTTATTTCTTCCTCTAGCAATGCACTTCCCTGGAGGACTGTGCTTAAATTCAGTGAAAACTTTTAATTTCCTGACTTTTATTATGGAATTAATCCACACAAATCACTTGGCGATGAATAAACACGGCCCCGCCTGTCATGTGGGCCTTTCCATGTTCTTCAGTGTGTGGTTTCATGGTCATAAGACTTTAATAATTACAATAAGGTTTGTCATTCTGAACTACTAATTAGAAAACTTTTGGGTTAGGCTATCCTCCATACTTAAAAGTCTCCTGAAAGAAAAAATTTATATAACTTCATAAATATAAATTGGGAGGAAATTTGAAGTTTCAATGGTCTACTTGCTTGCCCACACATTAGATGTCGAAGGAATATACATATGGACTAGATGTCCCCAGGCTAAGGAAATTCATTGTTAAATTCTCGTTTACATTTTACCTCTCTCTAAGTGTAAGCCTACTTTTCTCATTACAGATGAGAAATTTTCCCCCAAAATAAAAGATTTCCTTTTTTATTATATGTAATGACATTTAAGCCCATTATTTCTCTCCTCATCCACTGTAGGTTTTAATTTCTCTTTCTCTTTAATGTAATCAATAGTCTTCCTTTTTCATTTCTGGGACCTCTTCTCCATGGAGCTGTGGGCTCTTCCCAGGATCACCAGTTTGGCAGCATTTGTAACTCAACAACTAAACTGGGCTCCAGTAAGTAGCAGATTGTATGACACAGCTCAGTCAGAAAGTATCATACATATCATTATCTTAAAATCTTTATTATTTTAAATAGCATTATTTTAATGATACTTTCATTATTTTAAATATCTTTTTTTTTTTTTTTTTTCAGGGGCACCTTGATGGCTTAGTTGGTTAAGCATCAGGCTCTTGGTTTTGACTCAGATCATGATCTCAGGGTCAAGGGATCCAGCCCTGCCTTGGGGCTCAGCACAGAGTCTGCTGGAGATTTTCTCCCTCTCCTTCTGCTCCTCCCCCTGCTCATGCTCTCTCTCTCTCTTTATAAAATATTAAATAAGATCTTTTCAAAAAAATCTTTTTTTTTTATCATGCTAAGCAAAGTCAGAGAAAAACAAATATCATATGATTTCCTCATATGTGGAATTTAAGAAACAAAACAGATGAATATAGGGAAGGGAGGGAAAAATAAAATAAGACAGAATCAGAGAGGAGACAAACCATAAGAGACTCTGAACTTTGGGAAATAAACTGACGGTTGCTGGAGGGGAGGGGTTAAGGGGACGGGGTGACTGGGTGATGGGCATTAAGGAGGGCACGTGATGAAATGAGCAGCAGGTGTTCTATGCAACTGATGAATCACTAAACTCTACCTCTGAAACTAATAATACTCTGTATGTTAATTAATTGATTTTAAATAAAAAGAAAAAATCTTTATTTTAAAACCCTTGGCTCAGGAATAAGGGGAAATTTATTAGGAGGATACTGACATACCTCGCAGAATCCTAAGAAGATTTGAACAACCAGGAATAATTTGGCTGTGTACCAAAATACTCTTTAGCAAAAATCAAATAGCATCTGTGAAGCAGAATTTGTAGACCTTCCCTTTACTGCATGGGATAGATAATACAGTCTTGGTTCCACTGACACTTCATTTCTGTGACTTGGTAAAAAACTACAAATTCCTGGGAGAGACCATTTGATTGGGTAGCTTGGGGTCTGGTGGTCATCCCTGGTCCATTATCTGTGGCTACACACTGAGTCTCTTGGTAGACACGTTCAACACCCACCCCTGTAGAGAAGGCACACGTACGCAAGTGACTGAGGCAGTAAGCCTGGGAGTGCTTACCACTTTCTTGCAGGTCACTCCACCCTTGTTAAAGAACCTGGGATGATTTGGCCCTGAACTCCTCATCCATAGTAGTAACACAGACCATATTTCACAATGGAAGCTCTCTTATTTTCCATGTGTTGCTATCCTATAGAACCAGTGAAACAGAATAGGGAATGATTTCCTGGAATCTAAGCATTCTCTACAAGTGCCTTCTCTTCCAATGCTGTTCCAGTTTTGGGTTTTTCCTTGTTACTAGTATATAGTTACTTTTATTTCTTCTGTTTAGTTAATTAGCTAATGTTTAGATATTCATTGATCATGTGCCTAGTATTGGGCTAGGAGCTGGGGAGACCCATTTTGGAACGACTAATGATGTCCAGCATAAAGTACATTTCTCCTTTGTTGGTTTAATCCTCCCCCACCCCTACCTTTTTTGGATCTTTACATATGATATCAAATGTTAATTAAAGTCAAACAATGCTTTGTTTTACCCAGATTTCACCTACATTATCTTGTCTATTCGTCCAAGATAAGTAGACCTGATACTGTTATTCTCACACATGAGTAGAAACCGAAGCTCTGGGAAGGTAAGTGCTTTATTCAGGTTTTCACAGCTACTAAATGGCAGACTTAGGAGTCAGTGAGTGTCTGACAGTGGATCCAGTAGTAATTTAATTTTGTAGGTTGTGATTTTACTCTTCTCTCCCTCCACTATTGAAAAACTCATGAGCATCAGTACTTTCAAGATACTGGAAAGGCAAATGAAGGATGACAGTAAGTATTTGCTAAGTGTAGGCTACATCTACAAGTCTAAAAATCCATACTGGAACTATTTAGAAAACTGATAATATGTAGTCAATAATTTGGCTGTGCACCAAAATACCGTGTTTAACAAAAATCCAATAGGTTTAGCTTGGTTAAATAATTTTAAGAAAAAAAACTTAGGTATTAGTCTTACTCTAAATTTTATGATTAGATGGTCTCTAGTCTTGATTAGACACGAACCAATAGATATAAAACCACCATCCAATGTCACTAGAGAAGGGTTTTATAATGCAAATTTACTACTGATAATCATTTCTTGTACCAATGACCAACTTCTTAAATCACTGGATTCCAGTAATACTTAGAATCCAAGCATGATTGCTGAATCAAATACTATGTCATTAAAGGAACGATATACCACCCATAAATATAAAAAGTTAACTTTTCCAACAAAATTTTTAAGCAGTTATCCTGGCTAAGGATAAGAAAATAAGTTTTTGAACAAAAATATCTGAGTCAGTGTCTGCATAAATGTTAGCAAATGACATTTGAATCAGCAACATTTATTAAATATCTGCTGTGTGACTGACATGCTATTACATAAATGGAAAGCTAAAAATAAATGAATAAAATAAATAAGAATAAAATGTCAGAAAGTTTCTTTTAAGAACTTTGATAACTTGATTTGGTGAATCGTGAATTGAAAGACATTTATATCTACATTTTTTACAGCTTTCCAACAAAGTTCCACTTAAGATTGGAGACATCCCCACCACTTCTAACATTTGAAAATAGTTATGGAAAATTTGTCTTTATGGAATGTATATTTTGGAAAAACTTACCCATAATTCTACACTATGAAAATATCAAAGGCTTTCCAAAAACAATGTAACATGAGAACATTTCCATCACCACTTCACATACGTCCTGCTCCTCTCCTGTTCTTCCCACATGCCTCTACCCACCTGATCCCGTACCTCAACACTTTTGGCCTTAATGACGTTGAGACATAAAAATTCATCCATTCATGCAGACTACTATTTTAAAGAACCCATGATGTACTAGACAGTCAGTGGTGACACGGTAGTCAAAGAGAAAGAAGATGGCAGGATTTTATGGGTTTTGGCAGTGGGAACGGAGAGGGTTGGATAGAGGGGACTTATTTGGGAGATACAATTCTCCTTTCTTGGTACCTGACGAATATGGGGAGGTATCTGCTTCTCAAGGTTTGGTCACTGAATAGTACATATTAGACATAGTTGTTCAAGCAATTTTTATTCCAAAGTCTCAGCTGATTTCCAATAAAAGCCTTTTTAAACATTTTATTAGTGCTCGCATTCTAAAGCAGCCATAGGAAGGTAAATATATTTTGAAGACGCATTCAGTTTTCCTGATGTTGGTGTTTGCATCATTATGAGATTTATACAAAATATGTTCAACATAAACCTTTAAAATACACTTACAAGAAAGCAAAACAGCCTTGTCAACAACTAAATAGGTTGTCAAAATAAATCTGTATAATGTCAGATAAAAGTTACAAACATTGAATAAAAAATTTCAATGTGTGTTTTCAGGTTCCATTTTTAAACAGCCTGAAACAAATGTCTTTTCAAAGCTTTCTTTTGCCAGTAGATGTTATTTCTAAGGAGGGATCATCTCACTAGGAGGTGCATTACTGCCACCTAAATTGGGAGAGTCCACATCCCCACAGATGTTTCTCAGACAAGCAGATGGGGACTTCGTGGGCCATTTGTCCTTCTTCCAGGAGCAAGTGTCAATCTGGAGGAGATCTGAAAACCTGCCAGTTAGTATGACGACAAAACACTCACTCGATCTAAATCTATATTCCAGTTGTTATCGTGATGTAGGAACTTTCGTCTTGAGCTGACCACGTAAACAAAACACTCACCATGAGACAAGATGGTGGTCTCACCGTTTTTTGGATTTAAGTGTGCATACTTCTCTCAGTTTCTTCCTTCTGCAAAAGGACTGCATCCCTTGCCTAGTCTTTTAATGAAACATTTCAAACATCCAAAATGCCTAGAGGATAAGATGATGAATTCTTACGAATGCACCATCCAGCTTGAAAATAAAACTTGAAAAAGACAGAAGAGCTCCATGTGCCTCTTTCAGATCACATTTCTCTACAGAGCCATTAGAGGCAGCCTTTATTTTGAATTTTGTGTTTTCTGTTCCCATGCATTTCTTTATAGGTTTACTATTCGGATATTAAACACACAATATTGTTTGGCGGGTTTTAAACTTGAAGCAGTGTATTGGTTATCCAACAACTATCTCTCCGCGCCACACCCATCTTCCATCTCTGCTTCACCAGCTGGTTGCCTGTTGGGCTCCGCCAATAAAGGTACCAGAGGGACACTGGAAGATGGGAGAAAAAAGTGACTTGCTTCTTCTGGTTTGCTCCCTGTTGCTGTGACCCTTAGTTAGGCAACTCTTCTTCACCCCAGCAGCACCGATGTCTTCCAACAGGGACAGCCCCCACTGCCACCCGGAGCTAGGCACTGGCCACCCAAGCCCCTTACCTTCAGGGTATGGATCCCAACCTCATGGGCTCCTTCCTGGTTTGCAAACAACAGCACCAATCAATTAGGCCCTTTCTCCAGTCTGAGTTTAGTTTTATTCCTACAGCCACAGGCAAAGTCGCTGCCCTTTGCATGTACCACTCTCCGGTTCCAGAGGCCCCTTTTTGCTTTTTATTACTTCGTTAACTAGGTAGAAGTTTGTCGCTGTTAACAATTTATTTTGTTAAATTCTCTGTGTCTCTTGATTCAAATTTAAGTGGTATCTTCAATGTAGGTAATATTCTTGAATGTGCAGTGTTCAGGCAGAATCTTGTCTCTAAGGTCCATCTGTGATACTCATCTAGGTCTAGTGACAGTTTTCACCGCTGTTGAAGACTCTATCATGCTGACATGTCACAACTGATGTATTCATTCTTCTTGGAATGAGTGGTTTTAAAAAAGTGATGCTATACATATTTTTGTGATGGTTTAGGGCTATGTGGGTCAGGACGGGTTATAGATGTGTTAGAAATTCACAGATAAGTTAACAAGAAGTTATGGGTTTGTTGTTCCATAGAATTTGTGCATTTTTTACAAAATAATACCAAATTGTTTTCCAAAGCAGTTGCATTACTTTATACTCCCAAAAAGAACTTCATAATAATTCCCTCTGATTGAGGTATTGCCAGGGTACTTAACTTCTTATTTCTTAATGTGAAATGGTACTTTACTGTGATTTAATTTCTATTTCCTTAAGGTTGAGCCATTTTTCTCTATGTTTATTGGCTATTTGGATTTCTTTCTTGAATCATTTATTTATATATTTTGTCCATTCTCATGGGCTGTTCCTTTATTGTTTCGTTAGTATTCTTTATATAATACAGACTCTAATCTTATATCATTTTTAAGTAATTTTCAAATATTCTCTCCCAATATGTGTTGTCTCTTCAATTAAATGGTATCTTTTGATGAACAGATATTTTTATTTTGAATGTGCCAAATTCAGGAATCTTAATATTCATAATTTTGGGTTTGTTTGTTGTTTATTTTGGTTGGGTTTTTTTTATTTTATTTTTTGATTTATTTAAATTCAACTTAGCTAACATATAGCATATTGTTAATTTTGGGGTAGAATTTAGTGATACATCAGTTGCATGTAACACCCAGTGGGCTCATTACATCACGAGCCCTCCTTAATGCCTTCTGCCCAATGACCCTATCCGTCCACCCACCTCCCCTCCAACAACCCTCAGTTTGTTTCCTAGAGTTAAGAGTCTCTTACAGTTTGTCTCCCTCTCTGTTTTCATCTTATTTTATTTTCCTTTCCGTTCCCCTATGTTCACCTGTTTTGTTTCTTAAATCCCACATATGAATGAAATCATATGGTATTTGTTTTTCTCTGACTTATTTCGCTTAACATAATACCCTCTGGTTCTATCTACATCATTGCAAATGGCAAGATTTAATTTTTTTTGATGACTGAGTAATACTCCATTGTGTGTGAGTATGCATGTGTGTTTGTGTGTGTGTGTGTGTGTACCATATCTTCTTTATACATTTATCCATCCATGGACATCTGGGCTCTTTCCACAGTTTGGCTATTGTGGGTATTGCTACTATAAATTTGGAGGCACATATGCCCCTTTAAATCACTATTTTTGGAATTGTTTGAAATCATGAAGTTATTCACATAAAAAATATTTATTTACTACATTTTGGTCCTTAACCTACCTGATATTTTACATAGAAATTCAATTTTATTTTATTTCTTCCATATAGAAAGCCGATCATTTATTGGATTATCCTTTTACAGTGATCTGTAATGACACCTTTGGAACTTACCAAATTTTCAGATATTAGTAAGACTGTTCCTGAGTTCTACTGATCATGACACATTAATCTAACTGTTACAGCTTCATTAAAAAAAGTGTGATTTTCTTGTAAGGTAAGAACTTCTTCTACTCCCTGCCTTCTACTCTTTTATCATCACCTTCTTTTCCTTACAAATTTTCTTGGCTCTCTTTGACTTTTCTTTTCTTCCATATAAAAATTTCAAATTAGTTTATTAACTTCCATGAGAAACTATGTTGTAATTTTGGTTGGCTTTTCAAGATATTTGTAGATTATTTGGAAGTATCATCACCCTTTGATATCAAGTCTTATTCTTTGTGGGTAGTATATATATCTCTATTTATTTAGGACTTCTTTATTGTCTTTCAATACATTTTAATAATTCTCTCCATGAAGACCATGTATCTTTTAAAAAATATTTTTCTTAGGTACCCCATTACTTTTTTGTTGCTATTATAAATGGTATCTTTTTAAAATTACATTTTCTGAGGTGCCTCATTAGCACAGTAGGTAGCACGTCAGTGTCACAAAATTACATTTTCTGTCTGTTGCTGGTAATAGGAATATAATTGACTTCTGCATATTAATCTTATATCTGAAAATTTGCCAAACTCTTATCATTATAATAATTTGTATATTTTTCTAACATTTCCTATAGAAGTTATAATTACCTTTAAATAACTGCAGCTTTATTTTTAATTTGAATCATTATACTTTAAAATCAATGGGGCACCTGGGTGGCTCAGTCAGTGAAGTGTCTGTCTTTAGCTCAGGTTATTATCTTGGGGTCCTGGGACGGCCAGCATCGGGCTCCCTGCTCAATGGGGAGTTTGCTTCTCCATCTCCCTTGGCCCTTCCCCTTGCTTATGCTCTCTCTCTCTCTCTCAAGTAAATAAATAAAATCTTTAAAAATAAATAAATAAAACAAAATAAAGTTATTTTACTAGGTGCATTACGACGACCGCCGGTCCAATATTAAATGATGGATGGCAAAAGGCACCCCAATCTTTCCTTTTACCTAATTTTGAGAGGAATATTTTTAAGTTCATCATTAAGTAAGAGTTTTGCTTCATGTAATTGGTAGATACCCTTTTTCAGGTTGAGAAAATGTCCTTCTATTTACAGTTTGCTGAGATATTTATTTACTTCGCATGAGTGGGTGTTTAATTTTATAGAAAGCTTTGCATCTACTGAAAGTGTGACTATGGAACCAAAAGAGGAGACCTCGAAATAGAAATGTGAGCAGAAAACAACTTTGCTTTCGTCTCCCCCAACTTCACTTCCTATCTATTTTATGCCCTAGTTTGCTGTTTGTTTGTTGTTTTAAGACCTTGGAGAAAATAGAATGTAGATCATGTGGTGTTTCCTGTCATTCCTAGTATAAGATCACTTCTAAGCCCAGAAATCGTGTCATTTTTGTAGCTCAGTTATCCGTGTAGGGTTAATCTGATAGCTGAGCTTTCCCAGCCCACAGCCTATTCCCACTTTCCAGCTAGGTTTCGTACCGGGCCTGGAAGCTTGAAGTAGAAGAGGAAGCATGGTCAACTTCTTCCCTCAGAACTCTGTCTCTGCTAACTGCTCACGAGCTATTAGAGACCTCCGGAGTCAGGTCTAGGGGAAGGCAATGGGAGTGTGGGAGGGGGGGACGGAGCAGGTTTAAGTGCCCTGCACCCTCCTGCTCCAGTATTAGGAACTTCTGGACTTGACAGGCATTCAAACCTGCCATTTTTCTTTCTGGAGAGCAATTCTGAGATATTCAAAGGCTTTTTTCTCCTGGGAAGTTTCTACCCAATTTCAATGTTACAGGTTATATTATCTTCAGTGTGACATTTACAACTGATTCCCTTTTTGTATGTTTACAGGAATTCTTTTTTGTCTCCCTCTCCAGAAAATTATTTTTTGCATAAAGTCCCATTCGTCCAAGTTTTATGCTGACTGCATCTTTGAAAAAAAAAGTTTCACCCACCCCTAATTCAGCCTGACCTCTCTACTCTCTGCTGCCATAGGTCCATAGCTACAACTTATTATGCTTTTCAAGCATGTTTAAGAAACTAATCTCCTGCGGACTCCAAACCCCAGGGGTGCATATATAAAGTAGTTCCCTTGTATCTCATCTCTCCGGGCCTGGACCCTCTCTCCACTTTCCCTGGAAGTCATCAGGAAGATGTGCAAGCATTCCAACAACTCTCTGAAAGGAATATTCTCAACAAATCTCTCCAACCAGCTGATCTACACTACACTTTCACTGCCCGTTGCATAGCCTCATATGAGGTGATAAGCCAAGCGTCACCAAACTAGTCTCCTAACATTTCTCCTGAAAACTCTTAAATGTGCAATTATATGGGACCTACTGTGTTGTTTCCATTCTTTGTGGTTTCAACAAAACAGAGAAGTGCTGCATTTTAACATACTCTTATAAGATGACCCACTCATTTCTTTTCCATCTGTTAATGTAGTGAGCTGAATTCATAGATTTTGTGGTGGTAAACCATTTGCCTTTCCTGTATGCTTATAAGTGGTTACTCACAAAATACTGTCATTTATACTTAACCAAAGTCAGTTGAATTGCCATTCAATCTCTCTGGTTGCGTTAAAATCTTCTTCTAGTCTTTGGTGCTCTATGTTTTCATTAGGATTTATATAAATGTGGTTTTCTTTCATGTATCCTGTTTGGGAATTACAATGTTTCCTGAATTGGAGGATGTATGTTTGTCATCAATTTCAGGGAAATCTTCAGCTATTTTGTCTCTTAGATTTGCTTCTTTCCTGTCTGCTCATTGTCTTTCAGAATTCCTATTAATATGTTCAACCTCCACCTCTCCTCTATGTCTCTTAACCTCTTTTCTTTTTCTTCTTCTGTTTTCCTGAGTAATTTACTTACATCTATTTTTCTGCTTATGGATAATCTTTTCAAATGTATTTAACCTGCTATTTCTACATATTCTAGGTCTTTTTTAAATCAATTTTTACACTAATTGCTTCACTTAAAAATCTGTCTGCTTGTTTCCAATAATATACCATTTTTCTGATTTTTTTTATTGAATCTTCTGCTCTTTCAAAAATTTAAAACCTATTTATTATGTCATATTCTAGGCCTTATAATTCTAGTATCTGAAGTCATTGGGAATATTTGTTTTTGTTATCTGATAGTTTTTGTCAATAGTTGCTTGTTGTACATTTTTTATTTGGGGGCACATATTTAGTGTGTTTTATCAATTTATACCTTGTTAGTCCTATTTGATGATAACACACCCATGGAGTGCTATCTGCTGGGGACAACTGTAAGGTAATTTCTCAGTTAGGGGTCTTCTGAACAATACTGGTAATATTAATTTGAATCCCAAGCCCTTAAAGAAGACAATCCTATGGTGGAGAGTTTTCAGGGTAGATGTTTCCCTTTTGTTTACTGAGGGCCTTGTCCATTTTTGTTTAGTCGTATTGGGCTAGGTTTTATTGTGGTAACAAGCCCTAAATTCTCATTGACTTATTATAATGAATGTTTATTTATTGCTCATGCCCAATCCAGTAAGGCTTGGGGTGGGGTCGTCCTCATCTGATGACTGAGGGATCCAAGTTTCTTCTATCCACGTGCCTATCGATCTCTCGTCTCAATACATGGCTTCTAAAAGGATGTGTCAAGGAAGATATCTGTACTATCATACTGCTAATGGAGATACCCTGTAGACTTCGTCAACTAGTATCATTCTTGATTTGTGATCAGTTGACAGAATTTGAAACTTTTAAAAAAATTAAGCTTTCTATGCTCACACAGGCCAAGAAATGTCACTAAAGAGATTTACTATAAACTACTATGAAAAAATATATATATATAGGGGTACTTGGGAGGCTCAGTGGGTTAAGCGTCTGCCTTCAGCTTAGGTCATGATCTCAGGGTTCTGGGATCGAGCTCTGCATTCTGTTCTCTGCTCCACAGGGAGCCTGCTTCCTCCTCTCTCTGCCTCTCCCTGTCTCTCTGCCTACTTGTGATCTCTCTCTTGCTGTCAAATAAATAAGTAAAAAATCTTTTAAAAAATACACATATATTTGTATTTGGAGGTTAATAATATATTTTTCTATATATACGTAATATATAATAATATATTTTTCTATATATACATATATATGAATATATATGTATATATATAATACATATAATGTATATATGTTATAATTACATTAAATATATATTATATATGAGTATATTATTTATATTATATTTATATTATATATGAGTATATTATTTATTTTTATTATTTTTATATTTATGGATTAATCAATATTAAAATATATTTTTATTGTATTTATATTTATATATACACACACACATACATACACACACACAAAAGACCCAACATTCCCTGACATTAAACGTGGGAACATAAAAACTCTCTAAGAATAAAATTGGTATAGAACTAGAATGTTCCATGTTTTACACTGATTATTGATTTTCAAATAACATTTTAATGAAGGTACCAGACTGAACTACTATAATTGGTCATAAAGTTTATTTTTTGCATATTTAGCCAAATTATGTAAAAATACCTTAATGTACATACTACAGTCCTATCTCTGGTCCTTTGTCTGTATATCTAATTTATTGTTGAACCCTGCTACTTTTCCTTCATAACGACTATCAGCACTGCCTCATTATTTCCTTTTCCGGTTAATAATGTTACTGAGACGTGCTCTTCTCTGGCTTGGGCAATGACCGTCTCTTCCAGCAATCCGTAGCTTTCCGTTCTTTTCACTGACTCCGAACTGTCTTCTCAGTTTCTTGTTTTGATCTTCGCAGTTCCCATGTTTAAACTGAGGGAACCCTAAACAATGTGACTTTCCTAGTCTAGATTCAGTTTGTCATTGAGGATAAAATAAATGTTTTCTGGATAAGACTGCAGCAGTCATGAGGTACATTTTGTTTAGTCTTACACTATCCGCGAACACAAACGTAGTCCTCGCCTCCTTAGCAATTAAAAAAAAAAAAAAAAAAATCCTCACAGGAAAAAGGATCCTGAATCCTCTTCACTGAAGCCTGACTACAATGGGGTTGAGTTAAATGAACCGTGAAATCCCTCTGTGCTCCCTCTAAGTGCATAATTTCATTAGACTAAAAATAGGGCTAACATCGTTTAGCAGAAGTCAGGGGAACAGATCTCACTTGTTGGAAAATTGCTCTTAATTCCACAAATACTTTACAAAAGTTGGTTTTTCAATAAATAGTTAAAAAGGGGAATATATGATTTACCAAGTTAGATATCATACTGGGTAGATGTTAAAGCCAATAAAAATATTACTAGGCTAAATTCAGTATGACTTCTGTTCTTTCATTCCAATATTCTTCAAAAGATGAATTAACATGCTTTGTCATAATTGCTGACCATCCACGCACTCCTTATCTTCTGGAAATTTTGTTTCTCTCTCCAGTTACTCTAATGAAATCTCTCTGTTGTCAACAATAAACTAAATGTCACATTTAATTTTTTCCCTCAGTCCCTATCTGTCTTGACCTCTCCCAAACATTGGCACTGTTGACTATGCTACACTTTCTTTTTTCTTTGCTCCACTCTCCCAGCTCCACACTCACCTTTCTAAATACACACACGCACACACACACACACACACATTCTCACACACACAGTGAGTATCTATTAGACTTCCTCACTCTTCTCATTCTTTAAATGTAAGCATTAATCACAATTTAGTTCTTAGCCCACTGATCTCGTTAAATATTCTTCTTAAAAGGGTTCCTTGATCCTCACAGCTTCAAGTAACCTCTATTCCTCTGTCCTTAATTTCAGGGTATCTTGGGCTGTGTTAGAACTAGTTGACTGAACACTGCCTACAGCTCTTTAAATTCTTGGATCTGTAGATTTTTAAATGTTCTATTATTGGAAAACCAAAGAAAATCACTAGGTGGAAAATTAATTTTCTGGAATATAGCAGCAGTGACTCTTAAGGCTGAGTGAAATGAAGCTGTAGACTTCATGCAGTCTCACTTCAGAGCATCTTAACTCTGTTGGTTCTTAAATTCTCCACGATGGTCCATGAGGAAAAGTGATTTGTATGAGAGTCTAGAGACCCCATCTGAGTGAATCTAGATGTACTAAAAGAAAGTGGTTTAAAATTTTCTATATCTTTCTCTCTTCCTATTTTTATTCTCTAATAAATCTTTTCTTTACCTCCTAATCTTTACCTCCTAATCTCTTCAAATCCCAGCTGTGAGTAGCTTTGCTTAGACTCATTGCCACAGCAGAATTTTGGGAGACCTTGGGTTTTATTTTCAGCTTCTGGCTCTGCTCTGAAAAGAATGTTATCTCCCTTCTTTCAATATGTCCCTTAATAGAAATATATATATATATATTTTTTTTTAATTTGGTAAGGATGAATAATTCGTTTATAAAATACCTATGCCACCTATTTGTATAAGCTTATAATTTTTGTTTAGTAAAACAGTTTGTAGAAACATTCATATATGTGTAGAAGTTCATAGCTCTATAACTAAGTTTGACCATTAGGACAACTGGAGAGACAGGAAATTTGAAGGGAAGAAACTAAAACCCTTGACAGGAATTAAATGAATAACAGAGCAAGAGAGAATCCATTCACTTGCTGGGTTGGGTTGGTGATGTGTGTCTGTGTCACTCTTAGAAAGAATCAAGGTGATCTGGACTAATCTTCACAAAAATGCTACAGACCTCATGGAAAACAAACTCATTGTATTTGCTAGTGGAAAGTCCTTATCTGAGGAATGTTTTATCAGGGTGTACCTAATTGTCTAAGATTGTTTATAGTAAACAAATCTACTGATTTATGGATGGCTCCCTGCAAATTTTTCTGCACACTCTGTAACTATCTATAATATTCTGTTGTGTATGAGACTCTTTATGGCTTAGATTCTTGAAATTCATTTAATTATTATAGAGTTCTAATTTTTATATTTGATTTAATAATTTGATTATACACAATATAATGATATAAAATAACACTGGCTTTGGAAAAGAGATCTAAGGCATTTAGATTGGTTTTACTTAAAATTTTACAGCTTTAAGTTTTCCTAATGTTTAAAAACAGGTCCCAGGCTTGTCATAAGAGTTTTTGCTACTATTAAATGACAAACTTGTTTAAATCATTTGCTACAGAAATTAACTTGAATTTAAAATAAAAAATGTTTTTTAAAAATTATTTGCCATGGAATGCCTGGGTGGCTCAGAGGGTTAAGCATATCTGCCTTCAGCTCAGGTCATGTTCCCAGGGTCCTGAAATGGAGCCCCACAACAGGCTCCCTACTCCGCAGGAAGCCTGCTTCTCCCTCTCCCACTCCCCGCCGCTTGTGTTCCCTCTCTCGCTGTGTCTCTGTCAAATAAATAAATAAAATCTTTTTTAAAAAAATCATTTGTCACAGAAGTGGGCATATATCATCTCAACTACATGGCAAATTCCTGGAAGTCTAGGACTCTGACATATAATTCCCTATTCCCTATATCTACTGCACCAATATATAGGAGCTGCTCAAAAAACATTTGCAGAAAGAATAAATATTTTAGGTGATAAAAACAAGATGGTCAGTGGCAAATTTCTTTAAGTAAAAACTCTGATGATACAGAAACATTTTATGCATAACTAAATTCAGTACAGGGGCGCCTGGGTAGCTCAGTCAGTTAAGCGTTTGCCTTCAGCTCAGGTCATGATCCCAGGGTCCTGGGACTGAGTCCCCCACTGGGATTCCTACTCAGCGGGGAGACTGCTTCTCCCTCTACCTCAGTTACTCCCCCTGATTGTGCTCTTTCTTTCCCGTAAATAAATAAATAAATAAATAAATAAATAAAATCTTAAAAGAAGTACATAAATTCAGTACAAAAAAAACCTTTATGGGAGAAACTGCTAAATCTGCAACAAAATTTGCTTTTTCTTTTCTCTGGTAGGAAATAAAATTATTGCGAGGTGTGCCCACCAGCTGAGAACTACCCTTTCCAGTTCCCTCTTCCCATAACGTACTTACGTGACCAGGTTTCCGCTAATGGAATGGAAACAGAAGGAATCTATGTTACTTCTGGGCCCACCCACATCTAAAAGCATCAGAGCTACACAACCACATCTGCCCTGTTCTGAGCCGAACACGCATGTGCTTGAAGCCTAGCTTTGACAATGCAAATAAGGACAATACCCCAGAGAATGTCAGAGAAACAGCATGAAAGTATCATGGTCCATGCATGACAGGAGAGAGTAGACCTGAGAACCTAGAATGGTATTTAAAAGAGAAACAAGGAACATTACTCCTTGATCTTGTTATTATTCTCATGGTTATAGCAACTTATTTTTATTACTCTAATACAAGCAGAAAAAGTTAAAAGAACATAAACTATAATGTTTTTAATTGGCAAGGTGATCTAATTTGTTTTAACAAGTTTGGGAATAAATTTGGAGAAAGGAGTTTTAAAAGAACATATTTATGATTTTATTTCCTTAGTCTCCTTTTAAAATTATTTAAATAATTGAAGCAATTATTTCAATTATTATCAAATCTTAAAGCAATATAAAGTTTTAAAATTTTCCCATGAAATTTAAGATACTTTTATTATATTTTAAAGTGACATATTTCTACTTAGTGAACTTATATTACATAGGTATTAAATTTTCCAGAGTTTTCAAGGAATAGTTTTTGGTGCATGAGATCTTCCCTTAGTTTATTTTAACACTTGAATGTCTTCTCTTTCAAATATATGAGTTCTATTGCTTTTGCTCTAGAAAGTTCATTCCATTATCATTTCAATGGAAAGTTTTCTCTTTTGACTGTGCTCACTTTACCTGTGAATATTTTTGGTGAAACCTTGGGAGTGTCATTTGATTTCTCTTTCCAAACTCTTTACAATTACACTTAGACTAAGTTTCTAAAATGTAACAAACATGGACCACATCATTTCAAAGATAGTTGCTATGGGATACAATATGTTAAAATTTGGTGAGATTTTAGCTTCAGATAAAAAATAAGTTAAACAGTTGCTTATCAAATAAAAAGGAAATAATTTCCAGGTCAGATTCTGTTATTATGAATCTTCATAGGTTTGTGTATCACACTACAGCATTTCAAAAACACAATTTTACCTTTTATTTGTTTGTTTGATTACATTGTTTCCCCCTCTAACAACAATGGTCAGAAAGACCCTGTGCCTGTTTTTCTTATTGGCTAGCACAATGTCTGATGCTCTATAAGTGTGTAATCAATATTTGAAAGTTAAAGAAACACCTGAAGTTAAAGATATATTTTTGATGCATACCTGATACAACAAATCGATGGTATACTTGTCTCACACCTAGAAACTTTTTCCTTTCTTTGTATTTATTCTGAAAAATGTAAATAGTTAAAGCCAAAAGAAACATTTATCTTTGTAAATGTGAATAATTTTTAGATATCTTAAAGAATAATTTAATATAAAATATGTCATGATTAAAAATACAAAAAACTAAAACCCATACAGAGAAAAAAATAGAATGTACAGTGGCAAAAGCTGTATTCATGTAGATCAGAATATTCATATATTGACAAAATGAAAAATATACTTTTGTTGCATTATAAAAGTAATATTATTATTATTATTATTTTTAAGTGAGAGAGCATTTGTGAGTGTGAATGGTGGGGAGGGACAGAGGGAGAGAGAGAGAGAGAGACAGAGAATCTTAAGCAGGATCCAGGCCCAGTACAGAGTCCAACATTGGGCTCCATCTCACCACCCTGAGATCATGACCTGAGCTGAAATCAAGAGGCAGACATTTAACCAACTGAGCCAGCCAGGGTCTCCTGTTGCAAGCGTTTCTAAATGACATTACAGTATTTTAGATTTATGAATTACTGCAATTGATATAACATTTCTAAAGTTGAAACCCAGGTTGCAGGCCACAGCTTAGAGGTACATTCAAAGAAACAGCATTCAAACGTTCTAAAAATAATTTAAAAGCAGCATATTTAGTGAGATCTGAAAATGAAAACAATGAGGGCATAGATCACTTTAAACACACAACAAACTTAAGAAATAATTATATTTCTTTCTCACTCTCATCTATGGAAGCTACAAAGAAGGCACCTTCTCCCTCCTACCAAATTTCCTAAAACTCTTCCCTAATTCTTACTCGTGCTGAGTCCTACTTCTTCTCCCTCTCTCTTTCCTTCTGTTGCCATTTAAATTACTTCCCAACAATCGCTTCTCTCCTTCTAGTTCTTCCTTTTCTCTTAACTATGGTCTCATACCGCAGAGCTCAGGTACAATATCTACCTGTGTTTTTAGTTCTTGTTTAGAACTAAATAAGGAAGCAAAGTATGGGAACGAAAACCACAAATGGAGAGTAAAGGTTAAGTATAAATTGACAAAAAGATTAAAAAAAAATGGCAAACTAGTGTTATCTACATACAGCAAAATCAGAGCTTTGTATTATTTCTCGGAGGACAGTCATTTATATATATCAGAAGTCTGAAAAATGGGCATACCTTAATAATGAGCACTTTAAATCTTAGGAATGTATTTGATTTTATTATTATTTTTAGGAATGTATTTTAAAGAATTGTTGCTTACATTAGTAAAAACAGAAACAATCTAAATGTTCAAGAATACAAATAATTGATTCTATGATGTGAAAGAACTAGCTCCAAGGACTTTTTAAAAATTTCTTTATCCAAATAGATAAAAACAGGGGTGCCTGGGTGGCTCAGTCAGTTAAGTGACCAACTCTTGATTTTGGTTCAGGTCATGATCTCAGGGTGATGAGATGGAGCCTGCTTAAGATTTTCTCCCTCCCTGCCCCACCCCCTAAAAAAAAAGAATTAATAATAAAAACGTTAAAAGAATAAGGAGATATGGTAAATCACACACCCATGTTTTCAGGTTAGTCACTTCTAAGTGTTTGCAGATGGGGCTAGTGGGTTTCAGTGGTGCTGCTCCCCATATACAATCCTGGTGCCTTTGACTTAGAGCAATGTTGACACACTTTATAGCACAGCAATGATTTATCCTTCCCATTTTATTTGACCTTTTCAGGAGGAATAACAATAACTGATAGAAACAAAAGATAAAGGATGGTCCTACTAGAAAAGAAAGAAGAGGGGGCACATTACACGGCATATCTCATTTAAAAAAATAGAGAAGGATTTAAAACTAAAGAAAACGATTATTAAACCACATCATTTAAAGATTCTGTTTTCCATGCTTTGAGATCACTTTACACGGGTCTTCTAGAAAACAGTATTACATGTTACCATAGAATCAGAAATTTCACCAGATCAAGTCATAGTTAGGATGTTAACTAGAGCGTTAACTGGATTTTACAAGTACCCGGAAAGACCTCAGAGCTGGACAGGTGTTTTTCCTTTGAATGATATTTTCTCCCCCAAATGGAGGTCACCCAACTTCTCTAGATAACAAATTTTAAGATTTTGCCACTGTTCAATTATACTCACAGATAAAATTTAAATCTAAATTTAGCCCAACACCAGAAATAAACAGATCATTAAAAAGAAAGACTTCTTTATTTGGAAAAGGCAAGAAATAATTGCCCTTCATAAAAAGGCTTTCTTCTTTTCTCAAACTCGAAATACTGTAACTTTTGTTTTGACAGTGTTGACATTTTGAAGTTTTCTTCGAACTTAAAATGATTTTCTTTTATAACTTATCTCTAAAAGGGACCATTTAATTTTTAGAACAAATTTCATTTTTAACATTCCAAATACAGGATCAGTTGTTAATGTATTGCATTTACATAATGCTTTAGAAGTAGAAGACTCCCAGGGTATCTTAAAATCTTAGATAGGCTAGAAAAACCTACACCTACTAGGGAAATACAATAACGTCCTAAACAGAGCACATTATAGTCATTCAGTCAGTTACATACAGAATAATCATCATTTGTGTGATTTGTGAGAGAGCAAAGCCTTGAGTCCTTTTAAATCATGTCCTTTCTTCCCCCACCAATTTTTCTTCTAAAGTCAATTAGTCCTTTTGCTTGACAAGGGATTAATGAGGGAAATTTCCTTCTGAAGTTCTTCTGCAGGGTTGGCTGCTCGTATGATATTCTGGGTTTCCTTTTTAATTAATTAATTTTTTTAAACTAATAGTGTGTTTACTATGCCATCAAATGTCAGATTTTCATCAGTTGAGTAATAATAAAAATAAAGGGCTTTGTTAGAACAAAGGTCAAGATGATTAGGCAAGATTTTTCTTTACTGTACCTCCAGTACAGTACCTCCTTTGTGCATTCTCTCATTTTTTTTTAGAATAATAAAGTTACTATGTTTATAAAAGGCACTACAAAGGCATTAAAATACGTTACAAAAAGTTCAAACCATACAGGAAAAAAATTCCTACATTTCACCATCTGGAAAGAACACTTGAGTTAACATTAAGTAGTTTAATTGCTTTTTTCTTTCAGTGCATTGTAATGAAAGAAGGCTAGACAGGAATTATAGTTTTATAAAAATGAGACAATGGGATACTTGCTGTTTAATATATATTAATTTAAATCTTACTTGAATTAACAGGAGAAAATGAAACTGGTAAACTAAAAGAAATGCTATGCTGGTTCTTCATTATGGGGATTATTAGTTCCTAAAAGACCTTTTTTAAAGACTTTATTTATTTGAGAGAGAGAGAGAGAGGAAAATGCCAGAGTGTGTGCAGAAGCAGGAGGAGGAGCCGAGAGGGAGCGGAAGGGAATGAGCAGACTGTGCTGAGCCCAGAGTCCCATGCAGGCCTCGATCTTAGGACCCTGAAATCATGACCTGAGCTGAAACCAAGAGTAGGTTGCTTAACCTACCGAGCCAACAGGGAACCCTCTGAAAGACCTTTATTAGAATTAAAAAAAAAAAAAAAGAATTATTAGACATTGTTATTGTATTGTCAAATTTTATATCATTTATGTATTTTTATAATGTAATTGAATTAATTGTCTAGCTTGGGTCTATATGCACATAAATTCAGTGCTGCCTTTCTGGGATGCTTTCATCTTTGGAACTCTCAGTGTTCTGGAAGGACGATTTAGCCCATTCTAAGATTTTTGGTTTAAAAACCAGATCGAATCAAATTCTTAGTTTACATTTTATTTATCTCAGAAATTTGGTTTGGTTTTGTTTTAAGTAGTCTCCACACCCAACATGGGGCTTGAACTCACAATCCTGGGGTCAAGAGCTGCACGCTCTAGCAACTGAACCAGCTAGGTGCCCCTATTTACCCCAGAAACTTGTAAACCTTGTTACCATGTTGGTGTTGGCATTATACATTGTTTGGAATACTCTGAGGCCAGTTTAACTTTTTTACTCTTTAAAAAAAAAAAGTGTTTCCTTACCTCAAAGCTCAAGAAATTTTTCTTGTCTTGGAAATTCAGTATAATTTAAGCTTTTTATTTTAAAAAAAAAGATCACTGCTGATCTTAACCTTTCCTGGAATACGCTGTGTCTTTCTATTTTCAGATATTTTTTTTCTCAATGAAAACTTCCTTTTATCATGAATTTAAATATTTTTTTCCTGCTCCGTGTGCGTGCAGTACTTCAGGAATGCTAACTAGCTGGTACTGAATCATCATCGTCTGCTCCTCATCCCTCACCCCCGCCCCAGCAGACGATCTTTTTCCTAACTCCATTTATCTTTCTGTCACTTTCCTCTGCTTTTACTGTCATTAGATTATCTCAGTTTTACTCTATGTCACTTACTTAGCTGACTTCTACTCAAACAACCTGCGCCATTATCCGATAGTCCATACACCGTCCATGAAACCTTCTCACCGATGCCCATGACTTGTGACGGGTCAGGTCCTCTCTAGCATGTCCGCCTGCTTCTGCTTTCACCGACTGGACTGCGTGCTTGTCGAGACGAAGCTGCATTGGATCCCAAAAGTGTTTTTGCCAGTTGTGGAAGTTATGATTACATTATTTGACTAAACATTAAAAAAACTCATTAGGGATAATGTGATAAGGAACAGAGATGTTCCCATAAAAAGTAATTTGAATGCTTGCTTACATTTTGACATAAACAAATTCCTGGGGGGAAAAATGCTATCAAATCTGGTATGACTGAGGTAGCACCAAAAGAATAAAAATACGTTAGTAAATTCATTGAAGGATTCTGCACTCAGTCTGCTTTATGCTTATTTTTTCCCTTTTTTTTTTTAAGATTTTATTTATTTATGAGAGAGAGAAAGCACAAGCAGGAGAGGGAGAAGGAGAAGCAGGCTGCCCGTCCCCACTGAGCAGGGAGCCGGATGTGGGACTCTATCAATCCCAGGACTCCGGTGTCATGACTAGAGCTAAAGGCAGAACTTTAACCAACGAAGCCACCTAGGCACCCCATGCTTTATGGATGTTTTGGCATTTTTGTTTCTCATTGGAGATTATCAGTAATGAAAAAAAATTGAAGATCAACTAATCTGTAGTCTATACTGGGGGAAAAAAAATCCATGACCCTACATCAAAATATAAGCAAATAAATGTACATTTCTCTTCTTTAAAGTAAAAATTTGTTATGTGTATAACTGATTAACTATTTCTGCACTTCTAAAAAACACAGAATTAAACTATGTGTATCCCTAATTTTTTTTCTTTAGTCCAATATTACATATATGAGATTCCTCTGTTGTTGGAATATAGCTGGAGTTTCTTTGGTTTTTATTGTTTTACAGGATTGCATTCAATGACTACTTATCCATTAGCTTCTAACTCCTTCAAAAGTCTTGTCTTCTCTATTCAATCAGGTCCCCTAAGTCACCGTTTACTGATGCTTACGTGATCATGTCCATTTTCCTCCTCACCTGCTTTTCTCCTACCCCAGAGACACCAAAGTGAGGATCTCTTTTTATCTTGCAGTACTGAGAGGGTGTCGTGAGAAAGAGGAACATTTTACAGCTTCTCTTAACTTTTTCCCAGAGTGACACCTCCTCTTTAATCTGCCTTTTTCCCAAGGGAGATAAGGAAGGGGCATGGAGATTATATTACTAAGGATTTTTAGGATTTTGTTTATTCACCTTCTTTCTTGCCCTAGTGCCAATTTTGGGTTGGTGTGATGGGAACAGGGCAAGACTAAATTATGTAAGAACCAAAGTCTGTGTCATGACATTTTCCTATGCGTTTATTGCCGCTGGTACCTTATATTGGTTGAGTTTCTCCTTTTTAGTGAAGTTTGTTGAACTTTGAAAGGAGAAGATTCTCAATCTAGTTTTATTTTGCCATCTGTAGTAGGATATTTTCCTTCACATATTCCCTATTATGTGACAAACCCCTGATTTTCTTTGTTGCTTTCTGTATATCTAAAGTCCATATCTTTATTATTTATCTAATGAAAAACTTAAACTATCAGAGTTTTACTGTGAACTTTCTGTTATTAGCCATACCTGAAAAGTTATAGTCATATAATCTTTAAATTATGAAAGTATCTTTGAAATTTCCAAATGACAACTTCGACCATTTCCATTAACTTTAATTTAGGATTCATGTTCCATATAAATGTGTTGTAGTAAGAACCCATAAGTATAAGTTCTCTAATACTTGCTTTGTGTTTGGGAATATGCTTTGATGTCTTCATTTTTTTTAAATTCTCACATAAATGCCAAGAGACATTCCCTAATGTAAAGATTAGGGAACTGAAGTTTAGAGAGAGCAGAGAAGTAACTGACCCAGGGTCAGACATGGCTTGAGATTTGGGTCTGGCTCCTAGACTGAGCTAACGACTGTGTTGTATACCTCTTTCAGCTTTAATTTCGTGGTCAGCTAGCTTTCCTCATACATTAGATTTTCAAAACTCTAGGCAAAGACCAAATGTGTTTGATTCTTAAAGAAGTCAAGTAGTAAAGCTGGGGTATTTTAGAGTTAAGAAATTTCAACTTTACTTTGGATTTTCTCCATGGGATGTTAAGTGGTAAATGGCCCAGATCTTGCCTTCATTGGTGCATACACAAGAGTCATTACCTATGAACTGAGTCACTCTCCTTGGTTGAATAGGCCCCACTCCAAATCTGATCTTGACTTTCCACTGTCCCCTTGTCTAGCAGAGACAGTCTAAGAGTCCTCTAGGTTTTTTCTTCTGCTAAGTCTCCTCTTCTTTACTCCTCTTCCAATTATCCAATGTTGCCTTCTCTAATGAGTGGTTCTCTCAGTCAATTCAGTTTGTAAGCCACAGGCAGATATTTTCTCTCTTAGTAAATCTGCATTTCCTTCTCTGTCTACTTCTAGACTAGTGACCTACAGACTGTCCTTTTCTGACCTTGCTGAAAATTATATGAGATAATAAATGCACTTTAACATCCTGAATTTTCCTACCTCTTTCCCTACTTTATAGCCCCCATTGCCACTGTCTGAGCCTTAGTCCTGCATCTGAAAGTACAGGAATAAAATGAATAAAATGCTTCATGGTTGCATAGTAAGACTCACCGGTATCCTCATCTGAATGGTAAGGTGTCACCCAGTTCTGCCCTACATACTGTATTTATCCAGTTCCACATTTTGGGACCTACTATTTAACAGCTCCCTATTTTTATTTTTATTTTTATTTTTATTTATTTTTTTAAGATTTTATTTATTTATTTGACAGACAGAGATCACAAGGAGGCAGAGAGAGAGGAGGAAGCAGGCTCCCCGCCGAGCAGAGAGCCCGATGCGGGGCTCGATCCCAGGACCCTGGGATCATGACCCGAGCCGAAGGCAGAGGCTTTAACCCACTGAGCCACCCAGACAGCTCCCTATTTTTAAATACATCATTTGGTAATACTTAAGCTTTTCAATTGTAATTGATAGAAGCAACCCTGCTAATTTAAGCAAATAAAGAATTTATTAAAGATACCAAGGAGCTCTCCAGAAGGGCCCGAATCACATTCCACAGAACAGTTCCATGAAGTCACTACTCTGATCTATCCCAGAAGATTTCAATATTGTCTCTGAAAACTGGATCTACCCACTGTCCCTAGTGCTCCCTTCACCAGAATAAATTCTCCATGTTACTAGCTTGTAATTGAAAGCCTGGAGTGATTACATTCAGGAGGCAAAAGTTCTAGCATGTTACCTCTCAGAAGAGGTCTGTTCTCTTTAACAGATGTATTCCACAAAATGTTAATTTCAAACACTTATCTACAAGATGTCCTAAGCATTATGGAGAAGCATCACCGAGATAACTTCTGATCACATGCTTCTGAAATTCAATGGGAACTATCATGGACTTTCAGCTTCAAAGAGAGAAGGAGGCTTCTAGAGAAAAACAGCTTTACCTTATGGGAATCTGTTATGACAGATGAGAAATAATATCTTTTATTTTCACCCACTAAACAGGTACCAAAGTAAATTTAACTTTCTTTTTTCTGTTATCCATTCATAAGTTTACTTTCCTTCAAAAGTCACTTCCTCTTATTTCTATTTATCATTCATTTTCAGCTAGTCCCAGGGTAGGCTTATGAGGCTCAGCAAGAGGAGTGACTTACAAAGCCGGCCCCAGTTAATCTGGCCATTGTTTCCCTTTGCCCATTCCCAGTCACCTGGAGCTGCGCTGGGTATGTAAAACCTAATAGGACTGTCTTGTCCACTAGGTAGGAAAGGGGCAGTAATTGTTACTCTCAGCTTAAACATAAGAGGAGAACAGAATTCCTTTAGGAATTCAGGTGGTAATATTTAGAGGTACAATAGCCATGTGATGTTTAATAACTAATCTCTGCTTTGGAATCCATAAGATATAATTTAGATCCTGTAAGTACAAGATCAAGCTCAGGGGAAAAAATTAGAAATAGGTGAGATGTTTAAATAAGTTCCAAGGTCTTTCCTATTTCCTCTTCCTTATCTGTAAGAGTGATAGCATTTTAAGCATCTATCTAATAGTGATTTTACTCTCATGAATATTAAATATATCATTCATTTGATACTGCGAGTCATCTCTTCAGTGTCGTATCCCCACCCCCATTTAGTAAGCACATTTCTGTTTAATTGTGGTTAAAAAGAATAACAAGAGCTCTACCACCTTAAAAACTTTTAATTGTACAGTAAATATTGTTATCATGTTGTACAGCAGGCTTCTAGAACTTTTTCATCTTGTATAACTGAAACTTTACTCATTAAATGGCAACTTCTCATTTTTCCCTCCTCTTAGCCTCTGGCAACCACCATTCCCTTTCTGTTTCTATGAGTTTAACTACTTTAGGTGCCTTATATAAAAGGAATCAGGCAGTATTTATTCCTGTGGCTGACTTAGTTCACTTAGCATAATGTTCCCAAGCTGCAGCCATATTGTTACATATGATAGGATTTTTTTTATGGCTAAATAATATTCCATTGTATAGATGACATTTTCTTTATCCATTTTATAGATATGTGAATATCTATATGTTAACTCATTTAGCTTTTTATTTACTACCCTTGAAGACTCATCCAGACACAATTTTTCACCACATATTTGGTCATCCTTTAGCCAAGTCAAGCTGACACATACAGTTAACTACTCATCTGTTGATAGACATTTAATTTCTATATTAGAATTAAAAGTGATTTATGAACTACCATTATTACATTATACTATTATACTATTGTATTATACTATTCTGCATATATTTATTTATATATTGTATTTCTATATTTATATATATTCATATTTTATATATTATTTATGTTTATATATTTATATATCACACTATTCTGTATTTATATATTTGCTAATGAGTTTTTTTTTTAACTAATGGTTTTTTTAAACTTTGTAATTAGTTTTTTGGGGGGTTGTTTTGTTTGTTTCTTTCTTTGTATACTTTCATGTTGTTTAGTTTTTTTTATTGTTTCTTTTCGGGGGGGTTGTTTCTTTTTTTTAATGTTTGCATGTTGTTTATTGTCCTTTTCTTTCAACTTGAACAATTACTTCAGCATTTCTTATCAGGCAGGTCTCTGGTGATATAATCCTCAGGTTTTGTTAATCTGGCAAAGTCATTATTTCTCCCTCATTTTTGTAAGGGAGTTTTGCCAGACATAACATTCTTGGTTGACAGGTGTCCTTTACTGGGTTTGTTTTCTTTTCTTTTCTTTTCTTTCCCATCCCATTTCCTTCCGGCCTGTATGGTTTCTGGTGAGAAATTCACTGATAGTCTTCTGGGTGTTCCCTTGCATGTGGCAAGTTGCTTTTCTCCTACTGATTTCAAAATTCTCTTTTAATTTTGATACTTTGATCATAATATGTCTTGGTGCTAGCATCTTTGTTTCATTATATTTGGAAACTCTGAGTCCCTTGAATCTGGATGCCCATTTCCTTACCCAGATTTGGAAAGTTTTCATTTTTTTCTTTAAATAAGCTTTCTGCTCCTTTCTCTCTTCACCTTCTGGGATTCCTTAAATGTGTATATTCATCCATTCGTTGGTACCCCCTAAAGCCCTTAAGCTCTCTTCATTCTTTTTCAATCTTTTTTTAAAATTTTTGCTCTTTAGACTAATTTCAAATGACTTGTCTTTGAATTTGCTGATTCTTTCTTCTGCTTGATCAAATCTGTGCTGAAACCCTCTAGTAATTTACAGCTTGTTATATTCTTTGGTCCAACATTCTCGGGTTTTATATTTTTTATATTTTTAAACTTACTGTTGTATCCATTTTGTTCATGAATCATTTTTAAGAGCTTGCTGACATTTTTGTGATGTTTATTTTTAGTTCTCTATCAAATAACTCATATACCTCTATTTCTTTAGATTGGTTTCTGCAGACTGATTTTGTGTCTTTGTTTGGACTGTGAATTTTCTTTTTTTTTTTTTAAGAGCTCCTTGACATTTTGTGTTGGTATCTGCATATTTGAAATATAAGCCAACTCTCCCAACTTTATCAATTGACGTGACACAAAAGAAATCTTCCGCTAGTAAGCCTCCCTTCAGACTCTGGGGGCTTTTCAAACCCTCCCTGTGTGTATGTCTTCCCTGGACATGTATGTGTATATTCCTAATGACAGAGATTTCCAGTTTCTTTTTCCAGGAGTCTATAATCTCTTGCTACCTCTGGTATCTGTCTGCTGTATCATGGGTCGGCCAGAACAGCAGCCTACCACCAGGCTCTTTTTGTTATTGTCTTCAGCAGCCCCCAGACCATCTAGAATATGCAGGGGTTCATTAATATCCTGAGATAGGTGACACTTAAATCATTCCCTTGGTCAGCCCCCCAAAAACTGAAAGTTAGATGTACATTTCAATCTTCCCTTACCCTCCACAAAGAGAAGCTGGAAGTTGTGAGGTTTCCTAATCATGTCCTTTTGAGCCAGCACAGGCTCTGGCAGTGAATGTACATTAGCCAAAATTGTCACCTTTGTTCTCAGTGGTCCCCAAGCATCTAGAGAGAGTATGCCAGTCCTGTCAGTGTTCCAAGACAGGTGATAAAGAAGTTGGTCCCTTGGACAGCCCTCTGAAGTCAGAAAGTTGAATGGGTACTCTAAGTCTTTCCCTCCTGGGGGAGAATTTGGTGTTTAAGCATTTTCATCTACTTGTTCTTCACTGAGACAATGGGCATGGGGGCTAGAAGGCTATGACCAATGAATGTGCACTGGTTCAAGCCACTAGCTTTATTATCAGTGGTTCATAACCTGGGACTCCCTGTTAACTCTTGAAACTCAGGCAAGACAGAAATCAGTCTCAGGTAAAGCCATCAGAAAATTCAGAATGTTGGATATTTAGTCCAATCCTCTTCTTCCCTCTCCAGGGAGAAATTGGGAGCTGGGAGTTCCCTCCTGATCATGTGGTGCTATGCCAGATGGGAGGGATTCTGGCAAGAGGGTCCCAACTTTTCCTACTGACTTCCTTGAGTGGGCTGTAGGAGTCTTTCAGCTGGTCTACTAATATCTCACAAAGAGAACTGATTCACGTATTGTTGAATCAGTATATCCATGGAGGGAAGTAGGATCTAGGGTTTCCTGTTCTGCCATCTTGCTGATGCTATTCCTCCCCCCCAATAAGCTCATGTTTAAATTGTCCATGCTAATTTCTATTCAATTAACTAACTTATAGCTGGAAAACTATAAGTCCATTATACATGATCTATCATAGCCTACTATTGTACCACACCTGTGATAAATATGTTCCTTCACCAATGATATATAAGTGAGGGGTCAGGAGACAGGACCAACATTTCATATATATATATATTTTTTTTTTTCTCTCCTCTAGGTCTCTAGTAGTCTTAGAGGCATTTGCTTCAATTACCTGGTATGTATATCCAAATCTAGAATAAATGTCTATGCTGGTCAAGACCATATATTCCCGGGACCATGTGTGATGAGTTAATGTAATCCATTACTGTCCTGGACATTCTCAAAAGGCACTCCATAGTTGCTTTTAGTCTCTGATGTTAGTATTTATTAAAGATGGAATAATTACCTGGGCATCTGGGTGGCTCAGCTGGTTAAGTGTCCAACTGTCGACTTCAGCTTAGGTCATGATCTGAGGGTTGTGGGATTGAACCCTGCATCAGGCTAACTCAGTGCAAAGTCTGCTTGAGATTCTTTCCTTCTTGCTCTATTGGTCCCTTCACTCATGAGGTCTCTCTTTCTCTCCGAAATAAGAAATTTTTTTTTTAATGGAGTAACTGCTAATCACTTTTTGAGCACACAGTGGAATACATCTATTTTTTATTGTTCCTGATTCATTGAATTTCTCCATGAAAACTCATCTGTATACCTAAGAAACTACATTCTTTTTCTTTTTCTTTTTATTAGATATAATTGACATACATTATATTAGTTTCAGGTGTGCAATAGAATGATTTGATATTTGTCCATATTGCAAAATGATCACCATACTCTAGTTAATATCTGTCAACATCCAGGAAACTACTTTCAAAGGAACAGGGTTATTTACTTAGTTTTAGTGACGTTGTGAATTCAGAAGTTGTTTTTGTTTTTTTTTTTTAAATGGGCATCAGTGTACCCCACTTTCATTTGTTTCCTCTAGAAGCACATAGTTTTTCATATACCATCCTGATCTCTAATCTTCTAGTCCTCTAATGGCCACTTCCTGGCCCATATTGTCAATCTACTGGCCACTTCCTAAAAAAAAGATGAAACCATACTCTATCATTTTTATTATCTGGAATATCTTTTATTCCTCGAGGAATACCCCTCTTAATTCTGCCCATGGAGTGGAGTTGTGTTTTCCTTCTTCAGTTAAAATGAACTGATCAACTAGTTGTTATGCCGTGGACTTCTAGAGAGAGTTTTGGCTCTCTGCCCTTAATCTACTATCTGTGAACCATGCTTCTCATGAGGCAGCCTTAGGTAATATTCTAGTCCATATTCCATAATGACTAGGTGGAAGTATGGGCTTTTACCAACAATTTTAGCCAGATTGAGCTTCCTAGCTGTTTGTATTTCTCAAATTATTTGTGTCTCAGTCAGAGAGGAGTTGGATAGGTCATGGCCATTTGGAGCTTCAAGAGAGCCTGATGATGTTCAGAACATTATTCAAATTCAGTTTTTTTCCTTTCTTATTATAAGAATAGGAGCCAGTAAAAGTTACAGATGTTGTATGTGTTCTTCAGAAACCAAGCAATCTTTGTGCCTGTTTTTTTAATTTTAGAGCTAGAGAGAAAATAACTCATTGTGGTTGGCTGAGAAATGCTGCTAGTAGTTCTAGCCCATGTAATTACTCAAAATTTTATTAGTTGTGACGGACCCTATACTTTAGCTGGGTTAATTGGCTACTCCTGGTGGTTATAGAATTAACCAACATTTGGAATTCATGCTTAGTTTGATTTTTAGATTTAGATATCAACATTATGTTACTGATGTAATGAGTAAGAGCAATTTTGATTGAAATAAATCAACATTTCTTCTCACCAGGTTATTATAATAAGCAAAATAATTTAAATATCCCTATAGGAACACAATAAATGTGTATTGGAGTCTGTTCCACATGAATGCAGATTTGGTTTTGACTTTCTTCTAAATAGGAATCTACCAGAACGCATTAGCCAAACTGATCATAGAATACATATCTCCCTTAGCTTGTTGCACAGCTTGGAACTTTTAACACAGAAATGGATGATGCTATTGAAGATTCCTTTTTATTCAGTCCTCTGGAGTTTAGAATTATCCTCCAGAATCTTTTCTCACATACTATACTAGACTATTAAACAAGAAATTTATGGATACTAATTCACTTCCACCTATCATATCTTCAACCAAAACTGAAATTTCTCTTTCTTTAAAGATTTATTTATTTATCCTAGATAGAGAACACAAGTGGGAGAGCCAGAGAGAGAGAGAGAGAGAGAGAATCTCAGGCAGACTTTGAGCTGAGCATGGAGCCTGACACCGAGCTTAATCTTATAACACAGAGATCATGACCTGAGGTGAAACCAAGAGTCAGACGCTTAACTGGACTGTGCCACCCAGACACCCCTCAAAACTGAAACTTCTGGATATTCCTTCCTCTCTCCCTGCCCCTTTCCATGTATCCCATATTGTTTTATATTTATCACTTGAGTGGATTTAGGAAGTTCTAAGGTTCCCCATCTAACACACCCAAATAAAAGGGAATGAAGAGTAGATTCGTATGATATCCTTTTTCCCAATGGCTTGGGTAAGGCAAGAGTTCCTCATTTATCCATTCTAATAATTCTGGTAGGGGTGATGCAACAAACTTACAGAGCTTTCATTCATTAAATTCTACTTTGAACTATACTTTTATTTTTGAATATTTTATCTTGTACTGCTAACTCGATTGCATTGCGGTTTACCCTTCCACTAGCAGGTTTAAGCATATTTGTGTACTGTGCACCAGTGTCTAGAAATTTTAATGCAAATACTTTTTTTAAAGATTTATTTTATTTATTTTAGAAGAGGGTGGGGAAGGGGAAGAGGCAGAGGGAGAGAATTCCAAGCAGACTCTCCCCTGAGCATGGAGCATAAGGCAGGACTTGATCCCACAACCCTGAGAGCATAACCTGAGCCGAAATCAAGATGGATGATCAACCAACTGAGCCACCCAGGCACCCCTTTAATACAATTTCTTTAGCACCCTGGATGGTTTTCTTGCATACCAATCAAAAGGATCTTAGATTCCTCACTGGGACATTGTAACAGTCTGGCCATCTTGGCGTTCAGGATAATCTTTTTAAACACTCATTGTTTTAAATAGTACTACTTTGGAAGAGATTGCAGATTCTGCTTTTATGTAATCACTAGATTTTTAAAATTCATCAAATCCAGGATAAATGGAGGAGTTGGTAAAGGAACTAGATCAAATAATCTCATATAGTGGTCCATTAAAATTTTAATAGCTATCTATTCCAAACCCATTTAAATTAACCATATAACACCCCCACACTCAGTTTAATTGTTGAGGGTTTTTTTTCTTTCTTCTGTATAATTCTGATCTTTTTTGTCATTAACTTCTACTCATAGTAAATGAACCACAAGGTCAGCTGCAGCTTCCCTTACCTAACCCTACTCATCCATTGGTAGAATGAAGGAGCCTAAGTATTTAGAAACTCTGTATCATTTAAGTCAAAGGCATGAAATTAGGGGATACACAGAATCATCATATAAACAATCCAACGTACTGGTATTTTCAACATTTAGAAGCTTCAGAAAGATTACCTAGTTTACCTTCTATAGGTATATTTTATATACCTTGCCTTTATCCAGCTTTATAAATTGGACACTTGACCTTCTAACCACATTCTGTAAAAGCTGCAACTAATTAAGGATCCTGGGTAAGACCAAGCATAGTCTTCCATTCAGCAGTACCTAATATAAAAGAAATAGCTCCTTGGATCGGAATGTATAAAATCCATTTTAGCAGAGGCTTCCCAGGGAGCTATTTATAATGTTCCAAAAATGAGTTACTGTGTTTTGTTTGTCTTTGATTTCCTCCCCTTGCAACCTGTGTACTCTTTTTTTAGTGATTCTCATTTAGACTAAGTCACATTCTGATCAAAAGAAATATCTGCTCAATTCTCATTTGGCACACTGTCCATTCTCTTTAGGATCACCAACCATAATCTGGTGGACTTGGCATCCTCACTTCTTTCTACTACTTTCATTTTTTTCAAAGTAACCCAAATTACAAAATTTCTGGCTGACTTCCCCTCTACCTGAATTTCTTCTGTAAGTGGTTAGCTATCTCCCTTTGTTCAGTATCAGTATTCCAAGTTCTATCGATAGACTTTTCCTCCCATGAGTGGTTACAGCATTTGCATGTTCTCAAAGCAGAAGTAGCCTGAGAGTCAGCCTGTCATCAAAGGTTTACATCTCAGTCTTTCTTCTTCCCAAAATCTTAGCCATCACTTAAGTTACAGAGTCAAGGGTCACTTTAATTCTTACACAATGTGCCAATTGCATCAATTATGTGAAGATGGAGAAGAGAAAGGATTATACAGCATATATTCATACATAGCCTTGATAAAGTTAAAGGGTATAGTACAGCAGGAGAAAGAAAACACAGCTAAACATCAGAGAGGTCTGAGATTGTTAGGCACAATGCTCACAGTCTTTCCTCAATTTTACAGGATACACTTTGTCTTTGGATTATGATTCACCAAGATATGGGTAAGATACTTTTGTCTCAGAACAGCTGAACAGACGTTCCTTGAGAAATCTTTAATAAACTATCAGTCAAAAGCTAAAATAAAGCTATGTAACTGGTTAAACTAGATGCAAACCGTTACTCTCCATTCTCAATAAAAAATGTAAACTACTTGCTATTGGATGTCACCACGGAAGTTTTGGAATTCAAGTTGCATGTTATAAATTTTTAGGTAGTACATTTGATTCCAATTAGCCAAGGAAATTCTGGTTCCAGGCATCCCTGGAGTAAGCACAGAGTTACAGCTGCTCAGACCAGTGTCCAGTTCATCCTATTTGTGTTCCTTTCCTGTACAAATTTTAGTTTTCCATGGAGATGATATTTGATTCTTTTTTCATTTTCTTTTCCAAATTATATCACTGATTTGTTTCCTATTATGTTAGTACTCCTTCTCCTTCCCTCTTGTTTGGAGGTGAAGGTATTCTTTTTTCTAAGGTTGACCCCCATCATCATTCTCTGTCCGTCCCTCTGTCCTCTCATTCATTCGACCATTCAGTATCGGGTTTCTACAATGTGCTAGACGCTGTGTTTGCCCTCAGGAAGCTTAAAGTCTATTAAGAAAGATAACCACAAAAATATGTAAGTGGTTTAGATGTTGACAGTGATATGAGAGAAATATCTTCTGGGTATGGTGGAGCACAAAGAAGACGATTTTCAATTCCATCTGCTAGATCAGGAAAAGTGTAAAATAAAAACTGGTAGTTCAAGGGTGAGTTGGGACGAAGGATGAGTAGGTACACTGTCAACAGGTACACCGTGCTGTGTAGTAAACAGGAAGGCAACGGAAGACTTTTCGTTGGAGAATAAAGTGGCCGGGTTTAGAGAGATCATTCTGGCAATGACTGGAGAGTGGAGTAGAGCTGGACAAGACTGGAAGCAGGGAGTCCGCTGCAGTCCAGGCCTCTGCTGCTGCGTCTTTCATATCCTCTGTGCTCACCCTCAACCACTGAATTGCACCAGTGAAGTCACCTGTATCTACTTCGCTGGTAATTCAGTGGTCTTTCCTCGGTACTTATCCTTTCTGATACATTTTTTTTTTTTAAGATTTTTATTTATTTATTTGACAGAGAGAGAGATCACAAGTCGGCGGAGAGTCAGGCAGAGAGAGAGAGAGAGAAGCAGGCTCCCGCTGAGCAAAGAGCCCGACGCGGGGCTCGATCCCAGGACACTGAGATCATGACCCGAGCTGAAGGCAGCGGCTTAATCCACTGAGCCACCCAGGCGCCCCCCTTTCTGATACATTTGATACTGTTTACTCTTCTCTCCCTTTGGAAACTGCCTTCCTCTGACTGACATGACACCATTTGCTAAAGAAAAGTATTTTCTGCATTTTGGGATAGTTTTTCTGCATTTTGGAAAGTATTTCCTGCATTTGGGGAGGGAGAGATAATGATCTGTCACCTCTGGGAACTGACTTTACTTTCGTTGCTTCATGATGATACGGCCCTTTTGTGGGTGAAGGTGGTTCAAGATCCAAAAGGGCCTGATATTGAAAATATTTATGTAATGGGACTGCAATGATTATAAACATAGTTTTTCCCAGAAGGGGTGTTAAAACAGGTAACAGCCAAAACCATGTCTGTTTTCTCAATTTTGGTAGCAGTGCATTTGAAGAAGGTAAGGTAAATAGCAATGAGGTGTGTTTACTGCATGTCCAATAGATTTCAGTAGTTTGGTTAAATAAACCCGGAAAGTGCATGTGTAGGTTTCGGGGGTGTCTATTTTGGCAGTGGTAGAGGAATGAATGGTAGCAGGGGTCCAGTATTGCTTCAAGCCAATCCGTACCTTTCCTGAAGAGCTGTACTATCCCTCTCTCCTAAGTCTCTTTATTTGCCCATCTGGCATTGTTTCTTTGGTTGGCCATGCCTACTACTGTAGATTCTATATTCAAGTACTGTTACAAGACGTGCTCTTTTGCATGTTCAAAAGAAGGCCTGAACTCTCAACACAACTCCTTTGTCACACTTCACCATCCCTTTCTTTCTATATAAAACACTCTAATGATCTACTTCATTTGTTTTTAATAGGAACAGCCTTTTCACTTTCATTTTGGAATAATGAAGCCACACTGTGAAGACCTGATGAAGGCAGAGCCAGAACACTAGTTTCCCATTCTGATCCTCTGCTCAATTAATCCCCAGAACCTCTCAGCGATGCCAGTCAACAGCTTGCCTCTCGTGCGGATGCCAAGCAGTATATCCTTTGGGGTCCTTTTCTTAATGTTAGGGGCAACGGTTAAGTAGGTCTCAAAGGGCTTCTCTGCTGGGATCCAAGCATTTTGTTTAAGAAAGGATAACCCAGAGAACCAGTGAAATAAACAAAAGAGGTAATTGAGAAAGGCATCGGTAATATGTCGGTGAGCCTGTAACATTACCCGTTCTTTCATAAAGGCGAGCGAGAACGGCCTGCTGGGTAAAACTAAGAGCTGACTTTCTCACGAGCTCATTGGTGTTATTAAGCTACATTCACTCTGCAGGGAAGTATTTAACATCCATCATCTGTTTAAGGCTTTAAAAATTGTGCACATCTAAAAAGAAGAGTCCTCAGTTTTTCTTTCTAGAATAAATGATGATGATGATATTTACTCAGGCAACACACGCCTTTCTCTGCACTGCCAAGGCAAGGAAGGATGCTGGAAAGAATGGTAATGTGCATTCAGTAATTAACCACATATTCAAAAATACTTTAAAGATGGCACTACAGAAAACAAATAAAACTATGTGCCCTGGAGACTAAAATCTAGCCAGACTGAAAGAGTTCCACGGCTTGAAAAGATTAGGATTTGGAACTAATATTTGGGAGATTCTTACAAGAATATTACAGCAATTTGACTGCAATAAAATGAATGTTTACTGATCCCGGAAGGAGACTATGTGAACAGGATTTATGGAAACAATCAGAATAATGAACTAGAAAGTACCAGGCCCTGTACTGCTGGAGAATTTTTGCCAAAACAAGTTCACAATAGGTCATGGAAGACAGATAATAATAATATTACAAGAAACAGTAGGAACAAAGTGATACAATATAATACAAGGGGAAATATTCTTAATAGTCTAAGAGTCCATATTATTTTGGAAATAGCATAACTTTCTAAAAGCCAAGAATCCAAGTTTCCACTCTCTCACTTAGCAGCAATGAGACTTTGAAAAATTCTCACACCTTGAATATTACCATTCTTATAAGGGCTTATAAGAATTACATTACTGGACACCTGGGTGGCTCAGTGGGCTAAGCCTCTGCCTTCCGCTCAGGTCATAATCCCAGGATCATGGGATCAGGCCCCTCATTGGGCTCTCTGCTCAGCAGGGAGACTGCTTCCTCCTCTCTCTGTGCCTGCCTCTCTGCCTACTTATGATCTCTGTCCATCAAATAAATAAATAAAATCTTTAAAAAAAATTACATTACTAAGTTTCTGTATTTCTGCATTTCAGTTGCTTGAAATTAAATGTATATCAAAGCATTTTTATAAATTACAAAACACAATGTCAGTGTTACTTTTTAATAAGGTTTTTAAGTCACCATTATGAGTGGCACCCTCTTACTGTATGAAGACTTCTTTGGTTTCAAATGAGGGAAACATCCCTAAATTGATTTACAGCTTTAAAAAAAGATATAAAAATGATTAATTCTGGACATAGCCCATCCAGGTTCTTAAATAGTGAAAGGGAAAATATATTAAATATAAGGCAGAGGTTTTAGCGAAAATGAACAATGCCAAAAGTCTTTAAGACCAATAAAACTGACAAACCTCTGGTGAGAATAAACAAAAGAAAAAGACAAGAATCAAACTGTCAACACCAGCTGTGAGAAAAGTACAATACTAGAGGTATTGCAGAAATTAAGCAGATAATGACTGGGTATTACTTAATAACATATCAATGTATTTGAAATTTAAAAATTCTTAGAAAAACACAATTTATCAAAAATTATTCTGGAAGAGAGATCTTGACAATTCTATGCCATTAATCAGTAATAAAAAATTTCTTAAAAAAATTTAGTCTTACTAACAAGTCTTGGGCCTAGTTAGCCCTACTAGTGAGTTCTACCATTCAAGAGCAGAAAAATTGGGAATACTCCCTAAAAAAAAAGAAAAGAAAAAAAGAAAATGTTGATCTTTTCCTTTAACCCTGGTTCATCTTTTACCACACCCAGATAACAATGTATTGGAAGGCGTAGCCAGTTGAGTAGAAGGGGAAAAAGAAGATTGTAAAAGAAGAAACAAAATTGACATTATTTGTAGTTGATAAAATTATTTAGACAGAAAATCAGAGGCTCCACAAGTTATTATAATTAATAAGAGTTCAGAAAATGTTTCAATTTAAAGTGAATTATTTACAATAACAATTTGATTTCTATTTACCAACAAAAAATAGAAGATGAAATTTAAAACAACAAGAGTATCCCTTACAACAAGAGTATTGTAACTTCATACCTCTATACCAAAATGTTATAAGGACATTGCAGGAAACGTATATAATAGGCAAATCTCATTCAGAAACTGAGATGAAAATTTCTAAACAAAATATTAGCCAACAGAATCTCAATCTTCAAACAAGGATAATATTTTAGAAGAGATTTCTTTCAGGATTTCAATCTTGATTTAACTTTAGACAATCGGTTAATGAAATTCCCAACATTATTGGATTGTAGTCCTGTCAACAGATATAGGAAATGCATTTGATAAAACTTTATATCCTATTTAAAAAAAAAGAATCAGTAAGCAAACTAGAGCAGACATTTGATGTCTACAATGAACTTAGAAAAAATAATACACTTAATGTTGAAAATGTTGAAATCTTGGGGTTCCTGGGGGGCTCTGAAAATTCAGTGTCTGCCTTCCATTCAGGTCATGATCCCGATGTCCTGGGATGGAGCCTAGCTTCCAGCTCCCTGCTCAGCAGGGAATCTCCTTCTCCCTCTGCCCCTCTACTCCTGCTTGTGCTCTCTCTCTCTCAAATAAATAAATAAAATCTTAAAAAAAAAAAAAAAAGAAAAGAAAAAAAGAAAATGTTGATCTTTTCCTTTAACCCTGGTTCATCTTTTACCACACCCAGATAACAATGTATTGGAAGGCGTAGCCAGTTGAGTAGAAGGGGAAAAAGAAGATTGTAAAAGAAGAAACAAAATTGACATTATTTGTAGTTGATAAAATTATTTAGACAGAAAATCAGAGGCTCCACAAGTTATTATAATTAATAAGAGTTCAGAAAATGTTTCAATTTAAAGTGAATTATTTAAAATAACAATTTGATTTCTATTTACCAACAAAAAATAGAAGATGAAATTTAAAAATATATCATTCAAATAGTTGAAAACTATCATGTATCTAAGAACAAATTTATCAAAAGGTATGCAAGGCCACCAATGTAGAAACTTTGAAATGTTACTGACAGAAATCTATTTAGATATATACCATGAATATGGATTTGAAAACAAACATAATTTAGAGCTTGAATGTACTTCCAGTAAAAATCTCAATAGGGTGTTTTGTTCTGTTTTGTTTTCAGTAGAACTTGAAAGATTCTAAAATGTGCTTATAAGTACAAAGGGTCAAGAATGGAGAAGACACATATGAAAAAGTAAGTGGGGAAAACACTTGCTCAACCAAATGTCAATATTTATAATATATTGTAGTAATTAAGACATTGGTAGATAAATAGAGCAATGGAGCAGCACAGAAGGCCCAGAAAGAACACCACACATATGGAGCCCTGACAGATGTAGCTTGGCTGACAAATGAGGAAGGACAGATTTTTCCATAAATAGTGCTGGGCATTTGTCTACGTAATTGTGTATACACGCATGTATATCTGTCTGTGTCCATCCTCCATCCTATAACCCATCTACTCTCAGCATGCGTCTACTCATCTATTCATACTTCATCATTTCTCAAAAGATCTGAGGTAAGTAACTAAAATTTGTGAAAGAGATAAAAATGGAAAAAAATCAGGAGTAGTGGGTTTTATGTGTAAATCATCGTCGTTTCTGTTGGAAGAGTCCGAAGGTAACAGAAGTTTAATCAGAAAAGGGTTTCCTGTGAACATGGAACTGCATAATTTAGGACAAACTCCTTCCTTTGCATGACCATCCATCATAAGGGTTTGCAGCCTCTTGGAAATAAAACTTGGACAGTGCTTTTTAACCTGCTTAGAATTGAAGACTGAGAGATTATTCCATTTGTGAGAAAAAAAAGACTAACTGACATTAAAGTCACATCTCCTGATTTATTTGGGTTTGTGTTTTTCTGGCAGAATTAAACTGACACCATGAGGTTATTGTGAACTTTGCCATTTTCTATGCCTAATAAACTGAATTATTTTGATTTGTGACTCACATGCTGAGTACTGTCTGTTGGCTACTCCTGGGAAGATCTCAAGTTCCTGCCTGACCAGTGTGTGTGCTCCCAGTCTGGCTCCAGGCTTCCATTTTGAGAACCATTATGCTTTGTAACTACAAGCATAGCCACCGATCATTAACCTATATGGGTTAGATACCTCATTATATAAGAGGATCTATGATTCACAGCATGTTAGACAAATATTGACTATACTGGTGTGTACTGTGTTATTTATTGTAAGTGTGTTTGTAATCCTCTAATGTTTTGTTCTATTTGGGGCTCAAGTCCTACAAACTATGAGTGTTTCAAAATAAATCTTTTTTCCCTCCTTTCAAGATGTTTAGAAATTGGAGAGCCCAACTATCATATGATCTCCCTGATATGAGGAAGTGGTGATGCAACATGGGGGGTGAAGGGGGTAGGAGAAGAATAAATGAAACAAGATGGGATTGGGAGGGAGACAAACCATAAATGACTCTTAATCTTACAAAACAAACTGGGTAGGGTTATGGACATTGGGGAGGGTATGTGCTTTGGTGAGTGCTGTGAAGTGTGTAAACCTGGTGATTCACAGACCTGTACCCCTGGGGATAAAAATATATGTTTATAAAAAATTAAAAATTAAAAAAAAAAAAGAAATTAGAGAGCCCTTCCTTAGCAGTGAGCCATAGTAACCCACATCAGAGGGAACACACACACACACACACACACTCTTAAATAGATACATACACAACATGAGAAGGGAATCTATTTCAAAGAAACAAAGGTCTTGAGTTAGATAGCTGCACAGTGCTGTTTTTTAGATAAGAGGAGATACTGGGGCTATGAATATGTAAAGTTCATTTGTGGAAAACTTTCAAAAATGAATAAAGCCTCACTGACAGTTTACTCTAACACTGACAAAATTCAAAATATTAAATGACCTTAATATTGGAAAGAAAACACTGGACTGTTGAGATGAAAATACTAGATTTTACTAGATGTTTTGCTACAACATCTAGCACTATTAAAATGTTGAGAAATTCTTTTTTTTTTAAACATGATATTTATTTCTAAGGGTGCCCAGAAGTATTGTTACTACTGAGTCATTACCGCATTGGTTGTTTTTTTAAATTATTTTTCAAGATTTATTATTCCAAGATTCATTGTTTATGCACTACACCCAGTGTCCCATGCAATATGTGCCCTCTTTAATACATTTTTTTTAAGATTTTATTTATTTATTTGACAGAGAACACAAGTAGGCAGAGAGGCAGGCAGAGAGAGAGGAGGAAGCAGGCTCCCTGCTGAGCAGAGAGCCCGATGCGGGACTCGATCCCAGGACCCTGAGATCATGACCTGAGCCAAAGGCAGCGGCTTAACCCACTGAGCCACCCAGGCGCCCCTCTTTAATACATTTAATTCTTTCAAACATAAAACTATGGCAGGTATTGGGGATTTAAGGGAGGTTCTTGTAGTTACAAAGCATAATGGTTCTCAAAATGGAAGCCTGGAGCCAGACTGGGAGCACACACACTGGTCAGGCAGGAGCTTGAGATCTTCCCAGGAGTAGCCAACAGACAGTATCAGTCAGATAATCAGGACCCGTCAAATGCAGTATTTGAGGATTCCTCCACACACTCACTATCTGTCCCAGATTCACAAAATGAGTAGTCTTTCAGGAGCTATATAACGAATAAATATTTGGGAGTTAGGTGATAATAGTAAAGTGGCTCCTCAAACAGACAATTAATGTCAAGAAAATCATGCCGAAGAATTTAGTTACTATGCACATGAAAGGGACACAAGATCAGAGAGGGTGGCCACAGAAGAAATGTGAAGACAACAGGGCAACCCAGTCAGTGACAAGGGTCTCACAGCTGGGGCATGGCCCAGAGGCTGGGCCGGGGTACGACTTGGGTTCTAGGGGCATCTGGTGGTAAAAAAAACAACCACAACAACAACGACAACCAAGATCTCAGCCTGAGAGAATAGATCTGCTGGTGCAATGATCAAGGCAGGTGTCCCAGGGAACAAAAAGTTTGCAGCAAGTTCAGATCAGCATGGAATCAGAAGTGGCCCTAGAACCTGAGTTTGGTTTGAAGCTTTGGACAGGATCAGTGTTTTCTGTATGTGGGGAGAAACAGAGCAGATGGATTCAATTCATGTTCATCATGGCGATTTGGTTTTTTCTCCAAAGAAATCACATGGAGAGAATTACAGAATGAAATCTGTGGTTAAGTTACCTATGAGGCAAGTGTATTATCAATTAAATATCCCAACTTGTAAAGCAAGTTTCAGAACAAGCTAACGGACAGCTTGAGGCACATGTGCACCAATCTGTTGGGAAGTGATTCTCATAGGTCTCCTAGTGTTTTTGCTCTTCTCACCAGTAAGACTCTGACTGCTCTTTGTCTGGACTGTTGTTTCAAGTATGCTTGTAGGTACCATGGGAGATAGAGATGCAACCATGCTCGCTCTCAGGACAATAAGAATGCCTCTTTCTGAAGCGGAGAGCCAGCAGGGCTACTACCTATCATAAAAGATCCCAGCTCTCTAAGTTTGGGATTCCTTTTCTGTGACACAGCCCACGCTACTTGTGTTCTGGCCCTCTTCGTGTCACCCTCTAGTAACTGGGGCTTATGGCACCAGCCCGCAAATGCTGATACTGTGACCAATCTTTTGGAATAAGTAACAACCTGCCCTTTGTCTCTCACTGGGGAGTCTCATTTACTCTACTGGCACTCATGAAATTGTGACAGGTTGTTTGATAGCTAACAAGAGTAAAAATCTCAGACATTTCAGAGCTTTGGGCAGAACCAGAGCAGATCTGGGGTCCGTCAATATAGAACTTTGTTCTAAATAAGCCAAAAGGATGTCCGAGTTTGATAACAGGGCACCTACGCACACCCACACCAATGTATTTCTTTAAACCATTATACTAATAGTTAACTTTTAGCTTATCATTCTCTAATAAAAGAATGATTAGCTAAAAGTTAACTATTATATATCTCTAATAAGAGAATGATTATGCTAAATCATACGGTATTTGTCTTTCTCTGATTTATTTCACTTAGCATAATATTCTCTTATTAGAGAATGATAAGCTAAAAGTTAACATTTAGTATAATACACACAATGGCTATTTAATATACACTAAGTTTAGCTTCTGAAGGACAGTATAACTGAATAAACTAGCTATTTTTTTCTTATTTCAGTCATATGTGCTTGAGCAATTGCTGAACTGAACCTAGTTACTAGATTTATAAGAACAATTATTAGGAGAAGTAAAAGACATCTATATTGAGGAAGAGAATGTGGGAGGAGTATCCTTATTGATTAAATTTTTATAACATATATTCTAGCTATTGAAAATGTTACTATTTTTAATGATCTATTATGGGAATTGTAGATCTCTAGTAGTGTTTGGGGACACTGCATTTGGATGTTACTTTAAAAAAAAAAAAGTGTTGGCTTTTCTGCAAGAAGATGTGGCTTAAGGTTCCAGATTTTGGAAGTCTTACCTTATGACCTTGAACAATTTACATACCTTTTTTGAGCACCAATTTCCTAATAAAATTAAAAACAAAACAAAACAAATAATGTCCTGATCACTGAACTTATATAGTGCTTTGAGAATTCTTAGATGTTAACACTTTTAACCATACATTTGTTTATTTATGTTATTGAATTCTAGTTAAATTAGTTTCAGGTGTATAACATAGAGTTGAAAATTCTGTATACTATTAATGCAATGCTATGCTCATCACAAGTATAGCTACCTTTGGAACAGGTATCATACATATGTACATATGTATCATACATAGGATACATATATATCATATAATAGTCTTGTTATCATACAAGACTATTATAATACTATGTTCCTTATGCTGTACATCCCCATGACTTATTCATTTCATAACAGAAAGCTTGTACCTCCCACTCCCCTTCACCCATTTTTCCCACTCCCCACCCCCTTCCCCTGGCACCATCAGTTTGTTCTCTGCATTTGTGGGTCTGTTTCTGTTTTGCTTATTCATTTGTTTTGTGTTTTACATTCTATACATATAAGTGAAATCATACGGTATTTGTCTTTCTCTGATTTATTTCACTTAGCATAATATTTTCTAGGTCCATCCATGTTGTCATAAATGGCAAGATCTCATTCTTTTTATGGCTGAATAATATTCTATTTCATATATATACACACACGTATATATATGGTGGCACGTGTATATATACACACATGCCACCTCTTCTTTATCCATTTTTCTATTGATGACACTTGGGTTGCTTATGGATCTTGGCTATTGAAAATAATCTGCTATAAACATAGGGGTGCATATATATTTTCAAATTAGTGTTTTTCTTTTCTTTGACACTTATTTTAAATAGCAATTTGCTAGCACTGTGAAGAAGATACCACAGTGAGGACATGATTCCTTTAGTCTTCAGCTAGACCACGATGGTCTTTTTAATATTCAGTATTATTCCTTATGGCCAGGTCTTGGGAAATAAGTGGGCCATGATGGAAAAAAACTAGGGGGAAACACAGCTTGTGTGGCAGTATGGTAGATGGCGAACGAAAGCTCATATCGGCATTCAAAACATATGCTACTTAAACGATGATATTCAAAGTCTGTTATGAAATGTGTTCGTTTCTGAAATAAATTCCCAGAGATGTTTTCAGAAAAGCCAGCCATTTTGCCCCATGGTCAACTATTATGTTTTGCTGAGGGACAAACATGAGTAATTTACCAAAGTTAACAATTTACCAAGACTTCTTTTCTTCTAAATATTTATAATGTTTATAGCAATTTACATGGTGGATTATTGGACCTAGGTTGCTCTGGGCAACTTGCACACAGGTTCTTCACCCGCCCCTTCGACTACGCTCTGTTTGCCCCTCAACCCACCCACTCCCCACCACTCATCTCCTCAAGCTTGTAGCCTCTCCTCTCTGTCTGTCAACTTCTCTCCCTTCCTCAGTGTTCCCTTCCTTTCCTTCTAAAGTTTCCTTATAACCCTTTCTTCTCTCCATGGCTATTCTCTCCTACTCCCTCAAAAGTCCCCATTTCCCCTGTTGATCTCTCTTCTTTCCCTACATTTTTCTTGGTCATTCTGTCCCCTTCTTCCACTGTCCCGTCCTCCTATCTTCCGGCTCCTAATGCTCTACTTCACTGCCTCCGTTTCTCAGCTCAGGAGCCCTGTTCTTGGCACTCGAAGTCTTTTCTTTCTTCCTTCAGCAAAGTGCTTCCTCATTCTATGCAGCTTTGCAAGCTACGGGAGCAGCAGGAGCAGCAGGAAATCAGGGCAAAGTTCAATTAAACAATCCTTGAAATGTTACGATCTTCTCAGAAGTTACAATCTATGTAAAGACTGCATGCCCAATAGGAATGTCATGAATTTTTACATCGTTCAGGGAAAAAAAGTGAAGTTCTAGTATTTGCTGAGGGACACTGGTCAAATCCCTCAAATCTAGTATTTGCTGAGGGACATTGGTAATGTTGGCAAAGGAAGAAAATTGATCACTTGGCATATTGTTCCTTTGGGAAATTAAATTTCAGATATTTTGATTTCTGATAAATTGACCCAGAATCATTCTGAGTGGAAGGCAATAAAGCATTAATTGTCGCTTCAAATTTCGAGAAGGTAGTCAGCTTAAATTTCCCCTGCCTTTTGTCAGACTTGGTCGTGGGATTACTAACTGTGGTTGGGAACAGCAGGTGAATATACAGAGAGTGGGGAGTCAGTATCTTAATTTCATTTAAATTCTTTCATGTTTCTTTATGGGTTCAGAAGAAATAAAACTTAGAATGTGTTTCTATATTAACCTCCAATAAACTGGAAATGGAAGATAATTTCAAATTTAGAGAGGCTTCTCATAGACTCCATTTTGAAATGAATAAAACTGAGCTCTCTGATTCCTAAGGCACTACTACAAATTTTCTGGTATGTATATTTTCCTAAAATAAATTATACCAATTGGAATTTTGAGATGACGTCAAAGAATTGCTGACAAATAAGTTAATATGGTGATAAACAAGCAGATGACAACAATGAGTAATAAGGTTTTATAAGTAACTAGAAATGGTCAGAAACACTGCGGAACTTCAAAGTAGTGGTGATGTCTAATTAGATACCAGTTGGGAATGACTATTTCTATGTGCTCTCACTTCTCATATCTACCCAACCCAAGCCCCTGGCATCCTGAATGAAAGCAACCTCTACCCCCTCTCTCTTCTAAGCATCAGTGATCCTTTATTAAAAGGAAGCACAAATCCCACTCCACTGGCAAACCTGTTTTGGACTGAGTCTGGAAAAATCTTTTCCTCTCCTGAATTCTTACATCAATTACCATACATACTACATGCATCTGACAATTACATATGGCCATGTGATACCTCTTTTATTTTGCTATCTTAACAGGTCACTTAAAGTAAATCTTTTTCAAAAACACAGAAGTGTTCCTGTCTTGTCTCTAAAGTTAGAATGTAAATTCTTTGAGGGAAAAAGACTTTTTTTAACTTTTGTTTTCTTCATAGCACACATGCAGTGCTTTGAAAATAGTGTGTTCCTTCAACACACATGGATTTGAGTAAAGAGCTTAGAATTATAGTTAAAAAATAATTATACTGTGAGTTTGCTGACCATATTATGCATAATCTGACTTATTCCCAGACTGAGCTCTCAAAGACACAGATTTAATACGGTAATTCCAATTGATTTAAAGTAAAACGAAAGTACTGGGAACGGAAAACTGTTGGCACTTTATAAGAGCATGTAATAAGTTTATAGACTTTGAAGCGGTATTTTTAACCTTGGCATTTATTTCAGAGTTTGTTTGATTTCACACTAGTTTTGCTAACTACTGGTGGAATGTTGGATTATTGAACTGGAGAGTTCACAAGATGCTCATCATTTGTCAGTATAGTGTTTGGAAACCACAATATTAGGTACTGGAAGTTGTAATTTATATTGCCACTTTTAAATCTGCTCTGTGGCAGTCTTCTAGACAGTGTGAGATATAAGCACTAGCTGAAAATTAAGGTAATGTGTGACACTTTATCTAGACAAGTGAGATAGATGATATGACATAAAATGCTGTGTCTTGCTATTTTTGTTATTTGCTTGCATAACGATGTTTCTCATTATTCTCAGTAAAAATTAGGATCATTATATTTTGCAACCTGAGTTTTAAGAAAAGTCATAGGAAATTGCCAATATCTGACCATGTTTGCTTCCCTAAAATAGCAATATCAAATGGTTCAACCTCCCAAAATTTAGCTATGTAAATTTCTTTTTTTTCCTAAGATTTTATTTAGTTATTTGAGAGAGAGTGAGTGAAAGAGAGCATGAGAGGGGAGAAGGTCAGAGAGGGAAGCAGACTCCCCATGGAGCCGGGAGCCCAGTGCGAAATTTGATCCTGGGACTCCTGGATCACGAAACAAAGCTGAAGGCAGTTGCTTAACTGAGCCACCCAGGCACCCCCAAATTTCTGCTTTCTATGTACACTAGAAAGAAATGTCTTGAGAATGGTCTTTTTTAATCTATGAATCCACATTTTGTTTATTTGAAAGGTATACATTCAGACTGTGGTTGACACTGAGATGATTGTTGAGTTTTGCTTTGTTTTTTCCCTTTTTTAAAGGGAGTGGTACATGACAAGATAATTGTATTCTGAGTCTAATGCACAGCATGCTTTTCTTATAGCATCTAATGCCCAGCTTTTGAATACCAATCTTTCAGCATCTGGTACCAGAACTGCCAAGAACAGTCCAGAAAACTGCCTAGTCTGGGGCCAGTAACATTAGAAGCACTTTTTGGATTGTTTAGTTAGTGTAATCCAAACAGCAACATTTCTGATGGGTAAATACAAGGGTGAAAAAGCTGTTTTATATCCATAAATAAAGTGTTGTGTGGTTGTAGGACATCACGATAAACTTGCTCTTAGCTGAAGAAGAAATTAAATGATAATGTTGATGGCTGCTTTTTGGGCACATTATGAGGATCAGGTGGCAGCAATTCAACTGACAGACAACTGGTAGAAATGATTAGCTGTAAGTATAAGAAATGTCATCAAGGGAAATGCGACAGACCTTAATGACAAGTTGGTCAGTTGGCTAGAAAAATGAAAACTTCTGCCCCAGAGACGGTACAAATGAAGATTTATAACACGGTGCGCTATCATGCTCTCTGTGCACAAGCTATGTGAGCACAGGCCTATAATATCTGGTGTGGCCAGGCACCTGGGTGGCTCAGTGGGTTAAAGCCTCGGTCTTCGGCTCAGGTCATGATCCCAGAGTCCTGGAATCGAGTCCCATGTTGGGGGTCTCTGTTCAGCAGGGAGCCTGCTTCCCTCTCTCTCTCTGCCTGCCTCTCTGCCTACTTGTGTTTTCTCTCTCTCTCTCTCTCTCTGTCAAATAAATAAATAAATAAAATCTTAAAAAAAAAATCTGGTGTAGCCTGTGTAACCCATGTATTGGTTATTACACTATTTTACCTGGAAGATTAAATTTCCATGAGTGATTTTGTTTGTTTGTTTCGTAGAGACATCTGAGTGAGAGGAAACAGACAGAAAGTGACTGAGCTAAATAAAGCAGCCACACTGGATTCTTACATCCAGTTTACCTGTGTGAAGAGCTGAAAGTCCCCAATAAAGACTAAGAAACAATTGTAGGTGATGCAGATTACATTCCTGAATATCACCAATGCATGATGGTTGTAAACAAGAATGTCACAGATTTGTCATAGATTCCCCAAGTCTGTGATATTTTAATTAGTTACATAATACAAGCAAACGTCTTCTAATTATTATTGTGTTTTTACTGAAGTATAGGTTCACATAAAATATTATATTAGTTTCAGGTATACGACACGGTGATTCAACCTTTATATACATTACAAAGTGATCACCAAGATAAATCTAGCTATCATCTGTCACCAATTATCTTTGATGAGTTATAATTAATCATAACATAATTTAAAATGTTGATCCACAAACTATGAGGACAAATACTCTCATCTACTTACTGCTCACCACTGGATGTCTAAGGAGATATAATTCTTCAGATTTACTTTGAAGCATGTGTAATACACATTGATCCAAGGCAATAAAAATCCTAATATTTCAGTAAATGTAATACACATAGTTAAGAAACATTCTCTACCTTAAAAACATGTCTTTTTCCCTAGTCAAGAGTACTGCCTTTACCTTTTCCAATTATTATTTAGATCTATAATATTAAAACCAGGTGTTTATTACCTAATGGTGTAATAGCATAGGTGTATTATAGGTATATGAATAGCAGAGTGTGCTCTGGAACTAGGCTGCGTGGGTTTGAAACATGGGTCCTTCAATGGCCTGCTTCTGTGTCTTTGAGCAAACTATTCAGTTTCTGGAAAATCAGTTTTCTCTTCTGTAAAATATAAATAATATTGCCTATCTCATGGGGTTGTCATGATCATTAAATGGGTTTAAAACATGAAAGCTCCTCTAATGTTGCCCGCACCTACAGGATTAGCAAGTATCAACAGATGTTAGCTAATATTGACACTCACTAATCTCAGTAAAATGTATAGTAAAGCTTAAGAAGAAAATCCACATGCAAAAAGGTAAATCTAGATACGGACTTTACACCTTTAACAAAAATTAACACAAATGGATCACAGACCTAAATATAAAATGCAAAACTATAAAGTTCCCAGGAGATAGGAAAAAAAAAAAAAAAGCAGGGAAAAAATAGGATAGGAAAAAAAATCTAGATAACCTTGGGCTTGGTGAAGACTTTTCACATTGAACACCAAAGGCATGCTCTATGAAAGAAAGAACTGATAAACTGCACTTCATTAAAATTAAAAAAAAATAAAATCTGCTGTGAAAGTGTCAAGTGATTGAGAAGACAAGTCACATATGGGGAGAAAATAGTTGCAAAAAACATATCTGAAAAAGATTGTTATGTAAAATATACAAAGAATTTGTAAGCCTCAACAAAGCCTTATATAAAAATGAGTTAAAAGATGAGCCAAAACCTTAACAGATATCTCACTAAAGAATATATACAGAGGGGGAAAAAAAATCATGATCTGGTGACACCTGGGGGGCTCAGTCAGTTAAGCGTCTGCCTTTGGCTCAGGTCACGGTCTCAGGGTCTTGGGATCAAGTTCTGAATCAGGTTCCTTGCTCAATGGAGAGCCTGCTTCTCCCACTGTGTGCTACTCCACCTACTTGTTCTCTCTCTGACAAATAAATAAAAACTTTAAAAAAAGAAATGTGTTCTGCATCATTTATCATCACAGAAATGCAAATTAAAACAACAGTATGATATCACACTACATACCTATTAAAACAGCTCTAGAACACTGACAATATCAAATGACAGTCAGGACATGAAGTAACAGGAACTCTCATTTGTTGTGGTTAGGAATGCAAAAGTACAGCCATTTTGGAGGACAATTTGGTGATCTCTTACAAAACTAAACACACTCTTAATTTCTCACAAAACTAAACATACTCTTACTATATGAATTGAGCTCCTTGGTATTTAACCAAAGGAGTTGAAAACCTATGTCCACACAAAAACCTGCACATGGATGTTTACAGCATCTTTATTCATAACTGCCAAAGCTTGAAAGCAACCAAGATGTCTCTCAGTAGGTGAACAGAGAAACTGTGGTATCTGCAGGCAATGGAATATTATTCAGTGCTAGAAAGAAATGAGCTGTCAAGCCATGAAAGACACAGAGAACATTAAATGTGTACCACTAAGTGAAAGAAGCCAATCTGACAGGGCAGCACACAGGACATTCTGGAAAAAGCAAAACTATGGAGACAATACAAAGATCAGTGGTTTCCAGGGACCACCTGGCACTCATTTTGTTGGGAGGGGCAGGGGGAGAAAGGGATGAATAGACAAAGAACAGAGGACTTCTAGGGCAGTGAAACTACTCTGTATGATTCTATAGTAATGGATATATGCCATTCATTACACATTTGTCCAAACCCACAGAATGTACAACATTAAGATTAAACCCCAATGTAAACTTATGGACATGGGTGTTCATAATGTGCCAGTGTAGGTTCATCAATCGTAAGAAGTATACCATTCTATGGAGCTAATGGATAATGGGAGAGGCTATGCCTTTAAGGGTACAGAGGATATCCCTGTACCTACTGCTCAATTTTGCTGTGAATCTAAAATTTACCTAAAAAACAATTATTATTTTTAAAAAGCTTAAGCATTATGCTTAAATGTAAAACAATTTAAAAATACAATTTTGTTGTCTTTAAATACAGACAAATAAGGAGTACAGAGTTTTCGAGTTAGAAAAATCAAGAAGTGATGAAGTTATACACTACGACATACAAAATACTATGGGTGGTTTTGGACTGAATTATGGTCCTCCCTACTATATCTTGGACATGGGGCCTTTGGGAGGTAATTGAGGTTAGATAAGGCCATAACGATGGAGCTCTCATGATCAGATTATGGTTGTTAAAAGAAGAGCAAGAGAGAAAGATAGCTATCTCTTTGCCCTTGTGGAGTGTACTGGGAGAATGCTGTATTTCTGTAAGCAAGGAAGAGAATCCTTCCCAGGAACCAACCTGCCTGGCAACTTGACCTTGGACTTGGTAAGAAGTAAATGTCTGCAGTTTAAGTCACCCAGTCTGTCTTATTTTGTTATAGCATCCTGAGCAAACTCATACAGGCTACATCTAGGATATTAACACGTGGGCTTCACATTTTAAATACTCTCACTGATTCCAGAAACATTTCTGCAACAATCAATATTGTTCTGTACATCAATCTGTATTAGTCTGTACATCAATAAAGAGACTTTTTTTTATCTTGAAAATCTTGTCATTGTAGATATATACTTAGTTTAGCAACACACTTATAATTTAAGGAATGTGAAACCATTTAAGTAGGCAGTGAGGGAATTGGGGAGAGGTTTGTAAAAGGGTATAAATTTTCAGTTATAAGATGAATAAGGTAAGAGAATCCAATATATGACACAGTGACCATAGCTGATAATACCACTGTAAAACTGATATTTGTTGACAGAATATCTTCAGAGGTCTCATTAAAAAAAAAAAAAAGAAAGAAAAGACAGGAGGTGATAGATGTGTTAATTAACCTGATTGTGGGAATCCTTTTACTATATGTCCATATATCAAATCATTACATTGTACATTTTATTTTTTATTTTTATTTTTGGCATGGAAAAAAGGATATTTCTATTTAAGTAAAAAAAATGTCACTGCATATATCAAAATCATTTGCGTGGACTCTTCCCTACATATAGGCAAGACAGAAAATCATTAACCATTGTTTTCTGAGAAATGTACATTGTACACTTTAAATATATAATAATTTTATTTGTCAATTATATATCAATAAAGCTTTTTTAAAATGGCACTAAATGACAGTTGTTTCCACCTACTAATATTTTACTCTAGTTTCTCTAGAAGCTTTTCCTTTAGAAAAGAGAAGGGAAAATTCACTGCATTTCCAGTTAGGTCATGGAATCAGCTCTAACCATTAAACAGAAATACTACATTTTCTCTATCACCAACAAAATTATTGGCATTTTTATAAATGCTGAGATTCCAGAGAGAAACATCTCCCCTCCCCCAAGAAAATGTAATTAAGTTCAATTCACTAAGGGTTAGGATTTGGAGTTCTCCCTTAGAGTCATAATTTATTTGCCTTCCTCCGTTTGGTAGTTTCTAACTGCTTTTCACCGCAGTACCTAAAATTGCTTCCAAGACTTTTTTTTTTTTCAATTTTATGATTTCCACACCAATACAGAATTATAAACCATAAAATTCTGAGTGATTCCACGATCAAGACCAGAATTTTATAACTTCATTTTGAGAAAAACAAAAGGAGATACTTTAAAATAAGTCAATTCTTTGGCACATATTTCACACCTTTATTACTGTTTTGCTGCTGATGGTGTAATTTTTATAAAACCCAATTAGACAAACTTTTTGCTTTTCCCATGGATCTACATACAAAAGTTATCAAAGATTATTATTTACAAATTCCAGAAATGAATTCTGGAATTAGTATCAATATATAAATGAATACTTCATTTCAAAAGATGTTTGGTTTGGAATATTTTTTTATAAGCAATTTAATCGAATGATATTTTTTAAATATTTAAGCATAATATTTTTTAATATTCAAAATCCATTATTTGCTATTTAAGCTTATAGCACTTGCTTATATATGGAATTTTGAAATTGATATAAATTTATATATCTTTTCTTAAGATTTTATTTTTAGGTGGCATCTGCCTGGTTCAGTCAGTAGAGCATATGACCCTTGATCTCAGGGTCATGAGTTCAAGCCTCACACCAGGGTTGAAAATTACATTTTTAAAAAAATAAAATAAAATCTTTTAAAAAATAAAATAAAATTTTAATTTTTTTAGTAATCTCTACACCTAACATGGGGCTTGAACGTACAACCTAGATCAAGAGTTGCATGCTCCACTGACTGAGCCAGCCAGACACCCCTAAATTTATATATCTAACATGTTTTTAAGTAGAAGAGAGAGGCAGTGTGACATAGTTGCTAAGAATATGGGGTCTGTATACAGAAGAATGATCACAGTGAGACACAGCCACATAAGAGCCCAATAATCAGATATTATTTTAAGGAGCCATAAGAGTAGAGTATCCAAAAGGATAAGAAAATGTAGGATTCTGTCAAGTCTCGAGGGTAAGGAATGTACAGAGCTTAACTTCCCACCAAGTACAAAGATCTTTAGAGTAGATGGAAAATATGTATCTATAACTGCAGAGTAAAATACACATGAGAAACCCAATCAAGAAACTGGCTTGGGTAGGCATTTAGTTTTGTGAGAAATGGATGTATAATTGGTATCCAGGGTCTGGAACACATGTCTTACAACACCTGCTTTATAACACATGATACAGGGATCTTCAAACTACTTTTCTTATAGATTCTTTAATTTTGAAAAGAAAAAAAAAATCTACTCTTCACCTATTTTCTTCCTTCTACCCTGCACTGCTGCCACACTGGGATCCTTGTTATTTCCATGAACACGGTAGGTAGGCTCCTTCTTCTCTGAGGACCTCTGCATTGCCTGTGCCTTCAGGCCGCAAGATTCTTATCCCAAATGTCTGCTAACTCCTCCATCTGAGATGTCAACTTCTCAGTGAGGCCTTGCCTGGCCATGTTAATTAAAATAGCAAGAAATCTCCCTTAACTTTATCTACTTTCCCCAATACCTATCATCATCCAATATTGTGAACTGGTAATCACTAACATCCACTGAAAGAAATGCACCAACACACTATTTGTTAAGTTTGTTATTTTGTTAAAAGTCATAAATTTTATACCAATTCCTTTTCCCCTTGATTTTGTATTTCCATTTCACTTTTCCAGCAGAATCTTAATCTAATATAGTTTATTTTATGCCTCAAAGTTTTTTCTATTATTGATTCTGTAATATTTCTTTGCAACAAAACAGAAATTTAAACCCATCATTTCTAGGCTCTATAACATTCCAAGTGTTAGAAATTGTCTTCTACATTGAATTAGTGTTATAATTTTAATAGTAAATGTCTAATTAAAAAGATACAATGTATTATAAATTTCATTGTTATTATTATAATAAAGAAAAAGTTTTTAAAAATATGTCTGTTAATTAGATGAATGCGGCTGTTCATTTTTTAATTAACATATATTTTATAGATGACTATTACTTATCAAAATAACATAGGGTTTATATTAGTTATAAACTTTGAGAAATCTTATTACATGAATATGTAGATGGGACTGAAGGATGTTCTGTTACAGCAAAGTCATTCAAGAACACTAGATTAGTGATCTATCAAGTTTTAATTTTAATACTCTACTAACTAGCAACTGAACTAGGTCACCCTAAAATTTTACTGAAAGCAAAGAATTAGAAATTACCTGAGTTACAAAGTGATATTTCACCAGGTCATTAGTATGTTACACTTTTTTGAATTCTGAGACTATCATAAAAGGTTTTCCAGGATGAATCAAGTGACTTTCAAGCATACTTGTCACATTTTCACTTAGATATACCTTTAAGTTTAAGCTAAAATTAGGCATAACCAGGGTAAAAATAACCCCATAAAGTTAGGATTTCTCCATTGGCTTTGAACAGAGATTTCTATATTCATGCCAAATTTTAATTTCTAGATGTGTCAAAGTGCCTTAAAAATGTGACAGATGGACTGGAAGATAGAAATTGAGACTATGTATAACTACCTATATATAATTCTATTGGTAATTTCCTTTTAGGTTTGAAAATAATTACATTTCCACATATGCATTTGACTTATTAGAACAGATTGTCAAGAAGCACTGGGGCCAAGATGGGACAGGGCAGGGATGCCCAGTGCTGCGAACAGCCCTAAGCCTTCCAATCACCCCCACAATTCTCTCTCTTTTCTCTCTTCACTTCTCCACTGGCATGCCCAAGAGCCAAACCAAGGAGCTCCTGAGAGTGCTGAAGAATGTGGTAAAAGCATCATTATGAAGCAGATGAAGTCTTGCATGTCAATGGTTTTAATAGAGAGGACTGGAAAGAGGACCTCCAGTTGCAAAGAGAACAGTGATGGAATATTATAACCCTAGGAGACAACTACAGTCTCTCATCTTCCTGCCTATGTCCTACCATGCTTTGCAAGCTGGAATTGCCCAGTCTTAGGAACTTCTTTTTTATTATTATTATTTTTTTTTAATTTTTTTTATTTTTTATAAACATATATTTTTATCCCCAGGGGTACAGGTCTGTGAATCGCCAGGTTTACACACTTCACAGCACTCACCAAAGCACATACCCTCCCCAATGTCCATAACCCCACCCCCCTTCTCCCAACCCCCCCTCCCCCCAGCAACCCTCAGTTTGTTTTGTAAGAAGATTAAGAGTCACTTATGGTTTGTCTCCCTCCCAATCCCATCTTGTTTCATTGATTCTTCTCCTACCCACTTAAGCCCTCATGTTGCATCACCACTTCCTCATATCAGGGAGATCATATGATAGTTGTCTTTCTCTGCTTGACTTATTTCGCTAAGCATGATACGCTCTAGTTCCATCCATGTTGTCGCGAATGGCAAGATTTCATTTCTTTTGAAGGCTGCATAGTATTCCATTGTGTATATATACCACATCTTCTTGATCCATTCATCTGTTGATGGACATCTAGGTTCTTTCCATAGTTTGGCTATTGTGGACATTGCTGCTATAAACATTCGGGTGCACGTGCCCCTTTGGATCACTACGTTTGTATCTTTAGGGTAAATACCCAGTAGTGCAATTGCCAAGAATACTGTACTGTTGTTGGGGGAGGGGGAGTGTGCCCTACCGCCTAACCTCTAGAAAAACTAAGAACCCAACAGCAACACAACAAATGGGATTTAATCCTTAATTGGCAAATTGTAGTACAACAATATATTTTTTTAAAGGCATCTGTGTTTAGAGAGTGAATAATTGGCAGTTTATTGTATCAAGAGTTGATATTTGAGAAGTACAAGTCCTTACTGAACAGCCTTCTTGGTACTAGATGCTGTGCTAAACCCTTAAGCCCTGCAAATACCCTGCCCACACCTCTCTGTGACTCTGCAGCACAAGCAAATATAAGTATCAATATCCATGATAAATAAAAATTCTCTGAAATTTTAGCAAAAAAACAAATCAAAACAAAAATATAATCAACACCCAAAAGAGAGAGTAAACAACTATGATTAAACAACTATGATTTTCTATAACAACTATGTTAGAACATTAAACAACTATGATTTTCTATAGTATAAGGCATTGTCTCCCTGATAACATTTTTTCTCCAACATTTTGTTGAGAAACGGACAAAAATGTTTAAAGAATTGTAAAATTCTTAGTGAGTCAGCAACACTCAACTCTGAGAGGACTTAGAATCAAGAATAGAAGTTTAGCATCAAAGCCATTGTATTTATATTTTTATTTTAAGAAAGAATCTGACATTCTGGGATTTTTCTGTATTTATAATATTTAAGAAAAAATATGTAGAGGAGAGACCTTAAAATTCTATTTAAATTTTTAAAATTAAGCAACTACTTTAGAAATGAAAACCTAGAATTAAAAACCTAGCAAATTTGGAGCACCTGGTAGCTCCGTTGATTAAGCATCTGACTCTTGATTTTGGTTCAGGTCATGTTCTCAGGAGCCTAAGATAAAGCCTCCTGATGGAATCCCCCCAGAGCATGGAGCCTGCTTGGGACTCTCTCTCCCTCACTCCGTTCCTCCATGCACACCTCCATACCGCCTCTCTCTCTCTCAAATAAACAAAATACTTTTTAAAAACAACAACAAAAAGCCCTACCAAAGTTACATACAATATTAGAACATTTATGAGAACTCAAGCTTCACCAGGTTTATAAATTTAATGTATTTGATTTACAGGAGATATTTAAAACCTCATGAAAGTTTTATTTCAGACAAAGAATCAAAAAAATCAAATACACTAAAATTATAAAACTTGATTGAAGAAATTTCATTTATGAACAGAACCAAACTTTTTCAATTACCTTAAACATGCTTATTTACATTTGACAGATTTACAAATAAAGTAAGATTTATAAATTGCATAAAAGTCTAACATGTTTAATTTTAACCTTAGTATTTGAACATTGATTTTAAAAATCAAAGCAAATATCTTCAGCATATCAATGTCCCCCTTGAAGATGCATGCATGCATGTACAAACACACACACACACACAGGCAGGCACACCAAGACTCATGTTAACATTTTAGAATTGAAGATACATGGGCTTGAATGCTATTTATTAGTCTTGAGTTCTTGGGCAACTTAATATACATAAAATGATATAACTCAATGAGATTTTGTTATTGACATGTTTCTTGTTTTAAAGATTTTATTCACCCATTTGAGAGAGAGAGAGAACACAAGCAGGGGGTAGGGGCAGAAGGAGAGGGAGAAGCAGACTCCCTTGCTGAGCGAGAAGCCCCATGGAGGGCTTGACCTCAAGAGCCGGGATCATGACTGAACTGAAGGCAGACGCTTAACCAACTGAGCCCCTCACGTGCCCCAACATGTTCTTATTATAATTCCCTTATATTTGCCATTTTTAGTGTTATTAATTTTTCTTTTTTTCCATTTCATTTCATTATGTTAATTTAAAATATTTGGTGTTCATGGACCTGTGTTTGACATAATATTTTGGAGTAACTAGATGAATTTTTCCCTTAGGAAATTATAATTAAACTACTTCTTACCTGTAATACTTTTCAACATCTCTTTTACTGCCTGAACATATCAGAGATGTGAATGTATAAAATTTCCCAAAAAAGAGCCAAATCGTAACCAGCTATTCAATTACAGTTCTTCAAAGGTAGCTTAATAGAAACGATTTTTAACATGAATTGTGCAGATTTTTTTTTTAAAAAAAGGTTAAAAAGCAAATAACTCTAGTTAGAAAAATAGCTAGTGTAACATATAGATAAAATCTCAGAAAATATTTGCTGCCAGTCATGGTTGTGGAGGCATTGCTCTTAATTTCAATTAAAGAATGAGGTGAGGTAGAAGATTATAGAAGAAATACAGTAAATTATAAAGAAGAGAAATAGGACGTGAAAATTTATCCTAGTTTAAGAAGAGTGCTCTAGCTGGTAATTAGAAAGGAATGAGGAAGGGCTACAAAAAATAGTAGTGTCGTATTGACTGAGGGGACAAAAGAGCAGTATATGATTTTTGAAAAAAAATATTTATTGAGGTATAATTTATGTATAATGAAATGTACTATTTTAAATATATCGGTCAATGAGTTTCTAAAAATAGCTTCGAGGTTTAATTAACATACAATAAGCTACACATATTTAAAATGTACACATTCATAAGTTTTGACACGTCCACACCTGCGAACCATCACAGTTGAGATTATGAACATAACAATCACTCGCAAGAGATTCCTCATGCCCCTTGTCATCCCTGCTTCCCAACCCCCTCCAGTTCTTGTTACCAAACCCAAGTTCAATGTACTTGCTGTGCCAGTGTTCAAAAAGTTGAGTAACAAGTTGCTGAAGAAAGGAATATGACAGAAGATGGCAGACTAATGTCCCAAATAACCATCTTACCACCTTGCTGCGGGCAGGGGATTTTTAAAGGAAAGAAAGGGGAAATTAGTCTTAACGATTAAGTAGTTAAAGCTGAGTTTAATTTTAACTCTTCAGAGCAACTTGTAGGCTCTAGTAGACATTACCTGTCTTAAGAAGTTCCCCAGTTCCGTCATTTGACGGTCACATGCTTTGGGGTTGGCATTCATTGCATTAAGTTCCCTGAAGAGCTTTAAATGATATTGATTATTATCTTGGTTAGAGTTTAAGCTTTAGACTGTGCTTGAGAATTATGTGAATATTAACATAGTTTGCCTAGTGTTGTGGGTCAGGGTTTCTTATGTATAGATTACCTTATTTTTAAACAATTCAAAGCAGAAGAGGAAGGGAGGCCTTTAGAATGGCATCAGTTCTGCAATATTCTCATTCCCATCCTCCAGCAACCACTGATTTATTTTCTGTCAGCACAGATTACTGTGTGCTTTTCTAGAGTGTTGTATGAATGGAATCCTACAGTGGAAGGGAGCAGAATATATGCTACTTTGGCATGTAGGCTGTTTTGAGCTAAAGGCAATTAAGACCCAGCAGACTCGGAAAAAAAAATTATTTACTTCTTCCTTAACTGCCTAAAGGAATGTAGACAGGGGGCCTATACCGGGAAGAGACCTATTACCAGAGATGACTTTTTATATCAGAAAGACTTATCTGTATGGGAGGACAAAGATCTGTTTACGAAACATTTGCTTCTCTCACCTTTCTGTGAATTGTCTTTTTCCCTTCGAAGCCTCAGACCCTTCGAGCTTCTTAGCTCAGAATGGTATCCAAGCCTCAACGGTCTGAGTGTCTTAGAGTCTCGTATTTTTTAATAGGGTTTCTGTATTTATGAAATTAATTTTTTTCTCTTGTTAATCTGTATGTCAATTTAATTATTGGCCAAGTCAAAGAACTTAGAATTTTTGAAGGGAAAAGTTTTCCTTCCCTCCACAGTATACATTCTTTCTTGTCTGTCTCCTTTTACTCAGAAGAACTATTATGAAGGTATTTTGAATGGGTACTATCTGGCTTACTTAATAAAACTTTTCTCATGCCTTCATTGATCATCTATCACAATGCAGATGTAAACATTTACAAAAACTAGACAAACTAGAAAAAAATTGTCCTGTTAGTTATTAATAGACTGAATCAATGATTATTAAAGGCATAATCTTTCTAAAAATTCATGAAAACAAATCATTGCACCTTTGCTTAGACAGGGAATTACAGAATTACTGAGTTAGAGGACTGTTGAAGTGAAATTCTCTTTCCAGTTTGCATTGATGCACAAGCAGGTAACATTTTCACGATCTCAGATTTAAAATGTTCTCTCATATTGAGAGAACTGAACCTCCCTCTGTAACCTGTTTGCACAATTAGTGGTATGTCTGTCAAGAGTTTCCTGTTTATATCTCAGCTAAATCTCTCTTGCAGCAACTTAACATCCATGGCTTCTTATTTTCCCTCAGTGGAGAAGAACACTGATAAAAATCCACATTATATCCAAGTATATATCCTTCTTTTACCCCCTCCAAAGCCCAGGACATTGTGATGATGTTTAATTTTCTTTCCTCATAGGTAACATTCTGTCTACTTCAAAACAAAAAGGGTCGGGGGGACAGGAATACTGTGCCCATTCATTTTCATATCATTTACATTCCTTAGTTTTCATTCTCTATATTGCACACGTAACAGCTTTTGAGTCTCAGGTACATCTGGGTAAGGTTCAGGTAACTCAAGGGCTTTTATGAGAACTTTATTATGTAGCACTAAGATATGCTACCAACTTAATCTGGAGCAACAGAGAAAACCTTTTTCTAAACACAGATTGAAAATTCTCATCTCAAATCAATACATTCTCATTCTTTGGTAGCAGCATTTAATTATACATGTCTAAGGGACCGCTGTTCACAGGGGTAGCAAGGACAATGGTGTATAGGCACCTGGAATTAGAACAAACAATCCACTCTGTATAGTAAAAGTTTTGCAATTTAAACCATCTGCACTCAAAGTAAACTTATAAAACTCCTGTCTGATAATGTGTTATCCAAGATCATATCTGTGTAAAACACAAGATTTATTATTTAACCCTAAGTCAAATTTAAGACACAGTGAAAAAGATCATTGGGTCACCAGGAAAAATTTGTCCAATTTATGCTGATCTGTGGACCGGCAGATTCTTTCTTACTCTTAGAAATTGGTCAACTTTTCAGGCTTTGATTTACTTTGACATTATCATCATCTTGTTCATTTTTTTTCTTGATGTTCTGTGTTTTCCTAGCTTTCCTTCATTCCCTCCCAGGCTCCCTGAAGTCACGTAGCTCTTAACTGTACAAGGTCTTTACTTGTGGCCGCTTAGGAGGAGCATACGTAGACCGAGAGCTCTAGGTTTCTAGCACAGAAGTTAACTAGCTACTATGATTTTGATCATGCTCATATTTTTAAATGGCATCATGATTTGGAATTTATAAGTAGATTTCTGAAGGAAACACCTTCTGTAATAAAGAATTTGGCTGGCTACTGTTTCTGGTTCCTGATCAGAAACCTCTAGACTCTTGGAATTTTTCTAGTGACAAGTGTTTTTGGTATTCATAGTGGGTCACCACTGTACTCTACCTGGTAGTTTATGTTAATGAGGTGGGCCATGGTTACCCCTTATATAGTTTAAGCAACCAAGATGACTGAGGACCAGGACTGACAATACCAGGAATACCACCCATGTGATTAGAACTTTGGTGTTTTGAGCCACATAATTTCAGTCTGACATCCAAGGAGGGGAAACTAGAAATTGAGTCTTAGAGGCAATGATTTAATCAATTATGCCTACACCATGAAACCCCAGTAAAAACTCTAGACCCTTCTCTGGTTTGCAATACTCTGAGTATTACTATACACGGATACAAGGAGACTACTATGTCCCTGAAGACAACAGAAGATTTGCATTTAGAATTTCACCAGACCTCACTCCCTGCATTTCTCCCTTTCTTTCTTCTTATTTGTATCCTTCTGCTTAAAATAAACTGTAATCGTAAGTATGGTGCTTTCCTGAGTTCTGTGAGCAATTTCAGTGAATTACTGAACCTGATGACAGTCATGGGAACACCCAACTTTGTAGCCAGCTGATCAGAAGTAAGCATGCCCCCAGAGATACTTAAACTAGTGGCTGGTATCTGCAGTGAAGGCAGTGCCTGTGAACTTGAGTTTGACAAACTCCCAGCAGGCCTTAAGGGAGATCAGGCTCCCAGCACTACCTTACTTCCTAGGTCATGATGGTAGCTCCTCAAACCTTGACGAATAGGCAGGCAGTCCAAACATTGTCTAGTTCTGAGTGGAAAATGTCTAGCTGTAGTTCTCTGCAAAAAATATTTAGATTAGAACACTTTTATCGTTTATGTGTTTCTCTGGTAATGTGTTTAATGATTCTTTTGGTATTATTAAGAATAAAGTACCAAAACCAAGCAAAGTTAAGTTTATATTAAAAGATTTAAAGCAGTAAGTGAAAACTCTAGTTCAAATTGTATAGGTAAAGCTAAGATTTTTTTTTTCTTACAATTCTTGAAAAAAAAAAACAGGAAGTACACTGTGTTTTATTTTTTATAAGCTATCACGGGACTGCCTAACTTGTAAAAACAGATAAATTAAATTTATTAACATTTCTTTTACCATTCTCTGTATCAGTTTCTTGAGATTAGATATACTTCTCATTGAAGTAGGCAGCTAGCCACTGTAGTGGGGATATGATGTAAAGAACTCCAATAAGTGAAAGGAATCTACATTTGCCAAAGATCCATCTCTAAAGTGAAAATCAAAATCAGTTTATCTCATAAAAAAAATTTCTTCAACCACCTTTCAAAATGCATTTTCCTCAATAATGTTTCTCTAATGTAATTTATGGAAAAGTCATTTAAAAAAATATAGTCAGGGAAACATTTAAATGTAATGATTTTAACTTATGCAAATAACACCTTAATGTTACTTTCGTAAAGGTGAAGGTTAAGTGCAGTAAATACCAGTAATAGCAATATAGTTTGCAAGTGAAATTAGCAAGAACATTTTAATAAGTCCCTAAAGCATGAACTAGTGATAAGAAGAAAAATGTTCCAAATAAAATATTCTTAAAAGTTCAAGGTCTTAGAGTCATAGTATTCATAATTATTTCTGAATGCAAGATGAGTGTATTGGTGAAATTCCTTATATGTATAAGCAAAAGATATTAAAAGCATAGAGCACAGAATTCCGTGAAGTAATTTTACTACAGCAAATTCAGGTACTATTTCACGCTCTTTCATTCCCTACAAATGTGCCATTGAGGTAATTTGGGAAAGACTAAAAAGACCTGATGGGTAACTTAGAAATGTTTTGTTGTTGTTGTTGTTGTTTTAAGATTTTATTTATTTGTTTGAAAGAGTGAGAGAGAGTGAGAGAGAGAGAGAACACAAGCAGGGGGAGGAGCAGAGAAAGAGGGAGAAGCAGACTTCCCACCTAGCAGGAAGCCTAAGGTGGGGCTCCACACGGGGCTCCATCCTGGGACTCTAGGACCTGAGCTGAAGGCAGACACTTAATGACTGAGCGACCCAGGCACCCCAAGGAAATGCTTTTTGATTTAAGTTTTGATTTAAGTTTAAAATGAAATAAAATAAATTCCATATTTTTGAAGAATGTGAATGAAAATGATGTCATTAATTCTGGAGAGACAGAGGAGAGAAAGGGGTAGGATGGGGCACTAGTTGTGTTTGCAACTTTTTCTTTATTTAACAATATTCTTTTAAAAAGTAATGAGTATTTATGTACGTTAATCTTACATTGCTTTATTTTCTGTGAAGTCTATGTGTTTGAGTATTTAACTTTAAAAATAAAAAAAATAAATATTTCAGTAGTTTTTCAAACTATGAAGTGTAAACTCCAAGAAATAACAAGAGGAGGGGCATTATATTTTAATGAATTATTGTTAAAATTCATGGGCACTAACCATGTAATAGGAATATTACTAATTATTTTAATTATATTATTTATTACACCCTCTCAATAACTACAAGACGTAGCCACTTTTAGAGTTTATCTTTTACTTGTAAGGATTTTAAGAGTTAAACTAGAGACCTTCTCCATCTTGGTAATTGTTCTATCCCTGGCACCCAGAAAAGCGCCCAGCTTTTAGTAAACTAATAATATTTAAATTCAATTGCAATTACTTTATAAAACAAATATAGCAAGGCATACTTTTAGAGATAAAGTAGAGAATAAAACAAAATCTGATTTCTTAGAGCTTCTATTCTGCTGGGAGAGATATACATGAAAATTGTCGATAGGGAGCACCTGGGTGGCTCAGTTGGCTAAGCAGCTGACTCTCAATTTCGGCTCAGATCATGACCTCAGGGTCCTGGAATGGAGCTCCACACTCAGCAGGGAGTCTGCTTCAGGATTCTCTCTCTCCCTCTGCCCCTCCCCGCCAAAATAAATAAATAAATCTTTTTTTTTAAATGTTGATGAAAAGTGTCATGAAAGAAATGAAACAGATTAAAAAGGAGAGACCGTGAATTGCAAATGAATGGAAATGATTTGTATAACAGTGTTTGGAGAGATAGTACTCATTGGGTCTTTTGCACTCTTTACAAATCTCGCTGGATGTGCCAGAGCCCAAGTCCCTGACCACTAGGCTATCTTTTAGGTTTATTTCTCAAGGTTGAGAAATTAGGTATTATCTCTCCCCTCCCTTGGACAAACAGCAGGCTTGCTTACTGACAGCTATAAAAACAGTGGATTCCTAGGGCACCTGGGTGGCTCAGTGGGTTAAGCATCTGCCTTAGGCTTGGGTTGTGACCCCAGCATCCTGGAATTGAGCCCTGTGTCAAGATCCTGCTCAGTAGGGAATCTATTTCTCCCTCTTCCTCTACCCCTTCCCTCCACTCGTGCTCTCTCTCTCTCTCTCTCTCTCACATAAATAAAGAAAATCTTTAAAAAAAAAAAAAAGTGTTACCTATATGTTACCTCTTATGTTCTGTTGAACTATATTTTGAAACTTATGCATAGGCACAGTACAAAGTCAAGTAAGAATTAATGTCTCTATTTTTAAAAGTACACATGTAAACCAGTCATTTCCTTTGCCTCAGGCTTTCCTCTCCCTGTTATTGTGCCTACTTTTTCCGCATCAGCCTTCTAGCTCTGTCTACTTTCTGAACTAATCTTGATGGATTTCAGCAAGAAGCATAGTAATGGCCTATTTCCTAGTTTAAAATGACCCACCAAATATGGGACCTTATAGCCCTACCTGACTAACTCCAATGGTTCTTTCTCCCTGACTCTTCTTTGAAGCTAATCTAACCCAAAAAGAGACTATATTTTCCTTGGAGTTACCTTCAACATTTCTCCCTTTACTCACACATGTGGCCAGTCCCTGTGTTTGACCTTACACTTCATCAGTCTACCTGATTACTTCAGAGTCCCTTTAAAAAAGAGTATTCACCCTGAACCTCAATCTTGAATAAGGAAAGTGAAATGATTTCTATATTTCTTTGCTTTGTGAATGTATCAATTATACAATTTTATTAGTTTCCTTCTATTCATATAGAAGTTACTCATATCAACTGTCTCTAGAATTGTTTAAGACCTATAGTAAAAATTTTGAAATAGACTGTATTTGTTTTTGGCTTTAGGACAACAGGTTATAACACGATGGTTTAGTGCTTATACTGTTATCTTTTAACCAAGGTGCAAGTTAAAGAATGGTTTTCACTGTTAATTAGAACAAGCAAGTTTTTATTTTTCTAAAGTGATATGGCCATCTGTTTATCCATATATTTCCCATCTGTGTATCTACCTTCATATTTTTATGTTGTCTGTGTTTGAGTTGAACAAATTCATCTTAATTATTATCTTCTAAGTCCATGCATATGGAACCAGGAGAAAAGGGCAACAAATGCTTTAATTACTCTCCTTATGTATTTCATATTAACAAACAAAATTAGTTTATCTGAAATATGTACACAATGTCAATCCCATTTGATTTTAATGGAGTTAGAGTTGGCATTAATAAAATAAGCATTTGTGTCTATTGAGAATTATAGATTTATTTTGTTGAACTATGCATGACATTTAGCTTAGCTTGGGAAAGGTAAATAAAATAGTGCCTTATTAATAGAGGAAATCGTGTTTTGAGTAGCTTATAATTGTGAATGCTCACTAAAAGAGCTGTAGTAATAAAATATTCAAACTAGAGAAACTGTACTTAGTGTTTGAAGAGAACAGACATAAGTCAGTTAAAATCTAACTTTTATATACAAAAAAAGCCACAGTAGAGGTTTATTTTGCACCACAGAACTGAATTCAACAGGGTTTACCTTGCATTTTCAATCCTCCTTCTAATATAAGCTGTACTCTGGCTTCTCTCCAGGCTCCTATCTTGACTACAATCTCTCTTCAAGAGTGTCATTATGACTATGCTTTTACATAGTCTTTTTTTTTTTCCTGTTCTTTTTTTTTTTCTTCCCTGTTCTCACTCAAATGAATTCAACCTCCTACTTCTTCCACTGCTATCCTTGGACTTCACACAATCAATGCACATCTTTATGACCATAAGCTTAGAGTTTTCAATCTCTACTGAGCCTTTAGAACTGTTTGGAATCACATTTCTTTTCCCTTTCAACTTCTTTTTGAATTCCCAGAATGTCTATACCAAAACCTTAATCTGTATTCTATTATACGTTCAATACCAACACATGCAACAGACTCTTGCTTAACAGAATAAGCCAAGATTATTAGGTGGAATATCCAATTACTTTGCATTTCCTGTTTTAAATATGCCTATTTTGGTGTCCATTCTTCCCTTCTAACCAGGCGGAGGTGCCCTCTCTCATCTTCAAAGGTGTTTCAGCTACACCCAAGAATCAATTTCCTGCTAGCCCTTTGAAACCCAGCTAGTCTTTTTCTCCAAAGATCGCTTCTGCTAGCCTACAGAGAAGCTGAAATATCCTCATCCTTAACCTACCTTTCCTTCAAGTTTTAATTCCCTCCTTTAATTCACCACAAACATTTATGACAATGTAGCATAGGCTCGTTTTTCAACTTCTTTAATTCCCATCTATCTACTAATTACTCTTAGCAAGCAGGGACTTTCAGTGCCTGATGAAGCTATTCTTCCTGCAATCACCTCTTAAATGCCAATAGAACTGCTCTTTGAAACCTCATCTTACTCATCTCTTGTGTATTCCTGGACACTACTGACACTCTGTCCTTGAAGAATGTGCATCATTATTTTCCAAGATATTTTTTCTTAAAAATTTCATCCACATCTGAAAGTTGCTCTTAAGTGTTTTTAACAGCATCTTCCTTTACTCATCCTTTAAAATTTTGTATTTCCCAGAGTTCAATTCTTTGACTCTCTTCTTTTCTTACTCTAACTTTATCCCTGGGTATCCACAGGTTCCCATGCCTTTAATTACCATCAAAATGCTGAGATAAGGAACTACAGTTTTATTATTCTTAGCTTTATCTTGTATTTTCAATTCCCATGTTAACCTGTATGTCCTGAAGCTACTTCAGGACATATGGACATATAGAAGCTACTTCAGGACATGTAGTATGTTAAAACCAAATTAATTATTTCTCCTCTTACTACATGTTTCTATTCTAACATTTTCCATTTGAATGAAAGTATCACAATCTACCCCATCTCTTAATCTGGAAATCTGAGGGAAATGCTAGGATTTTGTGCTTTTCCTTTTTCTCCCCTCTTCTAAGCTACTTTAACCAGTCAACTCTGAAAAAGTATTCAGTTCTAACTTTGAAAACTTACAGAATTTAGTTCTTTTTTCCATCCTTTCTAGATACTGCCTTGGAAGTCCTCATCACATTTCTTTTGAATAAGCCACCTACCTGATTTCCCTGCATCTAATCTTACCCTCATTGAAGCCATTCTCCACTCTATATCCTGAGTTATTGTTATTTTTCCATCAAAAATTATCATTGGTCCCCTTAATGCCCACAGGATTAGATTCACATCCTTTAACTTGCCTGAGAAAGTTTTTTAGGAATTAGGCGCAACCAGCTTCCAGTCTCATCATTCCCTGGCCTCCATAAGTAACTTTATGCCAGCTCAGTTCACTTCATCTTTGCTCCTATTGTTCACTCTGGCAGTAAGACTATTCTGTTCCTTCTCTGTATTACAAATTATTTTTCCCTCTTCAAAGCCCAGCTCAAATACTGGTTTCTCTGTGTTGCATTTGGAAACTCTTCAGTGATGAATGAACATAAGAGATTGATTTAGGAAATTCAATAAGTCTTTTTGGAGAAAATGAGTATGGCTAGAAATAACTTTATGTTTCACAAGGATTTTTTTTTTTTTAAAGTCATGCTCTCTCTTTGACCTGACACTCTGTTGTGTCTTAACCAAATTTAAAGAGTTGTTTCATTTTGCAATCTATCTACACATAAAGTTCCATAAGTTAAGATTTATCATAAGTCTATGAGTCACCTGAACTGGGCTGAAGTAATTTTAGCTGGGCTTACTCATCTGTGGTCATCTTGGGTTGGAAGTGGACATGTTGACGTAGGTGGTTCTGTTGAATAAACTGGTTCTACATCAAGTTGTATTTCATATTCCAGAAGGCTAGCCTGAACCTGATCTCATGGTAGAAGCAGAGGTCCAAAGAAAGAGTAGATGTGCACAAGAGTTCTTATAGCATGCATTTGGAACTGACAATCTATTGATTCCATTGCATTTCATTGAGAAAATTGGGGCCATTTTTTTAATTCAGTAAATCTGCCATAAACTGAGAGGACATTTTAGAATATGATATTCAAATCACATAATATTCTATGTGAACCTTTTAGAAGTGAATGAGTAAAAGGGGGAACATTAAAAAAGGACAGAAAAAATATGTTGTTATATTTATTCTGTGCTATGTTATGTACGATGTAATTTGGGTTATCCCTCAGATTTCAGAAATTAGAAATTACAGAGACTAAAGTTTGATCTTAATAGTAAATTGAAAACATTTAGAAAGATTAAAATCTAATATTAAATTAATCCTATTTTCTTGGAAATAAAATTATTCTTCAATATGATGAGGAAACTGACAATAAAATATCATAGTTTGAGAAAGTCAAGGAAAGAAATCTCAGATAACCCTCAAAAATATTATACATAGTGCTGCTGAATAATTCTGAGAACTCTTCTCCAGCAGGTATGTGGAAATTACCTTCAAGATGACTGGCTACAGTTGATATTGTCAATTTGTTCGTGGCATGGCTTCCAAGTACTGAACACCTGAAGCTTGCATTCAGCTGACAGAGAGGCACACTTCACTGAAGTAGCATTGGAATACAAATAAATTGGATACCACTTAGAGACCTGAAATGCCACTGTGAGATGAAAGGCAAACCCCACTGAAAGTGACAGCAATATTTTCTTTTCTAGCTAGCTAGGGAAAATATATAGGTAGAAGATGAGAGACCTTTTTAATGGAATAAAGAAAAATGATACTGCTTCTATAACCCAAGCACCATGGTTCTTAATACAATTCAGTAAATGCCTCAAAATAGAAGTACATTAAACTTCAAGGCAATCAGAACACTAGATTGTCAGAATGTGGTAAAAGTAGCGATCTCCAAAGCTGGCAAAGATGCCTATAGGAACTATGGAGCGTCAAACATCTGAGAGTCAGTCGACAGTCCCTCTGACACTACATATTGAATTGAACATGTTGTCAGCCTCCCTGAATTCTCTTTGTGTTTCAAAATATGCTGAATGATAGATTTCTTCTCTTCTTAATAAATTTTAAGTTAATTTATCTCGAGACACTGATTTCACATCAAACTTAAGAATCCTGACATTTTACACACATAAGCCATAGCCTGCTAAATAGTCTCAGAGAAATGCACACTTCACTTTTAAACTAATCAAGTATGTCTCGCTCATTTCTCAAGACATGGTGGCATATTAAATCTCTAAAGGTTCAGCCATTAAGCTTTTGAGATATAGAAGTCTCAAGTAGTTCGCAGGAATGGCATATTAGTTACAATAAAATAAATCTCATTTGGGTTTTATTAAATGGGAATGTGTGATTATAGTTTTAATCATCACATTCTCATAAACCTATTTTTTATATAGCCACTGTCTTGTTTGACATGAAGCATATATATGTATTTATATATTATTATATACTTAAGAGCTTATATAATATATATTCTATATAAATATTCTACATGTGTACATGGAAAAATACTATTCCTGCAGCATGCTCTCTCTCTCCATATATATGTGTGTGTGTATATATATATATTCAAGATAATCTTAACAGTTTGTCTAGTTTGTCTTACTAGGTTTCCAACAGAAAAAAACCTTCCGAAGATATTTTGAGCATTTTTTTATTATGTTTAAACACAGGCATTCACCCACATACTGTATTACAGCAGTAATTACTCAATTTTTACAATTGCCAGTGATACTATTTGTTTTTCCACTCCTAAGTTTTAAGTGCCTAAGCTTTATGTGTACATAAGAATGTGTTGACTGAGTCTCACTCAGACTGTGAAATTTATTGCCATGAATTTTAAGACCATCCAAAGTTTACAAATACATCTCTCCCTTCCAATAACCAAATGAAGACAAAATACTCATTATAAAAATAGATTTAGTTATAGAAATATAAGGACACATAAATAATTGACTATAATTGAATAATTGCTTCTGCAAGATATGGATTTCTGGCAGTGCTTCAAACCTTGCCTGGTTGCAGGGCCTGGTTGAGGGTGGGGGTAGGAGGTGATTACTGGACTTTCCAGATCACAACTCCTAGGCAAATAGCCACTTACTCCATTTACAGATGGGATAAAATAACCACATTCTATTCTTTAGCTGTTTATCAGGACTGCTAAAATTAGGATTCCCTCATATAATGTTTCATAGTAATTTTCTCACATTGCTTTTTTGATCCATTTCATTTTTCATCATTGCATATTATGAAGAAAGAGATTTGTTACACAGCAAAATCTGTCATAAGATCATCAACAAATATTAATTTACCCTGGATAACTTTGAGTTTCTGATTTTCATTATTTGTAAAATAAGATCAGACTAGCCATAGATAAAATTTGCATCAAGTAAAGATTCTTTGATTATATTAGGGTTTCCAGTAGAGAATGAAACATTTAAAAATCCAATCTGAAGTCTATGGAGTGGAGACCAGTAATGTGGACACCCTCCCCCCATCCATCCATCCATCTATCCATCTATCTATCTATCTATCAAGACTATACTGTCAGGGATCATTTCTATAGTTTATTATCTATCTATCTATCTATCTTCTTTATCTTCATCTTCTATCTAGAGAAATAGCTGTATCTCTACATAGGTATAGAAAAATGCATTTTAAAAAGCATTACTTCTATCCATATGTAATTCCCATTTCCCTCTGCCTATGCATGTGTATAGGAAATGGGAATTACATATGGATGAAGGTAACACTTTTTTACAGGAAGCTAGATTTTTATCATATCTCATCTTGACTACTAGGTATGATTTAGATGAACAGATAAGAAATGATATATTAGTCTTTGGTTCCATGAAATTCTATCTTGTTTAACCCATCCAATCATATCTTATTCCTATTAGAAGAATACACGTAGAGAAAGTAAATTACTTTTGATATTTCAACACATGTGAAGCACAGGAAAGCTAGATTCTAGCACAGCACCTCCTTCACCGATGTCTTTTCTCTCTACCACTTATTTGCTTTTCTTCCATTAAAGACTTTTTCTTCAACTCCTTGCTTCTCTTCACTTTACTCATTCAGTTTCCTTTTGTTGAGATTTTTTGAGGCAAAAGAAAAACTCAGAGACAAGGGAATAGAAGGAAAGTCAATTTCAGAACAAGAGTAGAAACAGCCCCTGACTACTACCGGCTTTAAGGAAGGATGACTCGAAAGAGAAAGTGAACGCTCCTAATTCAATGGGCTCTAACATAACCACTTGAATCTTCAGGATTACATTGCAATAATGCCAGACTAGGAAATCCACATGTTAGAAAGGATGCTATTAACTTCTCCCACAGTGGAAGATGCATGCTGCTTTGTGAAGATTTTCAAATACTACCAAGACCTATTAGTCACAGCAAATCATATTATTTCCTCTCTCTGTGCTTTTAACATAAAGATACATCAGCTAGCCAGCTCTTATGGTGAATTTATGGAGCCCATCTTAGAATCTTTTGGGGTGCTTAAAAAATGAAATGTAATTAAGGCCCACTTCAGACCAGGGAAATCAGAATCCCCATAGTGAAATCACTATTTTTTAAAAATGTTCTATAAATCATTCTATTTTGTGGCTATAAGAATAAGAGGGAGGAATAGTCTCATGTTAAACCTCCTCCAACAGTGTGGAAATTCCTTAAGAAATTAAAAATAGAGCTACCCTATGACCCTGCAATTGCACTACTGGGTATTTCTCCCAAAGATACAGATGTAGTGAAAAGAAGGGCCATCTGTACCCCAATGTTCATAATAGCAATGGCCACAGTCGCCAAACTGTGGAAAGAGCCAAGATGCCCTTCAATAGATGAATGGATAAAGAAGATGAGGTCCATATACACTATGGAGTACTGTGCCTCCATCAGAAAGGATGAATACCCAACTTTTGTAGCAACATGGACGGGACTGGAAGAGATTATGCTGAGTGAAATAAGTCAAGCAGAGAAAGTCAACTATCATATGGTTTCACTTACATGTGGAACGTAAGGAATAACCTGAGGACATTGGGAGAAGGAGAGGAGAAAAGAGTTGGGGGGAATCGGAGGGGGAGACAAACCCTGAGAGGCTGTACACTCTGAGAAATAAACTGGGAGTCTTGTGGGGGGAGGGGGTGGGGTGTTGGGTGAGCCTGGTAGTGGGTACTGAGGAGGACGCATGTTGCATGGAGCACTTGGGTGTGATGCATAAACAATGAATCTTGGAACACTGAAAAAATAAAGTTTAAATAAAAAAAAAAAAATCCACAAGAAAACTATAGGCCAATTTCCCTAATGAGTATAGATGCAAAATCATCAATAAAATACTACCAAAATGAATTAAGAAAAAAAAAAAAAAAACTCCTTCCAAATCCTCCTGGAGAAGTAATATAATTACTTAAAAATGAAAGGAAGGCGGGAGGGCATCTGGGTGGCGCAATCAGTTAAGCAACTGACTCTTGATTTCAGCTTAGGTCTTGATCTCAGGGTCATGAGTTTGAGCCCTGCATTGGGCTCCACAGATGGGTATTTAATGAATGAACTGGACTCTGATACTTCAAATCCCCTTTCCTCCAGAAGCTAATCTATCTAGACAGATTGTAGTTCTAAGCACAACAGACCTAGCATGTTGTGTTTTCCAACCACACAGGGAAGTATCTCACTCATTATGCTTTCTGAATAGCACAAAGAAGCTCAGAGGAGTCAGAGAGAGACCAGATGACCCAAGAGAATATTTCTGAAGAAGTCTGATTAATGTGGTCTAATGGATGATGTTTCTTAGCAACCATCTCAATTAGGTCAGTCACTTCTCCCAAGCAGTCAAGAAAATGGCTGGAGTGGAGAGGACCTGGTACATTATTTGAATACTGCTCTCTCTTGGCATTGACCATGGAATTCCTTTATAGAAGCAAGAAGACAAGGGAATAGTGTGTCCTTACTTCATTACTGCATTGGGTCTCAACCCAAAATGACTCAAAAAGTAGAACTGAACATTTATATCACACTCAAGATCTTCTAGTTCAAAAAACTAATTTTAATTAGATGACATTTTCCCACTTTTGTTTTAAAACAGTGATACTGTTAAATATAAAGACTTAATAGTATAGTTTAAAAGTTTCTCAAATGTATCCTAAGAAAATTATCAGACATCGATTTACATTATTTAGTGCATGCAATTTATAATTATGAAACAAAAAAAAAAGATTCTCCAAAATTAGAAAACAGTGAAAACTAAGTCATATCAATATAATGGAATATTATGCTCCAATTCTAACTGTGCTTTAGTATATTTAATAACATGAAAAATGCTCATGATATTTTTAAAAGAAAATACAAATTAAATAACACGTAGAGGATGTTCCTACTTCGGCACACACAGTCTATGTACACACATACACATATATACACATATATACATACATACATGTATGCACTCTATTATTTTTCTAATTTGTGCTATAATAAATTACCACAATCATAGTTGCTTAAAATAACACAAATTTATCTTACAGTTCTGTTGGTTAAAAGTTCAGTACAATCTCACTGGAATTAAAATCAGTGTCAATTGCCCTGTGTTCCCCTCTGGAAGCCTTGTAGAAGACTCAGTTTTCTTGCCTTTTATAACTTTTAGAGGTCTACACTGCTTGGCTCATGATCCCCCTTCCTCTGCCTTCAAAGCTAATAATGACACGTTGAGTCTCTCACACGTCATATTGCTCTTCCCTCTTTTTCCACCTCTGTATTCCACTTTTAAGGACTCTTGCCATTACATCATGCCCACCTGGCTAATCCAGGATAATCTCCCGACTTTAAGATCAGCTGACTAGCAACCTTAATTCTATCTGCGTCTAATCCTCCTCTGTCTTGCAACCCATACCATTCCAGGCTCCAGGCATTAAAATGTGGGATTCTTTGGGTGTCCATTATTCTGCATACCAACATATACAAGTAAATACATACAACATACCCATATATGCATGTGTATATACATACACACATATATATACACATATATGTAAAGAGAAAGATTCTAAAGATACATGTCATAACATTAATATTAGGTGACTGAATTATAGTGTTTTAGTTTTCCTTTATCTCTCTCATCGAGATTTTTCTATAATAAATACAACTGGAAAAAAGTCTAATAAATGCTATTTCTTCGTATGAGCCTCTAAATTATATTTTGCTCATTTACTGGATATTTTCAAAATAAATATCACACACTGAAGTTTATAACTTGAGCATTTAAAAGGTAATTTATTTTAAAAGTTGATGGTGCACTGAGTGAACATCACATGCTCAGAGGCTTAGGAAAGAAGCCAACCAGGAGAGAAGATCTGGCCTCCTCAGCCATTGATTTCTGCACAATCAATTGACTCGGATCATGCAGTTAATCCAATTCAGCAGTTAAGAAAATTGAAAAGACCAGCTGTGTGATTTTTAGGTCCAGTATTTTTTTTTCTAAAGAGACACAGAAAGCAATGTCATTTTTGCTAGCCCTCCCAGGGATCTGCAAAGGTGAGGGAAGAAAAAAAAAAGACATCTTTTCCCCTCTCCTGCAAAATAATCTTTTCTAGAGATGATGATAAAATATACATCACTAATTCTCATGAGAACTTCATATAAGCAGAAAAGGTTAAGTTAATACTATATAATCTGTGAGTCACACTAGATTAAAGTTCCATGAATGTTTAGTTAAAGAAAAATAAATTTAAGTCAAAGTAGAGAATCTTACCTTGTTGAAGCTTTTTAAAAATAATTTTTCGTATCTGAAATGGAATAATTCTATTTGCTCTTAAACAAGAATAGAAAGAAACAAGTCAAACTTTGAATGCCAGGAAGTGCTATGGTGATGAATTAGGTCTCTATGTCACTCTTAATTATGGCTTAATGAGTAACTATATTCAAATGTAACACAAAAAAATAATCACATTCTTTATTCTCTAAAAACATAGAAAACATCTCAATTAGGTACTGTGCTCAAGAACGAATACTAACTACTATTAGAATCATAACTAGTTTGGTCTTTGTAAAATTAATCCTTTTTAAACCATAAAATAAGACCTTTACTGCTCTCTACATTCTTATTAATTGCACAGTACTTCATAGGCTCTTGTTGAATTGAAGAGGGAAAATTAGTCAAGAAAAGGTCATCTTCTTTCCTTACTGGTTGTATGCTAATTAGGCATACAAGGAGCAACTTGTGAAGTGATAGAATATTTGAACTGTGGTAGACAAGAACTGACTTAAAAAAAAAAAAAAAAACCCACACATGGAACAAGAAACTTGGAAAGAACATGAGGTATCATTATCACAGCTGGGAAGGTTTAGCTCCCACTTGAAGCCTTGGCTCCCTCCCAGGATGCCTGGTAATGTGTGGTTCCCAATCACCTCTTCTTCACTTTCAGAAAATTATCTCCTGCTTTATTGCTTTTATTAAGATCACTGGACATGAACGTTCTAAACCGTTCATTCTGGGTACTTGGGTTGCTCAGTCGGTTAAGCATCTACCTGCAACTCGGGTGATAATCCCAGGAGCCCTGCATCTGGCTCCCTGCTCAGCGGGGAGTTTTCTTCTCCCTCTCCCTCTGCCCCTCCCTCCGCCTATGCTCTCTTGTGTACTCTCTCTCTTATACTCTCTCAAGTAAATGAATAAAATCTTTTATTAATAATAATTAATAATAAAGTATCCACTCACCCACCTGAAAAATTTCCATGTATGATCACCAAATTCCTCCTGCTAGTGAAGAGGAAGAGTCACTTTGATTTTTTTTTTAAGACTGATTGAATGACTGGTTTGAGAGAGAGAGAGAGAGAGAGGAAGTGGGAGGAGGGACAGAGAGAGAATCTCAAGCAGACTCCTCACTGAGTGTGGAGCTGGAGACAGGGCTCAGTCTCACAACCCTGAGATCATGACCTGAGCTGAAATCAAGAATCAGAAACTTAACAACAGTGCCCCTCACTTTGATTTTCTGAAACAAATCCTTCTTACCTGGATTATTTCTCCTTTGATGACCTAAAAACCAGTCCACCAAATATACCTTATTGTTAAGGTGACTATATAGTATTTCATTCAAACCATATTTCAGAGCTGCACTATTCAATATGATAGCCACTAGCCAATTAGTTAAATTTAAGTTGAATAAAATTAATTCAGTTATACTTGTCACCTTTAGGCACTTGATAGCTACCTTGACTAGTATCTACCATATTGGACAGTGTGGATATTGACTATTTCCATCACCACAGAAATTTCAACAGGACAAAGTATAACAGTTCCATGGTAGGGAATAAAATTGAGAACTATGAATAATGATTCCAGGATAGCAGATATATATTAACTGTCACCAGCAAACCAAGACATATGGTTACCCTACTTATCTTCAATTTCTCTTTTTCTTCCCTCCTTTTTTTCTGCCTGCAGATAACTAAACTTTTCCTTCATTAAAACAAAATGAACACTACCACAACTATCAGCTGACACACCTTTACACTTTTCCTATTTGTGACATTAAATATTTAACCAATTAAATAAAATTAATTTATAAAAATAAAAATTAATCTAGTATTTTTTTAGCCATTGGTAGGCAAAGTAACCATTTAAATCAGTTCACTTTTACTTTACAGTTGGTTGTTGCAGAACACTACAGCAAATTATAGTCACCACTAATTGAGTATTTATGATGTGCTTTATATGGTGGTAAATGCTTCATATTTATAACTATTGTATCCTTTAATCATTATGTCATTTAATAACATCAGATGAATGGTTTGAGGCCAGTAATTACTACGGGGGTTCTGAGCAGCTAGTTAAAATGGAGAACCCTATCTGAGATTAACCAAAGTGAGTGAGAAATTGGAAGACAATTATTAAAGTTGAGGATGGCAAGAAATTTTAGAAGCTGGAGGAATTCAATGTTGAAGCTGATCCCAAAAAGGAGCTGGATTTTTAAATGAACAATTGAGATGAAGTCAAGAGTCTGGCAGAAGATAATCACGGACTAAAGCAGGGAGAGAAGGAAGAATCTTGGACAATTATTCCAAACACTATTTCATATTTTCAGCTCACTTAAATGGATAAGCATGAGACATGTATATGTGTTAGACTGGCAGACTGTTATAAAAACATCACATAAAAGTGGACAAGCTTCATGAAGATAATATCTGATTGCAATATAACCAGTACATCTCAACTCCTAGGACACTGTTAAGTCTGAACCAACCCTGAGTTTACATGCACCCTTTAACATTGCATTTGAACTTCATTAGTGTACTTTAAGCTCCCAGACTCTTTCAAAAATAGCATAAATAACTGGCACCAAAAAAGAAACATAAATCAATGAAAGAAACAGGAAACCCAGAAATAAACACATAGTTATATAGTCAGTTAATCTTTGACAAAGAAAGAAGGAATATGCAATAGGAAAAAAGTCTCTTCAACAAATGGTGCAGGGAAAACTGAATGGCTACATGCAAAAGAATGAACCTGGACCACTTTCTTACACCATAAACAAAAATAAACTCAAAATGCATTACAGATCTAAATGTGATACTGAAACCATAAAAATAACTGGAAGAGAGAACAGGCAGTAATTTCTCTGACATAAGCCACAGCAACATTTTTCTAGACGTCTCCTGAGGCAAAGGAAATAAAAGCAAGAATAAACTACTGGTACAATATCAAAATAAAAAGCTTTCGCACAGTGAAGAAGTAATCAACAAAATTAAAAGGCAACCTACTGAATGAGAAAAGATATCTATAAATGATATATCTGATAAAGGATCAGTATCCAAAATACATAAAGAACTTATCAAACTCAACACCCAAAGACCAAATAATCCAATTAAAAATGGGCATAAGACATGAACAGATATTTCTCCAAAGAAGACATACAGATGGCGAACAGACACATGAAAAGATGTTCAGTATCACTCACCATCAGGTAAATGCAAATCAAAAACCACAATGAGATATCATCTCATGCCTGTAAGAATGGCTAAAATTAAAAACACAAGAAATAGCAAATGCTGGCAAGGATGTGGACAAAAAGGAACCCTCATGCACTGCTGATAGGAGTGCAAACTGGTGCAGCCACTGTGAAAAGCAGTTTGGAGGGTCCTCAAAAACTTAAAAATAAAATGGCCCTATGATTCAGTAATCACACCTTTGGGTATTTACCCAAAAGATAAAAAAACAGTAATTTGAAGGGATACGTACATCCCGATGTTTATAGCAGCATTATTTATAATATCCAAACTATGAAATCAACCCGAGTCCACTGATAGATGAATGGATAAAAAAGATACAGTAAATATATACAACGGAATAATATTCAGCCATAAAAAATGAAATCTTGCCATTTGCAACAACATGGATGGAGCTAGAGAGTATACTGCTAAGTGAAATAAGTCAGTCAAAGAAAGACAAATAAGATTTCACTCATACATGGGGTTTAAGAAACAAAGCAAATGAACGAGTGGGAAGGGGGAAAAAAGGAGAGAGAGACAAACCAAGAAATAGATTCTTACCTCTAGATAACAAAATGATGGTTACCAGAGGAGAGGTGGGTGGAGGTTAGGTGAACTAGATAAACGGAATGACATAGGTCTACTTATCATGAAGAGCAGGGAGTAATGCACAGAATTGTTGAATCACTATATTGGACACCGGAAACTAATAGAACACTGTATGTTAACTCTACTGGAATTAAAATAAAAATCTTAATCAAAAAACTGAAAAATATAGCATAAATAACATTATAGGACAAACGGCTAAAAGGGAAAAGTAACTTTCATTACATATGATAAAGAGCTCTGATTCCATATTTATAAAAATGTTCTTTCAAATAAATGATCAAGCTAAACACCTAGGGGTCAAACTTCATAACTTATCCTAACATTTCACACCAAATGCATCAACAAGTATATCACCCATGTTAGCTCTCAAGTATTCCCAACTCTGACTAGTTTGTTTTGCCTCTGCTGTTGCACCTCTGGGCCAAGTCTTCACTCCCTCCTACTTGAATTTGTAAAGTAACAGCACCCTGAACCCACTGTTTCCTTCCTAAAGTGGATGTCCCATGGCACCCAGAGTGATGTTTAAAATTTAACTCATCATTTCCTAGTTTAGAAACCTCCAAAGGATTCCCCTGCATGTAGGAGAAAAACAAAACAAAACAAAACAAACAAACAAAAAACAACTAAAACCCTTTCCATGGCCTAAACTATTATTAGTCTTGGCTCAAAGCTTTTACAATGACACAAAGCTTTTGCAATGACTGCTACTCTTCTTAGAACACTTTCCTTCCAATTCTTCCCTTAATTAATGTTCACCATTCGGGTCTCAAACCACCTGCTCCTTCCTCAAGAGATCTGGGTTGCCATCTGACCCAAAGCAGCTTCTCTTCTTTGATCAAATTGTGTGATTATTCACAGTATTTGCTAATTTTATAATTACAAAATTTCTTTTCCATTTTTTTTAAAGATTTTATTTATTTATTTCTTTGACAGAGAGAGCAAGAGAGCACAAGCACCAGGAGCAGCAGAGGGAGAGGGAGAAGCAGGCTCCTGCTGATCAGGGAGACCGATGCAGGAGTGGGCTCGAAACCAGGACCCTAAGATCAAGACCTGAGCAGAAGGCAGCCACTGAACTGACTAAGCCACCCAGATGCCCATGGCCTTGCCTTGCCTTGCCTTTTACCTTTCCATTCTTTCTTTTCTTTTTCTTTCCTCCCTTCTTTCCTATTATCCTTCCTTCCTTCCCTCTTCCCTCTCCCCAGCAGGATGTTTACTCTTTGAAACTAGATTACTCTCTGCCTATGTTACTACAACAGTATCTACCAAGTAGAAATTGGTGCTTGGCTAGATCTTGGCTAGACACTGCAGTCTGTCTGTATGAAGGAATGTACAGTAATATAGAAAAATGTTTAGTAATAAGACTAGGCACATTGTTAAGAAAGTATGATTTCTAGCTGCAAAGGAAAGGAATGAGTATGCATGTGCATTCATAAAACCGAAATACACACGCCAAGGGGTCAAAGTGGTGACTTAGCATGATGGAAATGCTGCTAATTCTTTTCCTCTTTTTCAGTTTAACTGAATTCTCATTATAACTAAAAATCTACTAAGATGTTCAGAGCAGTTTACTAATACAAAAGTAGTTGGGTGTAAGAAGTAGAAAATAGGCTTCTGAGGTCAATCCTGTTTTTGAGCACTAGCCAATTTGTAGGTCAAGAGCGCTATTCTGAACTCCTAAGGATATGTCACTAATATGTGTAACTCCTTATGACCCAGTATCTTAGAGGGTAAATAGAGTCCCGAAGTAAGTGAAATTTTTAAATTAACTTTCTTTAAAAACAAAAAAAGGCCTAGTGGTATTCTCTTTATCACTCCTTAATAAAATGCCACTGGGCTCTATTTTTTTATGCATTTTTTTTCATTGGAAGCTATGCAAAAAAGTGCCCATGGAGCAGATCTGAGACTAACTTATCCTTAGAAAGCCCTGATTCCAAGGCTGGCCTTTGGTTGACATCTAGGAACTAAGTTTTCTCACCGTTAACTGATAAGAGGGACTTACTCTGCCTAAACTCTGTGTACACAATACGGTTTAGGACGAGCACCTGCTTTCTTTCTCAGTGTCTAGAATTTGGTATGTCCCAGCCGCAGGCTGCCTGCTTGACCAACTCTTAATAAAAACCCTGGGCACTGAGTCTCTGATGAGCTTCTCTGTTTGGAAACATTTCATAGATGTTGAAACAACATGTTGCTAAGGAATTAAGGGTCCCCCAGTGACTCCACTGGGGAAGAACCCTTGGAAGCTTTTGCCTGGTTGCCCCCTATATTTTTCCCCATGTGCCTTTTTCCTTTGATTTTGTTTCATCTCCTTTTGTTGTAACCAATCATAATCCTAAGTATGACTATATGCCAAGTCCTGTGAGTTCTACTGGAAAATTATTGAACACAGAGGTGGTCTTAGGAAGTCCCTGGCACAGAAGCTAACTTACAGAGTGGGATTTCTAGCCCTTCTATCGTTCATTTGCATTGGCTATACTATGAATAACATAGAGGTTACCTCTTAAACAACATGGTAGAATGAATCCGTAGCATGGATGGTCTGCATGGTCCTATTGTATTTAACTGACTCTCACAGAGAGAGTCTCCAAGTATAATCAGACAAGTCAAATACAGATTCCACTGAGTCCAGGTTCTTCTTATTGGGGTGCAATTTAGGTATTGGTGGCACCCGATGGGAAACTACGTACCTTTATTTCCCTAATTGAAATTTATACTTAGTGCTATCTAGTAGAAAATGGACTAGGAGCTAAGAGTCACATTATGTAGAACAAAATGGGGTAAATTATGGCATCTGATTCTTAAGTAAGATCAGAGGACTTTCTCCCATGTTTTTAAAAGTAGCTTAGCTAGGTCACAATGAATGCCATTATTTTCAAAATGTGTTTTTCACTTGCTTGAGCCTCTCCATTACTGGAAAACAAACTATTCTCTTTGGTTTTGGAATCGAACACATAATAACACGGTATGTCTTTCATAAGGCATCTGTTTACCTGTCATTATGGTCTGCTAAAGTAGAGATTTTAGCAGAGATTCAAACAGAGATTAAGCTTATGGCTCAGCTCTGTCACCAGCTAGCTATGTGGCCATGAGTAAACTACTTAAATTTTTTTTTCTTTTAAACTTCAATTCCCTTATTGGGAAAATAACATCATTCCCTATTGCTGTTAATAATGAGATAACAGACACAATGCTCAGCTGGTCATTAAATAATGGTTCTCTTCCCACAGTCAGTGTAGATCCCAATGGAGACAGACATAATCGCACATAAAGAAATAAACATGTCCACTGTATTACTAAGACTGTTAATAGGAGAACGTGACGTTAGATCCATAGCTAGGAGCGTTTCCTGATTTTTCACCCTTGAGATGAACTTTCCAACCCAGTCACTGGCACAACTGAATAACCATAGTCTTCCCCTGCAAGGGGCACTTCACAGCATGGGGCAGACCAAACTGCACCCATCTGCTTGGCAGACTGACTCCAAAACAAAGCCGAATGGAATTCAGTCACGTTGCTTCAAAACTCACCAACTGGAGAAGTCATTCCTCCTCTTCGGTATGAGTGAGTGATGCTAGAGCAATGAGGGAAGCAATAAGGGAAGCTCTGCTCCGACTGAAGCGCCCCCAGGAGAGACGACTTTTTCGTGAAACAGGCCCCAGTATTATGTACAACAGAGAAAGTGTCCAGTGACTGTTCACTCTGATTTTTACTATGAATGTTCCATGAAAGGCTAAGGACCTGGAGATCAAGGTCATGACTAATTACCGCTTACTCTCATGGAGCCTTCGCACCTGGCGCTAATAGATGCTCTGAAAGGGTTGGTTACTACGCGAAGGAAATGCAAAACACTATTATTATTCCATGCCGTTATTCTGGTGCTTTGAACTAATAATGTGGTAAGAACACTGAAGCATGTGCTGGGGAACCTAAATTCCAACTCTGTCTTTTTTGTTGGTCATTTGACCTTGGCAAAGCTACTTTTTTTTTTTTTTTCGCTAAGATATGATGCTAATCATAGCCTTGCTACCTGTTTTACAAGAATAAGATGAAATAATGGATGTGAACGTGTTTGGGGAAATATGCAAAATGTATGATGCAATGCCAGAAAATTCATAAGCCCCCTTTCCACATTCAAAACTTTAAAAAGTAAGCTGCAGCATGCATGGATTCTTTACACTGGCTGGCTCATATGTTATTCTCACTCTCGTGTGAGTCATATCTCTGATCATCCATTGTTTCCATGAACAAAAAGAAGTTAAATGACTCGAAGTGATACAAAGTTGTGCTCTATTCCCTTTTATTTTCCAAATTTTCAAAAGCGATCACTTGCTCCTCTTCTAAAAATGGAAGGACTACCAAACTTGTGTATTTAAAATCAACAGTCCTGACACAGCACTTCTACCTCTAGATAAAAGTTCAAACTCAACATTGTATTCAGTCTGGTCTTCTACCATATGAGCCCAATTCTTTCTCAATTGTCCTTGCATATATAATGTACTCTCTAAAACATTTGGTTCTACCCTATGTTTTTCAAACACAACCAAACAATTTTTACCTCTCCACTTTTGCTTATACTATTTCTTCTTCCTTGAATGGTAAGTTACTGTGTCTGCCTTTTAGTATCCTTTTCTTCAACATTTAGATCAAATTCTAATACTTTCATCCTCCTCTGATATCTGTATCACAAGTTCTTCTCCCTGCCCACTTGGAACTTACATGTTGCCTTGTTTCGTGTGTTTTCTTCTACACACACTCCATTCTTGTTCGCATTTGTATTCATCACAGTGCCTAGTAGAGTGCCTTGCGCTTACTGCTCATTTTCTAAATGTTTATTTGAGTTGAAGAAACTGCATAAAATAAATGACCCAGTGACACTTGTCCCTCAGTGGTTTCAGTGGAAAGCACAAAACTATTCCCTCAGGATAGCATAATTTAGAAGGATGGAAGCATCGAGCATTAGCCTGATAGTTTTTAAACCTATAAAAAACAAGAAAATCTAATAATGAATGCATCAAAAATTTGTTTTCTTGTTTCATTATTTCTCTGTTCTAGGTATTACTGATTAACTTGTAATCACCATGCAAATGAGGTCCCTTGTGGGCCACTTCACATCTTTAAACTATACCCATAAGGTGAACTGCAAATGTACCTCTTAATCACAATTAGAATCTAATGAAATTCTTTAAATGCAGCAACCTGTTATTGCCCCTGTTCCTGGAAAAAATAGTTCAAAACAAATCAAAAGGGGTAAACAGCATTATATTTGCAAGGAAAAGACAATGCTTCACTTAGCAAATGTCTGTGTGTAACATATAAGAAGATCCACCTGAGTAATACCATTGCCTCCCAAATACAATCTGAACTATAGCTCATATGAAAAGCTATTATATGCTTTGATACTGTAAAATGATCATCATAATAAAATAAAATTAGAAAAATCCTAACAATAGCCATTAGCTACAGATATTACACAAAATGAAAAAAGAAAATATGATGCTATGTACATAGAATATAATGACAGAAGCAGGTTATTATTTAAGCATGAGTTAGAATTATGTCAACAAATGTTTTGCACAAAGATAAGCTGTCATGACAATATTTCCACAGGATATGCCAAAGTAAGCCTCACATTATTTGTGGCTTTAGAAAGTGCCTTTGTCACCAGAGCTAACATTACATTTCCCTGGGACACATGGGTGGTGCAGTCAGTTGAGCAGCTGACTCTTGGTTTCACCTCAGGTGGTGATCTAAGGGTTGCGAGACTGTGATCTCGGGGTCATAAAATTGAGCCTTCCGGGGCACCTGGGTGGCTCAGTGGGTTAAAGCCTCTGCCTTCAGCTCAGGTCATGATCTCAGGGTCCTGTGATCAAGCCCCACATTGGGCTCTCTGCTCAGCGCGGAGCCTGCTTCCCCCTCTCTCTGCCTGCCTCTCTGCCTACTTGTGATGTCTGTCAAATAAATAAATAAAACCTTAAAAAAAAAAGAAATATTTTAAAATAAGCTAATTAGATTAATTAAAAATAATTGGAGGCTAAGGTACTTTTCATTAAACTATGAACTGCACAAATAAATGAATTTCACCGAAATCATCTCAAGTGCCAAATGCGAAATCTCTTAGTTATCCCAAACTATTCTACAAATTCTAGTTTATAAAGTCTTTGCCTTTCAGAAAATTTATTCTCTTTGCCTTACTCTGATAATAGAAATATTCAAATAATAAAGCAATTCTCAACAAAATAAAACTACATAGAATTCCTTTAAAATATCATGCAGCTCCTTCCCTGTGACATACCTTTGTAAATATGCGGTATGCAGCATCTCTTTATATAGTATTCATATATAACCCATAAAATGAAAATCCTTCTCTACTCAAAATTCCTTTTCAAACTTTTCTTCTCATTATTGGATTGGATGGCAAAGAAAGTCATCTCACAGAGAGCCCCATATAAACTGACTTAAATTACTTTTATGATAATGTCAACTTAAAATATATACGTGCAAAATTAATACCAATTTTAAATGCTTATTATTTTTACAAATTACAAAATTAATTTTTGTTAAGTAAATGCTAACAAACTTCACACCCAGTGAAATCCAAATAAACTCTCTTAATTTGATGGGATGATGATACTATTTCATAGGACACTCAATGGTATTAGCAAAGTGAATAAAGTATTGAGTGCCCAGACCTGTATTTACCTCGAGGTTTTACAGCTAACTAAATTCTCTCTTCTTTCTTTGAATGAGTATTAAAACCTTCCATTTAGGAACGTGTCTTGACATCACCTGGTTGTAAGCTAATATAAAATTCATTTTTCGCATGCTAAATCTGCTCTGTTCTATCTTTCATAATTCCTGAAAATGACATCTTTCTTATCTGATACAAAGGAAATCTTAGTCAAAAAATGAAAACCCAGGCACTGAAATCCTACACTTTTAAGATGATGATTGAGATGGCCCAGCACACACTTGTATTTTAATACTTTATAAGATTAAAATGAAATAACAATACAAAATATAAGAGTTCTCAAAAAAAAAAAAAAAAAAGAAAAGAAAAGCTCACCCCTGAGAAAATACCTACTTCAAGCAAAGAAGGTGGGTTTTCTCTGGTTTTGATTAGGAATGTTCTGCATTTTCTAACTTTTAACGTTACTTCTGTAGACTTTGGGATGTTACTCGAAATAGGGGTGAGAAAACCTGCCTCACTATGGCATTCGGCAGGGGAGACATCAAAGGGGACACTTGGTTTCGAGGCCGGGGCGACGGAGAGGGTGACGGGAGGACGTTACTAAGCAGAGAGACGCTGGGGTGTGAACGAGATGAGCACACAGTTGGCGGGAGAAGAACCAGGCATCTTCAAGACTGCTGTGTTGAACTCCGCTGAAACCTCCGGGTGTGGCTGCTGGAGGGTGCTCAACATGGCCATCCGTACTTCAGAGGCGAGGCTAGAGCTCGGCGTGAAAATCGGTGTGAGTCTATCTCCAGAGGCACGTTGGACAGATTTGTGACAGGGCCGGAAGGCTACATATTAGAAGGGTAGCACTTGTGGCTCACACTTTCTGAAAATGAAGTGACTTGCTGGCTCTTTCAGCCCCATCCTTTTTTCTGTCCGGTCAGCAGACGCAGGCAACAAAGGCAAGGCCCGGGGAGCCTGGGTAAAGCCGGTGGGTTAAGCCGCTGCCTTTGGTTCAGGTCATGATCTCAGGGTCCCGGGATCAAGTCCCGCATCGGGCTCTCCGCTCAGCAGGGAGCATGCTTCCTCCTCTCTCTCTGCCTGCCTCTCTGCCTGCTTGTGATCTCTCTCTGTCAAATAAATAAATAAATAAAATCTTTGGGGGGGGGCCCCACCTGGACTGGCCAAGACCTGAAACCATCCCAACCCCTCGTTCTCTCTTCTGTCTCTCCGTTTTCTCCTCTCTCCCTCCTCTCTCTCTCTCTTCCCAGTTACCCTGGTCCCCCGCCTCCATCCATTTGACTGTTTTCTATATACCTTTCAGTAGTAAAATCTGAAAACTGGCTTTGGGGAATTTGTAAGTGAACAGGCTTTACCCATCTAGAGCCTTTTTGGATACGAAGCTATGACATTGAACTCGTTGAAAAATAAGTACGGCCACAGAGCAAGTAGTAACCCTAGTTCTCTGACCTGGGTTTGGGGACCCAAGTCCAGGCAACAGTAAGGTAGTCTTTTCTCCTATATGCCATCATTGCTTGTGAATGTGTGCCCCTGGGGAAGGGTCACGGTGGTCTAGGGTGAATTTTCGACACTCTGGCTGCCCCAGTGTCATCCTTATTTCTGAGAAAGTTCAACTTCTTTATTCAGTTCTTACCTTCGGTCCGTACCTGTTGATGATTACCTACACTTTGCTAACAGACTTGCAGAATTTAATAACTATAACACTATATATTATTTACTGTCCTTTTAGATTGTATTCTGAGTGAAGATGAATACTCCGCTGATTCCATTTAACTTGTAACAGATCCGGGCACCTGCTTCTGGGCTGCAGCACATCTCAGCTGTGGAGTTTTTTAAATGCTTTAGCAATTGAAGTGCATCTTCATATTGAATGGCATCCCTCATCTGTAAAGCCATTTACAAACTTTACTGATCAAGCTGTACATTTCTGAGTTGGAATTTAATCCACAGAGCCTTCTGCAAAATGAGCTGAATCCTTTACTAATTATGGGCAATGGTAGAATTTATTTGGTTTGCAGTAATTTGCATTATTTGCTTATTATACCCCTTGGTTCCTGCTGCAGACCGCTGCGCAGTGTTGCTGGAGCTGGGAAATCACTCTCCACATCACCCTGCTCCCGAGGTGATAGCATTTTGGCTGCAGATGAAATGTCTTCTTAATATGAGAGTTTCACCACTCATGTGTGTACATATCCTCCATGTCCACAGGAAGCCCTACAGTGAGGCCTGCCTGGACAACTCTTCAAAACCCTCTATGAAGTTACGATGTTCCAAAACGTTTAACCAAAAACACCGTTATCCCATCTGGCCACGGCTACTGTAGGACTCCCCTCAGCTCAGACAGCAAACATCGTGTTCTCCGTAAACAACTCCTCATGCTATTAAAATTGTTCCTGTGCTCCCTACCAGCACTCTTACTCAGGCCAAAGTGCAGCAGATTAGGCAGTGTGAGCGTGTAGGATTATTTTAATCAACTCTGGATACCATTTTATGATCCCTTCTGCAAAACAATGATTTTATCCCAACTAAAATAGAGCGAATTGATGACTCAAACTTCCATAAAGATAGTCAAGCACAAACTTTTATTTCTGGTTAGCAAACATACATAGACCGCAGCAGATAATTACGATGCAGTCAGAGCACTGTTTTAAGAAATAACCTGCACGTCCATAACACTCTGGCAGACGCATCACTTCATACAGAGCAAGAATAAACACTTCTAGAAAAAGACTGAATTCACATCCATTAGTATCTGAACCAACATCTAGGCTTGTCAGGTAAGATCAATACCTGCTTCATGTTTGCATCACAGAATAACAAGAAGACTTCTGATTGGAGAAATAATGCCTGGAGTTTAATCCTGGTGTACCAGAAGATAAAGCACTCAATAGTCCAAAAGATTATAAAATTTATGTTTTAGTACCTTGTAGACATTAACCATACAGACATGAGACCGGATAAGAGAGTATGGATCATCTTGAAACAAAAATGTAAAACTGAGTCACTCATTTATGTGTGCTGAAGATTTTTCTCAAGAAAGAACATAAAAATGACTAAGACTGCCTACAATGTGAAGGCAAGAAAATATATAGCCCAGTAATAAAGTCAGGAAATATGTTTCGTATTAACAAATTCACTCCTCAATCCATAAATTCTATGCAGGAAGATTTAATGATTCTAACATGACAGAATTTGTTAAAAATAAAATATATATAAATCTTCACCTTTTTAAAAACTAATCTCCACATTTGCTCAGGAAAGATCCGAATCACCCAAATTTGCTCCACTGATGGCTCTTTGGTAGACATCCATGTGTCTACTGAGTGTGTAGACATCCATGTGTCTACTGAGTGTGTAGACATCTGTGTGTCTACTGAGTGTGTAGACATCCATGTGTCTACATGATGTGCACACATCAGTGTGTCTACTGAGAAATAAGTGTTCTGGAAATCAAATTAAATTACAAAAACTACAGAACATCACACTTGGTTCCTGTAATATTTTAATGTCTGTAGCATACAACAACAGACTACAGGTAAGGCTATTTGAGAAAAATGGTTTCCGAAGTTTTGCTAAATATGCCTTTCCTTTTGCCCTAATTTTATTTCGGTTCTGGGCAGAATTCTCTGTTTTCAGGACAGCCCATTGACTTTGAAAGCTGCTTCTCATGAAGCCTTGCTAGAAGTATTCCAAGAATCTACAAGATGTCAAGAAGAAAGTCTTAATTTTAAGAACCTGTTTCAAACTATTTATATTTAATCCATTTTATAAAATAATCATTCATATATTGTTGGGAATGAGATATTTCTGAAAAATTCAAAACCACATTAGATAAGATGCAGCACAGTGCCTTTTTTTTTTTTGGTGGTTAAAATATTTTTTTTTTTTTATTTTTACGGTGCCTTTTATTATTTGTTTTCTAGATAGTTTGTACAGTGCAAAGCCCAGCGGAAACATACTCACCAAACCTCCTATCCTGCTATGAAATGTTTGCTAAATATAATGGGGAAGAAAGTGTGAATGGTACGGGGCAGGCAGAAAAGTAAAAGCTGAAGCAAAACTATTCCAGATTTAAAGATGTGTGAACTTAGAATCGAACTTCTGCCAATCGAACTTCTCGCTTGCTTGTCTCGATGCCACAACAGCTCTGCCCGAAATATGAATAACACACCGTCTCTGGTCAGTGTGAGGGTCCTATATGCAACCATCTGTGAACAATACACTGTGAATATTACTGCAGATTTTACCTAGAACGATCCCAAGATAGCGTCTTGTAAGGGCTTACCCATAACTCCCTGGGGACTACCCAAGATGGTGCCTTGTTGTGAACTGGGGCCTCCTCCTCCATTTCTATCCTATCCACAAACAAGCAAGAAGAAAATGAGAGCAGCCGGTGGCGGTGCGCGAGGTACACAGGCAAACTTGTGCTACAGCGTTGTGACCAGTAACGATTTATTCACTCAGATTGGGGAAGGGTTATAAAACAGAGCTCTGTGTGTGGAAAACATACACAAAAAGCTTAGGATGCTTTTCTGCAAGATCTACCACCTCCCAAAAACAAGGGTGGGAGGTGGCCCTGATCTACTTTCTGTGAAGATGACGTCCCTGGGAGATCTGGCACCAGCCAAGGGAAACAGCAAAAGAACGTGTACAGCCAGGCTAGAAAATAACCTGACAGATGACAACTAAAACTCCTGTGTGAGAAGGTACTAACAGTCATGTCAGCCTTAGGGGAAGTCCAAATCTTCACGTCGGCTGAACCCCGACAGCACTGCCCAGAAAAGCTGTTGAGAAAGCACTAGCCCTTCTGTTTGAAAACACCTGGCAAAGGTGAGGAAAGCAAGGGCAGGCATCATTTCAGTAATTCACAGGGTAGAGAAAAAGATAAATGTATTCAAGACATGCGTGGCATAAGCCAGCCAAAGTTAAGCTCTAAACTCTAATCCCCGGCCTTTACATATCCCGTGGGAGACTGGAAGGGGTTTGTAGAAAAGAAAGGGACGCTGTCCCCAAAACAAAATATGGCCTAAATAATCTGAGTTTGAGATGCTTGCATGTCAAATAGGGCTTCCAAATGCCAACTTGCCTACCAGTTCCAAGTAATAGAAAGCCAACTCTCGATTGTCTCTTGAATCTTATTCATTGACTTAAAGCCAATAATCTCATGAATTCTGTCCTGTGATTCATGGGACAGTGGTTGCGTCTGCCCCAGGCATTTTCTTTGAGCCTGATTCTTAACAAAGGGAGTCATGCCAAAGGCTTCTATGAGGAGGTTCAGGGGCTGTGAATTTGGATTACCACTTACTAAACTCCTGTTACCCAGATAGGATGATCTGTCTCAACTTTTCTGACACTCTCCCTCTACCAAAAGGGGTGAGAACAGTAATGCAACCAAAGTGTGTTCTAGAAAGCACCACTTCAGCCATTCTAAGGGGAGGATACCTGGTCCATGGGATTAGCTTTCCCTGGACCACAGATGCAGGAATATGGTAAGGGACAGCTGATGCCATATCCTCCGCCACCCGCTGCACTTCTTCCCTTTTGTTTTTTTCTTTTAAAGTATGTAGAGGTGAGAGTGCTTGATTTGCTCAAATCATCTAGCACAGTTAGGGGGTATATTTAAAAACTGTGTCAAATCCTTCAGCTATCTCAAAACTCATGTATGGCATGAAATGAAGGAAGAGGAGGCTCTGAAGGATGAAGTGGAGAATTCACTAGATCCAGTTGACGCACCTGCCCAGATTTCCTCAGCCCTGGTTCCCGCCTGATGTCACTATGACTCTAGGAGGACCCCCTGGCCCAATCACATTTAGTTAAGCTCAGAAAGGAACTTTCAGTCTTCACTAAAGGCTCATTGGTTTCTCTCACTGCCCTTATGACTGTGGCCAGATAGACCACTGCAAGTTCCACCAGCCTGGCCACTTATGTTCACTATAGCAACTGCCTCCTCATCTCCCGAATTCCCTGTGGCACAACTTGGGACACCCCACCTCGTGCCTCACAGCACATGCCCCCTGCCACTTGCTGTGGCGATTCCTTTCTAAACCTGGGGCTCAAGTGGGATCCCGCCTGGTGCCCACACATGGGCAAAGGTTCACTCACATCAGCCTGTGAGGCTACAAGCTGCAGGAAGACAGAGTGCCCTGGGCTTGCCCTGAATGCTGTGGTCTGTGTTATGAATGGCGCCGCTGCTGGTTGTGAAATCTGCCTTCTCCAGTGGCTGCCTGGAGGGGGTGGTTAGCACAACCTAGAAGAGCCGGTGAGTTAAGAGCCCATTGTGTAAACTGATCACAGAGAGATAGGAAATGGGAAGATCTAGAGGATGAAAAGATAAATTTTTCTTTTATCTTCCCTCCCCTAGACTATTACAAGATGCTGTAGTTTCATACTGCCTCCTGGAAAATGTCTTGTGACATTGAGCATCAACTGAAACGTGTTTTGAACCCAAGGGTAGCTTGACAACACATCCGCTGGGATATGCTCTCCACTATCCCTGACTTGCTTTCCTAGTCTCCTCGCTCTGGCTCCCCTGGGCTTGCACCCTGCAACAGAACGCTAGCATGTAACTTTTGCCTCAGGCTTTCTTTTCTAGGAAACGTGAGTTAATACTGGAAAGCAAAATAATGAGATTAGTCCACGTGGAGTTTGAGGCTCCTGTAGGACATCCCTGTGAAAATGTCCAGTAAGTAAATAGATAACGGGAATCTAAAGGGATATCCAGATTGATGAGAAGGCACCCTACAGTTGGAAGTATGCTAGTACACATGACTTGATCTCTTTGACCCACTCTTTTAAATTATAAACTAACATATTATCTCTTCTAGCGTCTACTATTTGTTAGCCATGTGTCATGGATGCTGCAAGTAATGTCACAGTACAGAGTCACGGGGGGAAAAAAATCATGCTGTATAGAGGTTTTTCAACCGGGGTCCTTGAGCTTAGATGAAAAAAATAAAAACTGACATCCTTATTTTCACTAACCCCTAAATGATGTTTCAATTATGAATGAAGAGAATAAACCACAGCAGTCTTAGCAGTAAATGTTATACTGTCAGCAACAGAAATCACAAATATTTTCATTTCATGTCACATAACAGCTGTCACAGATAACTCATATACAACAATCATTATCTTTAAATTATGGCAGTTATTAGACCTACTGGGAGATCACAGTTAATATGCTGTTATAATATCACCAAGAGTTTCTCATATCTTTCAATATAATTTGCTTCCTTTTTTTAAGATTTTTATGTGAGAGAGAGAGAGTGAGAAGAGCAGAGGGACAGGAACACACAGGCTCCGTGCTGAGCGCAGAGCCTGTGGTGGGACTCACTGCCATGACCCTGAGATCATGACCTGAGCTGAAATGAAGAGTGGCGTGCTCAACCGGCTGAGACACCCAGGCTCCCCAGTGAGTTTCTTTTTAAATCCTAGTATTTTCTCAGATGTAGTGAAAAGAAGGGGCACATACATCCCAGTGTTCATAGCAACAGTGTCCACAACAGCCAAACTGTAGAAGGAGCTAAGATGCCCTTCAACAGATAAATGGATAAAGAAGATGTGGTCCATACATACAACGGAGTATCACTCAGCCATCAGAAAGGATGAATCCCCACCATTCCATCGACATGGATGGAACTGGAGGAGATTATACTAAGTGAAGTAAGTCAAGCAGAGAAAGACCATTACCGTATGGTTTCACTCATTTTTGGAACATAAGGAATAGCACAGAGGACCTTAGGGGACGGAAGGGAAACTGAAGCCGGTGGGGATTCAGTGAGGGAGAAAAACCATGAGAGACTCTGGACTCTGAGAAACAAACTCAGGGTTACAGAGGGGAGAGGCCTGGGAAGATAGGGTAACTGGGTGATGGGCATTAAGGAGGGCACATCTGGTGATGAGCACTGGGTGTTGTACGCAACTAATGCATCATTGAACACTACATCAAAAACTCATGATGTACTATATCCTGGCTAACTGAACATTAAAAAAAAAAAAAAGAAAAGAAAAAGAAAAATCTTAAGTATTTTTTAATAAACGGAGAACAGTATTCTAAGCAGGGGCCCCTATGTGACACAGTAGCTTGTCCTGCACACGGGGTGGTTCAAACAACAGACATGCACTGCCTCACCGCTCTGGGTCCAAGATCAAGGTGCCAGCCGACTGATTTCAACTGAGGGGTGCAGAAAACTTTGTTCCATGCCTCTCCCCTAGCCTTTTGTGGTTTGCTGGCAATCTCTGGTGTTCCTTGGCTTGTAAAAGCATCATTCCAATCTCTGCCATCACCTTCACACAGCATTCCCCTATGTCACCAAATTACATCTTTTGATAAGGAGACCAGTCATATTGGAGTATGGCCTACCCTAATGACATCATTTCAACTTGATTATATCTAAAAAAATCCTATTCTAAACAAGGTCACATTCTGAGGTCCTGGAGTTTGGGACTCCCACATATCTTTTGGGGGGGGACACAAATCAGTCCTTAATAATAGGCTTCCACAAACTGTCAGAGCAGCCCCAGTTATAAGAGAGATTAAAATGTTATTATGGAAGAAGAGTCAACATAAGAAAATATTTTAACATATTCAAATAAGAAAAAATAACAGTAGAAAACTGGAATTATCTTATATTCATGCTTTAATTATACATATATTTTTGTATATATATGAATACACACACACACATATATCCATAAGAAAAAAGCTAGAAGACTCTACATAAAAAATATATCCGTGGTTTTCTTTCAGTGTTGAAATTGAGGGTATATAAGTAAGGTTTGCCTTTTCCTTTGTACTCTTCTAAAGTTTGTAAATGTTCTTTATCTTAGCATTTCAAAAGGTCTGAATCTTTAAAGAAAAGTGTTATATAATAAAAATATCTTTAAAGATTATAAAGATAAAAGATAAATTTTTGAAGTGGAATACCCTAAAACTCTACCTTTAAAAATCCCAACTCTAAGTGCACACTACCCCAAGTATTTGATAAATCAATAACTTTTCTCGTGGTTTTCCAATTTCATTAAATAAATAAAGAAAAATTACTACCAATGTGGCTATAATGACCAATGAGCCCTCTTTTAAGTAAAACAGGACATGTATATGATTTTCAATGAGTAAATATATAAATAATTATGTTATATACATTTATTCAGAAATATTTTTGTTTATTCAGTGGAAGAATTCTATGCAGTGAAACAGGTATGAAAGAAATGAGACAACAGTAATGACGGGGGAGGCAAGTGCCTTCTGGACACGTGGAAAGCAGAACGGGGAAAGCAAACAGGCTGCGCTGAATGACTAGTTATCTAGAAGGCACTAATTCTTTCGTTTTTTTCTTGTCCAGAGACTTAACGATTGCATGTATTTAGTAAAAGTCAAAAACCAATGCAGTTCAAGCAGAAATAAGTAAAACAAAACTTTAACAATTCTTTCAATAATAGATCTAATCCTCCTCGAAATTTTCCCCTTAAAAAACATGAGCACTTTACCGCATTTCTCTACCTCTCCTTGGCAACAGTCACATAAATCAACATCTAAGGAAGAACATTAAGTAGTATATGAGATGCTGTCATGCCAGAAAATGTTTCATTGGGGGTTTTGTTTCTTTGATACCCCAAATTTTACTTTGCCTAAGCAATCAGAATACCAAATACAATCAGAAAGTAATTGTTTTAGTTGGGAGAGTATCAGAAATTAAAGTAGAAAAAGAGGGAAATGTGGAGATGATACAGACCGGCATGACAGGATCCACGAGAGGAACACCAACACAGAGAAGTGCTACCATACTGTCATGTGGCAAGCTCCTGGGCTTGGCGCCTGGGCTCGAATTAACCTTTAAAATATACGAAATGACCGTGCGTTTTGCTCTGCTCCCAGTCCTGTAGGGACAGAAGCAGGCCAGAGCAAACTTGATCACTCTGGCTTTGTAGTGAGACTTGCTCGGATCAGAACCGAGCTCCGACGTAAAGAACATGCTTGAGGTTGGTTATGTTTCCTCCCTGCGCTTTAGTTTCCCGCTCTGTAAAGTGGCGTAGCGGTGTCACCGGGAATTATTCCTGCCACTTGGAACTATTACGCAGCTTAAACTAGGAAACATTTCGTGTTGTTTTGTGGGGGAGAGGGCTGAGAGGGAGGGAGAGACACAATCTCAAGCAGGCTCCACGCCCAGTGCAGAGCCAGAAACAGGGCGCGATCTCACAACCCTGAGATCACTCCTTGAGCCAGACCAAGACTCTGACGCGTAACTGGCTGAGCAACACAGACACCCAGGAAACCTTCTTTAATCCCTGGAAAATAATACACCCCTAAACAGTGTTACCTACTGTGAACAGTATTACTATTAATTCTTTAAACCCACACAAATTCTACATACAGAGTGTTTTTGCCACGGTTTTTACAATGGTTCAAGTAGCTCAGATCCATCAAGAAACAACTCAGAAACCAAAATGCTAATGTTACAGGTCTACCACTACTCATGGATTTAAAACCTATTTCCTTTTCCCTCTACTGTTTGTCAGTGTGAAGTCGCTTATCGACACCCCTAAAGCACATAAGACCTGTGTGGGGACCCCGGTCTGTCTTGATGACTCAGTCCTCTCTCTCGTCTTCTCTTGCCCTTTGTTTCTCTCTTTCTCTCAAAGATGGAAGGAAGGAAGGGAGGGAGGGAGGAGATAGCAGGGGAGGGGAGGGGAGGGGAGGGGAGGGGAGGGGAGGGAGAAAGAAATCTGGTTTTGGGTCCGGCTTCAGCTTCTGAAGTCTTGATTTACAGTCAGAATAGAAGCAGCGTGTTTTCAACCTCCAAGGCCACTTTATTTCAGAAAGCTGCCTGAAAGGATCTCAAGAGATCCATATCAGCAGGGGTCACAGCTATTGTTACATTACCTGTTGGTTGCAAGAACTTTGAAACACTAACCAGCTGGTTAAAATCACAGATCAGGGGAGCAAATTCTATGAAATGGAACTTAAACAGGAATAGTCTCTAGTTTACCAAATCTACATTTGGGCTTATGGATTTTTAAGGCATTATTATTATACAGAAAGGAAATGGGAAAATACCATCTGCACAGCCACTATTTTGGGAAATTCAATAATGCAGTGGAGAAAAAAAAACTGACATACTGGCACATAACCAAGTCAATCCAGATTTAAATAAACAAAATAATGAACCAAATTCAAGATTCAAATCCATTAAAAAATTTTTCTTATGTACCAAAAAGAAGGAAAACCAAACATGAAATATACACTCCTAAGGCACTGGAATAAGTTGACTTAGAAGATGTATGATACCATACGTTTTGCTCCCGTCATTCTACTGTTTTCCCCGGTCTACTCAATCCCAGCACAACAGCACATTTAAAACACTGGCGTGAGAGACAGCTCTCATTGACTTTATGGGACTTCTAAGGTGACAATAAAAATTCAGTAAGATCATACCGTGCAGGAAACCACTTTATGAAGATGAAATTAATAAAATCACAATATCGACATATGCTCGATATTCAGGGAGAATTTGCTAGTTGCATTGTGTATGCCTTCTGACATGGATGGGCTTATTCTAAAACCTTGGGGGAAATTACATATATAAATATAGAGGACAATAAAGTCACCACATGAGCTGTTGACAGGAAAGGAAGGCTCTTAGGACTCTGAGTTTTAACATAATCTGGTCTTGCTTGCTGCAGATAGAATTGGAAGAACAGCCTCTTGCTGTTCTTTTTGTCTCACAAGCTAAGGGGTAAAATTCTCCATTTTGGGACATTTATGAGCTACTTTTTTTAGGAGCTCATAAAAGTTCAAATTGAACAGTAACTATCTAATTTTGTATCTTCATGTGTACTGATTATTATTGGAACTGGCAATAAAATTTTGCTGAGAGCAGTGTTATGCATCATGTTCTAAGCTGGCTGGCTGGCACACTATCACATGTAATATTGTAAAACAGTTTGTTCTAGTCAACCTCCACTGCAGCTACTGTGACAACATTTCGCAGATGATGAGACTTAATTGCCCAGAAATGTCATTTTCCAAAGATCCAGAAACAAAGGACAAAAACAGGATTCGAAAAGAAATCTCATATTAACAAGGACACCAGGCATCAGTCTCGGATCAGGAGACTGGATGAACTCTGAGACATCCTGTATTTGAGCTAAAGAAATTACAAATATAACTTTATATTCTTGAATAAAAACTAAAAGAAAAAGCACACAATTCTTTTAGACTGATTCATCTTCTAAACAAGCTATTTTATTTTAAAAACACAGCTTAAATATTTACGAGAATAATAAAAATCTAGCTGTAGCTATGCAGAGGTTACATAAGGTTTTAACCAAGTACACAGGAATTTGTGCAGTGTGTTGATTCAAGAAAGGAAATGATTATATAAGCCTGCAAGAGTGAAATTTATTTTTAGTGGCCCGGCTCCCAATACGTAAGATGTAACGTATTATAGAGCAGTGTGCTAGCTATGCTTCATCAAACTGATTAGATACCATTTCATGAGGATGTAATCCACTGGGACTTAAAGTCCAGTGCAATCAGTTGTAATAAGATAGATCAGTACAGGTTGTAAAAATAACAAATCCTCCAAGAAAGAGATCAAAGCATAAAGCTTGGATTGTTGACAAACCCTGGGTCCTGGCAGAATAGTCTATAATTTACAGGCCTTTTATGGTTTGGTTGCGACCAATTTTTCTATTAAGAAGTCAGTATAATAAATATGTTCTTCAAGCATTATCCATTAAACAATCATTATCTTTAATTAAAAAAAAAATAAAAAGCAATCAAATGTTTTCCTGTGTGCTAAGTTGCAAGTCAATGAGGTCTCTGTTTTTTGGCCCAGTGTAAGTCTCCCAATTTTTCTGGAAACCAAGTATCATATGCCCTCCGCACCAAACCAAAACACAAGAACAAAAACAAAAACTTTTCCATTTCTGCCATAGGCAGAGCACAAGAAAACTCCACCTCGAGAAAAACATGTGGATAGAGTAGACCATTTTAAAACAGTTTACTATAAACTAAAATTTTGAAAACGGGACCCGATGAAAACTTATTTCTTCTGCCCCTCGTCTCCTGTGTGCCAGCAGCTGGCACCCTCCTCTGCACCCACGGGCGCCTGCTCGCCTGCTCTCTCTCTCTCTCTCTCTCTCTCTCCCCCGCTTCCTCCTCCCTCCCTTCCGGCCCCTCTTCTCTTTTACTCTGGGGTCTCCACTTTCTCTCTGCATAAATGTTCCAATTAAATGATGAAACAACATAATGTGGAGGGAATTCAGGCTTCTAGAGACAAATAATAACTAACATTTATTGAGTATTTAATATGACTAAGACTTAGCAAGGCACCTTGCATTATTTACATGACTTACTTGAAGCCTAAAAATAATCTACAAAGATGAATTCTCCTATTTTCTTTACTTTTTTTCGATTAGAAAACCAAGGATCAGTAGTAAGCAACTTGCCAAAAGTCACAATTTAAATAAATGTCAAATTTCAAATAAATAAAAATCCAATTTCAGTATTTTTGTCCACCACGAAAAAAGAGCTCAGAGAAAATTTCACCAAATTTTGAGAAAATGCTTTGCATGGCCAGATTTAAAATGCAGATACTGGATTTTACATAAAAATCACTTTGGAGGAGCTGGAGGAGGCCCTTCATACAGCAAACTAAAATCTCCGGAGAAATTCTACAAGAGCTTAAATGGCTGGCGTTACTGCCATTCAGAAGGGACAAACAGTGCTTGAAAATCTGACCTGCAAATCTGAAGTCACACACACACACAGACACACACACACACAGAGGATACACAGATTCACAAACACTGACTAATGATGAACCTGCTTCTTATAGGGGCAACTCCATAAAATGTATCTGTTGGTAGGAAGTTACATATTTAATGGTGCTTCATAACTCCCCAAAGGGCAGCCCAGGGTATAAAATATAAAAAGAACCCACTCAAACAATTAGTTTTTCAGTGATATGGGCTGCTGAATTATGATAACAGGGTGTTCCCCAAATTCAAAACTTCCGTCTGAGCATACTTCTCCATGGCCATCGGTATAGCACGAGCCCACTAAGGCCTGTCCGAATTGCTCACAAGCAAGAACGTGTTATAATCAAACACGGGAGAACAGAAAGTGTTGTGAGGGTGAGTGGCTAAGTGTTTACAGTTGGGAAGCAAATCCAGAAAGTCGCAGAGGTCATCGGGTGTAGACTACAGCCTGCAGAGTCTCTTCCGCACCAATCATAGCAGAAAGACAGCTGCCGGGTAGAGCACAGTGTATAGAAAGAACATGGTCTGTGCAGTTAGACCTCTGCCAGCCCAGGTATCGGCTCTGCCGGCACTCTCGGCCTCTCCCTACCTCCTGTCAGCCTTAGTTTTTAACTTATTTTAATTTTTTAATAATAGTACTTTGTTATGTTTTTTTTTTAAAGATTTGCCATCATGTATGTAAATGGTCTACTTAGAAGTATAAACTTCTGGTAAGCAACAACTGCTGTTACTATAATCATTTTAAATTGACTAGCACCTGGTTATGTGCTGAATGAAATGCTTTCATATCAACACAGTATCTTCATTTTATATTCAAATTACTACTCCCTAAATCTCACCCCAAAACCTCCAGTGTCTATCCAGTTCACTCTACTGTGCCTGTTTCTGGCATGCGATTATATTGCTTTGCTGAAACAACTTCTTGAAATGGGACTAGAAGTAAAATCCAAAACCCACAAGTTCATTATTCTTCAGAGTCAAATGATCTTATTTTACCTTTGTTTTTATATCTCCCATTCTACATCCCACCCAATAATTCTTCATAGATTATATCCTTGAGGGGAGGTTCACAGGAGTGATTTATGAGTGGAACCATTTTGTAAATGTTGAAAGATATGACTGGAGTCTGAATGCATTAAAAAGAAAAAATTATGTTCATATTATGTGAGAAAACATTGCCGTTTTTACTTTTCCTGTAGTATGAATCAGTGTTGGATTAATTCATTCACGTAATTATATTCGTAGCTCTTTTACCTTTATTCATGGCTGTAACTTCCTTTATGGGAAAGAGCACTTTGCAAATCACTATACAACGTCTTTTGAGCACAATGGGGGAAGGTCAGTGATGGTATGTGGGCCTGTGGACACTGGAAACCATTTGAATTTGGCCAGAATAAAAAAGTAGATGCTTGGGCAATTTTACATTATAAACACCAGGAAGATTTTTAGACAATAGATCCTTGATTGCCAAGCTGCTGAAGATGGTTATTTTGTCTCTGGAACATAATTGGTCTGCTGGCACTACACCCACGTTACTTGAAAGGATGAAAATAAAATTATAAACTGCTGTGTAAAGTCTGAAATGGCCACCTTTAAGTTTAATCTTCCCCTTAATGTTGTAGAGTTCATAAAATATGCATTAATTCTAGTTTTTAATACTTTTATCAATCCATCTTTCTTCTTCAAATGGTAGACAATGCCTAATAAAAGAGATTTTTTCACACTCTATTTCCAAACCATGATAGATCTTGTAATTTTGCTGGGGTTCTTTTGTTGTTGTTTTTTAGTTTCTCAAGTAACATTTATTAGATAAAGTGCATAAAGCAATAAACGGTTTCTTCAATGTGGAAGCTATATGAAAAACTAGAATCATTTTGATAAACCAGTTCATTCATTATAAATAGATTAGACTTTCACTGATAAAATATTACTACTGTAATATTTTTTGAAGGTTTAAACTTATGAAAATTTTCATTTTTAAAACAAACGCTCCTAATTTTCATTTGCCTTCACATCATATTTCTTTAAGTCAAGGCAAAATAACCTAATTTTTAAAGTCTATATTTAGAAATACAAACACCCAGAAATTTTGATGAGACTAGTTACTGCATTAACCAAACTTCCCATTTACTACCATGTATCAAGATCCTGAATGTTTCAACAGCAATTAAATAATAACAAAAAATAAAAATATAAACACAACAGACTCAACCATGACCTCATAAAAATTAGAAACAACCTAAATGTCCCCAAAATAGATAAGTTAAGTAAACTATGGTATATTTAGAAAAGAAACACAATTCAGTAATTCAAATCATAGCCCAATAGAATAATTAATGACATGGGCTAATGTTTTCAGTGCATTGCTAAAAAATAGGGTATGGTATGGTAACAGAATGATTTTAATTTTATTTCAAGTATAAATAAGTTTATGTATAAATTGCCCAGAAAGGAATAGAATAAAATAATTACAATTTTTTCCTCAGTGATCAGATTCTGGATGACTTCCATTTTCTTCTATATAATATATCTTTCAGTATTTTTCAAAAATTTCCATTGAACTTATAGTACATGTTTGAATCAGGAAAAAAGTGTTACAAATTTTAAATGAAGAAACCATCCTCAGGTATTTATCAATTGAAAATAGTGTCACAGTATAATCTATGGTAACAACTAATGATAATTAATTAATAATTAATTCTAAACTCATAATAATCAATTATAAACTAAATATTAAAGTAACATTTTTATTCTACTTAACAAAAAGAAATAAACTTCTGGTAAGTACATACTGAGCCACTACAAGGTATATAGATGCTGTATGATGTGAACAACATAGAATTAGTGACCAGAAAAGTAGTGATCAGTATACACCGGCCATCTAAAACACAGGGGCCAGATTCCGGAACAGTCAGGGAAAACATGAGATAAATGGACTAAGGAAGGAAAAGTAATGGAGGAATTATCATGGTAGATCTGGAAGCACAAATCTGATGTTAGGCTTCAGCACAGGACTGGTTTACCTATTAGCTACAGTTGGCACCATGCTGCAGCGCACTATATTTTCATTTCTTTCAAAATCCAAAGAAGAAGCTAACTTCTATGTCAAAAAAGTAACTTTATGCCAACACAATGATAAAATAAAATATTAAATATTTTTGTATGTATGGAGGAAGTTGCCCATAAAAGCTAAAACGTCTAAGTTCAAGGAATACCACGTTGAGGCCCTGGTTCAATGACTTGCTAAAGAATAGTATTTAAGAAAATAATTCCAGCATCTCCAGAGAACAGAAATGAGAAAGTACCTAGGCCTAGCAAGACTCTGTGTGAATATGTTCAAGCTAACTGGGAATAAAATAAAGGATGAGAGACAGAACAGATGTAAATGGTGAGAACAGTAAAAGAAGTAGAATACCCTGACATAGACAAGAGAACTGACAAGTCTTGGAAACATCAGATGTGGGTCTGATGACACTACAGCTATGGGGATTCATGGCTGATCAACCTACAGAGCGAGTGTTCAGGAGTTGTGCCACAGGCGCTGTCCTGCAAGCTTCCTTATTCCACATGGGTGAAGAGAACGCTTCTCAAGTTTTCACACTGCACAAAACTGAGACAAATTACTATGGTGATTGACAGCATTGTTTCCATTTTTTTTCAAAAAGTAAAAGGAAGAAAACTGAAATTACACAATTATGAAAGTAGCATTCAACAAATTAATCGCAGAAGTACACAATGGAGAAATGTGGATTTATCCAAAGGAAAGAAAGATGAGTGGATGACTCTAAGACCAAAATGAGTGCGCCATTGCTACTAAAGCAAGCAAACAAACAAGTGCAATCGCTGACTTAGACTTTGGTTGAATATAATCTCCAGAGAAAGGAAAATCACTATGTGCAATTCACCTGTGTTATTTGGAGAGAAGCTGATATATTGTGGTATAGATACAAGAGGTTGACAAATGGTCTGTAAACCATAGCGTCACATGAAGAATTTGGGGATGTTTGGCCTGAAGAAGGGGAATGTGTGTATCTATGTGTGTGTTGGGGGGCGGGGAACATTACTGTCTAAAATTACTGATTTTGAATAATTTATGAAAACAATTGAGACAACAGGTTAAATTCCAAAGGAAACTCTTTTACTGTGATAATATGAGTGAAATAATGAGTAAAGTTTAACAATCAGCGTTGTTTAATAATGAAATAAAATTCCTGTAAAAGCAGTGAATCATGGGTACCAGAAATATTCAAGAACACACTGGAAGACCGTCTGTCAACAATGCTACAGAAGTGAGTCTTGTCGTGGATCTCTGACGGAACAGGATGATCTCTCGTAGTCTTTTATCGAAGAGAGGCAAATGCTTAAGATCCAGGGTAGAAGAAACTGGCCAGAGTGTGTGAGTGACTAGGGGCCGGAAGACGAAGGAGAGAAGCCAGAGTCACAGCGTGTATGCTGCATGCCACACACCACAGGGTAAAATTAAAAAAAAGTCCAGCTTGTGATTTTCCCTCCACACATCGTTGTCTCTCCTCGTTCTTTGCGATCCTCCCCTCCTGGCCCTTTGCAAGGCTAAGTCTGTTGCAGTCACACCAAGATACAAGATGGGCCCCTACTGTGTTCACACCTCCGCCCTTCACCTCTCCCCACTCCTTCCTTTCAAGGATAGTCAGAAGCACCAAGCACGCGGCCTAAGCACCATCCACAGATGAATCTCCTCAGCAATCAAGTCTTCAGGGCCGAATTCTCTGAGTCCAAGATACGGAAGAGCAGAATATACCGGAGGAAAATCTGTGAGAAGTATTATTGTGAATTATGGTGCATATTATTAAGCAATTCCCTTTATGATTGTAAGAATAAATGTATATTGTCCAGAAAAAAAATATGTTCTAATATAGAAACAACTAGAGAAAACTAGGGTTTTTATTGATATCTCATTTAGAGAAACGTGTATTAAGTATAAATGATTACAGGAAGAAGTCAAAAGACAATAAAACAAAATGAAAAGCAGCTTGAGACTTTTCAACCATGAAGTGTGAGCCTGAATGATCAAGTTTTATTCATTCTTGTGCAGTTCATATTAGCATTTTATTATGCAAAGCTGTAAATTTGATTTTACACTGAAAATAAAATTGGTTTCTTTAAACTTGTTTCCTTTTCAATAAAATAAGGGGTTTGAGCAACACAATCTCTATAGCCCATTTCAGTGCTAATATTCAACAATTAATAGATGATATTTACTATATTGCCACAGAAGTGGCTATAGTTTTGAGAGATCTTGTTCACATTACTCTCAAACCACTTTTAGATACTCATTAGCAAGCAAGAGTTGAAATAACGGAAGCTATTTTCCAACTACCATCAGTATGCAAGCCTTAAAGAAAAATGATAGAAGCAAACAGTCTCAATTATTAGAAGCATGGTTTTCATATCAATAAGTTGTGGGTACAGAATAGAATGTTGATGAACCTAGAAAGCTCTCTCATCCGCTCACATCACACAATGGTCCTCATGGAATTCATTTCTTGTAGGAATCAAAAAGGAGCTTTTAAGTCTGATCTGTGTGATTTCCTAGCTGCCTTTCTGGAGAACCAGAAGCGTTATCATGGACCTTCATGGCAATTAAGAAGTTGAAGTGATAATTATTCTTGTTAAGTTTCACAGTGCAATAGAATATCCTCCTAGAAATACAGGATTAAAAAATAAGACAAAATTGGATTCTGGTATTCACAATTATGTCTCCCTTTTGACTATTTCAACATGCTTAACGTAAGAAGCATGCCAATTTAGTTACATAAACTTTCCATACTAGCCAAAGAAATATATTATGTTGAAAATCCTAAAGGTCAAATACTTGATTGAACTTTCTGGCTCAAGGCCATGTTTTATTGTTGTGAGCTCACAGAATGAAAGATAAGAACATAGCCTGTGAAAATACAGAAAAATACACCATATTATACAAGATTTTCAAAATAGAAAGTGACACAGTAAAAGATGATGCAAAGATTCTCAATGATCTTCATAACACCTCTTAATAATAACTCAAACATACCTGAGACAACCCGATCCACAAATGAGCAAAACATCCCCATCACTACACCCACCAGGCGTGAATGATGATGTATTCACATCTATTTTAAGCAATAAGTAAATAGGAGATCAAAGAGGACAACTTTGGATTAAGTAGGACATCGTGATGAAAAGAATCATTGCAGAAACTTGCCTATGGTTTCTGCTATGGCTTGCTTGTCCCAAAATACAACTGTACATTATTACTGAATAAATTCATTTTTGCTAGTTAAAAAAAAAAAAAAAAAGGCTGTTGCAGAGTCAATGACTGACAAATGTCAGTTTCCCTAAAAAGGTACCAACCCTTAGCATTATCCTGGGATATGTATCTAGCGGACAAGTAATATTTGTGAAAACAGTACATTTCTGATAAAGCAAAAATTCAAGCTGAATACTCCTCTATAGTTTAAGTTCTAAATTTAATCTGGTTCTGCGATATTTGGTGTACCCTGAATTTCTTAATCTCAATCTCAGCTTCCAAAGAACCCTAGAAAGAGACTGAAAATAAAAACTCTCTCACTGTTAAGATGAACAGTGGCAAATATACCATAGAGAATAGAAATTATGTTTGCTTTTAGATAGTCACAAAAGTTGTCCCTCACCAAACAGTATTTCTCAAATTTTAGGAAGTTTAAGAATCGCTCAGAAAGACTGTTTAAAATAGTGATTGCCCACACTAACTCCCACCCCTTCGGCAGGGCCTGGAGATGTGCATTTTAGCCATCATCTCAGTATCTGGAAGCACATTCATTCTCAGGCTAGACAGGTGTCCCTCCTTATCCATGGTTCCACTTTCTGTGGTCTCACTTACCTGGGGTCAACCATGGTCCCAAAGCAGATGATTGTCCTTTCGATGTATGGACAGGAAATCAATAGTGGCCTAATTCTAGGTCACAATGCCTATGTCATTCACCTCAGTTTATCTCATCACTAAACATTTTGTCATCTTACATCAACACAAGAAAGATGGGTATAGTACAGTATTTTGAGAAAAGAAAAAGACCACATTCACACAACTCTTACTATATTGCTATAATTGTCCTATTTTATTATTAGCTACCTTATTAATTTCTTACTGTGACTAATTTATAAATTTGACTTTATCATAGGTATACATGTATAGAAAAAAAAAGTAGGATATATAGGATTCGGTGCTACCTGCGGATTTAGGCATCCATTGTAGATCTTCGAACATATCCCCACAGATAAGGGGGAGGGGGACTATAAACTTGTAGAAACAATGTCCTAAAAATATGTGGCTGTTTCTCAATGATCTTCATCTATTAAAATGGGAGACATGGTATCTTACTGTCAATGAGCTTGTCTAAGTGGATTTTGAATGCAGTGGCATGCTATTTCTGCATTGGAGAGATTTTCATAATTGAGTGGCTAGGGTGGGGACCTGATAGAACTATTCTGAATGTGATTGATGCCACAGCTGATCAAGCTGAACTGTACTCACTAATGTGCTACGCTCTGGGAGGTTCTTTATGCTGGAGGCCGGGACTGTTGCCCAGACACTGTGATTGTAATGAAGATAGGCATGGATCTTTAATGTTTTCCACCCCCTACCCCAAATGCTGAAAAATGGTTAGTATTGAGTATTTTTTATACATAGCAAGAATAAGACAGACTGAGTCAGATATTTCTATTCCCATGGATCTCAGGGACAATATTCTAATATAATTTCTAATGTTCTATGAAAATGATTGATGTCAAATTAAACCTTTGGAATGGTCGCTGATCATGTGAAAGAGTGACAGCTGGCTGGCCCGAATGCCGCTATTAACAGTTTGCCTTCTGACTGGCTTACCAACAACCCCACTCCACTCAGCATTACGTGTGTACATTTACCCCAATCTGCATACCTAAAAAATGCTCTTTAATGAATAAACTGGCCATGACAGCTGTTGCTTGATTACCTTTCTCTAAATCTTATTTGTAAATAAGGCCCAGCTATCCAGTAACCAAAAGATACATGACTTTGTTGAATTTTTACGGAACCAAATTATTTCTTCTTAAAAGAAGAATATTCTTTTGAAAAATCATTCATTGGGCGTACTGGTCAGGCTTTTCAAACCATGTCCCTCAGAATGGAGACAAAAGAAAATCGAAGAGGTAAATTTAATGTGCCAAATTTTGCAGAGCAGAAACATCATTAAATGCAAACCTGATGCATTTTGTAACCTGAGCGGCGTTCTTTAGACCTAACTGTACATTGGCAAGTTCTGGAAACTAACGGATCCAGGCTATTAGAATACCAAAACACCTGAATGCTATGTCTAAAATTAGACTATTGAAATTCTCCCTGGATGTCAGTTTTCTTTATTATAAACACATTTTTCTCATTATCAAAGCTGCATTTAGTGAGTAAAGAGTGCCACCAAGCGGCAGCATATCATATTCCTAAATCAATTGTTTTTCTTAAAAAAAAAAAAAATAATATATATATACTTTACTTTTGTTAATTGTGCTCACACCCTTAAGAGAGACAGGCTTATCTGTATATTTGAAAACATGCATTTCAAGTGTCCAAGTAATATTTCAGGAGAAGAGCTATTTTTCTGGGTTGATAGGCAAATCTACCATGGTAAATTTTTTAAACATAAAAATTCTATCTATAGTTATTGTTGTTTGTAAAACAAGTATTGATGAGCATGCAGTTTCCAAAACTTATTGATTATATAATGACTCTTCCCGTGGGAATCTGGATAGTTTCCAGAAGAAGGTTATCTTGCTATACAAAATATTATCATTTCTGTTCAGAAATTTAGAATATATCAGACCAAGGACAAAAGGGCAAGGTTTTTTCAGTCACACATAATCCCCAAAATGTTGACCTCTAACTCTTGCTCCACATTTCCTATCGAAGGATTAAACAATCTTATGAGAACAAAATCTACACATATTCCCCTAAATCTGTTTTAGTCATTCATTCTGCCTCTATGTTCATCTAACCCCTCATAAAACAAATATGACCTGAACATCTACCGTACCAAGAACAGTGCCAATTAAAAATGAACAGTGCCAATTAAAAATTCGTGATGCCCATAGAAAGCTGGGACTTCTGGTTCTGATTGGCTCTGTTGGAAACTTCAAGCTTCCTGAACTGAGACAATTTTTTTACAATTATGCATTTATATTTGTGAGAATTTTCTAAAGCTTTTAGAATGATTTTGCATTCATACAGTCACAATGACTTTGACCACGTACAACAGCTGTGGGAACTGTTATTTACTATTCTTATATATGACTCAGGACATGGTTAAGTGATTTACCTAAGATGTCATAGGAAGGTTGTGGCAGGGTTAAAATTAAAATCTCCTGACTTCTAAACTGCGCCCTTTCTAGGAGGCCACCACTCTTTATGATGAATACATTAAAATTAGCATGATATTTCAAGGAGGTCATCATCATAGCAGGTTCTACAATAATTACAGTGATGCTGACACTGCTTAAAGTATTTCTGGAACTCTTGTTTCAAATTTCCCTTATGGGGAAAACAAGAAAATCAGTCTCATTACACATCCAATTCAACATAGATTTATTCAGTATCTATCACTTGCATGACACTATACCAGATGATACAGATGTAGAAAGACAGTACGATTGGCAAGAAATTTACAATTCAGCAGGCACAATGAGAAATGCAGTACTGGTGCTATTTTTTCTGTACTAATAGGTTGGGCGGACATTACGCAGACATAACACCTACTGTAGTTCACTGAATCCAAGATGCTGTTAAACACTATTTTATGTCATAGTAAGAAAGAAAAACACTGACAATTAAAGTCTGACAAGTTGCTTTCCCATCGTTACTTTTTTTTTTTTTGCATTTAGACAAAGAGTTCTTTTAGTCTTATTTTGACATTGATTTCCCTTACTGTATCATTCTCCTGCATACATAAAAAGGAAAATATAAGCATAATAAATTGGTTAAGGCAATGACAACTGTGTCACAACTACTACCAGGTAGTCAATAATTGTAAAAGCTCAGCAATTATCATCGGCACCCCAATTTAAGAGATGTTAAAATGTGTCATTTTAGAATCACTGAAATTACTCAAGTGCTTACTTTTGCTCAGTCTCTGATGGAGCTAGAACAAATCATGAGGGAAAAGTGGTAACAGTGGTTTGACTCACTACCTTTGGTCTTTGGGTGCTACCAGTAATCACCACAGTGATTGAGAGAATGTGCTGCCCAGTCACAAGACCAAGATCAAGCATTGGCTCTACTTCCTACAAGCTATGTGACTTTTGGCGAGGTTAGTAAGCCCTTCTTGTGTTTCCAAATCCCCATTCAAAAAAAATTGGTAGCAATAATAATTAATGCATCGGTAGTAAATGAAATAACGTATTTAACACACTTGGCACACAGCCAAAGGTACTAATGTATTTAATTGTGGCTAAGCTCTGGAAATTCTTCTAAATAAAATAATGATACTATACTACAAAGCCCAGAAATAGCTAAAAACCTTGTTTTCCCCCTCTCCAATGATGGTACAGGCAGCATTATCTTTTTAGCTGACCCTTTTGAAGACCCCAGATCCCACCTTGACCAAGGAAACAGAAGAATTCAGTGCTCTGTCTTAAAGCCATTCTAGAGTTGCTAAATTGGTCACGCAGAAAAAAAAAAAAAAGCTTTTGATCTTGATGAAATCCCAATAGTTCATTTTTGCCCTTGCTTCCCTTGCCTTTGGCGTTGTTCCTAGGAAGATGTTGCTGCAGCTGAGGTCGAAGAGGTTGCTGCCTGTGTTCTCCTGAAGGATTTTGATGGATTCCTTTCTCACATTGAGGTCCTTCATCCATTTTGAGTCTATTTTCATGTGTGGTGTAAGGAAATGGTCCAATTTCATTTTTCTGCTTGTGGCTGTCCAATTTTCCCAGCACCATTTATTGAAGAGGCTGTCTTTTTTCCATTGGATATTCTTTCCTGCTTTGTCGAAGATGAGTTGACCATAGAGTTGAGGGTCTATTTCTAAGCTCTCTATTCTGTTCCATTGTCTGTTTTTGTGCCAGTACCATGCTGTCTTGACAAAATCAAAAGACAACTGACAGAATGGGAGAAGATATTTGCAAACGACATATCAGATAAAGGACTAGTGTCCAGAATCTATAAAGAACTTAGCAAACTCAACACCCAAAGAACAAATAATCCAATCAAGAAATGGGCAGAGGACATGAACAGACATTTCTGCAAAGAAGACATCCAGATGGCCAACAGACACATGAAAAAGTGCTCCATATCACTCGGCATCAGGGAAATACAAATCAAAACCACAATGAGATATCACCTCACACCAGTCAGAATGGCTAAAATAAACAAGTCAGGAAATGACAGACGCTGGCGAAGATGTGGACAAAGGGGAACCCTCCTACACTGTTGGTGGGAATGCAAGCTGGTGCAGCCACTCTGGAAAACAGCATGGAGGTTCCTCAAAATGTTGAAAATAGAACTGCCCTATGACCCAGCAATTGCACTATTGGGTATTTACCCTAAAGATACAAACGTAGTGATCCAAAGGGGCACGTGCACCCGAATGTTTATAGCAGCAATGTCCACAATAGCCAAACTATGGAAAGAACCTAGATGTCCATCAACAGATGAATGGATCAAGAAGATGTGGTATATATACACAATGGAATACTATGCAGCCATCAAAAGAAATGAAATCTTGCCATTTGTGACAACATGGATGGAACTAGAGCACATCATGCTTAGCAAAATAAGTCAAGCAGAGAAAGACAACTATCATATGATCTCCCTGATATGAGGAAGTGGTGATGCAACATGGGGGCTTAAGTGGGTAGGAGAAGAATAAATGAAACAAGATGGGATTGGGAGGGAGACAAACCATAAGTGACTCTTAATCTCACAAAACAAACTGAGGGTTGCTGGGGGGAGGGGGTTTGGGAGAAGGGGGTGGGATTATGGACATTGGGGAGGGTATGTGCTTTGGTGAGTGCTGTGAAGTGTGTAAACCTGGCGATTCACAGACCTGTACCCCTGGGGATAAAAATATATGTTTATAAAAAATAAAAAATTAAAAAATTAAAAAATTAAAAATAAAAATTAAAAAAAAAATAAAAAACCTGAAAGAAAAATTTAGTTTCTAAACTCAATTCTTATCTTCAAATATTCAAATGTAAAGAAAACTACCCAAAAGGAAGTTTATTCATAAAGTATTCACACAGTCATAATCACAGTATTTCAAAATAACCAGAGTTTAAATACTATCACATAAACTATTCATTCAGGAGAGGTACAAACTTAAAAAAAAAAAAAGACCTGAAAATCTGCCTTTTCGAACAACGTGGCCACCAGAATCATGACTTTTTGTAATAATGAGCATATCTTGGGAAATACAATGAAGGGATTCCAGACCAGGGAGGCTTTGGATGACTGATGGATTAGCTGCTGCCCTGGCTTTCCCAGGATTCCTCTGTGACAGGTGGAATAAAGTCAATCCCATAAATCAGACATAGCCTCCAGGCTGGGACTTGTTCATAGAACATAAAGACAAACTTCAGAGACAACCTGTATCTCTTGACCCTCCCTGAGGCTGATAAGTCCAAATATCCTAGTTTCTAGGTCACTTTCTAAGAGGAAAGGAAGCCTAATTTGAGAATATTCCTCCACTTCAGATGCCTGGCCACCATCACTAGTCCTTACTATGCATTATTCATTTATTGCTAAACAAATATATAATTGTAAACAGCCAATAATGTTTACTAATGGAATAAAAAGCTTAGTATTTCTCAAAATTTATTTCTCAACCGGAACCACTTTGTAGTCATTTCCATTTAAAAGGAGAAGAAGGAAGAAAACTGAATCCTATGGGCAAAAGGGAGTAAAATGGATAAATAAACAAATATTTGGGAAGGTGTGCAGTATTTATTTCCATTTCACCAGAGGGAGTAGATTTGTCTGTTTCATTATTTATAAGTCAAGATTTTAGTTTAGTTTTTCTGCTTGCTGAATATTAAGAATGTTCTAAGCCCCTGGGCAATAGAATTCAGCTAACTGTAACTGAATTTTATTCACTGCATTAGGAAAAAACAAAAATTTTAAATCATAAACATGTGCATAACACTGTCCAGTTTCCTCTTCGTGTATATGGGAAGCATTGTAACTACAATTCCTTTGATGTCAAGAACTAGTCAGCCTTTGTGTATTATGAATGCTTATGTGGCAAATTAATACAGTATGAATTTAATGTTAATAAAAACTGTTTTACTTATGTCTGTGTTCACAAAGGTGAAACTCACTTAATCGTTACTCTAATGTGAACTTAGATTTGGTAATAAGGTCAAAAATGATAATAAAGCAATTTTCAAGTTTCTAGTGCTAGCAATACTTAAATCATAGTCCTTTAAACTATAGAATACAAAATCAAGTACAGAAATAATTGAATTTTAGTCTCTTCCTCAAGTAGTGTGTTTTAAATGGCCTCTTATACTTAGCCATAATGAGGAACACTATATGGAAAAGTTGAGCAGATTAAGTTCTTGACCTATTCATAGTCTTAAGTAGAACACCTCCATCTAAAATTATAAGTGAAGAACTGAAACTCTTTTATTAAAACTACCCATTTATCTATGTCATAGTGGTCTGGTCAAATTACAAAAGAAAATCCTGTACATGAAAAACTACATTCTAGCCCTGAAGAGGATTTGGCCATTGTGGTTGACGTATCATAAAGACATTCAAAACAGAAGAGAAATAATGCTCCCCACGGAATGACACACATAACGTCTTCATCTTGGAGTCTTCAAAGTCTGCATTTGATAACAGGGAAAAGCAGTGATGAGAGAGGGCGTTACCTGTGACATCCGTGGAGGTCAAAAAAGGTATATAGTCCTTCAGGTACTATTTGGACGGTTCTCAGGGCAGTTTTTCCCCTCTCTAAGGATGGATATAATCTAATTAGCTCCAACAGGAAAAATCTTACACAAAAAGTCTTTCTCACAGGCACTGACAGAGTTCTGAAATTCACAAAATATAACTCCTTTACATAAAATTATAAATATAAACTATTTGATTATATCGGTCTTTACCATTTACTTTAAATTTGTTAACAGATAAGGCAGTAACTTGTAGGACCAGAAGGTATCATGAAAGAGGTAAAAAAAAAAAGCCTTTGATGACAAAAGGAAAAGAAAGTCTAGAAAGATATGAAAAACTCTCAGAAATACTGTTGAAGAAAAATGCCAGTGTCTGTGGAAGGGTAGGAGCTGGGCCATGGATGTAGGTGTACTAAGAAGAAAAAGGGCCAGTCAAAATCAGACTGGATGCAGAGGCACAGAAGATCAATTATACCTATCAGATTGTCCTTAACCATTCACAAAATACATGCCGATCAATTGCGATGACTCGAACTCTTGAAAATGAAAATCACTGCATATTAGGGGTGTAGACAGTGTGCATTAGAATATTAGTCAAGAGAATATAATTAGGGCACCTGGATGCCTCAGCTGGTTGAACAACTGCCTTCGGCTCCAGTCATGATCTCAGGGTCCTCAGAGAGAGTCCCACATTGTGCTCTCTGCAGACCAGGGAGCCTGCTTCCCCCCTCCCTCTGCCTGCCACCCCCCCTGCTCGTGCTCTTGCTCTCTCCCTCTCTGTCAAATAAATAAACAAAATCTTTAAAAGAAAAAAAAAAGAGAGAGAGAATATAATTAAATCTAAATGTTTACCCTAAAATTTGTTTGTTTAGTATTAAAAGCTGGCGAACGTTCAGAAGGGATGGAAAGATAAGACTCCAAGTCAGAAATTCAGAAATTACCACCAGTGGAACTCTGACTGGTTCAAGGAGAAAAGTAACCACACAATCACTGATGACTGTCAGTCACATACTGACTCCCAAAAAATGAGTTGTCCATGATCATTTCCTCAGTTCCTCTTCTCAAGCCTCCCTCAGGAGGCAGCAGAAGTGTCCACCAAAAAGGGCTTCCAGACCAGTATGGAGGACTACACAGAAAACTCTTTACACTTAGCATTTGGGAATAGGTGAAGTTAAGATGGGGACAAGACAGGGAAAAAAAAAAAAAGAAAGAAAGAAAGAAAGAAAGAAAGAAAGAAAGAGAGAGAGAGAAAGAAAGAAAGAAAGAGAGAGAGAGAGAGAAAGAGTAAGTTCTAAATAATGTACACAAAGAAACAAGGGCAAAAATTCCTGTGTGGGACAAGGGTTTCTAATTGTTTGCTAATGGATGGGCCTTCATCTTCTTTAATCTCTGCTAAAGCCAGGTGGAGAATAAAACCTGCCTATATTAATTCAATCACCTTCTTTAATCCCTAATTGCCTTTTAACCATCGGAAGGCATAACTACCAAGAAAGCAGAAAAAGCAGAAGATATATGGTTTTGTTTTGCGTTTTATGTTGTATGTGCTAAACCACACATTACATCGGAAATGAAAAAAAAAAAAAAAACCTGAAGCTATCATGTGTTATGCTAGACTATGAAATGATTGATCATAAGTAATTTTAATTTTAATTTGCTTACTGAAATTCAAGTTCTTAAGACCAAAACCGAACTTCCTTCTAGCATGAAGCACCATCCTCAGTTTCAGAGAAGTGCTGGGTTCAGTGACAAGGAGGGGCTTAAGTTCCACACAGCTAGGTAATCTTTTAGCAAGAGTCTGGTTTTCAGAAGAGATTACTGTGGTAAAATAGATTTACTAGGACTTTCAAGTTCTACCCATACTGAATAGTGTTTTAGTATAAAGCTGCAAGACTTCATTTGAGTTGTATTAATAATTTATCAACTCCAACTTACTCCTTGGTGAATTTAAAAAACTTCACCACTCTTCACCCACATTCTGAAATTTTAGGGAACGAAATAAAAATAACTCAACTGACAGCACAAGATGGGGCTCATAAAACGACCTTCCACACAATTCTCACTCCCTCATGAAGTCCACAAGATAAATTTAAGGGTTGAAGAAAGGCGGTGTAATTGTGTTAGATACTGGGATCATCCTATGAGGAAGGGTATCCTTACGATACGTGGGTAACATAGTAAGATACAACCTTCTCTTGAAAAACATCATCTGAATTCTTCATTAGAGATTTTTTAAAACATTTTCTCTTTCTGTGAATAAATAACTTCAAAATGAAAAAATGGCAATCTATTTTTATGTTGATCCTTTTTATCTTCTTTGAATCCCAGAAATAAAATGAGAGATCTAGGGACGCGAGTCAGTTAAGTATCCACCTTCTGCTCCGGTCATGAGGCCAGGGTCCTGGGATGGAACTCCGCCTGGGGGCCCCTACTCAGAGGGGAGCCGGCTTCTCCTTCTCCCCCACGCTTGTGCTCTCTCTCGTGCTCTCTCTCTCAAATAAATAGAACTCTTTACAAAAGTGAGACATCTATGAAGTTAAGAAACATGTAAAGTTACGAAAAGTTGTGACATTCTCATACCTTTTTATTTTTTAAAAAAACGCTATATCAAAACTCCCGATCTGCTTTCTACTTTTTTCTAAGAGAGGCAAAGGCAGATTAGGAAAATGTTCACTGGTCCTTCATGTACTAATCCACCCAAAGGAAACCTCATAAAAATTAAGTCACTGTAGTTACCTAAACCTTGGGTGCACAGGGCAGTTGGGCACATTTTTCCTCCCCTCTCCATCCCAAGTAATCTCACCCCTGTCCCTCATTCTCTTCAGCCTGAAAAAAGTTATGGCCTCTTCAGACTTTGCCAGATCTTTCCTGAGAAAACCCTTCCAGAAAAAAAAAGCTGAACATTTCACCTCATCCCTAATGAGTGCTTACGACTTTGTTTTCTTCCATTTGCTCAATAATAACCCCATCCTCTCCCTGCTTGGACAGCTCAAGGTTAACAGCTCTATTCGATTAATCTCTAGAAGACTGACTCACTACTGTGCAGTTTTCATGTGGGGTAAAAAGAGAAGTTTGTACACCATCCCCAGCTCTCATTTTAGGTTCACTTCTGGGTTATCTGCCACACTCTTGTAAGCTCTACAGCTTGTCCTCAACAAATGTGCTGTAAATACGCCACAAATGTGACCATATTTCACTTAGCTGAAACATTAAGCCACCTCACTTATTTCAAACCGCAGAAAAGCTTTTAATACTGCTTTTTAGACACTTCAAGTAGAAAATACAATTTTATGATAATTTACCTTTTGTATCTACTTTGAAATGACTAGGATGGTCAAAATTCCTAAACCCATTCTTAAGAATGTTAAACCATCAACATTTTTGTGATGATGGATACCAACAACAAAAATTACTGATATTTGAAAACTCCCCAAAGAGAAAAATAGAAAAAAAAAAAAAAAAGTTTGTTGTTGGAAAACAGCTCTTCCCTTAAGTGAAGAGCAGAATCTGCAGCTACTTATTTCTGGGATTCCTTGCATATTAGAAAATGGGGGAAAACTAATGGGACATTTTTTTAAGGAAACAGAATTAACCAACTCTCTTAATTGCCTCATTTCACAGAATTCAACACTGGGGGAAAAGATATCCCTTAAAAATTCCAGCTGTTTCCTTCTTCAGTAGTTATTATAGAGGAGGAGAACTCGGAAGCTTTGGGACTATAACTTGCTCCACTCTCTCCTTACAAAGCATATGAAAGTGGAACTACTTTCAATATTTTCTTGGAAGAGATGAAAGAGAACAATTTTTAACACCCTTCAGAGTTAGGCTGGTCCAGTTAAAAAACTTTCAAGTCTGGTTACACTGTATCTTGCTGTTACTGCGGCATCATTCTCTGTTAAGCAGAATTTGGTGAAAGGGTCAGCTTATATTCTTTCCATTGTCAAATCATAAAGGAATTGAGAAGGCAAATTTTCCACAAGGCCATTCTACATGACTGTTCTCAGGAGTCGATTTCTAGAAAGCCTCTAGTACAATAGCCATTTTTTTAAATCTTTTATCCAATGGAAAACTTTATCCATTTTCAACTTCAAATTTTGGAAAGGGTAAGGGCTCAAGGCAGTGGAGAAGGAAGAAACCTGCCTGAACAGTATCACAGAGACTTTGGTTGACTTTGTGGCCCGTCAATCATCTGCCCTTCCGTAGAACAGTAACTTCTTTTTGCTTTGAGGGAACCCTCCCTATACCCACTATTGTTTTTTTTTTTTAAGAGTTTATTTATTTAACAGAGAGAGACACGACAAGAGAGGGAGCACAAGCTGGGAAATAAGGAGAGGGAGAAGCAGGCTTCCTGCTCCACAGGAAGCCTGAGGCAGGGCTCGATCCTAGGAGCCTGGGATCATGACCTGAGCCAAAGGCAAACGCTGAACGACTGAGCCACCCAGGGTCTCCCCTCATACCCACTATTAATCCATGCAGTATGTCAGTATGTGTGTACCTAGTGATTATAATTTTGCTTTAGTAAGTTTGAGATGATGTTCCTGGTAGCTTCGTGGCTGGGGAAAAGAGGGAAAGTCCTTAGAAGCTGGGACTTTCCAATAATTCTATACTCTTACAGTTGTTTGGAGAATAACAAAAATGCATTAGAAAGAGAAGTCCAGAGTGAAGCCTATGAAACTATCTTGGAAAGTTATCTAAATTGAAAATATTTTTATAAGCTCTCAAACCAACCAATCAATGGCACATGCCTCCTTCTCAATCTCAATCTGTAGATGATAAATCAAACTATAACCTCGCATCCACAAGGATGGCTAGTCTCAAAAGACAGAAAGTAACAAATATTGGCAAGGATGTTAAGAATTTGGAACTTTTGTGCATTTTCAGTGAGAATATAAAATGTTTCAAACACGAAAACAGTACAGCAGTTCCTCAAAAACTTAAAACTAGAATTATGATATGATCCAGCAATCACAGTTCTAGATTCTAGGAGAAGCAAATGCCCTTTGGGAAAAACCAGTTTCAAGTGCTACTCTTACTTCTCTGAATCCTCACCTTTTCTGGGATTTTGTTTCATAAATCTTTCCCTAACTTATTAGTTATGTGATGCTTTAGTGGGTAATTTTAAATATTTTATTTCATATTTTCATTTTCTTGAGAGATATAATTGGTTGAAATTACCAAGTCTGCCATTACAGGAAGTAGGTATACAAAACAGTAACTTCCCTTCCAAATGTGAAATTCAATCTCATTTCTGGAGAAACTGTTTTTTGTTTGTTTTTTAACAGTTGACATTACGATGTTGATTCTTCCTCAATTTCATAATTCTAGAGGGCATCAATAATGGCACATGATCTTTCTTGGCCACAGGACTGGCAACTTGAAATAGACCAGCCCCATGGCCAACCACGTTAGTCGTTCAAACTATGACATCCCCCATAAACAACAGTTGAGAACGGGGAACTTGAGTCAGGTGGAACCAATCACAGTGCCCATAAGATCTGAAACCTCAACTCTGAAAGGGAAGGAGTTCTAATACCATGGGATCACAGGATATAAATATGTATATTTTGTTAAGACTATCAGCAGCCACATACAGAAAAAGTCTGCCTCTGAATGAGGTCAATATACAGAACAAACTAAGAAAAGAAATCAGAAAGAAGCAATGCCTTGACATTGGTCCTTAGACTGCCCAGTTGCATAAGCAAAGAAATTACCTTTCATCAAACCTAGTTAGCAAGCTAACTGTCTAACTGGGTTTCTCTCATTTCAGAATGAAAGCATTTCGACGAATCCAGTGTTATTGGCTGTTAAAATCCACTGCACAACTGTTTTTTGTTCCACAGCATTTGAGGACCGTGGTATACCACCATTTTCCTGAGGATATTATCTCTACCGCCAGCTTCCATGAGCCATTAAGGGACATGAGCTATCACTTCCTAGAACAGACTCATTTCAATGCTACTCTCTAGTAGTCTTTGTTTTTGTTTGGTTGCTTTCTCCCAACTAATCTGTAATTTTAGTAAACTTGTGGAAATAAGAAAACAAGACCTTAAGTCACCTTTTCACTATAAAACAATTGTGGTTATACAGGTTTAGCTATTAAGAATATAAATTGCATGCTTTCCATCCAATTTCTATTTAATTATGATAATGTCTTCATGAAAATAAAGCAATTTCAAGCTGATCATAGAATAGTTTCCTAACATTCAGATAACATTATACTTAAAAGAATGACACCAAATAGTGTTTTAGTTAGGTTCCCAACAGGAAACAGATGGAACACTCAAGATAATTCACAGAGAATTTAATTACAAAGTGACTATTCATAAAGGTGTTGACAGGGTGAGGAGAACCACAAAGGATGGTTCTGTAACCCAGGTTCATTAACTTCAAAGGGACAAGAGCAGAAATAGTTACAGAAAAAAGGGGAGAGACTCCTGGAGGGGAGGGTGCCTTGAAAGAAGAGATACCTTCAGCTAGAGTAATGAAAACAGCCCAAAGCACCCTTCCTTGCATGAAGAAACCAGAGAAGGAAATACCTCATTCACCTACCTCTCTCTGGTCATTAGCCAAAACTCTCTATTGGTCAAATCCTCCCAGAAACCAGAGGGCAAAAAAGTTTGTTTCTTTTTTTTTTTTAATTTTTTATTTTTTATAAAATATATTTTTATCCCCAGGGGTACAGGTCTGTGAATCGCCAGGTTTACACACTTCACAGCACTCACCAAAGCACATACCCTCCCCAATGTCCATAACCCCACCCCCCTTCTCCCAACCCCCCTCCCCCCAGCAACCCTCAGTTTGTTTTGTGAGATTAAGAGTCACTTATGATTTGTCTCTCTCCCAATCCCATCTTGTTTCATTGATTCTTCTCCTACCCACTTAAGCCCCCAGGAGGGGCCGGCTCCCGTCAAGCGGCGGAGCAACGGATCTGAAAAAGTTTGTTTCTATAACCTATACAGGCCAGTCTGCTGGGAGCAGTCAATAGGAAGGAACGTGGTAAAGTGATAAAAACATAAACATGAGTATAATTTAAAACATTTCTTATTAATTCTCATCATCGAAACAATTTAAAATCTCACCATAGTGATTTTTCTTGGTTTGAAATATTTATCTATAAGGTATTATAAGTTAGATAATAAATAAGCTTCTGTACTAAAAACAACAGATTAAAAAAACTGAGCCTTGGAACTTCCAAAGCCTTGGAAGACAGGAGAATAGGAAAATCCAAAGCTCACCTTGTCCCATAAGTACATGTAGATGATACTCACATTGGTGTAAATAACCCAGAAAATGACCCAAAGAGTGGCAGAACAGACTTTCCACAGCTAAATGTAAGAAGAGGCCACATCAAAGCTGAATCTATATCAATAAAAAGAAAAAATTATAAAGCCAATTCCCCCTTAAAAATAAATTAAAACAATTTTTTAAATTTTTAAATTAAAAATTAAAAAGTAAGCTTTAGGGGCTCCTAGGTGGCTCAGATATTAAGCATCTGCCTTCGGCTCAGGTCATGATCCCAGGGTTCTGGGATCAAGCCCCACATTGGGCTTCCCACTCAGCAGGAAGCCTGCTTTTCCCTCTTCCACTCCCCCTACTTGTGTTCCCTCACTCTATCTCTCTCTGTCAAATAAATAAATAAAAATCTTAAAAAAAAAAAAAAAAAAAGTAAGCCTTATTTCTGTCTTCCACACCTTCCAAAGTTAGTGGCCATCTTGGTAGCAGGATTCCATTCCACTCACTTATCAAGCAATTATGTTCCTCTTACCTTTGCTCTATCATATCCTAAGGCATAGTCCTCATCCCATGGTCAAGCTGGGTCTTCAGTCTATCTGTGTTCATCTCACAGGACATTACAAGGGGGTAAGCCCGGAGCAAGTAAATGAGGGCAAAGGTGGACACATCAGTACATCAGTTCCCCTCACATTACCTGTCAGGGAACTTTGTCATGGAAGGCTGGATAATGTAGTTTCTAGTTGTGTAACCCATGTGCCCAGGAAAAAGAGAAAAATAAATGTTTATAAGATGAACAACTAATAGTATACTGAAAGGTATTAAAATCTTCATAGCTTTTCCTAGTTTTGAGTTTATGTAATAATGAACCTTGTAACTAATAGATTCAGTCTCAAAAGTCTTTCTTATCTCATCTTTTTTTTTTTTAAAGATTTTATTTATTTATTTGACAGAGAGAGATCACAAGCAGGCAGAGAGGCAGGAAGAGAGAGAGGAGGAAGCAGGCTCCCCGCTGAGCAGAGAGCCCGAAGCAGGACTTGATCCCAGGACCCTGAGATCAGGACCTGAGCCGAAGGCAGCGGCTCAACCCACTGAGCCACCCAGGCGCCCCTTATCTCATCTTTTTAAAGCTAAAATCTACTTTGTCAACATATTTAAATATGACCTAACTTTTCAATGATACAGGATGACTTCTCGTCTACGGCCATACCACCCTGAATGCGCCCGATCTCATCTGATCTCAGAAGCTAAGCAGGGTCGGGCCTGGTTAGTACTTGGATGGGAGACAGGATGACTTCTCAGTGTGAGCCCCTCAACCAAATCACTCATTTTTCCAAAGCATGAGGCAAGACCCCCTGCAACATTACCTTTAAAATTTTCTAATCTCACATAAATCCAAAGTACCTGCAACATCCTCTCAATGTGCTACTTGTATTGGGGAAAAAAAAAAAAATAGACAACAGTTATGGTGGAGAATACATAGATCTACCCAAGATACTGAATAAAATCCTATTCATATTAAGAAAAGTAAAACATAGGCTACATATAATCGTATTGGGACCTGGGAAACGACAAAAAGAAGATTCAGTAAATAGGAAGAAGCCTGTCAGAAAACGAAGACAAAAGTAATATAATTCCCACAGTGACAAGAGCTTCAGTCACTTAGGAGTTATGACTTCCATACGCTACTCACCAGTGCTGCCGGAAATTGTGAAACTCTTGGAGCTCTTTTTCACATTTATATAGCACCTAAGACATTTCTCAAACTTTAATTTCTATTCTTTAGGAAGGTATTGGTTTGTTCTATGGCCTGACTGACAGATTTCTGACTCATTTCCTTTTTAAAACAAAGCTAGGAAGAAGGGAAAACATCCCCCCAGTGAAATCCCTAACTATGTGACTAGATATGTCTAAAGAGTGTTTTGCATTCTTTTGCATATTTAAGAAAAAAAAGCCCAACCTAAAGATTAATTCATATTATCTAATTATAAAAATACCCACATTTGACATAGTCTCTTTAGCATAATTTTGGTGTTCTTCCAAAATTTGTTATTAAAATTTGTTAATGAAAGCATTAAAATGTTGCTGGATTAAATTATTCTTTTTCCATTTATACAAGTTGATTTTCAAATAGAATCAAGAAAGTAAATACAGAAGTCACTTTCTAACTTGAAAGGCACAGATTTCTTGATGCAGCTAAAAGCGGTTATCAATCCACCAACAGACACATAAAAAGATGCTCAACATGACTCATCATCAGGGAAATGCAAATCAGAACCACGAGACATCACACCTGTGAGAATGGCTAAAGTCAAAAGCACAAGAAAACACTAAGTGTTGGTGAGGATGTGGAGAAAAGGAAATCCATGTGCACTGTTCGTGGGAATGCAAACTGGTGCAGCCACTGTGGAAAACAGTACGGAGGTTCCTCAAAAATTTAGAAACATAACTACCCTACAATCCAGGAATTGCACTACTGGGTATTTACTCAAAGAATATGAAAACACTAATTCAAAAGGATATATGCAACCTTTTGTTTACTGTAGCATTATTTACAATAGCCAAATTATGGAGACAGCCAAGTATCCATCAACAGAGGAATGGCTAAAGAAGATGTGGTGTAAACACAGAAACACACACACACACACACACACACACACACACACACACACACTGAAATATTCTTCAGCCATTAAAAAAAAAAAAAGAATGAAATCTTGCCACTTGCAACAACATGGCTAAATCTAGAGAGCATAATGCTAAGCAGATAAATCAGTCTAAGGAAGATAAATACTCTATGATTTCACTCATGTATGTAAATATAAGAAGCAAAACAATGAAAAGAAAAAAAGACAAACAAACAAACAAAAAAAACCACCAGACTCTTAACTATGGAGAACAAATAACATGATTAGCAGAGGTGAAGTGGGTGCAGGGGTGGGTGAAACGAGTGAGGAGGGCTGAGAGTGCACCTGTGTCACTGAGCACTGAGAAATATACCGACTTACTGAATCCCTACATTGCATACCTGAAATTAATATAACACTGTATGTTAACCATACTGGAATGAATTTTTTAAGTGATTATCAGTATTTCCCCTATGATAAAGTTTCTACTTTAGTTATCAGTTTTTAATATTTTACATTTTCTACTGAGATTCTTTCTTCCTTATCTGTTATCATTTATTTCTACTTCTGTTATTATCTAGCTAAATTATGTGTTTCAGAAAAACCGCAATGCATAATTTAGTCAGTTGTTTTATTTCTATGACATTATCTATCATTGGACTAGTTAAGTAACTATGATTCATTATAAGGTCTATAAAGCTTTTTTTATACATATGGGCAAATATGATGGGCATTAGCTTGCTTACTTGATTATCTAACTCAAATACTTTCACAGGAAAAAAAATCCATTCCAAATTCAAACTCAATTTTAGAACTATAAAACATAATTGAATAAATAACTATTTCATTTAGGGCAAGTCCAGAAATACATTTTAGTAAACCATGTTCAATCTTTTCATAATTCAAAGATCTGCCCTCCTACACTCTAGAAGTGGCTGAACACTTATGTTTGAAGTTATTTTTAAAAGCACTCCCCCAACAAATTAAAAATTCATATTATCTAAGCTGAAAATATTAGGAGAGCATGAAGCTATTTTAGTTCTTTAAAAGTAATCACAAATTCTTTGTAATAAAGAATCTTTGAGAGGTCATTTAACCTACATATACACCCACTTCTGCCACTTTCAGAGACAACTGCATCAAACATACCCCAACCAGATGGAAATCTAAATCTCGTAAGAAACAAATTCCATAATCCACTACTCACTGTCAGGAAATTCTCCTTTATGTTTAAACTACAAGGCTCAGGCTACAGATTAAGCCTGTTTCCTCTAGTTCTATTCCTGGTGGAGGAGAAAAACAGATGGACACAATCCGTCAAGTAGTTAAAAACAATAATTAGGTCACTTCTCTCTTCAGCCTCAAAAAAAGAAAAAAAAAGAAATTGTGTGTGTGTCTGTGTGTCGCATGTATTTTCTTTCCTTATCATATCTGAAGGGGTGCATATACAAACTATTTCAGTAATACTGTAAGTGGGGGCCTTCTGTGCAAAACCAGGTGGTAGGCACAGCTGGCTTTTAAGTGTCTTATTGTCTGGCTATCACTGACCTCACATTTCCTGCCTCTGTGTCCCTGTCTACAACACCTTGGGATCACTGAATAAAAATACAAGACAGCGCAGATTCTGAGAGGGACAGGGGCTTGGTCAGACCTAACAGAGCCCAGACCTTAAGGCATCTTCATTTTGGCCTGGGAGTTTATGGCCTCCGCAGTGAAGCTGCAGGCAAGCAACGCATTGAGATAGCAAGTAAATAAGATGTGTGCCCCTGCTAAGGAATCTAATCTACAAAGAATCCACATAAGCAATAATGAGATCTGAAGACAGGCTTTCAGTATCTGGGACTTCTGCCTCAGGGAGGTATTTATCATTTCACAAAATCTAGAAGACTAGACTGGTCACTTGAAGAAAAGCATGAACTGGGACTCTGGTGCAGAGCCAGAATTAGACCTGGGCCACGTGAAGAAAGTGCCAGGAAATTTGGAGAACACGGGGGAAGCACCTGCCCCAACATCTTGAGTCAGAGCAGCAGGAAGGGTGATGAGGACCAGAGCTCAGTAGCAGAGAGCTCACATTTGTCGGGTCTATAGACATTCACTGACCTGATGGAGCTGAACTTATTGCAACTTGTGCTGCAGGACCTAAAACACAATTATGAAAACTTGACAGACTTATAAGCCTTAAAGATTTCTCATTCATTTATTTATAAGGTTTTGAGACTCTAATATAAGCATGTGCTATGTGTTCTGGGTGCTAGGAAACAGACAAAACAGACCTCCTCCCCCCAAAAAAATAAAATCTGTCCTATGCAGCCTACTTTCAAAACAAAACAGACCTCCTCCCCCCAAAAAAATAAAATCTGTCCTATGCAGCCTACTTTCTAGTAGCATAGAAAATAAAGAGTAATTAAAATATATAGTATGGTGAGAAGTGCTATGGAAAAAAAAAAAGACTGATTTTTTAAGAGCTGACAAACTCTTATTATATACTTAAGTCACAAGAATAAAATTCCATTTGAATTTATCATGGCAATGAATCGAATGAGGAGGAACTCAGGGAGAAG